>NC_090927.1:1191887429-1193179913 GCF_040938575.1 Ambystoma mexicanum | reverse complement strand
ATTGGGGTATAGTTAGGAGTTAAGGGGGACCGTACGCAGTGTTACTAGGGTGCTGCCTTGATTGTGGGGGGACTGCCAGCAGTATTGACAGGATGCATCATGGTGGGGATGCAGACTGTGCAGATGCAAATGTTGGGATACGTGGCTTGATCTGAGTTGCGTGTTGTGGGCATTCCAGGGGCATTCCAGGGGCAACTCGCTTCCTTTGTGCATCGAGTTACTTTGCCCCTCGAATTCCATGAATATGTGGAGCGTGCAAAGAAACATTTGAGTACTGGCACGCACAAAGTCGTTTTCAGCACGAGGGACTTTGCGGGATTTTTTTGTGCTTTCTATGAATACGGCCCAATGAGTTTCTGCCAATGTCAGAGATCTAATGCACTAGTTGTTGAGCAGTCCCTAAGCTTTCTCTGCTAAATATTATTATAGAGTGGGCACAGAAACAGGAAGTGCTGAATAGTACCCCTTTGCACCACAGCAGAATGCACATTTATCACAAATTCACTATGAACCGAGACCAGTATGCATAAACCCAATTTCATACAAAGACAACACATGTATACTGGATACCTCTCGTCCAGACATTCCGCAAACACTTTCCTTCCATTACACTGTGGAAATCAATCAATTAAAAAGCTTTTACGAGAAAAGCGTCAAAGGAGTATTCACACCCGGGGAGGGTGAGCCAACCAATCAGGGGGCTGGAACAGTGTGCAAGCATACACAATCCCGAGGTGCTTTTCTTTTTTTTTTTCTAACCTGTGGAGGAAACAGGGAGGCTCTCCCTGTTATCTCCCCTCCTCCTCCAAATCACCTGATTCCTCTATCCCCCGCCCGACTTACCTGCCGTACCGTTGCCTTACGCTCCAGTCCCCGATCTCCTCCGGTCTGCCCGCCGCCACTGAAATAGAAAGGGACTAGGTCCTATTTCGGATGATGGGGGCCATTTTGAAACATGGTTTCCATGGCAGCCGTAATCCGAAAAGGGAACTAGTCACTTTTCCATTTCAGTGGCTGCATACATTATTTTTTCTCAGAGGGTAGATGGGCTCACGCTTGGCTGATCTCCCATCGGATGGAGAAAAAAAAGAAAACTATCCGCACTCCGGTAACATGGGATTTAACAGCTTGAATCCTGAACTGAGGCACTACCTACGCTCGGGCCTACCAAAGCTCGGGCTGGCACACCGTTAAAGCCCATATCCACCCCCTAGCCAGGGCATGAAACCTATATTCAGGCTTTGCCTGAAAAATCTGTTTCCACTGCCTTTGACATTTTACTCTTAACAGAAGAGGATTCATCCCAAAGAGCTGTTAGGCCAATCTTTGTTGCTAAATTCCTGCCATGTTTGACTCACAAAATAAACCTGCCCCAGTGTATTTTATGAGATCTAGATGGTCAACCCTAAAATGTGTTAATGTATTTATTGGTTATCTGTAATCCGCCTATATAGCAGAAATGTGTTTCGAGGCGCTTCAAACAAGGAATAGTCCAGCAGCAGGACCAATATTGCAAAGACTTCAGAGACGCCTTATAACCAATATTTCAAGTCAATTAGAAAATTGAGTGAATTGTTAAGGTCACTTTTTGGGAATCCCCAAAGGTTCCTTAAAAAAATTCTTTCGGTAAAGCTCAGTTTTCATGTATTACAAAAGTCCCACAATTCTGCGCGATCTAGAGATTCTGCTAGCACCTGCATGTTATATTTCCACAGGGCTAGTTTAAGTAGTCCTGTTACCAATAGAATAACAAAATTCAGTGTCACAAATCAGAAACTAGCTCGAGAGAGATTACTATCTACATGTGTGCCCCACATTCCTTCTTTATTAATAAGGATGAATAAATGTTAAATGTTAAAGGTATTTGTACCGTGCATCGTCACCAACGGAGTTGGTCCCCAGGCGCTCTGGCGGATCTGCAAAGGAGAAGGCGGGATGGATTAGTAAGGTGAAGACGGAGTAGGATAGTGAGAGAAGTGGTGTTCTTCATCTCGGTATACACTGTACGCTGAGCTTTGGTGCAACTATCGGAGCAATGTCAGTCCTCGTGTGCTGTTGTGGCGGTTTATGTGTTGTTGCGGTGTGGTGAAGTGCATGCGGCTTGCGGTGCGAGAGGTGGTTGTGTGAGTTTTTGAGTGAGTTTAGTATGCAGAAAGTTAGGGCTTTTTGGTTAGAGTGTTATATGTTTGCAGCAAATTTTCACACTATGGCTAAATTCCTATATTCCCGGCGTCCTGCATGGTGCGAAAACAGCTAGAGTTGAGAGTCATGCGCCTAACAGGACGGTTGAGTATAGTACCATACACAGCTGGGTTTGAGAAACAATTGAATAATTTAGTGCAATCCTAAAGCACAGCTAGAATTGAGGGTCTTGTATTGTGGGAGAGAGGCCTACGCCTGTTCAAAATGTTGGTTTTAGCGCAGCACACTCTCTGTTGTGTTCTAATGAACTCTGTATAGTGTGTTCTGGTGAGCTATGTATAGTGAGGTTGGAGTGTCTATTCTCCTCATTGGGGTTCGAGTCGGAGTTGAGGTCTCCTCTTCTCTACTATCCATGTGAATATGTCTGCCAGAACTTCGGGTGTGGTACAGGCCGGGATGTTGTGGATGTGTTGTCTGCGTGGTTCTGTCTTGGCCCATCTATGTGTTCAGTCTTTAGTGTCCTCCTCTTGTGGCTCACATTATGCCTTATTGTCACACCGCTTCCTACTAAGCCAAAGACACGCCCCTCCGCTTCCACCACTATCAGCGCTTCCCAGCACACACGCTTAGATTCCTGCACAGCATTTCCCTCTCACGTTTCACACGGCAGGGCACGGCGTGGCATGTTTGGCGGAGCAGGCGTTTATCGCCCTTCACGGCGGTGGCAAACCAAGTGGAGACTCCTTCAATCCAGGAACTCGTATCCCTCGCGGAGATCAGTGCTGCCCGGCGCGTCACGGACTTTGTGAACCTTAGTTTCCTAGCAACGCTACAACGCTTTCGGTTCACTCCCACGTGACGTTGTCACGTGCGTCCCTTCCAGGGATAAAAAGAGTTCGGAAACCGAAGGCGTTGCTTCACAGCTGTTTCAATCAGGATCACGTGACGCACTCTCCTCGCTCTACGGACCTGTTTCATTGTCGACCTACGCTTGCTCCACGGATTGTCTCTGCTTAGCCCTTCTCTGATTCTGGAACTTTGGAACTTTGGATTGCATATTATCGACCTACGCTTGCTCCACGGATTGTCTCTGCTTAGCCCTTCTCTGATTCTGGAACTTTGGAACTTTGGATTTACCTGTTGCCGACCTACGCTTGCTACACGGATTGTTTTGGCTTAACCCTTCACCGACGCTGGAACATTTGCTCATCCAGTTTCTGACCTCGGATTGCCTGGAGTTCTCCTACGGATCACGTGCTTTCAGTTGGACCTCGGTCCTACAATAGGTGGTTGCCTGCTATACCTTTCAGCCTTGTCTCGCCACAGTCCGGAGGTTCCCACCTCTTCCAAGTCCTCACAGGTATTCCAGTGTTTGATATTTACATACAAGTAAATTGTGTCTTGTTTTCATACTTACATAACCATTGTACCTTGCCTTACAGCGCTCAAGGGATTCTTCCGGCTGTCCCACGTCCTGGTTTGGGGACTTCCACCTGTGGCCTTAATAATCACGCTGACAGTATTTCTGGTGTTGTCAGGGTGTTTCTTGGGGACAGAGGGGTTGTTCATACTCTACACGACCAACGAACTTCGTAACACTTATGCTATGTCGGGAGTGCGTTACTTGAATTCTGTCTGTGTTTAGTTGTTTGGTGGGAACCAGGATCAGTATCTTTATTCATCATTGTTTTAGCGGTGTGGGTGTTCTTGTTGGTGGTCTTCTAGTTATGGAGTGAAGAGCCAGGATTTGAGCAGTTTCCTGAATACTAGATGGTTTCTTGTGTTCCGTTTATTCTTAGGTAGGTCATTCCAAGTTTTCGGTGCCTGGTGAGAGAAAGAGGATCCTCAGAGTTTTCTTCTGTTGTAGGGTTTTCGGTTCCAGGCGGATGTCGCTGCTTGATCTGAGCGTTCTTGTTGGATGGTGTAGGCATCATTTATCTCTCAGGAATTTTGCGCCTTGGTTGTGTAATGCTCTAGTCGAATACGTAGTCGAATACATAGTCGAAGAATTCCACATTTACTATCTAAGTCCTGTTAATAGCCAAATGAAACTTCTGCATTCTCTTTTCCCCCTTCGCAAAAATCAGCAATTTGGATATTTTGTTTTCCTATTCGCACCCAGGGAAGGGTGCTTAGCCAATCAGGTGGCTGGAACAACACGCGAGAATACACACTCTCTGTCTGCTGCTTACAGCCAACCGAGGCCATTCCCTGGTTGGTGCCATTTCTTTTTATATGGGGAGGTCTTACCCACCCCCAAAACAATCTTTACCCCTTCTGCACCCCCTTCCTGCCCTTCTCTCCCCACTTACCTACTGAGCTGGAGCTTTGTGCACCGGTCCCGGCGTACCTCCCTCATCTTTTTTCTCTGGGAGATTGGCTGGGCAAGCGTAGCCAATCTCCCTACGTTGACTGCAATCTCCCGAGGGAAACAAAAAAACATTTGCACCCTGGATAAACCCCACGGTGCAAATGGCTTTCACCCCTGTTTTGGGGGCCGGACATGGACTTTAACAGCCGACCCTGGCGGGCCGTTAGAGGCTATGTGCACCCATCACCGTGGGGGTGAAAGTCATATTCATTTCAGTACCTTTCTTGCAACAAATGTAATTAAATATATCACATCATTTCCTTAGACCCATGGGAGTTTTGGAGAGAATTGTTTCGTACACAAAAAGGAAATCTCCAATCTTCTCTCCATTAGAAATGGACATATCCCATTGAAGAGCAGAGATCTCTCCTCCTATCTCATTTATATACAAACAAAACAGGGCAGACGCAGCCCTGGCAGAGACCTTCCTCTGCATGAAACATGTTAATGCTTTTTCCACCAGAGTCCCATTTACTTATATCACTATAGGTACATATAGGTACTATCTCTCTGAGCAATGAAGGGGGCATATTAAAAGAAAACAAACACGAGAAATATGAGAAATACTTCAGATGTACAGGTAGTAAAATTAGTGCGAGTGCACGTCTGGCAAAGCCACGCCTCATAGAACGAGACTACTTCAGGTGTACAGGTGGGCAAAAAGATAAAATGAATGCAAGTGCACAGTCTGGCAAAGCCACGCTTCATAGTACGGGGGGGGCTACTTCAGGTGTGCAGGTAAGCATGAAGGTAACATTAGTGTGAGTGCAAAGTCTCGCAAAACCATGGTTCAAGGCTATTGCAGTTATACAGGTGAACAAAAAGTACAGAATTAGAGAGGGTACATTACGATTGGTACAGGAGCACGTCCTGACTAAAGGGGAAGGGAGGGAGGAGGAGGATCCCAAGGGGGGGGGGTGGCCAGGGTGCGGGGGGGTTGGGTGGGCAGCGTAGGGGAGGGGGGAACAGGTGAAAATGCAATTGGTCATCGCTAGTGTAATAATGCTAATCTCATCAACAAATGACGTATTCTTGCACATGAAGAACATGATTGTCTGTAAACGTTTTGTTTATGAAAATGAATAAACAGAGTTGAAAAAAAATGAATTAGAGTGGGTCCATAGTCTAGGAAGTTCTAATCTCATCCGATTGCATAGCTGGAGACGTAGCAATGGTATTATCATAGGATGCAAGCAGGCATGGAATAGAACGTTTGGAAGATAACATTTGCTGCACGCTAAGGGGTACATAAAGGGAATAGGAGCAGATATAGTGTAGCAGGGAGTTGAAAATAGGGCTTAGATCAGGCATACACGGCGGGTTGTATGCTGGCACAGCCGCAGCCGAAAGGAAATGGCCTGCCACAGCATACCGTGCCATGAGGGATACGAGGCAATAGGTCGACAGGGTGGTTAGAGCTAAACAATAGGAAATCACACTTGCTGGAAGGCTGAATGCAGACAATAAATACAACACATATCGACAGGGCGGCACCAGCATGGCTAGGGCTATGCCCGTTATGCGCACTATGAGAGACAGCATTTTATAGTCACACAGCAGTTAAAGAGTCTTTGGTGGTGCAGTTGTTGAAGTATCAGGTGCGTGGGGGGCAGTAGATGGGGGAACCAAGCGCCCGCAATGCCACACTGGATGGGCTGGGCGATGACTGCGTTTGCAGCATACAATCAGGCAAAACATTCATAGGTAATTTTCTGGGTGACAAGTAGCATGATAACGTGCCGGGTGGCATAGCGTTTGGTAATTGTCCAACAGCCGAGCCCTTTGGGATCTTTGCGCGCGGTAAGTCATTACATAGTACAGTATTTGCAGTCATTCGATGTGTGGAGTTTTCACGTGATAAACTCCACATACGTTTTCTCTGCAGTCTATTATTTTGATTGGGCGACAGTTTCAGGGATTTTCTATAGTCGGATGATCTCAGCCATGGACATTAATTTACTTTAGAAGCACATTGGCGCTCTCTGGCCCCTGCCCCTTCCTCGCCTGCTTGCCGTTGTATCCTTATTCATATCTCCTGCCTGCCCACTGTGCCCTGATTGGCCAGTCCCAGCTCTGTGTACCGAGGGTCTAGGCCCTTCGTTTCTGTGTGCCTAATCTTCCATCGTGAGGTGAGTGTGTGAGCAGAACTGCAAGCACCTGCTTTTTTTGGGCGTCTTGGACATTAATTTACTTTAGCAGTAAATTGGTACTCTCTGGCCTCTTCCCCTTCATTGGCTGCTTCCCGTTGTATCCTTATTCCCAACTCTCGCCCGCCCACTGTGCCCTGATTGTCCGTAGAGTCCCTTCTAAGTCAGCCCCCCATGGAAGCCTGTCTGCCCTTGCAGCCCCTCGACTAAGGGCTGCGTGGCAAAAGGCAGCTCCCACAGTAGCAGCTCCAGAGGGTGTTTGTTGGTTTGCCGGTGTTCGCCGTGGGAGCATGCAGCGTAGCCGTCAACCAGCAGTGACTGACAAGGTAATAAAGGTGCGGGCAGGTTGAACAGCCATTACTGCTCCCTATTCAACTGTCCCCTCTCTTATTACCCCTATAATCTATGTCTGCAGTCTGCCGCACTTGACAGGTGTGTGTTATCGTTATCTGGCATTGGTGAATTGTCAAGATTAGGCTTTTCCCTCTTTTCTAAGAAAGACAAATCTGTGTGTTCTGGCATTTTCCTTCTATCCCTCTATCTAGGTTCTTCCCTCTGTCCTTGATAACTCGCTTCTAGGTGTCGTATTTTTCTGTTATATGATGTAATATTCTTATTAATAATATAATATTATTCCCTTCCCAGACACTTGATTCTAGATTGTTGCATTGTTGTTGGTTGTAGGTGGTGTTGTGCTCTGCAGTTCTTTCCTCTCTCCCACTCTCCCCCCTTCCTTCACATCACACTCTCCCACAATGGTTTAACAATCTCCCTTATCTTCTCTAATTGCTACTTTATCACCTATCTTATCCCTCTGACAGTCTGGAAGGAAAAAGCTCAAGAAGGATCTCCTTTTCTCCAATCCAGGCCTGACCATCGCTGACCCCTATGTCATCGCTTCTTCCAGGCGGCCACTCTTCAACTTTCCATCAGACGTAAAGCCCCAGTACATATTGTTGCATTTTGCTTTTACATCTGCAGTGCCCTCTAGCTGGGGGTGTTTCCCTAGATTGTATAGCTGACTCCTTTGGAGGCCCACAAGATCATCATTTACCAACACAAGGTGGATACAATCAAGGGTCTGACTATAAGAAGAACTGAGTCATTATGGGCCTCATTACAAGTTAGGCGTTATTCTGGGGGTAAATCTGATGGAATACCACCCAACGGAATTACCCTTACCGCCACTTGGTCTGGTGAATTTACCACTGGATTACAAGTGGTGGTGGTATTAGTCCCCATTAATTTGGAGTCCATAGGACTCCATTGGGGATTTTGGCGGAATTACCACCGCAGTAATTCTGCTGATTTTGCCTAATTCCGTTACCGCCACTTCTTTCCCTGCACTGCCATACTCATAATGAGGCCCATATTGTTATAGTTCCTAATGCTTGAGTAGCAGCCATTAACACTCCTCAATCAATTGGCCTCATTACGACCCCGGCGCTATTAGCACCATGGTCCATGCCGGGGTCCGCCATGGTGAATGGCGGAATTACCGTCACATTCCAAGGTTGGTGGGCGGTAATTCCCCATTCACCAGGGGCCCTTCCCCATTCCCATTTTTGCCTCATAGGGCTCAATGGGAATGGGGAAGGTGCTAAGTGCGGTGCTGCAAATTGCGGCACCGTACTTAGCACCAAGGTCCCTTTGCGGCACCCTACTTTAACGGCTGGTAAAACCAGCCGTTAAGGTCGGGTCCCGCAAAGGGACCTCGTAATTAGGCGCTAATAGGTTAACGGTGCCGCAGCCTTTTTACGGCACCGTTAACCCATTAGCGCCTGGGTTGTAATGTGGCCCAATGTATATGTGTGTGCACAAGGGCATCTCCTCTTTCGTTTTTCCCCTCTAGCTAATTTAGACACATAAGTCATGTACATTGCCGCGGATGACACCTCTCCCTCTTCTGACTACTATCTGACTTGATCTCCCACTAAGAGAAATGTGGCATTAGGCTTTCATGGTGTGCACCACCGCAGACTAGTGTGGCATACCCTTAATTGAGGGTGGGTTGTGGGCAATGCGCTTGATGATTACAGATGCAACTGCCTTAAGCATGTCACTGATTAGTGCAGGCTTCACATACCCCCCAGATATGCTGTTAAATACTGTTAAACTTTTAGAATTCACGTTAGTCTGGTTGTGTAAATGTGTGTTATATTTGCCAGTCCCAGCAACCTTACCTATCTTTGTAGCAGGGCTCCCCATCTTTCCGCACAGGCATCCTGAGAGGTTAGTGAACCTCCTCAGATTCAGGTACACTAGCTCTGTCTTATGACCTTCAACCAATCCTGTTAACCATCCCTATTTCGACTTCTTGTTGCCACAATGGAAGCGTTGCATTGACTGAACAGCACAATCTCAAACTATGTGCAATGTCATTTGAACTCCCATTGTAAATCTTTCTGATAACTCACATCTGCTGGATTTATCACATATCTTCCAATTCCCATTCACCGGGGTTTTCACAAGGGATACATCCAAAATACTTACTGGCTGGGTGGCTCATTCCATTATATGGGTGACTGTAGAGGAGGATAACCTGGCACTAAATGTCTACTCTCTTCTTTACTTTGTGCACTTATCAAAGCCTTCTCTTCTAGTCCCCTGATATATCTATCCAAACCGCCAAACCGGTGAAAACCTATTAGATAAATGTAAGTCATCAGATAGAGAAACTAGCAGCTCTTTGGGGACGTTCTCCATCCCAGAATGCTGACCCAAAATGCATCTCTGGTTATAGTGGGCTCCCCTGACTTATACCTTAGCTAAAATTGTGAACTTCTATCAGCATTAAAAAGTTATACCCCTTTCTCGGTGCTGTTTGTGGTTTATCTCGAAGTTGGCAAAACAATCCAAGTATTTACTGTGATTGATCTTGGAACGGCAACCTGTGTGATTGGCTTACTGAGAGTAATTTTTCTAGAAAACCTTAAGGTCGAGCGAATCAAAGTTCCTCGCTTGGATTTAACAGGAGCTGGCTGGTTAGTACTAACACAGAATTTGAAAGAGCACCATCTTCTAATAAATTAACAGCGGCTCATTGGGCCTCATTAGGAGGGAGGCGGCCACGTAATGAACGGTGCCAGTTCGGGACCGGCACCGTTCATTACGGGCTGCCCTATTGGTTAGACCAGGCGTCCTTAGCGGGTCCTGCTAGCAGTCCAGCATGCTAACAATGGGCCCGTCATTAACGGGCCCATTGTTAGCATCCTCCCCATTCCCATTGAGCGCTAGTGGGCTCGAATGGGGAATGGTTTTTACCGGAGCCCAGAAAATGGCAATAACCGGGTCCGCCAAGGTCGGCATGACCCGGGTTATTGCCCTTTTCTAGGCCCAGAAAAAAATCATTACCGGCGGCAGCCGTGCCCTTAATAAAGGCATGGCTACTGCCAGAATCCTAATGAGGCCCATTGTGTTAATCTTCTCCCAAGTCCGCCAACAGTGTTTCTTTATCCCAAATGAGTATCCAGCGAGGTGGGTTTGTTGGAATCCCAGCCAATTAAGTAATCCTGCTGTCCAAGTCTCCTTATAGCAGGAGGCCGCCACCTTCCCCCTGTCGGGGAGTGCTGCCTCAGGCTTGCATCCCCTTCTTTTCCACATACTTTTTCCATCTCCCATCCCGCCTCACTTTCCTTCCTTAGGGCCTGGTTCCTTGCAGATGCCAGGAGCAACAGTGTTCCCGGTGCATCCCTGCAGCCTTATCAATGACTGCCAGTGAAAGGCCCTCATTTTGAGTTCTGTGGTATTCTGGAGGTAAATCTGCTGGAATACCACCAAACAGAATTACTGTTACCGCCACTTGTCCGGCGGATTTACTGATGGATTACATGTGGTGGTAGGCAGAGTTATTCCCTATTTTGTGAAGTCCATAGGACTACATGGTGATTTCAGTGGAATTACCATCAGTGGTAATTCCACCGATGTTACTTATATTTCAGAGTAAAGTTGCAGGATTTACATCCAGCATGATGCTGAAGATAAATCCTCCACTCCAACACCAAACTCGGAATATGTCAGAGCGTTAAAAGTGGTGGTAATTCTGTTTCCGCCACTTTTTTTTATTGCTCCATGATACTCATATTGAGGGCCTTTGGCTTTAATTATTCTACCATTATAAGTGCATTGTATTGGTTGCATAATCTATGGGTATATCAGACTGCACTGTGAAGCTGTCCAAAGCACACAGAGTAATACACTGAACAAGCAGACATCTTTCCTGTTACTAGAAGTATCTTTTAGTAAGAAGTAACGTCACATATAGTGCAGGACAAAATGAATAATGGAAGAGACATTGGAAAATAAAGCAATAGTGTGACAGTTGTTCTTCATTTACATGTCAATTACCGTGTGGGCTGGTGCTTGACCTGGGGGACAGGCTCATTCCAAGTTGGGTGTTCTGGTAAATAAAAGTGTCGGTATTCATAGATACCAGCACTTAACCGGACTGCCTGACTACGGGTTTGCCGGTGGGGCAACTGGTTTATCTCCAACTGGAGGTGAGCCAGGTGCCCCACCAGCAAACAAAGCCCTCATTGCCGACGCCGGTAATCACTGCAAATCCCCTCATGGAGTCCTATTGGCACTCAGCAAAGTCGCCGGCCCAAGTGCCAGAAACGGCAATGCAGCCTTTGCCGGTATCCTGCCGGGTATATCGCCAGGATACTGCAAGGTTGTAATGTAGGCGAGTGTATTGCACACTCTCATTGTACTCAGGAACGCAGTGTAAATAATCACTGCAAGCTACTAGTGATTCTAATTATTACCCCTTGAAGTCACGATGCAGTGCAGCTTCCTAAATGCACAAATGCTCATTTGGGTCATGTTATAATATGTGAATTGCTGTAGTGTGGGTTAGACCCGGTTAGTGGTACAATGTGCTTTGCCTTTGAATACCCTGGGTGACTCTGAGCCAGACAGCTGGGGGCAGCTGGTGTCTAAGGGCGCCCCATCAGCTTTCATGCGACTGTAAACCTAATGTCTTGCGGCACCAAAAAGCGAATGAGCTCAATCTAACAGAGACAGCAGTCAGGTGAGACTGTCTCAATTACAGATGTAGACACACACGCAGAAACACAGAAAGCTAATCAGGTTTGGGGTTCACCGTTTATTTTAGTAGCCAGTACATGTTTTGGGAATAATTGGTTCTTTGCAGATACGTATTTCTGAGAAGTCTCCAGGAAATTCAGAATTTCGGAAAGTGTATATGCCGTCAGGGTTATGTATAGATGTACGCACCCTGGAGTCACCTATACTTTTAACGAAAGGCTTTTGGGGGGAATGTTATTCATGACCATTAGGAGGGGCAATCTAGTGTTTAGCGAAATGGTTGTAAGTATCCAGCCTGGTGATGGCCTGGGCACTCAGGCTCTGCACGGGGATTTCCGGGTGGTGTGAGCCATGAGTGGCAACTTCATGCAAGGGGCATCCGGACCAGCTTCCATTGCTGCCGTTTCACCGAATGGTGTATTGGTTGGTGTAAGCAGCCCAGGCTGCCCTGGGTCTGGTAGAGAATCCTTGCATTACTGTGGTTCAGGAAAGAAGATGTGGCATTGTCCAACTTGTCCATATGTGCATCATCCAGTCTCATGGCCATGCCAGTGTGTTTATTTGCCAAGAGGCTGGATGGGTGTGCGGTGCCGCTCTCATGCTCTCCAGGGTTGCTGCAGGATTCCTTGCCAGTTGCTCCCTGATCCTTCTCCAGCCATGTCTCACCAGGGGATGCCCTTTTCAGAGAGCATTCTGTTAATGGTTGTTTTGCAGTCAGAGAACACAGTGTGAATACAGTGAAAGTCTGTCCCTTAGGCCAGATGTAAACAAAGTCACGCCGGTGCTTCCAGTCCTTCTGACACCAAAAGATTTCTACCAGTAAGAGGGACCCGTTACAGCCGCCATTAACTGTGGTTCACAGCTTTGCGGCTGAACTCAAGAATATCGTCTCGGGAGGATAGCTCATGGTCAACGCACTCGCCTTGGCAACAAGACGAGGCAGAGCAACACAGGTGTGATCCCTGAGTCCGTGCTTAGAAACCTCTGGGTATAAAGTGCCTTATAAATAGCCAATTATAATAATAATAATAATAATTAGCTAATAATCCAAATCAGATTTGACTTCAGCAGCCTGCTCCAGGTTCACCTATGAGGACATATCTGGATTTGGTGCCATCAGTGCAACTTGCAGCCTCACTGGCTGTCCTCTGGGTCCTGTGAGTACCAGGGACCCACCCACCACACCCAGCACTGCAGGATTTCACGATCTGACCGGCGCGACCTCCTTGAACATGCAGCCTACCCCACACCAAGTTTTCTAACACCTGCCACACAACACCGGAATAACCCCAGGAATAACCCGGACTAGAACTCTGCAGTAAACATCATGAACGAGCAGCATGCTCACTATGTGCAATGATCATGCTCACTATGTGCAATGGTCATGCTCACTATGTGCTCACTATGTGCAATGATCATGCTCACTATGTGCAATGATCATGCTCACTATGTGGAATGATCATGCTCACTATGTGCAATGATCATGCTCACTATGTGCAATGGTCATGCTCACTATGTGGAATGATCATGCTCACTATTTGAAATGATCATGCTCACTATGTGCAATGATCATGCTCACTATGTGGAATGATCATGCTCACTATTTGAAATGATCATGCTCACTATGTGCAATGATCATGCTCACTATGTGGAATGATCATGCTCACTATGTGCAATGATCATGCTCACTATGTGCAATGATCATGCTCACTATGTGCTCACTATGTGCAATGATCATGCTCACTATGTGGAATGATCATGCTCACTATTTGAAATGATCATGCTCACTATGTGCAATGATCATGCTCAATATGTGGAATGATCATGCTCACTATTTGAAATTATCATGCTCACTATGTGGAATGATCATGCTCACTATTTGAAATTATCATGCTCACTATGTGCAATGGTCATGCTCACTATGTGCTCACTATGTGCAATGATCATGCTCACTATGTGAAATGATCATGCTCACTATGTGGAATGATCATGCTCACTATTTGAAATGATCATGCTCACTATGTGCAATGATCATGCTCACTATGTGGAATGATCATGCTCACTATGTGCAATGATCATGCTCACTATGTGCAATGATCATGCTCACTATGTGCTCACTATGTGCAATGATCATGCTCACTATGTGGAATGATCATGCTCACTATTTGAAATGATCATGCTCACTATGTGCAATGATCATGCTCAATATGTGGAATGATCATGCTCACTATTTGAAATTATCATGCTCACTATGTGGAATGATCATGCTCACTATGTGGAATGATCATGCTCACTATTTGAAATGATCATGCTCACTATGTGGAATGATCATGCTCACTATGTGAAATGATCATGCTCACTATGTGAAATGATCATGCTCACTATGTGGAATGATCATGCTCACTATCATACTCACTGATCATCGCAGCGCGCCCCTCTTCTTCCTCCGCAATATATCTCTCTCTTTCACTTCATGCACATTGCACGCCACAGGTCCCACCTTCGGGGAGACACTGTTTCGTGCTGGGCATACGTGCAAAATACACTAATTTACAGTGGATGTAAGGCCTGATTCATGAAACGTTAAGCGCAGTGCAAAGCAACTCTGCACTGCCAACAAACACGTTGAACTGGGCCTAATTCACACAGCGTGTCAAAGTGTGTTTGTGAGGAGCAAAATCACTTTGCACTGCAAAAGTACTCTTTGCACCCCACTAAATAGGTCTAATAAAAAAAAGCACTACTGCTTTTTTGTGAATTAGGCCAATTAGCACAGTGAAAAGAGTACTTTTGCAGGTCAAAGTGAGGTGAACAAAGTACTTTTGAAGTGCAAAGTGCTCTTGCTCTGCAAAAATACACTTTGCCCACCCCCTCTGTGAATTAGGCTGGTGCAACATGTTTGTTGGCAGTGCAAAGTCACTTTGCACCGCACTAAACGTTTCATGAATTAGGCTCTTAATGTTATCTTGTAGAGAAATGAGTGGTACACAGCTGCATATAATATCACCCGCTCCCTCGGGTAGCGTGCTCCCGGCAACAGAGTATATTCTGGGAAACTTTCCTTGGGCCTGTTCACTGTTTTTCTAGTGCTTCGACAGCACTGTTACAAAGCCGGTTTTAGCCGCCATTAGTGCACAAGTCCTCGTGCAATGTTCTGAGAGAGCTGTCCATTATTCCCCACGTGGGACTGGTGCCAAAGATTACATGTCGCCAAGCCATGTTTCGAGATGGAAAGAAACAAAAATGGAGTCAGTATTGCTTCCTCACAAATACAATACTTTTTTTAAAAACAGAAACTTTAAAAAAAGTCTATCCAGCCCACTTTGCTCCTACATTTACATAAGGATTCAATATTCTATGCACTTCTCCCCTTTCCCTCTCCCATGCACGAGCGCGATCTCAATGTCACTGGGCCCAGTAAGATCGCTGTTTTGTTCTCCCTTGTCCCCCTCCCTTGCCTCGTCGCGCCCTGAAACACTTGTGTATGAGCGCGATACAAAAAAAATATCAATATCAATCTAAGCTATGCATCATTACCACACCAATGATGCTTATAAAAGCACAAAGAAATGCAACAATGAAAACCGTGCACTGACAAATTTAAAAACAGGTGCAATATATGCATAGATGAAAGAATGCAAAAAACAACCCCAACAATCTCTAGTAGCATCATGTCAGACTACTTCCGCAAATGCATTACTTTTTTCCCTGGCGTCAGTATTTCGGGCCGCCGCTATTCTGTGCACTTCAGTTACTGACAGCTCAGCTGTATGAATATGATGGAAGGTTTTGGGGCACAATACGAGGTTGATGGGAGTTTTCCCATAAAATGACTGACAAAATCATTTTCTTTTACCGCCATTCGGTGAAGTGGAATTACCGCTGGATTGCAGGTGGTGGTAACGTAGTGCAAATCCCCGTTTTTGTAGTCCATAGGACTATATGGGGATTTTTCTAAGATGTTCTGTGAGCAGCAATTCTGTGAGGTAAATAGGCCCATTTGTGCCCTCAAAGTGGGGGATTTACCTCCAGCTTCTTGCAGGAGGTAAATCCACCAATTCATGTTCAAACTTGGAATTCGGCAGAGCAGTAAAAGTGGCAGCAATTCTGTTGTCATAAGAAAAGTAGCAGTAATGGAATGACTGCCACTTTGGTATTGTGCCGGCCTACTTGCATTGAGGCCCATCGTCTGGGGATGCACCGGGGATATGCAGGTTTTCTTTCTGGGGCCTACTTCTGTCAGTAGCTTCCCTAACTATCAGAATCCTAGAAAAGGGTGGTGCTTTTGTTAATCAATTTGATTTTTTCTGACCCTCTCTGTATAGTCCTATAACTGTCTACACCTAATTGACGTGCCATCCGTCACAGGTTTTGCACGCTTACACATATCAACCCAAACACGCGTAAGAATGTGATTACAGACACTCTCTCGCTGCCACCAACTTGCAAGTCCAAACTACAACAGATCATGCATGCTTACATATACTAACATAAAGACAAGTAAGTATATACACACGGTATTAGCATAATTGACCTAAAAACATTTGACCTAAAACATTTGATCGAATTTCTTTGCCCTTTTTCGGTCATATTTAATAAATATATATATATATATATGGTGGGTAAGGGTATACATTAGAATGAGGGGAAGTGGGGTGGGATTATGGGTGATCTCCCACCGCATTCCAGACCAGAAAAAGGTCAAATAAATTTGATCAAATGTGATTAAATGAAACATTTCAGAAATGCACACAAAACCCCTCACACAGCAATTCAAACTTAAACTCCCACTACCGCACTGCTCCACAAGACTCACATTATCTATATTATGGTTGGATGATGCTTAATAATTAAATCGAATGCTGTGAAGAAATGGTGTAGTATGGTTTAAGTGTTGAATTGTAGTGTGAGGAGTATGCTTATATTTCTGAAATATTTAATTTACACTGACTTCAGTTACCTTAACGTTGGCATTTCAAAATGTATAGACTTCTTTTTTTAAAGAGTAAACTTCACTCACTGGCGTAACAGGAGCCCCTGCAGCTTCCGCGGTGCGGGGGGGGGGCCTGCTAGCACATATCGTGGGAGGGGGCCACACTTGAAAAAAATCTGTAACAGAAATAATGTCTTTATGAAGGCAGAGTGACATCCAGGGATCCCCCCACCACATGGCATGGAAGTGCCCATGCTGGAGGCCTCCATGTCATGGGGTGGGGGAGCCCTATGACTTCAAAAAGAAATAGTTTATTTTTGAAGTCACTCTGCCTTCATAAAGGAATGATTTCCATTATGGTTAGGTCCTTAACAGAAATAATTTCTTTATGATGTCAGAATGATTTCAAAAAGAAACAATTTCTTTTTGAAGTAATAGGGCTCCCCTTAACCCCATGACTTTTGCGTGTGTGAGTGTATTGTGAAAGGGTGTACACTTAAATGTGTATGTGTCTGCCTGTGTGAGTGTAGGGTGAAAGGGTGCATACAAATGGATGGGTGACTGGGTGGGCATGTGTGCATGTACAGTGAAATGGTGCACCTTAAATGTATGGGTGGCTGCCCGGGTGTGTCTGCATGATGAAAGGGTGCACACTTAAATGTATAGGTGGTTGCCTGTGTGAGTGTATGGTGAAAGGGTGCACACTTAAATTTATGGATGGCTGCCTGGGTGTGCCTGTATATGGTGAAAGAGTGAACACTTATGTATGGAAGGCTGGGTGTGTGTGCATGTGTATGGTGAATGGTGTGTGTGCTTGTGTTCAGGGGTGCAACACGACCTACATTTCGGGGGGCTGCTCCTTCAAATGTTGGGAGAGGCGATAACGTCACAGGCGGTGGGGGAGGGGCAACCTTATTTGTGTGGGGGCATCTATCTTCTTTATGAATTCTAATCAGACTATTCTAGTGCAGCTTTCGTGTTAGAAGCAGCTAACTCTCTACTTTAAGTGTGAAAGCACCCACTTATGAACTGCTGTGAGAATGAATGGTCTCCTGTTCCCTTTCTACCCTTCCAATCACTTCCCTGGCATGAAAGTACTAAACCCACTTCACCATGTAAATTGCCTAAAAAATGTCCCATTTGAATGCAGGTACTAACAGTGAAATGCTTTAGGTTAGTAATTGCTGGGCCCTTGTTAACAGCGAAACCCAGGTGCCGTTCAACATCTGTGTCCTGTTCTGTCCAGCAACTGCTCTGAAGGTCAGCCAAGTGGAGTCAACATAGACCAACATTTCAGCGGGTGGGTGCTGCAGCCCAGTCAACTCAATATTGTTCAACCCCTACTTCTGTTTAATGCCTTGATTACTTATTGGTAATCGTCATTACTCCCAGCCCTATTCTTCCTTGTCCCTGTACTTGTGTATGAGGCAGTACTTGTGTCTGAGGCACTATGCTTCATACACAAATACTGGGATGAGGTAGAGGTACATGGAGGTAATACCTGAGTTAGCTACCTGTATCTTTATTACTCCTAATCCCACTCTTCCTCATCCCAGTACTTACCAGTGAGGCAAGGAGCCTCACATGTAAGCTCTGGGACAAGGAAGAGGGACGTGAAGGTAATTCTGGGCCAAGGAGCTGATTTTGGAAGTTGGGGTAGGGCATGGGAGGGAGAGGGGAAGTGTGGGGGCGGGATTGTCCGATAAATCATAATGGTTGTCTATGTCCAGGCTACGCAGGCATGATATGTGGTATTAGTGGCTAGAGAGGCATTTTGGTGCAGCCAGTCTAGTTAGTCCTCAGTTTGGTATGACATTTTTTAACTGCGCATTTCTGATAAAGCAGTCATGCTAAGTGTTATCACCTGGCTAGACTAGCATTTGAGTGCTGCCAGTCTAGCCGTTTCTTACTGCAGCATTGTATTTTTTTTTGGGCATCTGTGATAAAATGATATGATATAAGTCTATTGTAACACTCCTGTACACAAGTGTTTCCAGGCGTGACAAGCAAGGGAGGGAAGATAGAGGGAGGACAAGACAAATGATCTTACTAGGCCTTGTGCAATCCAGATTGTGCAAGTGCGAGAATGAGAAATGCAAGGAGAAAGGGAGTGGGCAAGTGCAAGTTAGAAGGGAGAGGAAAACAGAACACTAATGCTCTGAGTAAGTGCAGCCAGGGCAGTGCGGCTCTGGGTAGTGCAAGGAAAACAAGGTACTGTAGGGTTACAGTTACAGCCCCGAAGTGCGTGATAGGTCGGAGGCAGTTCAAGGGTGACTAATCAAGAAAGAGCCTGGACTCAGTGAGACTCTGAGGGTAGCCAAGCAACCAGTCGGTACAGCAGACAGGTAGGTTATGTAGGTCAGCAGGGGAGGGAGAGAGCGAAAGCAAAGGAGAAGATGAATGTTTTGAGCTGCTTCCGGAACATCAGGTGGTCCACTGAAGTTTGAGAGAGACAGGGAGGCCATTCCAGAGGGAGGCATCTGCAGAGGAGAGAGAGATCTACCCCCACTCTCTGCCTGGAGAACCGTCTAGCCCTTGGAGAGTTGGAGGTAGCTCTGTGAAGGACTCGAGAAAGAAGGTGTTTTGGAAGAGAGCATTGGATGTAGTGTGGGCCCGACCCCAGAAAGCCTTGTGGACAATGCAAAGAGTCTTGAACTTGATTCTTGCAACCACCGGGAGCCAGTGGAAAGGTTTTAGGGCTGGAGAGATATGATCCCTGGGCTTGTGGCCAAGGATAACCCTTGCAGTCCTATTCTGGATTAGTTGCAGAGGGCAGAGAGTAGAGGAAAGCAGCTTGAGAAAGAGGCTGTTGCAGTAGTCCAGCCTAAAGACAAACAGAGCTCTGGAGACAATGAGCTTCTGGGGGAAAGTGAGAAAGGGAAGAATCACTTTGAGGAGGAGCAGCTGGTAGGTAATGGGACTTCTTGGCGACGTCTGAGATGTGAGGAGAGAAAGTGCGAGTGGAGGCGAAGATGACACAAAAGGTTTTTTGCCTCGCAGGAAGGCGAAGGAAGATAACCAAAGGTGGGCAGCCAGAGTCAGAGCGAGAAAGCAGGGGCAGGGGTCCCAATGAGAAGGATCTCCATCTTAATGGCATTAAGGCAGAGATCGTTGGAGGCGCACTAATCCTGAATCACGGATAGACAGTCAGGAATGAGCGAGAGATGAGAGGAGCCTGAAGGAAAGCTGACTTCCATCTGCATAACAATGAAACGTCATGGAGAAGGTAGAGATCAGGTTGGCCAAAGGGGCCAAGTAGAGGTTGGAAAACCATGGTGAGAGGATAGAGCACTGGGGAATGCCACTGGTAGAGATAGAGGTGGCGGAGAGAAGGGGACCATGTTGGACCTGGGAGGGGCAGTCCAAGAGGAAGGAGGTCTGTGACTCCAGGGCCTGATCCTTGATACCCAGGTTCTCAAGTAGTCGATTGAGTGTGGTTGACTGTGTCGAAAGTAGAGGAAGTAGAGGAAAGATCAAGGAGGAAAGATCAAGATGGATTAGGACAGAAGCAATGCTGGAATCAAGGTTAGAGAGCAGATCTTCACGGGTGTTCAGGAGGGCAGCTCTGAAGTCAGATTGATGGTCATAGAGACAACCAACCGATTCAGTGTGGAGAGTAAGCTGGGAGATGGCCAGCATTTTTCCAAGAGTTTGCCCAGGAAAGGGGTGATGGAGATTGGATGATAATTTGCCAGACAGGTAGGATCAGCAGACGGCTTCTTGAAGAGTGGGTGCACAAGGGAGTGCTTAAGGGGAGAGGGGAACGTTCCAGTGATGAAAGAGTGATTTCAGAAATCGGCCAAGGCTGCAGCAAGGGTGTCAATATGGTCCTTGATGGTTCTGGGGGAGCAGGGGAGCACCTGTTTGGACGACACTTTCATGGATCAGACTTGTCTAGAAACCTTGTCAGGTGTTGTCAGAGAGAAAGAGGAGAAAGGAGGAGGAGAGGTAGAGATGGCCAAAGAGGGGCCAAGAGAGGAAGAGGGAGAGGGAGAGGACGTAGTGGACAGGATGTCCTGAGTTTTAGCAGAGAAGTGAGAGGCCAGAGCCCTACTTAGGGCCTGGGAGGGAACAGGAGAGGTGGAGACCGCAACAGGATTGACCAGTTCTGTACAGATTTTAAAGAGTTTGGCTGTGTTGTTATAGGCCACAGAGACCCGGGCTTCAATGTGTGCTCTCTTCTTGATGAGTGTTATTGCTTTGACTGGAATTTTTGTGCAACTAGTTTAGGTATGTCTAAATGTGGCCTGGCATGCTTTACTGTAATATTATTAAGATTCTACAATGCTCTACATTGTACAGCCAGTTGGACATGTTTTCATTGTGGCATGGCATTTTTAATAGCAAAGCATTAATATTCTTGTGCACTGTTGATGACTTGCATGAATTGGATTGGTGTTACCCTACAAAACAATTGCAAACACTGTGGCTTTTTAGCCAGTTTTTCTCAGAAAGTGTGCTGTATATTGCATTAGGCAAAATGGATCTGAGGTGGGCACTACTACTAATTCCGTTGGTCTCCAATTTAGATAATATACTAGATTATTTTTATTGTCTGTTACTGCTTGTATGTGGAGCTAGCGGGTTGAAAAAAAGCCCACTGACACTCAGGCTCTATTACAAAACTATCGAAAAGAAAAACAGAGTCGAAGCCACCCTGTAAAACCCTGTGCTCCTCCTTGCTCCCTGCTAGGAGCTCAATTCATTCCTCTGTAGTTTGTAAGCGTGTATTCATATTTTAGATTATGCGTTTCGCTCAATATCCTAGAGTTCCAATGTTTCGAGGTAAAGATTTCAAACACTTTCTCAAAGATTACAAAAGTAGTTTTGTGTTTTATTCACACAATGCTTTAGGCGAATAAGCGATTGCTAAGCTTAAAGTATCGAATAAGCGATTCCTAAGCTTAAAGTATAAGCTGTTTTTGCCAATGCATTTCGGTGCAGTGCACCATCTTCAGGGCTATATTTCAACAAAATCAATACAATTCCATTACCACTGCAAATACATCAATTTCAAATTTCAAATATACATACCGCCCCGTGGGTAAATAATGAAGGATACGTCCATTCAAACAGATCAGAGCAGAAGGGAGAAAGTGAAAGTGAGTTCATTAGTATCCTCTGCTATATAATTGGGCAAATATATTGTGAGAGATCTACGTGAGTACACAAAATCCGTTGTTTGAGTTTACCTTAGCTTAATTTCACAACAGGTGTCGCCTTGCACATGAGCACATATATCGGGAAAACCTCCCTGTTTGGAAAAACATATAATGAGTTTCTCTATAACCTTATCAAGATTAGCGCTTCAAATGTGCCTGTGATTACTGTTCAGGGTTCCTTACCTTTGCGGTACTTGCGGCCTGTTCGCCTCTGCATTAAACACCTATTTATATCTTTATCCGAGTGCAGTGTGCAGCATACCCCTTCAGCAGCACGTTCATGCGTATTGTGCAAGCGTGATAATCTAGGCCGGCCCAGAGTGTAGCACAACCTGTGATTTGTTGCTGATTTGGGGGGCGCCCATCAGCAGGGCTCGCAGGGGGGCCCCCACATTTTGTGTTACGACACTGCCTTCACTACCTGTAAAAAATCAATTTTCAGCAAATTTCCCCTTTTATTTGTGTTGTTTAATGTGTCAGGTCAGTGGATATTCATGCATGTCAATAGGTTTTAGAGGGAGCATGAGTATCTGCATATGTACATTCGACAGTATGTTCGTATTACTGGGTGTAAACCTGCGTAATGCATGGCAGTTTGTGCATGCCAGTAAATTGTAGAGACTGAAAGACAGATAGAACGACTGTGTATGCGTGTTTTTGGGTAGTTTCTTTGTCACAATAACATTCTAAGGGCCTGATTTCTGCAATTTTTTGCGCAGTTGCACTGCCAACAAAGTCACTTTTGTTCTCCATGGCAGAGACTTTGCACTTGAGAAAAAAGGGACATTTCTGGCAAGTCACTTTCTCTCACGCTAAAAATTCCTTAAATCATGGCCCAAACACTCTTGGTTGTGGTAGATGGGTATGGATTTGCTCAGGGATTATTCCTAAATCCCCGTTTGTAATACTCATTTATAAAATCCATTCAAAATCCACATTCAAAATGCACATTCAGATTACACATTTGGATTGGACATTCGAAATACACACAATTCACAATACACAAAATAAATCTGTTTGTGTTTCCTTGACTCTACGAAGAGTGTTATTTCCGGCTGCAGGGGAAGGCGATGCCAAAATACAAACATGTCTTGCCGCCACATGAACATGTTCATTGCATTTCACTTAATTTGACAAGCTGTTTGCCACGTGTGGTGAATGTGCATTGGAGAAGCCAAAAGTAATGACGTTAAAGGTATTCTCATGTTCACATGTAAGTCTGAAACTTCACACTCAGATCACACACTCAGAAACAGCCTTTGTAAGCGTGTTTATGGACATTTTTCCAACTTTGCTCCAGGTAAGCGGTACGTTTTCTCTAGTGCCCTTGGCACTTTTTAAATTACATAGCGCTTCATGTATGCTTCCATCCGACCGCCGAGGTCTGCGCTGCTCCCTGCCCAGCCTCCCCCCCAATCCCGCCTCCCAAACCCTCCCCCCCAGCCTGCATTGGTGAAATTGCACCTTGTTGTGCCGGAGGGCCTAACCTCTGTGCACACACGCTTCCTGAGCCATTTTCAAACTTGGCTCCAGGTAAGCGGTACGTTTTCTCCAGTGCCCTTGGCACTTTTAAAATTATATAGCGCTTCATGTATGCTTCCATCCGACCACCGAGGTCTGCGCTGCTCCCTGCCCAGCCTCCCCTCTAATCCCGCCTCCCAAGCCCTCCCCCCATCTCCCATTGGTCCACCACTCCTTATCCTGGAACTGACCAGGGCAGCCCTTGGCCCGGCAGCCCCTGTGACCAAGGGCCCCAATGCAAAGGGAGGCTCCTACATTGGTGGCTGTAAGACGTGTCTGCAGTAGAAGCCAATGAAGTCAGCAGCCAACAGACACCAACATGGTATGGGTGGGGTGTAGAGCAATTACTCTACTCCAGAAAGCCTCTGCCACTCTACCTTACCTTTCTATAACTTAGCCTGCCATAGACTTACACCATGAACACCTAGAGAGATTTGTGACCACCAGCCTAAATCTATTCATGGCTAGACTGTAAATGTTGCCTTGCATTATATATTAATATGCTTGCTAATATTAACAAGTGCCACACTTAGAGAGAACTGTGAAGATTAGCATGCGTCACATTTAGACAGGTGCAACAATGTTAGCTTCTGCCTCACTTACATGGAAATCTGAACTTTAGCCTGCGTTGCATCTAGATAGAATTGTGAATGTTAGCATGTGCCACACTTAGACAGAATTCTTAACTTTAGCCTGTGTCGCACCAGATAGAAATGTGTATGTTAGAATGTGCCACACTTAGATGGAATTCATTAACTTTAGCCTGCGTCGCACCCAGAGAGAAATGTTAATGTTAGCATGTGCCACATTCAGATGGAATTCTTAACTTCAGCCTGCGTCGCATCTAGATAGGATTGTGAATGTTAGCATGTGCCACACTTAGATGGAATTCATTAACTTTAGCCTGCGTCGCACCCAGATAGAAATGTGAATGTTAGCATGTGCCACATTCAGATGGAATTCTTAACTTTAGCCTGCGTCGCATCTAGATAGGATTGTGAATGTTAGCATGTGACACTGCCAGAGAATTATCCCCCTTTATTGCTAAAGTGATCAACGCACCCTTCGCTTCAGGTACGATCCCTGCCAACCTCAAACAGTCCTGGGTTCCCCCTCTCCTAAAGAAGCAGACACTAGATCCCCTCATCCCTACTAACTACCGCCCTATTACTACGTTACCGTTTCTTCTTAAGATTCTGGACAAAGCTGCCTACATCCAAATTCAAAGGCACTTGGAACTACACAGCCTACTAGGAGAAAGACAATCGGGCTTCCGACCCTTACACGGAACAGAAACTGCCCTCATAGACTTGAATGTCTAAGTTGATGAGCTAAGAGACAAAGGGAGAACAGTACTCCTACTACTCCTGGACCTCTCAGAGGCCTTTGATTTGGTGGATCATAGAGTCCTCTGTAGTCACCTGGACTCCGCCGCTCATTTCTCGGCAGAAGCCATTGGATGGATCAAGTCTTTCCTGAGTGAGAGAACGATGCGAGTCTTCTCTCCCTCAGCGGAGGCAGATCCCACGCCGATCTCGTGTGGTGTCCCTCAGGGCTCTTGCGTATCCCCAACTCTATACAACATCTTCACCAAGCCCCTTTTTTGACGATCTGGACCATCTTGGTATCACCTACACTAATTATGCAGATGATACACAGATCCTCCTCCCACTTTCTGGAGATCATGCAAAGGACACGGAATTGGTGAACAAGGTATACCTTATCATCCAGGCATGGATGGCCACTCACGGCCTTTGTCTAAACGATGATAAGACAGAGTTGATTATCATGGGAACCCAAGCCAATATCAAAAAAGACAGGAATTCTCCTCCTTCAACATAGACGGGAACATCATCCAAGTATCCAAGGATGTAAAAACCCTGGGATTCTATCTTGATTCTACCCTATCTTTTGATAAACAGCTAAAATCCCTTGCCTCCTCCATGGCCCACACGTGCAAACTGATTAGAGCCGGTAAACCATTCCTCTCCAACAAGAGCTGCCTAATCCTGGCTAGAGCCCTAATTCTCTCCAGAATATATTATTGTAATGCTCTATACTCTGGAGCTAATAAGAAAATAACCCAAAGACTACAAACATTACAAAATAATGCCCTGAGAGCGGCACTAGGCATTAATAAAAGGTCCCACATCTCTTCCACCAGACGACATTACAATTGGCTGTCTACAGAGAACAAAATAAAACTCAAGATGCTATCCCTGACCCACAAAGCCCTTAATAAATCCGCCTCTAGTTACTTGACTGACAAACTCCATAGGAGAACATCTCTTAGACCTACTAGAGCTGGCAAATCCAATTGCCTGACAATACGGAACTTTAGACTTAACACTATTGGAGGAAGCAGCTTCCCAGTAAAGGCGGCTAAAACCTGGAACTCACTACCACAAGACTTGAGAGCAGACCTGCCCTACCGTTGTTTCAGGAAAAAAGTTATCCAACTCCTTACCTCGACTGACCTTTGCTGACCGGTGTTTCCCACCTCCCACGGGTATTTTGACCCCCTTGAACTTGTATATTTGCTGTAATTACTGTATGAGTGATTTGTGTGACCCTATGTAATCTCCAATGTACATTTTGCTATGATGTAACCTGTAAGTTTCGCATTTTCTTGACCACTGCGCCCTGCTATCCCTGGGTCTGGCGTGCATAAAAAGTGAATAAAACAAACAAACAACAAACAAACAAACACACTTGTATGGAATTCTTAACTTTAGCCTCCGTCGCATCTAGATAGGATTGTGAATGTTGGCACGTGCCACACTTGGTTGAAACTGAGAATGTTACCAGGTGCCATACTTGGATGTAAACGTGATCACTGGCCTGCCTCGCATCTAGATAGGATATTGAAGATTAGCAAGTGCCACATTCAGATGGAATAGTGAATGATAGTAGGCATCACACCTAGACATAATTGCAAGGACAGGAATGCCAATTAACCAATCCACTAACAATTTCAACCCTCTGCATACACCTCTCAAACTCTAACCAAACACAACCACAAGCCTACAACACAACAATCCGCACAAACTTCACTACACTGAAACAACAAAACAAACCACAAGTAGACCCGCACAACAGCACACGACGACTACCGACCGTAAAACACCCCAGGCCCAGCCAACGGACCCACCGGGCTGAGGCTGCCAACAGCACATCACTGTTCTCTTGCACTTTTCCAGCTTATTCCCACTAACTCACCCCCCCTTCTTTTCCCTTTTTCAGAGCCGCCAGAGCGCCAGGGGACCACTCCGGTGGTGATAGTGTGCGGTACAAATATCCTTTAACATTAACATTAACATTAACAAATGAGCCTTTATAGTACAAAGTAAAGTGAATTTTTCGGTCTATATGGAAAACAGACTCCCAAAAACTCCCTTTTTTAACTATAATTTTTAACGTGAAAACGTGTATTAAAATGCATTTGATGGGGATGTGTGTTTGGATTTAATGGATGTGAATTGAGGGTCTTCCGAGCTGCGAGCCAGTACCCCTCCCCTGATCACCATTGGCTACCCCTGGCGCTGCTCTTGCAACCTCTGGCCAGAGGTTGCAGTAGCAGCGCCAAGGAAAGAAAGTAAACAGACTTTGAAAGACTGAGTTTCTCGGCGCTTACACTACTGGGCTTTTAAAAGCACCTGCGCATGTTTAAAATGGCATAATGTGCCCCAAAATAGTCTAGTCATTTAAATGATGAGGAGTGAGGTCACCAAAGTTTAAGCAAAGAGAAATGTCAGCGGTATCGATTGAGGTTTTGCTAAGATTTCCCTGTTACTGTACCACAGATACCTTACCCAGTTGTGGTGCCCTCTGGAGTAAACCGATATTACACATCGCAGAAGGAGATTCAAAGGGTATTGCGCGAACTGGAGCTCAGCTGCATCCCCCAGATCCATGGTCTATGTGTGGGTGAATCTTTGAGGGTTGTGGCCTATGGTGTGCAGGTTCTGTGTTTGTGTGTGAGAGAGAGAGAGAGAAGCGAGAGAAGAGAGAGGAGAAAGAGAAGAGAGAGGAGAGAGGAGAGAGAGAGAGAGAGAGAGAGAGAGAGAGAGAGAGAGCGAATGAGAGAGAGAGAGAGATAGAGACTTGTTTTGCTCGTTTTAAAGCTGACCTGTGTTGTTTGTGCCTTGCATATGAGACTTTACCAGGTTTACGATTAATTAAACTGCACTTAAATGGCGTTACCGAGGTCTTTGTGGTGGCACTTTGCAATGTAAGCACATGAACATGGGATGGTCTACCTTCCATATGGTAACCTTTCCTGGCACAGGAGGCTTTGCATGGTTAGTTTAAAATGGCGGTATTGCGACTTGAGGCTGCCTCTGGCATATAGTGGCATCATCTGGAAATGTGAGATATTTCTAACATGCGGTGCTATTAATTCCCTAAATTGAAAGTGCCCAACTGCTTGGGGCTGCATGTTGCGTATTAGGCCACCCCCTAGGATTGTGTGGCGTGTAGTTAGCATAGGAGGACTATACCTGGCATGTGCGGCTGCAGATGGCCATTGCAGCTACACTACCATATTATTTTAATGTAGGGCTTCTGGTTTGTTTGTTCCGCTGGATGTACCCCTGGCATAGTGTGACCCCAGCAGTGGCATATCAAGTTATGTTAAACTAGATGGTGCTGAAAATGTGGTTGGTAACTACAAAAATTGGTCTTCTTATGTGGGTTGGTTTTTTATTGATCTTCAACTTGCCTCTAGGATGTCACTTTACGGATATCATCAGTATCAGTGATTACATGACATAACTTCCTGTGATGTCATCATATCAAAGGTCCTATTCAATTTACTGTGATGTCCCTTCTGCTACCAGTAAAATTTAGATGGATTGATGTTCATGTTGGATATGCGCATGTTGGATATGCTCAAACAATCTCTTTGCCAATCTGTTGCACCTTTCTTTAAAAGGAAAACAAATGTTAAAGAGGCGAATGTTTTCACATTTTCCTATATAAGCCTGAAAAGCAATTTGTAATTCACAATTGGAATATGCATTCATATGTGTGTTTATGCAACTTCGTCTGTAAAAATGTTTTTTTATCTATTGAAACGCTCACGTAAAAGTATATGCTGGTCAAGTTGCACAGCGATCGCTTTGACATCTGGGCAGAACTTGCAGACTCAGGTTCGAATCCCGGCAGCGCCAAACTCAGCCTTTTATCCTTCCGAGGTCGAACACACCGTGGGAAATAATAAACAGCGCTTAGTAGCGCTATATAAATGCCAGATTAATTATTATTATTATAATTGTGTCACTTTCTCCTTCTAACTGAAAGCAAACATCACCTAAATACACATATGGGTTTGGATATGCTCAAAACATATTTTTGCAAAATTCTTTGTTTTGTGAAAGAGGCCAACAGTTCTTCCAGATTTTCATATGTAATGTTAAAGTCTATGGGCCTCATTATGCGATAGGCGCGCAATGGCTACCCCCTTACCGCATTCCGGGGCCAGGTTCCCGAATTAGGGACTTAGCAGGTCATTCCAACCTTGGAGGACCCAGTAAGTCCCCATTACGGGAACCATTCCCCATTCCCATTCGAGCCCCCATAGGGCTCAATGGGAATGGGGATGGAGCCAATAACGGTACCGCAATTTGCGGTACCGTTATTAGCTCTGAAGTCCCTTAACGGGTCCCTTCCATAACGCCTGGTAAAACCAGGCATTAAGGAATGGACCCGCTAAGGGACTTCGGAATAAGGTGGTAAGGGATTACCAGCACCGGTGCCCTTACCGGTGCCGGTAATCCCTTACCTCCTACCGCGTAATGAGGCCCTGTATCCAGAATCAACATTCACAAGCCATACTTGGAATTTGCATTTGCAATTTGTCTAACTTCACCTCTATTGAGTTTGCTTTCATTGCAGATATGTTCCCTCACACTAAAATTATCCCGATCCAGTTTTTTGATTTCTTGCGGCGTGTGCTGCTCTCAAGAGCTAGGTTCTTGTCAAACATGATGAACCTCAAAATGGAAAATATTTAGATATTTGTCAACAAAGTGGTGGAATACAAAAGAACACCTTTTCTACACCTTCCATTTCAGCCTGAAAGCATGCATCTAATTCCTGCAGATATCGCATGCGCGCTTGGATATGACCAAACACGTTTTATTTGGCAGGAATTGATGAAGTTTCATGGGTGAGTTTAAAGCTTATAGGTGGACATGTTTTGTCACTCTTTTATGCTGTCGTGTACCCGTTATTGTGTTGCTAGGTCTGGAATATTTGTCGGAAGGCTTACATGGGATATTCATATTACAGTCTAGCCCTGTAATAATATCTCTTCTCCTATTACAGTTCAGCTGTGATGTGCAGTGCCTTCTGCCAGAGGCAGCGCACAGTCTGAGAGGTAGATCTCTCAGCTGTTTCTAAATCATTACATTCAAAACTGAGATGAGCTTCCCAGATTCCTTTCTATTGAACTCATTTTCTTTGACAACTCAGTCATTAGGGGGCATACATAAAGTGCCATTACTGGTAGCATGTTTATTGAGTACACTGTTGGAGTTCAGTACAGGAGAGCACACATCTATCTTCATGCTACCACTTTAAACCACAAAGCCGGCTTATAAACACGCTGTTCTTAAAATGGTTTACATATTTCTTCACAACATAATACAAGGCGTATAACAAGGTGTTTTTTTCCCCAAACAAACCCATACATGTTTTCCTCATTTCAACGACTGGAATTCCTCAGGCATCAGAGCAAGCAAGAGGTCAAGTATTACAGTGGTGATGGAATGGTCATAAATTATAAGAAATACGGTTCCCCCTTCTATATGTTAAAAGGGTAGTTACTGCAAGTCACCTAGAGTTCCATTACCTTGTAACAAAACTTGGCAGATGGCCTTTTTCTTCTATTCAGTCACAGAACACCTTAGTGAACTGTCTCATACTTTTCACATACAGTGGGGATGGTGTATCTCATATATTGTGGTGTCACAAAAGCAAACCCATGATAACAGTTATGTGGCGCATTATCTGTAACTTTGACATTTTTCCTGAAAAGTCACCAGATTTGGCAAAAAATAAAGTTTGTGATCATCAGAACACACATGTTTCATGTATAAAAACATACTTTTTGCTCGGGTATTTCCATAGACCTGAAAAAGTAAACACTTACTTTCATGTTTTTTGCCATGCATGTGTAGAGGAGCAGTTGTACGCACTTTCCCTATCTCCTGCCCTCTCACTACCGTCATATCGGAACAGCAGGAGAAGAGCCCTATATGGGACTCAATGTGTTATGCCTATGCCGCAGCGAGTGTATGAGAGATGATATGCACTCAGACAACCATATCGAATGTATCCTCGCACTGAGAGAGTGGAAGGATATTGAGTGGAAGGATGTCAGCATGCACCATTGGACACGATGTAGTGCTGAGTGAACTCTGACAAGGGCAGAGTGATGTCATAAAGAAGATGTGCAAGGACATACTGAAACGATATGAAAATACTTAAGAGTGATGATGTAACTGAAGCGACAAGAGAAACATGTACACAATTATAAAGTGATTATAAACAAAGAACACAAAGTAACTTGCTGATGAATACGTGTAAATACGCAGCAAGGCAAGGTAGATGAGACATCTAGAAGTTTAATATAGAGGAAAATATAACGTGGAAAGGACGGCCATGATAGGAAAATGGACGTCGGCTTGTGTAAAGATTCTCACCTACCTCAGAGACAGACCAGGGGTGCAGAATCAGGAGACATTGGAAAAAGAGATTCGTGCCCAAAAACAAAGAGGAGTCTATGTTGACCTGGGATCAAGGATGCTATTTTTAAGGAATCGCTGCAAGCACAAAGGGAGGCAGACAGATAAGTCATGGACGTGAGACAAATTTCTCTTAGATTAAAGAAGAAGAAAACATTCACAAGAACCAAGTATTGTACAATTCAAAGTGTATAAAGTCTATGCAAGATGGAGTGAGCAAGTCTCTAGATGCCAAGGGGAGCAATAACACCTAGCATTATTGAATTAAATAGCAGTACATAAGAGGTTGAAATTGACACATTTGTGGTCTCTTTACACGTGATTTAGAAGGCGAAAATAAGGGCTATTCATTAAGCATTGGATGAAGATAGTGATGTGCTCCCACCCCCTTGAATATTCCAGAACAGACTGCAGGCTCCAAGGTCAACTCCAGTTGGAAAACATTGGCTCATGGCCGAGCATATGGGAGATGATGGACTAATTAGGACAGTGGGGGGTAATCTGACTTAACTCAAGCACCTAGGTTTCGTTTTACTTACGTGCTGCAAGACGAGCCAAAAGTCCAAGATTCGGTGGGGATGCCAACCAATCAGTTTCTCTATGGGGCAATCTGCTATACAATGTTACATAGACCAACCCGCTGCCATTTTATCCGCTATAATCATTATTATACATATTTAGAGGTAGCTTAAGGTGTGTCTTACAGATAAGAGACAGCCAATGGTGTACTAACCCATATGTATTCTATAAGTAGATATGTTCCCCTAACCAATCCCTACAGTTTGCCACATAGAATAACGTCATAGGTGATGCATATTGGGGTGTGAGACCTCTGTGTAATTAAGGGTGTGTGGGAGTGTGCATGCATCATTCCGATATCTGCCAGTTTAACCTGCTTTACTAAATTGAGAATAAAGTAGTTATTTGCCATGTTCTTTGAGTCTGTCCGTTTATTTAGGCTGAGATCTTTATTGGTAATCCCATCTAGCACAAGAGACGCTTCAAGGTGCTAGAGCACACATGTACTGTACTGAACTTATGAGCAGTGTTTGGATATATCTCACATTTTTCTTGCCTAGCGCATTTATTTCCAGAACACATATCACCACTATTTCGGCTATAAAAGTTCACCAAGATGTGGTCAATTCGGCCACAATCTCACTATCATTTTGCTATCATTTTGTGAAGAGTATTATTATATGAAAGTAGGTTCATACACATTTGGGCATGCAGTGTTTCCCAAGCTTGGTTGGACCAGAGGTTAGAAACTATCTCCAGGGTAGGGAGCAGCTGCAGGAGGTGTGGGTTTGCTTCGCCACAACAATTATCATTTATTTTTCCATTCCTGATTAATAATTGTCTTTATGCAATATATAGAGGTCTAGCGAGGTCTTCAGAAATGTTCAGAGTACAGTGATGAATGAACGGTGCAGTAGTCATTGACTGCACATGAACACCCATACACTATTCTGTGAACCATATATCTGATACAGCTTGGTGATGGCCATTTTATTTTTTCATCCCCATCCCCCTTCCTGCGTCTGGCTGTAGAATGTCCAGATGTTACTTTTCGGCATTTCTCTTCTACCTCCATAACAGTCTTTCATATGTTTTTATCAATTGTATTTGAGGAGTTACAGTGAGTTGCAGGTTGGGCGTGAGCTGCAGTAAAAGGAGCCGAAATGTTGGTTCCATATCAGTAGAGGCCCAATCTGCGATACAATATGAATTCCAATTGGATTTGAGAAGCACAACAATGCAAGGCCAGCTGCTCAGCAGACAACACATCACACCGACCAATCACAAAAGATATGGAGTCTGGTCTTACGAAAACATAAAATGGCAGAGAAGTTGAAACCTAACTGTTGCGCGTCCATAAACTCGAAAACAGTATTTGATCCATGAAACACATGTTCAGTGGTGCCTTTTTACACTACCCACCATGTCAGAAAAATAAATGTAAAATAAGAAATTAAACAGAGCACTGAGGCAAACCCAGCTCACCATGCTCCTCCTTTTGCTTAAAGTCAAGGGTGCAATCCTGTGCATCAACAAAGTATAAACGGAAACACAGCACAGTACCGAAAATCACTATGTGCATGGCGACCCGTGCTCTTTTCTCAATTTGTTCAACTCAGCGAATCTGTTTAAAAGCACTCTTGCACATTTCAATTAAACAGTATGCTTTTAATTTAATCAAATTGTTTAAAGAAAAGTATAGCGCTGGCTGTCAGGTATTACCCTGATCACGTGGCTACTATCTTTATCAAAGTAAATTATATGATACTCTGCACTATGTATGCCCTGATTATGAAGTGCACACAAGTGTGCATAAGCTCCAAACACAGCAGAGTAGGTCACTATGCAATGTGGATGTCATTTGGCGCCAAATGTACATGATAGCAAACAATGCAACATGTTGACTATGCCTAAACCTCAGGCATGACAGTACGTATGTGTTTAGCACCCCACTGTGGAGAGAGTGGAGAGATGCAGTTAGTTTTCTTTTGGCCAATCGATGAAGGGAGGGAAAAACAAATAAATGTGTGGAAGGTGGATCCCCAGGATGCGTTATACTTTATTGCTGTGCCGGCAGAGGTTACAAATGTCCACAGACAGGTACTGCAGACCTTCTGGGCAACTGGAGCACGCAACAAACAGTTTGAAAATCGCATCATATAAATGTACGTAATTCAGCTCAAAATTTCAAAATGTATCTATAATTTGGCATATACGCATTTGCGAACACAGACTGCATGCACAGCAACCCACAAAAACAGACACTTTTGTAGAAATAGAAGCAGACAATGCAAATATGTGCACACACATACACAATCATCTACAAAAAAGCAATACATTATGAAACAGACATAAAAACATGTGCTGCCACTTGGAAGAGCAAGCACATGTGAGGAATCAGAATTGTAAGGGGAAAAACACACACAGAAAACACATGCTCTCTTCTAGATATATTTTGTGCATGTAATTGACATGCGGAAAACACACACATGAACAAGTGGATCTAAAAAAAGAACACACTGAAAAGAAACACACATGGAACATGCACATGCACACTTCTGTTACATACAAAAAACAAAGAGAAGACTTATGTTTAAAAAATCACCCAAGCATATAAAAAAAAAAGAAACACCACCAGTTCAAATATGCACTCACCACCTCAGTTGAATAATTGAGACCATACCATCATCTCCAGCCAAGGGTGTTGTTAGGTCTGGAAAAGATCAGGGGCTAAGCTAATGTCGGGATTCGCGGGACTGGGGGCTAGCTATAGCCTTTTGGTTATAGCCGCTGAGCTTCTATCCCGGGCTACAAACAAAAGACCGGGGCTATAGCCCCCTCAAACTGCCCCTAGCAAGGCCTCTGTCTCCAGCCCTTCAACATCATTTTCTTTACAAACATTGCTGGGCACACCACCTTCTACAATCCTGCCATCACCGCCCTCAGGATTGCATACCTACTTTTTGGACCCTTGAACCTGTATGGACCTCAAAAAGGTGAATGAACAACACATCTACAAGAAGGTGCAGACGGGGCATGCTTCTACTCACACTAATTTGGACTGTGAAAACTGCAAAAATAACAGCAGGACCCCACACATCCTCACCTATACAAGATATGCATGCCACTAAACCTGCATCGGGAAAGCTGCAAATTACAAGTAAGAATACTAAAATCTAATAGGGGGAAAGAAGGTTACAGCTAATAGATAACCCCAAAAAACATATACATTCTTTTACCTGGTAACTCATCCTGTTTTTAGCACAAACTAAAAAGGTTTCTCATGCCACCTTGAAGCTATACTAGGAATGCATAATTACTCAATTAGGAATGCACTTTCTTATCACTGGTTGTTTTAAAAAGATTTACCCTGTACTCAAACATTTTCCTGGTACAATAAGTGAGATTACATAAATGTATGCTGAGGCTGCTGTAAACTAGCATGCAAGTTAAACACAACTTCAGTGAGACATGGTTTGAGTTTCTGTTTTGACAGCAAGCATACGTTACAAAATGGGGTCTCTTTATACCAGGTGCATTGAACATGAAGTCTAGTCCTCTGAACTCCATATATACTCTCAATTTTGTTTGAATTCACGTACAACTGCCTTTCAATCTACATTCATTTAAACATTTACTACATACAACTGTATTTTTCCTACACAGGAATCACCCTTTGAGTCCAATGACCGCCAGCCTTATATTTGGATTACCTGTGTCTCTTTCAAACAACTATTCTGAAGTCATTAGTAACAACTTCATGTGAAGTTTCATGGTGGTAAGCAACTTCTCCAGAAATTTGAAAGCACATTAAATTAACAAGTATATGCAATAAATTTGCAACAGTATAGCAAAGATCATCAGAACTGCTGAACCCTATGGAGACTCAGATCAAGCCATTCACACTGGTAATCCAGGTTCAAAAGGCTGCCCATTGTGTGCAATATAGTCACAGATTTCTACTGTGGGATATAATTTCAATGATATTAGCATCATAATTTGGGATGAATGTGCAGCATTCCAATCCCACAAGAGCACCAAAGCCTCCTTTTGAGGCCAGAAGGACACTCAGCTTTGCAGAAGTATAGTTTGTATTGATGTGTAGTTTGCTACTTTCTCCAGCAACCGGGACACTTTCCATGATTGTATCATGATTTAGCTTAACAACTCACCCAGGCCTTATGTATCACATGCTTTCAATGTAAGATTCCCACTGCTTAGGGGCGGGTCTAATAGCAGGCAAGATATAGCCCATATGGCCACTCCCACCCCAATCAATAAGTAATCAGCTATAGGCTGTAGTCCCACAGATAAAGTAAGTTCCACTATAGGAAGCATAACCAGCGTTAACAAATGATAATCCTTTATAAAAAAGAAACATTGCTAGTACCTACGTTAATATTCATTGATAGTTAAACTATGCCTGCTATTGTCCTTGAACACAGAATCTTGATTAATGCTGAAGAGAAGGCCTGTTGCAGGAGTAGGCAAGCTTTTTGCAGCAGGCTTCCTCTGAAGCTGATCTGTTGGAGGAACATGTGTAGGGCCTGAGAACCCCATGCTTGAGTAATGACCACCACAAGGCTTAGGGTCATTAGATGCTGTGGTACCTCCGGGTCTGGGTGTATACCAACAAATACAATAAATAAATTAATAAATACAAAGATCTGTAAATCATTCTCAAATCGATGAATATGATCCCCACCCCCAGTTAAAAGGCACTGAATCCATGGAAAATCCTGAGGCTAGGTCATGTGGGAGATGGACTCAGACTAAGCAGCCCGAAATGTTTTGAATACAGATGTATCGCCATGTGGCATCCTGGTAAATATGTTTACTTTCAATGCAAGGATGTGCATTAGGGCCCTATGAATGATGCCATGAAGTGTTAAAGGATCCAACAGTTAGGATAAATGGCATCACTAGAATGCATGCAAGACTCATTTTGGACAAATCACTTCAGCTGAAATGTCCTTGATACTGGATGCTAAGTGTGGTTCAATTGCCGTCCGCTTTTCACAAGTTCTCAAAATCCTGGTATGCTTTACACAGGGCTAGCAGTAAGAAGAAACACAGTGCAAATAGGAAACTGTATTTGTCATCAGGATGGATCAGAACTGAATGGCCAGCAATGTCATGCATCATCAGAGATCTCCTCACATACATAGAAGGGCAAGGACACAAATCAAAAATAAGAAGGGCCCAGTAGCACAATTGAAGAAAGGTAGTCAACAAGTCTTGAATAAATGACATCGCTACAGATTCTGTGCTTCCTTATTTTATCTGCAACATGCTCAAAGGATATCATAGTGCTTGCAATATAAGGCCTTTAGTGGTACAGTATGATCTGAAAAAGTGTATATAATTTCTTCTACCAAGCAATTCCCTTACAAATCCATCATCTGCATGGACAGAGATGGCATCTACCCTGGGTGTTGGTATCAGCGCCCTGTTGAGAAGAAGGAGATTGAGGTTGCTCTACTCCCAAGTCTGGGTCAGAAGTTACTGATGCTGCGACAGAATCAACGTCTAATGGGGCCTGACGAGCCTAAATGGAAGCAGAAATCTTATTCTGAACAGGTGGTGAAGACGCAGTTTCTGCTTCACCAGTGCCGGATACAGAAGTACATTTGCCTGAAATGCCTAAATGGAAGCAGAAATCTTATTCTGAACAGGTGGTGAAGACGCAGCTTCTGCTTCACCAGTGCCGGATACAGAAGTACATTTGCCTGACGAGCCTAAATGGAAGCAGAAATCTTATTCTGAACAGGTGGTGAAGACGCAGTTTCTGCTTCACCAGTGCCGGATACAGAAGTACATTTGCCTGACGAGCCTAAATGGAAGAAGAAATCTTATTCTGAACAGGTGGTGAAGACGCAGCTTCTGCTTCACCAGTGCCGGATACAGAAGTACATTTGCCTGACGAGCCTAAATGGAAGCAGAAATCTTATTCTGAACAGGTGGTGAAGACGCAGCTTCTGCTTCACCAGTGCCGGATACAGAAGTACATTTGCCTGACGAGCCTAAATGGAAGCAGAAATCTTATTCTGAACAGGTGGTGAAGACGCAGCTTCTGCTTCACCAGTGCCGGATACAGAAGTGCATTTGCCGGACGAGCCTAAATGGAAGCAGAAATCTTATTCTGAACAGGTGGTGAAGACGCAGCTTCTGCTTCACCAGTGCCGGATACAGAAGTACATTTGCCTGACGAGCCTAAATGGAAGCAGAAATCTTATTCTGAACAGGTGGTGAAGATGCAGCTTCTGCTTCACCAGTGCCGGATACAGAAGTACATTTGAATGCTGATGATCCCGCTGATGAACGCCTTTAAAGTTTGAGCCTAGTACGTAACTCTCGCACTGTTGTTGTTGATTATGTTGCTTGAGGTGAAGGCCGTATCTGTCGGCCTTTGGAGCCATGGACCCATGTCAGATGGCCCTCATACCAGATTGAGGTCGGAGTGGCTGTAGTGCTGACGTCCTCTGATGCACTGACAGATATAGGCTGTGTCTGGGTCTAATGGAAAGGCAGGGTGCCGCATCAGGGTCCATCAGTGCTCCCTTGACCTGCAAATAGAGAGATCTTACAGCATTCACTAGGGGCTTACAGTAATTCATAACAGAGTCATCTTCTCGGTGAAAATCCAAACAGCGTCATTATAGCTTTCTACAGCTTCTCTGGATTGTGGATCATACGTACAATAACATTGCTGAGACCTATTCAGGGACCTGCAGATATCTCTAACCATGTGCCCAGTGAAAATGCTACATCTGCCACTACCAATAACTGCAGTAACACCAAATTAAGGGATAAGCAGAGTCAGAAGCATCTTGGCCACAGTGACAGAATCAGCTTTTCGACCTGATTATGTCTCTACACATTCAGAAAACAAATCAACAACCACTAAATAATACTGCAAAAAGTCTATCTGTACATTGGGAACATGGCCTTCAGGTACTGGGTGCCTGGAAGACAATGTTTTTACAGCTTTTCCCATGTTGTGGGACCAACAAACAGAGCAGTTACTGCAGTCATTCTGGGCCACTGTGGGGAAGTATGGTGTTTATGTCTCTATTCGGCATAGGTATCAGGGCCCCTTTTCTAGAGAGAGTCACAGAACGTGACAATCTGGGGCGGTAAGGGAGAAGCAGTCAGGGCAGCAACAAGTGGCCATCTGATGAACACTAATGGGGGCCTGGGTACAACTTAGAGTTCTTCTTGGCCCACAGCTCATGTGCGTTACTGGGGCTGACAGTTCAATTTAGAAAGACAGCTCTGTGCGGTCACAAAGCTGTTTTCTTGATCATTTTTAAAAGGCCATTTGATCTAATAATACCAATAATTCAGCGGGGAGGTATGTTCTAAAGAAGAATAGATTTTATCCTAGCCCCTGGTATTTATGAAAGTACTGAGGGGTGGGAGTACATAAACCGATTGTACATCCTGAGAAGCTAGGGAATATTTCTGAACTGTATGTGCTACTGGGATTATATATTTGAAAGAAAAGGTGCTATGGTGGTGTATACATGGAAATCCCCTCACTGTGACTCTGTGAGGGTGCCTAACACAGAAGGTGTATTTTGGGAGTCCAAAGTACGTCTCACAGTATGTATATCTAGAAATAAAGTGTAGTCAAAGTTATTCCCTGGTTAAATCACCCAGCAGAATTGTTGCCAGTGTTACATCTTAATGAAAAATTGTAAAGTGTGATTTTTCAACATCCATTTTCCTTGCCTTTAAGTTGCCCATTGTAAATGAGAAAGGTACACTTTTATAAGGTAATACAATTGAAGGAAATTTAGCAAACATACACGTTGAACATACATGTTCATGTTTACAAGCTTTTTACATAGAGGAATGTCAAGTAGCCGGTATTTCAATTGAGATTTCTAGGACGCTGTTTGAAAGTGGCATGTCTTATGAGTAAGGGGAGGTATCGTTTGTCAATAAAGGGAGAGAAGAGAGAGTTAGATAGGTAGGGATGTCTGATTTTATTTGTTTTTTAACAAATTAAAGCCTTAACCTGTACATGCATGCATTTTTCAATCCATGGTGCATGTGTGCCCTGAGTGAACAACATTTATATATGGAGATGTGTGTGTTTACAAAAGTCTGTCCAACTGAATGTGTCATAGAAAAGATATGTGACGAGTGTATTCATAAAGTTGCTTTGCAGTAACAATTGATGTATGGGTTTCATAGATTTATAATTTGTTTATATTTAAATCAATGATTTCTATTTAATAATTAAACAGAAACTCTCTGCATCCCAGTGTGTTTCTTGTCCGGAAAGGGGAGGGATGCTTTAGGGATTCAATACTGTTGCATCGGGGTCAGGTTCATAAAAAGAACTTTATTAAATACATGAAAATTGTCTGCACCTGATTTGGGGTGGGTGGAACATTCCCTCGAACTTAAATTCGCCCGATTAAAGCATCCTACAATTTTCAGAAGGATCACAGAATTCAAGCATGTACATAAAGTCCAACATTCCTATAATGCATTTGCACACAGTCTTGAAAATCCTATAACTCAATTCAGACCACTGACCTCTGTTCGAATGGACCTGTGTTTCTGGAACAATGCGAGGATGATACTGCAACTCAAACAATTCAGTGGCGAAAAATCCTAAAGCCTCAGCAACCATTAAAGCAATAGAACCCAACAAGGTGGGCATTAAGGGTAGGGTAATAAAGCCGGGGCAATTGTTAGAAGCCTGAGCAAAGCGAGGACTTTAATGTAGCCCAGGGGCATTCCCCGACCGGTAAGTCTACTCCTCCAAGGTTTCTATTGTTGATAGTACCCTGGCAAGTTGTACGGGGGTACTAATAGCAATTTACTTGAGTTGAGACCCAGCGTTGTGACCGTTTTTTAACTCGAGAAAAAAAAAAGTAAATGGCAGCTAGGGATTGGGGAAAAGGGACTACAGGTAGTCCCTTCTCCCTTTCCATGCTGGCCTAATGAGGAAAGATTTGGAACTCTGAGGGATGCGGAGCGGCAAACATTGTCAGTTGAGTCTTTGTGGGCCTGGTAGTGACCCGGCGAGGGCCAATCAGATTGATTGTTACAATCTGATTGTCCCTCGCCGGGTAATAATGTGTAATTATCTACAGTTTTACTTGTTTTGTGCAGCCCAGTCATTTGTCTACACCCAGGATGTACTTCCAGCTGAAACAGCTTATTAGCTGCCGCTCTCTGGGGACATTTATTTGTGCATTAATTGTTGAACTTTGGTAAGGACAGACTATGGCCCTCATTAAGAGACTGTCAGTAACCCGCCAGTGCTACTGGTGGGTTACCGGCAGTCTCGCCCTACCATTACCGGCGTTCGATATCCCAGCGGTAAGTTCCCATTGCATGGAGTCCTGTTGGACTCCATGGAATGGGAACCACTGAAGCACTGCATTGTTGTTAACAGTGCCGGTGCTTCAGTGAATATTCTGCCAGTATGGGGCTGAGCTACTGGCAGGTCAGGTCTGCCAGTAGTTCACTGCCACTACTGGCAGACTGGGAATAACCCGTTTATTTTTTTGCCGGTAGGGTGCCCGCCTTACCTCCAGCTTTTAGCCGGTCTGGTAAAGGGCCGGTACCCATGAATACCAGCACTTTTTTAGCAGACTGGCTGACTCGCAATGAGGCCCATATCCTTTGTATCATTTAACCTACCTATAAGATGCCTCCCCCAGTTCTTTCTTCTTTGTGTTGGTGCTCTGTGGTTGCAGTTGACCGAAATGTGGTGGGTTGAAAAATAAGAACACAAAAAAATAAAACGATTCCTCTATATCCTTCTACCCTCGCCTTTAAAGTTTCGCCTCCATTCTTATTTTGTTTTGTGTTCTTTGACATCTTAGATTCTATGAACAGCCAAACATGATCAACCAGGACTCCTTACCACCGAGGAACACACCAGCCCTGAAAAGGAGTCAGCCGGTACACCTGCAAGTAACAGGAATCTAGTGTGCAGCAGGGTGTGCGAAGTGTTTTTCTGCTGGTGTACTTGTGAAAAGTTCATGATTATGCCACTAAACAAAGTGCGCAATTACGCACAGTTACAAAGATTCCCGTTTTTTTCGTGGGTTTGCTGACAGCAATTTCTTTTCTGCCCAAACTACTCATTTAGGGCGTACATTTCCCATCAGCTCCCGTGCAGGTAAGATCATTGCACGCAGTATTTGTGTGTGGATTTCACCAAAATACAGTTGTCAGACCGAGAAGCATCATCCCATTTGCAAACATTATTATTAGCTTAAGTACATTTAGCCTGAAAAAAAAACATCCATCACCACATTTATTGAAGTGTATTACTGCTAAGGTAAAATGAGTGTAAAAACAAAGCACAGATGTAAATCGTTTGAGACACATACATTCAGGAAATAGTGTTTTGTGGAACAATGTCTCTGCACCCACTTCCTTGGTTGGACTGGCATTAAATGAATGTGTTAGTTTGGCTATTAGGTGGCGCTTCAGTGCCACCTATAAGCCAAATCTATTGCATTAACGTACAGATAGGGGTAAATGGCATATGAGGAGGGACACACAGATTGTAGGTGTTGTTTGGTTATTTGTCCACCCTTTGACTGCCCATGGCCATCCTAATACCTATGGCTATTCCCACCAAGTCCTGCCCTTGTCCACCCAAAACACCTCCTCAGGGGAACTCTTTGAGTTTGCTTTAAGCAAGCATTACCATCAAACATCGAACTTGAAGTGCCTGGCAGTGTTTTCTGAAGGCAGTCTTCTGAGAGGTAATACATTAATTGGAGTTGTAAACCTGCTACTGATGTAATAAAAATGTCTTAACCGTGTCTGCCTTCAGCCACTTGATTTATAAGCACTATTTGTGTCCTTCACTTAAATCCTGTTAATAACAAGCATTAGCAAAGCCAACAGTTTTGACATTTGTATAAGTATTCGTTATTTGCAAGACACTGTTATTGGATGCATATGTACTCGCACCTGCTACCATCAATAGCCAGTTAATATCTCTACTGCAATGCCTGGCAAGTGCCTTTCCCATACCTACACAAAAGTCCATGTGTCTATGTTGAATGATCTGTTTCTGTTCAGTGACATGATGGTGCATGTTTGTTCCGTAAATCCGTTAAACGCTAAGGTTGGGGTACACAAAATTAAAAGACGTAGGCCTCTTAGTTGCCTCTATGTCTGCGTGGGTGTTTTCCAGAAATATTTGCTGACATATGTTGATATGTTGTCTGTGCCTCCATCCACTGTGAAACCATACGTGTATTTCATAGTCCTGAGTCAAATCACATCTGTGTGTCTGTTTGTTACAGCCTAGGTATTGGGCATAGGGTCTATACATATTGCATCACAAGAAATGGCTCTGTAATAATATTGTCACGTATCTAATGATGTGGGTCATGGCATTGACACATTGCTAATCTTCAGACATATGCCACCGTTATTGCCTTCTATCCATTGTGCTCACACGGTAGCACCAGGCGGAGTGGACAAATCCAATCAGGAGTCAGGGGTGTTGAGCCGGCATGTTTTTTACCAGTCCACTGCCCCAGACCTACTTTTCCCTGTGAACTCATAAACATCCGCCACCAGCCCACCAACCCCACACCCATCCAAACTCTGTGTAATTTACCTATTTGTTTCCGATCTTGCACATTTCTGTGTCCCTCCCACTTCCCTCGTTCCCAGGAATAGAGTCAAAGGACACCGTTCTTTGACTATTTCTGATTCAGCCATTTTGTTTTCTAGTTTAGGGGACATTTTCCATCAAAAAGGCATTAGCACCAGGCTCAATAGCCCAGGGGGCTAGCTTTGTTAAGGCGCTCCTTCGGAAGCAGGTATTTGTGGCGGTATCCCTGAGCCTTCCTAAGACCCTTGCCTTGCTTAGAACTGAAAAGGCTTTAGTAGGTGGGCTGTTATTGCCAAAATCCATCTCATTAAGCACCTGTCAAACCTCTCAATCCTTAATCTTAACGTGATGTAATTGGTGCATTTTAGTCTTTGTCCCTATAACATGCCACTCATGTATCCTCTGTAATTTCATTGAGGATCAACATTCATCCAAGCTGCCACTGAGGGACCTGTCAGACAGGTCTCCTCAAGAAAAGGATCCTAACATTTTCAAGGCCAATACCTGAAGAGGAGAATGGAGGTCACCCTGTTTCAGTGCCATCATGGTAGCCATCTTGTTGAGGCAATTGTCGTCCTTTACAAGCCAGAGGGAGCCCTCTGCCACTGAGGAAACTTGACATCAGAACCTCCTGCAGGATGTGGTGAATGAGGCCATTGGTGTGAATGGAGGAGGAAGAGGAGGAGGAGGCCACCTGGTGAATCTAGCTATGTCAGGGCAGGAGATATGGAGTAATACGTGGCATGAGGTTCTCATCTGGCATGGGTCAGGGGCAAGCCAGTAAATCCCGGAAATCCTCTTTATCAAGTGCACAGCAGTCAATGGTAACTAGTATAGCTCAGTGAAGCATTGAGACATCGGATGTGCACAGTGTGCCAAGCATCCCAGGCTTGAAGTGCAGTTGTAGTGCAGGGAGCACATAGGACATTAAAATCTCTCCGCGCTGTCATAAAAGAGGAACTCACATTAACTTGCAACAGGAGCAACAAAGTTGGCTGATATCTGATCTGACCTCCCTGATCACTGCCTTCACCAAGTGCAAGCTTAGGTGGGTTGGACTGCTAGTCCTCCAACCTCCAAAAGCAGGCATTTCACTGTTGTCCATTAGACGAATGCGTTCCCCAGCCTTCTTCAAAGAAGTGCACATTATTATGATTATTGAGGCGTCCCTGGAGTGAGATGGCCCCCTCTCACATGCTAAGGTGGAGGTTGAGGAGGCAAATGAGGAGTTACAGATGGGACTGCTTTGGAATCTTTGAGGGTGAAACAGAGGAAGGAAAGACAGGAAGAATTGAAAGTGGGTGGCATAGCAACATAACGTCATGATTGAACCTTCTGTACATATTCCATTGATTTTTTTTTAACTGACTTCAAGGACTTTATATTAGATATCTTTAAACCTATGCATGATAGCACCCTAGTTATTCCTATGTAGTGTTTTATGAAGCCATGTATTCCTACAAGTCCCATACTGCCTTTGTGCCCAGTCCGCCTTCCATCACACTTTCATTTTTTTTACAAGTTCATGTTTCACACCACTTTAATTGTGAATGGGCTTTTAATGTATGCTAAATTTTGCATCTGGTCCCAGGTGATCATGGCATGTGTGATCCAGGTATCCCATGGATTTTCCGACAGTAATTACTTCAAAGTAGTTTACTTCGAAGTAATTACTTTGAAAACACATTGGATGATAGGATTGGGGTTGGAAGCCCGTGGCTGAAACGTTTGAGGGAGAAAAGACCGAACATTATTTTTCCAAAAACTTTCTGTCTTTTCTCCCCTGAAGCCACGGGCTTCCAACCCCACCCACACCCACATGCCTACTTACCTTGCGGCAGCACCGCCACCTCGCTGTGTCCCTGCAATGCCTGTTCCCTTTCACTTCCGTGATTGGGAACCAGCGCCGCGGGGTCCTTTTCCTTTTTTTTAAATAATGTTTTACCTTTGTTTGGGATCGGCTGTGGGGGACACCCCTGCAACCCCCATTAACTGTATAGTGAACAAGGGTATGGGGGACACCCTGCTGCCCTTGCCACCGAATGGGGAATTTGGTCAACCTTTTTGGCCGTTCAGAATTTTCAAACCGCCGAAATGCAGCCAAATCTCCCATTCAGATTTTTTATTCAGGCTTTTTTGGATGATACCAAATTATGTAGGTGGTTGTGGGTTGAAAGGTTAAAGGTGGTAGTAGGGGTAGTAGTGTAGGGGAAGGGGGGACTTGGGGGACCCCTCAAATTTATTTTAAAAAATCAAAGTGATTTTTCCAAGTAATTATCGTGATACGATGACACTGTTGCAGGCCGTGGGTGTGTCCCAGGTTTTCTGTGGTGTGTGAGTAGTATTGGTACGCCCCTTGAATGTTTTGCTACGTACATAAGTATGTGCTGAGAATGGGCTGTCTGTTTACTAGTTACAACCCTCATCTGTAAGGCAGATCAATTCACCTGGACAATGTGGATGACTTTTTTTAACCCTATAGAAAATACAATATCGACATAATGCTTATAAAAAAGAAACACAAGTTAGTGAAAATTATTTTTTTTAAAACAGGTCAGCAAAGAAAATGTAATAACATCATTGTCAATGTTGGAATGGCTTGCACACTTGCTCAATCTCGACGTTTGTCACGGTTCATTACGCGGTTAAACTCAACTCAGGGAGTTCCTTTCCCCCCAATGAATATGGCGCACAATAAAGCACTATTAGTTTGTTAAGGTCCACCTTGGTAAGGCCTCCAACCCATCTAACGCCCAACCTCAACAAATTCCCGGGGCCACAATGGACTAGTTACCAGGCTGGTGTGTAGTAAGAATATAGATTTATTAATGTATTTAAACCACATTTGAGAAATAGACTAACATCAGCCACCCAAGACCAAAAATGACTTCCGTAATGGCACCAACACAGAGATAATACTGAGCTATGCAGTCACAATTTCCTGCAGCTCTCTTTTCAAATCCCTCACCAATGTTGAAACAGAACAATACAAAACACACAGTGATTGCTGATTTGGTTATACTACTTTTCTCCCAGCAACCTCCACCCTCAAAACATCAATTAGACTTGACCCCTCTGAATTGAAGGCCAGTGGCAGAGAGTGGGAACACAATAGGGAAATAGTTTTGGGATTCTGATAAAAAGCACTCTTTGGAAAAAGGGATTCAACGGGCAAAATCCTTTTTTTTACTTATTACAACAGATGCAATATGAGGGAAAGAAAAGCAATGTTAAAATGTGTTTTGCCACACCTAAAATGAACAGGCAGTGCTTTGTGGTTTTGGTCCAAGCACAATGGGAACAAAAGGGGCAATTTTGTTTTGCACCCTGCACACTCACGTGGAAACAGGGTTTTGGGATTAATTCTTTTGGCAAATCTTTATGTCTATACCGGCTCAAAATGCGCTGGGAAGAGCTTGTTAGTTTCGAATGCCAACAAAACATATCCCGTGATTTCTATAAGGGAATCAATTGATTTACTTTCATAATAATGCTAAGGATCTACAGAGACAAACAGGATATTTTGCTATGGGGAAATAACTAGAACTTGAGCATCAGGGAACAGCAGGGCACCTCTGGGACAGCAAGGGTGTCAGTCCAGGATAGTCCCGTCTGGATCCTCTAAGGGACCCCAGTCAGCTTCTATGTCTCCTGGTCCCTGTCTCCAATGCAAGATTTGGGGCCTCTCTGCTTGGGTGTTTCTCGCAAGAGTTCAGGAGCAGGTAACCTCCCGGAATAAGTGGAAAAATCCCAGTTCTGATGCAAACTGGTTTACTTAGAGGGCAAATCACATCACAAACTTGTCATGATTCCCGCAATAGAGATTGGTTGGTTTTCTCTAACCACCTCCCACCTGTGTGCTAATAGGACAAGGAGATGAGGGGTGTGAGTTAGGAAAGCTGTGGGAGGAAAACGCTCTGTCATCCCAAACTGACATGTGGGCTTGGCATGTTCAAAACTCTGAAAATCTATCAACATGGCAAATACATGGATCTACATTTTAAGGCAAATCAGATGATGCTAATCTGAAGTCGGCACGCCCTTCCTATGCAGAGAAATGTTTTTTCATCATTTACTCAGTAAAAAATATTCCACTTCATAGCTCCCATGTTAATTTTATCCTTCACCCTCACACCAACTTTCACATCTCTCAGAATCAAGGGAAGGCCCAAATCAAATTTTCAATAATAACTTTAGTTATCACACAAAAATCATTTTAACATGGTTCAAAGGGGGTTACTGACACCTTTAATAAAGTCTGAATGACCGTGCTGGCATATAGGCTGCACCTTTTGTGCAATAATATGTATTTTTCTATTAACTAAACTCCAGTTTTTTCTTTATGCGCTTTCAGTTTTATGTCCCCTTAAGCATGTGATCAGCCAGGGGCTGGCTCATGTTTATCTTTGCGTCTCCCTTCATGGCCTGAAATGGCCCTGGCTACAACTCTAATTGACATTTTATGGGAATTGTGACCTCAAGCTCACTTCTGCTGAAAGAAAAGGCATGGCCTTATCTGTTTCCACCGTGGTTTAAAGCAATGGTCCTGATTGATGATTGACAACAAGACCTCCCTCTCCAGGATCAGCAGAGGAAAGGTCTTGGAGGTTAATTTTCATCTTTAGGAGAAATGGCTGGCTGCCTGTAAAATTCTGCAAGAAAAGGCTTTTAAACTCACACACAATGCATTTTACATGACATTTTACAACACACCTGGGCCTTATATGCATGTGTAATATACTTATTTAATCTCACAGTTGCAAAATACATGAGTGTCCCTTCTGGATTGCCCAAATGTATAAGGCAGTTATATGAGAAAACATGTTCAAACTCTGAAAGTCTAGTGAGCACTTCTCTCTGCATACTGTAATTTGGATGAGGGAAAAACAAAGTTCTTTTATTTCCTATAATTGCAATGAGCTCGGTTTCACTTGAGATGACTGGAGCACAATCTGGTATTACATTGAAGATAATGTACACACTGCTATCTGTCTCTTTAAGTAAAAGTGCAGCTCTCCATGGATTTAGTAAAACAGCATTGTGAGCCACATGTTTTTCATTTTTGTTGCTGAAATGCATTGCACATATCTTCACACTTTTAGATTCAAGCCCACTTTCTTTCCTTTGAGATTTAGGCCTGTCTTTAGTTCAATAGGCCTCATGTCTGACATCACCATTTCTGTGCTGTCCTTATATTTCAATGGGATTTCACAAATCACTCTGACCTCTTTATTTCTGGCATTCAGGGGCTATATTTCACCCCACACTTTGTTTGAATCAGTCAATTAGATTTCTCATGTTTTCCCTTATAGCATTTTTATTTAAAATCATACTGCTCAAAAACCCAGCTGCCTGTTTGCCCTCAAGCCGAAGGGAGATACATACTCTCCCAAAGAAATCCTATCGCCATGCTGCCAGCTATACCTATCATAAGATTTTGAGTCCAAACCGAATTGTGGATTATTAATGTGAATAAAAGCTCTTCCATTGGTAAATATTGGTTCCTTCTGGGAAAGTTGTAAAACATTGAAACAAGTAATTGAAAAAAAACAAATAAAAACAAGTGCATGTATGAGGAATCAGATTGATTGTTTCAAACAAAGCAAATATAGATGTATCTGACGAGAGATAACACAACCTCCCTTTTATCTATTTTAAACTATAAAACCTGTGCATCGGGCGATAAGGGACCACATGTGCAGCAGATTGAAAGTGATTCAAGCATGAGCACAAAAAGCACCTTAATGATTCAAAACAAATGTTACTGTGCTCTATCACCATGAAGCGTCTCGTTTGATAGATGGAATTACCAATAACGATCTTGGACCCAAACAACAGGACAGACTCAAAGAATATGGCAAAGTACTACTTTATTACCAGCATAAAATAAATTAGGGCAATCTGGCGAACAAGCTGTAGTCCACACACTCACACTCAAACTTTACTATACAAAGGTTTTATACTTGAATGTTCGTCAGCTATGACGTCATGCAATGTGGCAAACTGTAAAACTTATTGAAGGGAGGGATTGGTTAAGGGAACATACATCTATAGTATGTATGAATGGTAATAGCATCATTGGGTGCCCCTTATCTGTTAGGTACGCCTCAAACTACCTCTTAATATGTATACTACTGATTATGACGGAAAAATGGCAGCGTGTTGGTCTTTGCAACATTGTATAGTATTTTGCTACATACACCTTCTGATTGGTTGGCATGATTTCCCAACCTTTGACTTTTGGCTCATTAGCAGCGCATAAGCAAAACAAAACGGAGGTGCTGAGAGTATTGTCAGGCTATTCCTCACTTTCCTGATTAGTCCATCATCTCTTATCGGTCCGGCCCTTAGCCAAGGCTTCTCCTTTGTAGTTGACCTTGCAGCCTGTTTTCTATTCTAGAACTTTTAAGGGAGTGTAGGTACACCCTTATCTTCATCTACAGCTTAATGAATAGCCCTTGTTTTCGACTTTTGAATCTCGTGTGAGGAGACCATGAATTTTTCCATCTCGACCTTCTATTTACAGCTATTTAATTCAATCGTACGGGGTGTCATTATTCTGCTCGGCCTCTAGAGACTTGCTCAATCCACCTTGTATAGGCTTTTCGCATCTTTTAACTGTCCAATACTTGGCTCTTGCAGATCTTTTCTTCTTTGCTTAATCCAAGAGAAATATGTCTTAAGTACATGACTTATCCTTTTGACTCCCCTTGTGATTATTCCTTGAAGGAGCATCCTTTATCCCAGGCCAATAGACTCCTCTTTATTCCTCACACAATGCTGTTTTTCCAGCTTCTCCTGACTGCAACTCTGGTCTGTCTCAGAGGTAGCTTGATTGGTTTTACTACAAGTCCAGCATCCATCTTTCCATCATGGCCGCTCTAGCCATGTGATCTTTTCCTCTGCAGCAGGCTTCTAAATGGCTTGCTACCTTGTGATTCTGTGTATATACACTTATTAGAAAGCAGGTTACTTTTTCTTCTTTGCATATATGATTTCTTTGTATTTGATTACATTTTTCACTTGTTACTTCAGTTATATCTTTATTATTAAGTATTTGCATAGCGTGTCAGTGCGTTTCAGTATCAGATTTCACTTATAGCTCTATGATGTCCAATGGTGTGTGCCGACATCCTTCCACCCTTTCAGTGCTAGGGTACATTTGGTACGGTTGTCTGAGTGCATATCATTTCTCATGCACTCGATGTGGTTTTGGGATGATACCTGAGTCCCACATAGGGCTCTTCTCCTGCCATTCCAGTATGATGGAGGTGAGGGGACGGTAGCTATGGATGATGTGTCCACCTGCTTCTCTACATAAACCCCTCTGGTCGAGTCCTCGACTACCTGCTCCTCTTCAATCTTCTTCATCTTCTCTTCATACTGCGGTTTCTTAGGGATCCATATCTTTGCCACCCCCTCAGGTGACCTGCATTCTTTATATGTTCATGCACACTCCAGATCATATGGCAACACTCCCCCGATGGTGGACTGAATATCCAACGTCTGACATATTTCTTGTGATCCTTAGGGTAGTAGAACCTTATCCCTGGGGGTGCCAGGGAACTTTTCATTCTATTATCATGGGTGCTGTCCTCATTTTGCATGTGTTCTCCAGATTCAGCATCTATATTATTCATTATCTACATCCCAATAGCTTTCTTGGCTGTCTTCTGGCATTGTCCCAAAATGATCCTTATCAGACAGAATCCTAGCAATACCAACACTAGTATTGCTCCAAGTAGTTTGAAGCCATTTGCCAGCCAAGTTGGAATCCATAAAAACAGGGACGCGAACCAGTCATCCCCTGCTGTCTCATCAACTTTATTCTCCATCTTCGTATGCAGGGTTGTCAGCATAGTCATTGCTTCTCTCAGAGTTCCATTTCCTCCATCATGGGAAGGTGTGAAAGTACAGCAAGACGGCCGACCTTGGCACAAATGCCTTCATCCATTGCTGCAATTAAGTCCTGGACATACCTATTCTGGAGGGTCTTAGCCCTAATGGCCCGTAATTCTTCTCTAATTGCACTAAATCATTTTATTGTTGCCTTAACCATTTGCAACAGATCCCATCTGGTAATCTGCAGCCATTTAGCATTGACTGCGGCCTGAAGTCCTGGCATTAATATAGATGTCATTATCATTGCTGTCTTGTTGAATACTGAATGCTAATCTGGTATATCATTATAATCTTCTATTGACTTTGATAAGAAATAGTTCTCCCTCTTCAGTCGATGGAAGTCGAGCAACCTCTTCTTCTTCTAGTAAATACATCAATATGGAGGTCACTTTGAGGAATCATTAATGCAGGTATGTGTGTGACCGCAATGGAGCCCCTCCACCATTTTTAGGCAGTTGCATGTAAGCTCTGGATCCACAGGCCCAATATCTATCCATCAGCATGGCAGTTCCTTCTTTCATTCCTGGTACTTTGAGCACCTGCTCACATCCTTTATTTTCTCCAACCAGAACCAAACACTTATTAGTCAGCAGGTTACTTTATCTTCTTTGCATATATGATTTCTTCATATTTCTCTTGTTACTTCAGTTACATCTTTATTCTTAAGTATTTGCATATAATGTCAAAGTGTCTTAGTATCTTTCCTTCATGATGTCACTTTGCCCTGGTCATAGTTCACTTATAGCTGTATGATGTCCATTGGTGTGTGCTGACATTCGTCCACCCTTCCAGTGCGAGGGTACTTTCGGTATGGTTGTCTGAGTGCATATCGTCTCTCATACACTCAATGTGGGTTTGGGATGATACCTGGTGTCCCTCATAGTGCTCTTCCCCTGCTATTCCAGTATGACAGAGGTAAGGGGGCAGGAGCTAGGGATGATGTGTCCGCCTGCTCCTCTACATTATCATTGCCAATGTATTTAATTATAGTTTGTACTGTAAAATGTACGGTATAACTGGAGTCCCTAATATTTTCTGTGTAATACTGTGGTCACTAAATCAAAACAAGTGTCTCTTTTCGGTGTATATTTGTGACTGGCAGTAGCTCTTTAGAACACGATGAGTGGATTTGGAAGGTCCCCACCGAGGGTGCAGTGTGGGCAGGGGGGGGGCATCTGAACTGTATGACCTGTCAAACCTCTACCACACCTGATGGTGTTATTGGAATGGAGCGTGTATTAAACGATTTTTGGTGCCAACAGCTGGAGGAGACAAGAAACCAAAAGATCCTCTGAGGATGGACTGAGGATGGTGGGATTGCCTCCTCATGACATCCTGTCCGGAGCACCCCATCTTTATGCCCTTTCTCTATCTTATTAAGTGCCAGAGGCGGATTTAACACTCAGACAAGGGACAAAAGCCTACGGGACCCCTGATCTGCTTTTCTCACCTCAAAGTCATACAGCCCAGGCTGCAGAGGCCCTCCCACTCAGATCACATCCTTTTTACAGACTCGGCAACCACATCATTTAAAACCTGCGAGGATTAGTGATTTTAGCAGGTTACAAAACACAAAACACTTGTCCCTAAAGTTCATTGATGTCCACTTGTGATAGCCATTATCTCCCCCATCCTATGCTCCGCCTACCCAGGGCCATCTGTCAATCTTGCCTATGGGTGCTTATGCCACGATATAAGTCCTTGTGCACGTCCCGAGAGAGGATGAGCTGTTTTGCCACTGTTCATGTCTTCCCTCTTCTTGAGTGAAGCCAGGAACAATCTGGATTCCTTCCTCCTGATTTTAGCCCCATACCAGAGAAGGACGAAATCCTGTAAACTAGAGCCTTGGTCTGCTACTGATGGAGCCTGTCTCCCTGTGGAGAGAAGAAACAGGGGGCACCCACACAGGGCCAGCTTCTGCTATAATACAGAGAGGACCTATTGTAGCCTCTCAGCGAGGGAGCAGCGTTGCTGGTCATCGTAGAGCATCAGTGCGTAGAGAAAGAATAGAAGAAAAAGTGAGTCTGGAACCAAGGGTCATTGCACCCCTTGCTTGGAGAAAAGAAGGGTAAAGCCAGTGCTTTAAGTGGGGTGGTAAATTGAGGGGGGCTATCATTAGGGGGCGTGGCCTAAGTATGAGTGCTTAGGCCACACACCCCTTCAAGAGTCCACCCAACCCTTGCAGTGGGCTGCCTGCTGCATAATGTATCTTATTCCAAAAAAGGAGGAGGGCTGGGTTGGCCAGCTTCTCCTTTTGTTTCTGAGTAAAGAGCTAACAAGCAGTGGAAGCCCTTTAACCAAGCATGCCTAATGCTTGGTTAAAGGTTTAGGTTTAGTCGAAGCACTGCTCGGTTACACGTCTGACTTCAGGAGTCAATATTTCTGAAAAGACAAAATGCTGACACATGCAGGCAGTCGTGTATCTGTTCACCGCTCAGTTAAATGGCTGCTTGAGAGGTCGGCTTATCTGGGGCTAGTCGGTTGAGTCCCGGCAGGGCTATGGCTGAGGAGCCCATACTAAGAGAATGCTGAGACTTGGCCCTGGCTAGTTCTGGCCAACTTAAAGCCCTGGGTAAGGCTGTTGCCCACAACTCATTAATTCCTGCTCCTTCAAGAGGCAGGGAGCTTTCCACCTCTTTAGAATGCCCACCTGCGGGGGCGTGGCCAGGTGACGACTGGAATGGATGCATATCGCACTGGCTCCCGCTCAATCGGCGCATTTATTTTTATAATTTCATTTAATACCAAACAAGAGGTCGTTTTTACTCACAAAGTCTTCCTGGTGATCCGTGGAGCTTGGAGGGCTTGCAGCAGCTTCGTAACGTGAAGAACTTTGTGAGGGAGGAGCGAGGCCTGCGAGCCGGGAAGTCCCATGACTCGTGGGCTGACGTTCCTGTCAGCTGTTCGGCTGCGTGTGGAGCAAAGGACTTGCTATTCAAGTGGGTTGCTATTTTTCACATAACACAGACCCAGCAACATGCTAAACACCATATGATGCCTTTGTGAGGTGTTTAAAGGTACGCAGCACATGTTCATACATTGTATGAGGTAAATTACAACATCTCTCACAGCATAATACTAAAGGATGGGAGATTATATTTCTTAAGGATATATGGAGTTTTGTGGAAGGAACTACATGTTTATCTATCCTGCATCCCTCTTGTGGTAAACTCATGTTATTACATGTGCCATCATTACTCTTTATAAACTAAAACCTGACAGCTATTGGACATTTTATTTTATGCCACATCACGTTTCTCTTACACAGTGTAGCAGGTCTTGGGGCTGAAGAACTAGGAAACTAAACTTTGAATAAGAAGCACTCTTGAGTGGTGGAGTTACTACTGTAAATCTGCTTGCTGGATATATTGGACCTCCTTTAAAATCTGTAGAAACGTTTTGATAACAAATATCCTGTCTTCTTACCAATTATTAACTCCCTACTACTTTAAATATTAGAAGGTTTGATAGCTTGTACTATTCATTAACTCTTAAACATGTGCCCCTCCTGTCTGAATCTTGTCGATATAAATTTCACAAAAGTAGGCAATACATTTTCAAAATGGCATCTAAGGAGCTTCAAACTAAAGAAACACCTATCTCCACTTCTAATAAAAGGTTTAAAAGCGAGTCACCACCGCCTAACAAAAATACGTCTAATGAAACCACGCAAGCCATACTTATGGAAGTAAAAGTATTAAAACCTTTCATGGAAGCAACTAATATCAAACTGCAGCAGACAGACAACAAATGATCCAATTTTGAAGCAAGAATATCTGAAGTAGAGCAAAGAGTTAGTAATGACGAAGATGTGACAGGAAGAGTGCAAGCACTTGAGAATACTGTTAAATCACTTCAAAAGCATGCTGAAAACCTAGAAAATCACAACAGACAAAATAAATTGCGAATTATTGGTTTACACGGAGGAGTTCAGGCAGACAACCCTATCCTATTCACAAACACCCTTCTGATTAAAATTCTGGAACTTCCATCCTCAATTCAACTAAACATTCAAAGGGCACATCGCATTGGTCCCTATATTCCGATGCAAACATCAAGCACTAATACCACCAACTCCTCAAGAACGATGATATTTGCTCTGCTTGATTATACCCATGTTCTTATGATCTTAGAGAAAGACAAGCTCAAGAAGCACCTAACATGGAATGGGGAAAAAATATTCATTACCTAGGCCGTTTCCAATGCCACTGCTAATAGAAGGAAAGAACTCCTGGCCCTCAGACCTGTACTTAAGCAATTTAATGCAAGATACAGCATTCTGCATCCAGCTATCCTCAAAGTAACTCTAATGGCCGTTCTATTTCTTTCCAAGATCCTGTTGCCTTGAGACACTTTATACAAAACCAGAGGAAGGATGACATGGATATGTCAAGAGCCCCTACCGCCTTTTCTTTCTCTTCCATTGCTAACTGTCTTCTGTTGTTCTCGCTTACGGAGAAGGATGCTAGTCTGGCTGTCTCCCTTTGAGGCTCCTCCTCCCCAACTCATTCCTTCAACAATAAGCATGGATAGAGGTGGTTGTTTCCTGTTAACCACCACTGTCATCAAAGACTTTCTATATTCCATCTTTATATTCTCTATGCTGGTCATGTTTGTCTTCCCCTCTCCATTTTGGGCTATCCCTTATGTGTCCTTTAGGAAAATATTCATGCAACTGAAATTCGTCTAACGCATTATATATAATGTTTTTGGTGCCCTTATCAGTTATATCAGATTAATGGTTGTTTCCTATATTAAGGTATTTAGTTGCCCATTTCTATTGACATCATGTGTAGCAATTTTTACACCTCAATAACTGCTTTACCTTCTACACTCATGCCACTTAATATAGTCTCATGGAATATAAAAGGTTTACATAACCCAATTAAGAGACCAAAAGTACTATCTCACCTCAATAGATTGAAATCCTCGATTGCCTGCATTCAAGAATCACATCTTTCTTAAGAAGTAGCAACAAAACTTAAAAGACATTGGGTTGGTCAGGATTTCTCCAGTGCTCCATGGGAAAAAAAATGTTATCACACTGATTAACAAAGCTCTTAAATGTAATATTACATCTAATGAATCTCATGATCTAGGAAGGTACTACTTAAACTATTAATTGGCTCCAAAGAATACTCTATACTAAATACTTATGGCCCAACATCCCCTGACCCTAACTTTTGGCAGCTACTTAGGAACCATATGCTTCAATGTAACCCCCGCAATTTAATTGTCTGTGGAGACTGTATCCAAATCATAGAGCCTTTTCTTGGCAGAAGATCCAGTGTGTGATTTAGCAATAACTCATCTCACAAGCAATTCATGAAATTTATAGCAGATCTAGGTCTTGCCGATACTTGGCGTATAACTCATCCTACTGACTCTGAATTCAGTTTCCATTCCAAACCCCACAACTCTTTTTCACAACTTTATTATATACTTATACTCAATTCCATGGTTAGCCTTCTCCTCACAGCTCAAATAGAATCTAATACCATCTCTGATCATGCCCCTATATATCTCCGGCTCACATCTCCTATTAACCCTAAAAACTCAAATAGGTGGAGATTTAATGCTAATTTGTTGAGTGACGACTCATTGTCACCTTTTATAACCGAATATCATGATAACTATTTTGTTGAAAACTAAAAACATGACACATCTGTCACAAACAACTGGGATTTCTGTGAGGCAGTTATAAGAGACCATATCATTTCTTTTGTCGCTAGAAAAAGGAAGAAACTGAAAACGAGAATCAGAATCTATCCTTAAACGGCTGAAACCCTTAGAAATCCAATTTGCAAATAATAACGCTCCTTCTATTCTCAAAGAGATTCTTTCTCTAATATTCCAATATAATAAAATCCTTATGCAATACTCTTGTACTAATATGCTTAAATATAAGTCGAAAATATATCAGCTATCTGACAAAGCGGGTAAATCTCTAGCGACCTACCTTAAATTAAAAAAAGAGAGGTCTAGGATAGTTGTCCTTAAAGATCATTTGGGTAATAGAACATTCTCAGATAAAGATATTATCAATATATTTTCTAAATTATACTCTATGTCATACACCTCCAAAGCTACTCTTAATAACCCTTTTGTTGATCAATTCCTTCATAATATACCCAGGACCTCATATTTCCCATTAGATCTTCAAACCCTTAATACCCCAATCACTCTTTCTGAGATACTTGTAGCTATTAAACATCTTAAGAAAGGTAAATCCCCAGGCCCTGATGGCTTCTCTACGGATTTGTATGCCCATTTTACCAACCTGCTACTCCCTAAACTTGGTGAACTTTACTCTCATCTTATATCAAAAGAGGCTTATGGCTCATTTCTAGAGGCCACACTTATAGTATTTCCCAAGCCCAATAAAGACCCTGAACTCCCTCAAAATTACCATCCCATCTCCCTTATAAACACTGATTGTAAGATGTATGCAAACATTTTAACCAACAGACTCCTTCCCTTCTTACCCAATCTCATAAAACAAGATAAAGTTGGATATATCAAGAATAGAGTGTCAACCTCCAATATTAGACTCTTTCTAAATGTTATAGACCTATTTTGTAACACTACAGATCTCCATGCTGCAATAGCTTTAGATGCGGAAAAAGTATTCGATAGAGTGGAATGGGACTTTCTCTTTAAAACTCTTAGATGGCATGGCTTTAGCCCGCCCTTTCTCTCTATGATAAAAGTCCTTTATTCTTCACCTAAAACTGCTATCTTTGTAAACGAACAATCATTCTCCTTCTTTCCCTTATCAAGAGGGACACGATAGGGCTGCCCTTTCTCCCCAATCTTTTTCATACTAGCACTTGAGCCCTTCCTTGAAACCATTAAACAAAATGAAAACATTATTGGAGTACTATATAAACCTATCCACATCAAAACAGCAGCCTATGCAGACGACGTTCTACTGTTTCTCAAGAATCCTGAACATAGTGCCCAATACTTACTAAATACTATATCAGACTTCTCCAAAGCTTCTGGTTATAAACTCAATATTGAAAAGTCGAAATTCTTCCCCTCAATGTCCATTGCACAACTCACCATACACTCTCCCTTGGAATGAAGTGGTGTCCTAAAGGCCTTAATAATCTTGGGATTCACATCTCAGCTTCCATTAAATATATTTGTATGCAAAACTCAGAAACTATACTTGTCAGAATAAAAGATTTAACAACTGTGTGGTCACCCCTCTTCCTATACTGGTGGGGCCACCTAGAGGCAATAAAGATGATGATATCCCCCATCATCCTCTATCTCCTATATACGCTGCCCATTTCTCTTTCCCTCTCCTTTTTTAAATCCATTGACTCCTGCTTAACTAGGTTTCTATGGGGGGAGAAAAAGCATAGAATCTCACAAAATAAATTTAAAAACCCTGCTCTTTGCGAGGGGTTGCTTTTCCTGATTTTAGAAAATACCACATGGCCTTTGTCATTGAACAAACACAGATGTGGTTCACCCAAGGAGAGCTGGTACATGTACCTTACTGGGTCGGTCTGGAGAGAGTCATGGTTTCCCCAATTTCCCTTGCAAATATTTGCCATGTTAAAGGTAAGAGCAAATTGATTACCTATTCCTGTATTCACCAATCTATGCTATATCTCAAACTCAACCTGTTCCCACTCCTAACTAAATCATCAATCTTTATTTCCCCTTACATTTGCCTTAATCCTCTCATTAGAATTAAAGGCAAATCGATTTTGTGGGGATCATGGCTCCCTAGAGGCATTACATTTTACAATCAATTCTTTGTGCAAAATGTTCCAATGAACTTTAATGATTTCGCTATCAAATATAATTTGCCTGCATCATTTCTGAAACAGTTTGTGATGATTGTCGCTGCCTTTTTTGACAACTACGAATTATTTATACATGACTAATATTCCCGATGCTCTAAGACTATTACATATGCTAAATCCGGATAGTACAGCCTCGTCCTATTATAAATCATTGACATCAACATCAGCCGCACTGGTTCCTAACCTTCTCCATGACGACTGGAGGAATGATTGCTCAACACTGGATCATCAACTATGCTGGCCTTTGCAATGGAAATACATTTCTAAAATCACTTCTTTAGCAAGTTTAACTCAAACCCTTTTCTTTTTTCAACAAAGAGCTTTTATTACCACTCTTTCTCTTTTCAAATATGGACTTGTACCTAATGATCTTTGTTGGAACTGCTTACAGGTTCAAGGCTCGTTTAACCATATGTTTATAGAATGCTGGTATGTTAAAACCTTTTGGTTCTCTGTTTGGAACATGATCAAATCTATATTTAAATTCCATCAAGATTTTTGCTTTGTATTTCTTCTTTATGGCAGCGCCTTCTTACAAACCAATCAAACTAACAAATATATACACTTTCTGTTTGACTTATGCTTAATGGTTACAATCCAAACCATTACTAGTAATTGTAAGAAACTAAATCATATCCATTATAAAATAGGGTGGAACAGCATTTGTAATATCCATAGATTAGAACATTGCATTGCATCTTCTCCTGAATTGTTATGTAACCATCAGCTGAAATGGCAACCCTTTCTTGATTACTTATCCAACTCTGTTCTCACTAATATTAATATTATTACTAGTTAAGCATGACTTAAATTTGATTATTAAGCATCCTCTTATTTCCCTTCGCTCTACCCTCTCAAGTATGTGATGTCCTGTCCTTCAATGTGTCTTTGTTTGTCACCCTCCCCCCACAATTTTCACATAAAATCTATTCAAAGTTTATTATCCACTTATTGAGATATACATGGCACCTTTCTTATGCAAAGCACTTGCACACATATGGAATTTTATTACTTTTCTTTCATATGCTTATTGCATTCTTTATGTATTTGCTATGATTATTAACTGCCATGTATATACATCGTTTTCAATAAAAGTCTTTTAAACAAAAAAAAGAATGCCCACCTGTAATGGCAGAGAAAATAATTATGACACAAAAATGCCCCGAAATAGGGAAGCCCTGAAGCCACATCCCATAAGCAAGAGAAATAAGAATGCACTCACACCCATACCACTCCCTGCCCACAGACAGTGCCAAATTAAAAACACATTAAGGAGCCATCATGGGAACCCCCAAACCCTTCCGCCAACAATGGTCCCCCCCCCATCTGACCCTCCCATGATCCCCATAACATTTATCTTAATCTCAAATCTGGCTGTGGTTTATGCATTTAGTTTAATATCAAATATGACTGTCTGAGCACAATAACTATTTCCTCTTTTTTTATTAGGGTGCAAGGGTGTGTGAGGAATAAACCGTATACATGAGCAAAGAACACCACTTGCTACCCAACTTCCCTATACACTATCAAGAGGGTGGTAGTTCCTATAAGCGATGCTTATTTTCACTTAGCTGCAATGATCATGTGAACATGAGTGTTAGCAAAAAAAACAACAATTTTTAATTCATAATCAGATTATTAAAACGACCATCTGTAAAGCCAGTACACCAATGGTCTGACTAAAAAACTGGTCACAAATACACAAACAAATCAATATTTTCTCAAAGAACTTCACAGTTTTGATCAAGGCATCAGCCTTGTGCATTTTACAGAGATGTATTGAAAATGTTTCATATCGATAGGTAGATCTTTCATAATATCTATTCCAACAACTGTGATGTTAGTATCAGAGTGATTTTAAAACAGCATGACATCCTATCTTTATCATGGCACGTCTACACCAACTTGTGTTTCAGGGGAGAGACATACGCCACAACTGACATATCTTGATGTAAAGTGTGTAGTCTGTCCCCTTCTTCAGGACGCTGTCAATTTTTCAGTATATAATCCAATATACATACAATGAAGCAGTCATGAGATCAGTAGATACTGCCTGCAAGTACAAACAAATGAAATGGCTTACTGTTAAAAACCTCACATTCTTGTGACCATAGTGGTTTCACCAAGCAGCACAGGGACTAAACACCCCACTGACCTGCTACTCACGTAGCCTGTTTTCTCGTGTGGGAGTCGATTTTCATTATTCGGCAACACTACTTTGTCCAATGAGTAATTCCTTACTGTAAAACAGCAAATGGAGAGCGGTTATGTAGATCCTCTTTTATTCTAAATAGAGTTATCCATGAGATATTATACATATATTTTTTATTGGACCATTACATTTTCATGGTAAGGAGAATGTTAGGTTTCCTGGTGCACTACCACCCTGTCAGGTGTGGGCGAGGAGAAATCACTGCCCACAGTTGCCAGCAGCGTCAGTTCTGCTGGTGTATGTGGAGGAAAGAAAAGGGGGAGGGAGGGAGAAGGTGTGGGGGGGAGAGAGGAGAGAGAAGACCAAAAAGGTTTAGTCCGAGCCTCTCCAGTGATGTGTGCTGTTTCTAAATATATAGAATATAGACATGCACACTTACTTTGGCGGCACTCGTGATGTGATCAAGGTGCCGTGTTTGCATTCAGTGAGGCAGTGGAGGTCCGCGTGTCAGTGGTCCGCTAGAACCTTCCATTCAGAGTGTATTTCAACAATGAAAGCCTCCTGGGGGTCAAAAGTGATGGTATTAGTCGACCTACAGTGGTAATACTTTTCTGGAAGTCAAGCTGTGTCAGTCCTATTGCTACTTGCCTGGAATTACCATCTATTCTAGGCGCATCACCAGCAGCCTCCACCTCAGCATCTGTACCAAGTAACCCCAATGACTTGGATCTACTTACTCAAAAAAAGAAAAAATTGATCAGGACGGAGTCATACGGCCAACTCATGGTAGGATACCTAAAAGCCGGTGTGATCCCGGAAGGATTGCAGTTTAAAAACATACCTCGCGTTTTCCTAGATAACCCGTAATTCATGGGGACCTTTAGCGACGCAGCTAATAGATGCTCCTGGGACTGGATCATTTTAGTAATAGAGACAGCAGAGGAAGAGGCTAATAAGCAAAAAGAAGAACTACTAACATTAGAAAAAAAGATTCAGGAGGAATCTGTTATCCCTGAGACAAAAATCCTATTGGAAAAAATAGAGGAGGAAATGAAAAAGTTTAAAACCTTCACACTGGAAAAAAAGGTCTGGAAGTTGAAAAAAGACATCTTCAACTATAAAGAGGAAGTAACATACCCCTACCTAGTACAAGGGTTTTTTCAACAACAAAACACTAATTCCAACAACTTCAGAGGTCCCCAGAAATACAGACCCCTGAACAACAAATATGTAACCTTTTCTAACTCCTCGAACAGCAGTGACTCGAACTCCACAACGGGACAGCCATCTACCAGTGGAGGAGTCACTGCACCAGGGGGTCAACCGCCATTCCCGTTTTTTCGGGGACAGGGGAGACGAGGCAATACCAAACAATGGGGCAATTACAACATGCGCACCCGCCAGTGGCAACCCCCACAGTCGAGTTGGTAATTCCAATCTTCAACTTGAGCTTGAAAACATTAAGTCCCACAGAAATTAGTGTACTAAGTAAGGGCCTCTCATTTGTTCCCACCAAGATTGCAAATCCATTTGACACTGAAATTGAAATTAAGAACTTTTGCAGAACACTTGATTTAAGTATTTCTTTCGAAATGCCAGAAGTGGGAACCCAGAAAAACAAAATATATCGGGCCTAAAATTACCCTCACACTTCTTACCCTCCACTATGATAGTGTCACCTGAAATACTGACATTTGAAAATAAGATTCAGCGGGACATTCAAAGCCTTTTCAAAACAAAAAATCAACAGAAGGACAATTTGTCTAGAACAGAACGCACTGCTTTGAAACAACTTGAGGAGAATCCCTCGTTTAAGATTAAACCCGCTGATAAGGGTGGAGGAATCATGCTCTGGGATACGGCAGCATATGAACAGGGAGTTAACAAACAACTGGGAGACACAAAATCTTACAAAAAACTCCCCGGGAATCCCACTGTGGCACTTACAGAGGAAATAGCTAGTCTAATGAAACATGCGGCAGACCATGAATGGATTTGCAAAGATGAATGGGCATTTCTGACAAAACCGAATCCCATAACCCCTGCCTTCTATGTACTTCCGAAGGTGCACAAAAATGCGCTTACCCCCCCCTGGCAGACCCATTGTTTCTGCAATTGGGTCACTATTGGAACCACTCACCATCTATGTTGATTCTTTCCTGAGACCATTTATAGCATCTATGCGATCCTACATCCAGGACACTACTGCCATGATACATATCACTGACCAAACTCCAACTGAGACGACAGACTTCTTAGTTACACTTGATGTTGAAGCACTATACACTAACATCCCACAGAATTAATGTTTGAAAGTCATGTATTCATATTTGGAAAAAAGGGAAGACCTGACATGCATCAGATTGGCATGGACAAAGAACTTTTTCTTGTTTGAAAAAACATACTACCAACAAATCCAAGGAACTAGTATGGGGGCAACATTCGCACCCGACTTAGCCAACCTGTATATGGATCAGTACGAGGAATCCATCGTCTACGCTGCCACTAACCCCTTCCGGGATAGAATCGCTGTGTGGCACCGTTACATAGACGACATTTTCATGGTATGGAGGGGCCAGGAAGAAGAATTGGCAAATTTTCTACTCTGGTTGAATCAACAAGCCCCGACCACAAAATTCACCATGGCCTCCAACAAAGAAAAGATACCATTCCTAAACCTCATCATTTTCAAAAGACCCGATAACACTCTGCGGACAATGCTCTACAAAAAATCCACAGATAAGAACACATTACTATTGTATAGCAGCTTCCATCCTCTCAGTATGCGTGAAAATCTACCATACAGCCAGTTTCTTCGGATAAGGCGAAATTGTAGTAACATAGATGACTTTAAATTCAACAGCAATGAACTATGCACAAAACTCAGAAGTCGTGAATACCCTCAAAAACCATTAGACAGTCAATGAAGCGAGCACGAAATACATATAGAGATGTGTGTTTGACAAAACAAACAAAACATGTAGAAGACAGAATGACATGTGTCTCCACTTTTTCTCCGCTGAGCAATGACCCTAGGAAGATCATTCTCAAACATTGGAAAATTGTACAAACAGATGACTTCAAACCAAATCCCCCCAGATTTGCATTTAAACGCATGCCCAACTTGCGCAACAAACTTGTGCACACATACCCCATCAACAGAAATCCAACTATAGATCAGACCCAATTATGGCATTTACCACCGGTAGTAGGCCACTTCAAATGTGGACACTGCTCGGTGTGCCACCTGACGAGTGACATTAAACAGGTTGACCTAAAAGGGCGAAATTGGAAATTTAACACCTTTTTCAAACTGCCTCACAAAATGGGTAATCTATGGCATTAGATGTCCATGCGGTCTCTTATACATCGGGAAGACGGAAAGAACAGTGAAGACACGCATATGCAAGCACAGATCGGCTATAAGAAACCATACTGTAGATAAACTGCTGGTGGAACACTATGATGCATCTAAACACACCCAAGATGAAATGTACTGGTTGCTGATCCAAACAATTCGAGCACACCCACGAGGGGGTGACAGGGATCTAACCCTAAGGAAAACTGAACAAAGGTGGATTTATAATCTAGACACAGCCAAGACTTTTTTAAATCTAGCTGTGGAGTGGAACCTATTCTATCATTGATCTGCAACACCCACCTGCACCAAGGTACTGCACCACGCCACCTGCTCGTTAAATTTTCTGACCACATCTGTGCTCCGACATTAGTGTCTCCTTCCTCCTTGGCACCCGCACAGATGCCTCCCAATCACGTTGATTGTGATTGCTCTTTCAATGGGTTCCCGTGCACACTCCAACTGGGGCACTAATTCTGAACCATTTAAAACAGTACCCATGACACAGACCCTGGCCCCCTTATGAAAATGTATATATACCTATAGATGTGCATTTGAAGAATTTACATCACAATAACGTGACAGCTTATGCAGTCTTTAAATATTGAATTTACATTCTTCATTATATGGTGCAGCCACAATTCCCTTGATATGGCTGCTCCTTTAGATGGTAATTTGCTGGACACAATAACATCCGGGGACCAGAAGACAATACACCAGTAACACCAATAATGCTGTGTGCACGCACACGGCTGCAGAGCAGACCAGTTTAAGTATGTCTACACCCAAGATGGCGGCTGGGTGCACACGGCCACCACTGAAGCGCCGCCGTGAGATGAATGCGAAGGGGCACCTGGATTTATTTCTTAAAAGTAAGTCAAGTAGCAATAAGACTGACACAGCTTGACTTCCAGAAAAGTATTACCACTGTAGGTCGACTAATACCATCACTTTTGACCCCCAGGAGGCTTTCATTGTTGGAATACACTCTGAATGGAAGGTACTAGCGGACAACTGACACGCGGACCGCCAATGCCTCACTGAATGCAAACACGGCACCATGATCACATCGCGAGTGCCGCCAAAGTAAGTGTGCATGTCTATATTCTATATATTTAGAAATAGCACACATTACTGGAGAGGCTCGGACTAAACCTTTTTGGTCTTCTCTCTCCTCTCTCCCCCCTCCCCTTTTCCCTCCCTCCCCCTTTTCTTTCCTACACATACGCCAGAAGTATTGCAGCTACTGACGCTGCTGGCAACTGTAGGCGGTGATTTCTCCTCGCCCACACCTGACACAGTAGTAGTGCACCAGGAAACCTAACATACTCCTTACCATGAAAAGGTAATGGTCCAATAAAAAATATATATATACTATCTCATAGATAACTCTATGTAGAATAAAAGAGAGAATCTACATAACCGCTCTCCATTTGCTGTCTTACAGTAAGGAATAACTCATTGGGCAAAGTAGTGATGCCGAATAATGAAAATCGACTCCCACACGAGAAAACAAGCTACGCGAGTAGCAGGTCAGTGGGGTGTTTAGTCCCTGTGCTGCTTGGTGAAACCACTATGGTCACAAGAATGTGAGGTTTTTAACAGTAAGCCATTTTATTTGTTTGTACTTGCAGGCAGTATATGCTGATCACATGACTGCTTCCTTGTATGTATATTGGATTATATACTGAAAAATTGACAGCGTCCTGAAGAAGGGGACAGACTACACACTTTACATCAAGATACGTCAGTTGTGGCGTATGTCTCGCCCCCGAAACACAAGTTTGTGTAGACGTGCCATGATAAAAGATAGGATGTCATGCTGTTTTCAAATCACTCTGATACTAACATCACAGTTGTTGGAATAGATCTTATGAAAGATCTACCTATCGATATGAAACGTTTTCAATACATCTCCGTAAAATGCACAAGGATGATGCCTTGATCAAAACTGTGAAGCTCTTTGAGAAAATATCGATTTGTTTATATATTTGTGACCTGTTTTTTTAATCAGACCATCGGTGTACTGGCTTTACAGATGGTCGTTTTAATAATCTGATTATGAATTAAAAATTGTTTTTTTGCTAACACTCATGTTCACGAAATCATTGCAGCTAAGTGAAAGTAAGCATCACTTATAGGAACTACCACCCTCTTGATAGTGTATAGGGAAGTTGGGTAGCAAGTGGTGTTCTTTGCTCATGTATACTGTCTTTTATACATGTAGCTTAATTTCAAACCTGGCTTTGTTTTATGCATTTGGCTTAATCTCAAATCTAGCTGAGTTTTTGAGCATTTAGCTTAATCTCAGATCTGGCTGGGGTTTATGCATTTAGCGTAATCTCAAACCTGGTTTTGTTTATGCATTTATCTTAATCTCAAATCTGCCTGTGGTTTATGCATTTGGCTTTATCTCAAATCTGGCTATGTTTTGATCATTTAGCTTAATCTCAAATCTGGCTGTGGTTTATGCATTTAGCGTAATCTCGAAGCTGGCTTTGTTTATGCATTTAGCTTAATCTCAAATCCGGCCGTGGTTTATGCATTTGGCTTTATCTCAAATCTGTGTTTTATGCAATCTTGCTGTGCCATTTGCGCATGCCCCCCCTGCTGTATGGTTGTGATGTCTGCTTGCCTGCTTGTTGTATTACACCCCCCCTGCTTTCTGCTTGTTATGCCTGTATGCCCTCCTGTTTTTTGCTCCCCCCCGGCTTGTCTCCTCTTTCACCACACTGACCATCTCTCAGTCTTCTATTCCTCTCCCTATCTCCCCTCTCCCCCTCCCCTTACTATATTCTTTGCACTTACTCTATCCGAAATGTCACCAGATCTAGTATGATAGCAGCTTGTTTGTTTTGCCCCCTTCCTCCTTGCTTGTTCTCCCCCAGTACTACCTGAAATGTCATCAGGCCTAGTACGATAGCCGCTTATTTTGTCCCTCTCCTCCTCCCTCCTCCCCCCGTCCCGCACCTCTTGTCAATCTCCGGCTGTCCCAGAAATGTCATGAGGCCTAGTCCGATAGTCGCTTGTCTGTTCTCATCTCCTAACCCCCCCTGCTCCCCTCCTTATTTTTGCCATAGCTCTTGTATTAGCTAAAATGTTGCCAGGCCTATTACGATGGGTAATTTCACATCCTTGATCTTATAAGAATGCCAATGTATGTTACCTTGCTCCTTCCCTTGCCTTGAAGCGCTTTGAAACACATTGTGTATAGGCGCTATACAAATAAACTATCAATCAATCATAGTGGGGCACTCGCCTGTCGCCCATCTACCCTGCAGCACCCGACAGACCACAGGAAGAAACTGCAACTGTTTTCTTAGAAAAAATTGAAAAGGAAAATAGCGTTTTTCTCTCTTTCTTTTGGGGCCCCATTCCGGTCTTTTCCCCCCACAGCAGACCGCAGTTGCCTGTGATAGTGTCTTGTTTTGAACATATCTGGGTTACTGTTTTCTCTTTTTTTTTTACCAGGGAGGACAGTGCCATAATCCCTGTTAGAGACTGCTGGCTGGCTTAAGAGCCTGAAAGAGAGAAAGAGACTGCTGGCTTAAGAGCCTGAAAGAGAGAAAGAGACTGCTCTCTGAAGCAGTTTGGGGGTGGAGGGAGACCCGCCTCTAGAACAGCTGGTCATGGCATGTAAAGCATGTACAGCTAGGATAAGAAAGGGGGAGACTTCACTGCCATATACTGGCCGTTTAATGCTTAGCCCTAGATTTATGTATTGTTTATGTATCGGCATATTTAGCTTAAAGTCATAATTATGCTAGATGTGAAGTTATATACGTGACTGGCAGCCTTCGAAGCCCGTGTTTATTTGAGAGGGTAAAAAAATGGGCTTTTGACTCTTATGTGCACGTGTATTCATACAGCCTTTTACCATCACTACGTCTCAGGTGCTCTGCACGGAAACTCGCAGGAGCATCATTTGCTGCAGGTGTGCGTGAGGGCGGGGCTCTGCTACCACATGGCGCATGGGGGAGAAGCCTTCCATGGGATTCTGCGGCAGTGCTTGATGGCACTCACCAAGCTAAGCTTTAAGTAGTCTGGGTCTTCACCTGGAAGGGGCTATCGCTACCGCACCTGAGGCTCATTGACCTATTTCACGCAATCTCACACTATGCTCTTGTAGTGCCTCGTGTCTGCATGAGATCTGCGTATCACGAGAAGCTACACAGAGAATGGAAGAAGGAGTGTGAAGGGAACGGAGCCAGCATCCGCGAGGCAGAGGAATGATCTCGCGGACGGAACGTGGCGTAATGACACTTGAAGACGACTGAGGGAGAGAAGCACCGAAGATATTCATGTCCCCTTTCCTTTATTCACATGTATACACAAAGATAGATACATTAATATGATAAATCTGTATCTCGTTACCCTGCGCCCGCCCCTACTTCAGGTCCCCACTCCATTTGCATAGTTCTCAATGTCTCCCGCTTTCTATGTGTGTATTGCTCTTCAAGTCTCATTTCCTGTGTGTGTCCATTTCTATTATTCTCGCTCCCCTCACTTCCACTTCAGTCAAGTTCTCACACCCTCCTGTGTAAGTCCATTATTTTTATCTGAGCCTGGCCTCGGCAGCGCTGTGCTGAAACATTTCAGTGATTCTAGCCAAAATCTCAGCATCAAGTTATTTTGTTAAGCAATCAACTTTAAATTTAATTTTGTCAGCCTCATGGGATCATCTCTCAAAGACGCTCATTGACCACAGACTTATTTTGACCTGTGTTGACTCCAGTGTTGTGATTTAAAAAATCATGGCAGGTTTTGAGAACTTCCAAGTTTTGCAGGCAATGCCCGGTGTGTTTAAACTATGTGCCATGGATCACACACTTTGGTTAAGCAGTGAATCTGGGATTCTTTCCGCAGCGTTCCAATTTTGTTAATAGAAATACAGTTCGCCATGGCACATCGATTTTGTAAAAAACCCAAATTGGGTTAATAAACAAAAAAATAAAAAAATTAAAAAAAATAATAGATTATATTATTATTCTTCTTTTATAACGCGCTGAATGCCAGAGATTGGTTTCTAAGCGTGGGATTGGGATTGGGACCTGTGTTGCGCTGCGTTGTTCTGCTTCCAAGAAAACCGTGGCCCCTGAGCTAGCCCCCCTCCCCAATGTGTTATGAAATCTGACTGTCCATATAAAATGAGACTTTCCTTTTTTGCATGTCAAGCTAGCAGACGTCAAAGTTGTAAACCAAGGTTTAAAAGGTGGGTTTTATAATTGCTCACTTTCATTGTGTAATAATTGTATTTGGTTCAAAATCAACTGTTAAAAAAATATAGATTGTCTAAAAATTAGGAATTGGTAGACAACTGGAGCTGCTGTGTGTGGGTTTTCAGGCCTCAATGTTCCATAAAAATGTCAATCACTTAATCATTTACATATTAGAAACGTCACTGGGCCTCAATACAAGTGAGGCGGTAAGGGGTTAACGGCGCCGGTAAAGGTGCCGGTGCGTTAACCCCATAACACCTCATTACGAGGTTCCCTTGCGGGAACTGCTCTGGACAGCTGATCACACCAGACGTCCTTTCGGGTCCCGAGAGGGGACCAGCATGCTAACAACGGGCCTGCCATTAAAGGGCCCGTTGTTAGCTTCCTTATGGGGACTCAATGGGAGTGGGGATGGTCCGGGTTCCCTGAATGGGGAAATACCGGACCCTCCAAAGTCGGAATGGCCTGGTATTTCCCCATTCAGGGACCACGGACCCGGACCCCAGTTTCGAGGCAGCCATGCCCTTGTAAAGGGCATGGCTGCCTCCAAACTCGTAATGCTTGTAACAAAGAAACATGTTAACAAGTTAATGGCCCAGGCTTTCCAAATCAAATTCAGTGCTACATCTGAAAACTCTCAAGGGACCCCATGGATGGCAGGTAAAGAGGAGTTAGGCAAAAGGTGTTCCATGCCTTGGTGTGCTGGCAGCTCTGGGGCTGCATGTCTGGATCTCCTTTTGGTCTGCAGGGTGGACCTGGAGGAGAGATTATGGGCACTGTGGGCAGTGGAGACAGGAGGCAGGACTGAGCGCAGCTTTCCTAAAAAAAAAAGGCTCCAGGAGCTTAGTCATTCATTGTGATAAAGCGAAAAGAAATGTTTTCATTTTCACCTCGCCACATAGTTGAGCACTGGTACTGTCTTTCAGGATTTCAGAAGTGCAGGTACTCAAATGTGAAAAAATAGGAAGTGCAGGTACTCAGGGCCGGGTAGGATCAGCCCATTTAAAGCACTGACAGTATCACAAACTCAGTGAAGCTTGAGTCCTGGCTGAATAATGAACAATGCTGTGCACCTTGTATGGGGGCGATATGTGGCACAAAGGTTATTTACAATCATTCCTGCTTTTGGATGGAAAGCGCCTTCTTTGGGAAATCAATTTCTCTGGGCCTGGATCTGAGTCCACGATCCGGCGCATCCCAGTACGGTGGCGCACCGGCATTTCTTCTATCTTGTGGCAATCTTTTCCGCTCTTCTGCAGCGTCCTCCTCCTCGGTCAGCTGTAGCACTAGAGAGTCTACTTCCCGCCTTGCTCATGGTCTACTTGCCCCGGTTGCGCGTCTGCTTTCACCCATCCGGTGCTAAATTTTCAGCTGACTGGTTTTGTCATTGTCGTTCTTTTCTTGTGACTTCTTCCTTTGCTTGAGCTGCCGGGTCAAACTTCACTTCTGTGTCTGTCGCCTCTCTTCTGGCCTGAGGTAAGTACTTTCTATGCTTTTGGCCACCCGATATAAGGCTGATCCAAGCTTTGCGTGGCAAGAGTGGACTCTCTGGACTGCAGGTGGTGGGGATGGTATCCACTGATAAAAGAGAATACAATTACAGAGAATGCTATAGCAGAGAAACAAAAACAGAGAAGAAAACGGGTGGGAATGGGGTTGCTTTAAGCACATAGCGAAACAGAGGGTTTGCCCCCGTAAAAAATGTAATTTAATATTTTTCACTTATTGTTTTCACTGAAAAAGCATTCTCGGTTATGTATTCTCTGTAATCGCATAGAACCGGTGGGTATGTGCACATCTTTTCGTGTCCTGATTTCATCAGGAAGAGGAAGATGTCCCTTAGAAACTTCTGAGTGCAAAGTCTGAGTGGCACTCCTGGGCGCCTTATCTTGATCAATTTGAGATCTATAAATTAGCACATGTTTCGGGTTGCTGTGGCAGTTTCGGATGTAAAGGGGAAAGTTGGTAGAGCCAGTAGATCATGGCACCTTGGAAGAAGCCATTGCCTTTCTTAGTATGGCTTGGGCAACTTGCGATTTCTTTGTTGGGGGATAGTTATTGGGGGCAGACCTAGATTCGGGAAGCATCGAAGCCCTGCACATAAACGAGTAGGGTTTCTAAATTGGCGGGTTGCCAGGGGCTGACTTTGCCAGGGAAAGGGACAGATAGGGAGTAGTGCTTGGAACTTAATAACCATTTCTGAAGGCCAGAGTTGCTATGTGTCCTGCTGGGTGGCAGTTGCAACAGGCTGTTACTGAAATGTGATTGAGAGCAGGGTCGGACTGGCGCATATAATCAGCCCAGGTACCAACGGCAAAGTGGCCCACAATCACACATTACAATTCATCACTGCACAGAACAGACTGTTGCGGTACTACCCAAGAGAGTGTTTCTGGTCAAATATGTTGCAAATGATGCATTTGAAAACATGTTTGCTGAGTAACATTGGTTACAACTGGTGTAGAAACGTATGAAACTGGCCTAAACTAGAATCATGGGCTGGCACTTCCGGAATTGCCTTATTGCACCACAGGCCAGTCCAAGCCTGTTGAGTGGTGTCCAGTATGTGCAGGGAAGAGGCGAGGGCACTTGGAGCGTGATTGGCTTTTCGCGTGAATCGCTGGGCAGGTCACAGAAGAGCGCTGTTGCCGTAGTGACAGCTTCTTTACTTTTCTCAGAGTTTCCGTTGATTTTATCTTTGTTTCCTGTTTCCTGCTCCCTGACTCTTTCTCGACCTTTTGTCTTTGATCTGGGCTAAAACCTAAGCAATATGAAAAGCACACAGGGCAAAAGGAAACACTGCAAATGAAAGCAGAAGGGGGCAGCTTCTTCTGGAGCCAAGTGGTGTGTTTGTACTGTTAAACCACTGCTCCTGCCACTGGACATCCTTCTATTTTTTCCACTACCGCTTCATAATAAATAATGCTAATAATAACCAAAAAATACCGTTTACATGTAATATAATGCTCTTTTTATTTCATATCTGTTCAGACTTCAGAGTCCCGAGGGGGCTATTCACCCCGAGACCTTTGTAGCTATAACAGTGGTAGTGGGGCACCTTGTAAACATAAAGTAAAGTAACATATTGTGTAACTTCCCACAGAACAGGTTATCATGCCATGGTCTTTCTAGAGAGGGGCACCTGCAACCTCTTTTTGTAACTTTCCTTTGGGTAGTTGAGGGCCAATGGCTTTAGTCCCTTCCAGTACGAAAAATACAACAGGGTCCCTGAAACCACAAAGAGCAGGGAAACCACCAATTACACAAAGCACACTGGACTTCGTATTGTAGTCAAATGAATGCATCAATAAACTGCTTTAATTTTCAATAAGCCTACATATATAATCTGAAAGACATTCCCTGGAGGTGGGTATCCAAATTACATCATTTATTAATGGGGAAAATCGAAAATCACAAAGCTGAATGTGAAGGAGAATGAACAAAATACACACACACACACAGACACACACACACACATATATATACAGGGGCGTTGCTAGGGGGGGGCTAAGGGGGCTATAGCCCCTGATCTTTTGGTTGTAGCCCCGGATAGAATCTCAGGAGCTACAGCCAAAAGATTAGCTAGCCCCCAGTCCCAACAGTTCCGACATCAGCCTAGCCCCGGTTCTTTTCCAGACCTAGCAACTCCCCTGTATAAAATGAGTTTTTTTAACATATGTCTACATATGTTTATCTATGAAATTCTCTGACCCCTCTCATCGGCCCCACCTCACCGTCCATTAAAGATCAAGGAGGCTCAAGGCTGTCCTATCTTTGAGTCGCGTTTATTTATGGGGATCGCTGGCTGGGGTCATGCTGTTATTTTGGACGAAAGAAAACATGTGTTAGTAGATTTGGTGGTACCAGAGGCACAGAGTACTGCAAGAACCGGCGCTTATTTGCTATGGAAGAGAGACACCGCCTCTTCCAATGAACAAGGCGTCCTTAGTGGCCTCATTCGGCTCCAGCTGTTCCTATATTGAGAAGATGTTGACTACTGTGTGATGTTCGGTTTACGCTTGGGAATCATGCGTTAGTGTCATGTCCTAGATAATAACCCTACAGGGTAAGTAAGCACTGTGCAATGAAACGGGAACAGATTAGGGGACGAAGATAACATGGCATGAGAGGTATTGGGGTGTAGATAGAATTTAAGCACTGGCGACAGGAACACAGTGACTTCAACCCGCAACACCTCACCACGAAGCAAGTTCAATTAAGCACGGGATCTGTAACATGGGCACTGTTTTCCAGACTCCCAGGCGGAGGCATGTTTACCTCCTCTGCCATCATTGGGGGTCAGTCAAGGGAGGAGCAATAAGCTCTTCTAAACGCAAGCTGTTTGCCTGCAGCACGTTTTTGTTGTCTATCAATGCGTGCGGTGTAAAATTCTCTGTAATTGTCATTAGAATAATAACAGTATTCCGCCTGTCAGAGTGACAAGGTCAATGACGGGCCCACGTGTTCCTTGATCTCTCACCTTGACTGACGCGAGGGTCACGCTGACGGTGATGGACACCATGGAGATATGATGGCTTGTTTACATGAGAATCGCCCTTGGGTCTTTGCTGTTGTTGTTGTTGATCGTGGAATGGTTGTAGATTCCAAACAGGTGTGATGTAGTGGCAGATTATGCCGGCTAGCCCTGTCACCTGCCTCTCATTAGCCTGAGCTTGATGGAAAGGGCGGCCTAGGCTTGTCGCTGCCAGTAGAGGAGCAATGTTGCTACCCCCCAGAATGAGACTGCATTCTGGATCGGGCCGATGGGGTCTTGCACTCACCCCCTTTCCTCTCATTCAGTTTTCTGAAGTTGTTGACTATGATGTGTACAATTTCACTAATTGATAAACCTGCCCCAAAGGCACTTTTAAAATGTATTTCCTGTGTCCTGGAAAGAAGGGAGGCGGGCTGGACGATGTGGATACATGGAGGGAAAGCGTGGGGGGCTAGGGGTGAGGGGGTTAGTGTAGTATTGAGTGTACAAAAATGATTCATTCCAGTTTACTAGGCCAGGTGGAGAGCTGACTCACACATAAGGGCAGGATGAACTTTGCAAGTTTCATTCCTGCGGCATCTTAAGCATGTTGATAAATTGAGTCCAGTAGTATTGGGAAGTAATACATCTGTTAGTGCATCATGTAGAAGCTTCTAGAAAGTGACACACCATTACTAATACTTGTTCTACCTCTATTGCTATCCCCAATCTTCGCCTGCTCCCTGGAGAATGACTAATCCCCCACAGTAGCGTGAGAAAGGGGTTTAGATTCTATTAAAGACAAGGCGGCGAGTATTATGCATTACAATCTTTACTCTGAAACCACAACAGCAAAGAAAAAAACTTTTACAAACAAAAAAGTTGTAAAAAGAGAACTAAATAGAGTTCAATGTCAATGTAAGAGGGACTCCCCAATCCATCATGGAGGACAGGTCATGCCCTGGAGGAGACCAATGAGCAGGGACCCTCCCATATATAAGTCCTTTATTCCAAACCCAACTCCTCTTTCTGTCGTTGTCTTGAACCAGACGTCCACTGCACAGATCAGATGATAAATGATGGAGACAAATCCAGCAAAGCTCCCATATCACGCACATTCCACATCTTGTAACTGTGAGCCACATTCCTGAGCAGAACCTCAGCTCGTAGCTGTAAGAACAACAAGCAAAGAAAGGTGGGTGCATGGGAAGAACAACAAACCAAAGAATGTTCTCTCTTGAAACACCTGTGTATAGGCGTGCCATAACTGCCATATCATATCATATCAAGGGTGGGTGGGTGGGATAATACTCGCCTCCTTGTCTTTAATAGAATCTAAACCCCCTTCTCACGCTAGTGTGGGGGATTAGTCATTCTATGGCAAGACAGGAAGCTCATATTATGCAAGTTTGAAGCCCTTGCATCCCATTAGTACAACATGATCAATACAATAGTGACACTACAATAAAATAATAGAACAAAGTGTTTTAAATGTTTTCATTCGATCAATCAACTGAACGCAAGAGCATTGCCCACGACTATGCTGCCCGAATAACTGTTTTATAAGGCATAGCCAAATGCACCAATTCCAGCGTTCCTCATAGGCCAACAAAACCAACTGGTTAAAAAGAGGGGGGAAACACTGAATAAAGCCTTCCTATACTAATAGGTTAGGAAAAAACATAGGAGTAATAAACTCCTCTGTTGTCAAATCAAACATTTAAAACACTTGAATTCATACGATCTTTTGGAAACCTAGATAGCAAACAAAAGAAGTTAAACACTTAGCTCTCCTGGAGATAAAGAAAAATGCCCCCTAGGGGGTGAAAGCTTTGTAGGTTGCATCCCATGCCTTAAAGGAAGTTATCGTATTAGAAACAGGACATGTCACATAACTACACTGGGGAACCGAAAGGGAAAGGCAAATCTTCATAAAAGGTAAAGCGGGAGTAAAAGGACATTTTATTTACATGTTATAGGACGACCTAGCTAAGGTGGAGCTGAAAAGCAATAGACTTGCAATAGACTTGGGGCCTTGTGTACCCAGAACAGTCTACTGCAAGCCCTGTCCTTAACACACCCTTGTCCCCAGACATATGTGTATACTAAGAAAGGTATGTCTTCTGGAGGCAGAAGTTGAAAGGAAGAGAGGGGCCCTACCTGAAACCCAGCAGCTAACGTTAAATAACATCTGGACTAAGAAAAGACCCAACCAAGGGACCCTGATGACAAAGAGATATTCCCAAAAAATCCTTGAAACACCAGGAAGAGTTAAACCTGTCAAACCGCCAACACAGAGTCCCTCAGACCTCCTGAGCTCTTGAAGAAGGACTCTGCTACCATGACAAAAGGAAGATATTTACAAAACCTGATCCTTAAGAGACCGAACTTGGCAAGGAGAAAAAACGTATCTTCCATTATAGTGATACCTGAACCCCTTATAGATGTGCCAGGTGCTTGGACCTTATCCCCTCCCCCATGGCTGATAGATCCCCTAGAGGTTCATAAACTAACCAAAGGGGGAACCACTAAATTCCATAGTATTAAGAAAGACTCTAAACTGCAAAGAAACTGATCACTAAACAGTTAAAATGAAGTTGCTTACCAGAAGAGGACTAACCTCTATCTTAGCAAATCTGAAAAATCTTGAAACCCCCAGCACCCTGTGCTGGCACCTTATTGCAGTACAATCTCCAGTGAGAACCCAAAAGGTCTACCTGCCATGCAGGTGGCTAGGTGAACCAAGTCATTAACTAAATATATCCCAGCCCTCTGGTAAATGCACTGACAGACACCTTCGGAGATGGTTAATGTAGAGACGTTGGAACGCCCTGAGATAGAGGGCCGTAATAACTTGGATGGAAGATGAGTAGCACTCCCAGACCCCTCTATCCCACCGAGGAATATTGTGCCTTCCCATAGGAGGAGATAAAACCTCCTCCACTTATCTAAGGAAAACCTTGCAACCCAGAAGAAGGCTACCTTGAGGACCACACTAAAGCCCTGCTTTAAGCCTTTAAAATAAATACACTCTTGCACTTCTAACCAACCCCCATGACCGTGGAAGGGGGTTCCGCTTAATTTAGTGAAATACCAGGAAATTGGTGCCAAGGAAAGTAAACCGACGAGAGGGAAATGCCCAGTGCGAGTTCTGCACTGGTCATGAGCCAGAACTCCTGTTAAAGGAAAAACGGAAACCATCAGGTGTTACTCCAAGAGGTGTAACATTATGATGCAACCCCCCCGCAAGGGTGGCGGGGAGGGGAATGTGGGGGAATTTTGGTGGGAGGACTTTGGGATAATTATCGTGCCCAGTAATTGAAAGGTTGTGAAGGAATACTGGGACCACTGTCCCTTCAAACACTGAGGCCTGAGCCTCTGTATGCATGTAAGGCTGACAGGCCTCTCTGGGGATCAGGGGAAGGAAAAAATTGAGCACATTGCCCCTAGCAAAATAGCACTTATATAGTGTTACAAACCCTCAGGTATACGAGTGCTGCTCATCATTACTACCAACGGTGTGTGGTGTGAGGTGTTCACTTATCGATCTCAGCAGGATGAAAGACTGATTTAGACCGTACCAAAACTAGGAACCTGCATCAGTAGGCTCTGCACAGAGTTGAAAGCAAGCACTCTATTCACTGCACTGTAGGACAAATAGAATGAAAAAAACTAAACAACTCCCTTGAGGGTAAAGAACCATGCTTGTACTCCTCGAGCAGAGGAGAAATTGTAACATAACGTTAGACGATTATCGGAAAACAGGCCAAGCCTTGGGAGGAAAACCATGGGGCGGGCTCCAGAAAGTTATAATTTGGTAACCCGTCCCTCTGATACCAGCAAGTGTTTCCAAACACTCCATCCAAGTCAGAAACGTTGTCTTGCAACAACACTGGACAGTTACCCTTGAGTTGACCTTGTCCCCATCCAATAGTTAAAATTGCATAATGAATGTCATATTGGGACAATAGTAAGGGAAATCACACCACCCTTTAAGGAGTGGACTTGGTGTTGCCGAGCAGGAAAACCCCATCTGCACCTCAAGCTCTGCAGCCCTCAATAGGGACATTAGGGGTTATTTCCCTCCTCAGCTTGTCGAGAGAAAACTCAGTAAACTAAATCAACACAGTTACCATCCTTCCAGTCTTCATCAACCCCTTTTTTTTGGGGTCTTTCCCTTTTGTCTGGACCAAGAAGGATACCAGGATTGTCTGTCTAATATTTTGACGCCTTATGAAGGCGAGTAGAGAAGAGATCACCAAATATTTGTATAAGGGAAAAAAGGGACTGGGAGCAATAGTTATTGGGAAAGAAATGCCTAAGGAAATGGACTGAGTTATCCTGTAACTAACTACTATAAAGGCCGACAGAATTTTACTGAAAAAGAGAAAGGTTAACACCCGAGTGATGGCTAGAGGAAGGTAGGGCCCTCCTATGGCTCTGTTAACAACTACCTTCACACACTCTTTTCTTTGAAGAACTAAAAAAAAGAAAAAGAATATTAAATAAATAATATAAAATGCCCTAGGAAGTGGGGTTACACCCCAACAGGGGTCCGAACCCCAGCCCTTTATAACCAATCTGATGCTTACTGAGCCATCCGGGCTACTGCCAATAGGAAAAAACGTTAATGTGCTCCAGGCACAGCATAAACATATTGTTTAGCAAAAGAGTACACTGAGCAAGTGTACCTCAAACTGCTCACCCTAGCAGAGTGTGGTAACCAGCAGTACACGAGGGGCACCCTCACAGTAGAACACAGGCAAAGCCTGCCACCGAGCAGGTTTATGGCATACCTACAGTGAAGGTAATCACCTATGCCATATGCAGCACTTAAAGAAAACTGCAGACTGGCAGAGCATCAGGCTCTTGAGCGGGCAGGTTATTGCCAAATAAATGTTAAAAAACATCATTGTTTAAAATATGGAAATAAAATATAAATCAACTTTAAAAAATATATATATAAAGAAAGAATTTACTGGATATAACGGGAACCGAACCCAGGTTCTCCTGCATGGGAAACATGTAGCTTCACCATTGAGCTATCCAGCTTCTGGAGTGAAATAGAAGCTTTTGCTTCCTTCAAGAAACCTATGCGCTGAACAGAAAACAGAGCTCGTGCGGGACCATAAAGGGTAGGCAAGCCCACTAGGCTACAGCACCTGGTATTCCCAGGCATCTCTTTACACTCAGGCATTCCAAAATAAACACAGAAATCAGTGCGCGCTGGGTCTGAAGCTTTAGCAACTTCTGTCAGACCGGTGCATGACGGAACTACAATAGGGCAGGGAAGCCCTCTACAGAAAACAAACAAGGAGGCCCGTGCGCGCCAGCATGAAGCTTAGCAGCTTCTTTCATGCCCGGCGCACAACGGGATCACAAGGACATCTGCCTCATAATTCAAAGAGGCCCAAAATTAAAGAGAAATAAAAAAATAAACCCGTGCGCGCCGGGTCTGAAGCAAAAGTTTCAGCTCGACCGGCGCGCACGATCTTTAATCAACTTATTACGCTCTTAATACCCATAGGTTTACAAGCGCGAGCGTACTTCACATTCTATATTCATTTTTAAAAGATCATGAAACGTTTGTTACCATTGTAACAAATCTCACGGAAGTTACTTTACTTGCAGGTGGCAGCAGCCAAACTTATAAGCCCAATGCGAGACCAACATTCTAACAAAAAGACACATATGAATAAAAGCAACAGCTGCATGCGGCCTCTCAGATACAATGTACCCAATCAGTAAAACTTCCCTTACATAATAAGGGTACCTAAATATAATCACAAAATACATTTACATTTATATAATTTAAGGCCTTAATGTACTATTAAGGTCTACTACTGACTAACATGCAAGACACAACTGAAAGGAGTGACTTAGCTCTGGTGTCAGCAGCAAAGAAAGAGGAGTTGGGTTTGGAGTAAATTACTTATATAAGGGAGGGTCCCTGCTCATTGGTCTCCTGCAGGGCATGACCTGTCCTCCATGAAGGATTGGGGAGTGCCCTCTTACATTGACACTGAACTCTATTTAGTTCTGTTTTTACAACTTTTTTGTTTGTAAAAGCTTTTCTCTTTGCTGCTGTGGTTTCAGAGTAAAGATTGCAATGCATAATATGAGCCCCCTGTCTTGCCATAGAATCTGTTTCCCTTTTCACGTCGGCCTCGCCTTGAAAAAAGGCAGTTAGGAGGCAGCGGGCCTTCAAAGCAAATGCGCCGGAACCCTGGCAAGCACTGCGGTAAAACGCGAGTAAAGTAAGAAAAATATCAAAAGAGGGTGTGCCAACCCCAAGACACCACACAGAAATACATGGCGAGAAGAGGAAGACATTTTTGTTTTCCTGTCCCTAGGAATGCAAGGCGGTCTGGCAGACCTCACCACACATTGCGAAGTTGGTGGGGGGGTGTATCATTTGTACATTTATCAAAGAAAAGTGGCATTATTTTTTATAATATTATTTTAGACAAAACTGTATTTTGACAAATATTGCATTAGATAGAATAATGGAGACGGAGACCTAAACAAGAACGGTGACTATTTTGATCTATTTTTTGTGATTTAGAAAATGTATGGCCTGGCACACACCATAACATTGACACTCAGCCACTCTGCTGGGGAACACACCACCCACAACCTGCGCTTATGTCTCCCACATTAAATAACAACCCATATATTCAGAGGCATAACTTGTGGATTGTACAGGCCGTAGGTTTATTGCATACTTGTGACATGTTATCATCACATCAAACATTACATATTTTGTCAGGCAGAAGCGATCAGCTGACCCATATCATAGCAGTGACTTTAAGCATAATCATAACCTTGTTTCTTGACTTCCCCACTTTTTCATTGAGCTCTTGTTAACAGTCACAACTCTCCCGCCTGTTGCCTCAGAGGACTGTCCCCAACCATACCGGTTGTGCCGGGCTGGCTGGAACGCTGTTCATTCTTTGTTTCAGGGCAAAATAACGTTCATTCAGTTCATTGGGCACCCTCGCCGTCCGGCCTACAGAGGACCCCTTAGTGTTGCGAGGGGGGGCGATAACCCCCACCCCTTTACAACATGACCCCAAATTATGTTCTCTATCGGTTAACTGGTCGCTTGCTAGACCGCTACCTGTGACATTTGAAGAAAAAGCACCAGCCCATCGTTGTTGTCCCAGCCCTTCTTCTGCCCATCCCTAGATGTTGCCTGTTTGACCCTATTTGTCAGGGAGGAAGTGTGGGATTAAACTTGTCTCTTCTGTTCTCTTGAGCCGGTGGATATTTGTCTGTTTGTCCGTCTGGGGCACTGTATATAAGGCTGCCGGGCATAACACTCATTGGCTGTTTTTTTCATTTTTTAAAAAGGCCAGCCATTCACTCTCTGGGACCCTGGGCTCTGCCATCTTGCGGAATTGCTTTCTTGGCGCTTTAGCTTTCAGTTTCCGTGGTCTTCCGCCCCTTCCCCATTACCTTACTTTGTGGACTTCAGCCACTGTTAAGCTTGCAGACTCTCTAGGTTCACCCTTTCAGTGCCATAACATTGGCACTCAGCCACTCTGCTGGGGAACACACTACCTACAACCTGCCCTTATGTCTCCCGAATTAAATAACAACCCATACATTGAGAGGCACTCCATGTGAATTGAACAGGCCGCAGGTTTATTGAATAACTATAACATGTTATTATCACATGAAATATTACATATTTTTTCAGGAATAAGCAACCAGCTGACCCATAACATAGGGGTGACTTTATGCATAAGCATAACCTTGTTTCTTGATTTCCCCCCTTTTTCATTGAGCTCATGTTAACAACCACAACTCTCCCACCTGTTTCCTCAGAGGACTGTCCCCGACCATGCGGGTTGTCCTGGGCTGGCCGGAGCACCGCTTATTCCTCATGTCAGAGGAAGTTAACGTTCAATCAGTTCTTTGGACACCCTCGCCATCCGGCCTTCAGAGGAGCGCTTGCTGTCACGGGAAGGTGATAACCCCACCTTTACATCATCACCCTAACTTGTATTTTCTATTGGTTAACTGGTCACTTGCAAGACCGCCATGCCAGGCAGGGATTCAGGTCCCTGTTTGGCCCCCCATTCTTCGCTCCTCTACCATTTGCTGTTATTCAGAGCCATATTCCATAAAACAAGATCCATGCCATTGTCAGAGAGGTGGACCTCGTCCTTTGGATAGCATTCCAGCACCTCAAGATTTATCGTGCCATGGTGCACTTGTACAAAACCCATGCCCTTGCAGTATTTTGCCATTGCTTTGCCATTGCTTTATTCAATTTACGGTGGGATCTTTCAACTGCTGTGAGGGAGCCTGAAAACGAGCTGAGTGTCATCCGCATAGCACTGAAAGTTAGGGCAGAGAGCAGCAATGCAGTGGGCAAGAAGTGCCAGGTATTGCTTGAACAGCCACGGAGAGAGGTTAGACCCCTGAGGAACACCACAGGTAGAGATAGAGATAGAGGAGAGGAAGGACCCAAGTTGGACCCAGGAGGGTCGATCGGAGAGGAAAGAAGTCAACCAAGCCACAGCCTGATCTGTAATGCTCAGGTTATCACGGAGACGGTTGAGTAGGATGGTATGGTTGACCGTGTCGAAGGCAGGAAGAGAGATCAAGTAAGATGAGGACACTGGGGGTGTTGCAATCAAGGTTGGAGAGCAAGGCTTCACAGATGTTCAGGAGAGCAGTTTCCGTGCTTCTGGCAGCTCTGAAGCCAGACTGATGGTCATGGAGACAACCAACAGATTCACTGTGAAGATTAAGCTGGGAGATGACCAGCTTTTCCAGGAGTTTGCACAAGAAAGGAGTGATGGAGATTGGGCGATAGTTAGCCGGGCAGGAGGGGTCAGCAGAGGGTTTCTTAAGAAGAGGGTGCACAAGGCAGTGCTTCAGGGGGGAAGGGAAGACTCCAGTGGTGAAGGAGTGATTGCAGAAGTCAGCCAGAGCAGGAACCAGGTCGTCAATGTGGTCCTTGATGGTTCTGGAGGAACAGGGGTGAACCTGTTTTGATGAGACTTTCATAGATCGGACTTGTCTAGAAACCTCGACTGGGGAGGCAGAGAAGGATGGAGGAGAGGTGGCCAAAGAAGGGCCAGAGGACGAGAAGGGAGTAGAGGGAGGAGGCGGAGAGGAAGAGAAAGAAGACCAGATGTCCTGAGTTTTAGAGATGGAATGGGAATCCAGAGCCATGCAGAGGGCCTGGGAGGGGACAGTAGAGGTAGAGACTGTAGAAGGATTGGCCAGCTCCTTGCAGATTTTAAAGAGTTCACAGAGTTGTTTTATGCTGAAGAGATGCAGGCTTGGGTGTGGCTCTCTTCTTGGTGCCGACAGAGAGCCGGTATTGCCTTTGGAGCAGGTGGCAGGCCAGTTTATCAGAGCATGTACCAGAAGCACGCCATTTCCTCTCAGCCTCCCTGCACTTGCGTTTAAGGGTGACGAGGTCTGATTCGTACCAGGATTTCCACTTGGCTTTGGGCTTCAATCGGATCCTCATGACAGGGGCAAGAACATCAAAAGTATCAGATATAGCAGAGTGGAGCATAGAATTCGCTGTGGCAGGGTGTGAGTCCGCCAAAGTGGGTGGGGGGAGAAAGTGGCGGTGAAAGCCTCAACTGACACATGCTTCATGGGTTGGATAACCGAGAAGGTAGGTGGCAGTGCTGGAGTTGACAAGGCCTGAGGGGAAGAGAGGGTGAGCTGGAAGGAAAGGAGAAAGTGATCACTCCAGGAGAGAGGAGTGGTGAGAGGGATGGAAAGGGGAAGGTCTGAAGAGATCAGAACATCCAGAGTGTGCCCTGCAGAGTGAGTCAGGTCAGAGGGGAGAATAGAGAGTGAGAGAGAGTCGCAGAGCTTGCAAAAAAGTCCAGAAGAAGGACAGGATGCATCCAAGTGGATGTTAAAGTCTCCAAGAAGGAGAAGCTGGGTGATCGAGACCAGGTGGGAAGGGTTTGCCTGGAGAAAGCACTGGTATGGGTGTCAGCCATAGGGAGGCCTGGGTTGGAGACCAGGATGTCCTTTTTAAACATCCTCCTAATAGATTTAGTGAGGAGAGCAGGATAGTTGATAGAGAAGCAGTTAGAGAAGATAGGAGAGACAGAGAGCACCATACAGTATGTAGGGAGAGGAGAGAAGAGGAAGGGTGGAGCGAGGGGGGCAAGCAGACGAGACAAGGAGAGACAAGACAGTAGTAGACACTAACAAAAATGACAGGAGCTCAGATAATAGTAGAACAGTTTGCTAGATGAACGCTTAGCTAAGAAGGCAAAACCAAAGACAGCTCTACTTTCACAATGCAATTTAAATACTTTCACAATCCAATTTAAATACTGGAGAAAAACCCACTTAAGTCTGAGAGTCCTGTACAGTGGGAGAAAGGCCTAGGTTTCACAATGCAATTTAAACACTTTCACAATACAATTGAAATGCCGGAGAAAAAACAACTTAGATCTGAGAGTCCTGTATAGTGGGAAAATGGCCTTCACACTGCAGTTAAATATGGCCAATGACCATAGTGTTATCTCATAGTGGCACAGGCTAATAGTCATAGTATTATTCTAGTGTAGGTTAGGTTGCTATATGGCAGGGTTATCGGGGTAGATGGATGACTCTATTCCTCACCCGTGCCACTCCTACCTTGTTAGTCACTGCTGGTTGATGACTGGCCACTGGCTTTCCCTGCTGACACCTGCAGACACGATCTGGAGCTGCCTCTGTAGGAGCCGCCGTTTGCCTTGGGGCCCTTAGCCGCAGGGGCTGCCGGGCAGAGGTCTGCCCAGGGAAGGTCAGTCAAGAGCAGTGATGAAGCCAATCATGGTCGGGGGGCGGGATGGGAGGAGGGAGGAGGGAGAGGGAAGACAATGCAAGAGCAGGGGTCGGGGAGACAAGATGGCTGAGGCCCAACACACATATATAAACAATTTACCAGCAAGGCCCACGAGGCTCTGGGGCTTGTCTGCTCGCCTGCAACACTCTTCTTGAAGAAGCATGCAGGCAGTGGATTCAGGGACTAAGCAGATTGCAAGGGCCACAAAGCCAATCAGGGCCGGGGGGGCGGGATGGGAGGCAGGAGGAGTGAGAGGGAAGGGTTTATAGTCATAAAATCGAAAACAAAAAAGTCGAAAGACAAAAAATCGAAAAAAAATGTCAAAAAAAAGTTGAATTTCTTTTTATTATGTTTTTTATCCGAAATGGGGGGGTTTCCCCCAATCCCCTTTTTTTAAACCTTTTTTTTTACCTTTTTTTTTTTTACATGCGAGAGCCAAAAAATAAATATAAATAAAAAAATAAATCATTCAACTTTTTTTTTCGATATTTTGTTTTCGATTTTTTGGACTTTCGACATGTTTTTTTTCATTTCATGACTGCAGGTTTATTGAATAACTATAACATGTTATTATCACATGAAATATTACATATTTTTTCAGGAATAAGCAACCAGCTGACCCATAACATAGGGGTGACTTTATGCATAAGCATAACCTTGTTTCTTGATTTCCCCCCTTTTTCATTGAGCTCATGTTAACAACCACAACTCTCCCACCTGTTTCCTCAGAGGACTGTCCCCGACCATGCGGGTTGTCCTGGGCTGGCCGGAGCACCGCTTATTCCTCATGTCAGAGGGAAGACAATGCATGAGCGGGGGTCAGGGAGACCAGGGAGCTGAGGCCCAACAAAAATATGCAAATAATTTACCAGCAAGGCCCAAAAGCTGTGGGGCTAGTCCGCTCGCGTACAACCCAAATTGTGGCCCTGTGTGTGTGCTGTGCGGGCAGACACAGCACTGCAGACAGTACAGCGAAAGTAGCCCAGCTGAGGTGGGGGTGCCAAAGGGGGACTCCGGATTTCAGAGGAGAGGCCTGGCCACCTTCAGATCCTCCTAGCGATGCCACTGCACTCAACCGAGTCTCCAACCTCAGTCACTTCTATTTCTCAGTGCTTGGAGGGTGCAACAGGTGAACCTCTTCTCAACCCCTGCTTGTTCCTCACTGCATGGAGCTTGCTTGCTTGAGATACGAGGTCTGTGCCACGCAGCGGTTCACTTGCACTGCATCGGCGTTGCAGAGCCGTGAAAAAACACATCTGTTCTGTTCTCTTGTGCAGGTGGATCTTTGTCTGTTTGTCCTCCCGCGGCGCCATTTATAAGGCCACCGGCTGTATCTCTCATTGGCTGTTTCTTTTATTATTGAAAAAGCTAGCCAATCGCTGTCTTGGACCTGGGTGCTGCCCTCTTGCTGGATCACTTTCTTGGCGCCCTAGCCCTCAATTTTCGTGAACTTCGTCACATTCCCATTACCTTCATTCGCGTGGCTCCCTCGGCCCCTGCTATTCATCAGTGGTGATTAATATGAGAGGTCATGAACAATGGACACTGCAAGAATGTGACACATTTCATAAATTAGCGGAGCCCTGCCCCTATGACCTTCAGTTTGAATGAGGTGACCACCACACTTTCTCTAACATCCCTTTGCCAAATTCTCTGACCAATCTACGTCACCTTTGTTTTTTGTCAATATATTGTACAATGCCAACAATTGCAGATCAATTAAATGCTGAATATCACACTGTATATCATTTTTCTTGGAAAACTTCACCTCTCGGTCAATAATAATTGTTACTTAGCGACTGCTTGCTTACTGAGGCTTTACATGCATGCAAACTGTTCTCTGATTTTCCCTCCCATATCACGGCCCCTTGAGCATGCAGGAATGGTTACCTTTTAAAAAAATCTTATTACCACCTATTACCCTCTCACTACAGTCCTTACATAATGAAGTGCTATGCCTGTGAACAGCTTCTCCTTAAGCCTATCACTCGTTAATGTCTAATTGTGTACATAAACCCCTCCCTCATTACCCGTGTTTGTTTTTTTCTTGCTTGCTGTAACAGCGGCTGTGGGACCATTGCCCGCAGCAGACGGGTCCTGGAGCTGGTGTGGCGCAGCATTGTGGACACTGTTAAGTGGGGCCTGGCAGTTCAGGGCCTACAAGGAGGTGGCGGTATTGCAACCCGGAGACCTCTGAGGCTCCACGGCAGAGCTAATGGGTGCACCGTTGTGACCCACCCGCTGTCACTGCACCGGCAGGAGCAATGCTTATGCAGGCATAATCCCAGGGTGAGGTAAGAGACACGCCCACTTCTCCCCACTCAGTAGACCGTGCTGTTGCAGGTCTCGATAAAGGAATACTGTCATAAAATTGCCAGGGACACCAGGGGACCGTGCATGTGTTCGACAGCATATGAGGCATGCAATGTTATGTACTTTCTTTACAAACTAGCATGAGCTGGAACTAGTGGGCCAAGGCCACGCCCAGGTATTTGAACAGCCTCCTACTCTGCTGATGTGAGCAAAGCCTGAAGCCTTCCTCCTCGTCACATTCCTCTGATACAAGACCGCACCACATGTACAAACGCTCCAGGAGACGAATGTCTGAGGAGGAGGTGGTACCCCCTAAACAAAGATCAGTGGCTGAGGCCATGCATATCACCATCCTTAATGTTGATGTGGTACAACCTGTCCAGGGGAAGACCTCGAATGCGCAGGGGTTGGGATCTCAGGGAGAATATCTAATGGCCAATGTCCATGAGGATGACCAGATCCCACTTAATGAAGGAGAGAAATCTGAAGCCATTTTCTCAAGCAAATATATAAAGAAAGGAGATCAGAAAATATAATTGGATCATAAGAAGTCTAACCTGGATTTTCCAGCCCCTGCTATGACCATAGAAAAAAAAAGTTCAAGCTATGTATGGGAGTCCCCAGTATAGCGTTTCTTTTATATGAGGATATTGAACAGCTACTGTTAAAAGAACGGAAGGATACATAAAAACCCATCCTTTTTGCGATATCTACGTGAACTATACCCCCTGGAAGGTTTTAATGACAAGTATCCAGGGAATGTTCAGGCAGACCCACAATTGGGGGATCTGATTGGTCAGGAGAATTTCTCTCTAGAAGAACCACTGCCTGTGGACCAGAGGCATTGCTAGGGGGGGCTGAGAGGGCTATAGCCCCAGTTCTTTGGTTGTAGCCCTGGATTGATGCTCAGGGATACAACCAAAAAGGCTAGCTAGCCCCCAGTCCCGACAGTCCCAAAATGAGCATAGCCCCGGATCTTTTCCAGACCTAGCAACCCCCCTCTGTGGACCCAGTGGATAGGAAGATGGAGAATGCCCTAAAACGCACCCATTCAGTTGTGAATCTCATTCTCATGGCAGGTTCAAACTCGGCCTATGAGGCTCAGTCCATGATGTTGGATTTTTAGAACCTCCAGGGAGCCTACCAGGAAATGGAGAAGATATTTTGTAGAGACCATGATGCTTATGGATAAGCAAGCACCATATCTGTCATATATTAAACTATGATACTTTGAGAGCAGCAGCATTGGCAGGTATAGCTCCAGGATTATAGCCAGAAGACAGCTATGGCTCTGATCATGCTCTGATCATGCAAGACAAAACCTGCCAGGAAAGGGTCCCTGACCAGATTGCCCTTTTTGGGTTCATATCTTTTTGGGCCCCAGTTGGACTCCTTTCTGGAGAAATCATTCAATGACCAGAAACATGCATCCAAGGATTGTAGGCCAGGAAACAATGGACCGCAGCTCATCCATATCAGCCCTGTAACCAGGCTCTTCCTTTTGAGAAAGAGGGAGAGAGTAGGATATATGGGAGATTGCGAAAGATGCTGTTGCAGTAGTCCAGCCTGGGGAGGACTAGAGCTCTGGAGACATTGAGCTTCTGGAGGAAGGTAAGAAAAGGAAAAATGCCACTGAGGAGGTGGAGCAGAAAGTGGGACTTCTTGGTAAGGTCCATGATGTGAGGGGTAAAGGAGAGAGCAGAGTCGAAGATGACCCCGAGGTTTTTGGCCTCACAAGATTGTGGGGGAGGAGGGGCAAAGAGGGTGGTCAGAGGGTAGGAGGAAAAGTGGGCACAGGTGTCCTGATGAGGAGGATTTCCATCTTACTGGCATTGATGCAGAGATCCTTTGCTGCACACCATGCCTGAATGGTGGACAGACAGTGAGGGATGAGAGAGGAGGAATAAGGGGAAGTGGAGGGAGGTTTGAAGGAAATCTGCGTGTCATCGGTGTAACACTGGAAATGAGGGGAGAAGGAAGAGGACAGGTGAGCAAGAGGGGCGAGATAGATTTTCAAGAGCCATGGCAAAAGGATAAAGCCCTGTGGTATGCCACAGGTTGAGAGGGTGGTGGAGGAGGAGAAAGGGCACAGTGGAAGCGGTTAGTGAGGATGTAGGTCAGCCAATCCAGTGCCCGGTCAATGATGCCAAGGGTGTCACAGAGTCGTTTTATGAGGATGGAATTGTTGGCCGTGTCAAAGGCAGAGGAGAGATCGAGGAGAATGAACCTACCAGTTCACAGTACGTGCCTTTGGACTTTCCACCTCTCCATGTGTCTAAAGCAAGACTTTGGCACCAGTTATGGAATTCTATAAAAGCAAGCATTACGAGTCAACCTGTATTTGGATGATCTACTGGTTGAAACAAGTCTGAACTAGAGCACATGGCCAACACAGCGATGGTGTGCAACACTTTGACCCAGCATTGTTTCATAATAAATATTAAGAAATTCCATCGCTGAGCCTGATATTTATTGAAGTTTACTTCCAGATGGCTTACAACAAAGCCCATCTTCCAGTACAGAGAATTTGATCCCTCCAAACTCACTTAAGGGATCAGTCACAACCATGCGTCACCCCATCAATCCCAGGGTGGCCTGGTGGCCTCAACCTGTGCAGTACCTTGAGCCAGATTGCATATGCGGCTGTTACTGACACACCTGGCAGCCTTCTGGTCCTGAGTCAGCGGTAATTACGAACACCTCATTCCCATCACCCCACATATCACTCATCAATTGCTGTGGTGTCTGGAAGATCAGCATCTTTTAAAAGGAGCGGATCTAGAGTTTCCATCCTCAAAGGTGATTACTACAGATGCAAGTCACATTGGTTGGCCGGGCAACCTTCCTGCACAAATGTACTGAAGGTAATTGGTCTGCCAGCCAATCATGTCATTCATCGAAATGGAGAGAGCTGCAGGCAGTGCTACTGGCAATGTGGGTCTTCCTACCAAGGATGAAGGATCAACATGTTTTTGACCGGCCGGACAGTCAGGTGACAAGGGCATACCTGAACAAGCAGGTGTGTACGCATGCATTCCCCTTAGACAAGATTACATAGGACATCGACACCTGGGAAGATAAACATCTCAATTCACTGAGGGCAGTATACACGCTCAGCAAGGAGAATGCAACAGCAGACCATCTGAGTAGCAATTTCCTATGCTCTGTGGAATGTCAGCTGGATCCTAGGATGTTCCAGTTGATGATCCAGAAATGGGGATGACAATGCTTGGACCTGTTTGTGACCAGGGATAACAGGCAAATGTGTTGGTTCTGAGCAGTCGCGGCAGGTCCCGATGTCTGGATACAGGACTGTCATAGCAGTGACCTAAAGGAGGAGCTGTACGCCTTCCCACCGTACCCCTTATTGTCAAGAGTCCTCCGGAAGATCCAGAAGTACAAGGCATAAGTGCTGCTGATGGCACCATCATATACCACGTGTCCATGCTTTCCCCTGCTATGATAACTGACATTGGATGCCCTGCTTGTTTTCCCATTGTACCCTCCTACAATTATCACCTCCCCTCGCAGAGGACTAGGTCTTGCAGCATGGAGGTTGAAGAGCAAGGTGTCCAACACTTAGGGATGTCCGGGGGGTGAAAGAATCCCACTGCCCAGCCACACTGGCTTCTTACAGTCACCATTGGTCTTCATTTATGACTTGGAGCTTGACAAGAGTCAAGGAAGATTTTGACTTTGTATTGGCTAAAGTAAGCCTTAATTCACAATGGGCAACGATTCGAGCCTTCTGAGGTCCTGCAACGTCCCTGGGGGCAGTGCACCCATATGTAAGCAGGATGATCAAGAGTTTTTCCCTCCGTGCAATTTTAATCACCTCCACCAGATAGTTGAAAAGCAAAGGGTAAAAGACAGGTGAAATTAGCTTTAACCTTCACTCTTCCACTAAGTGTTTGTAAAAGTATTGCAAGTAATGTTGCAAGAGGCACATACCACACATTCCTATATAATTCACCCACTTTTACCACATGTAAAATTCTAGTAGATTCCATAGGAACCTGTTGTTTTACTCGAAGCATGAAAATCTCATGCTGGCAGCCAACAAGGCAGACTTGTCATGCGCAGCTTGAAAAGGGGCATATATGTAAAGTCTCTGCAATGTGGGATATATTTACCCACTCAGCAGTACTCCGATCCATAACCAAGCTGCACTTCAGCAGACACAGCAAAATTGCTGCGCTGGCTCCTTTGAGCTCCACTGCCTCGCATCAAAACTGCGTTTTACAGCTACAAAAGGCTGGCTACACTATTTTGCCAAGCGCCATTGGGCAAGATGGAACAAGGAGCACTCCGAGAAAGGCTGCCAGGGTGTGTTCTTGTGTGTACTAAAGAAGCGGAGTGAAAAAGCAGCGCTGCTTTGCTGCAAGCCCAAAGTTTTCCATTGAAAAAGGAAAATATTTTACATTTAAAATGATGCTGCTCTGATGCTCTTTTCATCGGTTCTACATTACTCTGCTTTTATCATTGAGGCCCTGCCATGCCCACCCATATCCAGATTGTGCTCCAGCAAAATAGAACATGATCCCTGTATGACAGGCTGTGTCAGCCAAATCTGAGAAATCAACAAAAGTTTTACTTTCAGCTGCACGGAAAAACGCTTGACTTTTGGCCTACAAAATATCCGAAATCACTGCTTTAAAACAAATCCTAGCTCTCTGCGCATAGGTCAATTTCAGTGAACCTGTGTCTTGAACAAACTGCTGTATAAAATAAACTGGCTGGGGCTGCAAAACAATATTGGGAAGTCAGATGGAAGAGAAAACCTTTTAAAAGAGAAATCCCAGCAGCATTCACCATGTGTCAAAATGGGCTTTTGCAAACCAAAACAAAATGCCTGTTTTAAAAGTACAATGTTGAATAAAAACCTATCCTGGCCTAGCAATGTAAAGGGGTTTTGCTGGGAAACATATATGGGATGTTTTATTCAACAGACTTGCTTCTGATTCAAAACAAAAGCCTAACCCCTGAAAGAAGGAGCTACAATAGAGTCTAGGACACCTACCTGTAAACCGCTACCTTTCAAAACTTTGAATAGACCAAGGCAAAGAAATGTCACATGCTCGTCAGAAATTGGTATGGGCATAGGCCACTTACAATAGAGATTCTGGACACATAGGTGCGAAATTGAAAGTCACATGTCCTCGCAACTTTTACTGAGAGCTTCAAAGCCAACTCAAGAGCAGCCTGGAAGTACATGACCATATTTGGAGGACAAAGGCAGACCATTTATTTCAAAAGACTGTTATTAATAAACTTTTAAGACTTTTATCTTTGCAATAGGACTTCGCAGGAATGTAAAAAGTTAACAGCTTAAATGTAATTTTGCGTTTTAATTGAAGACGTTGTAGCTTTCAATGCCATATTGGTACCGGAAATGGCAGAGAATGGGATATCCTGAGGACAGTGTACATGGTGCCCTTTTGAAATTCAATACATACATGCCTTATGATAATCTATACCCATGTATAAATTTATAGAATTTGAGGTCGAATATTTCTCACTGAAAACGATGAAAAATTGGTAAGCGGACAAAACAAAGTCTTACAAACTGTAGAGTTGGACTGGCATGCTCTGCGTAATATATGTAATCTGCCTATGTAATTTGTTAAGATGCCACAACCGTAAAAATGTCCCATTTATGTCAAAACTAGATTTTAGCTAAAGTAACTGTGGGATGAACCTATGCATTGTAAACCTACATCATAAAGCTGGTGTCATGTCCTTAAGAATCCAACCAGCTGACAGCAAGGCGGTAACAATCACCCCTGACCAATCCAGTTGTTTAGAGGTGTGCCCAGCTAAGCCTGCCCCACCATATAATTTGATGTTATGACTATGCCTTATAAATAAGGGTGGCTGACAGAACTCTAGACACTCTCTCCTGAATTTCCAGCATCTGCGTATCCTGAAATTCCAGATCCACCTTTCCAGATTCCACTGCCAGGCCAAAGCATTGCTGACCCTATCGCAGCAAGGCCATTGATCCAGAAAACCCTGCTAAAACCCCATAACAAAATCTCTCTAAATAATCCTATCCATAGCCTGGTAACTTGTCCAAAACTGTTAGCATTCTCTGTGCATCCTGCCCTTGTTTTTCTAGTGGTAGTGCAATTCTTTCATTCACCTCATCTTGTAAGTCCTTAGCAATATTTGGAATAATTTAAATTAATTCCGACATAGATCTGAATGTGGGGTGAAAGCGTTAAGTTGCAAGATAACCTGGGATCGTACCGTGTATTTGTTTAACAATTTCATTGGAAAATAATCTAGTTTAAGTAAAACTTGTACTTTTTCTCTCCAAACCAATTTCCTCCCTTAAACAGCTTTATTTTACCAAAACTGACCCTCCTTTTATCTTGCAAATCTCATCCAGTTCTTCAGCTAGAGCCCTCCTTTCACTTCCATATTGTCCCTGTGATGTCCCTCTGTAGAGGAGGTCTCAAATATAGCCTGCACTCCAGTCGTCCATTTTTAAGTATCAGGAACATTCACACCGAAATATGTGACGTATGATGAGCAGATAAACCAGCAGATAGCCGCAGGAGGCCTCTGCCCAGTACCTATCAGAAGAACAATACCTATTGAAGTACAAATAACCAGACAACCATGGGCAGCAAGGTACCCATTTAGAAAGCCCTACCAGCAAATGAGACGAAATCAAGATTGTTTAAGCACTGTACAGGAAGAAACCAGAAAATCCTTAATGGAGGATGAATGGTGACGTCACAAGGGCCCGGACTAACGTACAGATAGAAGATATGATGACCCAAGGATGACACAAAGAGACAAAACGCCAGGAATAAAGATATTGTGAAACTAAAAGAAGAAAACATTGTTCAAATACAAGAGAGCTTAAGCTGAAAGCATGATGAAGATATTCAACCAGCTAACGCCTGTACATATGCTTGGAACCACAAGAAGCTAAAAAAACAAGTGCGGCTTGCTATGCTAAGTAGAAGGATAGAGCGGCAAGCGCCATTATACATAATCTACCTAAAAACAAAGCACAATATTATAAATGCGGGTCCACTTTGCATAAAAAGCAGAACTAACCCAGGTTATTCCAGGCCAAACGCAAGAAGTTTCATATTCTAGCATCAAGAGGAAAAAGGCTGAATCGAAATTATGATGCGTTTTTGTTGTATAAAAGTTATGTTTTGTTTGAAGTTCGAGGGAGTTGAAGCGAGACGGGCTGTCTCACTGCTGTCGATTTCCATGTTTCCCCGTTTTTTGTACTTGTCATTAAACGGACTCCCCTTTGCCAAACCATTGAGTTGTACTTATTGATTGGTGTTGGAGTAAGAGACCCTGCCCCCCCCATCCATCTCGAGGTGCAGCTATCTCGTTTTAAAGTACTGCAGGGCAAACCCCGACTCTATGGGCCAGCCAGGGGTCTCTCAGTACACTTGGCAGCAAAGATCGGATGGTTTATCGACTATCGATTATTGATTGAAGTAAGACATCTATTGACCGTCGACATAAAGTAACTATAGGTCTTCGGCAATATCACGAGTCCTTTGCCATTCGGCTGAGTAGACTGTGAAGCTCCCCGTAGATAATGGTAGTGTAGCAAGAAAACTGCAGTAAGGGCCCGAAGGGACCTGTTTTCCCACATATCCCTTCCCATTCCTACGGGCAGCCGATCGGGCAAAAACCGAAGAAGGCTGTAACAAAGGCAGTGATCCCGAGGGTCCAGAGACAAACAATGCGAACGGTGAGTGAAGAAAAAATGTAATGCTTTGGCAAACAGTGCATGCCTTAGAACAAGTAAAGGGAAAAAGGTAACGGAGGGAGGAGGAAAAAAAAAATATAGTCAGAAGTAGAGAAGACTGTATATATATATATATATATATATATACATATATATATATATATATATATATATATATATATATGTATATATATATATATATATATATTTATAAGGGGATAATGACTCGGGAATAATAAAATAGAGGTTACCGGGGTAGACACCCGAGAAGAGAGAGGTTAGCAGGGCAGACACCTGACAAGTGAGTAGATTTGCCTTATTCCTATGCTAATATAGCGGCTAGAAGAAACGTGTACCCAGAGTCGCACATGATGAGGAACAAATAGACTACCACAACATTTGAAGACGTCGTGAAAGGGGTTTGTTTACACTCCATGAAGCGGTAATGATTAGAGGCAGAGGTGTCGGTGTCCAGCTGGTGTCCGTCTAGTCAGTTAATTGTCAGTCTTACATGTTTTCTGTTGTGACGTCACATGTGAAACTTTTTAAAGAAAATTGAGAATTTTTTAGCGCGTGATTCACTAGCTGAGACAGAATCACATATAAATTGATGTTTTTGAACAAATTAGTAATATAACATTTTTTTTTTTAATTTGGATTGGAGCTTGCAGTGTTTGGTGCTCACTCATATTGTCACGAGTTGTTTAAGGTGCACAAAAGCATTGGCAAGTGTTATAGAAGAGGAAAGGGAATATATTTAAACATGGAAGACATAACTCCATTAGCACACTTATGCAAGCAATTGCCAAAACACGTATAGCACAGAGTGGGTTAAAGGTACTGCCCACAAGATGTTTATGCCATAGCCACAAAATGGGTCTTTATCTAAAGCCGTTTTACAACATATGATGACATATTTGCATGCCACATATACAGACTACAAGTTGGAAAATGCATTGCCATTCTCGAATTGTGGAAAATGTACGAACAGACAAAAGAGGAAGAGCCACCGACAGATTGCATACTTAATGCATGCACTGAGCGGGGCGAGATGCCTACCTCGACACCTGCCCCACCAGAAACAAAAGATGAAGGAAGTAAGGATGAGGGATTATACCCATTGAAGGAACTTAAAGCAGCCACGGGGTACAGCCACCCCACATATGAGTCACCTACACATAGTAGTGATGAAAATCAAGGGAAGGATAAGGACAAGAATATTACCTCCATAGTCCCAAGGGACAAGGGGAGGCGCGATGATGAGAGAAGAAATCAGGCACAGAAAAGTGCATCTCTCGACAAGTAGAGAGAAGGGAAGAGATGGAAAGGGAGCGAAGACAGAACTGATGGGATAGCATTTGCAAAAGACGAATGGATGGGAGGACACATTTTATTGAAATTCGATGGTAAAGGCATTGATGATGCAAGGCAAAAGGAGAGGTTAGATGAGACACAGAGAAAGGGGAAAGAAAAGGAATTAAGAGAAGAAAGAATAAGGAGGAAAGACAGACAAAGGCGAGAACAGCTATATCGCAAGGAGCAGCGCGATCGCAACTCAAGAGCAGCTTACGATCAAGACAGAAAGAAACAGCAAAGGTTAGAAGAAGAGCAAAGGATACGTGAGAAAAGAATAAGGAGACAAAGAGATGAGGAAATACGAAGGGCAGATGAACGTAGAAATGAAAAGAAAAAGGAAGAAGATAGGGTCAGAGAAGAGACGAGGAATCGTGAGGAATCGCAAAGAATCATATGACGATATCGAACCTAAGCGAAGACAGAGAGCACGCGTTGTAGACTGGGATGACATTGAAGAATTATTTCCTGCATATGATTCAGTACCAGGAACGTCTAGGGCGAATATTGACGATGACTTCGACACCAGAAGCATCAGAGAAACGATCGATAAAATATATGATGAAATGGGGCTAGAACAAATACCCCAAGGAGAGAGGGAAGACGAGCGCTTGGAAAGCACTCAATTGTAGGACACTGAGGATGTCACCCGAAATAGTGGGAATAGAGACCTATCCCTGGATAGGCTAGAAATAAGTAGGAATAAAGAGGATGCAAGAAGTTGCATAAATTGGGAACACACAATGTCCGACTCCGAAGGAGAGGAGCGCGAGGAAATAGAAGGGGGAGGCAGAGCGAAGGACGACTCCCAAGAGAAAAAGGTATATGATCATCAGACACTAGCGAGTCTGCACCGAGGGCATCAGAGTCAGCCACGCAGCCTGACTGATGTGAAAAAGTATCTCACGGTCAGAGGGGGGTGTTTTCACCAACCTTTGTGGACAGGCTAAGGACATTGCCAGGTAGACAGCGATGCAGGAATGTTACCCCTGCAATAGACAGAAGAACGATGAGAGAAGAAAAAGAGGGCTATGCATTCCAATTCCTGCTACTAGAGAAGGGGGGAGTCAGACCACAATATATTCCCTGGCCACACATGGATCGGGAAAACTTGAAAAACAAGCTTCCAATGCTGACATCGGGAGCAGGAAAATAGATGCATGAGTTAGAAAAAATGACAGGGGGAAACACGTTAGCCATAGGGGACATTAAGGGTCTCCTAATCGCCATACTTGGTGAGGGAGCAGATGATGTGTGGGCACGAGCAGGGTACCCTGGTGTATCCACGATCAATACCGCACATGATGGAGCGCCATGTAACAATTGCAGAGCAGCAGTATGGAAAGCGATACGAGTACTTTACCCAGATACTTCCGATATGGGAGCTATAATAACTCAAAAAATGAAGGATTCTGAAGATTCGTTAATTTATATACAGAATTTCCAAGATGCATGGGTGCTCGAAATGCATGAATCTTGGACAAAATCCATATCTGTGTTTTACCATATATTGTGCCAAGGCTTGCCAGAACCAGTGCAGAAACAACTCAAGAAATTGGTAGGAGTTGAAGCTAAACCTTGGGCTGAAATACAGTTAACTATCGCACATTACTGTAGACTACTGCAGGAAAAGAATCGCAAAAAGAAAGCAACGTGAAAGGTTGAGGAAGCAAAACTGGTGCAGAAGAAACTATCAAAGTATGCTCTTGAAGGAGCTATGCTAACTAACACAGATGAACAAAGCAACAGGTGGCTAGTCCACAACAGAATAATCAGGGTAATGTAGGATTTTAGCCACGGGGGAGAGGATTTAGGGGAAGAGGATGGCAGAGCAGTCAGGGAGGCTTCCAAAATAGTCAGGGAGGATTTCAAAACATGCTAAATGGAAACCCGGATATGTCAAATGGACAAATAATCCGACCACCTCCAGTATGCTGGCTGTGTGGAGTGACAGGGCACTTGGCGCGCACATGCAGAAATCAAGGCATGATGCAGAACGACCAAGGGATGGGAGCAGGCATGGTGAATCCACCTGCAGTTGTACAACAGGGCGTTGCACAGAATCACACGGTGCAACAACAAGCACCAGAAGCGCAACAAGGAGTACAACCTTAGAGCATGGGCAGTTTTCCACAAGGACAAGTCCAACAGGCTCTGTTGCAAGTGTCACACATGATGAGCACAGGGCAGACCCAAAACCCAGGAAGGGGAAGCAACAATGGGAATTAGTAAAATCTACAAGTGCACAGTGGGCCAAATTTATATATGAACTAGGACAGCTCACTGGGAACCCTGGGAACCCTGATGTGCTCTATCCTATCAGTGACACTAGTGTCAAGTTGGGAAGAACGAGAGGGCTGCGTACCTGGTTTCTTGGTCTTTGATCTTGCCGAGGTCGCCAGTCTGTATCCAGTCGAAAGACGAGCTTGTGGCACGAGAGACCAGCCTCTCCGCCACCCAAAAACTGATACTGGGTGGAGTATGGGCCGATTCCCAATGTCACGGAAGGCACTCTCCTGATTAACGTGACGAAGGGACTGTGCAAGCACAGGCAGGAGAGGCTACAGTCTTGTTGCCGATCACGGGCAAGGATGGAGTCCGATGGAATCAAGTCCAAAAGCATGTGAACTGAAGCGGAGGTCAAAGATTCCGGCGTGGCAGATATGTTCTTAGTCCACAGGAACGGATGTAGAGGGTAAGGCCGGACAGGAATGGAAGGAACCAAGCTGAGCAGGTGACCAAACTGAAGGGGCCCGAAAGGTAACCCTAGGGCAGCAATCGCTGGGGACCCCGGGAGATCCCGGTAAAAGTATGTCGGCAGGCCCTGAGTTGAGTCTGGTAAGTTACTGGCAGAGCCAGGGAAACCCAGGTAGAGTATGCTAGCAGGCCCAGGGAGAACCCAGGTAAAGTAAGCTGGCAGGCCCAGGGAGAACCCAGGTAAGGTATGCTGGCAGGCCCAGGGAGGAACTCAGGTAAGGAATGCTGGCAGGCCCAGGAAGGAACTCAGGTAAGGAATGCTGGCAGGCCCAGGGAGGAACTCAGGTAAGGAATGCTGGCAGGCCCAGGGAGGAACTCAGGTAAGGAATGCTGGCAGGCCCAGGAAGGAACTCAGGTAAGGAATGCTGGCAGGCCCAGGGAGGAACTCAGAGGGGTAGCAGCCAGCCCAGAGTGGGCTCAGGTAAGTAGCAGGCAGCCCAGGTAGGAAAGCTCACAGAACGAAGCAAACCACATTGAGACGCGGCTTGCCCCGATCTGCGGCTCCTTTTATGGGTCGCCGGCGCCCGTGAGGCTTGGAACGCAAGCCGCTTCACCTCCAGGCGCCGACGTACTCAAAGCGAGTCCTGGAAGGCAAGCCCTTCCTAGGACTCGAGCCCAGTCCACAGCGCATGCGCGGAACCGAGACAGAGGTCTCCCGCGCATGCGCCGTGGCCCTCCAGCCCCGACACCCAACGCTCTCCCTCTGGCGAGCGCCCAGGCGCGGAAGCGCGGGTAGACTCGCCAGGAGGTGAAGGGAAGAGCGGGCGCGGCGGACCCCGGTCTCCAACGTGGCGTGACAACTAGTCCCTCACAGGGATCCTAGGGTGGATGCCGTTATAGGGGGTAAAGATTATTCCTTCCTGGTAGACATGGGTGCAACACGCTCGTGCATACATGAAGGCAAGTTTTCCTTGTCCGGCGAGGCCATAGATACTCAGAGTTTCACAGGAGCTCACGTTTGTGTTCCCTTTACAAACGCACTCCCAATATCCATAGGAGAGTGCGCAATGAATGTACCCTTATTATACTCACGCCAGACACCAGTAAACATTTTGGGTCAAGACCTAATGACAAAGTTGAACATGACAATTTCGCTCACGGAGGAGGGCATAATATGCTCCACTCCAGGAATGCACTGCTCTAATGTATGTGAACTGATTAGAGCATACTCAGGACACAAAGCCATGAGGGCCATGCCATTAGAGGCAGATATTTTCGCATATGCGTGTGCTTATGGCAGGACTGCCAGGACTTGCAGATAAAGTAATGAGAGCCCCTGATGAGTTCTTATTCAGACCTAGAATATCAATGTGTGAGGAGGAGGTACAAGTATTTCCCTTGATAATACATGCAGCTGCAGTGCGAGGGAAAGTGGTTCTGGTTGACGGTTACGATGATGAGGGCAGACAATGGTGCGCGATTATAGCCATCGAAGAAGGATATCGAGTGACTGACGTTGTCATGTACGGGCGTACGTGCACTATCAAGACACGGGGTCTTAGACCTTTAAGGACTTTGCAGCCAGGTGCCTGGAAGTTGGCATGGCAACGCTGGCGTCCTCTCTATCCCTCCTACATCCGATGCCGAGCAACGCACCGCGTTGTCACATTACCTGTCCTTCTTAAGCACCTCCCTCACTCTGCCCGGTGCTTCTGATTGTGAATTAGTGGCGTTACGAACTTTTGTATTGTGAAATTCTTGTATTTTGTTCCCTGTTGCGGTTTCCCCTTCCCTTTCCCCTTTTGACTTCAAAGACTTCTTGGCTCCTCGACCCGGACCGCTGCTTGGAACTGCTTTTGGAACGTTTGTGCCTTGGTTTTTGCTTCGACTCGTGCTTTGACCTCGGACCGCTATCAGATCTACTCTTGCCTTTTCCCCTTGAACTACGCTACCTTGGCGGCCTCCGGACCTCGGCTGCCTGCTGCACCGCTTCGTCTTTTCTCCGTTGGATTGCTTGTGGAATTGTGCTTTGGGATTGTGTGCTCCTCTTTTGGACTATTGGGACTTGCTGAACTTGGGACTTCCTTGTTTGTTCAGGACACGGACTAGAGACTTCCAGTGTGTACTAAGGTGTCCTCGTGCCGTCGGGACAGGTTGCTGGTTAGGCATCCTTGTGCGGTCGGGACAGGCTGCTGGATTTTTCTCCTTTTGGATTGTTGCATTGGACCTTCCTGTTTCCCGCTGCAGGGATTCTGTCCTGGTAAAGCAAAGGAAAACTACGGTAAGCCATTACTAGATTCATTGAGATTACGTGTATGGGAAGGGGAGGAGGGGCTTATGACCACTATTGAGAAACCAAGCATTAAGGGAACACACTATTGTGACTGCCTCTTTGTCTTTGTCTGGGCAATTGGCTCTGTTCTCATGTAGAAGTAGGTTGTACCCTGCTATTCGTGTTGTGTTAATAAACCCACTTCACTTGCAGGTCCAGCGCCTACACCTTTTGTGTGTTCATCCGGTTTTCGCCCATACCTTCTCCTCTGGCATCTGGCATCATCCGCAGCACCTGAGACTCCATTGGCATCCTTTCTTTTCTCTGATTGACCGCTCTGGTTACTTGTTTTTACCGAACTAGAGGGGTACATCAGGAAGAAGAATTCTTCGGCTACACTACGTGGACAACTTGAATCCTGACAGACGTCACCGATGACCATCTGTTCGAAAAAAATACAGACATAGGAGAGACAATGGTAGAAGTAAGTGTCACCTTGTGTGTAAAGATGATTAAAAGAGAAGTACTGCAGAGAATGATGTTGGCACTAAAATGTCCTGAATATTTTGATAACGATTTAGCTAAAGTGCCTGTTTCAGTATGGACTACCGGACCCTATGACATAGGCCTCTTGAAGGGGGTGTGGGAAGTAAAGATTAAATTGAAACCAGGAGCAATCCTACCAAGAGCCCGACAATATCCCATGTCCAGAGAGGCAGATGAAGGGATTTCTAAGACAATTTCTGCCATTATGCACCAGGGCATTTTAGTGACGTCAAGGTCACCATGTAATACGTCAGTGTATCCAATCAAAAGGGGGGTCTTGGAGGCTAATTCAAGATCTAAGACCGATAAATGATATTGTTGAGTCTGAGTTCCCTTCTACAATTCTATGTAATATACCCGTTGAGGCAAAATATTTCACGGTGATTGACTTGCAAAATGCATTTTTCTCAATCCCATTGCACCGTGACTCACAAGATCTGGCGTAATTCACGTTCAGACAAATGCATCTGAAAAGCACGAGGCTTCCACAGTGGTACTGTGAGTCTCCATCTATTTTAAACAGAGTCCTGCAGATAGATTTGAGCAATATTACACTAGAAAGTGTTGTCTTACAATATGTGGATGACATCCTAATTTGCAGCACCACAGAAGAGAAATGCAGGCACGATTCTCTTCAGCTATTGGCTATATTGGCTGCGAAAGGATATAAAGTTGACAAGGAAAACTTACAATATTGTCAACACAAAGTTCTGTACATAGGCCAGCTGATCTCACATAAAGGAAAGAAAGTAACCCCAGAAAGGGCTGAAGCCATATTGAACACGGCTAAGCCACTCACGATAAAGCAAATGCAGAGCTTTCTAGGCCTGTGCAACTATGTTAGGGCATAGGTTTTTGATTACAGCTCATATACTAAGCCTTTACTTGAGGCCCTAAAGAAGGCCCAAATGACAAAAGAAAAGATTGAATGGTCTGAGGCCATGGAAGAAGGGTTTGCGGAACTCAAGAGAGCGATATGCACAGCTCCAGTTCTCGGAATTCCCAATTATGCCAAGGAATTGTACCTGTTTTCACACACAAATGGCAGCGTCATGACGGCAGTACTCGCTCAAAAAACCTCCTTGGGGTACAAACCCCTAGCATATTACAGTGGGAATCTGGACCCAGTAGTAAGAGGCCACTTCCCATGCGAACAAAGTTTAGCTGCCACAGCATTCGCCATAGAGAAGGTGACAACCATTGTAATGGGATGCTCCATGATGTTGTACGTCGAGCACTCACTATTCGCCATGCTAGAGAAACCAAAGGGCACATTGACATCTCAGAGAGCTTCTGCTTACGAAGTGATCATATCAAACCCATCGATCAAAATAATCTGATGTAAGATAGTAAACCCAGCTATATTCATTGCAGAGCCAGTCACTGAGGGAGAGCCGATACATGACTGCGTGAATTATGAAGATTTGGCATCCAAAAGTGAAACGATCATGGAAGTTGAAATGGTGCGCACCAATGAAAGGATGATGGTTGCATGGGCAATATCGGAAGCCTATAGCAATATTGGGCAACCCCAATTAATGGAACTCCAAGGGGAGGCACCACAGGAAGAGAAAAACCTGTGGAAACGTCGAGGGTGTTCTTTAAACCTCTCTGACAGCTTGTGGCGACAAGACAGCACTGGTAAACCAGTAATGCCTGCAGCCCTATTAAAAATAGCGTTGGAGCAGTTACATTACCCAGCACATATGTCAAAAGAGAATTTAGTAGCAACGCTTGCAGAAGACTGGCTTATACCGAATTTAGCGGAGCATGTTGCATTTTTTATGGTGAACTGCATAATCTGCCAGCAATTTACCGCTGGGCACACATTAAAAGTAATGAGAGGAGTCATCCCCAGGCCAAATGGGCCTTTTCAGCACTTGCATGTCAATTATGTTGACATGATTCAAGTATGCAACGGTTACAGATACTTAATTGTTGTGGTGTGTCCATTCTCTAGATGGATAGAAGCAGGTCCATGTACACACCCAGACTCTACCTGTGCTGCCAAATTTTTTGTGAGGGAAGTGTTTCCCAGGTGGGGGGTGTGTGAAGTTATGAGATCAGATAATGGGGCCCACTTTGTTAATGCAGTGTTCGAACTGATTAGCTTGCTGCTTGGTATAAATCACAAGTACTTGTCGGCGTATCATCCAGAAGGAAATGGTATCTGTGAGAGGCTCAACGGCTTGTTAGAGGAAAGGATAGCCAAGTTGAAGCTTACTCTAAAGAGGGGATGGTTTCACTGCCTTCCATTGGCACTGTATGCTCTTTGGAACCAACCTGGCTCTGACCATCATCTTACACCACAAGAGATAGCCACAGAAGAAGAATGAGAACTCCCCTCACACCCTGAGACAGACCTAGATGTGATGCCCAGTCGACAGGAGAGGTTTTAGGGTCTGAAATGCAAAACTATCTGAACTCTATGACATCTTGCCTTGCTGTAATTTCAGACCAGCTGCAGCAATGACGAAAATGATGCAGCGCAGCACAGAACACAGAAGGAGACACTACATCAGACTCAGCTCAAGGTCTACGTGTTCCACTCGTCTTCCCTGGTGAGGCCATCTTGGTGAGAAATCATACAAGGAAAAAGTGGGACGAACCAAGATTCAACGGTCCTTTCATTATAGAGAACTGCACTCCATTCGCTGTGAAGCTACAGGGTAGGAGAGCTTGGATTTTTCTCGGTGACATCAAACCTTACATTGGAGAAAGCCCCCTGCCTCACCCCAACGGGGGGAATCGACGAGCAACGGGGAAGAACCACAGCACATGCAGACGGGATCCATGACGAGGAAGAAGGACGCATGACCAGCAAAGTAGAAGACAAAGAACTTTTTGCAAAGGGTTGTGGCTTCATTTTGGACATTCCTCTGAGCAAAAAAAAGAGGATAAGGATATAAAATGGACACTCTGTGCATCCTAGTTGCAGGGTGAAGAAGAACATTTTGCATATATGCCACAACATAGTCTGTTAATTTTGAACTTTGGACTGAGGCGCACTAAAGCCTTGATTAGAAAGATTATGCCAAATGTTGACCGAGAACATATAAATTGAAATAAGATACAGTACCCTAGTTCCTTCCACACCGAGACCCTATTTGGAAATCACTTATGGTGTCCCACAGCAGAGACATCACAAAGGACATAGTTACCTACTTCAACCTAGTGCTAAGATCATACCCGTCATTAGTAGGAAGGATCACAAGTTAAGGCAACTGCTTACTGCCATTGCAGAACAATTCATCGTACTCCCCGAGTACAGTGAGAAAGAAGCGAATGTTCCCAACACAGGCGGAAACAGATGAGCTCATCAACACACTGTTCTTTCGCATAATTGAAGACTGTCCATCTATAGTCGGGAGAACAACGGATACGTTAACATTCCTTCAAGATCCAACAAATACAGAAAACCTAAGTCGTCTCCTAAACAACATAAACAACAGCAAACGGATAGTGCAGACACTGTATACATCAAGGAAGAAACATATAATCCTGAATCCAGCAAGACAGGACAAATGTCCCTGTCACCAGAAGACAGTAGATTTGCATACAACATCTTCTTTCACCTTATCGAGAACTTTCCAGAGCTAGTGGTAAAACCAGTCAATGTTGACATACTTACATTTCTCGGAGATCCAGTGAAGAGTACTCAGCTAAACATGCTCTAGCATGGTATTATAGCTCAAATCAAAATTTCCAATGTCCATTGAATCCTTAGAAGGAGATTGTGAAACCTTCCACCGAGGGACAGATCGAGGAAGAAGAGTTGAGAACTTTACTTGTCGTACCTGTTGTTTTTTCCTTCCTATTCTCATTATACTGATCAGTATCCAGCATGTCCTCAGGACTGAAACAGATTTGGGGGTGGATTGGAAGCTCACATACTTTGAACATGCACAGTAAAGGACACACTGAAGTATTACTTAATTTGATTTCTTTTCCATAGTCTAACAAAGGAACTGTATCCTGAATTAGAGGACAAGTGCCACTTGCAAGAAGGGGAAGGGGAACACCTTTTGAACACCAGACACTCATAGACTCAGAACTTGAAAGACAATAGTAGATAAGGAAAAACTAACATCGACGTTCGGCTAATGATCGAAATGGGGGTCCAGAGCAGCAACCTGGTCCTCCCACAAGAAGAGAGGCATCCCGGCTTCTGTGGAAGGAAATGCTGTCACCTAACCTATCGAACCATAATGTACTTATGCATTGTATTTATCATTATTTTACTGTCATTAACAATTAGAAGGGCTTTCTATATTGGTGCACAAAGCATTCCAATTTCAGTGAAGCCACCTAATGATATACACATAAAACCCACAAAAGTGCCCAGAACTTATATAGTCATTCCAGTCCCTAGAAGATCTGATGGTGGAGTGAATGAACTTGAAATGGATGTGACTAGCAACGATACACACACTCTTGTGGGAACGAATGAGAAGAAAAGTCGGAGACAGGGTTGGCACAGAATGTATGAAGTAACCTCACTGACAACTACTCACACACAAACACTGAATGTACACAAAACAGGCCTAGCATCAATGACTGCAGAACCACAAACCAAAGCAGCGGGAGGAAAGACACTTCCTGCTATGACAAACATCACAGAAGCCGTCATCAGAAAACAAGAAGAATTAAAAGAAAAGCCAATGGAAGCAGTCATATCAGAAACCCTTAAGAAAACAGAAGCGGCCTCAGAGAACTTTCCGCAAGGACACAAATGTTAGTAGACTTACCATTCCCGTTCATAGCCAAAGCAAGGAAAAGACATGAGGAACTGAAAAATAAAACCACAGAGAATGTATTGACAAGCATATATGTCCCAACAAGGGACAAGTACCAGTTCCACAGTGCAGCCATATACCGGACCAGTGTCAGGCAGGTTGGCATGGGCATTTGCACATAACAGAGAAAAAATGCATGAAGAAAGGAAAAGAACTGCCAGACTCCAGTCCACTCAAATGGCGCAGATGAAGAGGCCTGCACCATGGATCAGGATACCTGAGAACCCTCCAGCAAGAAAAAGCTACACAAATGCATTCAGAGACGTAGTAATAGCAAACTACATGAAAACCGTAAGGATCAAGAGAAGCACCCATGAAGACAACAATGAACTGAACGGTTACCTGGATAGCACAGCACACCTTGGAAATAACATTTGGTACCAGACATGAAGGAAGTTGGCAGACGAAATTCTGAAGGGGAATGCTATGTTTGTGCTCTCCTACCGTATAGCATGGGAAAGTCCAAGATCTTTGTGGCTGTAGAAATTGATGTCCAGACAGCGTCTTTCACATGTAGCAATGTGCAAAACTAGAGGCCAGTTTATGGGAAGTGATGCTTCACTAATATGGGCAACTGAAACAGCGTATCCCGATGAAGATGATTATGTTCAAGACATTAAAACGAGAAACAGAGCTCATACGAGGAATCATGTGCTCAGATACGAGAATCCTGGAGTTAAAGGAGCAGGAATAAGATGGGAAGTATATCCGAGACTAAATGTCCAAGGAAAAACTCCAGAAGAAGCTCGGAAGTGGAAAAACAGAACCCAAATGCAGATTTGGGGAACAGTGCTTTCACCAGACGGATGGGAGAAGGGAGTGGTGATTTACAGAGCATGGATGACTACTGACATGGGTCGAAGACAGAGGAGGACCCTTGCAGATAGTGCCAATGGAAAGCCCAAAATTCTGCTTCAGGAACAATGGCACAGGGAAAAAGGGGGAGAATCAGAACTGTGGAAGAGTTTTTGAGGCTCCAGGTATGGTTCACGGAACTGCAGTAATTATGGATCACTATTGGGCATGCAGATCCAATGCATACATCAGACTACCAAGAGACTGGGGAGGTAAATGCACGATTGTGAATGTCCACGTTCCAGCGTTAGTGATCCCAAAAACTGACCTGAACATTGACAGTTTCGCGAAAGCAGATGCTCACCTGAGGAAAAGGAGATATGTCGAACTAATAACTAGAATGAAGAGAGAGAATTACTTTTCTGCCAAATCAGAAGAAGCTTTTCATGCAATCCCATATGAACACAGGCTATTCAGCCTTACCTCATCAGTGTTCGCGACAATCCTCATGCCAAGATTCCAAGTTGGAGCCAATACTAAATGGTTGCAGATAACCAGATGGGAGTTACTACAGATGATCAACACAACCATAAAAGGATTCAATGCAATAAAGGAAGAGCTAAGAGCCATCAGACTAATGACTCTCCAGAACAGATATGTACTTGACATGATCACAGCTATGAATGGAGGGGTTTGTGGAAAAATTGGAGAATCATGTTGCACATTTATACCTTCTCACAACAAGGAAAATTGATCCTTAACAGAGGCTATAGGAATGCTGTTGAACCCACAGAACCAGATGATTAATGAAACCGATGAAGCTGATGATGACAGCTGGTTTGGATCACTGTTTTCATGGGTTCCACAGTGGATGACGGATGTATTCAAGCTCCTAGGAGCCTTACTAGTGATGATATTGCTAGGATTTTGCGTTTTCAAGATAATAATCTCACAATGCCAGAAGACTGCAAAAAAAGCCATAGGGATCATGATCATGATTGATGCCAACACAGGATCGAAGCCCAGAGATCTGAATGATGAAGAAATAAGGGACTTCATGAAGGCCAGTGTTCACGCACCCGAAGGAACAAAGTTTCTTTATCCCAGGAAATGTAGAAATTATGTGGGAAAATGGATTTACTGCAACCCAAATGGACAATGTCAGCTGATGACATGGAACAAATATGAACATGTAAAGACAGCAGGAAACCTGAGAGGAGTAATAAAGATATGGACGCCAAAAAGACACTTCTTCAAGCCATCATGTACAGAACCAGAAGATGAAGAGGGAATGAGCCCTGAAGAGGATATGAAGATGAATACAGAAGAACCAAGTAAGATGAATCCAAAGGAGAAAATGGAAGCGGTCGATGAATCAACCAGAGGGGGGAGTGTAGAGGAGGTCCCAAATATAGCCTGCACTCCAGGTGCCAATTTTGAAGTACCAGGAACATTCACTCCAAAATATGTGACGTATGATGAGCAGATAAACCAGCAGAGAGCCGCAGTAGGGCTCTGCCCAGTACCTATCAGAAGAACAATACTTATTGAAGTACCAATAACCAGACAACCATGGGCAGTAAGGTACCCATTGAGAAACCCTACCAGCAAATGAGACAAAATGAAGATTGTTTAAGCACTGTACAGGAAGAAACCAGAAAATACTTAATGGAGGGTGAATGGTGACGTCACGTGGGCCCGGACTAACGTACAGATAGAAGATATGACAACCCAAGGATGACACAAAGAGACAAAACACCAGGAATAAAGATATTGTGAAACTAAAAGAAGAAAACATTGTTGAAATACAAGAGAGTTTAAGCTGAAAGCATGATGAAGATATTCAGCCTGTACATATGCTTGGAACCGCAAGAAGCTAAAGAAACAAGTGTGGCTTGCTATGCTAAGTAGAAGGATAGAACGGCAAGCGCCTTTATACATAATCTACCTCAAAACAAAGCATGATATTATAAATGCGGGTCCACTTTGCATAAAAAGCAGAACTAACCCAGGTTATTACAGGCCAAACGCAAGAAGTTTCATATTCTAGCATCAAGAGGAAAAAGGCTGAATCGAAACTCGGCAGAGGCAGATTGTGCCAGGGTAGCCAAGGTCACATAGATAGAAGCTGTAGACAGTAGCTACTTTTAATTGAAGCTAAGAACAGAATATCCTGCCTCTGAAGAATCGAGACAAGAAAGCAAAGGTGGCAGGGTGAAAGGGAAATCAAATGCATAAATGGAGAGAACGAGGCAAATTCATGGTGTACTAGCACGTGACCAGCCAAGCGAAAGGAGGCACAGTTTCACATCTACGCCTGGCACCGGCCCAGACAGAGATATCAAAACTTTTTCCAGACAGAAGATGCAGTTTCGGCACCAACCACAGTGAACTAATTGACACGTAGCCCATAAAGTCATGATTGATTGAAGGAAGGCAGGGTGAGCTAAGGGACGTCCTGCACCTGGATGACCATTCTGCATGCTGCTAGGCAAAGTGGAGAGTTATGCATGGAGTTGATTCCAAACCAATCACAGTGGACCAAATAATCTAGAGTCCTATAGTTAGTAGAACCAATGAGATGTCTTACTTTTAGTGACGTCTACAGTAGCCATTTTGGAGGTAGGGCTTAGATGCCCACCTGACAGTATTTACCCAATCCCCTTACTCCGTTACCATATACAGATATAGCACCTATATTAAAGTTACCTTTTTCCAACCAATAGAATTGCATGTAAACTTTTGAGTGTTACACGTCAGATTATGACACGTTTTGAGTATAAAAGTTATGTTTTGTTTTAAGTTCGAGGGAGTTTAGCGAGACGGGTTGTCACACTGCTGTCAGTTTCCATGTTTCCCCATTTTTTGTACTTGTCATTAAACAAACTCCCCTTTGCCAAACCATTGAGTTGTCCTTATTGATTGGTGTTGGAGTAAGAGACCCTGCACCCCCATCCATCTCGAGGTGCAGCTATCTCGTCTTAAAGTACTGCAAGGCAAACCCCGAGTCTATGGGCCGGCCGGGGGTCTCTCAGTACATCTCTATACCTCAGCCACAAAAAAAGGCATTCCGATTCAGGGTTTTTCACCCGTTTTTTAAAGAAACCATTTTTGTCATTTAAAATAACAAACTAGAAAAATTCTACTTTTCCATGTGTGATTGACTGCACTGTGTTCTCAATTTCAACCTGCTTTGTGAACTGTGTGCCTTTTGTGATACCTTACCTTATAGTTACTAGTGATGTGATAGCCCCGAGACTGTGATAAAACATATGTACATTATTATTTAATTACACATAGAATTAATTATTTGTTAAAATCTGAGTGTCATTTTAGGCCATTGCAAAGGGTTTTGCAAAGGGTTTTGCCTCTTATTTTGTGAGGGATTCTGTTTTCTGCCTCACATCCCTGACTACGTGCTGCTTCTTTCTATCCACTCAGAATTAGATTGTGGGTTGAGGGAACATTGCAGGGGGAAATCTTGACTCTGGTGCTATCTATCCTAATTGAAAAAGTGTTCCTATTAAATTGTGCTTTGGATATGTTCTTGTAGAAGGTTACCCAGGTGTATTTCAGTAGTTTTCATTGTAATTATCACCCCATTGGTGATTGCTGCCCCATATAAATGTGTGTGATTTTCTTTGAAAGTAAAATAAATAAATCTTGTGTTACCATCCACCGGCCTGGTTCATGGTCCATTGTGACATGGGGTATTTGTAAAAGGGGGTGTGAGATGGGTCGGGTATCGGCTCAATTTGAATTTGTTGAAAAAGCATTCTAATTGCACGCTACATCTAAGGCTGAGGGCGAAGGTCCTGGTCCGGTGTGTGATGCCTGATTGGAATCCTTCACAGCAACTCCTTCTGTCAAATCCTACAAAATCCCCAGATTGGTAAAAGTGTGGTGATCATTACTGTCACTTTTTTTTTTAAACTTGTTTTTATTGACAATATTCACATTCGGTTAGGCCAAATGGCCAATTGACCGGCAACAACTGTTGGTTAAATCTCATTGTCAGTAACATTTTCTTATTTCCATTATCTAAACACCCTTTCCATTTCCCTTCCCCCCTCCCCACCCTCCCCCACAGAAAAAAAAAAAAAAAAAAAGAAAACCATGCCAAGTTTTTAGAAGAAAAGCTAATAATTACAGTTTATGGGAGAACACTTGCATACCACTCGATTGTCCAGTGCATTCCTTGAATCAGTGGGGTTCTGCCGGGATACCATTAAGCACGGGTAGGGCCAGGTCTTTGAGGGGTGTGAGGATATGTGTTATGAGTGCTTCTAGTCTGTCTCCATTCTACAAGCGCATGGAAACACAATCGTCGTGCAATAGAACAGCTGTCCATTCTTGTGTAAAATCAGTTATGGTATCATTTGCTATTGCAGTCAGTTTTTCATAATTAAAAATTGCCCTAAGTTTGCAAAGCCACTCCTCTTTTGTGGGGGCCAAGGCACTCTTCCATTTTTGGGCTAGTGCCAACCTCCCCGCTCGCAACATAGCCCCGATGACCCTGGGGTAGCCATTTACTTCTGAGTCCGGCGTGGGGATGCCCAGAAGGATTTCCAGCGGATGTAGTGCCGGACAAAACCCCTCGATGTCCTTGATCCAGCTAAGCAGTTCCGCCCAGTTAACCTGTATGGCCTGACAATCCCACCACATGTGAAACCAGGTTCCCCGCTGGTGGCATCCCCTAGGACAAAAAGGGGAAACATCCCGAAACATCCTTGACAACAGGGCTGGGGGGCGATGCCAGGAATGGAGGACCTTGAAGCTATGTTCCATGGCAACTGTGTACAGGGAACCCGTGAAAATGCACTTAAAAACTGCCCTCCAGGTGTGATCGTCAAGGGACATCCCCAACCTTTCTTCCCAAATGCGCTTGAAGGGCTGTCTACCCTCTAGGTCGGACGTTATTAATACCCTATAGAGCTTGGACAGTGAACCCTTTCGTGATGTGCTTTTAGCCAGTACTAGTTCAAACGGGGTGAGGGGGCGACCAAGCTGCTCGGCCCACCGGGTTTGGGTCAGGGTCCCTTTCAGTCGCAAGTATTCAAAGACCGTGGGGGGCCTATCTACCAAGGCTTCGGCCAGGTCTTCATACTCTATAAAGCCCTCTTCCTGTAGGAGCTGGGAGACTCTTTCCAGGCCCATATCAGACCAGGCCTGCGTGTCCCTAAAACCCCTTGTGCCCAGGTCTATGGGCGGGCCCCAGAGCGAGGACAACGGAGAGGGCCAGGACGACAGCAGCTTATTTGCCCTACTGGGTTTCCATGACGCCCACAGGGCTGCCAGGGTGGGATGCGTCTTGAGCTGGGATGGGAGGGTCCTAGGAGCGGTCCAAAGATAATCCCTAACCTTCCTCGGGTGAGCGTGGATGTCTTCGATATACGTCCAATACGTTCGCATTTCATCCCGCATATGTTCCAGCATCACCCTGAGCTGAGCAGCTTTGTAATAGAGCCTGAAATCGGGAAGTCCGAAGCCCCCGTGAGTCTTTGGGAGGGTCAAGGTGGATGTTTTAACCCTCGGTCTTTTACCATTCCAGATGAAATATAGGATACGGGTCTGGAGAACCTCGAAAAAGGATTCGGGTATTACAGCGGGAAGGGCCGTGAAGAGATAGAGAAGGCGTGGTAGGATATTCATCTTCACCGAGACCATGCGTCCGAGCCAGGAAAGCGTGAGGGGTGCCCATCTTTTAAGGTCACTACTGACCTGAGCGAGGATTTCCGGGAAGTTGCACTGGTATAATTGCGATAGATCTCTGGGGATGACGGTGCCCAGGTATCTAGTGGATTCTTGTTCGATTCTAACCCCCATAATGTCGGCATTATTCCCGATGTCGTGATCCCCCGGACCCATGGGCATGATACTTGATTTAGAGGCGTTTATTTTTAGCCCCGAGAAGGAGCCAAAGTATTGTATGAGCTCAAGCAATCTCGGTAGGGATTTTTGGATATTGGTTAGGTAGCCTAGTATATCATCTGCAAATAGGGAGAGCTTGAATTCACACTCACTGCACCGTACTCCAGTGATTTCCGGGTCCATCCTAACCGCTATAGCTAGGGGCTCCATTGCCAGGGCATACAAGAGAGGGGACAGGGGACATCCCTGCCGGGTGCCCCTGGAGAGGGAGAAGGGCTCTGAAGTACCTCCATTGACCAGCACTCTCGCCGAGGGAGCATTATACAGTGCTGCGACCCACCCACAGAAATTGTCCCCCAGACCCATCTTCCGAAGCACCTTAATCATATACGGCCACTCGACACGGTCGAAGGCCTTTTCTGAGTCAAGTGAGAGGAGGTACCCCTCCATTTTCTGTACAGCCGTTTCGTGCATAAGGTCAAGGGTTTTTCTTATATTATCCGACCCCTGGCGCCCCGGGATAAAGCCCACTTGATCCCCATGTACCAAGGTAGGGAGGAGTTTTGCCAATCTGTTCGCCAGGAGTTTGGCAAGTATTTTTACATCGGTATTAAGAAGTGATATGGGGCGATAAGACTGGCAATAGGCGGGGTCTTTGCCCTCCTTAGGCAGGACGACAATTAAAGCTGACATCATCGTGGGAGGGAGAGAACCCTGAACCAGTGCAGCATTGAACAGCTTAGCCAAGAATGGGGCGAGCGTAGACCTATAGGTCTTATAAAACTTAACTGTGAAACCGTCATCACCCGGGGCAGTGCCACTCTTCAATGAGGATATGGTATCAATTACTTCTTCAGGGGAAATGGGGTTTTCCAGTGTCTCGGCTTTGTCCGGGAGAAGGCCCGGGACGGGGAGGGAGTCCAAGAACCTATCGACGTCTTCCCCATCCCCCATATATTCGGTGCAATACAATTTCTCGTAATATAACCTAAACTGTTCCGCTATTCTGGAGTCCCTTGCTGTGGAGATCCCCTCCACGGTGCGGATTGAGTTCACCCTCCTGCTTTGCCTGAGCTCACGGAGTCTCCAGGCTAGTATCCTGTCCGCCTTTTCCCCTTTTTCCATGTATTTTTGTTTCAGAAAAGAGAGCTTCCTCTCCATTTGTCCCACCTGTAGGTCGGCCAATTTGGCTCGCAGCCTCTGCAATTCCTCCCACTTCCCCGGGAACATCTGTGTTTTCAACTTCCCTCCTGGTTGGATAGCTTCTATCTTTTCCTTCAACACTCTCTCTTTCCGGTCCCTCTCCCTCTTTTTCCCCGACCCAATACCAATAAGGGTGCCTCTAATAGTTGCCTTAAATGCCTCCCACACTCCCATGGCGTTGACCTCCCCGTTGTCGTTGCGGGTGAAGTAATCCTCTATGGCCGTTAGGAGGGTTTGGCGTATCTCCTTGTCGTGTAAGAGGAGGTCGTTGCAACTCCATCGGGATCCGGCTGCCGGGGCAGGGGGGAGGCCAATCCTAACCTTTACCATGTCATGATCTGTCCAGGGGACAGTTTCTACCCCTGAGCTCGAGACCTCTCCCTGTAGTGCTGTGTCTACCAATATGTAGTCTATACGAGAAAAAACCCCGTGTGGTTTAGAGTAAAAAGTATAGTCCGGGTTCAGGTCTTTCCCAGGTGAGCACGTATCACTGAGCCCCAGTTCCCCATTCACTTTTAGACGCTAATTTTTTGTGGTAACGGATGTTGGGGCAGGGGTTCACCGATTTCCTGTCCCTCTCGGGACAGAGCACCATATTGAAATCCCCCCCACCAGGAGGGTGGCCTCAGCGAACGCCATTATTATCCCTTTCATACCCTCCCAGAAGGTGTCCTGCGCCTCATTTGGCGCGTATATGCAAACCAAGGTGAACAAACGCCCTCGCACATCCCCTTTCACCATGAGATACCGACCATCCGGGTCCATCCTTAAAGCTTTAAACCCAAAATGGGCCCCGGGCGATACCAGCAAAGCTACTCCCCTCTTCTTTGCCTGGGTAGAAGCCATATACACCTGGTCTATGGTTTTACCCTTAAGTTTAGGCTCCTTCCCATTAACCCAGTGAGTTTCCTGCACGAATAGGAAATGTAACCTTGTCCTAGCAAATTCCCTTATAAGTAGCGACCTCTTCGTTGGCGAGTTAAGCCCGTGGACATTCAGTGACCCCACTGTCAAGGATTGAAGCGAATCATCCATTGGGGCTTTGGTCGTCGCTCATGACTCCTTTTTCAATAACGCAAGTGTCGTTGCTCCCATGTTGCTTTGGCAACCTCCGGTGGGCTCGAGGCCGCCTCCGGGTTGCAAGATAGTCCCAAAAACTCGGCTTTCTATAACTATCCCCCCGCCTACCCAACTCCCCCCCTCGTCCCCCCCTCCCCCCTCCCCCCTGATCGCCTGGTTGTGTTGTGTCATCGTCCCAAGAACTCACACCAGGCCACCAATGTCTCCCCCCCTCCGGGCTCATAAACTCTTCGTAAACCCCAACTCGAGCCCCCCCCCCCGAAATCTATGCAAATCATGAGTTACAACAACCCCACCATCCTACAGCAACAATTATAGAGTTATTCGTTTATCTCCATTAGCCCGCTTCAGCCATTCTGGGGGCCCGGTGACACCGGGGCAACTCTCCTGAATTTCCTCTGGCCTCTGACTCTGCGCCTTTCCTTGGAAGCTTTGTTCTCTTTCGGGCCTGTCGGGAAACGCTCCGGGTCTTGGTTCCCTGGCCCCCCACTTGGGCTATCTAGGAGTTCGCCTGTAACTCTCTGGATGTCATCTTCAGTGACCAAGGCGTATTTATAACCCTCAAGTTCAAAAGAGAGTGAAAATGGGTACCCCCATCTGTATCGGACTCCCCTGGATTGTAGCATTTTGGTCAGCGGGGAGCAAAGGCGCCGTCTCGCAAGGGTGAAGGCCAAAAGGTCTTGATACACCGAGATCTGGGCCCCCTCCCAATCCACTGGGCCCTTCTTGCGTGCCAGTTCGAGGATCCTGCTTTTCTCAGAAAAGTAATGAAATCGGACTAGGATGGATCTGGGGCCCCTGGAGGAAGCCCCTGCTCTGTGGGCCCTGTCAATGGTGGGTTCATTGGTGTTGGCCCCCTCAAACAACACTGCTAGGACCGCGTTGACGGCCTTGACGATGTCTGCCTGTGTTTCCCCGTCGTGCTCTGGGAAGCCCAGGAAGCGTAGGTTACAGCGCCGTTCCCTATTTTCCAAATCGTCGATTTTTAAAGAGCATTTCTCTTCTCTTCTTTCAAGTTCCGATAGGCGCATGTCAAATTGTGTCTCGAGTAAATCGCTCGAGGTTGTATTATTCTCCAATGCCTGGACCCTGTCATCTATACTGTCCACCTTTTTGTCTAGGGTGTCCAGCCGTAGGGCAATATCCGCTCGGAAACCTCTGATTTCCTCCAGCAGGGCCGCCATCCCCCTAGAGACCGCACTTGCATCAGCGGATTCCTGCTGCGACTGGGCCGCCATTCCAGGGGTTATCATCGGCTCGGGAGGTGAGCGTGAACGGCGGAACTTCTGTAGGGACTCTCTCCAGGTCATAGGCCCTCCCCGAGCTCTCCTGTTCCCTGGGGGTTATCTTCAAGCGTTTGTAGTGGCTGTGGTCTGCTTCTCACCCCAGCTCCTTGGGGGGGGTCACTGTCAGCCTTGGGGGCTGGGGGTGGCAATTTTGCCCTACGACCCGCACCGCTCCCACGAATGGGGGTCCAGGCGCCACGGTGCTCCCCCAACGTCTCTCGCCCCTATCAGAGCCGTGTTGCCGTATGGTGCTTCAGAGGCAGGGCGTGCTGTGAAGGGGTCCTGAGGTCCTCTGCCTGATAATGTGGCCTTGGGGAGGTAGTCCCCCTCTGCTGGGCCCCTTGTGCTCCTCAAGTCCAGAGAACTATGCCGGGGGCTCCTCGCTGTCCCCGGGCCCCCCGGAGTTCCTATGCTCGTCAAGGGCAGTTCTGGCCTCCCTCCTTCTTCTCCCTCGGTTATCCGGACTCCCCCGGCGGTCGCCCAGGCCCAGGCCGATTCCCCTTACCTCGGATGCTTGGCTGCGCCCTCCGGCCTGTGAGCAGTTCTCGAGTGTAAGCCCCGTCCGGGGCCGCCGGGGTCCTCGCGCTCCCAGGGCGGTGCACCTCCGCTCCCGTCTCCCGGATTGCGGAGCTGTCTTCGCCCTGGGTCCCCGTCTCCAGGGCGGCCGCTTCTGCCTCCAGGCGTGTCCCTCCGGCCCCCGGCGATGCCCGACGGGGGTGGGGGCCACCCGCCTGGGTTGTCTGGGCCTCTACAGGCCTCGCTCGGGCCCGGACTCAACGCCGATCTCCGCGGAGCCGCTGGGCCGGCAGGGGGAGGGGCCTCTGTCGCTCGTAGCTCGCAGGGTCAGAACTCCGGTACCGTTCCACCTCGGAGACTCAGACTTGGGCCAGGGGTGCCCTGTACCTTCGTGTTGGCGGGGGTGGTGTCGGCTCGTCACTGTGGAGGTGTCGGGGGGGGCTCGGGTCCCGTGATCAGCGCCCTGTTGGAGAGACGAGCCGAGATGCGTCAGAACATCTCTGCGCCCCCTGGTGGATCCCCATTACTGTCACTTTTATCACCAGTTTTGACCGGTTTAGGGTTTGGAAGATGATCCACACTGTATTAAAAATTCCTCTAATGTTTAAAATACTACCTCTTTGTTGGACTTGCATGGGATATCTATGGCATGGGGCACAAAGGAAATCATGAATGGGGTAAACAAGTAGTATTTTCTCCATGCCATTCTTTTTACATATCCCAAGCCGTAAAAATCCCATGCCATACCAACTCAACATTAAGTAGCATTTTATAAATAGAAAGTTTTTAAAATACCACATGTTTAACCATTACAGCATACTGTGACGAACCAGAAGAAGGAGTTGGATGAAATAATGCCATATTCAAGGGTTTTTATTAAAATAAAAGTAAAATGCCTGACTACCCCTATTGCTATGAGGGAAATTCCCTACCTAACAAAACTAAAACTAAGGGCGTACGTCAAAGTCCAAAATAAAAAGTTCTCGATCCAAATCCTAACCAAATAACTGGTGCTACCAGTTCAGGAAAACAAACAAAAAGAGAAAGGGGTCAGGACAAGACCTCTCTGTGGGGCTGCTGCCTGGCCAAACACTAGGATACCTCCTCCAGCAAGTCTTAAGAAAGTTCATCAGTCCTAGAGTCCTTCTCCCCAGGAAAAACAAAGCTCCAAAGAATTCTTGGAAAGGTTTATCAACACTTCTCAATCCTCTCCATAGTCTCTATATGCCAGCCTCCAAGTCTTGACATAAGGTTTCCTTCTTCTCACGCTCAACAAGGTTTCTTTAACTTGACTACAACATTGATTTTACTCTTGATTTCACCCTTGGTGACTGACAGTAACCTTGTCTTACGCATACAGATCCAAACCCTCCAGGTCTACTTTCCCCACGATTCTGCATGTTACATTTCAGATTTCTTAGGCTTCTTAAAGTCCTCTGGCCCTCTGTCAGGCTTATTTGAGCAAGGCCTTGGTTTAGCGTCTGCCTGTTTGGGTTTTCCGGGCTCTGGTTACCCTTGTGGCTTCTCCATAAGGGAGAATTGGTGTCTTTTGGCTTCTCAGTGCACCCCAATGCACTGTGGCACACTGATAGACATTCTGTGTCTCTTCTCAGATGTATCAGGCTCCCATAATCTTGTCAGCATTCCCAGTCTTGATTATCAATTTTTGAACCTTTTAATTGCATTCTCTCCTCAGGAACGTTTGCTTCCCTTCTGTCGCTCGTCTCTGCGGCAAATATACTTCTCATGCAGAGCTCTGAATTTTGGGCTCCCCTCTGCAATCTGCTATCACGTCGGTTTTCGGGGTACAGGCCCACCACAGTTTCCTCGTGGTCATGCCACCCTAAGAGACGGGTGCTTTCCCATCGCTGTCCTCCTTCCAACCTTGGCTTCCTGGTCGGTTAGAACGCCATCCTTCCGGCATTCGACGAGTGCGTTACTCGCTCTCCATGGTACTGCTTGCTCCGCAGTCTCACGTGGCACCACCCCTCCAGGATGTCTTTTCATAACAGGATTGCCTTTGTGTAGGATTCTCTCCACCCACTGTGTAGGAGTTTCTCAGAATCCCTGATTCCAAGTTCCTCATGTTTTTATCCACGTCCTCACAAACAAAAGAGGTGCGTTCTTCTTTTTTGACTTTGGAGTTCAGGCAGTATTCAGCATTATCTGAGGCCAAAGATATAGGAGAATGGTCACTGTTTGATGGTTTCAAAGCAGAATTAACAACTGTCTTTCCAGTTCCCATATGTGCAGATAACATAAGGTGGATAACAAACAGTGGACTGGGAGTTCGTTATTGGAATGGAGGTGCTTGTCCCGGAGAGGGGCGTCACTCCCAGTGAGGTCCCACTTGCTTAGTGGTGCACATGCCTAGCCTCAAAGGGGGTGGCTCCCCTTTGGGGAGAATGGACGAATTGTCCAGATTAATCACAATACTCATAATGCAGCCTAAGAGGGGACTGCCCCATGAACTCTGAATCTTTGAATAAAAGAAGACAATTGCTTTTTGTCTAGCAGCAGGGGCTGCGACAGGTCCTTCTGCCCGGAATGACTGGGTGAAGAAGAGACCGTGGAGTGTGATGAAAACATGAGTGTAAACACTGGACACAGCACACTGAAGCAATGCCACTTCACCTCTAGACCACGCCTCCTTCACACCCTTGTTTTTTGTTGACCAGACTTTCAAGTAGACATGTGTTGCCTTTGTCTATGCTGAGCAGTGGAGGCGTGGCAAACTCTCCTAAACGTGGTGTGAACGTCCTGAGCACTTCTGGTGAATAGTTTGAGGACATAATGAGCTCGTAGAAGTCATTATGATAATGACGATGTTGGAGCTGTCAAAGTGACAAGGTCATCCTTCGAACACCTGACTGGCTCACCTTTCCTCCCGCTCAGCTCACTCCAATGAACTGAACACTATGGAGCCCGGCCCCCTGGGATGGAGCTGTTTACATCAAAGCAGCGCATACTATCTGTCCTTCTATATCGTCTCGTTGCCCACGAATGCTGACATAGCCTCATGAGGTCAGAAGCCGCCATTACTATCATGGTGGACTCAGCACATCCTTCTCATTACTTGCCCTTAAACGCCTCTGCACATTAGATCCATCTCCGCCTACTTCATGTTCGGTTCTCACCTAAACAATGCCCTGCCTTCTGATTATGTCATAAGTTTTGCCTATTGTCATGTATTAAAATTAACTGTTTATCCATATTTTGCACAGACCAGTGCATGTATGGTGCTTTCGTGAAAGTGCCTAACAAATTCAGTACACTGAAATACACTCTGCCAATGCCCCTAATGCCAATTTACATTTATTTGTTTAACAAACTCATTACCTTCGATACATGCACGTTACTACGCAACATTATTTTAAGGAACTGGAAGAGTGAACAAACTCCATCTGTTTCAGAAGGGATGAGGGATTTGGAACAGATGTCAACATTGGAAAGGTTAATCTTGCGCAGAAACAAAAAAAGAGACTTAAATGAAGATATCTGGGGTAGATTCCGCGAGCTGTGGTATTTTTTGCATTAAGGGATTATTCTTTTCTAGACTATCCTGAGCTGCTATTTTAACCACACATATGAACTTGTGTATTTGTGTTTGTGAAAATAAACATTGTAGCATTGGAATAGTGCATGAAATAGTATTTTATAAAATATAAATAAATATGTGAATATACTATGCAACTGTTTAAATCATCGGGGCGTTTTATCGTATTGACGCATGCAAATGTCATTTTAGGTTCCTGCTAACAGGGGACTGAGGCTGTCATTGTTATTTCTGGATAAGGTCAATTGGCGCATAATACTTTAGCAGACATCAGTGAGTCTTACCACTGTAGTTGGTCATTGTAGCAATCGTCAAAGATTTCCAAGCCAATAGCTTCAATCTAAATCAAAAATCAGGAAGGAAGGCAGAGAGGGAGGGAAGGAGGGAAGGAAGGAAGGAAGAAAGAAAGAAAGAAAGAAAGAAAGAAAGAAAGAAGAAAAGAAGGAAAGAAAGAAAGAAAGAAAGAAAGAAAGAAAGAAAGAAAGAAAGAAAGAAAGAAAGAAGGCACTGACTAGAGAAAGAAGCAAACCAATAGCGACAGAGACAAATAAAAAAAAATAGCGAAAGAAAGAATGAAAAGGGTAGGCTTAAAGAAGGAAAGCAAAAGAGATAAGGCACATGAAAAACTGGAGCAGGCTCTCAACAAATGGCCAACTCTGCGATGTAGCCTCTGCTGCTCCCCTGTCACCTGTAACCCACTGGTGGTGTTATGAGAAACGTGTGCGCGTCTAATGTGAACTGACCGCTGCAAAAGGATAGCTGTGCAAAGTAACAGCAGTGAAAGTGAAATACAGTGCAAAGTTTGTATATCTTTTAATTTACCATCAGATGACAGACAGCATGCACGCTGAAAGCCCCTCCACCAACTCTTAAGACCATAGAAGTGGGAATCCGTGGACGCATTTGACAGGCATTTCCGAAGGTTCACTATAGAGTGCATTTGTGTCGCGCAGACCCCAGCCCACAGCTTTTACTGGCGCTTTTGCCACCCCTAAAACAGGGTTCCTTAGCTTAGCTTGAGTTCACTAGGTACCCGGCAGAGAAGTGCAATACTAGTTTCCATGTCATAGATTGGTAAAAAGGATAGCATTGTCTAGTTCTCGCATGCACTGGCGAATTTCATCGACTCCGGGACCACATAAAAAGACTCATTCTATAATCCCTCGCAGATTCCACGCATCTCTGAACATTGAGATGACTTTTCTTTTTCACTTTCATTCGTTATGAGTTTATTTTGTCTAGAATAAGAGGACTGTATTATTATCAAATGTTTAACCTCAGAGCTGATAAGATAGTAATTCAATTCTATCAACATACAATGGCATCCTTACTGGCAAATGTGGCATGTCTCTGTGCTAATGACGCTTTTCGAGGATATAAATATTATATAGTATAAAGCCGAAGCTCTTAGGCCATCCAAGCAAGGCATTCCAGCTGTAGATCATCAGACAATGATTACATTTTCCAGCATTGTCCAGCTCCCCACATGATCCATTTCTATAATATGTGTGTTCCCTGATGGCTGTGCAAGTCTTTTCATTTGAACCCTTAATGTACTTCAAGCACCTGCATATAAATGATCGTCCACGCCATGGTATATGGTGCTTGTGTAATGATTTCCCATGTTTCCAAGCTAGACTATCCTGCAACTTGACAAGCTTCATTCATGCTCGGTGACCCCGGCCATAATCCTGCATGAGTTGGAGCTCTGGCATCATTTAACCCTGGCTATCTGCTCGGCCTAGCCAGCCATCTTCTTCACACAACAATGACACATTGTTTTCCCTTCATTTTTCAATCCAGAGTGGAACCAGGATATCCACGATACCGACCACCAATGTACATTTTATTTGAATATATCACTTGGTATTTCGTCAAAATGAATGGGTTACCATTCACATCCATCGTTGGGCACCCCGCTGCTATTCAATTGGAGAAGCTCTTTCCTCTGAGTTTATTCTCAATGCCGCTACTTCTCAGTTTGTGTTCCTATGACCATGGTGAGCAAGTAAAGGCCTTTGTGTTTCTCTGTTAGCCTCTCCCTTGAAGGTCTTTCTTCTTCATAGCCCACATCCAACAATCAGGCAGGGTGTCTTGCAACAAGGTACACATGAACATGCTACTTATATATTTATTTCATTTAGTCAATTATTAGGTTTTGTTATAGCTCAATATTCCATGTAATTAGTACATCGTTGTTACATCAGTAGTATATTTTTCTATTTGTTTTTTGCCAAACATTTTTCAATGAAAATACGAATGAAAAAATATAGGGGGGATATAAGGGGTAGGGGGAATAGGGAGAACATAATAGGGTAGGGAGGTTCAGGGGGAACCCCCCCAAATATACAATGTCTTTGAGATTTTCGTGAAAAAATGTGCTGCAAAAACCCATTTTGCCGAACGGTATTGAGAAGAACGGAACTCCGTGGACCAGGTATGGTGACTGTGCACCAGGACATTGACAACGGCACTCACTAAACATTGATCGACGATATTGAATGTTCATTTTTTGTCCAGTTCTGATGATGGTCACCAGCCGAAACACGTGTCAAATACTGGACACTCTCCATGACTATACCTTAAGGAACCAGTGAAAATACTAAAATAAGTTAACCGGCTCAGAAAGCGTTATGGCATTATTCTTACATTGTCAAAACGAGAGTATAGTGGATTAACTCTCCTGCCCGTACGCACTTAGGCAGGCTGAACCAGCCAGCACTTTCAATTCTTAACAACCATACAGACAGTGTTGCACTAAGAACCTCTCCAACCTTCCCATAACAGTTCTCTCCCATCAAAAAAAGAACTAGGGATTGAAAGAACATAGAACCTATGTTATTGGAGTAACTGAGCTGTGCAGGTAAGTTTTGGGGGGAAGCAGTAGGTTAGGAGAAATGAAGTGAATAGGCTCTGAGAGTTGCGAATTAGAGAAAGGTGGTAGGCTAGCTGTGGTCATGATGGGGAGTGTGTCTGCCGAGAGAGATATCCATACGTTCTCCTTGGGCTCCTGCTATCTTATAGCCTTATGACCAATTTGATGAAACTGGGTGGTGTCACGAAGCCGAGCGCGATCAACACACACAGACATCAACTTAGGTTCTTTATGTATGCCTTTAGTCAGAATGTTATGAAATAATCCGTACAAACGGAGCCTACACTTTTTCTCTCACCTTTCTTCTTGGCCCCTAACCACTTCCCCTCTTCCCTTCCCTTATTATCTAAACTCTGAACACTTTTCAGAGGTATGAGGGGAGGGGCTAAGGCTTGGGATCAGTGGACTTGTGTCTTGACTCCAGCAAAGTATCTATTAGTAAACTAATAACAATAAAAATCGCTTGACTTCTCGAGGTATTTTTACAAGGTTTTTTTTCCTGTGTGTAGGGTTACCAGGGAAATGCTACCAAACAAAAGCAATTACTTTTATGTTTTGAGAATGCCCTTAAAATTGACAAAGCTGTTCTAGGCTGTTGAGTCCGTTTTACCCCCATCTCCGCGCCACCATTCTCCTCGCTTATTTCCTTTTTGGTGTTTGTGGGATGTATCCAGGTCCCCATTTTTGGAGCATACTTTTTCACTGAAGGACCTAGCAGACTTCATACCTATACAGCTTGCGCCGGATAGAGCCACTGTTCAGGGTTTGTACAGAATAAAATGTTGTTCTTTTGGCATCTGGAACTTCCAGGAGTGGGAGCAGCTGGCATAAGCGAGTTCAGCTCCCAGTGGCTTAGATGTTCTCTGACCATCCAATCCTTTCATAAACTTTATCCCTTCTACTCCCTCTCGAGGTTGAAGCCATTGTTGTCCCTCAAGTCAGCAGGCAGTGCATCCCTCATCCATGGTTAAAGCATTGCCTGTTCTAACAGCAGCAATGCATTCCACAGAAGCTGAAAAGACTTAAGCACTTGCCTGCAATCCGCAAATAAAAGAGGTTCACTGGTCTGACCAGAATCGAGTCTATAACACTGTAATGTCATGTTACCATCTTGTTTACATCAAATCTATTTCAGTGTGTTAAGTTGTTAATTTCATGTTACTGGTAGACACCCAGCCATGTCGTCTGTAACACCCAAGTGGTAAGGTCCAATAGATAGCTTTATTTTCTTTGTAGGGTAGGTGGTAAGTGATGGGTGCTCTGATGGCTGGCCTATAATTCAGCCTTCTCGCTTCTGCTTCTCACCACCCTGGGTATGTATTTCCATGAATGTGAGCTGAGCGCCTGTTCCAGGGTAACCCACTGGTCCTGGGGGGCAGTAAAATGGGAAACCTGGAAGTGTGTTTGCCCAGAGAGATAGGCAGATGTCTTGGGAGATTGTGGTCTCGTTCCTGAGGTATGGGATTCTGGCTTGCCCTCAGGAGGGAGCTGGCACCGTGTATGCGTCTGTGAGCTGTGGGTTTGTATGTATTTTTGGCCAGGGCATTACAAGGACTCTTTCACGTAGTGTCTTCCTTGGTGTATATATTCCTTTTTTTATTTTTATTTTTATTAGCATTTAGCTTAAAGAGAAGCTTTTTACCATTTACAGTTTGAATTTTAAATTCCATGACAGTAAAAGCACATAATACAACCATTTCAAACAATATTAAAAGAAAAACTACGAACGAAAGAAAGAGAGAAAAGGATTAAGACTGAAACCAAAAACAATGAACAGCTCTTACTGTCCCAAAAGTCATATTTCCTTCAACCTGTACAACACAATATACAAGAATGAACTCCTTTATCAATCTAGATTCATTTCTTTCCTTCAAGCTTTTTGAAGATCATTGATACCATCTCTAGCAAGGCAAAGGTTACAGATAACCTTGAACCCTGTATATATTTCTCGTATGGCCAGTCCACACTGTATGGGCTTTGTGCCAATTAAGGGTTCCAATGTGAACTACAAACGAACCCCCTTTTCTTAAAATTCCCGAAGAGCCGCAGTTTGGTAGAAATAATTTTGTAAAACTCTTGTTTTCTGTTATTTACACTAAAGTTCAAAAATGCCTGAACTAATCAGACCACATTTTCTGGAGTTGGTGCCCTGTCATCATCAACTTGAGAATACGTCTCTGAGGTTCTGATTTTATTGATTACATTTTTGGTTTTTGATGTAAAGCATACCTAACTTGAAGGCCTTTCAGAGCACCTTAAAAATAAAATGGGAAGGAGTGTAGAGAAGCAAAATATGTGGGTGCCATGGCATCTGGAATGCTTGTGGCATGTATTGGCTGAAGCACTTATTGTTACTGTTTGTGTTCTTTGCATACCGGCCGAGGGTTGTTTTGCTAAATATGTGCCTATCAACAGTGAGGATGTATGAAGATTCCTTTCTCCATTCTAGTCCCCCACCCCACCCCCCCGCACACTCTCTCTCTGCGTCATGGGCAGCTCCCTTCCACCAACACCTGAACCCTTTGTTGCAATCCACAGTCTTTGAATAACCGTCTTTTTCCTCATATTGTCGGAGAAGGCCACTATGTAGCTGCCTGGCAAGTACACAACTGCCACTGGGGAATGTACACCAAAGGAATGGCTCCCGCTTGTATTTACACCACATGTCTGTGTTCCAGTCTTGACATCGTTTTAGAAGAAGAAGCATACGGCTGACTGTGAATGTCCACAAACAAATGCTCCCTCTGTGGCCCTGCCATGGATTCAGCACGCACAAGACACCACACCACACCACCATTGTATAGGTCTTGGACCATATGATAACAAATGATTTAAAGCACACAGAGGGCGCCTACTTTGCTTTAGCTTGTGATTCCCCCATACAGCGCATTGGTGGAACTTCGAGAAAGTTCCAGGTGAGGAATGCACAAAATGCCAGATTTCAAAGCATGCAACAACACTAGCTGTGTTGTTGGAGTGCTCTGGGCTGCTGCTGCTGCACACACTGTGCTCTGCCCCCCACTGCCAAGCCAAAGGGCTTTACACCCAAACTGTGCAAAAACAAGGGGGGTTCTGGGAGTTTCTCTACTACCGACCTATATCCTGGGTTAGAGTCTCAACCAGAGTCTTTAGCTCAGCATCCTTTCACAGAAGTGACATTTCCACTAAATATCAGTCTTTGTCCTGCCCAGCTACACCTGCTCTCTTGTGCGGCACACGGACGCACAGATGTGCTTGTTTTTAACCCTCCACACCTGTCTATGGGCCCACGTGGGCTGCTTTTGACCTCATTCTTTTATTTGTAATCTTCCGTGCCCCTCCATGTACCACATGTGCTGCCACCGCTGTCGCTTGCCGCCATGCCACCAAAGGGTTAGTGCTATTGAGTTCCGACTGATGGCAGAGAGGACAATGTCACTGCACGGATAGATACATTTTAAAAAGAGAAAAGTGTGTGTACGTGTGTTGTCAATGTTTACGTGTGTGCGCACATGTGTGCATGTGTGTTTGCATGTAACTGAATATGTGTTTATGTGTGTGTGTGTGATGCATGCATGCGTGAATGAATTTGGCATGGAGGGAGCAGGCACAAGTTCCACCAGTTTCATGCCGGCATATATTGTTCACGAAGAGCATAACACGTGTCTTCATACCGTGGCCTTACTGGCATATATTGGGCACATTACTGCATAACAATGATTTACCTTGGCAATACCAACATACAGCATGCAAGTGCTTTTTCACAGTAGTATAACTGGGACCACCAGCCTGCAAACATTCGTACAATGGTATATGCTTAGAGCATGAAAATGTTTAACAGTTGCAATTAGTGGCATGTTTTTACAGGGCCATGAGCAACGAGGCAACCAAAATGGCAAAATGGCACTGTACAAGACAAGGAAAATTATGAAATTCAGATTGACTACCCCTCTCTTTTAGTCTTGTATGGATCAGGATTCAGGGCAACCTGTGTATTTCATCCACTTAGGTAATCGCTTAGTTGAGAGAAATTGCACAATAACTGCAATTTATTACAAAATATCTATCTCTTTAATAGTCATAAAAATATCTTAAAAAACATTTCAGACATGATTATCAATCATACCATTCAGTCATCATTCATATATTCTAACAGGGGAGTCGTAAAACTGAGGAAAAAACTTGTGCATAACAGTTAATCAATGTATGCAATTTAGACATTGGAAAAAGACATTAGATTTTCCTTAGGCAGTCGACATACGTTTCGGCCCATTATAGTGTACCACTTATGTCAACGGTGGTCACAACAGTAAGTATCGGGCCATCTTCAGGACAACAATTACTTAGTGGTAGATCAATCTTGTTCCCCATTAGCACACAAACACATCTACAAAAAATACATAAGTGTACATATATTAGTTATTTTAAACAGATTTGCTTAAAAAAAGAGAAGAAAGAGAAATTGTATATCTCAACTGAACTGAATTGAGTACGATGGCTAGTTTTATTCTAGACACACACACTGAAAACACCTGGTCCATAAACTATAATTTAGACTATTGAGAAATGACAGACTTTTGGGTGTAGCAACAATTTAGGCTGCCCTAGTCTAAAGTTTCTATATTAAATAAGAAACATTGAATTCAGAATGTTGTATTCTTATTAATTTAATTTACACAATGTTTTTATTTGTTGAAAAAAATTATTGAAAAAAGGGCCAAAGAGGACTTACACATATGCGTCTTCTGTTTGTGTGTCTTTGAATGCCGTCTTACAAGACAATACAGTAGATATATGTGAGCACAGCTAGCAATGATATATAATTCTAAGGCAATGCTGAAATATGTTACCGAGACAGGCCTACTATTCTTTTGGATACAACCAGACTGAGAGGTTGATGCAAAATCCTCCTGTGCATTGTGTGGTGATCTGGCCTCTGTTTGAGTTCCCTCGCACACACATTCTCTCTCCCTCCTCACGGCCTTTCTCACTGTACCCTTGCGTGCTCTCTCCCTTTACCCCCCTCTCTCTCTCTGTCTCTCCCTCGTTCTCTGTATGCACTCTCATTCCCACAGTTCCTTGCATCTCCAGTCTCTGTCTCTCTCCGTGGCACTTCATGGGCATTCCTCTTGCACCCCGATCACCTCTTTTTTCACTTTTCTCACAGGCACTCCTTACAATACTCACTACGATAAAGCTGGATCAGCGCAGCACCACTACAGTGAGACGGCCCTTAAGGAACCAGCACAACCCCACCCACAGGGATACAGCCCGAACGGAACCAGAAGTGACATCAAACCTGGCATTAGGATACAGACCCCACTAACCCAACCCTCGACTTTCTGCATACTTAACCCACACAAAAGTCACACAACCATTTCTCTCCCAGTAATCCGCACGCACTTTACCACACCACAGCAAAAACACAGAAACAGCACCCACAGCACACGAGGTCTCGCCCGATCCGATACTTGCACCAAAGCCCAGCAGTCATTGTATACCGAGCTGAAGCTGCCAACAGCACACCACTTCTCCCACTCTCTTACGCCCCTCCTCCCGACTAACCCTACCCACCCTCCTTCCTGTTTACAAATCCGCCAGAGGGCCTGGGGACCAATTCCGTTAGTGACGGTGCGCTATATAAATACCTTTAACATAACATAACTTTCCCTCACACTCTAGCGTGCTCTCTCATCCTGTTTCTCTTACCCCCTTGCTTCTCGTGTACCCTCATATCCTCAAGCTCTCACCTTCTCCCGCTCCCACCTCCTCTTGCTCGCTCTCGCGGATCCCTCTGCGTCTGTCCTCATCCTCTCACTCAGCTGCATCCCATCCCACATCTTCCCTCACCCATTTACACACTCACCTGCTACATGATGCCCATAAATGCAAACTGCGTTCAACATCAGAAAACATCAACACCATTCGCCATCCCTTGTTTTATTTTGCGTGCTCGCTGCCTATCTTTGGCAATGATACCAGTTGCCCCGCAGGCTCAGCATATTGCTTTCAGGAAGGTAATGTCATCCTCTGGACTGAATAATGCGAACGCGTGGATGGAGCTGCTTACCTCAGGTGAACCAGAGCTTTGGAAGGAATGCATAACAAAGGCAGAGCTATGATGTCAATCTAAATGAGGAATGAGTGCAGCTTCTCAAAGCAGTCATTCAACACCAGGAAGAATAAAAAGGATAGTCATAATAATAAACATTGCTGCCTGGGGGGCATTACACAGAGGAGAAGTGCACACTGGGCCTCATTACACGGATGGCGGTAAGGGTTTACCGGTACCGGTAAATCCTTACCGCCTTACTACGAGGTCCCTTTGCGGGTTGGGGAATTTAACGCCTGCTTTTTGCAGGCGTTAAAAACCAACCCGCAAAGGGACCCAGGGAGCTAATTACGGTACCGCAATTTGCAGTACCGTAATTAGCGCCTTCCCCATTCCCATAGAGCCCTATGGGGCAAAAATGGGAATGGGGAAGGGCAATGGTGGAAGGGGGAATTACCGGCCCGCCAACCTTGGAATGGGGCGGTAATTTCCCTTTCCGCCAAGGCGGTGCCAGTATTTTACCAACATAAACCATGGCGCTAATAGCGCCATGGTTCTCCGCCATCCGTGTAATGAGGCCACTGTCTGAGAGGGGAGTTCCTCGCTTGTGTCCACAGAGCAAGATGAAGGGGCAACAAGAGCCCAGAGTTGGCAGTGGTGCCATGGGCATGACGTTGTTACATCAGCAAGTTTTTTTTCCGCAGAGTATTTTGCTGAAATCGTTCCGGACGTAAATATCGAAAAATATGGGTGGGTGGGTAAAGGGATATAAAGGGTAGGAGAGTATGGGGAATAGGGATTAGATAATAAGGAAGAGGAGGCTTGGGTGGGGGACCCCTCCCCAAATAAAAAAGAAAACGTTAGATGAGTTTTTTAAACCAAAAATATTCGGCAAAAAAGTCTGCGACAAAAAACATGTCGATCTAAAAACATAGAACCGGTGGCATGGTGCCTCTCACATAATGTCCATAACTTGCTGGTTTCTGCCTCATCCCGAGCGTGCCACCAGAAGAGCCCAGTCCAGATAGAATCAAACACTGTGCATGGAGAAGTACTGTGCATGCAACAAGCTGTGACTCTTTGAACTCCAATGTCCAGGACATAAGAGCCCCACGATATGTCTGCAGATAGACACTTCCTACTTGTCCCATTTGTGGCTGTGGACGGCATTATGCCGTTTTATGCATGTAAATTCACATGTCTGCTTCCATCGTACAGCGTAAAAAGAAAGGCTGTCAAGTTGCTGGACATCCTCATCGTTATGTGTAGGTGGAGGGTCGGGGCAGGTTGTGGGTAGTAACGCAGCGAGGCAGGAAGCCTCAGAGGTTTAGTTCGAGTTGAAACCAAGCGAACCTGTGTGGGCCTCCATTTTCTCTGTACGTGCTGCCCACTTAATGTCTGGTGTCCATGTCCCAATCAGCGTGACCGAGCACAGGCTGACATTGGTCACTAAGGGTCTGAGGCTACCATCCAGGTAGGCCCCCAAGCTGTAGAAATCATCACCCGACGCTCATTGCATGAGCAACCTGCGTTTGTTTGGGGCCGGAGCAGCAGCATCGTTTTTTCACCACCAGGCAGGAGAGAGGGGAAACTCTAGACAATTTTGTAATGCAACTCTGCATCAGTATTTACACTGCACATTCCACTGCTACTCGAACGAGAAAGCACTGCACTCTCAAGTCATAGCGGGATGTGAATCCCCCAAATTCAAGAATACGTTTCTCCAAAAACCATGGTCCTTACATGATATCCTGGCCATGGCACGGCCCGACTCTGCCATATCAAAGCAAGTTGTAAATGTGGGTAGAGTGAAAGTGTCCTTATTGCAGAGAGACCAGGAGACAGTCAAGAAATTCTCACCGGCAGCTCAAGACAATACCAAGAATGCCAACAAGACATGGTTATGGTGCGGGTACGAGTTCCCCCATGAGGACACGCACCCTGCCCTGGGTTAATAATGTGCTGCCTGCGGAAGCGATGACCATTTCCAGGCTGTATGCAGGAATGCCCACACACCGGCTCCGCAAGGGACCCCACCATGGAACAGCCGGCAGCACCCAAAACATCACCCTAATGACAGGAAGCCCGGCTGTGAGTACCGGAAATATCGCCTGGCTGAAGGAGAAGGTGACAGGCAGCAGCGCCGGTGGTACTACAGATCCCCAAACAGAAGAGGAACCTACAAAACAAGACAGAATGTACGATATGTGGAAGTAAGATCTCACTCAGGGAGTGAATCCTCCTCCTCTCTAGATGAACAGCAGAAGAGGGGTTATGTGTGGCCCAAGGGAAACGTGATCGGCAAGGAACAGAGCCACAAGTTATACTCCAAGTCAATAACACCCCAACTGAATTCCTGATTGACACCGGCGCAATGGTAAATGTCATGAGTGAGGATGCATACAACAGGGTCCAGCACCCACCGAAGCTGAGATCATCCATGGTGGACATATACTCATACTGCTCCAACACACCACTGCCGAGCAAAGGGATTTTCACCACAGTCTCCACACACAAGTCCCACACAGCTCGTATCCAGCTAAACATACTCTTCACCAAAGCCAACAGTGGGTGCATCCTGAGCTTCCGAACAGCCATCGACATGTGTCTTGTTCACATTTTATACCGCATGAGGGCCCACAAATATTTGACCCCAGACGGGGACATTGTGAAGGCATTCCCCAACCTCTTCAAAGTCCTTGGCAAGCTACGAAACGGCAAAGTGCATCTCCACATTGATCTAATTGTCAAACCAGTTGCGCAGCACTATCATGGCATCTCCATAAACATCCAGAAGCAGGTGGAGGAAAAAATAAGGCATCTAATGGAGATTAAAATCATCGAACCAGCAGTTGGGCCCACTCCGTGGGTCTCACCGATTGCACCCGTCCTGAAGAAATCGGCCAAAGGATCCATTCGCCTATCTGCGGACACGCACCGTCCGAATGTAGCTAAACAGCGAGAACACCAGCAGGCCCCCAGAATCATACACCGCCTCAACGGGGTGATCGTGTTCTAAAGGTTGGACCTCAACAAGCTCTACCACCAGTTGGAACTTGCCCCGGAGTTGCCACTTGTGACTCATATGGGGCTTTATCGCTACACACGGCTAAACTTCGGGATCCTCGGCAGCAGACATTTTCCAGGAGAAGATCCACCAGGTCATCAAACATATCCCAGACTGCCTTAATTATAGCAATGACATTTTGGTATTTGGCAAAACCCCACAGGAACATGATGACATGCTGCACCAGGTGTGCATGGTGCAGGAAGCTGCCTTGGTGACCCTCAATAAGGACAAGTGTGAATTCGGGAAACAAAAAAACATATTTTCCGATCAAGGTATGCGCCCTGACCTTGACAAAGTTTCAGCCCTAAAAGGGGCTCCACGCCCGACAAATGTATCAGCCCAAAGATCATTCCTATCCCTCAGAAGTTATTGCTCGCTTTATCTGCAGAACTTTGCCACAGTGAGCGCCCCACTCTGTGAGTTGACCAGAGACAATCCGTATTTCATCTGGTCACATGAGTGCTAGGCCAGCTTTGAGACTAATCGAGCAAATAATTGCATCCACCACCGAAATGGCATACTTCAGTTCATCTAAAGAAACAGAGGTGACTGTCGACGACAGCCCTGTGGGCCTGGGCACAGTATTGGTCCAATACAATCCCAAGACCCTGAACATCAAAAGGATTGTGTCCCATGCCAGCAGCAGTCTGATGACAACGGAACAGAAATACTTGCAGGCTGAGAAGAAGAGCCTGGCGGTCGTCTTGGCCTGCAAAGCATTTTTATCTTTTCCTTTTTGGGAATGTGCTCACTGTCTCCATGAACCACCAGGCCCTCCTTACCATCTATGGGAATCCACAAGCCTGCATGTCACCATACATTGCAAGATGGGTCCTTCAAATACAGGACTACAAATTCACCATCTGCCACATGCCGGCAAAGGACACGAACCCAGCTGACTACCTTTTACTGCATCCGGCAGGGGTTTTCCAACCGGAACACTCCATCACATACAACTATCTGCACAATGCTCGCCAGACATGTGCCAAGAAGACAAAAGCACAGCCGTTTTTTTTGTGGCACTGTTTACATGCGGTTTTTGGTTGAAGGGGATTTCTGCTGAAGGCCTTAAACGCACCCCACAATAGGAACCTTAGAGGGAAGATAGATATATTAGGAATTTGCCTATAGGCTATCATCTAAAGCTATCACGATTTTAAATAGTAGAAGTTACTGATCACAAGCAGCAATCCATGGTCAAGGGAAGTCTTGGATTGGCTATTGCCCATCCCTCAGATAAAGAGAGAGGGATGACCACTAGGCCAGTTGGAAATCAAAATTAAAGCCCTTCAATGTCATCTGGGATTTGGTTTGTTCTTGAGGCCATCTGTGACATCAGTTAGAGTCTTAAGAGTGTTTTTATATAGGCATTTCTATTGCCACGAGAGCAAACTTTAAAAGTACAGATTAGGTTCTCGTTTCTCCATCCTTCCATCAAAGTTCACAGGTTTTTTCATCCGCAAGGCTCGAAATCTTGGCTCTTTGGTTGATTCCATAGTGAATAGGTATGTAGCGACAGACTTGGTCAGCATCTCTGGACCAAAAGCAGGGGGAATAGTACTTGGTCCAGCTGCTGCGGTCTGATTTTAGATACATTGTGAAGTCCCAAACTGGCTATTTGCCACCAATGGCTCAGTCGGCAGGTAACCATTCAAAATACATCTTGACTGCTTGGCATTATTATTAAATTTGCGTGACCCCACTCGGATTTACTCAATGGGACTCATTACACGGATGGCGGTGGACCAAGGTGCTAGTAGCACCTTGGTCCATGCCGGTAGAATACCGGCACCACCTTGGTGGAAAGGGGAATTACCGCCCCATTCCAAGGTTGGCGGGGCGGTAATTCCCCCTTCCACCATTGCCCTTCCCCATTCCCATTTTTGCCCCATAGGGCATAATGGGAATGGGGAAGGCGCTAATTACGGTGCCGCAAATTGCGGTACTGTAATTAGCTCCCTGGTCCCTTTGCGGGTTGGTTTTTAACGCCTGCAAAAAGCAGGCGTTAAATTCTCCAACCCGCAAAGGGACCTCGTAGTAAAGCGGTAAGGATTTACCGGTACCGGTAAAATACCGGTACCGGTAAACCTTTATCGCCTACCGTGTAATGAGGCCCAATGTCTGTTCTGGTGTAACATTCTTTACAGCAGCAGCAGTAGCAACGGTTTCATCCCGTCTCATCATACAGTTACTTGGACCATAATTTTGCAGTAGATCAACTTCTTCACCACCTCTGTGAACAAGATCTTTTAACTTGAGACTTTTCTCCAGAAGGATTTGATCTTGAATACATTCACCCCTTAAATATGTGATCAGGCGAGTAGGTTCCTTGAGTCCAATCTCTAATCTCAGGAATTGGAGATGCAGAGCTACGAATGAATCTACGCCAGTTACATTGTATCTTGATTCTTGGTTGCCAGTGCGCATCTCTGTATAAGGAGCACCTTGCATGCAGTGACTGGAATGCCCAAAGGATACAAGCATATCGAACAATTCCCTTGGGTCCAAATGATTATAATTGCAATACACTTTATGGCTGCACCTGCCAAGGCAGGAAGTGATGAAGCTTGGATGCATGATAATGACTGACAAAGTGTTGCTCTAGAGAGTTACGCACTCACTGCTTTTCACATGACTCGCACCAGCTGCACTGTTGACATGCAGGTCCCCAGGGATAGTTACTTCAGCGCTTCCGGTATTTGAAGATGATAATACCACGTGTGCACGGTTTGGAACCTGGCAATCAATGGCCACAGCAGTGACAATGACAGTGCTTGATGTGCCCCTGGGTTTCAGTAATGATGCACCCAACTTTGGGGAGAAGGAGTCCAGGAGCTCCTCCAATTTCACTTCTAAACGATCTACTATCAGCACTGGTGTAACAGGGGCCCCGCGGACCCCACAGTGTTGGGGGCTCCGCCCCTACATGTCCTAGGAGGGGAGCCCCATTGGACTTTAAAAAAATAAATAATAATTTGTGCAGTCACTCAGCCTTCATTGAATGAATTATTTCTGTTAGAGCGTAACAGAAATAATTTCTTTATGAAGGCAGAGTGACTACAACAATAAACTATTTCTTTTTTAAGTCCGAGGGCTTTCCCCACCACATGACATGGAAGCCTCTAGGCTAGAGGCCTCCATGTCATGGGGTGGGGAGCTCTATGACTTGAAAAATAAATAGTTTCTTTTTGAAGTCACTCTGCCTTCATAAAGAAATTATTTCCATTATGGTTTGGTCCTTAACGGAAATAATTTCTTTATGAAGCCGGAGTGACTTCAAAAAGAAACCATTTCTTTTTTAAGTAATAGGGCACCCCTCACTCCATGACATGTGCGTGTTTGAGTGTATGATGAAAGGGTGCACAATTAAATGTATGAGTGGCTTGGTGTGCGTGTCGAGTGTATGGTGAAAGGGTGCACACTTACATGTATGGGTGGCTTGGTGTGCGTGTCGAGTGTATGGTGAAAGGGTGCACACTTACATGTATGGGTGGCTTGGTGTGCGTGTCGAGTGTATGGTGAAAGGGTGCACACTTACATGTATGGGTGGTGCCTGGGGGAGTGTATTGGTGTATGTGTGTACACTTAAATGTATAGGTGGCTGCCTGTGTGAGTTTATGGTGAAAGGGTGCACACTTGCATGTATGGGTGGCTGCCTGGGTGTGCCTGAAAGATGAAAGGGTGCACACTTAAATGTAAGGGTGGATGCCTACATGTGCCTGTATGGTGAAACGGTGTGTATGGGTGGATGGGTGTGTGTATGTGTGTTTTTATGGTGAATGTTGTGTGTGCTTGTGTTCAGTGGCGCAACAAAACCTACATTCCGCGGGGGTAGGTGCTAACCCTTCAAATGTTGGGAGAGGTGCTCACTTCACGGGCGGTGTGGGAGGGGAAAACCTATTTTGTGGGGGCATCTAACTTCTTTATGCATTTTAATGAAACTATTCTAGTGCAGCTTCAATGTTACAAGCTGTCAACTCCCTCCTTTGAGTTTGAAAGCACCCACTTATGGACTGCTGTGAGAATAAGCAGAATCCTGTCCCCTGTCTACCATTCCAATCACTTCCCTGGCATGCAAGTACTAAATCCATATCAATATTTCAATTGCCTAAAGAATTATTCATTTGAATGCAGGTACTAATAGTGAAATCCAGGTGCCTTTTAACATCTGTGTCCTGTTCTGTCTAGCAATGGCTCTATAGGTCAGACAGGTCGAGTCAACATAGCCCAAAATGTCAGGGGGCTTGTGGGGGATGGCTGAAGCCCTGTCAGCTCAATGGTGTTGCACGACTACTTGTGTTTAAACCCTTGGCTACTTATTGGTAATCTTCATTACTCATAGCCCTATTCTTCCTCGTCCCAGTACTTGTGTATGAGGCACTTTGCCTCATACACAAGTACTGGGATGCGGTAGAGGGACATGGAGGTAATGCATGGCTTAGTTACTTGTAATCTTCATTACTCCATCATCCTGGTACTTACGAATAAGGTAAGGAGCCTCATACGTAAGCACTGGGACAAGGAAAAGGGACGTGCAGGTAATTCTGAGCCGAGAAGTTGATTTTGGGGGGTTGGGATTTGGGTGCTGCCAGTCTAGCCGTTTCTTACTGCAGCATTGTATATTTTTCTGGGCATCTGTGATAAAATAACCATGATAAGTGTTATTGCTTCTAATGGCATTTTGGTGTAACCAATCTTGGTATGTCTAAATGTGGCCTGGCATGTTTTACTGTAATATGTTATTATGTGTCTAGACTGGTCTACATTGTACAGCCAGTTGGACATGTTTTCATTGTGGCATGGCATTTTTAATAGCAAAGCATTGTATTCATTAAATCATTCATGTTCCTGTGCACTGTTGGTGACTTACATGTATCAAATTTTTTAACTGGTGTTACCCTTCAAAACAACTGCAAACGCTCAGGCCTTTTAGCCAATTTTTTGCAAAAAGTGTGCTGTATAATGCATTAGAACACATATTTATATTGCTCTCCTAGTGAAGTGTGTGGCATACCCATGCAGCAGCATGTTCCTGCGTATTGCGCAAGCGTGGTAATCTAGGCCAGCCCACAGTGTGTCGTGACCCACGATTTGTTGCCGAGTTGGTGGGGGGGCGCTCAGCATGGCTCGCAGGGTGGCCCCCAAAGTTTGTGTTACGCTACTATCAGGCGATGTTATGAAGGTTGCCCCGTTCCCTCCCATCTGTTGGAATTGATGGAATAGTGTAATTATCAGTGGGAATAAGATTATAGTCAATATTATCACCAGGCCTATCAGTTGCCCTGGGCTCTACAGGAGGAGAAAAATATGATGATCCACTAGCACAAAGTATCGCACTTCCCAATAATGGTAGCTTTCTATCCTTGTCCGAAAAACACCTTGTCTCATCAAACAGACACTGAGCTTGAACAGGACACACAGTAGGGCTCTCGCATTTTATCTACAATCAAAAGTACCTTTAAAAACTCATACAGTTTACTCCGTCAAATGTTTTTATATCTTTGAAAGGTTTTAATGCGTATTTATTAGCATTTATTGTTTTTGTTAATTTGTTTATTTTTGTGTATTTCTTTATTGAATTTTTGAGAGGAACAAGCCAGGGAATTGAACGCGTGCCTGTTTATTGTGCCAATCAGGCATGCAAATATAAAATATTCCTGTCCTGGCATGTAATGTAATTTGTCATTTTTATAGTGCTATTAGACCATTGGCATGGCCCCAAAGTAATGTAGGTGAACACCCTTTGCTGGACCAAAGTCCAGGGTATAGCAAATTCAGAGAAGTTTGGAATGCATGTGTGCATTTGGCCAAAACGAAGTTGAGTGGGATGGCCAAGCCCCGTTAGCTACCCATGTCAAGCAGGCATGTGAATGGGTGCTGTGAGTTAGTCAGGAGAGTGTGTGAGACCAAGAGACTTGTTATGTGTCCAGCTAGACAGCATTTGTTAATGGAACTAAGCGGCATCAGAATGTGTGTTGTGTCTTACAGTGGTGTATGCTAGCGGATGCCTGCGGATGGGTGATGATACATACCCTTGAGCCTGGCTGATTTCTTGTTTTCGACAATTTGGTGAGCAATTATGTCTTAGGATCTGGTGGGGTTTATTCTCTACCTTACTGTGGAGAGATCCTTAGGAGAAAAAATACTGCCATGGCCTAGATGCCATGTGGGTAAACACGAAGTGAGGTGAGGGTTCATCAGGTTGCAGGTGGGAAGAATCAGGTCTTGGGGGCCTTCCAGAAGGAGAGGTGGTCCTCTAAGCGGTGGATGCTAGAGTTTCAGAGTGTGGGAGCTTGGACGGAGAAGGAGGACATCCCCTTTTCTAGTGAATTTGACGGGAAATGTGACACAAGCATTGAACTTGCATGTTATCCTTGGGACCCTGCTATCTACTCTGTATCATTCCAATTTAATATGTGCCCTGCCATGAGCCTATGGTCCTGCTTCCTTGTCTCTATTCTTAACTTATGAGGGAAACACCTCCATTACAGCAACCATTTTCCAATCTTTATTTGTCCCACCCTTTTTATTACTGATGTATATAACCACCAATATCCGACAGTGCCCGTATTAAAATGTTTTGTGTCCTCTAGACAGGGACCAAGGGAAACAATAGGGCTGTAGACATGTCATTATCTCCTTATTGTATGTCTTGTTGAGCAACAAGGCAAAGGTTCCCTTCCAAAAGCAGATCCTGCAGGTTAAGGATTATGCAGGAAGGTGTCAACGTCTCCTATGAACGGGTTATGCAGAAGCTGCAGAAAAAGATAAGGATCCATCGGCAACCCAGGATATTGAGTCAGTCTGCAGGATAGTACTGTAGATCCCAGTCTGGAGAGAAAGCCACTCTACATCCAAGCAGAAGTATGGGATGCAAAGATGCATTGAAATGGGAGGCCTGTAGATGGTACATAGCGGCCCGTTCAAGGAAGCCACCCTTGCAGGCAGTGCTGATCTCCATCAAGGTTTGAGCAGTGGACAGCTCCTGCATTGATAAAGAGGCTGCATGGGGTGCAGCCATAACTCACCAAAGGTTGGTAACTTAGCCCCACACTGTGGACATGGACGGTTGAGCAGATCAGGGGACTCATATGCCCTGATGAGCTGTGAGGAAATATCAATGTGGTGATAGAAGCACCCAACTGAACTCATGCTGGTGTGCACATGATGTGGTGCGGTGTTGCATACACGGGCAGACCTCTTACATTGGGAAAGATACTGCAGGTCTTTGTTCATGCACGGAATGGGCCCTTACTGAAATGTAACACTTGGAAGGCCTCCTGCATAACGTTGTTGTACAGGAAGAGGCAGCATTAATAATAGGCTCCACTGGAAAGGTGACAGAAAAACAAAAGCACGGTTTCATTTAGTCTGTTGCTACTATGACTTCTCACCACCTCCTAGAAAAGGTAGGAACATGTACAGGAAGCAAATGAAGTCCTCGAAACTCTCAAAGTTTAGGTTTAAGGACATTTTTATAAAAGCCCTAAAAGAGCTAAATGCACATAAGAAAAGGCAATTTAGGAATGAATATCCTTCCTCTTTGATGGAAAGCAAGATCCACAGTCAGTTAGCTAAGTTGCTTTATTCATTTACATCTTCAGTTACTTCTTAAGGCAGTTTATAAAGAGCAGGACCCACCATCCAGGCTACATCTTTTCAACTGACCCAGGTAGAAAACCACAGGCTTCAAAGACTCACATTATACTCCCGACCTAATTCAGCCACTGACATCAAACTCCAACACGGAGACCACACGCCGCCTTTCTTTACTGAACACACAAGCACAGACAGCTCTACCTACACATTGCAAGCAAAGCTCCACAAGGCCACGAAATGGTCTTATCAAAACATCCTTAATCCTAACAATAACCAGAACTATATGTCCAAACTTGTTCACCGGTATATCCGTGATGGGTTCCCATCAAATGCGAAATTCTAGTGTCCTTAGTTACTTTCACTAAGATTTGAGATTAGAATCAAAGTTTCAAAAATGAAGATTGCAGGTTGGCTAGGGCTTGCAATGTCCTTAGTTGTTTTCACTAGGTCCTGGTAGTAAGATCAAGGTTTCAAAGGAAGATTGCAAATTGGCTGTGGCCTGAATTTTTAATGATAGATCTTGATTCTAATTTGAGTACAGTTGACTCTTAGGTTGGAGTGATTCCTTAAGAAAGTAGTCCTGTGGTGGACTCAACTCATCAGTATAGTGCAAAGCAATTCCTCAACACCTGTTTCCCCGCCGCAGGGCCGCGGCGGTTCTTCAGGAGGAGTGTTGGGTCTGTTGACACAAAAGTCAACCAACTCAAATTCTATGGAATTGTTAAACTCAAACCTGCCCCCCCGAGGAGGCAATATGGAACAAAAATTGAGACAAGAAGCATGCTGGATCTGTCTAATGAACACCTGCAACACCTGACTGAACACCGACCAGGGGCTATGTCACTTCTTGTAAAGCCAGTGACTGGTCATATTTACCAAAACCAACATCAACCCATTAATCACCATTCAAGTAACAGCAAAACTTCGACATTACAACAATGTTATACCAGCTCTTTTATTTTTCAGCCTACCACTCATTAACCACTTTCTGTCACCCTCGTCTCTCCACGACGACCTCCTCGAATGACCTCACCATTCCACCTATGTCCGTCTTGGACCATCTGATCTCTATGCCACAGTCTTTTTCATGGAAATACAGAGCATGACTTGTGCTTTCTAAATACTGACCTCATGACTCAGATGATCATGACTTTAGAACTCCACCCATTATCTTATTTACCCAATGCCAGGCTAGCATCTATTGTCCTATTCATCTCAGTTCCTCATTTTCAGTGCAACATATTTTTCTATTTTGAAAGTCTTTCTTCATATTGTTTGAACTCATTTACCATTTATTACTGGAGAACTCCACCCTTTATTTTATTTGACTTACCTCCCCATCTTTAACTACATTCACCCCTTATTGCTTCAGCCAACACCAGGCCATTTCCTACTTGTTCACCCAAACTGAGCGCAACACATTTTTTAAATTGATTCATATTCATTTTACTCTTTCCCAAGCAATTTCACTTTCTTTGAAAAATACGAAGGCTCCTACAAACCGCAAATTTTGCGTGGGTGCGATGACATCATCACGCAGCAACGTGCGTTTGTATGACGTCATCGCGCACACGTTACTCAGCAACACTAAGCGCCATAAATACACCGCCCTAAAAGAGAATGGCAGCAGAAATCGAACGAGAAGGACCTCATCTCCTAGCGGTAAGCAGCATTCTACTCAGCATCATTATTAATTATTTACACCTTGGCCCATTTTTATTTTGCATTTTCCCAAATAGTGATGAGTACAACCGTTTTTGTATTCTAAACTGCCCTTAAGGCCTTTCACCCTCACCATTTCAATTGCTTACCGCCTGCCTTTGTACAGCCACATTTACTTTTGAGTGCTCTCACTCAACCCAGAACTGTCCTCATTAGCCACAGTACCCTGTTGTAGCTATTGTACACCCTTAGCCTCTCAATCCAAGACCATATTACATGGTATATCGTTATTCTAGAATCCCACAACATGAGCACCTTCAAATGTGTACATTCTTACTATTTCAGATCAGACTATGAACAACAATTTACACACGCCCCATCTGAGTGTGCAGAATATATAACAACCATATTCTTGACTCCACAAACCTGTAAGTACCAAATCTTTTGTAATTATGAAATTACACAGAGTTTCAACTATAAGATTACTATGCACAAGTCTCTATGCTCCTCCAAACCTTACCCCTTCTCCCTTCTTCCTCTCAGACAACTTTTGTGTCAACATACCCAACACTCCTCCTGAAGAACCGCCGCAACACTGCGGCGGGGAAACACGTGTTGAGGAATTGCTTTGCACTATACTGATAAGTTGAGTCCACCACAGGACTACTTTCTTAAGGAATAACTCCAACCTAAGAATCAACTGTACTCGAATTAGAATCAGGATCTATCATCAAAAATACAGGCCACAGCCAATTTGCAATCTTCCTTTTGAAACCTTGATCTTACTACCAGGACCTAGTGAAAGCAACTAAGGACATTTCAAGCCCTAGCCAACCTGCAATCTTCATTTTTGAAACTTTGATTCTAATCTCAAGACTTAGTGAAAGTAACTAAGGACACTAGAATTTCACATTTGATGGGAACCCATCACAGATTTAGTGAAAACAACTAAAGACTAAGCGAAAGCAACAAAGGACTTTACAACTTTTTCATTGATTGGATTCCATCACCGACTTAGTGAAATTAACTAAGGACATCATACTGTGCTTTTTATTTCTATGTTTCAAACCAACCAGTCCTTTGACCTACATGTGCTCACACTCACGATTTAAAATAAAAAATCGTTTATCCTTTGAAACGTACTACTTGTGTCAACATTTAATTTTGAGAAGTGCAACAGGAGGGCCTTTTTCTCTTTAGCTTGTCCGAGCCCAGGTCATCCTCTGTGGCATCCCTCAGTTGCAGCATCTCTACTCCTATTATTCCATACTCCCCTAATATCTTCCACCAGAGCGCCATCACTGTTTCTAAGGCCAATTCTCCTCTTTTTTTCACCATTGTTCACCTGTATAGACCACGCCATTATGTTTTAACAATTACTATAACTATACATTCATACCTGTTCAATGGCATACACCACAGCATGATGCCATTACCATAGCTTTAACTATACATCCACGTTTGTTTACTGGCGCACCACACCATGATGCCACTACAATAACCATAACTATACGTCCATTACCATCACCGTCATACTCCACATTGTGATGCCATAACAGTAACTATACCTATACATCCATACATTGTTTACCGGCACACCACACTGTGTTGCCACCACAGTAGCCACATTACACAGCCACGTTAGTGGCTGTGTAGGTATGGTTAAGTTGCTAATCCCACAGGAAGAGCACTTTTTGGGCGGCTTATAACTTCGCTCCCCCTGGACGAATCCTCACCAAACTTTGCAAATAAAGTATGTGGCCCACTCTGCAAAGTTTGATGAGGTTTGGTCCGGGGGGGCAAAGTTATAGGGGGGTCCCAAAACTTTTTTTCCCCATAGACTGAATGGGGAAGAAAATTTGCTCACGCCTACAGCCCAAACCGCTGGACGGATTTTTACCACATTTGCGGCAGGAGCAGCGGCTTGGTCCCGAAAGCGTGCTTTTGTAAATTTGGTGAAAGTCCGTCCAGTCATTTTTTTAAACCGACTAAAAAGTAGGTCACAAAAAATTAATGATATCTATGTCCGCTCCGCGGACTCACTTCCCTGTTCGCTCCGCGGACAGGACACCGATTGGGTAATCGGCTTGCGTCATGTCCGCGGACAGACGACTTGTTCGCTGATTGGTTGGGATGAATCGTGAGGTGCATCGGATTGTTTCGATGCGCCTGCCATCTTGGATCCGTGTTTGGTGTCCGTGGACATCGCAGTAAAAACATATTAAAAAACACAACATTGCACTTGTCAAACTTATCAAATAATCTCTGGGGAGGTGAGGGGTGATGAGGATGGGATGGGATATGGCTGCAAGAAGCAGAGAACAGGTGTTTTTTTGTCACAAAAGTCACACGGTACATTTGGAGGTGTTCCACAATATGTGCCTAAAGTACAGGCGAAAGGCGAAAGAGATTGCATTTTGGCATTCAAGGGATGGAGATGTATAATCATGGAATTGTGGACTTGTAAACATAGATTGTTGCTTCTGCAGTCTGCAACCCCAACCTTACCCTGTGATATTACAGAGTAATACTACATTCCGAATGCCCGTTCCTCTATATTGTTTATATTGGTTGCCCAATATTTATTAATATTAAATGGAAGCAATTTTGGGTTATTTTACAATCTTAATTAAAACGCTTGATGTTTATAAATTGATGTGCTGGTGCTACACCTAGAGCGCAGCAAATAAAGGGCTAATTTGTCTGTGTTAAAATGTAGTTAAAATAATAATGGAGTCAGACTGGCGCCCCCTAGAGCCTGGCACCTCAGGCAGCCACCTGCAGTGCCTGATGGAGGAGGATGAGAATAACAGTTCTCATGGATGCAGTGAGGCAAGTTGTTGCGAAGTAAGAATGTATGTTGATTCTGAGTGAAGGTCACTAGCTTTGAATTTTTAGTTGCGAGCCAAGGAAGCCCACGCATCGGACACACAGTATACGGTTCAATTGTTTTTTGACTTTGAGAGAAAGGGGCCATTCCGAAAGGAATTCAATGAAAGGAGGTTTGTAATAATGAAGATATGATAAGGTTATGCATTCCAAAAGTGGGTAAGGAACATGTAAATTCTGTTTGTGAAGAATTGTTGGTGCGAACGCAGTGAGCGTTATGGTCTGAGTTATGTCAAGAGAATGGAAATGGTGAATATAATGTAAGCTTGATTTCCAACGATTGTATACCGGAACAAGCATTAACTTATTATTATCTGAACATTATTTTTGTGTTACATTCTATTCGTCTGTTCTGTGTGGCTTATTGCAATGAAACACAAGTACAATCTTTGTTTGTAGTGGTCTTTTTAACGTGGTTATGGAGAGTCCAGCATCGAGGTGCATGTAGACCTCCACTCGGTTCCCCCAGGTTCAACGCTAATATTTCATTAAAATGTCCTGTATGACCATCTCGAATTGTGTACCACTTTCCACGTTGTTTTCTCTCTCTAGAGATTGTTTCATGTCTGTGCTAATCGTTAGTTTAAACTCTATGCCGAATTAATAAGTCAATAGATAAATTGTAATAAAGTTCGGGTAGTGAGACACATTTTCTGTTATGTTTTCGAAACAGATACATTCTGCCATTCTGCGATTGTCATAGATTCCAGATGCCAACTGATGGGTTTTTCAACCGGCAGCTGAACATAGTTGTGAACAACTGGATCACAGTGACTCTTTTTTGGGATGGTCGCCAAGGGCCCATATGCCCTTACGCTGTACTAGTGATTAGGAGCAACATAACATCCTTTATGCTGATCTAGCCGCAAGTTGATGTAGAAGCACTGGAATTCACTGTGAGACCCAAGCACTTCTTTTACCGAAAACAAACACCTTGTGTGCGCAAAAAGAACAACACGTGCCTCGCGATAAACATTTTGGATCGCGAGCGAAGAAACAAATGTGCAATTTGATTGACTATGGCAATAGATGTTCTCAGAGCGTTTATTGTGAAATAAAAGTACTTTAAAAAAATTGTACAGTGTTGTTGTTTTCTTTTAAAGTATGGTTTAATATTCCGAATTGTGATGTGCTGTGTTGTGAGTCGATGTGTGTTGATTTTCGGGTTCTGCGTCACGTCACGTAGGTGATTCTAGGTGCGTTTGGCTACGCTGACGAGGAACGTCACCGAGAAAGGTGGAGAATATCACTAGGTTTGGTGATGTGAGGCTCAGGGGTGGGGCATATGATTTAGTGACGTCTGGGCAGTTTACCTTAGGCCGATGCAGCAATGCATGTTTATAAAAGAGGAAAAGTGAGCTAAGGTGAATTGGAAATGTTTGCGATAGATCAACGTATGAATAAAAATACATGCCCGAACCCTCGGGACAATAATATTTTCTGAGCATTGCACTTGTCAAATTTATGAAATCATCTCTGGGGAGGTGAGGGGTGATGAGGATGGGATGGGATACTTCTGACCTGATTTCGAATGAGTTTACAAAGTTTGGTGGAATTTTGGACAGAGGGGGCAAATATAGAGGGGCGGGGGTGCTAAAATAATGTAAAGGCTTATAAATGAGGTGTCATTAGATGAATCTACACTTCTTTTGTCAAACTGATAATAGATCTAGATATAAATGTTTTTGCGAACTTTGTTGGGATTCTGTCAAGAGGGAGCAAAATTAAGGGGGGGGTCCCAAACTAATGTAAAGGCTTATAAATGTGGTGCCATTTGAGAAATGTTAGAGGGGGGGTCCCAAACTAATGTAAAGGCTTATAAATGTGGTGCCATTTGAGAAATGTACACAAAGGTTTGCAAAAAGATTATAGATCTAGATGTAAATGTTTTTGTAAAGTCTGAATGGATTTTGTGAAGTGGGGTAGCTCATATGACGATAGTATGTGCATTCATTTGACACTTTTGAAAAAATAAAACATGGGTGGATTTCCAGCTAACTTGCGTAAGGCGCATTGGCAAGGATCTACAAGCATGGTTTTGCAAATGTGGCAGTGTTTTCTTATTTGACAAGTGTCATAATGTAGCCTAAACTGGGGGGAAGAGAACCCAGAGAGACCCAAAATAGCGGTATAGCTTCAGTGACTGAGGGGTAGGCTGTGGCCATGGGCAGTGGCCAGAATGTCCGGGTCATGGAATAAGGTCATGATCCGGACAATCTGGCTACTGGCCATGACGAGAAGGGACAAAACAAACATAGGATTAACGTGGCCATGTCCACCTGGCACTGGCTTTGTGGTAAAGTTATTGGAAATTAGGATAGATTTGAAAGGGAAGAAAAATGTGCTTGTGGTAATGTGGTCATAGGGGGTTCTTTTTGCCTTCTGCAGGCTGCCATGGAAAGCGAAGAGGGGCCCTGTATGGAACCCCTGCCTTCCCTTTCATGGTGGCCATCTTGGAAAAGGATTTTCCTTCCTACACCGGGACGCCACATGCGTCCCGGTATAGGACGAAAAATCCTCTTTTTTTGTACCACGGGTTGCCGCTTTGGGAACCTAGGCTGCTAATGGCCTTCATCCCCCATTTCAGGGGCTGGAATGGGGGGATAATGGTCCAGAGACCTGGTTATCCATCCTCGCTTCGCTTGGGCTGATAACTTGGGCTGCTGGGCCGGTATCCAACGTTCCAGTCCCTGGAGCGGAGGATAAACGCCCCAATATTGCCATTAGTATAACACAAAATGCAAATGGAAATGTTAGAAAATCTTATTGAGTCTATGGCCCTCATTAGGACTCCGGCGCTAAACCATGGTGCTATTAGCACCATGGTCCATGTTGGAGTCCGCCATGGAGAAAGGGGGAATTACCACCCCATTCCAAGGTTGGCGGGGCGGTAATTCCCCTTTCTCCATGGCCCATCCCCATTCCCATTTTTGCCCCATAGGGCTCAATGGGAATGGGGAAGGCGGCAATTACTGTACCACAAATTGCGGTACCGTAATTGCCATCAAGGTCCCTTTGCGGGTCCCTACTTTAATGGCTGGTCCAGACCAGCCGTTAAGGTCGGGAGCCACAAAGGGACCTCGTAGTAAGGCGTTAAGGGGTTAACCGCGCCGCTGCCTTTTACAGCGCCGTTAACCCCTTAACTCCGGGGTCGTAATGACCCCCTATGTACTTTACTGAGGAATATAAAGTAGATGGAGTCTATACCTTCTTTTTTAGTTCTATTTTTTAACTGTGAAAGGTGGTTCCTAAAGGAGAATTTCTTTTGTTGTTTTTGGATTTTTTTTTTTTTTTTTGGCAGTAGAGCTAAGAACGAAAGGTGGGGAGGGAAGTGTGGGAAGAGGCACCAAACACTAATATGGGGGGGGGGCAGGTGGACAGGGGAAAACGTTGCACGTGTGTTATTTCTAAGGTAGGGGGCAGTGCTTCTCATGCTCCTTGATTACAGCAGTGGTGGTGTCTCTTGGGGAGGAGGGATGGCCTTAGCTGATGCCATTTTAAGATAAATAGCAGTTTTGCTCAAAGTATGTACTGTGTACTAGATTGTTAATGGATGGGTAGGAATAGGTGTTGGAGCTGTGCAAGGGAAATTTTGAAGTTGAAAGTTCGTAGATCAGTAGAAAATGCAGTTCCAAACTGTCCGCGAAGCACAGATCTTATTGTGAAGTGGGTACCAGTTCTTGGACACAACATTATGGTGCACGCCAGCATATGGTCATGTGGCACTCTCTGGAAGGCCTGCAATGAAGTCAGATGTTCATAGACATTATGGTTAAGTTTCACTAATAAAGACCTATGAAATTCAATGAAAAAACTTTGTTAAGGGGACATTATGGTTAAGTTGCGAAACTAAAAACCTATGAAATTCAGTGAAAAAACTTTGTTAAAGGTATGTCATAGTTCCAAGTAAAAACAAAAAAACCCCTGCAATTCGCCTGTTATGGTAAGCTAAGCAACCATAACTCGCGCCACCACCGTGCACTGCTAAGACTAACACCCAGGACATCAAAGATGGCATCACAGATATCATTGATGACATCACTGATGACATCACATGTGCATTTACTTTTCATATAAGGGGTTGTAAATGTAATGTTGGCAAAAAAGTATTAGGGATTATCGGGCAATGTGTAATAAACTACATACTTCATTACGCAATGTAGTGTTCTAAAGAACATTCCATTGCGATTTTCTTTCTAGTACAGGAACCTACTCGTACAGAAATGTAGGTATTGGCTGCAGCATACACCACAGAGGTGCTATATTTATAATTTTCCAAAGTTATATAATAAAACGGTGAATGTTCTGTATCAGACTTTTCCGTACTGTGAAACATGTACTGAGTAGCTAATAATACATCACTTACTACATATTTCTACTAATACACACAAAACATAAATAGACTACAATGCATACAAATATGGGGCTTATAAATGGAGAGCAAAGTAAGCAAACAAGAGGCAGTGTCATTAGCAATTGTGTATAATCTACATGATTGTATTCACGCACAAAAATTATTTCTGTGTTTTAGGCCTGCTTTTTCCTCTATATATGTACATCATAAGATGCGATTAAATTCTAAGGAAAGTAGTGTAAGAACATGTGAGAATAGCAATATCTATAAATGTAATACCTTTCGAAAGTTACGTTTCTGACTGTCAGTAAATAAAACCACCTGGCCTAGATATGGCAGTGAACAAAAAAGAAGCGGCTAGACATATGATGTCATCAATGATATTTGAGATGTCATCTTTGATGTCCTGGCTGTTAGTCTTAGCAGTGCACGGTGGTTGCGTGAGTTATGGTTGCTTAGCTTACCATAACTGGCGAATTTCAGGGGGTTTTCGGTTTTACTTGGAACAATAATGTCCCTTTAACAACGTTTTTTCACTGAATATATATAAATATAAGTATATATATATATATAAACTATGTGGGAGATTTTCAGTCTTTTTAAACTCTTTATTCCTTTTCCCTATATGACACCGATTTATATGGGTTGTAACTGAACTTCAAAATGGAGATGTGCTCCTATATTGCGCACTGTGCCACTTAGAATTTTATCTATTTTTGTAACATGGAGTCCTGACTATTGCCAAGCAAGCCCAATTCTGAACATGAATAGACCTATGGTGATGCTGTGATATGGAGGGACAGTGGGTTTAGAAAAGCACTTGCACTTTATTAATGATGAATAATCATCATACTTTGCTGCTATGATGTTTTGCACTATGCATTAGCACTTTATTATGTTGATATTAAGCATTAGCACTTGATTGCAAAATTGTCCCTAGATACACAGAACTGCAAAAATGTTATATCATTGTTTGATGTTTTTAAATTGAGGTCGGATTTAGAATCAGACAAAATTTTATCTTATTTATGCGTATATACTTTCTGCATATAGCGTCACTAAGACGCTGATTCTATGCTCATTGCCGGAATGGACATTGTTGGCAACATTGGAAATACAAAATTTACAAGTAATTGTTAAAGTACAACAAAATTCACTTTGAGAATATACATCCTCTTTCATTCATGAAATGTAATAGATGTCGGAACGACTGAGTATGCAGACATGTTACTTTTATATACATGCACTTTGCACTTTATAAGATGGCGGAACGCAAATGTAGAGGCAGTACATCTCTGTAAATTACCCTGTTGATGTTTACTAATGAGTCATGGGTTAAAGGAGCTCCCATAACAGGGTGGAGCTACTGTGAACAAGCCACAGGAGTGTGGTGAAACGCGTTAGTCAGCCTCCTTGCGACTGGGAAGCCGTTTCTTATTGTTAGATTTATCTAAATAAAACTTGAACTTTTTTAAAGCCAAACTGGTTGCTGTGTAGCCGTCCTCTGTTGGATCCCTCTGAGTGAACTGTTCTGGTGAGCAACTGTTGCTGGACATTTTGGATTTTCGTCTGTTGATGGGAGTGCAGCTCACAAAAGTAAACAAGACTTTGCGGTCTTGATTCGCTTTCATTTGCATATATATATATACATTCAATGAAAAAACGTTATTGAAGGAACGTTATGGTTAAGTTGCACTAATAAAAACCTATGAAAGTCAATGAAAAACCTTTGTTAAAGGGACGTTATGGATGCAGATAAAACCGAAAACCCCCAGAAATTCGGCAGTTATGGTAAGCTAAGCAACCATATCTCGCACCACCACTGTGCACTGCTAAGACTAACACCCAGGACATCAAAGATGACATCACAAATGTCATTGATGACATCACATATCTGGGCCACTTGTTTTTGGTCACTGACATATATAGGCCAGGTGGTTTTGTTCACTGACTGTCAGAATATTAAAATTGAAAAAGGTGATATATATCTGGACATTAACCTTGTCATATGTTCTTTAAGTACTTTCTTTAGGGTTTGGTCTCAGCTCATGGTGCACATACATGGGGAAATGTGCAGGCCTCAAACACACAGTTCATTTGTATACATGAAGATAAACTTTAATGTCATTAACATTTTCTGATTATGCTGTTTTTTCTTCCTTACTTTAGTTTCCCTGTATATGCCTCTGATTTATATGCATTGTGGTTCTTCATATGTATTGTTTGTGTCTTGAATTGTTAGCTAGTTATTACATGTTTAACATTACTCAAAACTTTGATAAGGTAGCATTCATTATTGTACTATCCAAAATTACAAGATTATAAATAGTTTACTTCTATGGTACATGCTGCAGTCATTGCCTATGTTTATATATGATTAGGTTTCTGTATTAACAACAACACTCTAATACAATGATTTTAGATGAGTACGTTCTTTAATAGATTAAGTAGTTTATGATAGGTCTCCCGATCACCCCTGACATCTTGTTACCAACAATATAAACAAAACTCCTTGAAGGGACTTTTCATCAAAATGTATTTCACATCTGATGTCATCAATGACATTTGTGATGTCATCTTTGATGTCCTGGGTGTTAGTCTTAGCAGTGCACGGTGGTGGCACGAGTTATGGTTGCTTAGCTTACCATAACTGGCGAATTTCTGGGGGTTTTCGGTTTTACTTGTAACCATAACGTCCCTTTAACAAAGGTTTTTCATTGAATTTCATAGGTTTTTATTAGTGCAACTTAACGATAGCATCCCTTTAACAAAGTTTTTTCAGTGAATTTCAAAGGTTTTTATTAGTGCAACTTAACCATAACGTCCCCTTAACAACGTTTTTTCATTGAATTTCATAGGTTTGTATTAGTGCAACTTAACCATAATGTCCCTTTAACAAAGTTTTTTCAGTGAATTTCATGGGTTTTTACCCGTGTATGCTATTTTTCTACAACTTACTAATATCATACTTACCCAATATAGCAATATTTCTGTCCAATTTACAAAGTGTCACCTTAAAACTCTGCCATTTCCCACCTTCTAGAATAATTTTTAACACCCCTATACACTTTTTGCAACTATTTCAACTAGTTTTGCATCCGTATACGTCTACAAACATCTGACTTCATTGCGGACCTTCCGGACAGTGCCACATGACCATACGCTGGTGCGCGTCATGATGACATGTCTGAGAACTCGTCCGCACTTCACAATAAGATCCGTTTTTCACGGGCAGTTTGGAACTGCATTTTCTACTGATCTAGGAACCTATTCCTACTCATTATCCATTAACAATCTAGTACACAGTACATACTTTTAGCAACACTGCTATTTATCTTAAAATGGTATCAGCTAATGCCATGTCTCCACCCCAAGAGCCACCACCACTGCTGTAATCAAGGAACATGAGAAACACTGCCCCCTACCTTAGAAATAACGCACGCGCAACAATTTCCCCTGTCCACCTACCCCTCCATATAAGTGATTGGTGCCTCTTCCCTCATTTCCCACCCAACCTTTCGTTATTAGCTCTCCTGCCAAAAAAAACAAATACAAAAAACAACAAAAGAAATGTTCCTCTAGGAACCACCTTTTACAGTTAAAAAATAGAACAAAAAAAACATATAGACTTCATCTACTTTATATTTCTCAGTAAAGTACATAGGCTCAATAAGATTTTCCAACATTTCCATTTGCATTTTGTGTTATGCTAATGGGAATATTGTGGCGTTCATCCTCCGTTCCTGGGACTGGAACGGTGGATACCGGCCCGGCAGCTCAAGTTATCAGCCCAAGCGAGGGTGGATAACGAGGTCTCTGGACCATTATCCCCCCATTCCAGCCCTTGTAATGGGGGATCAAGGCTTTTTGCACCCTAGGTTCCCAAAGTGGGAATCCGGAGTGCTAAAAAAAGGATTTTTCTTCCTACACTGGGACGCCTGTTCACAGACATCGCTGGACTGTCCCAGACTGTTCGCGGACATCGGGGAAGAAAGATGCACATTTTTTGCCTTTTTAAGGCCATATCCCATCCTATCCTCATCCCCCCTGACCTCCCCAGAGATTGTTTGATAACTTTTCCAAGTTCAATGTTGTGTTTTTTTATATGTTTTTACCGCAATGTTCGCGGACACCAGGGGATGTCTGCAAATCCAAAACAGTGGGCATTCCCAAAAATCGGACACACTTCACACTTTTTACCATCCAATCAGAGGGCGCGCTGATGTCCGCGGACCTCACGTCGGCTCCTGGACCAATCGGAGGCCCGTCCGTGGACCGAACAGGGAGGTGAGTCTGCGGACCGAGTCCAGATATCACACATTTTTTACCTACATTTTCATCGTTTTAAAAGAAACTACTGGACGGATGTACACCAAATTTACAAAAGCATGCTTTCGGAACCAACCTGCCGCTCCTGGTGAAAATCTGTCTAGCGGTTTGAGCTATAGGTGTGAGCACATTTTTTTTTACATTGCGTCTATGGGAAAAAACACAAATTTTGGAACGCCCCAATAACCCTGCCCCACCCCCACACCACCTGCCTGAGGAAACCTTGCCAAACTTCTCAGGATCAATCTGCAAAGTTTCGTGAGGATTCGTTCAAGTGGAGGGGGGGCGAAGTTATAAGTCACCCAAAAAGTGTTCTTCCTATGGGTTGAGCAACTTAACCATTACTACAAGGCCGCTACCACAGGCCCTGTAATATGTCTATACTCACTGGCATATAGCACACTATGATGCCTCAATAAATATATATCCTCAACACTATTTGACACACCAAAGTTCATACGGTGTTTCTTAACAATCCATCCCGAAACATCCTGTCCATGCGCACTTCTCGCGATGCTTCAATAACTATGCCACCATTATCACATCATTCCTGTGCACACTGCCACATCGCCTCCTTACCAATGCACCGAGACATAAATCATTGACACAAATCTGCCTCAAAGAAATAGATGCATCCTACAAGTCCATGTGGCAAAATGCAACGCTATTCCTGCAAGGCCTGTAAAAGGGTTAATAATTAACTGTAGCACATGTTATAACACTGTCATCACACCTCAATGCATCCATGCCTAACCTACAACACCACATCTGCAAATTGTGGGGACAAACTTAATGAATACTCTGAGAACAAACCCTCCTAATACTAGATACAAACTCCTACTTGTCAGCAATACCATGAGGTTTGATGTCAAACAAATTCCAGTTCCTTCTGAAGAACCAAAGTCTAACTAAGTATACATATGGCAAAATGGGTCTGCAGGTTATCACTGATATAAAGAGTAAGACCCTCAAGGATTGAAGATAACCTAAATTGCTTTACTCAGATGTATGTGCCAGACACCTCAAGGGTAGAGGAAACCACAATGCCAGAGAAAATCAAGGTTGACTACATTCTACAAATCCTCTTATGTTATATTATATGGGAGGTGTGTGCAGCACAATAATCACCTACATAGGTATCTCGGCACTTTGGAGGGGGAGTGTTATTGCGCTTAGTACTAGGCTGACAATCATACTATGGGTTTAATGAAGATTGAAAAGAAAAGTGTTCTGTTTTTACGAAAAGATAATATGTTAGATTCACTTCAGAGATCAAGGGGTAGGGTATTCCATGTGCTTAATGCATTAACTAGGAAAGAACGGCCTCCTAGTCTGTCCTTCCTGTAGGAAGGCATATTCAGTTTCTTGTCATGCCTTAATCTTGCTGAGTACAAAGAGGTATATGAGCTCAGGTTGTAAAACAGTGGATTTGCTGTTGGATGTAAAAGACCTTTGAAAACTATGCACATTATTTTGAAGATTATCTGATTTTTTTCATCAGGAGGCAGTGTAGAGATCAGAGAGCTGGGGTGATGTGCTCATACTTCGAGTATTCAGTTAGAAGTCTAGCCGCTGTGTTTGGACTCTCTGCAATCTCGCAATCATGTAGTTAGGGAGGCCAAGATGTATGACATTAATAAAAATCCAGGCGAGAAGACACAGGGAAGTCCACCACCATGACCGGGTCAGGGAAGGTAAGGTAAGAGTCTTTTTCTTTTTCTAGTGATGAAATAACAAGATTTTATGACTGAGGATACTTGGGAATTCAGAGTTAATATATTATCTAGAATTATACCTAGATACTTGACCTCAGCACATGGAATAGGGCATTGCCTAGAACAGTTAGGCCAGCAGGTTGGTGTCCAAATGTTTCGTTTATCATTGATGTAACTCTAAAGCATATGAGGGTGGGTCTTGCCACTGCAACTAGACATTTAAGGTGGGAATTTCTCGCACTTGAAGGACCTTGGGATGGGCAATGTATCACAGTAAGATCCACACAGAGGTTGGGTATTTATTGCACTTAGATCGTATGTGAGACTAAGCTCTTTGTGCGTATATAGAATCCAGGGGGCAGACAAGGTTGAATGTATAGCTAACCCATTGATTCCTTTCGCACTCTGCACCTTCGAAATGTTTAAAAAGGCATGGCCTCACTCCCACACACATCTGAACTTACAAATAATTCAAACACTGTTGCACAACACGTCTGCCATCAGAATGAAGCTAACTTTCACGACAAAATATCGAACTGTAACTACTCTCCTACCTTTTCTATCCACTTACACATCAACTCCTGCTTAGCTCCTAGTGCACCTAATTTCTGCCCATTCACATGCAATTTCAGACATGAGTGACTAGCAGGGTCTTGGCCACCCTCTCATAACTTTAATGGCCAAAATGCACACACACATAATAGCACCCCCCAATTTTCCCATAATTTGGACTTCGATCCCTCCGAGTGCCTTCTATCACCAGCGTGTTGGGACCATAATTATGGCGAAAGGTGCTATACAAATGACAAAATGAATGAATTAATTAATTAATTGATAACATATTTTCATTTTATCTGGATTTATTTTTAAAACAGACAAGTCCATCCGGGACTTAACATTACAGAGACAGTTTTTGATCTTAGCAGAGAGCAAATCATCACCCGCCTTAAGGTCCACAAGCATCTGTGTAGCGTCGGCCTGGTTAAAAATGTGAGACCAGAGTGATGTAGGAATTCCATTACTGCTAGAGATATAGGCTGAAAAGGAGGGGTGATAAAGCCGCTCCCTTATGCACACCGAATTTCAAGGGATGGGGCTGAGAGAAGAAGGATCCTAGATGAATTTGTTAAGTCTGACCCTCTAAAAATGATTGAATCCATTTTAGCACAGATCCTTGGAATACTAATTTGTACAGTCTCTCCGACAGGATGAGGTGGTTCATGGTATCACATGATGCCGAGAGGTCCAAGAGGATTCGGGAGCCAGTTTAATTTTTATCAGCTTTAAGTCTCAGAGGGTCTAAAACAGATACCATGGCAAATTTGGTACTGCACATTGGTCTAAAACCGAATTGTGCATTATCCAGAAAATGTGCTGTTTCAATGAACTCTGCATCTGGGAAACAACAGCCCTTTCTAATTGGTTGAGCAGATAAGGAAATGACGTAATGGGCTATAGATAGATACACCCTTGGGGTCCAAGGACATTCTTTTTAGAAGGGGATTAATAACTGAACTGTTTCCAGGTTGAAGGTACAGTGCCCTTCAAGTGAGGCATTGAACATCGATAGAATCATATTGTGAACACTAGGCTAATATCCCAGGCAATTCCGGGTGGTAAGATGTCTGGGGGTAACCTGAGCCCTTTGAGGAAGTAAGATGCTCTATATCATCTCTGCTGAGCTCGGTGAAAGAATCCACAGTGTCCTGGAAGAAAAAACTGATGGGTAAGCCCAGCAGAAGATTGAGTTCTGCTGGTGTTGGTAAGCTCTGGTTCTGTTCTAATCTTCTCTATCTTATCTATGAAGTGGAGGGCCAGTCAGACATTGGAAAGGTGTAATAGTAGTCAAATGTGCCTCATTGCAGAGCTAAATCACTGCCAGGAATACCTTCTTAGTTAGATTAGGAGCTGTGGTAATTTCACAGCCACAAAAAGGCTTTTTTGCTTTTACAATTTCTTTCTTGTAAAAGGTCAGGTGCTGTTTAAGAGGCATTAGGGCAGCACACTTATTGGAGGGACGCACTTCCTCTTATTGTCTCTAATCTTCCGGTGAAGAGAATTAAGTTCTGTAGTGAACCACTTTTTAATGTGTGTTTGAGCAACACAGGCATTTTAATATGGCAGGGGGCAATTTATCAATCGTCTCTGTGATAAGAGAGTGCAGGCTGCTAAGTAGGGAGTTAGGGTCATTTGTCTCTGTTTTATTGGATAGGTCCGATGAGTTAAGAAGAAAACTTGAAACTGTTTATTTTGTCTCTCAGTTCCACGAGCGGGAGAGAGCTTATTGCATTTTAATTGTTTTAGTAGCTTGGATCTGAAGGAAGGGGATTGAGAAAGGTATAACGAAGTGGCCAGTCCAGGGGAAATGGGCAGGGATGGAACCGATATTTCAAGGTCCAATTGGAAATCTGATTCAGGGTGTGTCGTGTCTTGTGAGTGGGGAATTTGAAAAGTGAAGTTAAACTAAAATCTTGTAAATAATGGATTTATTGTGTAACGTTCCTATTTAATTCAGATTCTGTTCAAATCTCCTCATATAAACAATCTAGTGTTCTTTATAGAAAGGCATGTCAGAGTCTTCAAAAGTTCATAAAAAACGTTACCACTGAGGCCAGGTGGACTATATACCAGTAAAAGGTTGAGGGCATTCGACTGTGCAATTTTAAGTTTGAGAGGAAAACGGTCAATCCTCTGGCTTGAGGAACACATGAGCGTTGTTCTTTTGAGCTCTGACTTGAAGATAATAGCCATTCGACCACCTAATGTGTTACAGCTGGATTTAGAAAGATAATTGTAATTAATGGGGGTAAGGTCAGAGAGTCGGGTGGGGTCATTGTCCTGAATCGAGGTTTCAGCTAGGAAGAGAATGTCACGACTGTGATTAATGATTAGACTGACTATTAAACATCTGCTGTTAAAAGCTGATCTAACGTTCATTGGCAGACATTGAAGGTTGAACAGGTCTTTATTTTGTGCAGACATTTGTGACATTACAAAGGATTGAGTGCGTAGATCAGGAGACTGGCATTTTTAGGGAGTGGAACAACATGAAATAGGTTAAAGGATCTTCGCTTATTAGTAATGATTTCATCAGTAAGCGGATCTCTGAGGGAAACTTGTCTAACAATACAAGTAAAAAGTTTAAAGAGTCACCGTAAAACGTGTCAACGTTAGCAGGCTCGGAGTTTGCAGTGCTGCTGAGGTTGATCGCAGACGGGCTTAATTTAGGCGCCTCTGTGGCGCACCCGCTGCGCACGCCAGTTGGGCAGTCTTGCCATTTGCTGTTGTATATATGTGTGTTCGGAATAGTAAAGGACGTAGAAAGGGGACAAGGGTAGCAAAGGAGATGGGAGGAAATGAAGATGCTAGGAGAACAAATTGCTAGTCCACAGTATGGCAAAATGAAAAGTAAGGTGATATTTCACTAAGCTTAAAATAGAGGCATTCTAAAACATCCTGTAAATAATGCTGCTGAAACAGAAGAATTTAATCTGACATTAAGATAAAATGTGCAAAATGAACAGGCTAAAATTCGTCTAATAGTAGCTAGCAGCATAAATAACAGCTAGAAGAACAAACTGCGAGTCAATAGTATGGTAAAATAAAAAATAAGGGTGCATTATCTATGGTCAATTCTCTTGGTCGCTTATGGCTGCAGAATTTGGGGTCAAGTAGGGAAACTGCTTGATTCTGCATTACATAGCAATGTTGGCATCTACACAGTGCTAAGTTGAATTCCTCTCACATCTCACGATTAACAGGGTTATGGCATCAGTGATAGAAATGGGGATGGCATTGTCTGGCTAAAGGCATATTCATGGCCACATATGGAAGGATCACAAAAAAGTACAGCAATGAAAATGCCATTGAAGAGTGTTTTACTGTTCGGAGACCTTATTCGAGGTTTTGGATGTATGTCTACTGATCTTGTGGTCGTGTGGTCGAATTATTTCCTCTCTAATTTATGTGCACAATTTCTATTCATAGAACGTGGGCGGAGGCCCTCAACATGCTCCCCACCGCCCCAACACTAGCCCACCCCCTGCCAGTATTGCTTAACTCCAACTAACCTCCTACATTTTGGAGGGCCGATTCGAACAAAACAATTAGAAAATAATTATTTGAACAGTTTTTCAATGGTCATTCGCCCTACTTCCAAAGTTTTCTGAAATTTTAAACATATTGATAAACGTTAAAAGCCAACCAATAAAGAATTAAAATACAAACCTGGGGATTCCAAGAGGTTCTACAAAATGAAGGTATCGCCTAGAAACAGTATACAGCAATAGATCAGTCGGCCCTACCCCATCCTCTTGGGAGTATAGCTCAGGGGCAACATGCTCGGCTTGGAAGCAAGACGACACAGCGCAATACAGGTTCGAACCCCGGGTCCGCGCTTAGAAACCTCTGGGTGTTAAGCCGTTATAAATAACCTATCAAAGATGGTGGAACAGAGCAGAATTGAAGGATTCTCCACCCGTTCATAGCTCCTTCTTTACCCCTCTGACTAAAGGGACCCAAAGAGGCAAGCATTCATACAGGGAATAGAAGACCTGTGGGGAAAGGGTGGGACCTCATTGCTGGTTCAATCCCAATATTATCCCGGTTCTCAAACAATTAGGAACATACAGGTTTGTGTTAGGTTTGAACCATCTCAACTAGTTTCTGGCAAACCACCCCTTCAGGACAGCATCCTGATGTTATCAGGGGAGATCTTCTATCATAAATAGATGATGTGAAAATCAACATCCCTATTTGGGAAGCACACAAGAAGCGTCTCAGCTTTGCTTGCAGGGGCCACCTTCCACTTGCAATGTGGGGCCCTTCTATGTGGTCTAAACACTGTCTGAGGGTGTGCACCAATTTGTTTGCCCCAGTAGTCGCATCACTGCATAGGGGGAGTGCAGGTGGCTGCCTACCTAGACGTGTGATGGATCAGGACCCTATAAAATGCACAGCTGATTGATCATGTGCACAAAACCTGCAGACTACTTATGTCTTTCAGACAACAAATAAATCAGGAGAAACTCAGGTCCAACCACGAGCCCTGGTATACAAAGGAAAGTCTTCAGAATGGACCAATACAGAAAATTATTTTTCACTAGACAGTGCAGTGAACGTTTGGAAACGCCTGAACAACATATCATGTTTGGAGAATCTTCAGCGGCACACTACTGCAACTAAAGAGAAACATGGTGTCTTGTGTCTGTTTAGCAACCTGGGCCGCGCTACATCTGTGGCATGTGGTGGCCATAGACATAGAGACTGGATTCCAGCGTATCACGACTTCGAAGCAGTGCTTCCTGTCAATGGAAATCTAAGGAAAGCACTACACTGGTGGCTACATAAGGATGTTGGGAACCAATAATTCCCCTTCAGCAGGCAAGCTCCAATCAATGGTCTAGGATGAGGAGCTACACTGCAACAGCTTGGTCATGAAATATGGGACTCAGCAGTGACAAATAATTCCTGTACAGGAAGGCGTTTTCGGGCCACTGATGAGATTCCATGATCAGACTTGGAGAAGATCAGTCATAGAATAGATAATACCACCATAAGGAGTTATGTCAACTGGCATGAAGGCACCAAATCACAGCTCCGGGTGTTTGTCGGGAAATATTTGATATTCCTACGGGCAGACCACTTTAGAGGGGCGTATAGTACCTTGCCAGACCAGCTCATCAGGATCTTCTGGCCGTGGAAGGAATATGTGCAAGCTTTAGGGAGCCTGCCCTGGACCAGAGAATGCAGCGCTGCCTAATGTGTGTTCTGGGTCCCTAAGCATGGGTGCAAGGGGAACAGATGCTACACCACTGGAAAGATGAAAGCTTCGTTGGCTCTTTTCCACTGATCTTGCTGATACCAATATATCTGCTAAAAATCTGTGACTCCAGAGCCGAAGTCACACTGGAAGTATCCGGTTGGCTAAGAGGAACATGGTTTCTGCTCCACCCCGATTGTGGTATCCCAGGCATGGATCATTCCATTATTTTCGAACGATAGTACCGGTGGAGGGTAATATAAACAAGTGTTGTGGATGGATGGCTTGGAAATTGAGAGGCAAGGTTTACTCTGTAGTGCTTCCTCTGCATAATCAGTGCGAGCTGTAAAAACCTCTAGACACCCAGCAACCCTCAAAGTTTACAACCAGCACCAGGGAACAGTTTCATAGGGGGGCTCGGAATAACATACTGCCTTTCACATGTGGGGTTCCAGATGTTACACAACTCCTCAAATACAGGGTCCCAGAGAACTAGCTTTTGCAGCTCGCTGGTAACCATGGGCAGTCAATGGAGCGTTCCAGGTTCCATGGGAGCGTGTAACCCAGGTGGGGAACGCTGGTGGATTGATTGCGTAATTTCTTCTAGCAGAGTAAACACTCATTTGAGTGTTCCACCATAAGATCTGTCCCTGATGCTGCAGGTTACACATTCACACACGTTTGAGATAGTGGAGGCTATCCTTTTGAAACACCTGATACTGGCAGCTGTGTTCTTAGAAGCCATCGCTTATGCCAGAAGATTGAAGAGATAGAGGGGGCCCTGACTGCAGAGCCCATCTTTCTCATCTCATTGCTGGGAGCAATGGTTCTAAAAGGCAATCTCTCTTGTCTCCCAAAGGGTGTACCAAAATGTCACTTATCTCAAGGCATGGTACTGTCAGCCTCTCCTCTGACCCTGGCCACTACAGAGGACGAAATATAGCAACACCCGCCTGTGACGAGAGCCGCTGTAGCCTGCCTCCTGAAAACAACCCCAATAAAAAAAAGTCAGACACTCTGTGACATTTGGAGCTGCCGGAGCTGGTTAAATAAGGCAACAGGCATTCCCACATGCACGTCCCGGTTTCGTTCTACCATATGCATGCCTTTCGAGGCTGAAGGCGTTCCTCTCCCAACCAGGAAACAGGGATATTCCACGAAAGACCTGACAGAGCGTCTCAGGGTGGTCCACTGTCGAATATTTGCCGGGCAGCCACATGGGCAGCCGAACACTTTTGCAAAGCACGACAGAATGTGGATTGCCCTGCTTCCTGTGCGTTTCCCAAAAGTGCAGGAGCACAGGCACCTGTTGACGGAAGTGCGAGTCTCCGTTGTAGGGTTGAATAAAGGGTGATGGCTGGTGGTACAGCATACAGTATGACAAAAAATAGGTAATATAGAACATTCAATTGTTATACTAACAATTGAATGTTCTATATGACCTTCTTTATGTAAGACCAAGGAAGACAGACTGAGATTCACCCTATTCCAAATTCATTTTTGTCTTATACCTTCTTAGTCCATTTGGGTGGGCTTTGTGGAAGGGTGGACACTGCCTATCCTCCAATACTGAGAAAAAGAGTGGTCAATCGCGCACTAGTACAAGTTTCTCACCCAAATATCATAAATCTTTCAGCATACAATATGACCTCTGGGGTTTATATACAGTCCCCTGCATTCTAAGCCTTAGTATATGTCACCCGTAAGGGCTCGGGTAAGGAAGATGGTTGGACGTAATGCTTTGATTATCAGTAATCTTCATTACTACTAGTCCCACTCTTCCTTTTCACAGTACATTCACCCTGCATCCGGTGACCATAATCTTTTGGTGATATATATACACACCTCCAGTAATGAAAGGAGCGGGAGAAGGTACCAGAGAGTAATGAATACTACTGGCAAGTGATCGATACATTGCATCCATGTATACTCTGCAGTTCAAAGGGATGCACCCAATCACGAACGCTCATTGGGTGTTGCAGCGCTAGTGGACACATGGTTAGTGCACGTTTCATAGAGTCCGCATAGAGTCCGCAGGGTTTTCTGTATTTTGCATCCATACTGCATTGGTTGCAATTAAGCCTTTTCCCCCGATAAATACACCTTCTGACCGGTTTATGGACAATCCATCGAAAAAGATGCATCGAAAAGACATGCATCGAAAAATATGAATCGAAAATAAATGCATCGAAATTCTATGTTTAACATTAAAAGTATATATCCATCGAAACTTTTCCATCGAATGGTTATGTACTTATAAATGTAAAAGATAATATTTCGATGCTTTTATCTTCTATGTTAAAACGTTACATGGAGCTAACCAGTGCTAACATTTCAGCACTGGCCAGCTCCTTGTAACGTTTTAATATTTTTTTGTATTTTGGGGGTTCCCCCTCCCAGCCCCCCCAACCCCTACGGACACCCCCTTTAACCCTAACCCAATCCTAACCCTATCTCTAATCTAACCCTTAATCTAACCCTTAATCTAACCCTAAATCTAACTCTAGCCCCAACCCCAACCCTAACCCTAATCTAACCCTTAATCTAACCATACATCTAACCTCAGTCTCAACCCTAAACCCTAACACTAACACTAATCTAACCCTTAATCTAACCCTTAATCTAACCCTTAATCTAACCCTAGCCCCAACCCCAACCCCTAACCCCAAACCTACCCCTAGCCATCGAAATTAACCATAAAAAATTATTCAATGAATATGCTTTTCGTTGGAAAGGCAATTCAATGAATAATTTTCGATGGAAAGGTATTTCATGGAATGGGTTTAGATGGAAAGACCAGACACCCTTCTGACCCATAGCATCCTCTCCAAGGACAAACCATTGTTTCTCTTTTGCCCCACCTGGATTCCAAACGCAGATGCGCCTCAGCTCCCGACCGGCTACTTCTACTATGAAACCTTCCTGCAACCGCCATTTTTAATCGATTGACCTCTGGACCATGCTCTGCAAGACTGATGATGTTTTCGATTTCATTAGAGCATTCCTAATTCTCCATATTGTTTAATGTCACCCAAATGATTGACCTTTACTACAATGGTCTGAATAAAATCTCCTCATATCAAGACAACTAAAACACTCTTGTTTTTTATTCTGAAACGTAATGTGATACATCAGTTTTCCTATAGTCGCTATACGGGACATCAGCCCTGCCAAAAAGAGTCCTAACACTTCAATTAAAAGTTTCGCTATATAGTGTTCCTTCATCCAGAAAGGATATTCAGCTTGTTCATTAATGTATTCTTCCTACCACCACATCATACACTGATATTTACCTTCTAATTACAGGCATCCCGACTGTGCTGCTAGAAATTATCTCATCACTTAAAATCCTATGTACATTTCATCATAGAATTGTATGCTTTGTAAAGGACCCTCTGCAGCCTGAAACCGGAGTCTTTTTTTTATGGCCATGGTTACGTGACAGAACATGGGGGTGGGGCCCTGCAGGGAGAATCCAAATGGATGTGAAAACCAGTGATGGGAAGAAGGGTCCCGTCCATGGGGCAGGGGAAAGGGTAGTGATAACCATGCCGTTCGTTTTCTCTATGGAATGCTAAGTACAGGGCAAATATACAAAAATGGCGCCCTCATTTGTGGGACCTCCCAGTCATTGCGACTTTGGGGGTGCACAAAAAAACGACTCCCATTACTGCGCCCAAGCAGAGAGGGGGTTGCAGGGGTGTCCTCTGCCCTCCCTGGGTGCAGTAACGGGAGTTGGAGGGTGCAGTGGTGTCCCCTGCTTACCATTGTGTTAAGTGGGCGACAAGAAAGTTAAAAAGAAAAAAAAAAGCACCCTGCAGCGTCAGCTCCGACCCAGGTAAGTGAAAGGACCCAACGCTGCAGGGATAGAGGGAAGTCGGTGGCGCACACATAACTGTGCTGCTGTAAAGGTGGGGGGCGGGATAGGGGGAGGTGGGTAAAGTGATCTATTTGATCACTGCCTCGCCCCGTAATTGGCATTGGCGCAGTGATGACATAGATTCTAGTACAGGCAGTTCACGCTGAGTCCTGTTCATAAGTATTATAATAATTAGCTATTTATATATCACTTTTTTAATGCAAAGCACTTTACATAGGACATATTTACATACAAAATTACCCAATCAAAATTGGTACTTACCTTAGTCGATCTTGAACCTGCGACCTGCAGATTGACCTGCTGATCAAACACAGATTATAGCCATGAGCACTTAGCACACTGAGCTATTTTACCAACTATGCTAGGTCTCAGTTACAAGATATTTGAGATAAAGTAGCCTCATTTTGTCCGTAAGCATTAAAATGAAAAGTACTATCAGTGTGCATTTTTACCCATGGAATCCAAAAGAAATATCCAAATAAATGGACGCACAGACTTTACGGTACTTTCATACTGTTAAAAGATGTTAGTCCAAAGGCTAGCTAGCCTGTACAGTGCTCTGCGGCTCTCGAGCTGGGCCTGCGCTGTAAACAACAAAATAAAATAAAATGAAAATTGTTTTGCCGCTGACATGAGCAGATTTTGTGGCATACAATGCAATCTGTGACCGTGCTGTGTTTCCTAGTGACGTGGCGTATCAGAATTGCTGAAAGCAAGGTACTTCTTTGCCGCACGCTGTATTTGATGGAGCTTGTTTTGGGGCGGCTTCCTGTAAAAGGGTATTTTGAAAACAAAACATCTGTCTGCCTGTGACACGTCGTAAAATGCAGGCGTTGTACCTAATTGTGTACTAAAGAAATAGCAAATTGCAGTCTGTTGTACTTATGGTCGTGGCATGAGTCACCGTATTTTTCCACGCATGAATGCATTTCGGCTAACTAGCGTGCACGTCGGAGAGAACGAGCACTCATGCGCTCCCGGCGCCAGGTGAAGTGCAGAGCTGCTACATGTTAGCCACCGTAGGGTGACCAGACGTCCCGGTTTTTCCGGGACTGTCCCAGTATTTGGGGCACTGTCCCCTTTCTCAAGGTTATGGTCCCGTTAGAAACTGCATTGGCCCTAGTTTTTTGTAGTAGTTCTTCATAGCTGGCAAGCTGGAATGCACAATCTCACACAGAAGAAATGCTGCATTTTACAACTTCAGATAGTATTAGTTTGTTATGAATTTATTATAAGGTGTTTCTTTGAACAGTAACACTTAATCCCCCTTCCCCTCCAAACGCTACTGTAGTGTAATGCCTTGAGAGCAACTTTTAAGGGTAAGCCATACTTTTATATTAGTTGCACAGTCCCGGTTTTTTGCTTTAAAAATCTAGTCCACCCTAGCTGTTACGTTGCAAGCACTAAGTGCGCATGCGCGAGCCTCGTTATGGCCACGTATGTGCATACGCAATAAAGACGTCCCGTGTGGCAGTTGCCGCCAGGACCTCATCAGCACTACACGCGTCACTGTGTCTCTGTGTGCGAGCAAGTGTGGATGCGTGAATAAGGCGGCCCGAGGCACGGGTTAGCCTGAAACATTGGCGATGAGGAACGGCTGCCACGAAAAGGATGATTGGTGCACGCGAGTGTATCAATCCCACACCCTTTCTCCGATGCAGTCCGGACCCGACACGATAGCGGGCGGCCATTTTGGTTTCAGCGCGTGGCATAGCTGCGGCTCGTGGGGGTGCTCTTGCGCTACCCACATGCTGTGAGAAACTTCAAGCAAATGTTTGGAATCCTCGTGGCTTCCCCACACCGGAAGGCCGCAAATTTGGTCCGTGTGGACCCCATCTCTTTACAGGGTGGAGAGGAGGACTGCCATGCCTGGGATCACAGTTGCTGGAGCCCACTGAAGGTAAGGGCACACCACAATTCACTGCCTACACGTCCAGGCCTGCGGTAGGTTTGAGAAGAACAGGTTTGCGGCCTCTTCCTTGAAGCGAGGTGCCTGTGCGACCTGTGCGAATGGGCGACAGCAGGGTTCATTAGCGCCCATGCAGGAATTTGATACCTCAGGCCCACCCTCTAAACTGGGACCAAGTGGCTCCTCTGGATAAAGAAATTGGACATGTTTTTCAAGGCAACGGGGAGGACGATGATGATGCGAAGGTCGCCACATTGTTATACTCAGCGGGCACCGAGGTGCTGCGCATATACGAATCCTTAAACCTCCAAGTGGTGACATATGCTGCTCCAAAACCACTTTATCCCACTGTCCAACATTGATTTCAACAGCATCATGATGTGTGGTGAGAGACAACACGAGGATGAATCGTTGTACCAGTTCTGCTCATGCCTGCGTCAACTGTCGAGTACGTGCAGGTGGGACAATGAGGAGGTAAGGATAAGGAACCAGGTGATACAGGGATGCAGCTCCAGCAAGCTACAAAGGCAGATCCTGAGAGAACCAGGCATGACGTTAACGCAAATCCTCGACAACGGTAGGGTGTATGAGTTCGCTGAGAGTAGAGGCGTGAAGATGGACGCCGCAGTACGCCCAGGCAAAGGAGAAGAAGCATTTTCCATTGCGAGGTCCACCCCAGCAAAAACACGCTGGAACCAGAAGCGCCAGGAAACATCCTTCACTCAAGGCTCCCCGCAGTGTGCCAATACTGCGGGGATGACTTGCCGCGCACAGAAGAATGCCCAGCTAAATCGAGGGTGTGTGGGAGGTGCAATACACCTGGCCACTATGCGAGGATGTGCCGAATGGCAGCTCCGTTACCGATGCACAGAGGAACTGCAAGAGCTAGCGGAGGCGGTTTCAGGAGACCGCGTAACGTTGCTGCACTGGAACAGGAAGTTCAGAGACTCAACATGGCGGAAAAGGAGGAGGATGATGAGGACATTTTCTTAATTTCAAATCTCGCCACAGATACCAAGCGAAGGAGACAACCCACTTGTGTCGTAAACATCAAAGGTGTCCCCTCGCCGTTACTAATCGACACAGGGGCCTCCGTGAGTGTGTTGGCCACGGAACACTACAAGGCAATCCCTGGTCCACCGCCGCTAGACAAATCAAAGGCGAAGACCTACACATTTGGAGGTGAAACGCCCTTTCAAATACTGGGCGTCTTCGTTGCACCTGTGACACACAACCAGGAGACCATCACGGCATGATTCTACGTCACCGACGTCAATCCACACTCACTTCTGAGCTGAGCCGCATCGAAAGCAGTCAATATTGTACATTTTACACTTGCAATATATCAGGCCGATATTGAACAACTTCTGGAAAGGTACGCAAGCATCTTCCAAGGGGTGGGCAAACTAAAGGCGGACCAGGTACACCTCCACATTGATGAGACTATCAGACCGACGACCGTCAAACACCGAAGAGTCCACTTCCACCTCAGATCACAAGTAGAGAAGGAACTGCACTTGCTTGTCAAGATGGAAATTATTGAGAGGGTGGAGGGACCAACGCCGTGGGTCTCGCCCATTGTGCTAGCGCCAAAGCCAAAACAACCTGCTGCGGTCTGCATTTGAGTAGACATACAACTCCTTAATGCCGCTATCAAACGCGAGCGCCATATCACGCCAACACTGGATGATATTGTGAGCGAACTGCAAGGCGCCAAGGTTTTTTCAAAGCTAGACCTGTGATCCGGGTATCATCAGCTAGAGCTCCACCCGGACTCGCGATACATAACAACATTTACCACCCATGAAGGCCTCTATCAATTTAAGCGCCTCAGCTTTGGCGTGTCCTCTGCCGCCGAAGTGTTCCAAAACACAAAAAGAGTAGCGCTGGCGGGCTTAAAGGGGGTGCTCAACATGAGCGATGACATTCTGGTGTTTGCATCTTCTCAAATAGAACACATGAAGCGATTAGAACTTACCCTACAGAGGCTAAGTGAGCAGGGCCTGACGCTGCATCGGTGAAAATGCAAGTTCTTCCAGGATCGCATTGGATTCTTTGGCTTCATATTTCATGCAAACGGACTATCACCTGACCCGGAAAAGGTCTGCGACATCCAGGAGGCTGCTGCACCTCAATCGCCCACCGAGGTGCGCAGTTTTCTCGGTATGGTGAACTATTGTGGACGCTTTATAAAAGGACTCACATCACTTTCGGAGCCGCTTCGCACACTGACCAAGAACGATGTACTATGGACATGGGACAAAAGGGAGCAGCAGGTGTTCCAAGACATTAAAAGGGCCATCTCAGATCAGGACACAATGGCATATTTTGATCCAACGGCTGAATCAGAAATTGTGGTGGATGCCAGCCCAGTGGGGTTAGGGGCCGTACTCATGCAGGCGGATGCCAGAGGAAACATGCGCCTGATCGCTTATGCCAGCAAAGCCCTGATAGAGACTGAAAAGGCGTTATTTACAAATAGAAAGGGAAGCGCTGGCTACCCTGTGGGGCTGTCGGAATTTCCGCCTCTACATCTTGGGGAAACCAGTAGTGGGGGTGACCGACCACAAACCACTGATACCAATCCTGGCAGGTGTGTCGTCCAAGCCCCCACCGCGCATCGAACGATGGATGCTAGCTCTTATAGAATATGGAGTGAAATTTGTGTACAGGCCCGGAACGAACAATCCTGCCGACTACCTGTCCCGCCACCCGAACAGCAAAAATGAGGAAGGTCTGGGGGAGTTGATGGAGTGTCAGGAACTGGTCCACAACATTGTTGTAGGGTCCATGCCAGTGGCACTCTAAAGGGAGGTGGTGGCCCGAGAGTCCAGCGAGAATGAAGTCTTCAAAATCATACGGTCAGCCATACAGAGCGGAGAGTGGAAGGAAGTCCTCAACAACACGAGGCGTGAGTAGAGGGCGCGAAAAGACCTACATGCCCCGTGGAAAGTACGAGATGAGCTCTCCGTCTCAGAAGATGGACTCCTACTACGTGGGCGACAGATCGTTGTCCCGCAGGCACTGGTGTCCCGGGTCCTGGAGCTGGCACACACCAGTCACCAAGGTGTCGCAAAGACAAAAGCACGACTAAGACCGAAAGTGTGGTTCCCTGACCTAGAGAGCCAGGTGGAAGGTCATGGGAGGAGGTGCATACCGTGCTAAGCAGCTAGTCCAGCAGAAAGGGCTCCGCCTATAAAGTCGATGGACAGGAGAGAACTCCCGTGGGATACGGTCCACGCGGATATCGGCTCGACGGGGAGGGGAATGTATTTTCTGGCTATTGTCGACCAGTGGTCGAGATACCCTGAGGTTGAGCTTGTGGACTCTACTGCAAGTGATCACACCATCCTAGCTCTCGAAAAAATCTTTGCAACTCATGGCCTTCCGACTGTTCTCTGCTCCGATAATGATCCACCATTCACTGGAAACCAGTTTGCACAATACATGAAGGAGAAAGGAATACAGCACAGAAAGGTCACGCCACTCTGTCCCCGGGCGAATGGGGAGGCGGAAAGGTTCATGAGGACATTGAACAAGGTATTCCACATCTCAGCAAACGGTGGAGGAGAGCTGAAGAGAAACATGTTCGAATTCCTACGGGAATACAGGATAACACCCCACCAATCGACCAGCTTGCGCCAGCAGAAGCACTATTCAGACGTTGCCCGAGAGGGCTAATCACAGAAATAGAAGGGCGGGAGCCGGGTGTGATCGACAACCACCGTGTTTGACGAGAGAGAGCAGCCAAGAATGCAAAGGAGAGCGAGAGGAGAGGCCTGCTAGAGAAGGACGTGATGGTAGGAGATTCTGTCCTGGTCAAGAACCGCAGGCCAGAGGGGAAGCTATCGCTCACGTACGAGCCACAGTCATGGACGGTCACACACGTGAAAGGAGAGATGGTAACGGTGGCCAGCGAAAGGGGAACAGTGACTCGCAACAAGTCATTCTTTAAAAAGATTGAAGTGCGTGACCGCGGAGGAGAGCAGGAGGACACAGCGGCAAGAGAAGAGAGAACTGACACCCCTGAGGAGGACACGCCGGACGATGCGCCACCCATCCATGTCATGCTGCTGCTGACCCTGCGAAGTAGCAGCAGGTATCCGGCGCGGGAAGGGCGCCAACCACCGGTACGTTTCACGGACTATATCATGGACTCAGGAGACTGAACCAGTATAAGGCCATGGCATGTGACTCACGTTGAGTCTGATTAACTGTAACTGGTTTACTGTTGTTTAATGTTTGTTTCTGTTTAAAGAAAAAAGGGATGTTACGTTGCAAGCACTAAGTGCGCATGCGCGAGCCTCGTTATGGCCACGCATGCGTATATGCAATAAAGACGTCCCGTATGGCAGTTGCCGCTGGGACCTCATCAGCACTACACGCATTTCTGTGTCTCTGTGTGCGAGGGAGTGTGGATGCGTGAATGAGGCGGCCCGAGGCACGGGTTAGCCTGCAACACTATCCACCCGGCTCTTTCAGAAAAGGTGCTGGAGAGTTGGTGGAAGGTATTTCATATGCTGTGCATCGCTCTATGAATATGTGCATACAGGTTCTGTTCCAGAGTTTTTAAAAGATAGTAAAATGAGATATATGCAGTCGTTATTAGGGATACATGTAATCCCTCAAACGCCCATTGAAACCACAGGCTGCAAGAAGTTCATTTTATCAGTGCATTTGATCAAATTGGCTCGTTCTGTCCAGTACCAGATTTGCGCTAATTAATATATTTTTACTTTACTGCCAACGCATGCCTCACTGATCTCTGTTGTCATCTTTAGACACATATGACGGTTTAGACCAATTGCAACAATACCCACGCATGCAACAATATGCTAGGGCAGGTTATTTCCCCCTTCAGCCTATGTCCAGCAGCGCCTCGCACGTATGCTCCCATCCTCGGTTCCCCTTGTCTCCCTCCCTCATCCGCACCTCGTTCTTCCTTATCACCACTTCCTGTCTACTCTTTGGTCACAGAAAGTGGTGCCCCGTTACCATCACCTATCCCGTAGCTCTCAACACACACCCTTCTGGTGGGTATTTCCCGCCAAAAGTATTCCCTCACCTACGCATCCGCCCACCCGCCGGCTCCTTTGTTTCATCCGCGTAGAACACATTTTCATTTTAACATTACGGCCATGGTCGAAACCTACAGGGGTTCCTCTTGGTCATCTTTAGGGAGACATTCTGTTTGCTAGTTTCTGACTCGGGGTTGCCGCCGGCTAGGGTGGCCAATTGTCCCGTATTTTGTGGGATTGTCCCATAATTGGGGACTCTGTCGCGCAGTTTGAGTGTGACTCTCGGGGGACAGCAAGTCGGGACAACCTGGGTCAAGCACAGCCACTCTGCAAACGGAAGTGGCTGTCTGCTTTCTTTCTCTGGGCGGCTCTGGCTCCTTTTGAGCCTGCAGGCCGAGCTGCTAAAGCTTTGACACCTGTCTTCATTGATTGGGTGCTTTAATGGATCCTGCACTGCAGCAGTAAATGACAGTACAGGCGACGGGATTTAGCACAGATAACATAGCCAATAAGTGAACGTTCACAGACACAAGCCTGCCCCACAGATGCGCCAGTGGACATTACTCTACTAAGCTTGCAAGATTGGTATTTATTCCCCATTGCCTGGCTGCCAACAGCACTATCTTGTTCTGAGTGTTAATTTGCCATAATAAAACATTGCAGCATTCTTGGCTTGAGGATGGACTGTACGTTTACTTTTAAGCAGGTGCACATTTGGCAACGCAATAAACTGTACAGAATGACTGTGTTTGTAATAACTCGTTTACATCTCTGGACAGTACCTGGTACAGTGGCTGCATGTGAAAGGGCCTATTGGAGCATCCTGATAACATAATATTAAACTATGGACTTTTATCATTGTGATTTTGTGCATATCTTATCTCGATGTGACTTCCTGTGATGTCACTTCCGGCGATGTCACTTTCCGCGTTCAACATGAGCTCTCACCCTGCAAGCAGTTGTGAAAGTTTGATAGCTACGCCTTTCTCACATCAAGATGCATGATATCCCATGTGTATTCTGAACATGGCCCATAGGCCCTCCATTTTGCGTGCAAGCTGTTACTATGCAGGAGGCAACAATGCGCTTATTACACACATATGTTAACATCTTTACCTACATTGTGGGCTAGCCTCATTGAGGGATTTTCAGGACAAACGGGATATGGTGGCAGGTTGTTTTCTCATGCATTCGAGAGTCTCTGCAAAGCTCATGCTAATCTACAATACAGCTCCCTGTTCCAGGGAGTCTCCCGCTCTTTCTTCCCTGCTTCTCACTCTTTCATTTTTCAATCAGCACTTGTGGTCCTGCGCTACCATTAGTTTTAAGGAAGTTCAAGTTTAAATTCTTATCGCCACTGCCCACAGGTGATTTTCATGCAAAGTTGCATATACTGCAGTTCACATTCTTAAAGGGGGAGCAGAAATGTAAAGAAAAAGGAAAGAAAGAATAGAAGAGGCGAAAAGAAGGATGCCAAGATGCATAGAAAGATGATAAAAGCTTGCAGGGAGAAAGGAAAGCAAGTGAGAGACAAGTAAGGGCACTAAGTGGGGAAGAGACCCTTTGTAAGCCTTTGCTTTACCCCTCTGTTTGTCTAGTTTTTCCACACTGCCTGGCTAGCACTGAGTCTTGCTACTTTGCCGTATCCATACACGCGGCCACTGTGTTAGCTTCTCTTTTTTGTGTTTTTTTTTAATTTCTGATGAGCCACTCCTCCTAGAAAGCCAATCACTTTTTCTTTAAAACCTGGATCTTTGTTGCACACTAGGCGCGAGATCGTCGCTTCTCTGATGAAAGGTTCCCCTGTAACTTTTTTTCAGTCGTGATTTTATTGTCGAGATTGAGGAGGATGTCCCCTCTCGGTATGCAGCGGAGAGGCAGGGAGCATCCCCTGGCCAAAAACGGAAGAGTTCAGTAATGTGCAAAAAAGTATTGTTTTATTAATAAAATCCAAATAAAAGAGGGACAGCAATGGACATCAGGCGATCCCCAATTATCTCTCGTCCTGGTACAGGCTTGTCACATCATTTTAATTCAATAGGACGTCACAAACAAATGATACATTGCATAAACCTAGGTGGGATGGGATTGGGTGAGTAGTATGGATGAGTATCTGTTCTATATGGGGTTAGGAATCCAATTGATCTGGCGATATTAGGTAGCTCGGCCCGGGACCACCTACAAAAAGATACATGGGGAACTGTTCATCAGGGTTTTCTGTGGTTGGTGGATGCAACACTGCTTGGGTGAGCATTAAAGGTGGACATTGACTGGGCAGGGATGGCTTTCTCAGCCTTGGCATCCTGCACTGGTACCAGCACATGAGCAACAGTCGAAGGTGATGAGAACAGCCCCAAAGTGCTGCGTGTCCTACTAAAGGTACCAAATCCTTGATTCCCTAGGCCTCGAGCCAGGATATTTCGTTTTCAACTTTGCATTGTATTGTATCTTTCATCCGAAAGAGATGGATGGGGATGAAGGTCTCCATTTTGCTTATAGCTGGCTCTAATGAATAGGCAGTCTCTGCCAGTTGCAAGTCACTTGTGTGGGGACCTCCTTTCAAATTATTCTGTTCGGTAATTTAGATGGATTTTAGCCCTTTTCGCTATGGGTGCCATTACCTCCTTGGCCTCTAGACATTTGTTCAAGTGACTTTCTTCTTGGTGTTAGGTGTAAGCTGATGGGAACCTGACCTTCCAGCAACATGTGTTTCTTTGCTTCTTCAGATAGAGTTATGTCCATCATATGAGATCTGCTTCTTGTCTGTACTTTTCCAATACTGGTTCAAACCTGTCCTTCCCTGCTAACCTTGGCAAACTGTGCACATTACTGTCTACGCTGTTAAGGCTTGGCTCTTTCGCTGGCTTAGCAAGACAGGGTCCCCCTGCTGTTTTATGGCTTCTCGATGTCTCCCATTCACCAAATGTGATGGCGTCCTCCATATTTGTTTAAAGGCCACTGATGCTAGTTGCATTCTGCATTAAGCAAGCTTGTATATGTATTCTCATGCGACTTGCGTTTCAGCATAGAAAAGAGAGTACATGTCTTCTAACCTTGTGGATGCAAGTGTGTTCTTCTTGTCTAAGTGCAATTTGACATATTGTTTGTGTAGCTTCATGTTTGGATGAATATATGCTTCATGTCTAATGCACCTAAGTTTATTGGTCTCAGCCATGGCATCATTTTTCTCTTTCACGATTACAGCTCATCCAGGGGTTCCATCACCTGCAGATTTATTGCTTTGGTGACATCATCCGGGTTGGGTCTGTAAGGTTGATTCAGGGAGTAACGTCTCTCTCATCAGCGATATAAGGGTGGTGAGAGGATAGATGCTAGTCTAGACTGTCGAAATGGGGGAGGGTAGACACAATGATGGACACCTACTTCTGCCTCTCTTCATTCCCCCCTCTGAACAAGTCATCGACCATACTATCAGGAGGCCCTACCCCACTAACAGGTGTCTTGGGGTCCACACATTTGCTACCCACTCAGGTTATCATGATACTTCACATGATCGTCCACACTGCAGGTCATATAGCAGCACTCCCTGTCTGGCTTGCACCACACCCAACGTCCTTCAAAATTGTGGACATCCCGGGGATAAAATATGTTTTACCTGGCAGGAAGAGGGGACACTGTTTTAGATATGACTGCAGTACTTCAAATGTCTGTGTGTTCCCATCTGTCTTACTATCCACGTCTACTAATATTTTCATCACAATGGTTTTCTGGGTTGTTTTCTTACATTGTGCGATTGCTGCTCTAATGACACAATACTAACACTAGTGCAGTTATGAGGGCCATCGGGACGTTTGCCTCCCAAGATGGGATCCAGGAAAAGATATACTCCAACCAATCACGCTCTACCCCTATTGAGTTTGTTTCTTCTTCCATCTTGGCATGCAGGTCTGACAGCCAAGTTATTACTTCCATGAGGGTTCCATTTTGCTCATCGTGGGTAGGTATGTATGTACAGCAGGACAGCCCCATTTTTGTGCCGACGCAACCCGCCATTGCCGTGATGAGGTCTAGAACATATTTATTCAGAAGAGTCATGAGCCTCACAGCTTGGAGCTCTTCCTTTATGGTGTTGAAGCCCTTTACTGTTGAGATGATTGTCTGTGACAGTTCCCATCATGTAATCTGCAGCCACTTGGCATTCATGTTTGTTTGCTGTCCTGCTAAACAGCCTGTGCTTTTCTGGCATTGCGTCAAGTGTCACATCCATCTTCTTGGAGATGTAAGTGCCTCTCTTTACTCTGTTCAGCTCCATGGACCGTTTCTTCCTCAAGCGTGCATCCATTTTGGGCAACCCATCTATCTTGATGTCTTTCTGGGATACTACCAAGGCTGGTGTGTTCAGTAGCACCAAGGAACATAACCCTCCAAGTTTGGTGGCAGCTGCATGTAAGCTTGGGAACTACAGGCCCATTAGTGGTCCATAAGTACTGCTGTTCCTACTGTCATGCCAGGTAACTTCAAAAGGTTTTTGCAGCCTTTGTTTTCTCCACCTTTTAGATAAAAATCTGAATGGCTAACATTTAAAAACTGATTCACAGAGTGTTTTCCAATGGGATTGTGCCATTATAAAATGCTTCCATGAATCAGCCCCTTAATGTCTGTGCTTTAGCTTGTCAAAACAGCTTCTCTTTTGCTTTTACTCTGCTAAAGTCTTTTTCTTAAAAGTGTGATTCACTCATGCACGGTGGAAGCCTTAGGTAAAAAAAGGACAGTATGTCTACATTAATTCTCTTTTATGGCTAATCTACATCTTGTCATGGACTGTATCTACACTCTTTGTTCTTCTTCTTCTTCTTCTTCTTGGGCTGCTTCATCTGGGGTTTAGGGCAGGGGGGTCTCACCTGCATAGCGTTTGATGTCTCTTTGACGTCTCTGAGATGAAACCAGGCTCTCTTCCCTACCAGTTTAACAGCTGTGGGTGTAACATTGCCAACTACATAAGGACCATTAAAGCAAGGCCTGTGCCATGCTCTATTGACACTTTTCAGCAGAACAGTGTCCCCCAGGGTATAAGGCACAGGGCTTGAGAGGTTCTTGGTTATCAGATGATGTGTCATCCTCCTCCTTCTTCAACCTACCCTGCCTTGCTCAAAGCTGTTGGGAAATTAAAGAAACACTTGCCATCATCGCTGAAATGTAGTCATGCATTTCAGTTCCTAAAATAACAATGGCATTCTGGGCATCAGTCAATTCTCTAGTGGGAAGAGCAAGTGAGATGCGCATGCAGAGATAGGTTGATTTCTTAGTGCAAAAAGTGCTAGGGGTAGGCAAGACAGCCATACCTTCTTCAGTGTCATTTTTCTCCTTGAGCAGGCCATTAAGGCACTCACAAACCCCATTCACTTCCAGGTGATAAGCGAAGAAGAATTATGCTTAATCCCTAATAGAATTGTGAGATGTTCAAAAACCGCATTCACAAAGTAAGGTCCATTATCTGACTGGTGGACTTTGCACACACCCCATCCCATCGTGGGAACACCTCTCATACGAGGAATTTGGCAGTACAAGTGGAGTCAGTGTGAGTGCATGGACCGGTTTCGATCCGGGCTGAAAAAGGGCATATGACTACAAACATGTACCTGTAACTGTTGCAGTTTTGAATCATATCGACATAATCAATGTACAAATGTTAGAAGGGCCCTGTGGGCCGGGTTATTGCTTCTCTCACTACATACAATGCATGTTCTGCTCTATATTGCTGGAAAATCATACAATTATAAACAAAGGTGGCAACATGCCGCACCAAGATGGGAGTGAACCAATCTTCTGCAATCTGTGCTGCAAGACTCTCTTTATTTGTATGGGTTGGGTGGTGGAGTTGCTCTAATGCTGTCTGCAGTAATGTAAGGGGCATGCCCAGTTCACTGGTGCTTTCCTGGCACCATTAGGCATTCGTGGGGAATACTGAAGACCCCTGTCTTCTGCACGGTGCCTGCTCTTCTAGTGAATCTCTTCCCTGTAATTCTACTATCTGGGTGATGGGCAGTGAATTAAAAACGTCCTTCAGTATCTTGTCGCATTTATTTGGTGGGGTGTCAAACTCGGTAATTTCAGAAAAATATGCAGCTTTTTTGGCTGCAGCATCAGCAAGTTCATTGCCATGGGATATTAGGTCCAACCCCCTCATATGGGCTACGCACTTCACAACAGCAATGGCCACTGGGAACTGTAGTGCCCAGTACGTAGGAAGCCCCGCCTTTTCCACTATGACAGTCCTGCATGTACTCTTCTCATCCCGAGGCATAGTCAGAAAACAATGTGTTTTCCTCGTTGTGATGTGATTTGAGGGCTACAATAAGCTCTACTAACTCTTCTGCTTGCACAGAAAAATGTGAGGGTAATCTCACGCTCGCTACTACCTCAAAAATCCTTCTGTGTCTCGCCTTCACTACTGCTGTCCGAATATGTCTTTCCCCTGAGGTCTGGTACATAGTCTCCTTCCTCAACTGGTTCTGCTATTAATGTTGCAGAATTCACTACTCTGCGCCTCACTACTTTCAGCTGGGTTTGAAATGATTACTTTATAACCAGACACTCTTTGTGTCATCAATGATGTTCTCTTGGGTTTCTCAAGAATGGCAAAAAGGAAATGCCCACACATAAAGTGTTATTCTGCAGCCCATGGTGATATTTGATGACTTCTCTAGTTCAAAATCTGCTGCAGCAAATGCTTTCTCACAAGGTTAATGACCCATCATCACTGGATCTAAAAGCCCACTGTAGTAAGCTAAGAGTTTGCGTCCCAGGTTAGTCTTCTGTGTCAGTACTGCTGTCATCACTACACCATTGGAGTATGAGATTAAGTACAATTCTGCATTCTAGTCAGGGATCCCTAAGACTGGTGCTGTGCATATTGCTCTTTTTAGGCTTCTGTTCTCTCATTTGTCCAGGATATCTCACTGCTGTCCCTCTGATCTTCTTTAAGCGCTGCTAGGAAAGGCCAAACATATGTACTGTAATCAAATACCCATGCCCTGCAATAATTACACAATCCCCAAAAACACTGCATCTCCCTTACTGTCTTTGGTGTGGTGTTTTGGCGATCACTTCTACTCATTCCGACGTTACCTTCGTGACCTCCAACAAAATCAATTGCCCAATGTATAGAACCTCTTTATGACAGTAGTATAATTGTGCTTTGTCCACCTTGTATCCCTTGTCTGCCAAGACTGTCATCAGTTGGATTGTGTCTCTTCTGCACTGATACTCTGCCTCACTGCACACCTTGATGTCATCCACATAACCAATTACTCTGCTCTCCATATGTGCGGTTGCCAAATTCATCTGGAGCACTCTGTTAAATATAGAAGGGGACTCACAATACCCCTGAGTTAATCTTGTATGTTTCCACTTCTGGTTTCTGTATGAAAACAAGGTCCAATCTTGTGATTCTTCATGAAGGGGTATTGCGAAAAATGCATAATTTACTGTGAAGTGTGTGGCATTTCATTGGGATGTTGCATACTATGATTGCTGGGTTGGGAACTAATGGAAATTCTACCTCAACAATGTTGTTTAAGTGGCGCAAATCATGAATAAATCTCCATGACCACCCCATTGCCTTCTTCCCTGGGTACACAGCCATGTTACATGGGGAGTCTGATGGTACTAAGTTTCCCTGTTGTACTGGCACTGAAATTGTTTTTAAGAAAATGCCTATGTCTGCCTCTCTGGACATGGGATATTGTTTCACTCTGGGTAGAATTGCTCCTGGCTTCAATTTGGTACTGACTGCACCTACTCCCTTTAGTAGACCAATGTCATAAGGGCTGTTGGTCCACAAGACAGCTGGCACCTGTGCCTAGTCATCTTCCAGAAATGCCTCTGTCTTTTTCACAAGTGCCATCCTCGGTGGCACTTCCTTGTGCACAATTCTCATCCAATAAGTAATGCTTATAGAGAACACCACTTCACTGTCTGAACTGAATAGTCGTCTCTAAACGACTCTTCATATGTCAGGTCAGTCAGTCTGTGTCCTTCGTCCAGGGTGATTATTGCCCACCATGCTTTCCCCTTGTCATCTGTCCCATGGAGAATTACTCTCTCATCCCTTATTATGACCCTTTCCAATTGCAATGCAAACAAGTATACTTTTTCATCATCCATGGGGATTTCTAGTCTGAATAAAAGCTCTGTGGATAGCCTCAAGGTGTTGCCTTGTATCGCAGTGAGACATGTTAATATAAGGCTCACTCCATACTGAAATACCTCAGGATCTAGGTACACCCACTCTGTAATGTCGGACTGCAGAATGCTAGAATACATTCTCATGCATTCATGTAGTGGATCCCTGGAGTGGAACACACTATCCCCTGTTCAGTAAATGAGATGGTCATGTTGAGCTTGCTCATCATATACCTTCCCATTTTGTTCACTGGGGTCTGGCGGAATATAAAAGTGGCATGGCAAGGTTGTGTTCCCCAACTGTGAGGGGCAATTTGTCAGTGTATGGAACCAGATTTGTAGCTCCAGAAAAGCCTTGTGCATTCATGGCAGCTCCTGACAATGGGAATATCCCTTCCCTAACACAGGATCTAGTGGCCCCCATATCTACAAGAAAAGAGAATGTATTGTAACCTACGGTCACCCCCACTCAGGGCTTCTCTTGTGGGTCAGGTGGGACACATAGTCTGTGGGCTGTGCTATTGTGGGTATAGATAAATCCCTGTCCTGGTGAAAGGATTCCCTCCCACTATTATCACGTTTCCTATTCTGGGTGCGTGTGTCTATATTGTTGTGTTTGGATTCCATGTTGTCATGGTATTCTGCTGTGTGCGTGTTTGGGGTGGTGCTTGTGGTTGGTGCGTTGGCATGTGCTTTTGCTGTGGTTGCATCTGCATGTGTGCCTGCTGTGGTGGTGTCTGTGGGTGTTCTTGTTGTGGTTATGCTAGTGCATGAGGAGCTTGTTGTATTTGTGTAACCTTGGGTCGGATACTGCGTGTGATCTTGGGAATAATAGTCAAGTTGCTCTGTGGTGTATGCAGGTGGATATGTCATCCCACCTCTTGGGTCTTGCCAATTCTGTTTGCATCCCTCCCCTGCTTCTACACACTCGGGATATATGGCCAATCTTCCAGCATGTCCAACATTGTGGTGGGGGCCCCATGGGTCAAGGCTGTCCCCTGTTAAATCATCCTCCTCCCTGTGTGCTTGAAATCCAGCCCCTCTCCCTTTGGACACAGCCCCTCTTCCCTAGGGCCAATGATTGAACTCTCCCCTTCCTGCAAAACTCCCTTCTGCCATTTGCTAATTGCGCTGTGAATCCTGCATAACCACTCGTCAACATCACCTCTTCTATCCAGTATTTTGATATTTTTTTCGGAACTAATTTTGCCTCATCCTGCTTTCTTTCCTTGCGTTTCTTTCTAGCATTCTCTTGCATTAACTGAAAATAGTTTACTATAGTCAACTGAATTTCTAACCATGTACTTGCCCACTCATTTCAATTGTTTTTGTACATACTAAGGTAGTTCCTGACTTAATATGTGATAAAACAAACCCACTATCTTGTCCCATGGTTCACAAGTCTCGAGATGTCAATGCGCTTCGATTTCTTGAATGCATGCAATGGGGTCTTCATCATCACGCATTTTGCATGTCATAATCGTGCTTATGTCTGATGTGTCGGGATATTGTACTCTGAGTGCTTGCCATACGGCTGCCCTGCAGTTATTAAATAGTGCTCCATCATGTAATGTGTTCTCTGTGGTCACTGCAGGATATCCTGCTCATTTCTAAATGTTGTCTGCTCTCTCCTCATGAATGACGGACAGCAAGATTTTAATGTCACCCACTACAAGTCATCACAGCGGTCAGTTTCTTTATCTCATAAACTATTTCCCCGCCCCTGCACTTATTGATGGCAGTTTACATCTCAAATTGTCCTTGTCCATTTGGGGCCATGGTATATATTGTGGTTGTCCTCCCTCCTTTTCTAACAGTGGGTACTGGGTTATCTTTACATAAATCTATGAGTGCACCTGGACCTTTTGTCGATGCTTCAGACATGCTAGCCTTCTTCCACCCTGGTAACACCCTGAACCTCTGGGCATATGTAGTAACTTCGTCTATGTTGCGTGAGCAGCCCTTTGGGTGCTTAGTGTGTGTTTTAAGCACTGACCTGTCTCCTTCTATATCCTACCCCTCAGATCAAGGTCACCTATTAACTTCTCTATATTCATCTATTTCTGGTCTCAAATGTTCTATCTATTTCGACCTAATGTACCAAGTAGTATAATGTTCATTCATCTCAATGACTTCACCATTGTCTAATGTTTCAAGTGTTTTGATCTCGATGTATACCACATTTAATCATGGTCCATAGTAATAGAATGGCATCTTTATTGCTTTCTTGCATCAATCTGATGCATACAGTACACATTTTTTGTAATTATTTATATATTTTTATACAGATCTTATAGATTTTTCAAGAGTGCCTGCTTGTATGGTTTTCGGTTACCCTTCTAGGAGCCATGCCAACAGTCAGGGCAAAGTCCTGCATATATTGACGAGGAATATTGATTTAATTAGAAGATGAGTTCGATATTGTGGTTTTGCGGTGGACGAAATTGAATGTAGAGTACAGGATGTCTTGAAGGACTTGAGGGCCAATCGATTCTGCATCTGCAGCCTACACTTTACAGACGATATGTACAACCAATTGAAGTACACAAAAACACATGGATCCAGAATTTCTCATAAATTGCTTCCAAATGCAATTCCAACTCTATTGATGCACACACAACCTCGGGTGAGTCCCGGGTAATGAATTAGCTGTAAGCGGTGGGGTACAGAAAAGGTAACTTCATGGACGGATTGGTGCTTTTGGTGTAAATGTGACTTACTAAAGTTTGCACATTTACCAGATTGTATTACAATTTCACTATACCACATTTTGCTGTACATCTGTCCCTGGTTTATGGAGCCCCAAATGAAGTAACTATGACCATAGAAAACCATGCCATAGTGCCCTTCAAAATAAGCATAATTTTTTCATAATCGGTTGCTAGACATATCCATTTCTTTAGGAGAGCATACTGATGGAAGCACAGACCCTTGCAAGTGACGAAACCCCAGACACATCCTGTATACCAATGGTGAGCCCTAGAGATATGCAGAAGTTTATATTCTCGACAGTTGGATATTCCCACGTATATAATGCAAATCTAATTTTCCCTTGCACCAGGAGCAAGATTCTGCATCCATTTTTTTTCCGAAGTCATCACCATCAACAACTTCAAGCGCCTATCAGGTAATTTTATTTTACTTTTAATTCACGGGAATGATTTATGCTTAGAATTTCAAATAATATGAAACCGTTTATGTATCCTGTTGGTTGATACGCTAGGTGGCATTTATGGGTTTCTCTTTATATGTCTATTGTTATCCTTAATAAACAGGATTATATTGATGAATGTGAAAGACTTCTCTCTGACAATATTAGTTATTGCAAAGTGGATCAAGATCCCACTCCGAGATTACAGAAACTCTTTAAAGAGAACGTTGAAAAAGCTGTAGATTTACAACTTATCAGCCAACAGGAAGGAGAATATTTGGCTAGAGAAAGTGCTAGAATACCTATTTTTTACATTCTACCGAAGGTCCATAAAAATATTGAGAAACCCCCTGGTAGACCTATCGTCTCGGCGGTGAATTCTATTCTAGAAACCCTCTCTAAATTTGTTGACTTTTATTTGAGACCCTTGGTGATGAAGATGCACAGTTATGTTCAGGATACGAGGGATGCTATTTCCAAAATAGAAGGTCTTGCCTTTAATCCTAATACAGATGTTTTGGTGTGCTTAGACATTCAATCTCTATACACCAATATTCCCCAACGTGCCACTTTAGAAGTGGTAGAAGAGACATTATTAAAACGTGAGGATAACCATCCAGTTAGCAACCCCTTCATTTTGTGGTGTGCGGAAACAGCCTTAGTGAATAACTTTTTTCAATTTTGCGGTCAATTCTATGTCCAAGTAGAGGGCACGGCAATGGGCGCAGCCATGGCCCCTAATTTATCAAATGTATATGTTGACATGGTTGAACAGACTACAGTTTATTCCGATTTGAATCCTTTTAGAAGTAAGATAACTAAATGGTTGAGGTACATCGACAATGTTTTCATGGTGTGGCATGGGTCAGTAGAAGAGGCAAAACACTTTGTGATATGGTTGAACACACAGAATAGATATTTGCAATTCACTGCTGTTTTCAGTGTGCTAGAAGTCAATTATTTAGATCTCACCATCTACCATAGTGACCACAAACTACAGGTTAAGCCCTATGTGAAGGATACTGATAAAAATGCTCTCCCTCATTATAAAAGCCATCATGCTAAACATGTTAAAGACAACTTACCGTTTGGGCAATTTTTGCGGATCAAACGCAATAGTAGTACTAATGAGAATTATGAGGAAGGAGACAATGTCTTGATCGAAAAATTGAATAATCGAGGATATCCTTTAAGGGTTGTGAAACAAGCAGCAAAGCGAGCCTTTAATAACAATCGTGAGTCTTTCTTTGAGAAAAAGAGGAAAGATACTCAGAACCCTCCACTAGTGCTGGTCAATACCTTTAGCAATCTATCCTGTAAAGTGAAGGGCATAGTCTGCAAGAATTGGAGAAAATGTATGCATACTCCGCCACCGGTGGTAGCGTTTCAGAAGAGTACCAATATTAGAAATTTGGTGATGAAAAATGATGCTCAACGAACAGAGGTTTTGAGTTGCACACAAAGCATGTTATGGGGGTTACCCCAAGTTGTGGGCCACCATCCGTGTGGTAACTGTGTGATGTGCTCCTTAACCAAGAAAGTATCTGTTGTGAACTTGGGATTGGATCATGATTGGATTTTGAAAGAACATACTAATTGTAATACAATTAATGTGAATTACATGATCAAATGTCCATGTGCCTGTATTTATATTGGTAAAACCAGCAGGATGTGTAAAACCCGCATGATCGAACACAGGAGCTGCCTGAGGAATCATACTGATGAAGCTCCTTTATAGCACGTTTCAGAGATTTAGGACATGGTGAGAATGATTTTGAATGGTGCATTCTAAAAAAGGTCAAAGGAAAGTGCCAAGAATTGATTAATATCAAATTACTGAATCTGGAACAGAAACTTATTTTCCTGACAAAGAGCCATCTTGTAGGCCTGAATGAAAATATTGAATGGCACAATGTCAAATAAAGTTTCTTGAAGTTTCCTAGCGGTCACACTTCCGACTGTGAATCCAATATATGTATGTTGGGCAACATTTCTTGGTAAATGCAATTTCTGTGATATGCACATATATATATATAGATGTCCTTGATAAAGAAAGATGCTTTGTGACATTTGCTTCTTCCAATGATGGGTTGCAGTCATACATAATCATTGTATTTATACATGTGGGTTTTTTGATGTTGGTACAATTTTGTGGTTTGCACCCCATCGCACATTTGGGCTGTGTGCCTTTTTTTCCTTTTAACTTTGTGGTTTTTGCGCCTCTGGGGCCATTTATTATGGTTTAGGATATGGCTTGTGTGATTGGGAGGCCTTCTATTTCTGTGGGGTGAGTCTCAGTAGAATCTAGGTGTACATTTTTTGACATCCCATGTTAGCAATCATGCTACAATCCACGCAGCTAATTGGAGGCGGCGAGTAGATCGTGGTTTGTGAATTGGTATTTGATACATAGGGACGCCGTTCGCGCTTTGGTTACAGCTTGTTTTCATAGGGCGTGTATAGTCGCGTAGCAACAGAGTTTTGCTGAAAGATCATGTGAGGACTCCACGTGACGTTTGTTGACATCCCATTTGTTAATAGGCAGGAGGAGTCGCGTAGCAATAGAGCCTTGCTGGAAGATCACGTGAGGTTTTCACGTGATTCATGCTGATGACGTTCGCCATTTTGATTTGCACGGCGCTCGTTTTTTTAATCTAATTCATTCTGAACTGCGTCTTGACATCGTATTGCTGGTCGAGCACTGTGTGGTTCGGGACCTGGGATTGAATCAAGGTAATTGAACGCTTTGTACTAAAGGAAAATGTTGGTGGCTAGATTGTCTGGTACCCGTATACATTATTGTATAGTGCCTGAATATCTGTTTTTGTTATTCAGGTTACAACAGTTACTGAATAATATCTTGAGCATGCCCTTTTGTTTTGGGGTGATACAACATGCAGACTGTTGTATGTGGGTTTAACTACTGGAATTTTGAAGTTGGGTTACCAGCCCTATTGTTGCATACGAATAAAGATTCTGTGTCGTGGAGGTGAGATTAATTTTATTTCACACATTGGTGTCTTTTGGTGACACGTATCTTAGTTGATGCGTTCCAGGTGTGGATTAATCAGGTGGCATTTGTCTGTCTCCACGGTTTTTATGTGCATGTTGTGTTCTGTTTTTTCTGCACAGATAGACTTTATGGAATATGTGTGGTATTATGACCTGTGGACATTGAACCAAGAATTACAATTGTAATACGGCTTAAGATATTCATATCTATGGACTGGTCGATACAGGTAGAGGTTATTTATCTTCTCCTACCTGTTCTTACCCTTTGTGGTATTGGGGGTTATGGCAAGGTGAAGTTTTATTAAACCTTCGACGCCTGCATAGTGAGATGCATTTTTTATATTTGTGTATCAACAGATATTGGAGTACCTTTTTGAAATTGAAATTCAAAGAATTAGAATCAGAAGCGGCAAAGAATCATCCCGTGTTAAGCACAAGATACATGACTGCCCCTGAGGAATGTCCAGTCATCCAATACACCTAGGACAGAAATTTATATAAGTCGGGCTATTATGGGATTCATGTTAATTGATAACAATTTTTCTTGTTATGTTTCCCTCTTGTGCTAATAATTGTGTATGGGTTTTTAAGTGAAACATTTTCATGCGTTTTGTATTGTGTATTGTAACGTGCACATGCTTTTATGTGTTTTAGAATGAAGTCATGATATTGTTGCTTTAAATATAATTGATTAAAACTTGATATGAAAGATAGTTGTAGACATGCACCCTATAATTTAATTTCAAAGGATGTTGTGTCAAGGTATCTACTTTATTTCTGCTGGTATATGTGATATTTGTGTTATTTGATGTATACCTTTTTCCTTTTTTGAGATTTATTAATATTATATCCCCACTTAGTAGGAGGGGTCAATACCTTTTGTGTGGGGTCTTACCCTATTTTGAAGATTTTTCTCTTTATATGTACTATTGTCTCAGTTCAATTTTGCTGTTTTCATCCGTACTAAAACAAGTACTGTGTTACAGTGGGATGCTGGTACTTCGACTACAATTACATTGCCTTTGTCAGCTAGTCCAGTGTAGGAGGTATGCATGCTTACATTTCCCTTGAATGAAAGAAAGTACATCCTACATTGGATATTATTAGACAGTGACATGCATATAAACGTGCAGTGTTTCAGACTTTTGTGATTTCAGTTCTAACGTTACACTTCCTCCCTAATGCAGAATACATTGTAAAATGTTTGAGGGCAACATCACAATCAGTATGTTTTGCACAGTGATCTCTGATCAAGTATACTTGCCATCTTGGATGGCGTGAAATTTGAAATGTATATTTTGACTAAATGGCGTACACTGTTTGTGAGGGTATGTGTGTAAGCACTGTGTGCGATGAAAGAGTTTAATTTCCAAATCAAATGACTTTTTTTTAATGAATATTCTAGTCAAGGATTCTAAACAAGATGTGGAATTAGAAGTGGAAGCACATGGATCAGAGGTGAAAATAAACTACTATTGGATACAATTGGTCATCAAATAGAATTTGTAATACATTTTTAGATAGTAATTTTTTTTATTCAATCAAATTGGTTCTGTTTGTAGATATTTAAATATGTTTGTTTGCATGTAAAAGAAATGTGCTTGATTTAAACCATATAAAAAAGTTTTTTTTCAGCTTGCTGGTGCATTTGTGAAAGAGAAGACCATGGTGTCACTGAAAATGAAGAAAACAAAGGTAACTAACAAACAATTACATTTTCTAGAATTATTTTGGGCTGGTGTTGTCTTCATAACATGTTTTTGGATTCAAAGGGCTATCTGCTGTATGTGTGCTATACATTTAACATGTTCTTTCAACACATCTCCAAAAGGCCCAGAAGGGAAAGAAGTATAAAGACACAGACAACAAATGAAACCAAAGATGTCGCTTTCCAAACAGATTTCACTATGGAGCAACTACTATTTGAGGCGCAGTGTGGTCCAGTCAATAAGCAGACTCGTGATGCTTATGCCCAATGGGCTGAAACTGAATGGAATGTGACCAGTGAAGCCAGCAAAGTGTTCTTGGACCATTGCTACAATGTGAGAACTCGACAAGATGAAACTGAATATAATGAAGATGCATTGGAAATCCTTGAGGACCACTTGACACAGTCTACACCCGTAAAAAAAGGTCCACCCAATAAACATTCTTTGTTGACGGTTTCTCCAATTAGTCTGCAAATAACACATGCTGAAATAACAGAGACTGAAGCTTGACTGAGGAACTTGCCAAAGATCTCGACTACAGTTTGCCTAGTTTGGGTGAATTGTCCACCACAGTTGAGCCACAAACCACATTCATGCAGGGCGATTGGCTAATAAAGGAGCCAAAATACACTGTATTCGACAGCTGCCTGGTAGAGATTATACTGATGCTGAAATGTGTCCATACATTGAGGGTGGAAATATGCGGGGAGCCATTGGCGAATGTGACTCGTGTATTACAAGACACTTACCTGAAAATCCCAGCCAGCTGTGTCCACCGAATGATACATTTTCATGGTCCGCTCAACTGATGCTGGGCAAAGTGCCAGCTGGAAATCTACTATGTCAGCAGCTTTACTTTTCAATGGCTCGACTTTCAGTAAGATGTCTAGTTTCTGTCAATGTGTGGGAGTTCAGTTCCTTGCTAAAATTCAGTACCACAAAATATCAAAGGGAATTCTCATTCCCTGCTATTAGTCAAGCCTGGAAAAATGAACAGATGTCAATCGAAATCACATTCTCTGCCAAACCTTTCTGGCTTGATGGTGACGGACAGTGTGACAGCCCCGGATTTTAAGCAAAGTACTGCACATACCACTTTCAAGACATGGAAAGTAAAAAGATTGTGAGTTCGGAGATCGTGCAGGTGTCCGAATGTACATCTTCTGTGGCCATGGAGAAACATGGTTTCATCAAATCCCTCCAACATCTTCAATCGAGGGGAATGTAAATATACCTCATAGCCAATGACTGACATGCTTCAATAGCCAAGGCCATGGAAGAGCAGTTTCCAAACATTCGTCATAATTTGATGTATGGCCCGTTGCCAAATCAGTCAATAAAAAAATGACAGCTGCTGGTAAAAAAAAAGGTTCAGAAAATATTTTACACTGGTCTCAGTCTTTTAGCAACCATCTTTGGTGGAGCTCCAAAACTTGTGATGGGTCTGTGGAAATTCTACTTGATAAATGGCGCTCATTGATGCACCGCTGTTCAAACGTTCACTCATGGACAGAAAACCAACATTTTCATGAATGTGCAAATGGACCTTTATCAGAAGAGCAGGAACGCAAGAAGAAGTGGTTGGTGCCATGTTCACCTCCACACAAAGCTCTTGAGAAGATTGTGTACAATAAAACTCTTTCAAGAGACCTAAAGGGACTCACAGAATTCTGTCACACCAGAGATTTGGAGGTGTTCCACAATATGTGCCTAAAGAATAGGCCCAAAAGGTTGCATTTCGGCATAGACGATATGCAGGCCCAAACATTACTAGCCGTATTAGCGCACAATGAGAACTTAGGGAGAGAACAATTGAGAACTGCCGGAAACTTTGGGATGCTTTGTTACATCTTGGCCTTTGCAAAACGATGCAAAAAATGGGTGGCCAAGCCAATATACCAGGAAATGCAATTCGATTTTGTGAAAGATCTCACTTTGACTGTGTTGGCCATGCATACTCATGGAATCAATCCTGATTTTGTTCCTAGGACACATACAGTGCCACAACACACTGCAAACGAGCCCTGTCCACCTAAAGATGAACTTGTTGAACAGTTGACTTCCCGGTATAAATGATTTGCAGCAGTGGTGCTAATATGCTCAATTTAACACTTGGGATATGTTCCTCAATGTGTGTACATTGTACATCAACAATCGAATGCTATTAAACTCAAATTTCAATGTTATAAAAAGTATTGAGAAGTATTTAACGATGCTTATTTAATTCGGTTTATGATACATTTATGTATATCTTTTGCCTTCCTTCATTTATATTACTGGTCCTCGATCGATAAGACACATATCTGTGGTTGCTGTTGGTGATATATTGGGTTTTGCTTTTCATGAGCCCCTCCCTGTGTCCTTCTCATGTGTTCCCCCTTCCCCCTCCACCACCCTTCCTCTTCTCTCCACAACCTACCTGTATGGTGCTCTCTGTCTCTCCTATCATTTCTAAATTCTTCTCTGTCGAATATTCTGCTCTTCTCACTAAAGAAGTTTAAAAAGGACATCCTGTTCTCCAATCCTGGCCTCATTATCGCTGATACCTATACTTCCTCCAACCAAACCACAACCGACACCCTTTTTGTCATTCCCTCGCCAGAACTATAGAATCTACATATGGTATCTATGCTCTCTCCTTTCTCTTCTTCTCCCATTATTGATGGCACACTAAACGAAACAACAGAAACTGATAATGCATAAATAATGGCAGACATACAATCTTGCATGAACAGGGTTACTTTGGTAACATGAGCTAATATATTGGCATTCTAACCTCTACCCTTGAAATATATTTGATACCATAAACTCAGCACCCAGGTGCATACCCTAAAGATTTGATCTGCCATCTGCCCTGCTTGGGTCCTCAGGGTATAGGTAGACATGTATTGCTTTTTTGGTGAATATATTACTACACAGGATTAGGGCTGTGATGTGGGTACTTGATGTGGGTACTTGACTGATTGGGGCACGGGAGGTCAGAGGGTCAGATGGATAGCAGCATGAAAGGAATTGCGGGGTCTGAGCCATTGTGTTCTGACACGTTGGGTTGGGGTAGAGGCTGTGAGTAAATGGGGAGTTTAATGGAGATGAATGGGCATTTGGGCTTATCACTTGTCAGTTTCTCACGTTCTACACAGAGCACATTCCTCTGTGAGAACAGGGCTCGCGCAGAGGTGGCAATGGGGAGGCGTTGGTGTTGGCTGGCTGAGCAAGGCGCTGGGGATGTGAAAGCTGCAGAGAGATGGATTTTCGGGCCTAGTAGAAATATGTCAATCGGAAATGCTTTCCTAATGCTAGGCTAGAAACTATAGTGTATGTGTTATTTGCGATGGGGTGTGGTGTAACGGAATGTCGCATTGGTTGGCTATGCTTCCCCCCTTGGCTATTGCATTTGTTATGTTTCGTTAAGTGATGAAAGAGGGGGGCAAGGATTGTCTACTTTCCAACAGTAGTAAAATCGCTGTCTCTGTCTTCCCTCTATTCGTCCTGCATTGCCTTGTCGCGCCTTGAATCACTTCTGCATAGGTGCGTTATAATTGCAATATCATTTCATCATATGATATCATTACCTTCAGTGTAATTGTTATCCAAAAATAACTAAATCACTAGCACTATTGATGTTTAAAGAAGTATTCATGATTTCGCGGCATTGGTGGATGCCAACAATCAGTTTGTTTATTTTTGTGCATATTACAAATGCCACATTGGTCGGCAGGCTCATCGCTCCCATGGAGTGAAGGTCACTTCATGTGATGTTGCTTGTGGGGAGTTCACACCAACGTGTCTTGTCACGGTATGTTTTAGTTTTTGTGGCTTTCCTTCATAGAAACGAAAGCTACCAGGCATACAGGGTCTAAACAAGGTTCAATTGTTATTTGACCTTGGACGAAAGGGAGGAATCGCCATGGATTGAATGACAGAAGGTGTCGTACCATTCTGAGCAGACACTCTGCGTTACGCCAAGAGAATGGAACTATCAATTATAATGTAAGTTCGAACTATTCATCATTTTTTTGCGATTCGAAACAGCATTTAGGCTGCATGCATGTGGAACAATCCAACGATGTGCAAATATGCCATTTGACAAAAAAATACACAAAAATGTATTCTGTAGATTACATTTATACCACAATATATTTAAAAAAGCAATCACGTAACTCTCTGTCTGTTTATAAGTCTACTAATAATTTATAGGTGTGTACAGTTTAAAGACGAATGAGTAAAGGTTTCATTTTCTGACCGGTATTGCTTGCTTACATTGTTATGGGTTGTTAGTTGGAGCATATTGTGACGATTAGCGGGTTATTCATCGACGACCCGCTAACACAACCAGTTTGCAGGCTAGTGATATCTAAACCACTTCGTCCCATGCCATATCAGGGTGTGCTATGAACGTTGTATTATTGGATGTGCGAGGTGCAGAACATTTTCCTAGGGGACTTTTTTGCTTTGTTAGATTTAATGTTGCCAGTTTCGTTACATTTTTAAACAAGATAGCAGGGGCTCCTCTCTGGAAAGAACATGGCATGATAACATGTTATGTGTTTTTTTTCACACTTTGAGTTTCTGCAGCCATCGCCTTTTGCTCAATGTACCTTTTACAGATGGGAAATACCCATTTGCATCTCAGTCTTTGTTCCGTCCACATGGGCTGTCCAGCACCGAAATGCTGTGGCAATTCCCTCCTGATTAAGAGTACATACAGCAACACTTTACATGTGATTCTGCCTTGTTGGGCCTCATCAGTGAGGTGGAGCTGTGCCTCTCTGAGCACAGTGAGCATGGAGTCCACGTCTGGGTTCCCCCAGGGAATGTAGGGTCACCAAACCCAAGTTCCTGGCAAATTCAGTTATAATGCCGTCTATGTGTTGTTCAACTTTTCCTTCAGCTTCCAAATCCATTGTGAGCTATACATACTCCACAGCGCCACGATGCCCCAGGGCAGTTTTGTGCGCTTTATAAATGCAAATAAATAAATAAATAAACCTCTCAAGCACATTGTAGACTCAAACCTTTCCTGATGTTTTCTGTGGGTTTCCATTGTTTGTGGTTTGTGTTCGTTATTAGGTTTCAACCGGTGCAGAATTACAGGGTAAATGGATACATTTGAATAAAGAACGATTACTAAAATATATTTTTATTATGTTTTCTACCAGCTACATTGTGCCGTTCTGCGAATGTCATAGTTTCCATATACCGACAGATGGTTTCTTCAGCCAGCAGTGGCAGATATGCCTAAACGGATGGATTTCCATTGCGCTGATGTGCGACGATCGCCCGGGACCGATATGACCCTTGGCAGTAGCAGCGAGAAGAGGCAACCTGTCATCGTTTACGGTCTAGCAAGAAGCTGATGCCGAAGCCTTGTGATTCAAGTTGCGTCTAATGCACATCTTCTCCCGAAAGGAACACTGTGTGCCTCATGATATGTTCTCAGATCATTTTTTGTGAATTAAAAGCACATTATAAATTGCAGAGTATTAGTGTTTCCTTTAAAAATAGTGTTTTCTATTCTGATTTGGGAGGCGCTGTGCTGTACAAGGATGTGTATGTTGATATTCCGGGTTCTGCGTCAACTGACGTTAAGACGTAGGTCATGACTGGGCATGTTTGGCTATGCTGCCCACTAACGTCATCAAAATAGGTGTAGAATGATATGATATCATATGGCATTAGCAACGTGCCTATACACAAGTATTTCAAGGCGCGACAAGACAAGGGGGGACGAAGGGAGAGCAGACAGCGATCCTACTAGGCCAAGTGTCATTCAGATTGCACAAGTTCATGGGAAGGGGGAGGGGAAAGTGCAGTGGGGAGGGGAAAGGGAGAGTGCAGTACATGGGAATAGATAATAACAATAAGCAATGGCCATTATGTGGCAAGTGCAAAGGTAAGTGCAGAAATCAGGTTTCAAGTGCTGGTAGTGGGACTGTTGGGGTACAGAAACAGTCCCCAAGTGCAGGGGTTGCCAGGCAGGCAGTGCAGGTGTGTGAGACTGGCAGGGGAGGGACATGGGCCCGAGATCGGAGGGTGATCAGGTAACAGGTGCAGTTTCAGTTCAGCCAGGAGGGCAGCAGGTCAGAGGAGGAGAAAAAGCAGAAGCAAAGAGAAGGGTTTTGATGTGCTTCCGGAACCAGAGATGATTCTCCTCAAGTTTCAGGGAGACAGGGAGGCTGTTCCAGAGGGAGGAAGCAGCTTTAGAAAGAGATCTACCACCAACTCGTTGCTTGAAGAATCGACTGACCCTGAGGGATTTGGAGGCGGATGAGCGAAGAGCTTGAGAAGGATGATATTGCTAGGAATAGTGATGTCAGCTTCAGGGGCGGGTGATATGATTTAGTGCCACAGGGGCACTTGAACTTAGGGTGATAAGATTAGCACAAGATGGCTGCGCCCGACTCATTGATTTCGCATGTGTAAAAGTGAGGAAACCTAAGGTAAGGTACATAGGAAACATTTTTACGATTGATCACAGTTTGCTTAAAACCTCATGTACGAACGCTCGGGACGATGACATTTTTGAGTGCACTATTCCCTTAATCCTTGCAGCAAAGGGGAGACAGTGGAGGGATTTCAACGCCGGATGATGCAGTCTCTGGGCTGGAAGCCAAGGATAAGTCTTGCTGTACTGTTCTGGATAAGTTGAAGAGGTCGGAGAGTAGAAGTATGAAGATTGAGAAAGAGACTGTTGCAGTAAGCCAGTCTGGAGAGAACCAGGGCTCTGGAGATGGTGAGCCTCTGGGGGAAGGTGAGAAAAGGTAGAGTACCTCTAAGGAGGTGCAGCTTATAGTGGAACTTTTTGGACACGCCCGAGATGTGAGAAGAGAAGGAGAGAGTGGAGTCGAAGATGACCCTAGATTTTTGCCTCATTGGTGGGTGAGGGTGCAGGACCAAGGGAGGTTGGCCAGAGTGGAAGTGGGAAAGTGGGAGCAGGGGTCCCATTGAGGATGATGTTTGACTTACTGGCATTAGGGCAGAGATCATTAGCAGCACACCAGCACTGATTTGAGCATAGACAGTCAGGAATGAGCAAGGATGAAGAAGAGGGTGAGCATAGTTTGAAAGAAAGCTGTGTGTCATCTGCATAACACTGAAATTTGGAGCTGAAGGCAGAGATCTTGTGTGCCAAAGGGGCCATGTAGACATTGAAAAACCAGGGGGATAGATTGGTTCCCTGGGGACACAACAAGTAGAGAGAGTGATGGCAGAGAGAAAGGAGCCAATTTCCACCTGGTAAGGACGGTCAGAGAGAAAGGATGGTAGCCACACCAGGGCCTGATCAGTGATGCCCAGGGATGGGAGATCAGGATGTTGCAGTTTACGTATCGAAAGCAGAGGAGAAGTCAAGAAGAATGAGGACAGAGGGGGAGTTAGAGTCAAGGTTAGAGAGCAGGTCTTCATGGGTGTTCAGAAGAGCAGTTTCCATGCCTCTGAATGCTCTAAAGCGAGACTGATGGGGATGGAGACAACCAACAGATTCAGTGTGGAGGGTAAGCTGAGACAGCCAACTTCTCCCGGAGTTTGCCCAGGAAAGGAGTGATAGAGATTGGGGCAATAGTTTGCCAGAATAGTAGGGTCAGCCAAGTGTTTTCTGAGCAGAGGGCACACAAGAGAATGCTTGAGAGAAGTGGGCAAAACTCCACTGGCGAAGGAGAGGTTGCAGAGGTCTACCAAGGCTGAAGCTAGAGACTCAATGTTGTCCTTGATGGTTTTTGAGGGGCAAGCGTCCACCTGTTTGGAAGAGGCTTTCACAGACCGGACTTGTCTAGAAACCTCCTCAGGTTTGGCAGCAGAGAGGGAGGAGAGAAGAGGGGGCATGGTGGGAGCAGCTGGGGGGCCCCAAGAGATGATGGTGCACGAGTGGGTGCGGAGGAGAGAGAGGAAAGGATGTTCTGTGTTTTGGCTGTGAAATGTCCAGCCAGGGCCTCGCAAAAGGCCTCAGTGAGTGCAATAGTTTGGCCAGTTCCTTGTAGACTTTGAAAAGTTCAGCCATATTGTTGTGTCAAACTGGATATTAAATTATGCCTCCTATTGTAACGATTGTATGTATATTGGCCTGCGCCAAGTTGCTTAAAACTGTACGCAAATAACTCTCTACAGCAAGGTCTTGACCTTAGAAATTGATGTAAGCCGCCATCTTGAATCAAGCCGCCATTTTAGGTTCTCTTGCTGTGTAAAAGTCACCCTGTACATCAAAATGGTGGACGATGCCATTCCGAACAGAATCTGGTCGTCATGACCTCTGTACAGCTAATGTATAACTTGCCTGCAGGCCACTTGTTAGGGTCGTAAACTGAGACCTTGTCCTTCTGTTCACCTGTGTGTAAATGGATTACCTGTATCAACGGAACTGATCTATGCACATACTGATGAATATATTAAAGTTGACCTGGCAGAGACCCTAGACCAGTAATACATTCAAGGAATGGTTAACCTGTGAAGGGGTTGGACAAAAGGCTGGAGAAATGTATATAAGCCTGATTGTCCCAATGTATAGTCTCTCACTGAATACATCTAACCCCGTTGAAGTTCGTTGTGTTGTACTGAGGGCCGATAGCTATCCGATCTGTCATTGACTCTGTCACTATTTGACCTTAAAATAAAGTACTTTGTATGTTCCTTTGTAACCAGTGTTTGGTGTGTTTCCTTTGGGCTTCCCGGCCTCATATTATTTTTCTGTTTTCACAGTTGGCGCCCGAATAGGGACCCTCAAGATTGATGCCGGACCATTGAAGGTTGACGCATGCTATCGGACCGGGATCGGACGGTGTGATACTACGGGCCCGACTAAACGAGACGCGACACCTCTACAGCGCTGCACGATCCGATCCTTGGACGATAGCCGTGTGGTCTGAGACGGCATCTTGACGAGGGTCCACTTTTGAGGCGGGCAGATTTGCCGAAACCACCAAACACAAGGTAAAATTTGTTAGGTAAGTTCTTGATAAACCGTACGGTCCTCCTTAGGTTTGGTCAGGTGAGTCGTGACCCGACTCTTAATTTAACCTTGACAATTTGAATTTGGTGCATTGTATCTGCAGACACAATTATTGACCAGGTAACACCAAGTATTTGAGAAATGCCTGGGAAATTGTCTAGCTGCTTTAGGGCATTATTCCGCAGCGATCGACAATCTTTGGAATTTAGCCGCCCGGCACCACAGGAGGGGTTGCCGGCGTTTACTATGTATTGTAAGCATGGCATTGGAAGTGTAGTATTTAATGATATTTGGCACAGACAAACCAGACATGCCTCCGAACTTCAGTGGCCAATCAATGGTAGTTTTGAGATCCCTCGTATTGAATACTTAGAGTCGGCCTTGTTAAAGAAAAAGGCCAGACCCGCAGCATTTGATGTTCTGCAGAATTGGAAAAAAGAAGCATTGCAGCAGCTTAAGAGTAGGGAAAAACATGCGCGCCGTCATAAAACGAATGCTGAATAGGCGTTATTATATGATAAGGACAAACAGTTTGAGTCAGTTAGGAATATGTATAGGGCTTTCTCACTCGGTATTCAAAAAATCTAGCCTTCTAAAGACCTTCATGTTTCTGATGAGTTTCTCGACAAATTGTTAAACGAACGAAGGCCTGGTGCCTCTGCACCACCTCTGTATGATCCTCTTCCTGTTGCTTTGCCTCTTCCTGCTGTTATTCCTACTCTCCCTGCTCAACCTGTTGTTCCTATTCTTCCGGCTGTTGTTCCTCCGCCTGCTCTACCACCTCTTCCCATTGCACCAGTAATAACACCTCCATTGAATCTGCCTGCACCTCCACTCCCGAGTGGTTCCGAACCGACTATAGTTGATCGGGGTGCGGGGTCGAAGGTTGTTACTCGTAATACTGTCCCTATAGATAAGAAGCGGGATTTGTTTGCATGGGCTAAGCATTGTATGGAGAGAGATGATCGAGCTAATGTTTTTGCCACACTGTCTAATATGGATAATTTTCCTGAGAAAAATGTTTTCATTGAAGGTTTAGGGATTCATTTAAGTAAAATGTGGGGTAAATTAAATAATGTGGATCTCCCACAAGGGCTGAGGGATCTGAATACTTTAGCACTTTCAAGAGACACTGTGGAGAAAGTACATGAGCATGTCGAGAGGTTATTTGAGTATAGGAGAGATTTGGAAAAGTTACGGAATGAGGATGACGAAGAAGAGAGTATGTATGTACAGAAACGATTTCTTCCGTGTCGTAAATGGGCATCTGAGGAAGCGCGAATTTGTACAAAAGATGCGATTAGATGGATTTCGGATTTATCAATAACTCCAGTTGAGGTATATGACACATACAGTCAATATACGCTAGAAATGCAGAGGAAGGTGATTCAGGTAATGGTAGAGTACCTGCAGGATGAATGTGTGAGGAAGAAGGTTATTTGTCCCACAGAGTTACTGGGTATTTATAAGAGAGTTTTTTCACTTGACACTTCTTCGACTGCTTTAGCGCTCGACTTAGCTCTGTTGCTTAGTAAGCGTACGGAGTTGCCTATATCTCAGTTGCCTATGAGAGAGGTACCTCCAACATTTGTCCCAAACAAAAGTTGAGATCCCCGCTAATGTTGCAGCGGGTACAGCTGCTGTGGACATTCCCGCACATTATGTATCGCAGTTTGTTCACGTCCCGTTTTCACGACAGGAAGTGAACACTATTAGGCAATCTATTCCCGACATTAGGAAAAATCCAACAGGATTCTATAAAGAGATAGAGTCCGCCTTGCATTCCTCAGTGTTCACCCTAGGCGATATTGGCTTGTTATTCCCTGTACTCCTGTCTGTAGATTTGTGGAAGCAGGTTAGAACAATAGATGATGCACCTGGGTTGGGAGATACGTGGGTTAATATAACTAGGCTTAACGGGGAAAGGCCAGTTGGTGAGAGACCGCCTCAGGTGATACTCACTTTGCCTGACAGAATCATTGCAAAATTAAAAACTATAATTCCCGAAAAAAGAATTATTTGGGACAAGCTTACGGCCTGTGTCCAAGGAAAATCTGAGGGTGCCACCGAGTTCTTTAATCGGTTCGAACAAGTATTCTCGGACTTCAGTGGACAGGGTTTAGGCACAGAGTCTGGGAAAGGGTTATTTGTGGACAAATTCATGCATGGATTACTGCCTGACATCCAGTCACAGATTATGGGGTCGATTCATGGAATTAATGTGCGCCGAAAATTCTCGCGCAGAGGTGCCAAAACGTGCGAATCGCAGGAAAAGTGCGAAAATCGCAGTGCAAGTGCGAAAATCGCAGGAAAACCAACGCACAGCGATTCATGGAAGTCCGTGCGCGAGAAAAACATTGGATGTGCGCTAAAAATGGGCGCCGCGCACGCCGGCGCACAGGTCATCCAACAGCGTGCGCCACGGCCACTGCAAAATCGCACATAGCGCGGCGCACATCACAAAAGTAGGCGTAACACGGGGCGTAACACTCGGAATGGGGAACAACGCGTGAAAATATGGGCGTCACGGGGGAAGTACAGGAGGCAAGTGCGCGGAACGCCCACACGCTCGCCTACAACCCGTATTCATGGAATCGAATAGGGCAAACCAGCGCACGGTCAAAGACGCGCACAGGGCCAAACAAGTACGCCACAAGAAAGCAGGCGGTAGCGCCCCTGCGACTGAAAAAAAATATGCGCCAAAATGTGCGCTCACAAAAAGCACCCATTTACAGCCATGATGAATGGCCCATACAGTGGCCCTCTAGGACAAATGAGGTGCAAAGGGGCACCTGCTGAGTGAAAAATAGCGTGTGTGCGTGTTCCTGGGTGCGCGGGAAGTTCCACACGCGATTAGCCTGGGTACGTGTACTTCGGGGTGCGCGTGAAGTTCCACACGCGATTGGCCTGGGTAGGTGGGGGTGCGTGGGAAGTTCCACACGCGATTGGCCTGGGTACGTGTACTACGGGGTGCGCGGGAAGTTCCACACGCGATTGGCCTGGCTAGGTGGGGGTGCGCGGGAAGTTCCACACGCGATTGGCCTGGGTACGTGTATTCCGATGTGCGCGGAAGATTCACATGCAATTTCTGCAGGGTACGTGTATTTCGGTGGTGCCGGGGAATGCTACACGTGATTTGGCCATGTGGGTCCCCCCAGGTGTTCCCTCTACACCCTCCACGGCCCCTGCAGGCAGCCCACACCACAGGGTACCACCCTGCACCCCTGCTCATGTCCCACAGGCAACCCATCAACATGTCACCTTGCACTACTGATCACCAACACATGTCTCCCACCACCCCCCACCCCCCAACCACCAGGGGCACCCTCCACCAGGCCCCCACTCATGTCTCCCACCACCCCCACCCCCCAGCCACCAGGGGCAGCCTCCACCAGGCCCCCACTCATGTCCCCTATTACCCCCACCCCCCAGCCACCAGGGGCAGCCTCCACCAGGCCCCCACTCATGTCCCCTATTACCCCCACCCCCCAGCAGTACAGGGGCAGCCTCCACCAGGCCCCCACTCATGTCGCATATTACCCCCACCCCCAGCAGTGCAGGGGCAGCCTCCACCAGGCCCCCACTCATGTCTTCCACCACCCCCACCCCCAGCCACCAGGGGCAGCCTCCACTAGGCCCCCACTCATGTCCCCTATTACCCCCACCCCCCAGCCACCAGGGGCAGCCTCCACCAGGCCCCCACTCATGTCTCCCACCACCCCCACCCCCCAGCCACCAGGGGCAGCCTCCACCAGGCCCCCACTCATGTCCCCTATTACCCCCACCCCCCAGCCACCAGGGGCAGCCTCCACCAGGCCCCCACTCATGTCTCCCACCACCCCCACCCCCCAGCCGTGCGATTTGCCTGGGTACGTGTACTTCGGGGTGCGCAGGAAGTTGCACACGCGATTAGCCTGGGTACGTGTACTTCGGGGTGCGCGTGAACTTCCACACGCGATTAGCCTGGATACGTGTACTACGGGGTGCGCGTGAAGTTCCACACACGATTAGCCTGGGTACGTTCACTTCGGGGTGCGCGTGAACTTCCAAACGCGATTTGCCTGGGTACGTGTACTACGGGGTGCGCAGGAAGTTCCACACGCGATTGGGCCTGTGAGAGTGGGTTACATGTATTCCAGGGGTGGGCGGGAATATTTACCCGTGACTGTGCCTGTGAGAGCGTGCTACGTGCATTCCTGGGGTGGGCGGGAAGATTCACACGTTCGCCTACGACGTGCCGAAAAATGGTCCAATCCTGAGACACATACGCCAGCATGAAGCAGGTGTACGTCGACCCGCGCAGCATAAAAGTGCACGTAAACAACAAACAAGCTCATACGACAGGATGAATATACCATTCTTAGCAGCAGTGGCCGTGGGTTACCAAAGGAGGAGGAGGATAGTGAGGGCCCGAATTTTCACTCCCAGAACCAGCCTTTTTGGGATGCCTGATGACCAGGTGTATGGGAGGTACAGGTTTCCCCCACACATAATACTGGACCTGGTCAGTGAGTGGGAGGATGACCTCACATCACCCACCCTGTGCTGCCAAGCACTCAGCCCCCTGGAGAAGGTCCTCAATGTACTGCACTTCTTGGCCACAGGATCATTTCAGCGGACAAGTGCCATAGTGGGTGGGGTGTCACAGGCCACGCAGTCACGCTGCCTACACCAGGTCTTGAACATCATCACTGCACGCCCATCAGTCCGTAGGCACATATACCTGCCCAGGACACCTGCAGAACGGCAGGCTGCCACACTCGATTTCTACGGTGTGGCACAATTCCCAAAAGTGCTAGGTGCCATTGACTGCACCCATGTGGCACTACGTCCCCCCAGGGCATCTGAACACATCTCTAGGAACCGCAAGCACTGGCATTCCATCAACGTGCAGGTAGTATGTAATGCTAAGGGAATCATCACCTCAGTATATGCCAACTATCCAGGGTCCACCCACGACAGCTTCATTTACCGAAGCTGGGCGGCATGGCGATACATGGCTGCTTGGTGAGTATGAATGCCACTGCACATGCATGCATGTCAGATGCAGAGTTATGCAGAGTTATGTCACTACCCCACTAATGATACCCATCACCTCCTCACCAGGGGACAGTGCCTACCCTCTGAGCACCCACATGATGACGCCAATTCGGAACCCCATCAGGCCTCCAGAGGTAAGATACAACACAGCCCATATTGCAACCCGGGGCATAGTGGAGCGCACATTCGGAGTGCTCAAGTCACGCTTTCGCTCCCTTGACCGTTCTGAGGGGCAGCTGTTATATGCGCCCCCAGTAGTGTGCAGGATCATAGTGGCAGCATGTGTCCTGCACAATGTTGCAACACGCCGGGCCTGGCTGTGGACATGGTGGTGCCCCCACATCCCCAACCACATGCACGGCCACTGCGCATGGGAGGGGAGAGGGCACGGGGTGAGGCAGCCCGTACGCAGCTGGTGGCTAATTACTTCACATAGAAATCACACCCCAGTGGAGTGCACACAGGCCTGGCACATACCATCTGATAAGCAATGATGACTAGACCTGACAATTAAGACGAACAAAGGGACTGTCAACTGTCAGAAGCATAGCAGCCTGAGATTGTTCATGTGGAAGTGTCACAATGTGCGCATCCCTACCTACACAAACACCACCAATGCAGTGTCATGAAAAGACACTTCCATGCTGCATAAATGAATACCCACTTGCAAAATACTACATGAAAACAGTGCCATGTCACCCACCCCCTCCCCGGCACGGCCACACAACACACCATGGCATGTCATGCAATGTGAGAGGTAAGAAATTAATCCCCACAACATGCCCCAAGTCTCAGCAGCTACAGTGTCCCTAATGGAGACATGTCCACACATGAAATGCTCACAGTAATGCAGGACCTACAACCCACATTACCAAATACTTACCAAGAATACCAATCACCTACACAACCTCCAACCTACCTTAAACATGACATTACAGACTTAAAAATTAGCTAGCCTCACCACCTGATGATGACAGCCCTCCATACACTTCCAAGTATACAGTGTTAGCGCCACGCAAGAGTGTAGGTGCACTGCTTACAACATGGACTCCAGTTCCAAGGTGGACCGCATTGTGAAGACATGAGGAATGGACCTGCAAATATGGAGGATGAGATGGATGCAGAGGCACATATCAATACACCACGCAGTGTACAATACAACAACAATATGCACTATGAATGTATACACAGTATTGACTACAGACTGCCCACACAGCTCATGGGAGTCCAATGTCACCATGTACGTCAATGTCACTTGGGCACACCCTTTGCAAGCCCATGGAAACGGGAAGCAGGAGGGGTGTGTGTGACAAAAACCCAAGCATCTGAACCAAATCCATGACAAGCCTGCATGCCACAATGCAGCGTATGCCCACGGGAGCCACACAAGGCAACACACTGTCCCACAAAAAAAAAAAATAATAATAATAATAATAATAAAAAATGGCCATAAATGGGCCCGGGGGGGTTGGGAGGCCACCCAGGAGGTCCAAGGACAGGGTGCACACCAAAACCCACCTGTGTGGATCTTGCGAAAAAAAAACACCTCCATGGGCTCATGGCCTACACGGCTACCCTATTGTGGGAGTATCACTGCTGTCGCTATCCTCACCCTCTGCAGCTGCATCCGGAGGTGGTGGCACTATGGGAGGCAGCCCACGCAAAGCCCTAGTCTGTTCCTCCATGGCTGCAAGCATGCAGGTGTGGTAGGTCTCGTTCTGGAGGATAAGTGTGCCGAGGTTCCCATGCAACAACTCACGGGATGCCCGGACCTCCGCCCTAGTTGCCTGCATCTCAGCTGAGAGCGTACGGGTGAGATGCTCCAGCTGCTGTTCTGTCCTTCGGTTCGTTGAAGCCTCAAGCTCAACAAGAGTCGTCCTAAGGTGAAGGAGTTCCTGCCTCAGGGCTTCCCTGTGGCCCTGGGACTCTATGGAGATGGCTTCCTGCAGAGTCACCAGTGCCGCCCGCCTGTCCCTGTCGGACGCCAACATGTCCTCCCTGTGTGACTGGCAGATGGAGTCAGTTGCCTGCTGTAGTCGCTCCATCAGCCTTTCGGGGGGGGACAATGGAAGTGGCCACCCTATCCATGGCCTCAGCCATCATCTCTGATGATGCTGCCTGTTGGGTTGCCATACCGTAAATGGATTGCTCCCATGCGGTATTGCCAGGTGGCGTACGGCCACCACGTCGGCGGGCACCACACCTGTCTGGGGCAAGGCGAACTGCGCCTTGCTGTGCCGGCACTGCCTGAGGCTGCAGGACTGCATTCCCCCTCTGATCTGCTGGCCCAGGAACAGGATCAGATGTCGCAGAGTGTGACCCTGCATCCGTAACCACCAAAGGCGTACCTGCCAACACTGACATCCCCATTGAGGGTTCTAACCTTGGTGCAGGTGGGTCGGACAGAACAGAATCCCGCCCAGTAACACTCACCTGCGACGGCACGTAGGTCTCATCATCCGAATCAACACCTGAGTACAGCTCGGGGGAGGTGCAGCCAGAGACACCCCTTGAGAGCACGACCTGCAGCAGTTGTGGGTTCTCACCCACCACCACACCACGTCCCTCACTGGTGGTCGGTCGGCCCTCAGACCCCTCCTGGGTCTGCACCATCTCCACAACCCCAGCAGTATCAGGTGCGTCTTCCCCTGCAAAGACATAAAAGAAAACAAATGGAAACAGACATTAGCACTATGGCACACAATGAGGCCTGAGAGGCTACAGAAACAGTACTTGATTGACACATGTCCCACATGACTAAAACACTCCCATGCATGCACCGTCACTGTGTGTGATGGGGAGGCAGATGGCACACATTGATGACACCAAGATGGAAGATGAACACATTTGCTGCATGCTGCCTAGCAGTGGCATCACACATTGGCCAGTGATTGCCAGGTCAAATACACATGCCATCACACAGATGGCATGTACCCTAGCCATGAAGTGAAGAGGGAGAGGAGGTCACCAATTGTTCATTCAGTCCAGTTTGTTCATATGATTGATTATTTCCATTGTAATGGGTCAAATGTTTAACCTGCAGCTGGCAGTCAAAAATGGTCCTATAGCACAGGGACATGTCCAAACTAATCATGTCCACGAAACTGAGCCAGTACACTGTACCATGGCCATGTCAGACATGTGACAATAGGACTGAGAAATCCCGAGTAAAAGTGGTGGTATGCAAACAATCTGCCTGAATGAACAGAGGTAAATAAGCAACAGTGTAGTGGCAAGATGACACTCCAAGGGCAACTGGCGTGCTGTTGGGCTGGATGTCTAATGTTGGCCGAAGGCATGCTGCTATACCCAAATGCTGTTGCCAAGAATGTTTAGGAAGAGGCACATGGGTGAGCCAAACCACTCAGGCACACACACCCTCCCCTGGCACCCAAACAGAAGCCCTCACACACACACCATGCACATGGATGACACACACATGCATGTGCACTCACCGGACAATGCCTCGTAATCTGCTACTTCTCCTACGCCTTGGATCTGTTCCTCCGTGACATAGGTCCCAGCAACCTGCTCATGTGGAGTGAGTTCTATGTCGTCTGCTGGAGACCCACCTCCAGTCACTAGAGTTGCGGCATGACTTGAGGCCAGCTTATTCTTTGCACTGCGCTTCAGGTCATTCCAGCGCTTGTAGCATTCATTAGCTGTGCGCCTCACGATTCCAAGGGCACTTATGATGTCCGCAATGGTCTGCCAGTGTGCCTGACGTTGTGCAGGTGTGGTCTTGGATCCTGCAACAATCACCATTTCGCGGTCATGTGCGGACACATACTTTACAAGTGCATTCAGTTCGGCCTCATTGAAGCTGGGCTTCCTTGACGGGCCGGACTGTGTAGCCGTGTCTGGGGCATCAGCCTCTACTGGACGAGCACTCTTCCTCTTCCGCTTGGAAGGTGGTGGGGATCCGAGTGTCCTGCGCCGCTCTGGACACTAGGGGCAGGAGCGTGGGATTGCACACTCAGCATGGGAGTTGGTGCAGGCATTATCTCAAGTGTGATGGTGTCAGGGGGAATGTCAGCATGATGGACTTGGACAGACACTGTCCTGGATGGGTGTGTGAGAGGTGGGGTGGATGGAGCCGCAGCTGCCCCTGCAGCCTCCCCAGCCTGCCTACGCGGGGCAGCGATGACCTAGCTGCCCCTGATCCACGTGGCCTGATGACACCAACGTTCACCGGCGCACGTGGCCTAGACCTGCTGACCTGGAAGTCAGCCATGGAGTCACCCTGTGCCAGGTCTGGTTCCACAGTGGGCTGGTCCAACAAGGGCTGAGCATGGATGGTGTCAGCCACGGTAACCTCAACCAGGGTGGGGGTGGGCATGGGTGTCCCTGACTGCTCCTCCACACATGGGGGGTTAGGGGCACCCTGCAAGTCACGGCCACATCCCCTACCGGATCCACCACGGCCACCACTTGGGGCTTGGCCACCTTTGCCACCCTTATGGCTTGCTCGCCTCCCAGCCATGGCACTGATGTTATTGTGCGTATGGGAGTCGATGTGAACTATTGTCCTGGGCAATTGGGGGTCAAAGGGGTTGGATACCAGATGGTAATCGTACCCTAGTGCTCTAGCAAGGCTGTATGTCACCCCTGGGGAAAGATGACGGGTCACACTACGCACTGGCACCCCAAAAAAGCAAAGTAAGCTGCACGCAACCCCACCTAGACCACGTGCGTGGAAAAATAAACCTGCACTACGCTGTGGCACCCAGGAACACAAGAATGAACGTATGCGTGTCACACGCAGCCTAGAATGACCTCTGAAGGGGTACGTGACACACGGGGCAAGCACAGATGTTATACGTGCGCGACTCACCGTCCGCAAGGAACAAAAGCGTGAAAAATATGCGTGTGTGCGCGTTGGCAACACCCCTGCCAAAAGAAGAATTGTACGCTGTCTGAGGAGACAGGACAACAGTGTAGGGAACGCTGTTTGAGGAAACAGGCCCAGGAAAAAGAGGAAAAGAGAAAAAGCTGTCAGAGGTAACAGGGAGTACGAACTGGAAACGCTGTGAAGTAAATCGCGTTTGAACTGACAAGAAGTACAGATTTCACCCATTCGCTCTCCACGAAAAGCACGTACAAGGAAATGGCGTTCTACACGTACCTTTTATACACACGTCACAGACGCGCATACGCAATGAGGCCATTTCCACCAATTACGCGCTTTGACACTCGGACGTGTACCTCTTCTTTTTTGCACGCGCCATTCTCTACGGCCATGCGCGTGACGTCACAGCTGAGCATGGTGGTCTTTGGGCCAATGAAATGAAACTGCACGTCCGAGTGTCATCGCGTGTAATCGGAGGGAAGTGAGCGTACACGCGATTGGCCTGGGTACGTGTTTTTCTGGGGTGCACAGGAAGTTCCATACGCGATTGGTGGAAATCCACGTGTGCTCTGTCATCACGTGTAATGAGGGAAACACCCGCGCGCCTCACGTCACAGACACGCTCATGCGCTAAGGGCCTTTGGTCCAATGAAATCGCATATGCGTGCTGACGTGCATACGTGCTAAGGGCCTTTCCTCGATTTACACGCAGACGTGCAGGATTTTCACTTGTCAAATCACTCCGTATCAAGCTGGCCACGCAGACCACGCTCCTGCCCAAAAGGCCGAATTACTGCCCCCCAGAGCCCCGAGCAGCCTCCCACGAGCCATCTGCTGCTGCCTGCCTGCCTGCTGCCACCGTGCCCTGCCATTTGGTGCCTGCACATCAGCCATCTGCAGGGGTCCATTTGCTGTGTCCACCCCTGCTGGAACAGAAGACTCCCGACTGGGATACCATCTCTCCACAGCCCAGCCCCAGGACCCAGTTGCCCACCCACTCCTGCCTCTGGGGTTGCCATGTCGGGCACTGCTACATCTGGCACCACTGGCAACCCCCGGCCAGAGAGGCAGAGGGGCACCACCTTCAGTGCCACGGAAGTTGGTTTCCTGGTGGAGCAAGTCCTGGGGCAGTATGATGCCCTCTTCGGAAGTAAGCGCGCCAACAAGGAAGGACAGACTCGGATCTGGACGGACATCGTGACTGCCATCAACACGGAGGGGGTGGCAGTCCGCGACTACCAACATGTCAAGAAGCGCTGGGATGACTGCAGGTCCAGGACCCTCTTGAAGGCCCGGCGCCTCGTGGAGGGGGGCCGGGGCCGCATGAGTACCATCCAGATGAGGGTCCTGGAACGCGTAGGCCCAGCGCTCCACGGCCAGATCCTTGAGAGGCAGACCCGTCTGGAGTTGAGCGGTAAGTGGCCAAGCATTGCTGTGTGAGACAGGGCATGTCGCAGTGTGCTGGTTGTATGATACTTGCCTGTATGTGTGACATAGCCCATGTATGCATGTGTGTGTGCAGGTACGCCATGCATGTGAGACCAGTAATGTGTGAACCACACGGTTGGTGCATGTGTTCAAATGCAACATGGGTTGCCCTATGCGGAATGGCCACATGAAAGCATGCCAGTCTCTGTTCCTGGACATGGGTGAGGGATGGGTGCTGATGCCATGTACATGTATACTGTCCATGTCTGTGTGTCTGACCAGCGTGTCTGTGACTTGTGAATGCCAGGGATGCATGACACATGTCTGTCGCAATGTTCCGGTTCACTGATGCAGCCTAGTCATCCTTGTATCCACTGTGTCTGTGGTGTACAAGGCCAGATGGATGAAACTAGGGTGAAGTGTGTGCATGTGATAGGCATGGCACATGATGCATGTGAGTTCCAAAACAACAGTGTATGTTTAAAGAATAACTTGGACATGTATGCTAATGTCCATAGCATGCGCCATGCCTGTTACCGCATGTGTTTTACCTGCACTGAGCCATGTGTTGTGGAGGGACATGATGGAAGTGATCTTTGACAGTGCCACTCATCTGCTATTGCTTCCTGTCTAGTGGACCATTGTACAGTACCGTGATGCTTGTGTTCTATGTCACCCTCTACACAGTGCCACGTGAAGAAGAGGGCGGAGACGGCTCTGTGGAGCAAAGCGGCAGGGATGCCCCCACGGCTGCAGCGGAAGGGGTGGGTGAGCCCCCACAGGGGCTTGCAACGGCAGAAGACGGGGTGGGGCCATTCAGGTTGGTAGTTTCCACAGAGGAGGAGGAGGCCGCTACTGAGGCGCACATGGGGCCTGGTGGGGGCATCCCTGCTGGTGCAAGTGTTCAGTCCAGGGGCAGGGGCAGGAGGCAGCACAGGTCGCCGTGGAGGGGCCTGTGCATGTCACTGTCCCTGACACTGTGACTGCACCACCAGGCACCAGCAGGGATGCCCCATCCCAGGCCCGTCTGCATGGTAGGGGGGGATGTCCATGTCATCTGACTCCCCTCCACCTGCGTACGAGGGGACCCCTGGCCTTATGGAGAAGGTCCTGATTGGTGTCGCGTTGCGCACAGGTGCAATTCGTGATGAGGTGCGTTCTTCCCGGGAGGAGCATGCACGTCATCACGGAGAGCACCGTGCCGATGTGGCCCAGTTGGGAACGGCCATGGTCGGGGGTTTCCTACATGTGTCGGCCAATCTGGTGACCCTCTCCTCCTCTGTGGAGACTATGCACCAGTCATTCTCCATGCCGTCTTCCGGCCCAGATGCCACCAGGGCCCCCTGTGGACCTGCCCCGACCAATGCAGCCGGCTCGGTGGGGATCCCATCCCTGCCACAGTCGGGAGTCGGAGGTCCAGCAGGGGTGGACACACCAGCAACTGGACCCCAGCAGATGGAGGATGTGACGGCATCATCGGGCAGGGCACGTGCACGACGGCGTCGGTGGATACCATCAGCCTGGATGCCGTTGTGCTGGCACAGGCAGTTGCGTCGGAGGCAGCGGCAGGCTCGACGTGGGAGGCATCATGGCTCGGGGCCATCAACATCAGGGGTGCAGGCATCGGCCGGAGGGCAGGAGAACCCTGGAATGGGAGTGGCTTCCATGTGGGAGCGGTTGGGCCAGCTGATAGGTGCGGAGCGGCAGCGGGCAGAGGAGGAACGGCACACAATGGTCAGGGCGGAGAACTCCATGCGCAGGGCGCTGAGGCGGGCTGAGTGCCTCGAGGGTCTTCGCAGGGAGTTGGAGCTGGACACTGCTTTATCCCTGCGAGAGCTCGGGGCCAGGGAACATGCCCGCCTCCAAGCCATTGAACAGGAGTTCGATGATGCCCTGGCCCATGACAACATCCAGTGAGCCGTTGGACTAGCCCGCTGCCCATGTAAATAGTTATGTAGTTAGTGTTAGGTTTCCTTTGTTTTTGCTTTTTCTTTGGACCTTTTAGACAATGGGCCACATTTTTGTATATAGTTATTTTTTATTAGGTAGTGTTGTTAGATAGGTTTCATTTCTTTTGTTGGGATCATGGACCCTGGCTTGTTCACCTGTACATAGTTCACTGTTGGATTTTCTTTTCTTTTTACTATTTACCCATGGAGCAATGGCTTTCTATTATAATTTCACATTGGATTTTCTTTTCTGGATTGTGACTTTGGACACCATTCCTTTGGATTCTGATTTTTGGTTTTGCATTTTTTCATGGACATGCTTCTTTTTACTTTTTTTACATTCCCATTTCTGTTAGTTTATTTTTGATTCAATTCTTGTTTTCTTTAATACATATTTTTAGATCAAACTTCAATGTGTAGTATCATCTCATTGGTTTCATGCATATCATGATACGGGTTTGGAGATTCACTGACACCCATTGGGTGTATGTGAGGGACATGTGTTCGTTTCCAAACTTGCAATTGCAGTTCTATCATGTTATTTCCATTTCTGAGTGGGTGGATGCAATACTCGGGTGGGTGTTTTGCATTTGGAGGCTGACCATGGGGACCAGGGATCTAGATTGTGATGACATGTTGGCTGGGGAACATGAGTTGGACATGAGTGGGGGCCTGCTGGCAGGTGCCCCACAGTGCTGGGGGGTGGGAGTGCAGGGGGATATGAGTTGGACATGAGTGGGGGCCTGCTGGCAGGTGCCCCACGGTGCTGGGGGGTGGGGGTGCAGGGGAACATGAGTTGGACATGAGTGGGGGCCTGCTGGCAGGTGCCCCACGGTGCTGGGGGGTGGGGGTGCAGGGGGATATGAGTTGGACATGAGTGGGGGCCTGCTGGCAGGTGCCCCACGGTGCTGGGGGGTGGGGGTGCAGGGGAACATGAGTTGGACATGAGTGGGGGCCTGCTGGCAGGTGCCCCACGGTGCTGGGGGGTGGGGGTGCAGGGGAACATGAGTTGGACATGAGTGGGGGCCTGCTGGCAGGTGCCCCACGGTGCTGGGGGGTGGGGGTGCAGGGGAACATGAGTTGGACATGAGTGGGGGCCTGCTGGCAGGTGCCCCACGGTGCTGGGGGGTGGGGGTGCAGGGGAACATGAGTTGGACATGAGTGGGGGCCTGCTGGCAGGTGCCCCACAGTGCTGGGGGGTGGGGGTGCAGGGGAACATGAGTTGGACATGAGTGGGGGCCTGGTGGAGGCTGCCCCTGGTGGCTGGGAGGTGGGGGTGGTGGGAGACATGAGTGGGGGCCTGTTGGAGGCTGCCCCTGCACTGCTGGGGGGTGGGGGTAATAGGGGACATGAGTGGGGGCCTGTTGGAGGCTGCCCCTGCACTGCTGGGGGGTGGGGGTGGTGGGAGACATGAGTGGGGGCCTGGTGGAGGCTGCCCCTGGTGGCTGGGGGGTGGGGGTGGTGGTGGACATGAGTGGGGGCCTGGTGGAGGCTGCACCTGCACTGCTGGGGGGTGGGGGTGCAGGGGGATATGAGTGGGGGCCTGGTGGAGGCTGCCCCTGGTGGCTGGGGGGTGGGGGTGGTGGGAGACATGAGTGGGGGGCTGGTGGTATCTGCCCCTGGTGGCTGGGGGGTGGGGGTGGTGGGAGACATGAGTGGGGGCCTGGTGGAGGCTGCCCCTGCACTGCTGGGGGGTGGGGGTACAGGGGGACATGAGTGGGGGCCTGGTGGAATCTGCCCCTGATGGCTGGGGGGTGGGGGTGGTGGTAGACATGGGTGGGGGCCTGGTGGAGGCTGCCCCTGCACTGCTGGGGGGTGGGGGTGGCAGGAGACATGAGTGGGGGCCTGGTGGAGGCTGCCCCTGGTGGCTGGGGGGTGGGGGTGCTGGGAGACATGAGTGGGGGCCTGGTGGAGGCTGCCCCCGCACTGCTGGGGGGTGGGGGTCCAGGGGGACATGAATGGGGGCCTGGTGGAGGCTGCCCCTGCACTGCTGGGGGTGGGGGTGCAGGGGTCATGAGTGGGGGCCTGGTGGAATCTGCCCCTGGTGGCTGGGGGGTGGGGGTGGTGGTAGACATGGGTGGGGGCCTGGTGGAGGCTGCCCCTGCACTGCTGCGGGGTGGGGGTGGTGGGAGACATTAGTGGGGGCCTGGTGGAGGCTGCCCCTGGTGGCTGGGGGGTGGGGGGCAGGGGGACATGAGTGGGGGCTTGGTGGAGGCTGCCCCTGCACTGCTGGGGGGTGGGGGTGGTGGGAGACATGCATTGTTGATCAGTAGTGCAAGGTGACATGTGGGTTGGCTGGGGGGCATGCCCATGGTGGATGGGCTGCGTGCGGGACATGAGCACGGGTGCAGGGTAGTCCCCTGTGGTGTGGGCTGCCTGCAGGGGCCGTGGAGGTTGTAGAGCGAACACCTGGGAGGACCCACACAGCCAATTCACGTGTAGTACTCCCCAGAACCCCTGAAATACACGTACCCTGCTGAAATCGCGTGTGGAACTTCCCGCGCACCCCTGGAAGACACGTACCCTGCTCGCACGGGGCCAATCGCGTGTGGAACTTCCCGCGCACCCCTGAAATACACGTACCCTGCTGAAATCGCATGTGGAACTTCCCGCGCACCCCTGAAATACACGTACCCTGCTGATATCGCGTGTGGAACTTCCCGCGCACCCCTGGAATACACGTACCCTGCTCGCATGAGGCCAATCGTGTGTGGAACTTCCCGCGCACCCTTGAAATACACGTACCCTGCTGAAATTGCGTGTGGAACTTCCCGCGCACCCCTGAAATACACATACCCTGCTGATATCGCGTGTGGAACTTCCCGCGCACCCCTGGAATACACGTACCCTGCTCGCACGGGGCCAATCGCGTGTGGAACTTCCCGCGCACCCCTGGAATACATGTACCCTGATGGAATCGCATGTGGAACTTCCCGCGCACCCCTGAGATACACGTACCCTGCTGAAATCGCGTGTGGAACTTCCCGCGCACCCCTGAAATACACGTACCCTGCTGAAATCGCATGTGGAACTTCCCGCGCACCCCTGGAATACACGTACCCTGCTGGATTCGCGTGTGGAACTTCCCGCGCACCCCTGAAATACACGTACCCTGCTCGCACGGGGCCAATCGCGTGTGGAACTTCCCGTGCACCCCTGAAATACACGTACCCTGCTCGCACGGGGCCAATCGCGTGTGGAACTTCCCTCGCACCCCTGAAATACACGTACCCTGCTGGAATCGCGTGTGATACTTCCCACGAACCCCTGTAATACACGTTCCCCGCTTGGCGTTTGCTGTTTGCCAGCCCTTTGCGATTATTTGGGGATTTTGAAGGCTTTTCCTTGCACGAGGGCGTTCTTGGGGGCGTAACTGGCGCTGCTGCAGGATCGCTGCACCACGCTGCGCCACGGCTGGTTTTGGATGCGAGAATCCATGAATACGCTGTGCGCGGAAATCGATTTTAGCGCACGCGGCTGGCGCAGACATTCGCACGGGCATGCTGTGCGCCAGTCGCGTGCGCCACTTTTGTGCGAATTTCTATGAATTACCCTGCAAGTCTTCCGAGAGTGCTTTGCAGGCGAAATCCCAATCAGAAGTACTGCACATGGCTCAGTACTACGAGAACCGTGTCAATAATGAAAAAGATAGAGTTGAGAAGAGAAAAGGAGACTTAAAGACTAAAGTATTGTTACAACAAATTGTTAGAGGCCCCAGAGGGGGTAGTTCGCAGATTAGAGGTCAGTATGTTCCACAAGGGAACGTGCCCTTGGGTCCTGTGAACATTAACCAGTGTGTCTATTGTCGCCAGGAGGGTCATTGGTGTGCACAATTCCCCGTCCTTCGACAGAGGTTGAATAACACCTTTGGGAGTATGGGTAGACGACCCAGAGGTCGCCCCGGGGTGGGGGGCCCTGGTAGAGGTCAGTTTTTGCAGGATCCTCAGCAACCTTTTTCACAGGACAGTCAGACTTCGAGTGTGGATACTAGAAACATATTCGATCACCCCTCTGCTACTTACCTCTCTGAGGAGCTTCCTCTTGATGATATTCTGTTTCGTTAGGATTGCCCGAAGCAGGGTTTGGAACCTACACCTATTCCCGTTAGTCAGAAAGGTCCCTACGTTGAAATGGTAGTGGGAAATAGGAAACCTCAGTTCTTGATAGACACTGGAGCACAGAAGTGCTCCATTGATCATTCTCGGTTCCACACATTCCACTATCAGTGTAAACCAATGTCTCCGTAGGGTTTTCTGTCACACCAGTCGTTTGTCCGGTTTCTTCGCCGGTACCTATTTCTTTGGGTCCCTTTACGGACCACTGTCCATTTCTTTTGACTTCGAATTGTGGAGAAAATTTGTTGGGGTTGAATCTGTTGAAGGAATTAAATGCTGTAATTCATTGTTCGTCTGATGGAGTGCGTTTGACGATTTCACCACAGCAGTTTTCTGTTTCACAATTTTTGACTAGACCTTTGCCGCCAGAATTCAGTAATGTCTCAGAGTGTTTATGGGCAATTGACGACAATGATGTCGGTGTTCTGCAGATTGAGCCTGTTAGAATAGTTTTGAAACATGGTATTAAGCTGCCACGCATCACGCAGTATAAGTTCTCGGTTGAAGGTGAGCGAGCTTTGAAGAGCATTGTTTCCGATTTTGTGCATCGTGGGGTGATTTAGGAGATTACAGGAAGTTTGTGGAATAGTCCGATTTTACCTGTGTACAAAAAAGGCGATAATGCCATTCCATTTCGTTTTATAATTGATTTGCGTGGCATTAATAGAGTTGTTGCTCCGCAATTTCCAATTGTGCCTGATGTGACGACGATATTAACTATGATTCCTGCTACGGCTACTTACTTCAGTGTTGTGGACCTGAAGAATGCTTTCTTCAGTATTCCTATACACAAGGACAGTAGATACTTGTTTGCGTTCACCTTAGGGGGACGCTCGTTCACATTTACTCGTGCACCTCAAGGTTACACCGAGACTGTCAGGAATAGGGTCTGGGGCAAGCCTAGACGACAATATTGTAGGAAATAGGGAACAGACTACGATTCCCAGCATGCTTAGAGGCGCAATGTAGTCCTGGATTTGCGCTAAGGGACAGCTGGAGTTCATTACTGGTGTATTTAGCCGTTAACCGCCCTGGCACAGGTGCTGATAATTAATGTTGTGCAGCACGGGCGGCCACGACGGCGTGTGTGAGGAACACAGGAGGAAGAGCGAATGATTTATGTCCAGGAAGGCGGACGGAGGCTTTCGGCAGTAAGGAGAGCGTCTGGTCCAAGCATGGTTAACTTTGCTGGTTAACTTGGGGTGCAACGCGAGCTTTCGCTCCCCATACCTCTCGGGACGCAGCGGTGAACAATTCCGTCCTTGACTGCTGCCTTCACTTCTATACACGGCAGCCGCTCTATGGGGCGGCGGCGTTTTTTCACGGCGTCATGTCATATCAGATCGTCCGGGTGCACTTGTGAGTCACCCGGACTCGAAGATAAGTATCCTGATAAGTGTTTGTTTATATTGGCAAGAATTTTGTTTACTTGATACGTTAAAAGACTCAATTAATTTTGACAAGTCCACAGGTTGTTTGGAACATTCTCTCCTGGATAAGTATGAGGCAATACTTACTGCAAGAACATTTCTCCTGAGAGATTAAGGGCAAAACTGTTCATTTTGATTCGAAGGGAAAACTTGGATTATGTTACTGCTTCTGTTTGCTCATGTTCAATGTCAGTCCTTGGGGCGATGTGTATGTTGACTTCATGTAATGGAGATTCCCTTGTATGTGTCATGTAGTTCGTATCGCTCCTGTCCGCTATGTCTTAGCTACATGTTATAATTACACGGTCATAAGTATGGTCATGGTATAGCGTAATTAAGAACCCTAAGCGCTTAGGAGGTTAGTAAGACAGGTAGTATCAAGTAGGAAGTACTAGACTATATTTTGTGGTTGAGGATTAAGTATTGTATTGCAAATGCATGTTGTCTGATCCCTACCTTTCCTTTGTCATTCCATCCCCTTTCCCTAACTCCGTCTTCCCCCCATTGGCTGCCACATGGTTATCTGTGTATTTCCATTCAGAGGCCCGTGCCAACCACGGCGGGAGGGTCGATCTATTCGGCCTCTGTGGTTCAGGAGAGGGGGTTGAAACCCTATCTCCTTAGTAAACTTGACAGAGACTCCTAGCATTTATAGTAGGGCAGTAGGGCCTTGAAAGAACAGCTTGATACTCTTGAATTACCTCCTACTTGTACACTGCTTCAGTACGTTGATGACTTGCTTTTAGCAGCAGATTCCGAGAGCTCTTGTAAAGAGGGAACTGTATTGTTGCTCATCCATCTAGCTAAGCATGGTCACAAAGCTTCACTTAAAATGTTTCAATATTGTTGCCAGGAGGTCGCCTATTTAGGGTACCTCCTGTCAAAGGAGGAAAGAAGATTGACACCTGAAAGTATAAAACACATTTCTGGCATGTCTGTCCCAAATACACAGAAGGAAGTCAGAGCCTTAATAGGTATGGCTTCTTACTGTAGGTTATGGATCCCGAACTTTTCACTAGTGATAAAACCGATGTTGGCCTTGACAAAGAAGGGCATTTCTTTGCCACTGCCATGGAAATCGGAACATCAACAATCATTTGAGCTTCTCAAGACTGCATTATGCTCTGCACCGGTTTTGGGTACACCAAATTACAACAAGGCCTTTGTGTTGTTTGTGCATGAATGTGATGGATGTGATTTGGCTGTATTAACGCAGGAACATGGAGGTAAGAATAGGCTGTGCGGTTACTACTCTTCCGCCCTTGATCCTGTCGCATGTGCTTTGCCAAGATGTTTGCGAGCTGTCGCTGCTGCTGCCGCGTCTGTAAAGCTGAGTGAGGGAATGGTCCTAGGCCATGATCTAACCCTGATGGTGCCTCACTCTGTAGATGTTCTATTGAACAAAACCCAAACCCAACACCTCACTTCCGCACGATTGACGAGATATGAATTGATTTTGTTTGCTCCCCACATCCAAATTAGGAGGTGTTGTGTTCTTAATCCGGCTGAACTCCTACCTTTCCTGCAAAATACTGTTTGCAGTGATGATGAGTCACATGACTGCCTGTATACTACTGAAAAAGAAACAAAGGGCAGGATTGATCTTAAGGACACTCCTTTGGATAATGCGCAAGGGGAGATATTTTGTGATGGCTCCTGCTTCAAACTTCCGGATGGTACATCCACAGCTGCTTATGCAGCACTACATTAAGTACGGTTGTAGAGACCAAGAGAATTATGCGTAACTCCGCACAGGCTGCAGAGATTATGGCATTAACCCGAGCTTGTAAGCTTTCCGAAGGACTAACGGTGAATATATATACTGACAGTTAGTATGCATTTGGGGTGGCTCACAACTTTGGGAGACTTTGGTCAGAGAGAGAGGGTTTCTAACTTCACATGGGACCAAGATTCAGCATGGCCCCCTGATAGTACAATTGCTCTCAGCGCTCGCGCTCCTAAGTCAGTTAGCGATTATGAAATGAGTAGCGCACCGCAAGATCACAGTTGATGTAGGAAAAGGGAATGCTTTCGCTGATCAGATAGCCAGACAAACTGCCACAGATCTTCGCACAGAAATGTATGCTCTAAGAGAAACTAGGGATGTCTATGTAATGGACGAGGATATTGGGTCTGTGCGGGATATCCAAGCTGATGCCACAATGGGAGAATCTAAGAAATGGGCTGAAGGCCTGGGGAAATTAGATAATAATGGGTGTTGGGTGGACACAGTTGAAGGGAAATGGTTACTTCCTAATGCCTACATAGTCATGATGGTTACTATGGCACACGGTCCCACACACGTGTGTGCTCAACAGATCACGAAAATGTTAGAGAAAGTCTGGGTAAATGATAAGATTTCAAAAATTGCTTAGCATTATGTCCAAAATTGCATGATTTGCCTACAGCACAATGTGGGGAAGGGGACAGTAACTCCAAGGGGTAGCTTTGGGCCTCCTTCTGTCCCGTTTGAAGTGATTCATTTTGATTTTATTGAGATAGAGCGGTGCAATAGTTTAAAATATGTCCTTGTGCTCATTTGTGCCTTTAGTAAATGGGTTGAGGCTTTCCCTGTCAAAGATGCTACAGCCATGACCACTGCAAAAATTATGATAATGGAGTATTTTCTGCGGTTTGGGTTGCCAAGAGTCATTTGGTCGGACAATGGTCCACATTTTGTTGCTGCTGTAATTTTGCAGATATGTGCAGCACTACATATTGATAAGCGATTTCATTCGGCTAGACATCCTCAAAGTGCCGGGTTGGTAGAGAGACATAACGGTATCCTAAAGAACAAGCTCGCTAAGACGTGTGCCGGTACCAAACTAAAATGGTCGGACACCTTACCGATCGTGTTACTAGCCATGCGCACTACCCCTCAAACTAAGACTGGGCTCTCTCCATTTGAGGTGGTGATGGGGAGGCCTGCCAATATTTGGGGTCTCCCGAAACCTAAAGCACTGAGAAGTGTTGAGAATGTATTGCTTTCAGACTACTGTGACCAGTTGACTAAAAATCTGTATTTCATTTATCATCAGGTACGATCAGCTTTACCTGTACGCTATGAGGGCCCAGGTCACAACATCCGGCCTGGAAGCTGGGTCCTGGTGAGAACATACGAGAGGTCCTCTTGCCTCGCGCCTCGCTGGCGGGGACCATTCCAGGTTTTGTTGGTCACCCAAATGGCAGTGCGGGTGGATGGAAAGAAGAATTGGATACACGCGACGCATGTCAAGAAACTTCCTCACCCAACGCCGCACGTTACAGAAGAAGCAGAACCCCTCGCTAACGCTGCAATCGACGTTCCTGAAGCAGCAAATAGCACTGTGAGTGAGTCGGAGAATCTCTCTGAGCCCGTGGGGCTTGAGGAACTGTCCATTTTGTCTCCACACTCATTGGAAAATCCATATCCGGAAACCATTGCTCCGAATTCTGCAACTTCCGTTGCCTCTGATACGTTGCTTCCCTCAGGAAGTGACGTTACCTTATTTCCGGATCAAACAGTACCGGGAACCACCAGATACAATCTTCGGCAGAGAAAATAGACCTACGGCACGGTTCGACTGTGCATTTAAAGAAGGAAAGGATCATCGAGGACTTGCTTTTGCCCAAATTTGAGAAAGGGGATTCTGTTGGCTAGGGTTGGGGAAGGACTAAGAAGAAATGAACATTTGGGTTTCCATCCGAAGTCTATGATGTCTGCCACCGCTACTGCTCGTCTTGGACTTGTAAATAAGTGGGTGACCAATTTGGTCATTGAACAATGTGCCTGGGCCCCGAAAATGTATTGCTGTGTTTTGATGATGCTTGGGATTTTTATAGTAACTGCTTTAGGATTTTGGTATGTCGAGGAGATTTATCCTCTACAGCCTCTTTTGCCAACTGAAATTGTACCTACTGTTTTTACTCCTTTTATACACTTGCATACTCTGTCACCTAGGGACTCTCAGCATAGACAGAAGTATCACAACAATACTTTGATGTTGATTATAAATTCGACACATGCCATTTTTAACAAAACCAATTGTTGGGTCTGCTCGCATTTACCGCAACATGGGGATAAGGGGCTAGGTTGGTATATTCATCCCTTACCTTTGACGACTGCTTGTTATGCCTCTCTTAGAGCACTGTTCTTTGGCCGATGGAATGATAGCATCTCTGGGAATTTTGATGGAACTAATTTGAATAGTTTTGAAAAACGTGTTCTGACTCCATTGGGATGCTCGCTTTTTGCAAATAGGAGTAAACTCAACGTTGCTTCAATTAGGCCTTCTGATAGACTATCTGGTCCTTTCCAATCTTTGGATTTTAAAAACTGTGCCAACGTTGCAAATTTGACTGGGGAAAACAGACCTTTGTATGTAGGCAAACCTGTCTATTTCATTTGCGGTAATGTAGCATTTCCATGGTTGCCCAGGGATTGGCAGGGAATCTGTTATTTAGGGATCCTGTTACCTGGGGTGTTCATAGCAAGCACTTTGGAAGTTTCAAAGGCTCGTTCACGGCGGGACAAGAATGATGATACCGCCGCACAAGTCCTGGAAGATATAGCAAAATCAGTTGTGCCATTCTGGGGGCAGATAGCAAATTCCAAAGACAACACGAGACTAGCGAGAGTACTGGAGAGAACCATCAACCGGACCACAGATATACTCTATAACATGACATTAGAGCAGAAAGCGATAAGATTAGTAGCACTCCAGAACCGGATGGCATTAGATGTCATTCTGGCTGAACGTGGTGGAGTATGTAAATTAGTGGGGTCCTCTTGCTGTGTTTTCGTACCAGACTCCTCCCCAACCATTTTTAAAGCAATTCAGAATCTGCACGTCCTTAGCTAAGAAGTGCATGTTCCCGAGGGGAACTGGAATTTTAGTGCTTGGTTTTGGGATTTCTTGCGATCTTGGGGTTGGAAGGTGCTTTCAGTTTTGCTGATCATTTTGGGTATTCTGCTATTCCTTTGTTGTTGTATCCAATGTCTGCATAGTATATGTTCGATGCTAGGAGGATGTTGTGCTCAGGCGATAGGTACGATAGGACATAAAGTATATGCCCCGGATAAAACTTCCAAGGAGTATGTGTTAAAAGAGATCTTAGTGAACGACATGATGGCCATAGATATCTCTGACAGCGATTCAGGGTGTATGGATGATGACGTATGGAGTTACTTGCAAGGAGATCAGAAATAGTCTTAGCACTTGGCATAGGCCAAAAGGAGGGTTTGTCAAACTGGATATTAAATTATGCCTCCTATTGTAACGATTGTATGTATATTGGCCTACGCCAAGTTGCTTAAAACTGTACGCGTATAACTCTCTATGGCAAGGTCTTGACCTTAGAAATTGATGTAAGCCGCCATCTTGAATCAAGCCGCCATTTTAGGTTCTCTTGCTGTGTAAAAGTCACCCTGTACATCAAAATGGTGGATGATGCCATTCCGAACAGAATCTGGTCGTCATGACCTCTGTACAGCTAATGTATAACTTGCCTGCAGGCCACTTGCTAGGGTCGCGAACTGAGACCTTGTCCTTCTGTTGACCTGTGTGTAAATGGATTACCTGTATCAACGGAACTGATCTATGCACATATTGATGAATATATTAAAGTTGACCTGGCAGAGACCCTAGACCAGTAATACATTCATGGAATGGTTAACCCGCGAAGGGGTTGGACAAAAGGCTGGAGAAATGTATATAAGCCTGATTGTCCCAATGTATAGTCTCTCATTGAATACATTGAACCCCGTTGAAGTTTGTTGTGTTGTACTGAGGGCCGATAGCTATCCAATCTGTCATTGACTCTGTCACTGCTTGACCTTAAAATACAGTACTTTGTATGTTCCTTTGTAACCGGTGTTTGGTGTGTTTCCTTTGGGCTTCCCGGCCTCATATTATTTTTCTGTTTTCACAGTTGGATGCAGCGGAGATGCGAGCTTGAATATGGACTCTTTTCTTGTACTGGATGCAGAGTCTTTATTGCCTTTGCAGAAGGAGGCAGGCCAGCTTGTCAGAGGGTGCACCCGAAGATCCCCATTTCCATTCTGCTGCCCTACACTTGCATTTAAGGTCAGCCAGGTCAGATTCATACCAGGAGGTGCACTTTTTGGCAGGCTTCAGTCAAACCCTCATGACAGGGGCAAGGATGTCGAGAGTATTGGAGATGGAAAGGTGAAAGTTAGAGAGGGCTGTGTCAGGGTGGGAGCCCGCCACAAGAGTAGGAGGAGAGTAGGTGGAGGCAAAGGCAACCACTGACACTTTTTTCATGGGTCGGGTGACCTTGAAGGTGGGAGGCAATGCAGGTTGTGCCAGTGCTAATGGAGAAGAAACCTTCAAGTGAGAGAGAAGCGAGTGATCGGTCCATGAGAGTGAGGTAGTGAGAGGGTTAGAGAGAGGCATGTCTGTGGTGATAAGAGCATACAAGGTGTGGCCAGCAGTGTGCGTCAGACCAGAGGGTAGAATCGAGAGAGACAGCAAGTCACATCGGATGCAGAAAACTCCAGAATATCCCTCCCAGATGCTGCAAAATGGTGGCATATATGGCATTGAACATATTTTCAGTACACATAACTTTTCAGAGTGTTTGGAAGTGGGACTTAAATAATTGTGTTTCTCAAACACAAAAATGCCTCTAAAGACTTATTTTGTGATGAAGCACCGCGCATGCTTGTCATGCAGTCAATTAAATAAAGATGTTTCATCCAGTCTGACCATTGGTCTGATGATTTCTGGTGACCCTAGAGTGCCGTCATTTGGTATACTATATATAGCCGGTCATATAGCACAGCAAGTAGTGCGCTCGCTTTGACATACGTGCAGATCCTGCTGATGCCAAACTCAGCCTTTCATCCTTCCGATGTCGATAAATGAGGCCCACAGACTGTGGAAAATAATACGCTCAGATTCGGAGCGCTATATAAAATAAAAAAAACAACAAATAAAATAGGAAGAATCACTGCCTATGCATAATAAAAATCGCTTCCAGGAAATCAGTACGTCTTTATTAATCTAAGAGTGATCAGGAAAGGTTAATAAGATTTCAAACGAATACAATTTGTCAAAACATTGGTAATTGTCTTTCTTTTGTATTGCAATGGTTGATGCAATTAGGTTTGCCAGACAATAACCTTGTCAAGGTAATAACGGATATTAATAATAAATATATTTCAACAACTGTTTTATAGGAATGTGTCCTTTGCTATATTAAGGCTGTTCTTTTACAAATTTGTTACTGACAGAAAGCGCTCCGGTTTTACTGCATGTATGTCGCCAGGCTTACAAGTGATTCCGTGTTTCAATAATTGAGGTCTGTGTTTCTCTTGTAGGTGCAGAGAGCAGCCGTTCTTGTTTTAGTATGTTTTAGTTTTTGTGGCTTTCCTTCACAGAAAAGAAAGCTACCAGGCATACACGGTCTAAACAAGGTTCAATTGTTATTTGACCTTGGACGAAAGGGAGGATTCGCCATGGATTGAAGGACAGAAGGTGTTGAATACCAGCAGAAATTATAAATTTCACTATGTTGAAACTGGACATTGTAACATTTAACTTCATTCTATGCAAACCGTTGTTCTGAGCAGACACTCTGCGTTACGCCAAGAGAATGGAACTACCAAATATAATGTAAGTTCGAACTATTCATCATTTTTTTGTGATTCAAAACAGCATTTAGGCTGCATGCATATGGAACAATTCAACTATGTGCGAATATGCCATTTGATGAAAAAAATATACACAAAAATGTATTCCGTAGATTAAATTTATACCACGACATATTAAAAAAAACAATCACAACTCTCGCTCTGTTTATAAGTCTACTAATAATTTATAGGTGTGTACAGTTTAAAGACGAATGAGTAAAGGTTTCATTTTCTGACCGGTATTGCTTGCTTACATTGTTATGGGGTCGTTAGTTGGAACGTATTGTGACGATTATTCATCAACGACCCGCTAACACAACCAGTTTGCAGGCTAGTGATATCTAAACCACTTCGTCCCATGGCATATCAGGGTGTGCTATGAACGTTGTATTATTGGATGTGCCAGGTGCAGAACTTTTTACTAGGGGACTTTGTTTGCTCCGCTAAATTTAATGTTGCCAGTTCCATTACATTTTTAAACAAGATAGCAGGCGCTCCTCTCTGGAAAGAACATGGCATGATAGCCTGTTATGTGTTTTTTTCACACTTTGAATTTCCGCAGCCATCGCCTTTTGCTCAATGTACCTTTTACAGATGGGAAATATCCATTTGCATATCAGTCTTTGTCCTGCCCACATGGGCTTTCCGGCACCGAAACGCTATAGCAATTCCCTTCTGAACAAGAGTACATACAGCAACACTTTACACATGCTTCTTCCTTGTTGGGCCTCATCAGTGAGGTGGAGCTGTGCCTCTCTGAGCACATGAGCATGAGGTCCACATCTGGGTTCCCCCAGGGATCTTAGGGTCACCAACCCCAAGTTCCTTGCAAATATTCAGTTATAATGCCGTCAATTTTCCGACAGCTCCCGCATCCCATTGGGAGCTATACATACTCCACAGCGCTAACCTCTCAAGCACATCGTAGACTCAAACTTTCCCCAATGTTTTCTGTGGGTTTCCATTGTTTGCGGTTTGTGTTCGTTATTAGGTTTCAACCGGTGCAGAATTGCAGGGTAAATGGATACATTTGAATAAAGAACGGTTACTAAAATATATTTTTATTATGTTTTCTACCAGCTACATTGTGCCGTTCTGTGAATGCCATAGTTTCCAGATACCGAAAGATGGTTTCTTCAGCCAGCAGTGGCAGATACGCCTAAACGGATGGATTTCCATTACGCTGATGTGGGACGATCGCCCGGGACCGATATGCCCTTTGGCAGTAGCAGCGAGAAGGAGCAACCTGTCATCGTTACGGTCTAGCAAGAAGCTGATGCCGAAGCCTTGCAATTCAGGCACCAGACGTAGAAAGAGATCTACCACCAACTCGTTGCTTGGAGAAGCGACTGAGCCTGAGGGAGTTGGAGGCGGATGAGCGAAGAGCTCGAGAAGGAAGATATTGCTAGGAATAGTGATGTCAGCTTCAGGGGTGGGTGATATGATTTAGTGCCGCAGGGGCACTTGAACTTAGGGTGATCGATCCACAGATTATATTAGCAGAAGATGGCTGCGCCCGACTCATTGATTTTGCATGTGTAAAAGTGAGGAAACCTAAGGTAAGGTACATAGAAAACATTTTTACGATTGATCACAGTTTGCTTAAAACCTCATGTACGAACGCTCGGGACGATGACATTTTGAGCGCACTATTCCTCTAATCCTTGCAGCAAAGGGGAGCCAGTGGAGGGATCTCAATGCCGGACAGATGCAGTCTCTGGGCTTGATGCCAAGGATAAGTCTTGCTGTACTGTTCTGGATAAGTTGAAGAGGTCGGAGAGTAGAAGTATGAAGATTGAGAAAGAGACTGTTGCAGTATGCCAGTCTGGAGAGAACCAGGGCTCTGGAGATGGTGAGTCTCTGGGGGAAGGTGAGAAAAGGTAGAGTACCTCTAAGGAGGTGCAGCTTATAGTGGAACTTTTTGGACACGCCCGAGATGTAAGAAGAGAAGGAGAGAGTGGAGTCGAAGATGACCCTAGATTTGTTGCCTCACTGGTGGGTGAGGACGCAGGACCAAGGGAGGTTGGCCAGAGTGAAAGTGGGAAAGTGGGAGCAGGGGTCCCAATGAGGATGATCTTTGACTTACTGGCATTAAGGCAGAGATCATTAGCAGCACACCAGGACTGATTTGAGCATAGACAGTCAGGAATGAGCGAGGATGAAGAAGAGGGTGAGCATAGTTTGAAAGAAAGCTGTGTGTCATCTGCATAACACTGAAATTTGGAGGTGAAGGCAGAGATCTTGTGTGCCAAAGGGGCCATGTAGACATTGAAAAACCAGGGGGATAGATTAGTTCCCTGGGGACACAACAAGTAGAGAGAGTGATGGCGGAGAGAAAGCACCCAAGTTCCACCTGGGAAGGACGGTCAGAGAGAAATAATGGTAGCCACACCAGGGTCTGATCAGTGATGCCCAGGGTATCACGAAGATGGGAGATCAAGATGTTGCAGTTTACGTATCAAAAGCAGAGAAGTGAAGAAGAATGAGGACAGAGGGGGAGTCAAGATTAGAGCAGGTCTTCATGGGTGTACTTAACAGCAGTTTCCACGCCTTTGAATGCTCTAGAGCCAGACTGATGGTGATGGAGACAACCAACAGATTCAGTGTGGAGGGTAAGCTGAGATAGCCAACTTCTCCAGGAGTTTGCCCAGGAAAGGAGTGATAGAGATTGGGGCGATAGTTTGCCAGAATAGTAGGGTCAGCAAAGTGTTTTTTGAGCAGAGGACGCACAAGAGAATGCTTAAGAGAAGTGGGCAAAACTCCACTGACGAAGGAGAGGTTGCAGAGGTCTGCCAAGGCTGAAGCTAGAGACTCAATGTTGTCCTTGATGGTTTTTGAGGGACAAGGGTCCACCTGTTTGGAAGAGGCTTTCACAGACCAGACTTGTCTAGAAACCTCCTTAGGTGTGGCAGCGGAGAGGGAGGAGAGAAGAGGGGGCATGGTGGGAGCAGCTGGGGGGGCCCAAGAGATGATGGTGCACGAGTGGGTGCGGAGTAGAGAGAGGACAGGATGTTCTGTGTTTTGGCAGTGAAATGTCCAGCCAGGCCCTCGTGAAAAGGCCTCAGTGAGTGCAATGTTTGGCCAGTTCCCTACAGACTTTGAAAAATTCAGCCATTTTGTTGGATGCTGCGGAGATGCGAACTTGAATATGGACTCTTTCCTTGTACCGGATGCAGAGTCTTTATTTCCTTTGCAGAAGGTGGCAGGCCAGCTTGTCAGAGGGTGCACCCGAAGATCCCCATTTCCGTTTTGCTGCCCTGCACTTGCCTTTAAGGTCAGCCAGGTCAGATTCGTACCAGGAGTTGCACTTTTTGGCAGGCTTCAGTCAAACCCTCAAGGATGTCGAGAGTATTGGAGATGGAAAGGTGAAAGTGAGAGAGGGCTGTGTCAGGGTGGGAGCCCGCCACAAGAGTAGGAGGAGGAGAGTAGGTGGAGGCAAAGGCAGCCACTTAGACTTTTTTCATGGGTCGGATGACCTTGAAGGTGGGAAGCAGTGCAGGGTCTGCCAGTGCTAATGGAGAAGAAACCTTCAAGTGAGAGAGAAGCCAGTGATCAGTCCATGAGAGTGAGGTAGTGAGAGGGATAGAGAGAGGGATGTCTGTGGAGATGAGAGCATCCAAGGTGTGGCCAGCAGTGTGTGTCAGACCAGAGGGTAGAATGGAGAGAGAGCGAGTCACATAGGTTGCGGAAAGCTCCAGAATATCACTCCCAGGTGCTGCAAAATGGTGGCATGTATGCATTGAACACATTTTCAGTACACATAACTTTTCGGAGTGTTTGGAAGTGGGACTTTTAATAATTGTGTTTCTCAAACAGAGAAACGTCTTATTATATTTTGCGATCAAGCACCGAGCATGCTTGCCATGCAGTCAATTAAATAAAGATGTTTCATCCACTCTGACCATTGGTTTGATGATTTTTGGTGACCCTAGAGTGCTGTCATTTGGTACATGATATATAGCCGGTTAGATAGCACAGCAAGTAGTGCGCTCACTTTGACATCGGTGCAGATCCTGCTGAATCAGGTTTGAATCCTGGCAGGCCCAAACTCAACCTTTCATCCTTCTGAGGTCGAACACACCGTGGGAAAGAATACATTCAGATTCTCAGCGGTGTATAAAATTAAAAAAACAACAAAAAAAATAGGAAGAATCACTGCCTATGCATAATAAAATCACTTCCAGGAAATCAGTACGTTTTTTATTAATCTAAGAGTGATCAGGAAAGGTTAATAAGATTTCAAACGAATACGATCTGTCGAAACATACGTAATTGTCTTTCTTTTGTATTGCTGTGGTTGTTGCAATTAGGTTTGTCAGACGATAATCTCGTCAAGGTAATAACGGATATTAATAATAAATATATTTCAACAACTGTTTTACAGGAATGTGTCGTTCGCTATATTAAGGCTGTTGTTTTACAACTGTGCTACTGATAGAAACTGCATGTAGTTTTACTGCATGTATGTCGCCAGGCTTACAAGTAATTCCGTGTTTCAATAATTGAAGTCCGTGTTTCTCTTGTAGACGCAGAGAGCAGCCGTTCTTGTTGTTTCCAACCGGAGCATGTGGTTCGCATCACCAGAATAGCTTGCGGTTAGGGGTGGGATACAAAGGTTACCCTGCTCACGCAGCTCTGAGCAGCCTCTTCAAAGCTGCAGCTCTCGGGGCGGACGAGCGATTTTCTGCAACTCTGCAGAAAAGGGCCTTGGCATTGTTTTCCACACACTGTCCCTGGTGACAGCCTGGCAGAGCCTGTGATCCTTTTCGACGTGAAACCGGAGCGCGGGGAACCAGCGAGTCTATCTCACGAGATACCCCCTCACCAGAGCAGATTCGAACGCGCGCGTTCTGTTTTTGCTATGTGAGATTTTAAAAGCACAACATCCGCCATTTTCCAAGACTTGTTGGTGCCAATGAGTGTCTGGTTGAGCAACAGTATGGTCTGCAGCTTGTGGCAGGTGTGCAACTAGGAAAACATTTCGAGAGGGTCGAGGGGGGCTAACCCGTCAAATGTTGTGAGAGGGGGAGCGATGAACTTACTTGTGTAGGTGCTTCTAACTTCTTTACACATTTTAATGAGACTATTCAAGTGAGGCTTAAATGTTACAAGCTGTTAACTTTCTCCATGTCTGGAACACACACTTAAAAACTGCTGTGAGAATTAGCTATCACCTGTCCCCATTGTCTGCTAATCACTCCCCTGACATGCCTAGCCTAAAAATGTATGCATACAAATTCAGGTGATAACAATGAAACGCTTTACATTAGTAATTGCTGGGCATTTGTTAGACGTGTAGCCACAAGCACTGTTTATTGTCTATGTCCAGTCCTGTCCTGCCAAAGCTCTGTAGTTCTGCCAGGTCAATTCAACATAAGCCAACATTTTGGTGGGGAGGGGTGAGGGTGATATAAAGCCCAGTCTGCGCAATGGCCATTGCACCACTGCCTTGTAGGTTTTCGTCAGGAGCAAGTTCCAATTCTGTGGTTCCAGCAGTGGGGGAACCCTCATTCTTGGTGGGGCGGGGCCGCGTGGAGGGCCGAGTGGCGAGACCCCAGAATAGGTCACTCAATACAGCATCTCTTCATAGATCCCAAACCTAGCTAAATCCCTTTTGAGCGACTAATGGAAGTTGGGCTCTGCAGTTTTGATTGGTCACACTGCTCACTGTTAGAAAAAATATCTGTACATTGCAGGACATATATACAAGTTTGGACAGCTGTAACGCATATTTGAGGATTTGGCTGTTTCTATTCAGTTTCCAGTGCTGAGAAATACTGAGAGTGTTTGTTGACATGTGGGTTGCTCGTTGTAAAGACTGGAGGTGAGTTATCTATATCCCGCCCTCTATATGGCAGAGTAGAAGCACAGAGCAACCCAGCCAAAGTTCTCTATTGTGTTTGCAATGGATGAGAAACCAAGGCTTAAGCTCTCAGGAGGTGATGTGGGCTGCTTCTTAAGTACAGAGAGTCCCCAAGCCCCCACAAAGGAATGTCCACACAGTATGTTATGTGCTAATACAGTTCTTTATATAAAAATAAGGTTGAGAGATATATACACAATTAATAAAACACTTTGTATTCTGGTAATTCTAATATGGCAAATATATACAATGTCTATGTGGTACCACACTTTGCTAATGACTCCTTTAAAATGCATCACCTGCTGACAGTTATAGTGGCTTACAGATCATACAGCAATGGGTAGCAACATAGATCATATGAAGGAAGACAAGTTGGGTTAACAATGGCAGAATACTTTTCCAGCTACCTAGATGAAGTTCTGAGTGAGGATCCCCCCACCTGGGCAACCTGTAATAAAGAGTATTAACAAGCCCTGCCCATTAATGTTTAAATAGTCTTGTTTCCTGGTTAAAATGTTCAACCACCCCAATGTACCTGAGTTAGAAGAGTTTCTTCGACGGTTCATCGACGGATCACCGGATCACTAGAGAATGGACTCCGTTTAAAGCTGGAGCCACAGGGTGTCGAGATTCCTCGAAGAAAGATGAACACTTGTGTCGAGACTGCAACTTTGACCTTTGCAGTGCTCTTCCACGTTCGGTCGTGGAAGTCCTGTGAAGATGAGGTGTGCCTTCCACATTGGTGCAAGCAGTTCGGTGCCGCAAAGAAGACTCAGTGACAAACGTACGTCCTTCAGCGATCAGGACTCAACCACGGGCTGGACTTCCGATCTTCACTCCGTCAGTGTCTTTGTTGGCTACGGGTGGCAGGAAACCCACTGGTGGATTCTCCTCAGTCATCGAAGACATAGATTTTCTCCAGCGGGACAAAGCGGTCAACTGTGATGGCAAGGGAGCCCTTCATTCAATGTCCTCAGGCAAGGTGGAGCGTTGTGGCTGTGGTCGTCGAGCAGCATGGCGTCAAACTGACCCCGCTTCTAGGCAACACCTCTCGACTGACTTCCAGCAGTTACGGAGATTGTCCGAAACACTGGTCGACGGCAATGGACTTCGAGGGCCTCAATGTCCTGGTGCTTTACTTCAAGAGTCTTGACAGACCCCTTTTCTGATCGATAGCCTTTCGGGACTGGCTTCCAGGGTGACTCGATGAAGGTCAGCTTCTGCACAATGTTCCTTCGTAGCTCAGGGAGAGGTCTCCTAGCCAGGTTCTCTCTCAGATTAGTCCTCCATAGACTGGTCAGCTTTTAGATTTTGTTGAAGGAAAGTAGCAGTAATTCTTCTTCTTCCAGCTGAACTTCAAGGATAAGCAGCTTCAAGTTTCAACTTCAGCTTCTGAAAACATCGGGAAGTGAGAGGTCCCCAGATATACACATCTGTCCCTCATTCACTATGCTGAGCCAAGCTCAGTCAGCCAATCAGACAGAAGGGCATTCATGCAACCCGGCAGCCAATCAGGCATTCAGGCTATTCACTTCCACTCAGACACCCATCACAAGGAATGTTGATTGGGGCAAGCACCCAGCCTTTCAGCACACCACACAGCATTCATGTCAGTTTCAGGCAGGGCTGTCTCATTCTTTGTTAAACACACACAGAAACCAGATACCCATAACACAGAATGCATATTGGGCACACACTCTATTCACACAGGCCCCACCCTAAGGGTGTACCCACAACATACAGTCACTGTGAAGGCTCCAGCCAGTCTGGCCTGGACTTCCTCACAATACCATATATGGTTCTTTCACCCAACAACCAGTCAGGGGAAGGGGCAAAGGCAGGGCTTCCCAGGACTTTGGGGAAAAAGGTAACAGGCAATAGTAACCAAGTGGCCACAGGGGCCATCTTGCCTTCTATCAGGAACCCACTGATTCTTATTGCAGGGCCTGGGTATCCCAAAATGGAGCATATTCAGAGCATATTCAGAGCACCTGTCAAATTCAGCATTGAGCTGCCACCAGCCCATACCCTGCTGTGAGGGCCACTTAGAGGTACCCAAAAACATACACTAGGTGTACAGGGTTGTACCCCCACCCATGGGTGCCATAAGGGTATCCCAAGGGTCTCTGTTCACCACAACCAAAAAGAGGAAGAGCTGCACTGCCATGAGTCCCAACAGGACTCCCATGTAGAAAACAAGAAGACACATGATAAGGGAGTATAGGACAAGGACATATATACCAAACATCTCAATGGGCTCATAGAACTGCGGTTCCATCTCCAACAAAACCAACAAGAAATGCCAATTGATGGTAAACGCCACGGAATGGGGACATAGACTCACAATTTTAACAGCAACAAGGAACCCATCATACAAATGGAGAACTTCAGAAGTTTCCTTTTGCATTCTAGTGACCAGCTACCCATCCCACGTGGTCTGCTATGCCCGCATACTACATTTGACTCCCTTGGCACATCTCATATGTACAGCGATCCGCTTCTGCAATTTATATATCCAGTAGATGCGATACATGTGATAATCAATTTCACAAGGAATAAGGCACTTTGTGGACCTTTGGTTAATCCCCTTGAAAGTCATGATGCATTCAAATGTCAGTAGAAGTACTACTAAATGACATCAGCAATTGCACAATATGATACTCAGCACATCACAAGGAGTATTTCTGTTCCAAATGATGGGAATTCTCATTGATTGTTTCTTGAGCCCACTCTAACACCAATGACACAAGTACACGCTCAAGAACAAAGGGAGGGGGCTAATACCTTAATGGGTAGATGCGCTAACAAAAACAGGAATTCCCGAAACACCAACAGTGGAGCATTGCCAGTGCACACTAGATTCACTATCAATAGAAAGATCCAAGATAAAGATCCCAATGCTAGCAACACACACCCTGACTAAACAAAGAAAACACACACACAAGCTGCCTGCGACTTTCACATCTCACAGGGGTGGTGTGATTGGATCGTTGAAGCAGGATCAAGTGATAGAAATGGCCATGCCACCAACAAAATCAAACGTTTTAAAAATCAATCAAGCATCAAGACGCCCGCTTATAATAGATCAGCAAGTGGGTGAAAGTTGATTGGGACATAACCAATCTTGCATCTTGAGAGGGAAAATAAAATGAATTCAGTCATCTCTAGGTATAGCATCAAAATGGAAAGCATCCAGGTTCTCATGAGATCCAGGAAACATAAGTATAACCGAAATTCTGAAAACAGACCATGAAACATTGCAAGAAAGCCTTTGTAATGTGGTATATCACAGGCTGTCCAGGAAGGTAGGCAAAACGAGATTTCTAAGTGAAGACCTAAAGAACATCAAATAATTCAAACTCATATATGGGGAACGGAATATGACCGTGAAAGATCAGGACGGAACGGATCTCTCTACGGAATGGATCTCTCTACTCGTGGTATCCCTCTCAAGGACCACAAAATCCTTATTACACCATGAGTAATTACCAAGGGCACTGAAGCAGAACAAGATCTCAGCGGTCCACTCAATTGCAAATGAACAGCATACCACCTCTAGAAAAGCAAAATCTGTCACAGATTGCATGTTTATCCCATTGACCGAGTAGTTGCTCTAATGAGAACTTCATTATGAGGGTCAAAAACAACCGTGTTCATGTGATCTGTAGCATCTCATTAGCAGTGGAAGAAGACCAACAAGAGAATGTCGATTTGATAGAAACCCCAAACTGCTCAAGGCTGAGTTAGAAAGGCATACAGAAAGAGCACAAGAGGGGCTACTCAACTCCCTTGATCAACTAATTGAGAAGAAAACGCTCCACCAAGCAGCCAACCCACCAAACAAAGCCAAATTCCAAAGTAAACTTCTACTTTATGAACGATAGTTGAAAACATTCATGTCCAATCTCCAGACCACCCTGTAGACTTCGGTTAATGCGCCCGGCACCTGCATGTCAACAACCACCACAGGCATTAGCACAGTACATGTAGGAATGTGCTTACAAAAAGTTTTAAGGAAAGCTCTTGACTACAGTAAGGATTACAATTAGGCAAAGTAAAAACAGTCGTAATAAGCACACGAAAACAAGGAACACTGAACACAAAATGGTTTGACGGGGTCATACCATGTCAGGGGTTGGCAGGGTCCCCTCCCGACCTGGATTGGGGGTCTAGCAGGCTGTAAGCCACAGACAGTCCTGTCCCGGAATTGGGGTGAGAGAGTTTGGGGGACACCAGTCCCTAAATACCACTTTGGTGCAATGATTGTGGATGTGGTTACAACCCACTAGCACAGGATGCCTCCTAGTACCCTTTGTATCCAGAGTTCTCTTTAATCACTTTCAACACTACGACTCCCAAAGTGCACCTCGGCACCACCAATAACACCCAGACCAGATCATTGGAAATGTAATTGAGAACGAAAATGGATTAGGTTGGGATTCCTCCTGCCCAAAATAGATGGGACATCAACCTACCATTCCCAGACAGAACCCAGGAGACCGGTGGGGCAATAAAAAAGCAACCTAGAGTGAGACGGGACCGCAGAGAAAGACAGAAACCCTCCCCAATCTGAATTAGAAACCAAACTCAGCAGCACATGAGGAAAACCACTTGGAAAACAAGCAGCCTGAATTCCTGGCTGCTACCTTGATAACAGAGACTGGGCTGTTTTCTTTTTAAACCCCTCTGCTGTGTATTCCAGCCTATAGGGAAAAAGAATGCAGAGTTTGGTTATTAGAGGCAGGTATGCACCAGAACTAATGAAGGGCCAGGCACTGAACCCACAAAACTAAGGTGTAAAAAAGGACAGAATGAGAAGCAGAGTGTTGGTTGCAGGGCTGGGGTAAGGATGTGTGGAGAAAAACCGAGAGTCCAGGCGGAGGATGGATTGTCATGTGGAGTGTTGAACTGTTGGTGGCAGAGTTGGAACACTGTACAGGTGAGTTATTGTCTGTGAGAGAGATTAGTACCAGTTGTATGTAGTGTTGTGTGAGGAAGGGTAGTGTGTATAAGGCGAGTCGTAGAATGAAAGGAAGATAGCGAGAAAGGGGGAGCGAGAGTGCAGGGGGAATGAGAGAGGGCGAAAATGAGATAGAGAGTGTGCATGGTAACAGGTTGTTGAGAGAGTGCAAGGCTGTAGTGTGGGCAGTGTTAAGGGTAGAATGAAGCAGTAAGGGGTGAAGGCAGTTCAAGGAGATAGGCAGAGTGTATTAAGGTTAGTAATGGAGGGTGAGCAGGACACCATATCCCTGGTAGGGTGAGCGGCGTGCCATATCCCTGCGAGGATAAGTAGAGCACCCTATCCCTGGGAGGATAAGTAGGGCACCCTATCACTGGGAGGATACACAGGGCACCCTATCCCTGGGAGGATAAGTAGGGCACCCTATCCCTGGGAGGATACACAGGGCACCCTATCCCTGGGAGGATAAGTAGGTCACCCTATCCCTGGGAGGATACGCAGGGCACCCTATCCCTGGGAGGATAAGTAGGGCACCATATCCCTGAGTAGTGGAGGTGAGAAGAGAGTGTCAAAGGAGGAATGAGACTAAAAGTGTGAACATCAGAGAGACGTAAGAGAGAGGACGAAAAGACGATTGCAGGTCGTAAGACCAAAGGATAGGAGAGAACGGGATTGGCCGAGGAAGAGACTGGACAAGAGTGTCTAAAATCTGCACACTTGTATCATCAGCTCCCATTAAGAAACCCGAGGAGGTATCAGGTCAGGGAACTTCTAGAAGATTCCCGGAGAGAGCCAGACAGATAAGACTTTTGCCTTTAGATAGAACTGGAGAATAGGTGATAGCTGTCTCTAGTTACAAACCTGGAGCAATCGAAGCCTTAGTTAAGGAGGTGGGATCTCAGAGGAGGTCGGGATAGGGAACCCATTGAGCCACTTCTGACAATAAAAACAAAACACCTTTGATCCTTCTTTCAGGCTCTGGGAGCGAGTAAGGCCATCTGTGAAAATGAAGACTTTTCAAATTCACAGCCAAGGCAAAAATATCCCAAAACCTTCTGGAATCGCTATCAAATGAACAGAATCCACAGAACAACGTACTCAAGAAACACTCCACATCCATCGCCTTGACTGGCAACAGGAACCCTGCGCTAATGAACACCATCAGTCCCTTCCAATTCATACCATCAACAAGCATAGAGGCACGAAAAAAAGGTCTTTAGCTGATGCTTTAGAGGTCAGGAAACTACAACTTAAAAATACAAAGGAACCAGGCCCAAATGTACTCCATAATGAACGGCTGAAGAACATGGGTACCAGTACTGCAGAAACGGTGCATGCTGGTAACAAACAATGCAAGCTTGCTAACTTTGTGGGCTAATAGTATCATAGTCCAGATCTACAAACAATGTGCACCACATACCACAAATCCTACTTTCCAATCAGCCTAATCAATGCAGATGCCAAAATCCCCACCAAGATTATCTTGAAAAATCTACAAAATTGCCTAGCCGAAGATAATGAAATCTGAGATGACAAAGGGTCTTCAACATTAGCCTATTATCCCTAGAGTAAACATCAGCCTCCAATACCTAATCAAAATAAATAAAAGGCAAGGAAAAATCATCTCTTCATTGCCTTCGTTGATTTCTCCAAGGCATTGAACCTGATAGAAGATTCCTCTGAGAAATTAAAAAGGACTGCAATTAATAGACAGCTTTTTCAACTAATCAAAGTACTCTAGCGCCATACTATAGCACAAATAAGCCAGGAATTATATGGAACATTACCCCTACATTTCAGATCTATATTCGTGTGCAGCAAGGGTGTTTTCTAGCCTATCTGTTTTTAGCATACATGTGAATGACCCATTAGAGGTCTTGAATCATTCAAGCCAAGACACGCCAAAGATAAGTGATCAGGATGATCTCATCATGCTGAAAGCAGTTAGCTTGGTAGTGATAGCATGCTAGGCTTCATATGTTAAGAGGATTTTATCCTGTTCCAGTTACAACTGTACTGGTATAATAGCACGTTTATGGGATACTACAACTCCAATAATTTCCCTCCTTTCTTTTCAACCTGACTACTGAGACAAGGAAGAGGAGGACTAGTGATCCGCAATGTCTCTGTCCCACTAATGAGGCCAGGCATGGTCAGGCACTCACCCACCGCCACACACACCTGAAACACATTGACAATCAAACTGAGTATAAAAGGTGGAGCCCAGAAACACACAGAGAACGCAACCAGGTACTAGAAGGAACAGCTGATCAAAGGCAGCCAGAATCCAGGATGAGGAGAACAGAAAGCCGAGATGCGGACTGACTCCGAGTGAGAGCAAGAGAAAGCAAGGCGAGGGAGTTGCACCTCCAAGAAGCCGAAGGGGTTCCGAGAGGAAAGCCAAGAAGCTTGAGAAATCCTTTCTTTGATGTGCATGAAGTTTTCTCGTATCCCCTGGAGGAGCAAGAGTATCCGGGAAGGTTTGAGGGGTAAAAGGGAGAGACTCTGACCTTGGACATGATAGCAGTGAAAGGTGTTGAAAACTGTTACAGCCGGTGAGTTCTTGAGTGAAGCAAGAGCCCGGTTTGTGAAGGCACGAGTAATAATGTTGCGAGCAAGGTTACGCGTATGATTGCAGATGCATGGAGAGAAAGATTCAATTGTTCAGAAGTACAAAGTAACAGATTGGTCCTGCGTAAAAGGAAAGACGCATTATCAAAAGTCTCTGTGAACTGTAAAAGAGTCTCCCAGCCCAAGGGAGTTGAAATAGTTTTTGGAAACTGCTTTTGAAAAGCAAGTCAGACAGGGAGGCTAACAAGGAATACGCTGTTATCCCAAAAGGGCTTGTTGATGAATAAAGTGAACATTTAACGAAATCAAGGTGCGATGAAAGCCTGTATGAAATCAAGTGCTAAGAGGGCACGAGTGAATGTGATGAACAGAAACTTTGATAACCAAGATGCATTGTTGAAGTGGCCATGTATGGGCCTAAGAAAATCCATGCAGTTTCGAATGTTTTCGACTTGAAAGTGAAACGAAAACCAAGAAGGTTGGGGAAAGGAATCCAAAAGTTGGAAAACAAATTGAAAGAAGTTGTGGCCCAGACTCGGGTGAGGGAGGCCTGAGAGGCCAATTGTGGAAACTGTTGTAAATGTGTCTAAAGTGAAGGCCCAGACTCGGGTGAGGGAAGCCTGAGGGGCCAATTGTGAAAGATTCACCCTGAAACCCTGTTGTACCAGACTGTGTTATTGTATGTTGAAACTGAAGCAGACAAGGAAAGCCTGAGGAAACTGTGTTATATTGAACTGATGGTAAATCAGGTGAATTAAGCCTGAAATAACTGTGATATGTTGAATTGAGCAGAATCGGACAGGGGAAGTCTGAAAGTATTGTGTGAACTCTTTGAACTGTGCGAACTGGCCATCCAATAGGAACTTTTGAAAACCCCAGTGATTTGTAGTTCAGCTCCATTGCCATTCTGACTTTCTTTGTTTTGATACATTTATCTACACTTAGTTATTGTAAAAGCGTGAGGGCAAGCATAGGTTTGTGAAATGGGGCCTCATTACGAACCTGGCGGTAGAGTGATAAGGGCGCTGGTAGTGTTGCCGGCGCCGTTATCCCTCTACCGCCACATTAAGACATAGATTTTCTCCAGCGGGACAAAGCGGTCAACTGTGATGGCAAGGGAGCCCTTCGTTCAATGTCCTCAGGCAAGGTGGAGCGTTGCGGCTGTGGTCGTCGAGCAGCATGGCGTCAAACTGACCCCGCTTCTAGGCAACACCACTCGACTGACTTCCAGCAGTTACGGAGATTGTCCGAAACACTGGTCGACGGTAATGGACTTCGAGAGCCTCAATGTCCTGGTGCTTTACTTCAAGAGTCTTGACAGACCCCTTTTCTGATCGATAGCCTTTCGGGACTGGCTTCCAGGGTGACTCGATGAAGGTCAGCTTCCGCACGATGTTCCTTCGTAGCTCAGGGAGAGGTCTCCTAGCCAGGTTCTCTCTCAGATTAGTCCTCCATAGACTGGTCAGCTTTTAGATTTTGTTGAAGGAAAGTAGCAGTAATTCTTCTTCTTCCAGCTGAACTTCAAGGATAAGCAGCTTCAAGTTTCAACTTCAGCTTCTGAAAAAATCGGGAAGTGAGAGGTCCCCAGATATACACATCTGTCCCTCATTCACTATGCTGAGCCAAGCTCAGTCAGCCAATCAGACAGAAGGGCATTCATGCAACCCGGCATCCAATCAGGCATTCAGGCTATTCACTTCCACTCAGACACCCATCACAAGGAATGTTGATTGGGGCAAGCACCCAGCCTTTCAGCACACCACACAGCATTCATGTCAGTTTCAGGCAGGGCTGTCTCATTCTTTGTTAAACACACACAGAAACCAGATACCCATAACACAGAATGCATATTGGGCACACACTCTATTCACACAGGCCCCACCCTAAGGGTGTACCCACAACATACAGTCACTGTGAAGGCTCCAGCCAGTCTGGCCTGGACTTCCTCACAATACCATATATGGTTCTTTCACCCAACAACCAGTCAGGGGAAGGGGCAAAGGCAGGGCTTCCCAGGACTTTGGGGAAAAAGGTAACAGGCAATAGTAACCAAGTGGCCACAGGGGCCATCTTGCCTTCTATCAGGAACCCACTGATTCTTATTGCAGGGCCTGGGTATCCCAAAATGGAGCATATTCAGAGCATATTCAGAGCACCTGTCAAATTCAGCATTGAGCTGCCACCAGCCCATGCCCTGCTGTGTGGGCCACTTAGAGGTGCCCAAAAACATGCACTAGGTGTACAGGGTTGTACCCCCACCCATGGGTGCCATAAGGGTATCCCAAGGGTCTCTGTTCACCACAACCAAAAAGAGGAAGAGCTGCACTGCCATGAGTCCCAACAGGACTCCCATGTAGAAAACAAGAAGACACATGATAAGGGAATATAGGACAAGGACATATATACCAAACATCTCAATGGGCTCATAGAACTGCGGTTCCATCTCCAACAAAACCAACAAGAAATGCCAATTGATGGTAAACGCCACGGAATGGGGACATAGACTCACAATTTTAACAGCAACAAGGAACCCATCATACAAATGGAGAACTTCAGAAGTTTCCTTTTGCATTCTAGTGACCAGCTTCCCATCCCACGTGGTCTGCTATGCCCGCATACTACATTTGACTCCCTTGGCACATCTCATATGTACAGCGATCCGCTTCTGCAATTTATATATCCAGTAGATGCGATACATGTGATAATCAATTTCACAAGGAATAAGGCACTTTGTGGACCTTTGGTTAATCCCCTTGAAAGTCATGATGCATTCAAATGTCAGTAGAAGGACTACTAAATGACATCAGCAATTGCACAATATGATACTCAGCACATCACAAGGAGTATTTCTGTTCCAAATGATGGGAATTCTCATTGATTGTTTCTTGAGCCCACTCTAACACCAATGACACAAGTACACGCTCAAGAACAAAGGGAGGGGGCCCCTGCATGTAGTGATACCTATCACTTCAGGGGGTGATATGCGACTAATACCTTAATGGGTAGATGCGCTAACAAAAACAGGAATTCCCGAAACACCAACAGTGGAGCATTGCCAGTGCACACTAGATTCACTATCAATAGAAAGATCCAAGATAAAGATCCCAATGCTAGCAACACACACCCTGACTAAACAAAGAAAACACACACACAAGCTGCCTGCGACTTTCACATCTCACAGGGGTGGTGTGATTGGATCGTTGAAGCAGGATCAAGTGATAGAAATGGCCATGCCACCAACAAAATCAAACGTTTTAAAAATCAATCAAACATCAAGACACCCGCTTATAATAGATCAGCAAGTGGGTGAAAGTTGATTGGGACATAACCAATCTTGCATCTTGAGAGGGAAAATAAAATGAATTCAGTCATCTCTAGGTATAGCATCAAAATGGAAAGCATCCAGGTTCTCATGAGATCCAGGAAACATCAGTATAACCGAAATTCTGAAAACAGACCATGAAACATTGCAAGAAAGCCTTTGTAATGTGGTATATCACAGGCTGTCCAGGAAGGTAGGCAAAACGAGATTTCTAAGTGAAGACCTAAAGAACATCAAATAATTCAAACTCATATATGGGGAACGGAATATGACTGTGAAATATCAGGACGGAATGGATCTCTCTACGGAATGGATCTCTCTACTCGTGGTATCCCTCTCAAGGACCACAAAATCCTTATTACACCATGAGTAATTACCAAGGGCACTGAAGCAGAACAAGATCTCAGCGGTCCACTCAATTGCAAATGAACAGCATACCACCTCTAGAAAAGCAAAATCTGTCACAGATTGCATGTTTATCCCATTGACCGAGTAGTTGCTCTAATGAGAACTTCATTATGAGGGTCAAAAACAACCGCGTTCATGTGATCTGTAGCATCTCATTAGCAGTGGAAGAAGACCAACAAGAGAATGTCGATTTGATAGAAACCCCAAACTGCTCAAGGCTGAGTTAGAAAGGCATACAGAGAGAGCACAAGAGGGGCTACTCAACTCCCTTGATCAACTAATTGAGAAGAAAACGCTCCACCAAGCAGCCAACCCACCAAACAAAGCCAAATTCCAAAGTAAACTTCTACTTTATGAACGATAGTTGAAAACATTCATGTCCAATCTCCAGACCACCCTGTAGACTTCGGTTAATGCGCCCGGCACCTGCATGTCAACAACCACCACAGGCATTAGCACAGTACATGTAGGAATGTGCTTACAAAAAGTTTTAAGGAAAGCTCTTGACTACAGTAAGGATTACAATTAGGCAAAGTAAAAACAGTCGTAATAAGCACACGAAAACAAGGAACACTGAACACAAAATGGTTTGACGGGGTCATACCATGTCAGGGGTTGGCAGGGTCCCCTCCCGACCTGGATTGGGGGTCTAGCAGGCTGTAAGCCACAGACAGTCCTGTCCCGGAATTGGGGTGAGAGAGTTTGGGGGACACCAGTCCCTAAATACCACTTTGGTGCAATGATTGTGGATGTGGTTACAACCCACTAGCACAGGATGCCTCCTAGTACCCTTTGTATCCAGAGTTCTCTCTAATCACTTTCAACACTACGACTCCCAAAGTGCACCTCGGCACCACCAATAACACCCAGACCAGATCATTGGAAATGTAATTGAGAACGAAAATGGATTAGGTTGGGATTCCTCCTGCCCAAAATAGATGGGACATCAACCTACCATTCCCAGACAGAACCCAGGAGACCGGTGGGGCAATAAAAAAGCAACCTAGAGTGAGACGGGACCGCAGAGAAAGACAGAAACCCTCCCCAATCTGAATTAGAAACCAAACTCAGCAGCACATGAGGAAAACCACTTGGAAAACAAGCAGCCTGAATTCCTGGCTGCTACCTTGATAACAGAGACTGGGCTGTTTTCTTTTTAAAACCCTCTGCTGTGTATTCCAGCCTATAGGGAAAAAGAATGCAGAGTTTGGTTATTAGAGGCAGGTATGCACCAGAACAAATGAAGGGCCAGGCACTGAACCCACAAAACTAAGGTGTAAAAAAGGACAGAATGAGAAGCAGAGTGTTGGTTGCAGGGCTGGGGTAAGGATGTGTGGAGAAAAAACGAGAGTCCAGGCGGAGGATGGATTGTCATGTGGAGTGTTGAACTGTTGGTGGCAGAGTTGGAACACTGTACAGGTGAGTTATTGTCTGTGAGAGAGATTAGTACCAGTTGTATGTAGTGTTGTGTGAGGAAGGGTAGTGTGTATAAGGCGAGTCGTAGAATGAAAGGAAGATAGCGAGAAAGGGGGAGAGAGAGTGCAGGGGGAATGAGAGAGGGCGAAAATGAGATAGAGAGTGTGCATGGTAACAGGTTGTTGAGAGAGTGCAAGGCTGTAGTGTGGGCAGTGTTAAGGGTAGAATGAAGCAGTAAGGGGTGAAGGCAGTTCAAGGAGATAGGCAGAGTGTATTAAGGTTAGTAATGGAGGGTGAGCAGGACACCATATCCCTGGCAGGGTGAGCGGCGTGCCATATCCCTGCGAGGATAAGTAGAGCACCCTATCCCTGGGAGGATAAGTAGGGCACCCTATCACTGGGAGGATACACAGGGCACCCTATCCCTGGGAGGATAAGTAGGGCACCCTATCCCTGGGAGGATACGCAGGGCACCCTATCCCTGGGAGGATAAGTAGAGCACCCTATCCCTGGGAGGATACGCAGGGCACCCTATCCCTGGGAGGATAAGTAGGGCACCATATCCCTGAGTAGTGGAGGTGTGAAGAGAGTGTCAAAGGAGGAATGAGACTAAAAGTGTGAACACCAGAGAGACGTAAGAGAGAGGACGAGAAGACGATTGCAGGTCGTAAGACCAAAGGATAGGAGAGAATGGGATTGGCCGAGGAAGAGACTGGACAAGAGTGTCTAAAATCTGCACACTTGTATCATCAGCTCCCATTAAGAAACCTGAGGAGGTATCAGGTCAGGGAACTTCTAGAAAATTCCCGGAGATAGCCAGACAGATAAGACTTTTGCCTTTAGATAGAACTAGAGAATAGGTGATAGCTGTCTCTAGTTACAAACCTGGAGCAATCGAAGCCTTGGTTAGGGAGGTGGGATCTCAGAGGAGGTCGGGATAGGGAACCCATTGAGCCACTTCTGACAATAAAAACAAAACACCTTTGATCCTTCTTTCAGGCTCTAGGAGCGAGTAAGGCCATCTGTGAAAATGAAGACTTTTCAAATTCACAGCCAAGGCAAAAATATCCCAAAACCTTCTGGAATCGCTATCAAATTAACAGAATCCACAGAACAACGTACTCAAGAAACACTCCACATCCATCGCCTTGACTGGCAATCGGAACCCTGCGCTAATGAACACCATCAGTCCCTTCCAATTCATACCATCAACAAGCATAGAGACACGAAAAAGGTCTTTAGCTGATGCTTTAGAGGTCAGGAAACTAGAACTTAAAAATACAAAGGAACCAGGCCCAAATGTACTCCATAATGAACGGCTGAAGAACATGGGTACCAGTACTGCAGAATCGGTGCATGCTGGTAACAAACAATGCAAGCTTGCTAACTTTGTGGGCTAACAGTATCATAGTCCAGATCTACAAACAATGTGCACCACATACCACAAATCCTACTTTCCAATCAGCCTAATCAATGCTGATGCCAAAATCCCCACCAAGATTATCTTGAAAAATCTACAAAATTGCCTAGCCGAAGATAATGAAATCTGAGATGACAAAGGGTCTTCAACATTAGCCTATTATCCCTAGAGTAAACATCAGCCTCCAATACCTTATCAAAATAAATAAAAGGCAAGGAAAAATCATCTCTTCATTGCCTTCGTTGATTTCTCCAAGTCATTCAACCTGATAGAAGATTCCTCTGAGAAATTAAAAAGGACTGCAATTAATAGACAGCTTTTTCAACTAATCAAAGTACTCTAGCGCCATACTATAGCACAAGTAAGCCAGGAATTATATGGAACATTACCCCTACATTTCAGATCTATATTGGTGTGCAGCAAGGGTGTTTTCTAGCCTATTTGTTTTTAGCATACATGTGAACGACCCATTAGAGGTCTTGAATCATTCAAGCCAAGACATGCCAAAGATAAGTGATCAGGATGATCTCATAGTGATAGCATGCTAGGCTTCATATGTTAAGAGGAGTTTATCCTGTGCCAGTTACAACTGTACTGGTATAATAGCACGTTTATGGGATACTACAACTCCAATAATTTCCTTCCTTTCTTTTTAAACCCGACTACTGAGACAAGGAAGAGGAGGACTAGTGATCCGCAATGTCTCTGTCCCACTAATGAGGCCAGGCATGGTCAGGCACTCACTCACCGCCACACACACCTGAAACGCATTGACAATCAAACTGAGTATAAAAGGTGGAGCCCAGAAACACACAGAGAACGCAACCAGGTATTAGAAGGAACAGCTGAGCAAAGGCAGCCAGAATCCAGGATGAGGAGAACAGAAAGCCGAGATGCGGACTGACTCCGAGTGAGAGCAAGAGAAAGCAAGGCGAGGGAGTTGCACCTCCAAGAAGCCGAAGGGGTTCCGAGAGGAAAGCCAAGAAGCTTGAGAAATCCTTTCTTTGATGTGCCTGAAGTTTTCTCGTATCCCCTGGAGGAGCAAGAGTATCCGGGAAGGTCTGAGGGGTAAAAGGGAGAGACCCTGACCTTGGACATGATAGCAGTGAAAGGTGTTGAAAACTGTTACAGCCGGTGAGTTCTTGAGTGAAGCAAGAGCCCGGTTTGTGAAGGCACGAGTAATAATGTTGCGAGCAAGGTTACGCGTATGATTGCAGATGCATGGAGAGAAAGATTCAATTGTTCAGAAGTACAAAGTAACAGATTGGTCCTGCGTAAAAGGAAAGACGCATTATCAAAAGTCTCTGTGAACTGTAAAAGAGTCTCCCAGCCCAAGGGAGTTGAAATAGTTTTTGGAAACTGCTTTTGAAAAGCAAGTCAGACAGGGAGGCTAACAAGGAATACGCTGTTATCCCAAAAGGGCTTGTTGATGAATAAAGTGAACATTTAACGAAATCAAGGTGCGATGAAAGCCTGTATGAAATCAAGTGCTAAGAGGGCACGAGTGAATGTGATGAACAGAAACTTTGATAACCAAGATGCATTGTTGAAGTGGCCATGTATGGGCCTAAGAAAATCCATGCAGTTTCGAATGTTTTCGACTTGAAAGTGAAACGAAAACCAAGAAGGTTGGGGAAAGGAATCCAAAAGTTGGAAAACAAATTGAAAGAAGTTGTGGCCCAGACTCGGGTGAGGGAGGCCTGAGAGGCCAATTGTGGAAACTGTTGTAAATGTGTCTAAAGTGAAGGCCCAGACTCGGGTGAGGGAAGCCTGAGGGGCCAATTGTGAAAGATTCACCCTGAAACCCTGTTGTACCAGACTGTGTTATTGTATGTTGAAACTGAAGCAGACAAGGAAAGCCTGAGGAAACTGTGTTATATTGAACTGATGGTAAATCAGGTGAATTAAGCCTGAAATAACTGTGATATGTTGAATTGAGCAGAATCGGACAGGGGAAGTCTGAAAGTATTGTGTGAACTCTTTGAACTGTGCGAACTGGCCATCCAATAGGAACTTTTGAAAACCCCAGTGATTTGTAGTTCAGCTCCATTGCCATTCTGACTTTCTTTGTTTTGATACATTTATCTACACTTAGTTATTGTAAAAGCGTGAGGGCAAGCATAGGTTTGTGAAATAGGGCCTCATTACGAACCTGGCGGTAGAGTGATAAGGGCGCTGGTAGTGTTGCCGGCGCCGTTATCCCTCTACCGCCACATTAAGACATAGATTTTCTCCAGCGGGACAAAGCGGTCAACTGTGATGGCAAGGGAGCCCTTCGTTCAATGTCCTCAGGCAAGGTGGAGCGTTGCGGCTGTGGTCGTCGAGCAGCATGGCGTCAAACTGACCCCGCTTCTAGGCAACACCACTCGACTGACTTCCAGCAGTTACGGAGATTGTCCGAAACACTGGTCGACGGTAATGGACTTCGAGAGCCTCAATGTCCTGGTGCTTTACTTCAAGAGTCTTGACAGACCCCTTTTCTGATCGATAGCCTTTCGGGACTGGCTTCCAGGGTGACTCGATGAAGGTCAGCTTCCGCACGATGTTCCTTCGTAGCTCAGGGAGAGGTCTCCTAGCCAGGTTCTCTCTCAGATTAGTCCTCCATAGACTGGTCAGCTTTTAGATTTTGTTGAAGGAAAGTAGCAGTAATTCTTCTTCTTCCAGCTGAACTTCAAGGATAAGCAGCTTCAAGTTTCAACTTCAGCTTCTGAAAAAATCGGGAAGTGAGAGGTCCCCAGATATACACATCTGTCCCTCATTCACTATGCTGAGCCAAGCTCAGTCAGCCAATCAGACAGAAGGGCATTCATGCAACCCGGCATCCAATCAGGCATTCAGGCTATTCACTTCCACTCAGACACCCATCACAAGGAATGTTGATTGGGGCAAGCACCCAACCTTTCAGCACACCACACAGCATTCATGTCAGTTTCAGGCAGGGCTGTCTCATTCTTTGTTAAACACACACAGAAACCAGATACCCATAACACAGAATGCATATTGGGCACACACTCTATTCACACAGGCCCCACCCTAAGGGTGTACCCACAACATACAGTCACTGTGAAGGCTCCAGCCAGTCTGGCCTGGACTTCCTCACAATACCATATATGGTTCTTTCACCCAACAACCAGTCAGGGGAAGGGGCAAAGGCAGGGCTTCCCAGGACTTTGGGGAAAAAGGTAACAGGCAATAGTAACCAAGTGGCCACAGGGGCCATCTTGCCTTCTATCAGGAACCCACTGATTCTTATTGCAGGGCCTGGGTATCCCAAAATGGAGCATATTCAGAGCATATTCAGAGCACCTGTCAAATTCAGCATTGAGCTGCCACCAGCCCATGCCCTGCTGTGTGGGCCACTTAGAGGTGCCCAAAAACATGCACTAGGTGTACAGGGTTGTACCCCCACCCATGGGTGCCATAAGGGTATCCCAAGGGTCTCTGTTCACCACAACCAAAAAGAGGAAGAGCTGCACTGCCATGAGTCCCAACAGGACTCCCATGTAGAAAACAAGAAGACACATGATAAGGGAATATAGGACAAGGACATATATACCAAACATCTCAATGGGCTCATAGAACTGCGGTTCCATCTCCAACAAAACCAACAAGAAATGCCAATTGATGGTAAACGCCACGGAATGGGGACATAGACTCACAATTTTAACAGCAACAAGGAACCCATCATACAAATGGAGAACTTCAGAAGTTTCCTTTTGCATTCTAGTGACCAGCTTCCCATCCCACGTGGTCTGCTATGCCCGCATACTACATTTGACTCCCTTGGCACATCTCATATGTACAGCGATCCGCTTCTGCAATTTATATATCCAGTAGATGCGATACATGTGATAATCAATTTCACAAGGAATAAGGCACTTTGTGGACCTTTGGTTAATCCCCTTGAAAGTCATGATGCATTCAAATGTCAGTAGAAGGACTACTAAATGACATCAGCAATTGCACAATATGATACTCAGCACATCACAAGGAGTATTTCTGTTCCAAATGATGGGAATTCTCATTGATTGTTTCTTGAGCCCACTCTAACACCAATGACACAAGTACACGCTCAAGAACAAAGGGAGGGGGCCCCTGCATGTAGTGATACCTATCACTTCAGGGGGTGATATGCGACTAATACCTTAATGGGTAGATGCGCTAACAAAAACAGGAATTCCCGAAACACCAACAGTGGAGCATTGCCAGTGCACACTAGATTCACTATCAATAGAAAGATCCAAGATAAAGATCCCAATGCTAGCAACACACACCCTGACTAAACAAAGAAAACACACACACAAGCTGCCTGCGACTTTCACATCTCACAGGGGTGGTGTGATTGGATCGTTGAAGCAGGATCAAGTGATAGAAATGGCCATGCCACCAACAAAATCAAACGTTTTAAAAATCAATCAAACATCAAGACACCCGCTTATAATAGATCAGCAAGTGGGTGAAAGTTGATTGGGACATAACCAATCTTGCATCTTGAGAGGGAAAATAAAATGAATTCAGTCATCTCTAGGTATAGCATCAAAATGGAAAGCATCCAGGTTCTCATGAGATCCAGGAAACATCAGTATAACCGAAATTCTGAAAACAGACCATGAAACATTGCAAGAAAGCCTTTGTAATGTGGTATATCACAGGCTGTCCAGGAAGGTAGGCAAAACGAGATTTCTAAGTGAAGACCTAAAGAACATCAAATAATTCAAACTCATATATGGGGAACGGAATATGACTGTGAAAGATCAGGACGGAATGGATCTCTCTACGGAATGGATCTCTCTACTCGTGGTATCCCTCTCAAGGACCACAAAATCCTTATTACACCATGAGTAATTACCAAGGGCACTGAAGCAGAACAAGATCTCAGCGGTCCACTCAATTGCAAATGAACAGCATACCACCTCTAGAAAAGCAAAATCTGTCACAGATTGCATGTTTATCCCATTGACCGAGTAGTTGCTCTAATGAGAACTTCATTATGAGGGTCAAAAACAACCGCGTTCATGTGATCTGTAGCATCTCATTAGCAGTGGAAGAAGACCAACAAGAGAATGTCGATTTGATAGAAACCCCAAACTGCTCAAGGCTGAGTTAGAAAGGCATACAGAGAGAGCACAAGAGGGGCTACTCAACTCCCTTGATCAACTAATTGAGAAGAAAACGCTCCACCAAGCAGCCAACCCACCAAACAAAGCCAAATTCCAAAGTAAACTTCTACTTTATGAACGATAGTTGAAAACATTCATGTCCAATCTCCAGACCACCCTGTAGACTTCGGTTAATGCGCCCGGCACCTGCATGTCAACAACCACCACAGGCATTAGCACAGTACATGTAGGAATGTGCTTACAAATAGTTTTAAGGAAAGCTCTTGACTACAGTAAGGATTACAATTAGGCAAAGTAAAAACAGTCGTAATAAGCACACGAAAACAAGGAACACTGAACACAAAATGGTTTGACGGGGTCATACCATGTCAGGGGTTGGCAGGGTCCCCTCCCGACCTGGATTGGGGGTCTAGCAGGCTGTAAGCCACAGACAGTCCTGTCCCGGAATTGGGGTGAGAGAGTTTGGGGGACACCAGTCCCTAAATACCACTTTGGTGCAATGATTGTGGATGTGGTTACAACCCACTAGCACAGGATGCCTCCTAGTACCCTTTGTATCCAGAGTTCTCTCTAATCACTTTCAACACTACGACTCCCAAAGTGCACCTCGGCACCACCAATAACACCCAGACCAGATCATTGGAAATGTAATTGAGAACGAAAATGGATTAGGTTGGGATTCCTCCTGCCCAAAATAGATGGGACATCAACCTACCATTCCCAGACAGAACCCAGGAGACCGGTGGGGCAATAAAAAAGCAACCTAGAGTGAGACGGGACCGCAGAGAAAGACAGAAACCCTCCCCAATCTGAATTAGAAACCAAACTAAGCAGCACATGAGGAAAACCACTTGGAAAACAAGCAGCCTGAATTCCTGGCTGCTACCTTGATAACAGAGACTGGGCTGTTTTCTTTTTAAAACCCTCTGCTGTGTATTCCAGCCTATAGGGAAAAAGAATGCAGAGTTTGGTTATTAGAGGCAGGTATGCACCAGAACAAATGAAGGGCCAGGCACTGAACCCACAAAACTAAGGTGTAAAAAAGGACAGAATGAGAAGCAGAGTGTTGGTTGCAGGGCTGGGGTAAGGATGTGTGGAGAAAAAACGAGAGTCCAGGCGGAGGATGGATTGTCATGTGGAGTGTTGAACTGTTGGTGGCAGAGTTGGAACACTGTACAGGTGAGTTATTGTCTGTGAGAGAGATTAGTACCAGTTGTATGTAGTGTTGTGTGAGGAAGGGTAGTGTGTATAAGGCGAGTCGTAGAATGAAAGGAAGATAGCGAGAAAGGGGGAGAGAGAGTGCAGGGGGAATGAGAGAGGGCGAAAATGAGATAGAGAGTGTGCATGGTAACAGGTTGTTGAGAGAGTGCAAGGCTGTAGTGTGGGCAGTGTTAAGGGTAGAATGAAGCAGTAAGGGGTGAAGGCAGTTCAAGGAGATAGGCAGAGTGTATTAAGGTTAGTAATGGAGGGTGAGCAGGACACCATATCCCTGGCAGGGTGAGCGGCGTGCCATATCCCTGCGAGGATAAGTAGAGCACCCTATCCCTGGGAGGATAAGTAGGGCACCCTATCACTGGGAGGATACACAGGGCACCCTATCCCTAGGAGGATAAGTAGGGCACCCTATCCCTGGGAGGATACGCAGGGCACCCTATCCCTGGGAGGATAAGTAGAGCACCCTATCCCTGGGAGGATACGCAGGGCACCCTATCCCTGGGAGGATAAGTAGGGCACCATATCCCTGAGTAGTGGAGGTGTGAAGAGAGTGTCAAAGGAGGAATGAGACTAAAAGTGTGAACACCAGAGAGACGTAAGAGAGAGGACGAGAAGACGATTGCAGGTCGTAAGACCAAAGGATAGGAGAGAATGGGATTGGCCGAGGAAGAGACTGGACAAGAGTGTCTAAAATCTGCACACTTGTATCATCAGCTCCCATTAAGAAACCTGAGGAGGTATCAGGTCAGGGAACTTCTAGAAAATTCCCGGAGATAGCCAGACAGATAAGACTTTTGCCTTTAGATAGAACTAGAGAATAGGTGATAGCTGTCTCTAGTTACAAACCTGGAGCAATCGAAGCCTTGGTTAGGGAGGTGGGATCTCAGAGGAGGTCGGGATAGGGAACCCATTGAGCCACTTCTGACAATAAAAACAAAACACCTTTGATCCTTCTTTCAGGCTCTAGGAGCGAGTAAGGCCATCTGTGAAAATGAAGACTTTTCAAATTCACAGCCAAGGCAAAAATATCCCAAAACCTTCTGGAATCGCTATCAAATGAACAGAATCCACAGAACAACGTACTCAAGAAACACTCCACATCCATCGCCTTGACTGGCAATCGGAACCCTGCGCTAATGAACACCATCAGTCCCTTCCAATTCATACCATCAACAAGCATAGAGACACGAAAAAGGTCTTTAGCTGATGCTTTAGAGGTCAGGAAACTAGAACTTAAAAATACAAAGGAACCAGGCCCAAATGTACTCCATAATGAACGGCTGAAGAACATGGGTACCAGTACTGCAGAATCGGTGCATGCTGGTAACAAACAATGCAAGCTTGCTAACTTTGTGGGCTAACAGTATCATAGTCCAGATCTACAAACAATGTGCACCACATACCACAAATCCTACTTTCCAATCAGCCTAATCAATGCTGATGCCAAAATCCCCACCAAGATTATCTTGAAAAATCTACAAAATTGCCTAGCCGAAGATAATGAAATCTGAGATGACAAAGGGTCTTCAACATTAGCCTATTATCCCTAGAGTAAACATCAGCCTCCAATACCTTATCAAAATAAATAAAAGGCAAGGAAAAATCATCTCTTCATTGCCTTCGTTGATTTCTCCAAGTCATTCAACCTGATAGAAGATTCCTCTGAGAAATTAAAAAGGACTGCAATTAATAGACAGCTTTTTCAACTAATCAAAGTACTCTAGCGCCATACTATAGCACAAGTAAGCCAGGAATTATATGGAACATTACCCCTACATTTCAGATCTATATTGGTGTGCAGCAAGGGTGTTTTCTAGCCTATTTGTTTTTAGCATACATGTGAACGACCCATTAGAGGTCTTGAATCATTCAAGCCAAGACATGCCAAAGATAAGTGATCAGGATGATCTCATAGTGATAGCATGCTAGGCTTCATATGTTAAGAGGAGTTTATCCTGTGCCAGTTACAACTGTACTGGTATAATAGCACGTTTATGGGATACTACAACTCCAATAATTTCCTTCCTTTCTTTTTAAACCCGACTACTGAGACAAGGAAGAGGAGGACTAGTGATCCGCAATGTCTCTGTCCCACTAATGAGGCCAGGCATGGTCAGGCACTCACTCACCGCCACACACACCTGAAACGCATTGACAATCAAACTGAGTATAAAAGGTGGAGCCCAGAAACACACAGAGAACGCAACCAGGTATTAGAAGGAACAGCTGAGCAAAGGCAGCCAGAATCCAGGATGAGGAGAACAGAAAGCCGAGATGCGGACTGACTCCGAGTGAGAGCAAGAGAAAGCAAGGCGAGGGAGTTGCACCTCCAAGAAGCCGAAGGGGTTCCGAGAGGAAAGCCAAGAAGCTTGAGAAATCCTTTCTTTGATGTGCCTGAAGTTTTCTCGTATCCCCTGGAGGAGCAAGAGTATCCGGGAAGGTCTGAGGGGTAAAAGGGAGAGACCCTGACCTTGGACATGATAGCAGTGAAAGGTGTTGAAAACTGTTACAGCCGGTGAGTTCTTGAGTGAAGCAAGAGCCCGGTTTGTGAAGGCACGAGTAATAATGTTGCGAGCAAGGTTACGCGTATGATTGCAGATGCATGGAGAGAAAGATTCAATTGTTCAGAAGTACAAAGTAACAGATTGGTCCTGCGTAAAAGGAAAGACGCATTATCAAAAGTCTCTGTGAACTGTAAAAGACTCTCCCAGCCCAAGGGAGTTGAAATAGTTTTTGGAAACTGTTTTTGAAAAGCAAGTCAGACAGGGAGGCTAACAAGGAATACGCTGTTATCCCAAAAGGGCTTGTTGATGAATAAAGTGAACATTTAACGAAATCAAGGTGCGATGAAAGCCTGTATGAAATCAAGTGCTAAGAGGGCACGAGTGAATGTGATGAACAGAAACTTTGATAACCAAGATGCATTGTGTTGAAGTGGCCATGTATGGGCCTAAGAAAATCCATGCAGTTTCGAATGTTTTCGACTTGAAAGTGAAACGAAAACCAAGAAGGTTGGGGAAAGGAATCCAAAAGTTGGAAAACAAATTGAAAGAAGTTGTGGCCCAGACTCGGGTGAGGGAGGCCTGAGAGGCCTATTGTGGAAACTGTTGTAAATGTGTCTAAAGTGAAGGCCCAGACTCGGGTGAGGGAAGCCTGAGGGGCCAATTGTGAAAGATTCACCCTGAAACCCTGTTGTACCAGACTGTGTTATTGTATGTTGAAACTGAAGCAGACAAGGAAAGCCTGAGGAAACTGTGTTATATTGAACTGATGGTAAATCAGGTGAATTAAGCCTGAAATAACTGTGATATGTTGAATTGAGCAGAATCGGACAGGGGAAGTCTGAAAGTATAGTGTGAACTCTTTGAACTGTGCGAACTGGCCATCCAATAGGAACTTTTGAAAACCCCAGTGATTTGTAGTTCAGCTCCATTGCCATTCTGACTTTCTTTGTTTTGATACATTTATCTACACTTAGTTATTGTAAAAGCGTGAGGGCAAGCATAGGTTTGTGAAATAGGGCCTCATTACGAACCTGGCGGTAGAGTGATAAGGGCGCTGGTAGTGTTGCCGGCGCCGTTATCCCTCTACCGCCACATTAAGACATAGATTTTCTCCAGCGGGACAAAGCGGTCAACTGTGATGGCAAGGGAGCCCTTCGTTCAATGTCCTCAGGCAAGGTGGAGCGTTGCGGCTGTGGTCGTCGAGCAGCATGGCGTCAAACTGACCCCGCTTCTAGGCAACACCACTCGACTGACTTCCAGCAGTTACGGAGATTGTCCGAAACACTGGTCGACGGTAATGGACTTCGAGGGCCTCAATGTCCTGGTGCTTTACTTCAAGAGTCTTGACAGGCCCCTTTTCTGATCGATAGCCTTTCGGGACTGGCTTCCAGGGTGACTCGATGAAGGTCAGCTTCTGCACGATGTTCCTTCGTAGCTCAGGGAGAGGTCTCCTAGCAAGGTTCTCTCTCAGATTAGTCCTCCATAGACTGGTCAGCTTTTAGATTTTGTTGAAGGAAAGTAGCAGTAATTCTTCTTCTTCCAGCTGAACTTCAAGGATAAGCAGCTTCAAGTTTCAACTTCAGCTTCTGAAAAAATCGGGAAGTGAGAGGTCCCCAGATATACACATCTGTCCCTCATTCACTATGCTGAGCCAAGCTCAGTCAGCCAATCAGACAGAAGGGCATTCATGCAACCCGGCAGCCAATCAGGCATTCAGGCTATTAACTTCCATTCAGACACCCATCACAAGGAATGTTGATTGGGGCAAGCACCCAGCCTTTCAGCACACCACACAGCATTCATGTCAGTTTCAGGCAGGGCTGTCTCATTCTTTGTTAAACACACACAGAAACCAGATACCCATAACACAGAATGCATATTGGTCACACACTCTATTCACACAGGCCCCACCCTAAGGGTGTACCCACAACATACAGTCACTGTGAAGGCTCCAGCCAGTCTGGCCTGGACTTCCTCACAATACCATATATGGTTCTTTCACCCAACAACCAGTCAGGGGAAGGGGCAAAGGCAGGGCTTCCCAGGACTTTGGGGAAAAAGGTAACAGGCAATAGTAACCAAATGGCCACAGGGGCCATCTTGCCTTCTATCAGGAACCCACTGATTCCTATTGCAGGGCCTGGGTATCCCAAAATGGAGCATATTCAGAGCATATTCAGAGCACCTGTCAAATTCAGCATTGAGCTGCCACCAGCCCTGTTAAGACGGATTTCTGAACTCTGTCCTGGTGGCGCAGAAGTTCAGAAGGCCAACCTAATTTCTTGGAACAGGGTAACCTCTGGACAAGCCAGACCAATCAAGGTAGCGATCGCGGCGGTCAAGACTAGGTCTCAAGAGGGGTGAGGGTGACTGAAAGCCCGCAGTGAGCACACAAAGCAAGAGCGCTTACAAACTACTCCAAACAGTTGTTTATATCAAAAATAGATACACATTTATTATAAGGCCTTGAAACTAATAACCACAGTAAAAGCAGCAATATACAACGATATTAAACCAACACATACACTATCCACCCAATATATATACAGAATACACAGTTTCACAGCATTAGCAGCACGAAATATGTTATCCACCTGCCGGGGAAGGAAAACAGGCAGTGCGAACCAATGCGTGTGATATGTCCGCCTTCTGAGGCCCCTAACTAGATGGTAGTCCAATCCCTACGAAGAGTGGAGCCTAGCGCTCAAAAGTACCTGCACACGCCGGTGCCAATGGGCAGAAGGTGAAGCTCTTCGGAGGACGTTGGACAGCTCTGTAGGGTGCCCTAAGGAAGGAGAACACGGTCCGCGACTCTAGCGCAGCCTCCACTGTGAGGCAGAAGTAGGGCGCGAGTACGGACAAGGGGAGCTGTATTTACAGCGGGGAAAAGCAAGGGGCACTGCAGGAGGGCGACCAGATCCTAGCTAATCTACTCACCGGTCCCCGAAGCAAGCAGGCCCGAGCTTCTCCTCGATAGATGCAGCTTCTGGCAGGTTCTGAAGAGCAGGGAACGTCTCGTCGTCGTGCAGAGTAAAAAGACGTCCCGATCGAAGAATCCTGCACAGTTTTGTCGCCACGGCAGGGCAACGGAACGGCCGGGTGTATTCAAGCCAAACGAGCACCGTTCACCTCTAGCTTAGGGTTGCTAAGCAAACGAAGCGTGTGAGCGTGCCCCGGACTCAGAATACCACCCAACCTGTCGGCGATTACAGAGCAGGACTCCTTAGTAAGCTGGTCAGTCAACTGGATGGCCCAGAGACACTTCCGAAGGCTTACGGCAGGAGTTGATGAAGGTGCCGGGAATAGCTGGTCCTGCTATTCCAATAGGTCGAAGCGCCAGTACAGGCCTTCTTGTTCGATCTTAGGTGGAAAGGGCTTCACCGGACGACAGCAATGAGGAGCAGAAGTTCTTCAGGGGGTCACCAGCGATTCCTCGGTCCAGCCTCGTGTTCGCAGGATACTTGGCTCCTGTATCCCTGGGTTCGTAAGAACTCAGGAGATCGACATGGTAGTGGTGTTTCCAGCTCCCTCTTATCCACGGTTCCCTTCGCGCCAAAACGGAGGGGAGCCAATGGGAGATCCGCTCATCAACACACATACCATACGTGGACCAATCACGGACCACAGTGGTCCCAGGCATTCACACCACCCTAGACTCTCTGGCACCCAGGATGTGTATTGGGACCAGACAGCCCAGCCCACATCCTGGGGGCACTCAAACGACATGTAGAAGCCCGCGAAAGCAACCGTGTTTCGCGGGAAACTACATGCCCAAATAAGGAAGGCCCCGGGTCGCCTGACCCGGGGGAAGGTAAAGGGAGCAAGACGGACAGTGGACGAGACAAAGGAGCCTCGTGGTCCGGCCATTTTGGGTAGCCGGGCCACCCTTTTGTGTTCGCGGCAAAAAGGTGCTCAGAACGGCAAAAGGAGCTCAAAATAAACCAAATGATCGCTGCCACCAGCCCAGTCCCTGAATGACTTGCACCGATCCAAAAACCATCCTACAAGAGTGTCTAGGGTCTGTAGAAGGCTAGAGACCCAAGAGAGCTGTAACTTAGCTTACAGTGCCCTCTTGTGTCGTGTTGCACTAGAATGGCGACACGATAAAAGAAACTACGGGAAACAGCGTTCCCCGGTACTGACTGTCTTAAGGGCATGTCAGTTTCCCCGTAAGAAAGGAGCGAAAGCCCAGAGGAGTACGGCAGAAGGCTGCACTTCTCTGGCAAAGTCAAGAAAACAGGTTGAAAACAATAGCAAAAAGTTTAGGGGTTGCCACATGGAAGGAAAGTTCCCTACAATAACGAAATCTTTCCTAACACTCGCCCCTCCCAGACTATGGACAGGGGGAACTAATCCACCCCTGGATGAGTCTCTTGTTCAGGTCGGTAAAACATTCTGGACAACCCATCAGCATTGCTATGTTGGACACCTGGCCTATGCTCAATAGTGAAGTCGAAGCCTTGTAGACTTATGGACCACCTAAGCAACTTTGGATTCTCCCCCTTCATGTTCATTAGCCACTTTAACGGCTTATGGTCAGTCTGCACAGTGAAGTGGGTCCCATAGAGGTAGGGCCGCAGCTTCCTTAGGGCCCACACAACAGAGAAACATTCTTTCTCTACCGTGGACCATCTGAGCTCTCTGTCCTTAAGCTGGCGACTAATAAAACCGATAGGGTGTTCCTTACCCTTCTCATCTACTTGTGATAGTACAGCTCCTATCCCAGTGTCAGAGGCATCCGTCTGCACGATAAAAGGTCTTTGATAATCAGGGGCCCTGAGCACAGGGGCCTGGCACAAGGAGTCTTTCAAGCCATTGAAGGCCTTCTCACACTCGTCAGTCCAAGTTACCTTCTTGGGTTTCTTCGGAGTTGTGAGGGCAGTCAGAGGAGCAGCTATGGTGCCATAGTCTGCCATAAAATTGCGGTAATAACCCGTGAGTCCTAAGAAGGCTCTCACTTGGGTTTGTGTAGTGGGGGTAGGCCAGTCTTGTACTGCTTGTACTTTACTGGGGAGAGGCTGTATCCTTCCTCCACCTACTTCATGCCCAAGGTAAACCACTGAGCCTTGTCCAATCTGGCATTTACTCGCCTTTATGGTCAAGTGGGCTTTCTGAAGAGCCTGGAGCACAATCCCGAGGTGTTTCACATGGTCTTCCCAGGTGGCACTGAAAACTGCTATATCGTCCAGATATGCAAGACAGAATTCGTCCAACCCATTCAACACATGATTCACAAGCCTCTGGAAAGTGGCAGGTGCATTCTTCAATCCGAACGGCATTACCCGGAATTGGTAAAGCCCGTCGGGAGTTGAAAATGCTGTCTTCTCCTTGGCATGTTCTGCTAAAGCTATTTGCCAATAGCCCGCAGTCAGGTCAAACGTGCTGAGGTACTTGGAGGCACCCAAGGTATCCACCAGCTCGTCAGTTCGAGGCAAGGGGTAAGCGTCTGTCTTGGTGACAGCATTCAGAGCCCTGTAATCCACGCAGAACCTCAATTCAGAAGTGCCTGCCTTTGGAACCAATACCACAGGACTGGACCAAGGACTACTAGAGGGTTCAATCACCCCAAGGTCTAACATCTTGTTGACCTCGGTCTTAATATAAGACCGCACTTTATCCGACATCCTGTATCCCCTACTTTTGGTAGGTACACTGTCTCCTGTGTCAATGTTATGTTTGCACCAAGGTGTCAAACCAGGCGACTGTGAAAACAGGGGGGAAAACTGCCTAAGCAAACTTTTCACCTCAGCCTGCTGATCAGAAGTCAGGTGAGGGGCCACTCGGACACCCTCAACGGAGCTATCTGAAGGACCGCTTTGGAACAGGTCGGGAAGAGGTTCTGACTCCTCTTCCTCAACGTCTGACGCCAGTAGCAGTGCTGCGATTTCGACTCTTGGGACGAAAGCCTTCAGCCTATTTACGTGGAACACTTTTGGAGCCTGTCCAGGCCTTCCAAGGTCCACTAAATAGTTCACCTCACCCAGGGGCTCCACCACTGTGTAAGGGCCTGACCATTTGTCCTGTAAAGCGCGAGGCCTTATAGGGTTCATGATCAGGACTTGCTGACCAGGGGTAAAGTGAATTAAGGAAGCTTTCTGGTCGTACCAATGTTTCACCAGCGCTTGTCCTGCCTTCAACTTTTCACTAGCCAAGCCCATCAGGAGTACCATCCGTTTTCTGAGCCCTAGCACATAGTCAACTACATTGGTAGTAACAGGGGGAGTGGGCATCTCCCATCCCTCTTTGACGATGGCTAAGGGTCCCCGTACGGGATGACCGAACAGAAGTTCGAAGGGGCTGAAGCCAACACCCTCCTGTGGTACCTCTCTGTAGGCAAACAGCAAGCATGGTAAAAGAAGATCCCATTTTCTTCTCTGGGGCTCCTCCAGAGCCCCAATCATGCTCTTTAACGTTCTGTTGAAACGTTCCACCAGACCATTGGTCTGGGGGTGATATGCAGAAGAGAACTTGTAGGTGACCCCACATTCTTTCCACATAGCCTGCATATACTTCGACATAAAGTTGCTGCCACGATCTGACACAACTTCTTTAGGGAAGCCAACCCTAGTAAATATGCCGAGTAAAGCTTTTGCAACCGACTTGGCAGTTACAGTCTTTAATGGGATGGCCTCAGGATACCTGGTTGCATGGTCGACCAGCACCAGGATAAACCTATTGCCTGAGGATGTTTGCGGGTCAAGGGGACCAACGATGTCGATCCCTACCCTTTCAAATGGTACCCCCACAACTGGGAGCGGTACCAACGGAGCTTGGATTGTCGCGCCAACCTTACCAGACAACTGGCAGGAGGCACAACTCCTGCAGTGACTTTCTACTTGCACCCCCATCTTGGGCCAGTAGAAGTGCATAGATAACCTTTGCTTGGTCCTCTTCATTCCAAGGTGACCAGCAAGGGGAACTTCATGCGCCAACTGCAGGAGGAAGGGTCTAACAGAAAGGGGAACCACCAACCTCCTATGGTCTCCTTCTGTAGACTCTGTGGGCTCACTGTACAGGAGTCCACCTTCCCAATAAATCCGATGCTTCCCAGGAGGTTCCCCCTCAAGCTGGGAGCAGGCCTGTCTCCTTAGGCCTTCCAGAGATGGGCACTCACGTTGGCCCTTACTGAAGTCGTCCCTATCAGGACCTCCTTCAACTAACAAGTCTTTTAGTTCAGGATGGTCGTTGGGGTCGAACACTTCAGGCATCGCCACCTCCTCGTCAGGCTCGGGCGATTGACCAACTCCCTCCACCGCAGTGGTAGGCGAGCTCGGGGGAATATTCTCTTTCCCCCGTCGGGACTTGTTGACTCCTTTCGCCTTGGGTTTCCCCTTCGGCTGTGGCGGCGTATTGGACTTGGCCAATGCTGCCCGTGCTTGAGACCGTGTGTAGGGTCTTTCGGCAGTGTCTCCTACGAGCCCTAGAGCTCTGAGATCATTGCCCAACAAGACCTTTCCCGGGACGTTTCTCTGAATGCTCACTGGAATCCTAACTGCTGTACCATTTAAAGTTAGATTAACAGGGATCACGGGAAACATACGGAGGGGGCCGTCAGCCAACTTAGTGGGCATCAGAGGAGCTCTGGCAACTTCCTCTGAGTCTACCAAGGTAGAATCCACTACAGTTCGACTGCACCCACTATCCCTAAGAGCTGGAGTATCCACTCCATTGATCAGCACACTGTCTTTAAAGTAGTGCTTGGTATTATCCGGAATCCTAGCATACGCCTCTGCGACTTTAGGCTCCCAGGAACCCAGGGACACTAAAACTACCTCAGCCTCTATTCCGCTGGGAAATGAGTCTGAGGAGAAGGATGCTCCTGTAATCTCTTCTTCCTCGTAGGAGGAGAAGGCCAGATTAGCGGAGTGGACCCCCAAAGGTCTAACCTTACAACGGGGATCCCCCTTCACATGGTCAGTTGCTCCACAAGAAAAACAAGCCCCATTGGGTCTGTTTACGTAGGGAGGCTTATTATAACCAGAGTTCTGTTTCGGAGGCGAACCTCCGCTACCCTGTGAGTTCTCGTATGGCTTACCCTTATTTTTCTTTTTGTGGCCCTTTTGGGAAGAAGATTTAGCAGATTCCCCACCCACCACATCCTTGTACTTTTTCCCTTCCTCCTGCTTATCAGGATGAGTTTTGTCCTTATGGGACACTCGATGTGACACCCATAAGTCTGCTGCAATGGCCAGCTTCTTAGGATCTATCTCCTTCGAATCGGCCAAATGCTGCTTAAGCTCCGGGGAAGAAGAAGCAAAAATGTGTTCCAGCATGACCAGATTGATCATGCCTTCGAAGGTAGAAACCTTATAACCTTCAACCCAGCCAGTCAAGTTTTTCAGGGACTCAGCTACATACGACACCCAAGTACCACCTTCCTTTTTCTTATACTCTCTAAACCTTTTCAAATATTGGGTCGGAGTCTTCCCAAACTTTAAAATGAGAGTCTGCTTCAACATTGCAAAATCAGCGCGCTCAGCCTTCGACATTTCCATAATGGCACTGCAACCAGAATGGGGCAGTCTGCTGAGTAACCATGCAATCTTATCCGCATTATCAACCTCTTGAACCTCGCATGCATACTCAAACGCATTTAACCAGTCCATAATGTCATTTCGTTCCTCATACACACTGAGCAGATCTTTTGGAAACCGTGGATGAGAGGAAGCCCCAGAACCATGTCCAGGACCCTTGGACCCATTTGCAAACTGAAGCTTGGCCAGTTCCAACTGGTGATCCCTGTCTTTTTGTTTTTCTGCCTGGTCGATTTTCAGTTTGGCTATGCTGAATTCAAGCTCCTGCTGCCTAAACCGCAGCTCTTGCTTCTTGAATTCAAGCATAGCCTCCCCATCAACACTGGCAGAGGAAACGTTAGACATTACATCCTCCCTGTCCTCGTGGTCGTGATGGATCAGTGCAGCGGCAGAACCGTCGGTTCTGCCAGTGAGAGCAGCCCCACCACCTTCTGCACTGTCCTCGGAAGTTATAGCGTCAAGCTGCGCTTCTTGCCACGCCACGATTCTCTGGATCATTTCCAATTTAGTGCCTTGAGAGGAAACCCCTCTCTCCGCACACATCTTCTTCAATGTTTCAGATTTCGAAGCATTTAAGGTTAATAAAGTATTCGTTTCCATACTGTTGATAGGACTATGGCCTTTTTAACGTTATATTCAATACTTTACTGCGTGTCCTGGTTGGAATAACCTGAAAACGCCTTAGCTCGTGCGCAACACTGGATACCTTCAGTCGTATCCCACCGCTGCCACCAATTTGTTAAGACGGATTTCTGAACTCTGTCCTGGTGGCGCAGAAGTTCAGAAGGCCAACCTAATTACTTGGAACAGGGTAACCTCTGGACAAGCCAGACCAATCAAGGTAGCGATCGCGGCGGTCAAGACTAGGTCTCAAGAGGGGTGAGGGTGACTGAAAGCCCGCAGTGAGCACACAAAGCAAGAGCGCTTACAAACTACTCCAAACAGTTGTTTATATCAAAAATAGATACACATTTATTATAAGGCCTTGAAACTAATAACCACAGTAAAAGCAGCAATATACAACGATATTAAACCAACACATACACTATCCACCCAATATATATACAGAATACACAGTTTCACAGCATTAGCAGCACGAAATATGTTATCCACCTGCCGGGGAAGGAAAACAGGCAGTGCGAACCAATGCGTGTGATATGTCCGCCTTCTGAGGCCCCTAACTAGATGGTAGTCCAATCCCTACGAAGAGTGGAGCCTAGCGCTCAAAAGTACCTGCACACGCCGGTGCCAATGGGCAGAAGGTGAAGCTCTTCGGAGGACGTTGGACAGCTCTGTAGGGTGCCCTAAGGAAGGAGAACACGGTCCGCGACTCTAGCGCAGCCTCCACTGTGAGGCAGAAGTAGGGCGCGAGTACGGACAAGGGGAGCTGTATTTACAGCGGGGAAAAGCAAGGGGCACTGCAGGAGGGCGACCAGATCCTAGCTAATCTACTCACCGGTCCCCGAAGCAAGCAGGCCCGAGCTTCTCCTCGATAGATGCAGCTTCTGGCAGGTTCTGAAGAGCAGGGAACGTCTCGTCGTCGTGCAGAGTAAAAAGACGTCCCGATCGAAGAATCCTGCACAGTTTTGTCGCCACGGCAGGGCAACGGAACGGCCGGGTGTATTCAAGCCAAACGAGCACCGTTCACCTCTAGCTTAGGGTTGCTAAGCAAACGAAGCGTGTGAGCGTGCCCCGGACTCAGAATACCACCCAACCTGTCGGCGATTACAGAGCAGGACTCCTTAGTAAGCTGGTCAGTCAACTGGATGGCCCAGAGACACTTCCGAAGGCTTACGGCAGGAGTTGATGAAGGTGCCGGGAATAGCTGGTCCTGCTATTCCAATAGGTCGAAGCGCCAGTACAGGCCTTCTTGTTCGATCTTAGGTGGAAAGGGCTTCACCGGACGACAGCAATGAGGAGCAGAAGTTCTTCAGGGGGTCACCAGCGATTCCTCGGTCCAGCCTCGTGTTCGCAGGATACTTGGCTCCTGTATCCCTGGGTTCGTAAGAACTCAGGAGATCGACATGGTAGTGGTGTTTCCAGCTCCCTCTTATCCACGGTTCCCTTCGCGCCAAAACGGAGGGGAGCCAATGGGAGATCCGCTCATCAACACACATACCATACGTGGACCAATCACGGACCACAGTGGTCCCAGGCATTCACACCACCCTAGACTCTCTGGCACCCAGGATGTGTATTGGGACCAGACAGCCCAGCCCACATCCTGGGGGCACTCAAACGACATGTAGAAGCCCGCGAAAGCAACCGTGTTTCGCGGGAAACTACATGCCCAAATAAGGAAGGCCCCGGGTCGCCTGACCCGGGGGAAGGTAAAGGGAGCAAGACGGACAGTGGACGAGACAAAGGAGCCTCGTGGTCCGGCCATTTTGGGTAGCCGGGCCACCCTTTTGTGTTCGCGGCAAAAAGGTGCTCAGAACGGCAAAAGGAGCTCAAAATAAACCAAATGATCGCTGCCACCAGCCCAGTCCCTGAATGACTTGCACCGATCCAAAAACCATCCTACAAGAGTGTCTAGGGTCTGTAGAAGGCTAGAGACCCAAGAGAGCTGTAACTTAGCTTACAGTGCCCTCTTGTGTCGTGTTGCACTAGAATGGCGACACGATAAAAGAAACTACGGGAAACAGCGTTCCCCGGTACTGACTGTCTTAAGGGCATGTCAGTTTCCCCGTAAGAAAGGAGCGAAAGCCCAGAGGAGTACGGCAGAAGGCTGCACTTCTCTGGCAAAGTCAAGAAAACAGGTTGAAAACAATAGCAAAAAGTTTAGGGGTTGCCACATGGAAGGAAAGTTCCCTACAATAACGAAATCTTTCCTAACAAGCCCATACCCTGCTGTGTGGGCCACTTAGAGGTACCCAAAAACATACACTAGGTGTACAGGGTTGTACCCCCACCCATGGGTGCCATAAGGGTATCCCAAGGGTCTCTGTTCACCACAACCAAAAAGAGGAAGAGCTGCACTGCCATGAGTCCCAACAGGACTCCCATGTAGAAAACAAGAAGACACATGATAAGGGAGTATAGGACAAGGACATATATACCAAACATCTCAATGGGCTCATAGAACTGCGGTTCCATCTCCAACAAAACCAACAAGAAATGCCAATTGATGGTAAACGCCACGAAATGGGGACATAGACTCACAATTTTAACAGCAACAAGGAACCCATCATACAAATGGAGAACTTCAGAAGTTTCCTTTTGCATTCTAGTGACCAGCTTCCCATCCCACGTGGTCTGCTATGCCCGCATACTACATTTGACTCCCTTGGCACATCTCATATGTACAGCGATCCGCTTCTGCAATTTATATATCCAGTAGATGCGATACATGTGATAATGAATTTCACAAGGAATAAGGCACTTTGTGGACCTTTGGTTAATCCCCTTGAAAGTCATGATGCATTCAAATGTCAGTACAAGTACTACTAAATGACATCAGCAATTGCACAATATGATACTCAGCACATCACAAGGAGTATTTCTGTTCCAAATGATGGGAATTCTCATTGATTGTTTCTTGAGCCCACTCTAACACCAATGACACAAGTACACGCTCAAGAACAAAGGGAGGGGGCCCCTGCATGTAGTGATACCTATCACTTCAGGGGGTGATATGCGACTAATACCTTAATGGGTAGATGCGCTAACAAAAACAGGAATTCCCGAAACACCAACAGTGGAGCATTGCCAGTGCACACTAGATTCACTATCAATAGAAAGATCCAAGATAAAGATCCCAATGCTAGCAACACACACCCTGACTAAACAAAGAAAACACACACACAAGCTGCCTGCGACTTTCACATCTCACAGGGTGGTGTGATTGGATCGTTGAAGCAGGATCAAGTGATAGAAATGGCCATGCCACCAACAAAATCAAACGTTTTAAAAATCAATCAAACATCAAGACGCCCGCTTATAATAGATCAGCAAGTGGGTGAAAGTTGATTGGGACATAACCAATCTTGCATCTTGAGAGGGAAAATAAAATGAATTCAGTCATCTCTAGGTATAGCATCAAAATGGAAAGCATCCAGGTTCTCATGAGATCCAGGAAACATAAGTATAACCGAAATTCTGAAAACAGACCATGAAACATTGCAAGAAAGCCTTTGTAATGTGGTATATCACAGGCTGTCCAGGAAGGTAGGCAAAACGAGATTTCTAAGTGAAGACCTAAAGAACATCAAATAATTCAAACTCATATATGGGGAAAGGAATATGACCGCGTAAGATCAGGACGGAATGGATCTCTCTACGGAATGGATCTCTCTACTCGTGGTATCCCTCTCAAGGACCAAAATCCTTATTACACCATGAGTAATTACCAAGGGCACTGCAGCAGAACAAGATCTCAGCGGTCCACTCAATTGCAAATGAACAGCATACCACCTCTAGGCTTTACGTTGGAAAAGCAAAATCTGTCACAGATTGCATGTTTATCCCATTGACCGAGTAGTTGCTCTAATGAGAACTTCATTATGAGGGTCAAAAACAACCGCGTTCATGTGATCTGTAGCATCTCATTAGCAGTGGAAGAAGACCAACAAGAGAATGTCGATTTGATAGAAACCCCAAACTGCTCAAGGCTGAGTTAGAAAGGCATACAGAGAGAGCACAAGAGGGGCTACTCAACTCCCTTGATCAACTAATCGAGAAGAAAACGCTCCACCAAGCAGCCAACCCACCAAACAAAGCCAAATTCCAAAGTAAACTTCTACTTTATGAACGATAGTTGAAAACATTCATGTCCAATCTCCAGACCACCCTGTAGACTTCGGTTAATCCGCCCGGCACCTGCATGTCAACAACCACCACAGGCATTAGCACAGTACATGTAGGAATGTGCTTACAAAAAGTTTTAAGGAAAGCTCTTGAATACAGTAAGGATTAAAATCAGGCAAAGTAAAAACAGTCGTAATAAGCACACGAAAACAAGGAACACTGAAGACAAAATGGTGTGACTGGGTCATACCATGTCAGGGGTTGGCAGGGTCCCCTCCCGACCTGGATTGAGGGTCTAGCAGGCTGTAAGCCACAGACAGTCCTGTCCCGGAATGGGGGTGAGAGAGTTTGGGGGACACCAGTCCCTAAATACCACTTTGGTGCAATGATTGTTGATGTGGTTACAACCCACTAGCACAGGATGCCTCCTAGTACCCTTTGTATCCAGAGTTCTCTTTAATCACTTGCAACACTACGACTCCCAAAGTGCACCTGGGCACCACCAATAACACCCAGACCAGATCATTGGAAATGTAATTGAGAACGAAAATGGATTAGGTTGCGATTTCTCCTGCCCAAAATAGATGGCACATCAACCTACCATTCCCAGACAGAACCCAGGGGACTGGTGGGGCAATAAAAAAGGAACCTAGAGTGAGACGGGACTGCAGAGAAAGACAGAAACCCTCCCCAATCTGAATTAGAAACCAAACTCACCAGCACATGAGGAAAACCACTTGGAAAACAAGCAGCCTGAACTCCTGGCTGCTACCTTGATATCAGAGACTGGGCTGTTTTCTTTTTAAACACCTCTGCTGTGTAACTCAGCCCATAGGGAAAAAGAATGCACAGTTTGGTTATTAGAGCCAGGTATGCACCAGAACTAATGAAGGGCCAGGCACTGAACCCACAAAACTAAGGTATAAAAAAGGACAGAATGAGAAGCAGAGTGTTGGTTGCATGGCTGGGGTAAGGATGTGTGGAGAAAAACCGAGAGTCCAGGCGGAGGATGGATTGTCATGTGGAGTGTTAAACTGTTAGTGGCAGAGTTGGAACACTGTACAGGTGAGTTATTGTCTGTGAGAGAGATTAGTACCAATTGTATGTAGTGTTGTGTGAGGAAGGGTAGTGTGTATAAGGTGAGTCGTAGAATGAAAGGAAGATAGCGAGAAAGGGGGAGCGAGAGTGCAGGGGGAATGAGAGAGGGCGAAAATGAGATAGAGAGTGTGCATGGTAAGAGGTTGTTGAGAGAGTGCAAGGCTGTAGTGTGGGCAGTGTTAAGGGTAGAATGAAGCAGTACGGGGTGAAGGTAGTTCAAGGAGATAGGCAGAGTGTATTAAGGTTAGTAATGGAGGGTGAGCAGGACACCATATCCCTGGCAGGGTGAGCAGCGTGCCATATCATAGGCAGAGTGTATTAAGGTTAGTAATGGAGGGTGAGCAGGACACCATATCCCTGGCAGGGTGAGCAGCGTGCCATATCCCTGGAGGGTGAGCAGGGCACCATATCCCTGCGTGGATAAGTAGAGCACCCTATCCCTGGGAGGATAAGTAGGGCACCCTGTCCCAGGGAGGATACACAGGGCACCCTATCCCTGGGAGGATAAGTAGGGCACCCTATCCCTGGGAGGATACGCAGGGCACCCTATCCCTGGGAGGATAAGTAGAGCACCCTATCCCTGGGAGGATACGCAGGGCACCCTATCCCTGGGAGGATAAGTAGGGCACCATATCCCTGAGTAGTGGAGGTGTGAAGAGAGTGTCAAAGGAGGAATGAGACTAAAAGTGTGAACACCAGAGAGACGTAAGAGAGAGGACGAGAAGACGATTGCAGGTCGTAAGACCAAAGGATAGGAGAGAATGGGATTGGCCGACGAAGAGACTGGACAAGAGTGTCTAAAATCTGCACACTTGTATCATCAGCTCCCATTAAGAAACCTGAGGAGGTATCAGGTCAGGGAACTTCTAGAAAATTCCCGGAGATAGCCAGACAGATAAGACTTTTGCCTTTAGATAGAACTAGAGAATAGGTGATAGCTGTCTCTAGTTACAAACCTGGAGCAATCGAAGCCTTGGTTAGGGAGGTGGGATCTCAGAGGAGGTCGGGATAGGGAACCCATTGAGCCACTTCTGACAATAAAAACAAAACACCTTTGATCCTTCTTTCAGGCTCTAGGAGCGAGTAAGGCCATCTGTGAAAATGAAGACTTTTCAAATTCACAGCCAAGGCAAAAATATCCCAAAACCTTCTGGAATCGCTATCAAATGAACAGAATCCACAGAACAACGTACTCAAGAAACACTCCACATCCATCGCCTTGACTGGCAATCGGAACCCTGCGCTAATGAACACCATCAGTCCCTTCCAATTCATACCATCAACAAGCATATAGACACGAAAAAGGTCTTTAGCTGATGCTTTAGAGGTCAGGAAACTAGAACTTAAAAATACAAAGGAACCAGGCCCAAATGTACTCCATAATGAACGGCTGAAGAACATGGGTACCAGTACTGCAGAATCGGTGCATGCTGGTAACAAACAATGCAAGCTTGCTAACTTTGTGGGCTAACAGTATCATAGTCCAGATCTACAAACAATGTGCACCACATACCACAAATCCTACTTTCCAATCAGCCTAATCAATGCTGATGCCAAAATCCCCACCAAGATTATCTTGAAAAATCTACAAAATTGCCTAGCCGAAGATAATGAAATCTGAGATGACAAAGGGTCTTCAACATTAGCCTATTATCCCTAGAGTAAACATCAGCCTCCAATACCTAATCAAAATAAATAAAAGGCAAGGAAAAATCATCTCTTCATTGCCTTCGTTGATTTCTCCAAGGCATTGAACCTGATAGAAGATTCCTCTGAGAAATTAAAAAGGACTGCAATTAATAGACAGCTTTTTCAACTAATCAAAGTACTCTAGCGCCATACTATAGCACAAATAAGCCAGGAATTATATGGAACATTACCCCTACATTTCAGATCTATATTGGTGTGCAGCAAGGGTGTTTTCTAGCCTATCTGTTTTTAGCATACATGTGAATGACCCATTAGAGGTCTTGAATCATTCAAGCCAAGACACGCCAAAGATAAGTGATCAGGATGATCTCATCATGCTGAAAGCAAGTAGCTTGGTAGTGATAGCATGCTAGGCTTCATATGTTAAGAGGATTTTATCCTGTTCCAGTTACAACTGTACTGGTATAATAGCACGTTTATGGGATACTACAACTCCAATAATTTCCCTCCTTTCTTTTTCAACCTGACTACTGAGACAAGGAAGAGGAGGACTAGTGATCCGCAATGTCTCTGTCCCACTAATGAGGCCAGGCATGGTCAGGCACTCACCCACCGCCACACAAAACCTGAAACACATTGACAATCAAACTGAGTATAAAAGGTGGAGCCCAGAAACACACAGAGAACGCAACCAGGTACTAGAAGGAACAGCTGATCAAAGGCAGCCAGAATCCAGGATGAGGAGAACAGAAAGCCGAGATGCGGACTGACTCCGAGTGAGAGCAAGAGAAAGCAAGGCGAGGGAGTTGCACCTCCAAGAAGCCGAAGGGGTTCCGAGAGGAAAGCCAAGAAGCTTGAGAAATCCTTTCTTTGATGTGCCTGAAGTTTTCTCGTATCCCCTGGAGGAGCAAGAGTATCCGGGAAGGTTTGAGGGGTAAAAGGGAGAGACTCTGACCTTGGACATGATAGCAGTGAAAGGTGTTGAAAACTGTTACAGCCGGTGAGTTCTTGAGTGAAGCAAGAGCCCGGTTTGTGAAGGCACGAGTAATAATGTTGCGAGCAAGGTTACGCGTATGATTGCAGATGCATGGAGAGAAAGATTCAATTGTTCAGAAGTACAAAGTAACAGATTGGTCCTGCGTAAAAGGAAAGACGCATTATCAAAAGTCTCTGTGAACTGTAAAAGACTCTCCCAGCCCAAGGGAGTTGAAATAGTTTTTGGAAACTGTTTTTGAAAAGCAAGTCAGACAGGGAGGCTAACAAGGAATACGCTGTTATCCCAAAAGGGCTTGTTGATGAATAAAGTGAACATTTAACGAAATCAAGGTGCGATGAAAGCCTGTATGAAATCAAGTGCTAAGAGGGCACGAGTGAATGTGATGAACAGAAACTTTGATAACCAAGATGCATTGTTGAAGTGGCCATGTATGGGCCTACGAAAATCCATGCAGTTTCGAATGTTTTCTACTTGAAAGTGAAACGAAAACCAAGAAGGTTGGGGAAAGGAATCCAAAAGTTGGAAAACAAATTGAAAGAAGTTGTGGCCCAGACTCGGGTGAGGGAGGCCTGAGAGGCCAATTGTGGAAACTGTTGTAAATGTGTCTAAAGTGAAGGCCCAGACTCGGGTGAGGGAAGCCTGAGGGGCCAATTGTGAAAGATTCACCCTGAAACCCTGTTGTACCAGACTGTGTTATTGTATGTTGAAACTGAAGCAGACAAGGAAAGCCTGAGGAAACTGTGTTATATTGAACTGATGGTAAATCAGGTGAATTAAGCCTGAAATAACTGTGATATGTTGAATTGAGCAGAATCGGACAGGGGAAGTCTGAAAGTATTGTGTGAACTCTTTGAACTGTGCGAACTGGCCATCCAATAGGAACTTTTGAAAACCCCTTTGATTTGTAGTTCAGCTCCATTGCCATTCTGACGTTCTTTGTTTTGATACATTTATCTACACTTAGTTATTGTAAAAGCGTGAGGGCAAGCATAGGTTTGTGAAATAGGGCCTCATTACGAACCTGGCGGTAGAGTGATAAGGGCGCTGGTAGTGTTGCCGGCTCCGTTATCACTCTACCGCCACATTAAGACATAGATTTTCTCCAGCGGGACAAAGCGGTCAACTGTGATGGCAAGGGAGCCCTTCGTTCAATGTCCTCAGGCAAGGTGGAGCGTTGCGGCTGTGGTCGTCGAGCAGCATGGCGTCAAACTGACCCCGCTTCTAGGCAACACCACTCGACTGACTTCCAGCAGTTACGGAGATTGTCCGAAACACTGGTCGACGGTAATGGACTTCGAGAGCCTCAATGTCCTGGTGCTTTACTTCAAGAGTCTTGACAGACCCCTTTTCTGATCGATAGCCTTTCGGGACTGGCTTCCAGGGTGACTCGATGAAGGTCAGCTTCCGCACGATGTTCCTTCGTAGCTCAGGGAGAGGTCTCCTAGCCAGGTTATCTCTCAGATTAGTCCTCCATAGACTGGTCAGCTTTTAGATTTTGTTGAAGGAAAATAGCAGTAATTCTTCTTCTTCCAGCTGAACTTCAAGGATACGCAGCTTCAAGTTTCAACTTCAGCTTCTGAAAAAATCGGGAAGTGAGAGGTCCCCAGATATACACATCTGTCCCTCATTCACTATGCTGAGCCAAGCTCAGTCAGCCAATCAGACAGAAGGGCATTCATGCAACCCGGCATCCAATCAGGCATTCAGGCTATTCACTTCCACTCAGACACCCATCACAAGGAATGTTGATTGGGGCAAGCACCCAGCCTTTCAGCACACCACACAGCATTCATGTCAGTTTCAGGCAGGGCTGTCTCATTCTTTGTTAAACACACACAGAAACCAGATACCCATAACACAGAATGCATATTGGGCACACACTCTATTCACACAGGCCCCACCCTAAGGGTGTACCCACAACATACAGTCACTGTGAAGGCTCCAGCCAGTCTGGCCTGGACTTCCTCACAATACCATATATGGTTCTTTCACCCAACAACCAGTCAGGGGAAGGGGCAAAGGCAGGGCTTCCCAGGACTTTGGGGAAAAAGGTAACAGGCAATAGTAACCAAGTGGCCACAGGGGCCATCTTGCCTTCTATCAGGAACCCACTGATTCTTATTGCAGGGCCTGGGTATCCCAAAAAGGAGCATATTCAGAGCATATTCAGAGCACCTGTCAAATTCAGCATTGAGCTGCCACCAGCCCATGCCCTGCTGTGTGGGCCACTTAGAGGTACCCAAAAACATGCACTAGGTGTACAGGGTTGTACCCCGACCTATGGGTGCCATAAGGGTATCCCAAGGGTCTCTGTTCACCACAACCAAAAAGAGGAAGAGCTGCACTGCCATGAGTCCCAACAGGACTCCCATGTAGAAAACAAGAAGACACATGATAAGGGAGTATAGGACAAGGACATATATACCAAACATCTCAATGGGCTCATAGAACTGCGGTTCCATCTCCAACAAAACCAACAAGAAATGCCAATTGATGGTAAACGCCACGGAATGGGGACATAGACTCACAATTTTAACAGCAACAAGGAACCCATCATACAAATGGAGAACTTCAGAAGTTTCCTTTTGCATTCTAGTGACCAGCTTCCCATCCCACGTGGTCTGCTATGCCCGCATACTACATTTGACTCCCTTGGCACATCTCATATGTACAGCGATCCGCTTCTGCAATTTATATATCCAGTAGATGCGATACATGTGATAATCAATTTCACAAGGAATAAGGCACTTTGTGGACCTTTGGTTAATCCCCTTGAAAGTCATGATGCATTCAAATGTCAGTAGAAGTACTACTAAATGACATCAGCAATTGCACAATATGATACTCAGCACATCACAAGGAGTATTTCTGTTCCAAATGATGGGAATTCTCATTGATTGTTTCTTGAGCCCACTCTAACACCAATGACACAAGTACACGCTCAAGAACAAAGGGAGGGGGTCCCTGCATGTAGTGATACCTATCACTTCAGGGGGTGATATGCGACTAATACCTTAATGGGTAGATGCGCTAACAAAAACAGGAATTCCCGAAACACCAACAGTGGAGCATTGCCAGTGCACACTAGATTCACTATCAATAGAAAGATCCAAGATAAAGATCCCAATGCTAGCAACACACACCCTGACTAAACAAAGAAAACACACACACAAGCTGCCTGCGACTTTCACATCTCACAGGGGTGGTGTGATTGGATTGTTGAAGCAGGATCAAGTGATAGAAATGGCCATGCCACCAACAAAATCAAACGTTTTAAAAATCAATCAAGCGTCAAGACGCCCGCTTATAATAGATCAGCAAGTGGGTGAAAGTTGATTGGGACATAACCAATCTTGCATCTTGAGAGGGAAAATAAAATGAATTCAGTCATCTCTAGGTATAGCATCAAAATGGAAAGCATCCAGGTTCTCATGAGATCCAGGAAACATCAGTATCACCGAAATTCTGAAAACAGACCATGAAACATTGTAAGAAAGCCTTTGTAATGTGGTATATCACAAGCTGTCCAGGAAGGTAGGCAAAACGAGATTTCTAAGTGAAGACCTAAAGAACATCAAATAATTCAAACTCATATATGGGGAAAGGAATATGACCGCGTAAGATCAGGACGGAATGGATCTCTCTACGGAATGGATCTCTCTACTCGTGGTATCCCTCTCAAGGACCAAAATCCTTATTACACCATGAGTAATTACCAAGGGCACTGCAGCATAACAAGATCTCAGCGGTCCACTCAATTGCAAATGAACAGCATACCACCTCTAGGCTTTACGTTGGAAAAGCAAAATCTGTCACAGATTACATGTTTATTCCATTGACCGAGTAGTTGCTCTAATGAGAACATCATTATGAGGGTCAAAAGCAACCGTGTTCATGTGATCTGTAGCATCTCATTAGCAGTGGAAGAAGACCAACAAGAGAATGTCGATTTGATAGAAACCCCAAACTGCTCGAGGCTGAGTTAGAAAGGCATACAGAAAGAGCACAAGAGGGGCTACTCAACTCCCTTGATCAACTAATCGAGAAGAAAACGCTCCACCAAGCAGCCAATCCACCAAACAAAGCCAAATTCCAAAGTAAACTTCTACTTTATGAACGATAGTTGAAAACATTCATGTCCAATCTCCAGACCACCCTGTAGACTTCGGTTAATCCGCCCGGCACCTGCATGTCAACAACCACCACAGGCATTAGCACAGTACATGTAGGAATGTGCTTACAAAAAGTTTTAAGGAAAGCTCTTGAATACAGTAAGGATTAAAATCAGGCAAAGTAAAAACAGTCGTAATAAGCACACGAAAACAAGGAACACTGAAGACAAAATGGTGTGACTGGGTCATACCATGTCAGGGGTTGGCAGGGTCCCCTCCCGACCTGGATTGAGGGTCTAGCAGGCTGTAAGCCACAGACAGTCCTGTCCCGGAATTGGGGTGAGAGAGTTTGGGGGACACCAGTCCCTAAATACCACTTTGGTGCAATGATTGTTGATGTGGTTACAACCCACTAGCACAGGATGCCTCCTAGTACCCTTTGTATCCAGAGTTCTCTTTAATCACTTGCAACACTACGACTCCCAAAGTGCACCTGGGCACCACCAATAACACCCAGACCAGATCATTGGAAATGTAATTGAGAACGAAAATGGATTAGGTTGCGATTTCTCCTGCCCAAAATAGATGGGACATCAACCTACCATTCCCAGACAGAACCCAGGGGACTGGTGGGGCAATAAAAAAGGAACCTAGAGTGAGACGGGACTGCAGAGAAAGACAGAAACCCTCCCCAATCTGAATTAGAAACCAAACTCACCAGCACATGAGGAAAACCACTTGGAAAACAAGCAGCCTGAACTCCTGGCTGCTACCTTGATATCAGAGACTGGGCTGTTTTCTTTTTAAACACCTCTGCTGTGTAACTCAGCCCATAGGGAAAAAGAATGCACAGTTTGGTTATTAGAGCCAGGTATGCACCAGAACTAATGAAGGGCCAGGCACTGAACCCACAAAACTAAGGTATAAAAAAGGACAGAATGAGAAGCAGAGTGTTGGTTGCATGGCTGGGGTAAGGATGTGTGGAGAAAAACCGAGAGTCCAGGCGGAGGATGGATTGTCATGTGGAGTGTTAAACTGTTAGTGGCAGAGTTGGAACACTGTACAGGTGAGTTATTGTCTGTGAGAGAGATTAGTACCAATTGTATGTAGTGTTGTGTGAGGAAGGGTAGTGTGTATAAGGTGAGTCGTAGAATGAAAGGAAGATAGCGAGAAAGGGGGAGCGAGAGTGCAGGGGGAATGAGAGAGGGCGAAAATGAGATAGAGAGTGTGCATGGTAAGAGGTTGTTGAGAGAGTGCAAGGCTGTAGTGTGGGCAGTGTTAAGGGTAGAAAGAAGCAGTACGGGGTGAAGGTAGTTCAAGGAGATAGGCAGAGTGTATTAAGGTTAGTAATGGAGGGTGAGCAGGACACCATATCCCTGGCAGGGTGAGCAGCGTGCCATATCATAGGCAGAGTGTATTAAGGTTAGTAATGGAGGGTGAGCAGGACACCATATCCCTGGCAGGGTGAGCAGCGTGCCATATCCCTGGAGGGTGAGCAGGGCACCATATCCCTGCGTGGATAAGTAGAGCACCCTATCCCTGGGAGGATAAGTAGGGCACCCTGTCCCAGGGAGGATACACAGGGCACCCTATCCCTGGGAGGATAAGTAGGGCACCCTATCCCTGGGAGGATACGCAGGGCACCCTATCCCTGGGAGGATAAGTAGAGCACCCTATCCCTGGGAGGATACGCAGGGCACCCTATCCCTGGGAGGATAAGTAGGGCACCATATCCCTGAGTAGTGGAGGTGTGAAGAGAGTGTCAAAGGAGGAATGAGACTAAAAGTGTGAACACCAGAGAGACGTAAGAGAGAGGACGAGAAGACGATTGCAGGTCGTAAGACCAAAGGATAGGAGAGAATGGGATTGGCCGACGAAGAGACTGGACAAGAGTGTCTAAAATCTGCACACTTGTATCATCAGCTCCCATTAAGAAACCTGAGGAGGTATCAGGTCAGGGAACTTCTAGAAAATTCCCGGAGATAGCCAGACAGATAAGACTTTTGCCTTTAGATAGAACTAGAGAATAGGTGATAGCTGTCTCTAGTTACAAACCTGGAGCAATCGAAGCCTTGGTTAGGGAGGTGGGATCTCAGAGGAGGTCGGGATAGGGAACCCATTGAGCCACTTCTGACAATAAAAACAAAACACCTTTGATCCTTCTTTCAGGCTCTAGGAGCGAGTAAGGCCATCTGTGAAAATGAAGACTTTTCAAATTCACAGCCAAGGCAAAAATATCCCAAAACCTTCTGGAATCGCTATCAAATGAACAGAATCCACAGAACAACGTACTCAAGAAACACTCCACATCCATCGCCTTGACTGGCAATCGGAACCCTGCGCTAATGAACACCATCAGTCCCTTCCAATTCATACCATCAACAAGCATATAGACACGAAAAAGGTCTTTAGCTGATGCTTTAGAGGTCAGGAAACTAGAACTTAAAAATACAAAGGAACCAGGCCCAAATGTACTCCATAATGAACGGCTGAAGAACATGGGTACCAGTACTGCAGAATCGGTGCATGCTGGTAACAAACAATGCAAGCTTGCTAACTTTGTGGGCTAACAGTATCATAGTCCAGATCTACAAACAATGTGCACCACATACCACAAATCCTACTTTCCAATCAGCCTAATCAATGCTGATGCCAAAATCCCCACCAAGATTATCTTGAAAAATCTACAAAATTGCCTAGCCGAAGATAATGAAATCTGAGATGACAAAGGGTCTTCAACATTAGCCTATTATCCCTAGAGTAAACATCAGCCTCCAATACCTTATCAAAATAAATAAAAGGCAAGGAAAAATCATCTCTTCATTGCCTTCGTTGATTTCTCCAAGTCATTCAACCTGATAGAAGATTCCTCTGAGAAATTAAAAAGGACTGCAATTAATAGACAGCTTTTTCAACTAATCAAAGTACTCTAGCGCCATACTATAGCACAAGTAAGCCAGGAATTATATGGAACATTACCCCTACATTTCAGATCTATATTGGTGTGCAGCAAGGGTGTTTTCTAGCCTATTTGTTTTTAGCATACATGTGAACGACCCATTAGAGGTCTTGAATCATTCAAGCCAAGACATGCCAAAGATAAGTGATCAGGATGATCTCATAGTGATAGCATGCTAGGCTTCATATGTTAAGAGGAGTTTATCCTGTGCCAGTTACAACTGTACTGGTATAATAGCACGTTTATGGGATACTACAACTCCAATAATTTCCTTCCTTTCTTTTTAAACCCGACTACTGAGACAAGGAAGAGGAGGACTAGTGATCCGCAATGTCTCTGTCCCACTAATGAGGCCAGGCATGGTCAGGCACTCACTCACCGCCACACACACCTGAAACGCATTGACAATCAAACTGAGTATAAAAGGTGGAGCCCAGAAACACACAGAGAACGCAACCAGGTATTAGAAGGAACAGCTGAGCAAAGGCAGCCAGAATCCAGGATGAGGAGAACAGAAAGCCGAGATGCGGACTGACTCCGAGTGAGAGCAAGAGAAAGCAAGGCGAGGGAGTTGCACCTCCAAGAAGCCGAAGGGGTTCCGAGAGGAAAGCCAAGAAGCTTGAGAAATCCTTTCTTTGATGTGCCTGAAGTTTTCTCGTATCCCCTGGAGGAGCAAGAGTATCCGGGAAGGTCTGAGGGGTAAAAGGGAGAGACCCTGACCTTGGACATGATAGCAGTGAAAGGTGTTGAAAACTGTTACAGCCGGTGAGTTCTTGAGTGAAGCAAGAGCCCGGTTTGTGAAGGCACGAGTAATAATGTTGCGAGCAAGGTTACGCGTATGATTGCAGATGCATGGAGAGAAAGATTCAATTGTTCAGAAGTACAAAGTAACAGATTGGTCCTGCGTAAAAGGAAAGACGCATTATCAAAAGTCTCTGTGAACTGTAAAAGACTCTCCCAGCCCAAGGGAGTTGAAATAGTTTTTGGAAACTGTTTTTGAAAAGCAAGTCAGACAGGGAGGCTAACAAGGAATACGCTGTTATCCCAAAAGGGCTTGTTGATGAATAAAGTGAACATTTAAAGAACTCAAGGTGCGATGAAAGCCTGTATGAAATCAAGTGCTAAGAGGGCACGAGTGAATGTGATGAACAGAAACTATGATAACCAAGATGCATTGTTGAAGTGGCCATGTATGGGCCTAAGAAAATCCATGCAGTTTCGAATGTTTTCGACTTGAAAGTGAAACGAAAACCAAGAAGGTTGGGGAAAGGAATCCAAAAGTTGGAAAACAAATTGAAAGTAGTTGTGGCCCAGACTCGGGTGAGGGAAGCCTGAGAGGCCAATTGTGGAAACTGTTGTAAATGTGTCTAAAGTGAAGGCCCAGACTCGGGTGAGGGAAGCCTGAGGGGCCAATTGTGAAAGATTCACCCTGAAACCCTGTTGTACCAGACTGTGTTATTGTATGTTGAAACTGAAGCAGACAAGGAAAGCCTGAGGAAACTGTGTTATATTGAACTGATGGTAAATCAGGTGAATTAAGCCTGAAATAACTGTGATATGTTGAATTGAGCTGAATCGGACAGGGGAAGTCTGAAAGTATTGTGTGAACTCTTTGAACTGTGCGAACTGGCCATCCAATAGGAACTTTTGAAAACCCCAGTGATTTGTAGTTCAGCTCCATTGCCATTCTGACTTTCTTTGTTTTGATACATTTATCTACACTTAGTTATTGTAAAAGCGTGAGGGCAAGCATAGGTTTGTGAAATAGGGCCTCATTACGAACCTGGCGGTAGAGTGATAAGGGCGCTGGTAGTGTTGCCGGCGCCGTTGTCACTCTACCGCCACATTAAGACATAGATTTTCTCCAGCGGGACAAAGCGGTCAACTGTGATGGCAAGGGAGCCCTTCGTTCAATGTCCTCAGGCAAGGTGGAGCGTTGCGGCTGTGGTCGTCGAGCAGCATGGCGTCAAACTGACCCCGCTTCTAGGCAACACCACTCGACTGACTTCCAGCAGTTACGGAGATTGTCCGAAACACTGGTCGACGGTAATGGACTTCGAGGGCCTCAATGTCCTGGTGCTTTACTTCAAGAGTCTTGACAGGCCCCTTTTCTGATCGATAGCCTTTCGGGACTGGCTTCCAGGGTGACTCGATGAAGGTCAGCTTCTGCACGATGTTCCTTCGTAGCTCAGGGAGAGGTCTCCTAGCAAGGTTCTCTCTCAGATTAGTCCTCCATAGACTGGTCAGCTTTTAGATTTTGTTGAAGGAAAGTAGCAGTAATTCTTCTTCTTCCAGCTGAACTTCAAGGATAAGCAGCTTCAAGTTTCAACTTCAGCTTCTGAAAAAATCGGGAAGTGAGAGGTCCCCAGATATACACATCTGTCCCTCATTCACTATGCTGAGCCAAGCTCAGTCAGCCAATCAGACAGAAGGGCATTCATGCAACCCGGCAGCCAATCAGGCATTCAGGCTATTAACTTCCACTCAGACACCCATCACAAGGAATGTTGATTGGGGCAAGCACCCAGCCTTTCAGCACACCACACAGCATTCATGTCAGTTTCAGGCAGGGCTGTCTCATTCTTTGTTAAACACACACAGAAACCAGATACCCATAACACAGAATGCATATTGGTCACACACTCTATTCACACAGGCCCCACCCTAAGGGTGTACCCACAACATACAGTCACTGTGAAGGCTCCAGCCAGTCTGGCCTGGACTTCCTCACAATACCATATATGGTTCTTTCACCCAACAACCAGTCAGGGGAAGGGGCAAAGGCAGGGCTTCCCAGGACTTTGGGGAAAAAGGTAACAGGCAATAGTAACCAAATGGCCACAGGGGCCATCTTGCCTTCTATCAGGAACCCACTGATTCCTATTGCAGGGCCTGGGTATCCCAAAATGGAGCATATTCAGAGCATATTCAGAGCACCTGTCAAATTCAGCATTGAGCTGCCACCAGCCCATACCCTGCTGTGTGGGCCACTTAGAGGTACCCAAAAACATACACTAGGTGTACAGGGTTGTACCCCCACCCATGGGTGCCATAAGGGTATCCCAAGGGTCTCTGTTCACCACAACCAAAAAGAGGAAGAGCTGCACTGCCATGAGTCCCAACAGGACTCCCATGTAGAAAACAAGAAGACACATGATAAGGGAGTATAGGACAAGGACATATATACCAAACATCTCAATGGGCTCATAGAACTGCGGTTCCATCTCCAACAAAACCAACAAGAAATGCCAATTGATGGTAAACGCCACGAAATGGGGACATAGACTCACAATTTTAACAGCAACAAGGAACCCATCATACAAATGGAGAACTTCAGAAGTTTCCTTTTGCATTCTAGTGACCAGCTTCCCATCCCACGTGGTCTGCTATGCCCGCATACTACATTTGACTCCCTTGGCACATCTCATATGTACAGCGATCCGCTTCTGCAATTTATATATCCAGTAGATGCGATACATGTGATAATCAATTTCACAAGGAATAAGGCACTTTGTGGACCTTTGGTTAATCCCCTTGAAAGTCATGATGCATTCAAATGTCAGTACAAGTACTACTAAATGACATCAGCAATTGCACAATATGATACTCAGCACATCACAAGGAGTATTTCTGTTCCAAATGATGGGAATTCTCATTGATTGTTTCTTGAGCCCACTCTAACACCAATGACACAAGTACACGCTCAAGAACAAAGGGAGGGGGCCCCTGCATGTAGTGATACCTATCACTTCAGGGGGTGATATGCGACTAATACCTTAATGGGTAGATGCGCTAACAAAAACAGGAATTCCCGAAACACCAACAGTGGAGCATTGCCAGTGCACACTAGATTCACTATCAATAGAAAGATCCAAGATAAAGATCCCAATGCTAGCAACACACACCCTGACTAAACAAAGAAAACACACACACAAGCTGCCTGCGACTTTCACATCTCACAGGGGTGGTGTGATTGGATCGTTGAAGCAGGATCAAGTGATAGAAATGGCCATGCCACCAACAAAATCAAACGTTTTAAAAATCAATCAAGCATCAAGACGCCCGCTTATAATAGATCAGCAAGTGGGTGAAAGTTGATTGGGACATAACCAATCTTGCATCTTGAGAGGGAAAATAAAATGAATTCAGTCATCTCTAGGTATAGCATCAAAATGGAAAGCATCCAGGTTCTCATGAGATCCAGGAAACATCAGTATCACCGAAATTCTGAAAACAGAACATGAAACATTGCAAGAAAGCCTTTGTAATGCGGTATATCACAGGCTGTCCAGGAAGGTAGGCAAAACGAGATTTCTAAGTGAAGACCTAAAGAACATCAAATAATTCAAACTCATATATGGGGAAAGGAATATGACCGCGTAAGATCAGGACGGAATGGATCTCTCTACGGAATGGATCTCTCTACTCGTGGTATCCCTCTCAAGGACCAAAATCCTTATTACACCATGAGTAATTACCAAGGGCACTGCAGCAGAACAAGATCTCAGCGGTCCACTCAATTGCAAATGAACAGCATACCACCTCTAGAAAAGCAAAATCTGTCACAGATTGCATGTTTATCCCATTGACCGAGTAGTTGCTCTAATGAGAACTTCATTATGAGGGTCAAAAACAACCGTGTTCATGTGATCTGTAGCATCTCATTAGCAGTGGAAGAAGACCAACAAGAGAATGTCGATTTGATAGAAACCCCAAACTGCTCGAGGCTGAGTTAGAAAGGCATACAGAAAGAGCACAAGAGGGGCTACTCAACTCCCTTGATCAACTAATCGAGAAGAAAACGCTCCACCAAGCAGCCAATCCACCAAACACAGCCAAATTCCAAAGTAAACTTCTACTTTATGAACGATAGTTGAAAACATTCATGTCCAATCTCCAGACCACCCTGTAGACTTCGGTTAATCCGCCCGGCACCTGCATGTCAACAACCACCACAGGCATTAGCACAGTACATGTAGGAATGTGCTTACAAAAAGTTTTAAGGAAAGCTCTTGAATACAGTAAGGATTAAAATCAGGCAAAGTAAAAACAGTCGTAATAAGCACACGAAAACAAGGAACACTGAAGACAAAATGGTGTGACGGGGTCATACCCATGAGAATAGAGAATAGGTGATAGCTGTCTCTAGTTACAAACCTGGAGCAATCGAAGCCTTGGTTAGGGAGGTGGGATCTCAGAGGAGGTCGGGATAGGGAACCCGTTGAGCCACTTCTGACAATAAAAACAAAACACCTTTGTCCTTCTTTCAGGCTCTGGGAGCGAGTAAGGCCATCTGTGAAAATAAAGACTTTTCAAATTCACAGCCAAGGCAAAAATATCCCAAAACCTGCTGGAATCGCTATCAAATGAACAGAATCCACAGAACAAAGTACTCAAGAAACACTCCACATCCATCGCCTTGACTGGCAACAGGAACCCTGCGCTAATGAACACCATCAGTCCCTTCCAATTCATACCATCAACAAGCATAGAGACACGAAAAAGGTCTTTAGCTGATACTTTAGAGGTCAGGAAACTAGAACTTAAAAATACAAAGGAACCAGGCCCAAATGTACTCCGTAATGAACGGCTGAAGAACATGGGTACCAGTACTGCAGAAACGGTGCATGCTGGTAACAAACAATGCAAGCTTGCTAACTTTGTGGGCTAACAGTATCATAGTCCAGATCTACAAACAATGTGCACCACATACCACACATCCTACTATCCAATCAGCCTAATCAATGCAATGCCAAAATCCCCACCAAGATTATCTTGAAAAATCTACAAAATTGCCTAGCCGAAGATAATGAAATCTGAGATGACAAAGGGTCTTCAACATTAGCCTATTATCCCTAGAGTAAACATCAGCCTCCAATACCTAATAAAAATAAATAAAAGGCAAGGAAAAATAATTTCTTCATTGCCTTCGTTGATTTCTCCAAGGCATTCAACCTGATAGAAGATTCCTCTGAGAAATTAAAAAGGACTGCAATTAATAGACAGCTTTTTCAACTAATCAAAGTACTCTAGCGCCATACTATAGCACAAGTAAGCCAGGAATTATATGGAACATTACCCCTACATTTCAGATCTATATTGGTGTGCAGCAAGGGTGTTTTCTAGCCTATTTGTTTTTAGCATACATGTGAACGACCCATTAGAGGTCTTGAATCATTCAAGCCAAGACATGCCAAAGATAAGTGATCAGGATGATCTCATAGTGATAGCATGCTAGGCTTCATATGTTAAGAGGAGTTTATCCTGTGCCAGTTACAACTGTACTGGTATAATAGCACGTTTATGGGATACTACAACTCCAATAATTTCCTTCCTTTCTTTTTAAACCTGACTACTGAGACAAGGAAGAGGAGGACTAGTGATCCGCAATGTCTTTGTCCCACTAATGAGGCCAGGCATGGTCAGGCACTCACTCACCGCCACACACACCTGAAACGCATTGACAATCAAACTGAGTATAAAAGGTGGAGCCCAGAAACACACAGAGAACGCAACCAGGTATTAGAAGGAACAGCTGAGCAAAGGCAGCCAGAATACAGGATGAGGAGAACAGAAAGCCGAGATGCGGACTGACTCCGAGTGAGAGCAAGAGAAAGCAAGGCGAGGGAGTTGCACCTCCAAGAAACCGAAGGGGTTCCGAGAGGAAAGCCAAGAAGCTTGAGAAATCCTTTCTTTGATGTGCCTGAAGTTTTCTCGTATCCCCTGGAGGAGCAAGAGTATCTGGGAAGGTCTGAGGGGTAAAAGGGAGAGACCCTGACCTTGGACATGATAGCAGTGAAAGGTGTTGAAAACTGTTACAGCCGGTGAGTTCTTGAGTGAAGCAAGAGCCCGGTTTGTGAAGGCACGAGTAATAATGTTGCGAGCAAGGTTACGCGTATGATTGCAGATGCATGGAGAGAAAGATTCAATTGTTCAGAAGTACAAAGTAACAGATTGGTCCTGCGTAAAAGGAAAGACGCATTATCAAAAGTCTCTGTGAACTGTAAAAGACTCTCCCAGCCCAAGGGAGTTGAAATAGTTTTTGGAAACTGTTTTTGAAAAGCAAGTCAGACAGGGAGGCTAACAAGGAATACGCTGTTATCCCAAAAGGGCTTGTTGATGAATAAAGTGAACATTTAACGAAATCAAGGTGCGATGAAAGCCTGTATGAAATCAAGTGCTAAGAGGGCACGAGTGAATGTGATGAACAGAAACTTTGATAACCAAGATGCATTGTTGAAGTGGCCATGTATGGGCCTAAGAAAATCCATGCAGTTTCGAATGTTTTCGACTTGAAAGTGAAACGAAAACCAAGAAGGTTGGGGAAAGGAATCCAAAAGTTGGAAAACAAATTGAAAGAAGTTGTGGCCCAGACTCGGGTGAGGGAGGCCTGAGAGGCCAATTGTGGAAACTGTTGTAAATGTGTCTAAAGTGAAGGCCCAGACTCGGGTGAGGGAAGCCTGAGGGGCCAATTGTGAAAGATTCACCCTGAAACCCTGTTGTACCAGACTGTGTTATTGTATGTTGAAACTGAAGCAGACAAGGAAAGCCTGAGGAAACTGTGTTATATTGAACTGGCGGTAAATCAGGTGAATTAAGCCTGAAATAACTGTGATATGTTGAATTGAGCTGAATCGGACAGGGGAAGTCTGAAAGTATTGTGTGAACTCTTTGAACTGTGCGAACTGGCCATCCAATAGGAACTTTTGAAAACCCCAGTGATTTGTAGTTCAGCTCCATTGCCATTCTGACTTTCTTTGTTTTGATACATTTAACTACACTTAGTTATTGTAAAAGCGTGAGGGCAAGCATAGGTTTGTGAAATAGGGCCTCATTACGAACCTGGCGGTAGAGTGATAAGGGCGCTGGTAGTGTTGCTGGCGCCGTTATCACTCTACCGCCACATTAAGACATAGATTTTCTCCAGCGGGACAAAGCGGTCAACTGTGATGGCAAGGGAGCCCTTCGTTCAATGTCCTCAGGCAAGGTGGAGCGTTGCGGCTGTGGTCGTCGAGCAGCATGGCGTCAAACTGACCCCGCTTCTAGGCAACACCACTCGACTGACTTCCAGCAGTTACAGAGATTGTCCGAAACACTGGTCGACGGTAATGGACTTCGAGGGCCTCAATGTCCTGGTGCTTTACTTCAAGAGTCTTGACAGACCCCTTTTCTGATCGATAGCCTTTCGGGACTGGCTTCCAGGGTGACTCGATGAAGGTCAGCTTCTGCACGATGTTCCTTCGTAGCTCCGGGAGAGGTCTCCTAGCCAGGTTCTCTCTCAGATTAGTCCTCCATAGACTGGTCAGCTTTTAGATTTTGTTGAAGGAAAGTAGCAGTAATTCTTCTTCCTCCAGCTGAACTTCAAGGATAAGCAGCTTCAAGTTTCAACTTCAGCTTCTGAAAAAATCGGGAAGTGAGAGGTCCCCAGATATACACATCTGTCCCTCATTCACTATGCTGAGCCAAGCTCAGTCAGCCAATCAGACAGAAGGGCATTCATGCAACCCGGCATCCAATCAGGCATTCAGGCTATTCACTTCCACTCAGACACCCATCACAAGGAATGTTGATTGGGGCAAGCACCCAGCCTTTCAGCACACCACACAGCATTCATGTCAGTTTCAGGCAGGGCTGTCTCATTCTTTGTTAAACACACACAGAAACCAGATACCCATAACACAGAATGCATATTGGTCACACACTCTATTCACACAGGCCCCACCCTAAGGGTGTACCCACAACATACAGTCACTGTGAAGGCTCCAGCCAGTCTGGCCTGGTCTTCCTCACAATACCATATATGGTTCTTTCACCCAACAACCAGTCAGGGCAAGGGGCAAAGGCAGGGCTTCCCAGGACTTTGGGGAAAAAGGTAACAGGCAATAGTAACCAAGTGGCCACAGGGGCCATCTTGCCTTTTATCAGGAACCCACTGATTCTTATTGCAGGGCCTGGGTATCCCAAAATGGAGCATATTCAGAGCATATTCAGAGCACCTGTCAAATTCAGCATTGAGCTGCTACCAGCCCATGCCCTGCTGAGAGGGCCACTTAGAGGTACCCAAAAACATGCACTAGGTGTACAGGGTTGTACCCCCACCCATGGGTGCCATAAGGGTATCCCAAGGGTCTCTGTTCACCACAACCAAAAAGAGGAAGAGCTGCACTTCCATGAGTCCCAACAGGACTCCCATGTAAAAAACAAGAAGACACATGATAAGGGAGTATAGGACAAGGACATATATACCAAACATCTCAATGGGCTCATAGAACTGCGGTTCCATCTCCAACAAAACCAACAAGAAATGCCAATTGATGGTAAACGCCACGGAATGGGGACATAGACTCACAATTTTAACAGCAACAAGGAACCCATCATACAAATGGAGAACTTCAGAAGTTTCCTTTTGCATTCTAGTGACCAGCTTCCCATCCCACGTGGTCTGCTATGCCCGCATACTACATTTGACTCCCTTGGCACATCTCATATGTACAGCGATCCGCTTCTGCAATTTATATATCCAGTAGATGCGATACATGTGATAATCAATTTCACAAGGAATAAGGCACTTTGTGGACCTTTGGTTAATCCCCTTGAAAGTCATGATGCATTCAAATGTCAGTAGAAGGACTACTAAATGACATCAGCAATTGCACAATATGATACTCAGCACATCACAAGGAGTATTTCTGTTCCAAATGATGGGAATTCTCATTGATTGTTTCTTGAGCCCACTCTAACACCAATTACACAAGTACACGCTCAAGAACAAAGGGAGGGGGCCCCTGCATGTAGTGATACCTATCACTTCAGGGGGTGATATGCGACTAATACCTTAATGGGTAGATGCGCTAACAAAAACAGGAATTCCCGAAACACCAACAGTGGAGCATTGCCAGTGCACACTAGATTCACTATCAATAGAAAGATCCAAGATAAAGATCCCAATGCTAGCAACACACACCCTGACTAAACAAAGAAAACACACACACAAGCTGCCTGCGACTTTCACATCTCACAGGGGTGGTGTGATTGGATCGTTGAAGCAGGATCAAGTGATAAAAATGGCCATGCCACCAACAAAATCAAACGTTTTAAAAATCAATCAAACATCAAGACGCCCGCTTATAATAGATCAGCAAGTGGGTGAAAGTTGATTGGGACATAACCAATCTTGCATCTTGAGAGGGAAAATAAAATGAATTCAGTCATCTCTAGCTATAGCATCAAAATGGAAAGCATCCAGGTTCTCATGAGATCCAGGAAATTTCAGTATCACCGAAATTCTGAAAACAGAACATGAAACATTGTAAGAAAGCCTTTGTAATGCGGTATATCACAGGCTGTCCAGGAAGGTAGGCAAAACGAGATTTCTAAGTGAAGACCTAAAGAACATCAAATAATTCAAACTCATATATGGGGAAAGGAATATGACCGCGTAAGATCAGGACGGAATGGATCTCTCTACGGAATGGATCTCTCTACTCGTGGTATCCCTCTCAAGGACCAAAATCCTTATTACACCATGAGTAATTACCAAGGGCACTGAAGCAGAACAAGATCTCAGCGGTCCACTCAATTGCAAATGAACAGCATACCACCTCTAGAAAAGCAAAATCTGTCACAGATTGCATGTTTATCCCATTGACCGAGTAGTTGCTCTAATGAGAACTTCATTATGAGGGTCAAAAACAACCGTGTTCATGTGATCTGTAGCATCTCATTAGCAGTGGAAGAAGACCAACAAGAGAATGTCGATTTGATAGAAACCCCAAACTGCTCGAGGCTGAGTTAGAAAGGCATACAGAAAGAGCACAAGAGGGGCTACTCAACTCCCTTGATCAACTAATCGAGAAGAAAACGCTCCACCAAGCAGCCAACCCACCAAACAAAGCCAAATTCCAAAGTAAACTTCTACTTTATGAACGATAGTTGAAAACATTCATGTCCACTCTCCAGACCACCCTGTAGACTTCGGTTAATCCGCCCGGCACCTGCATGTCAACAACCACCACAGGCATTAGCACAGTACATGTAGGAATGTGCTTACAAAAAGTTTTAAGGAAAGCTCTTGAATACAGTAAGGATTAAAATCAGGCAAAGTAAAAACAGTCGTAATAAGCACACGAAAACAAGGAACACTGAACACAAAATGGTTTGACTGGGTCATACCATGTCAGGGGTTGGCAGGGTCTCCTCCCGACCTGGATTGATGGTCTTGCATGCTGTAAGCCACAGACAGTCCTGTCCCGGAATTGGGGTGAGAGAGTTTGGGGGACACCAGTCCCTAAATACCACTTTGGTGCAATAATTGTTGATGTGGTTACAACCCACTAGCACAGGATGCCTCCTAGTACCCTATGTATCCAGAGTTCTCTTTAATCACTTTCAACACTACGACTCCCAAAGTGCACCTGGGCACCACCAATAACACCCAGACCAGATCATTGGAAATGTAATTGAGAACGAAAATGGATTAGGTTGGGATTCCTCCTGCCCAAAATAGATGGGACATCAACCTATCATTCCCAGACAGAACCCAGGGGACTGGTGGGGCAATAAAAAAGGAACCTAGAGTGAGACGGGACTGCAGAGAAAGACAGAAACCCTCCCCAATCTGAATTAGAAACCAAACTCACCAGCACATGAGGAAAACCACTTGGAAAACAAGCAGCCTGAACTCCTGGCTCCTACCTTGATATCAGAGACTGGGCTGTTTTCTTTTTAAACACCTCTGCTGTGTAACTCAGCCTATAGGGAAAAATAATGCAGAGTTTGGTTATTAGAGCCAGGCATGCACCAGAACTAATGAAGGGCCAGGCACTGAACCCACAAAACTAAGGTATAAAAAAGGACAGAATGAGAAGCAGAGTGTTGGTTGCAGGGCTGGGGTAAGGATGTGTGGAGAAAAACCGAGAGTCCAGGCGGAGGATGGATTGTCATGTGGAGTGTTAAACTGTTAGTGGCAGAGTTGGAACACTGTACAGGTGAGTTATTGTCTGTGAGAGAGATTAGAACCAATTGTATGTAGTGTTGTGTGAGGAAGGGTAGTGTGTATAAGGTGAGTCGTAGAATGAAAGGAAGATAGAGAGAAAGGGGCAGCGAGAGTGCAGGGGGAATGGGAGAGGGCGAAAATGAGATAGAGAGGGTACATGGTAAGAGGTTGTTGAGAGAGTGCAAGGCTGTAGTGTGGGCAGTGTTAAGGGTAGAATGAAGCAGTACGGGGTGAAGGTAGTTCAAGGAGATAGGCAGAGAGTATTAAGGTTAGTAATGGAGGGTGAGCAGGACACCATATCCCTGGCAGGGTGAGCAGCGTGCCATATCAGAGGCAGAGTGTATTAAGGTTAGTAATGGAGGGTGAGCAGGACACCATATCCCTGGCAGGGTGAGCGGCGTGCCATATCCCTGGAGGGTGAGCAGGGCACCATATCCCTGCGAGGATAAGTAGAGCACCCTATCCCTGGGAGGATAAGTAGGGCACCCTATCATTGGGAGGATACACAGGGCACCCTATCCCTGGGAGGATAAGTAGGGCACCCTATCCCTGGGAGGATACACAGGGCACCCTATCCCTGGGAGGATAAGTAGGTCACCCTATCCCTGGGAGGATACGCAGGGCACCCTATCCCTGGGAGGATAAGTAGGGCACCATATCCCTGAGTAGTGGAGGTGAGAAGAGAGTGTCAAAGGAGGAATGAGACTAAAAGTGTGAACATCAGAGAGACGTAAGAGAGAGGACGAGAAGACGATTGCAGGTCGTAAGACCAAAGGATAGGAGAGAACGGGATTGGCCGAGGAAGAGACTGGACAAGAGTGTCTAAAATCTGCACACTTGTATCATCAGCTCCCATTAAGAAACCCGAGGAGGTATCAGGTCAGGGAACTTCTAGAAGATTCCCGGAGAGAGCCAGACAGATAAGACTTTTGCCTTTAGATAGAACTGAAGAATCGGTGATAGCTGTCTCTAGTTACAAACCTGGAGCATTCAAAGCCTTGGTTAGGGAGGTGGGATCTCAGAGGAGGTCGGGATAGGGAACCCATTGAGCCACTTCTGACAATAAAAACAAAACACCTTTGATCCTTCTTTCAGGCTCTGGGAGCGAGTAAGGCCATCTGTGAAAATGAAGACTTTTCAAATTCACAGCCAAGGCAAAAATATCCCAAAACCTGCTGGAATCGCTATCAAATGAACAGAATCCACAGAACAACGTACTCAAGAAACACTCCACATCCATCGCCTTGACTGGCAACAGGAACCCTGCGCTAATGAACACCATCAGTCCCTTCCAATTCATACCATCAACAAGCATATAGACACGAAAAAGGTCTTTAGCTGATGCTTTAGAGGTCAGGAAACTAGAACTTAAAAATACAAAGGAACCAGGCCCAAATGTACTCCATAATGAACGGCTGAAGAACATGGGTACCAGTACTGCAGAAACGGTGCATGCTGGTAACAAACAATGCAAGCTTGCAAACTTTGTGGGCTAACAGTATCATAGTCCAGATCTACAAACAATGTGCACCACATACCACAAATCCTACTTTCCAATCAGCCTAATCAATGCAGATGCCAAAATCCCCACCAAGATTATCTTGAAAAATCTACAAAATTGCCTAGCCGAAGATAATGAAATCTGAGATGACAAAGGGTCTTCAACATTAGCCTATTATCCCTAGAGTAAACATCAGCCTCCAATACCTAATCAAAATAAATAAAAGGCAAGGAAAAATCATCTCTTCATTGCCTTCGTTGATTTCTCCAAGGCATTCAACCTGATAGAAGATTCCTCTGAGAAATTAAAAAAGGACTGCAATTAATAGACAGCTTTTTCAACTAATCAAAGTACTCTAGCGCCATACTATAGCACAAGTAAGCCAGGAATTATATGGAACATTACCCCTACATTTCAGATCTATATTGGTGTGCAGCAAGGGTGTTTTCTAGCCTATTTGTTTTTACGATACATGTGAATGACCCATTAGAGGTCTTGAATCATTCAAGCCAAAACACGCCAAAGATAAGTGATCAGGATGATCTCATCATGCTGAAAGCAGGCAGCTTGGTAGTGATAGCATGCTAGGCTTCATATGTTAAGAGGATTTTATCCTGTTCCAGTTACAACTGTACTGGTATAATAGCACGTTTATGGGATACTACAACTCCAATAATTTCCCTCCTTTCTTTTTCAACCTGACTACTGAGACAAGGAAGAGGAGGACTAGTGATCCGCCATGTCTCTGTCCCACTAATGAGGCCAGGCATGGTCAGGCACTCACCCACCGCCACACACACCTGAAACGCATTGACAATCAAACTGAGTATAAAAGGTGGAGCCCAGAAACACACAGAGAACGCAACCAGGTACTAGAAGGAACAGCTGATCAAAGGCAGCCAGAATCCAGGATGAGGAGAACAGAAAGCCGAGATGCGGACTGACTCCGAGTGAGAGCAAGAGAAAGCAAGGCAAGGGTGTTGCACCTCCAAGAAGCCGAAGGGGTTCCGAGAGGAAAGCCAAGAAGCTTGAGAAATCCTTTCTTTGATGTGCCTGAAGTTTTCTCGTATCCCCTGGAGGAGCAAGAGTACACGGGAAGGTTTGAGGGGTAAAAGGGAGAGACTCTGACCTTGGACATGATAGCAGTGAAAGGTGTTGAAAACTGTTACAGCCGGTGAGTTCTTGAGTGAAGCAAGAGCCCGGTTTGTGAAGGCACGAGTAATAATGTTGCGAGCAAGGTTACGCGTATGATTGCAGATGCATGGAGAGAAAGATTCAATTGTTCAGAAGTACAAAGTAACAGATTGGTCCTGCGTAAAAGGAAAGACGCATTATCAAAAGTCTCTGTGAACTGTAAAAGACTCTCCTAGCCCAAGGGAGTTGAAATAGTTTTTGGAAACTGTTTTTGAAAAGCAAGTCAGACAGGGAGGCTAACAAGGAATACGCTGTTATCCCAAAAGGGCTTGTTGATGAATAAAGTGAACATTTAACAAAATCAAGGTGCGATGAAAGCCTGTATGAAATCAAGTGCTAAGAGGGCACGAGTGAATGTGATGAACAGAAACTTTGATAACCAAGATGCATTGTTTTGAAGTGGCCATGTATGGGCCTAAGAAAATCCATGCAGTTTCGAATGTTTTCGACTTGAAAGTGAAACGAAAACCAAGAAGGTTGGGGAAAGGAATCCAAAAGTTGGAAAACAAATTGAAAGAAGTTGTGGCCCAGACTCGGGTGAGGGAGGCCTGAGAGGCCTATTGTAGAAACTGTTGTAAATGTGTCTAAAGTGAAGGCCCAGACTCGGGTGAGGGAAGCCTGAGGGGCCAATTGTGAAAGATTCACCCTGAAACCCTGTTGTACCAGACTGTGTTATTGTATGTTGAAACTGAAGCAGACAAGGAAAGCCTGAGGAAACTTTGTTATATTGAACTGATGGTAAATCAGGTGAATTAAGCCTGAAATAACTGATATGTTGAATTGAGCTGAATCGGACAGGGGAAGTCTGAAAGTATTGTGTGAACTCTTTGAACTGTGCGAACTGGCCATCCAATAGGAACTTTTGAAAACCCCAGTGATTCGACTTGGGGAAGGGATTTGTAGTTCAGCTCCGTGGCCATTCTGACTTTCTTTGTTTTGATACATTTATCTACACTTAGTTATTGTAAAAGCGTGAGGGCAAGCATAGGTTTGTGAAATAGGGCCTCATTACGACCCTGGCGGTAGAGTGATAAGGGCGCTGGTAGTGTTGCCGGCGCCGTTATCACTCTACCGCCACATTATGAGTTCTGCTCGCGGGGCCGCTCTGTACGCCTGGTCAGACCAGACGTGCAGAGCGCACCCGCTTGCAGAACAGGATGGTAGCAACGGTCCCGTTATTAACAGGGCTGTTGTTACCATCCTCCCCATTCCCATTGAGCCCTATGGGGGGCTCAATGGGTTTGGGGAGGTAACGGGTCCCGCAAATGGGACGTACTGGCCCCGCAAAGGTCAGAATGACCGGGTAATTCCCATTTTTTGGGACCCGGACCGGACCCAAGTTTGGGGGTAGCCATGCCGGTAAAAATGGCATGGCTACCTCCAAACTTGTAATGAGGCCTGTAGACTTTTGTTTATTTTGACTAACTGGCATTGGGCCTCATTACAACCCTAGCCGTAGAGTGATAACGGCACCGGTAGTGCTGCCGGCGCCGTTATCACTCTACTGCCACATTACGAGTTCTGCTCGTGGGGCCGCTCTTCACGCCTGGTCAGACCAGACGTGCAGAGTGGCACCCGCTAGCAGAACAGGATGGTAGCAACGGGCCCGTTACAAACGGGTCCGTTGTTACCATCCTCCCATTCCCATTCAGCCCTATGGGGGCTCAAATGGGAATGGGGATGTACCGGGTCCGGGTTGCGCGACCGGGAATTACCGGGCCCGCAAAGGAATGGCCCGGTAATTCCCATTTTGCAGGACCCGGACCCGAGTTTGGGGGTAGCCTGCCGGTAAAAACGGCATGGCTACCTCCAAACTCGTAATGAGGCCCATTGACTATTTTTTTGAACTTTGATGGTTAAGACTACTCCCATTATAGAAATAGCCCTAGCTAGGACGTCTCCAAACTCCGTTCAAAAGTTAAAGAAAGGTGTTAAAACTTGCATCATTGCGTCTGTGTCTGACTTTTGATACCATGCCTGCCTCACAATGCCTTTAATGTCAGTGTAGAACAATCAAAGTATAGTGATTATCTCAAAAGGTCACATGCTTAATGCTCCTGTGAAAAAGTGTATGGGCCTCATTACGACCCTGGCGGAGTGGGTTTACGCCAGCGTTATTCGCGGCGGACCCGTCCGCCCTACTACGAGTTCCCGTAGCGCCATGGAGCCGTTTTCCGCCTGGTTTTTCCGGGCGGAGAAATCCATGGCGCTACGGGACCATGTTGTTAATTACGCCACCGTATTTTACGGTGGCGCAATTAACGCCTTCCCCACTCCCATTATACCCTATGGGGCAAAAATGGGAATGGGGAAGGGTAAAATGGGGAATGGGGATTTACCGCCCCGCCAAGGTCGGCATGGGGCGGAAAATCCGCCAACCTCCATGGCGCTATCGGCAGCTTTCCGCCGTGCTCCGCGGTGCATTTAGCACCGCGATTTCCGCCAGGGTCGTAATGAGGGCCTATATCAGTGTGGGCAGTTTCCAGTTTGAGTGGATAGCTCACAAGTAAAGCACTGGTCTCTGACACAAGGCACCCTGCACTTGGCATGTTTGAATCTTACATCAGGGTTTAACTTGGCCTTTCTTCCTTCTGAAGCCAAAAAATCAAGTACCATAAAATTGGATAATAATACGAAGTCCGAGCTAAGTCACAGTTGTGCAGTGACCAGTACAGGAGGTTCTTTATCTACGCTCTACAATCTGTCTATTAAAAATGATCCTTCTGGCTCATACCGCATATACAGCCTGACTTTGCTACAAAAGCACTGTGCATGCGCGAAGCCCACTCCAAGTCCGTGCTAAGTCACAGTTGTGCAGCCGTCAGCTGTTGGAAGCGAGGCAGCATACCACAAATCAGAGTTTCCTTATACTTATGAAGTAAGTGCCCTTTTGGGTATCTAGTCTTACACCATTTCTTATTTTATAATGTTCGCTCTGACTGTGTTCAGGAGGTCTCACTGCTTGAGTGTTGATTGAACATTATGTTCCGCTCGTACAACCTCTGCAGCACTGCCCTCAAGGATGATCTTTTTGCACCGACACTTGATATTGTTGCCGCGGGGCGGAGGGGCAAGTCGGAAAACTGTGGCACGTTTGATATTTAAGCTCTTCCCGGCTGGGGGGGACGTTTCTGCCCGCCGGAGAGTGCTTATGTGCAAGACTGTCAAGTGCCAATGGGCTCAAGATCTAGCGAATATGCTAATACAGAGTTGAGGGTGTCAGCTGCTTCTACAACCTCCCACCTCTGTTGAATGTTGTTCTGGCCGCAAATATGGAGTACACTTTTACAGCTAAAACCTTGAAAGACACTATAGCTGAATTATTTACGGCAAATGGCAAAGGAAGTTCAGCTCAGGCATTACTGCCTATGAGAGGAAGCCCCTCAGTGAAACATCATGAGAGCCACTCTGCGAATGGATTACGCGGCGCAGTGACACAGGAATGTGAAGGGAATCATCCTTTGAACTAAATGCTGGAAGTATCTAAAATGCCCATGGAGCGCACACGAATAAAAGTGATGGTTGTGGCTCCCAAAATCACAAGACCACACAGACCACTCAGACCCCAATGGGTGAGACAACAGCAACACTGACAACACTACATTTTGTGCTAAGCTCATTGGTGAAAGTGTTTGAAGCTCTGAAATTTGAAGTGTACCAGCATTTGGCGTTTTGATGGGAATCACTAAAGATCTGGAAATGAATGAGTGTTCGATGGTGGCTCTAAGCTCAGTAATAAATGGTACGGTGGGAGAAGCCCTGAAGGAGTTCCGCCTTGAAACAAAAAAGCAATCTGAAAAGTTGGATCTCCTGCAAGGGCATTGGGAGGGGCTGAGGGAGGATTTTGTCCGGTTAAATCAGAACCTGGGTTATGAAAGAAGGGCTATACAGGATATGCCAAATATGTCCTGTTCAGGGAGGCAAGAAGATGTGCCCCAAGACCAGCAAACTATTCCAATGGATGATACTCCTTTATCAGCTTCTGCCCTGGAAGAATTTGTCCATCTAGCACAACTGGCTGATGATCTAGAGTTTGGTCTACCCAGCAAAAACTCCAGTGCCCCAAATGAAGCCGGTGAGGAGAGGTTATGAGATACCAAACAAGCAAAGGCAAACGGCAAAAAAGAAAAAGGAAAAAACATCTTCTGGTTTCTAATTTGGAAACACAAGAAATGTCAGTGGAATCTAAGAAAACAAAGCATCAGAAAACTAAAAAGAATAGAAACACAGACACAAATCCATTCTTTAGAAAGCTGAAGTTAGTTGAGCCAATGTCTGCTTAAAACCTGAAGTTGAAGGCTCAGAAATTGTCTATGGTTGTGAGAAAAAGTCAGTCAGACTCCCCACACCTGATAACTGTAACATTAATAAAACAACAGTCGGGTGTCAGACTGAGGCACCATGTCAGCCTATGAAGATTTCTCCAATCTTCTTAAGAGGTAAACAATGGAGGGATACCCCAAAATCATCTGGAGGTGATGTCATATCAACCTCTGCAGTGGAACACATATCAACTACTTCCAATGGCCAGACACAGTCCATTCTGGCCATACAGCCTTCAATGGTTAATATGCCTACAGAGATGAGGCAAACTTAGGATGTGCAGTGTGAAAGTGTTCAACGCCTGGGCACTGGAGGTGGGGAAAAGCCTATAAATGTTGAGGTCGATGCGCATCCGCATTGTACCTGTAGGCTGCCTGCTTTGGGCCACCCTATATGGCCGCAATCAAAAAGACTGTTGGGTTTGATCCATAAGAAGTCATTGAAGGTTTATATTTCTAGATCGGATGTGACTAACCCAAGGCACAGCCATCTGAATAGTTCTACAATCTTAGCAATCATGAATGAAATCCCGGATCTGCATTGCTTTACTTCAGCAGACATTGAATATATTAGATTCCCCTTTATACCTTTGTCTGAAGTGTTGGAGTTGGGTCTAAAGTCCAGATTGGGGGTCTATGCAGTCTGGTGGGCGGGACTGGAATGGAGAAGGAGGGGGGTTGAGGTCTATATGGACCTGCCAGCAAGTGTTTCAACTGCTCCGGCTACGGCTTCGAGGCGGGAGGATGGTCAGTACAGGTCCTTGACCCCCCAAAAAGTGGAATTAACCTCTGATGGTTGGTCAATGGTACCAGAAATTGTTTCTCAGGTATTTCTCAAATTGGGCTTGCTGGGGAAGCATCTCTAGTAAAAAGACTCCATTGACCTCCTGATTTGGAACACAAGGGGTCATAAATCCTTTAGAGCGGACAGCAGAGGAGCCTACATTTTTAAGTCTTTAGACTTGGTTGTTCTGCAGGAAACATGGCTTTAGGCAACTTTTGGGTTGGACGGATATTCAGTCTTTCAATAACTGGCAGTGGGTGAGGGTGTTGGCCGTCCATCGAGGGGTATGTGCATTGCCTGTAGAAATGATGTGATTTCTCAGTCTGTTTTTTGTCAAATGAGGAGTTGGGTATTCTGGTCGTTAGGGTGGACACCAGTATTGAAAAAGGCAATCTGAAATAGATTGTTGTGAACATCTACCGGAACCCCATGATGGCTGATCTTTTCAGCTTTCATCGGTTTTTGTCTTACCTTTTCCTTGTTTGGTCGGCGCAACTCCCAGATTACCAACAGCCGGTAATGGGTGATTTTATTACTCAGTGTATAAAGACCTTAGCACCAGGATTTTTCAACCCTAAATTACATTAGAGCAACAGGGTTTTGTGGAAGAATTTCTTAGTGGGCTGGGATCTCTGTATGGCTAATGGCTCTATTGAGGGGGGATATCCCCCCTTCTCCAACCTGGCGAAGGGAGACCAGCTTCTTGACAATTTACTTTTTGTTTTTGTCAAGCCCTCTGTTTAGGAGTTGTGCTCAATTTACTATTACGAATGGGTCTCCCAGTGATCATGATGTTTTGGAAGCGATTTTTAGGATAAAATCAATGGGGATTACCGATCGATACGATGAAAATCTGATCGTGAACAAGGGGCATAATAGAGTCCTGAATTTTAAAAACAATAGTTGGGTCATGACAGACCGGTTGGGATGGGTGATAGAGCCCATGTCAGAAGGTGAATTGGTGAGAAATTGCCAACCTCATGTATTTGTGGATTTTCTTTGGGATATCTATCCACCAGATAAATTGGCGACTGCTGTCTGGGTTAAGCATCCCCATCAATTTGACATACAAACTTGGGGAAAAAAAAGAGAGATGAGACAAGCAGTAAGAAAGTCTAAGTGGAGGGAGGGGGTCCATGATTAGTGAATAGCGAGATTAAAGCCATACAAAATATCTATAGGAATTGGTCCAGATCTCATCGGATCCAACAATCCCAACTCAAAGGACAAACTATGCTGAGGGCCATCTGGCAAACTAATTCCCAAAATGTCTGGTCAATAGTAGGATCTTTTGATAAGCCGGATAATTGTGAGCAGGATGGAATTATTCAAGAAAAGGTGTGGGTCGAGCATTTTTCTGGGATTCTCTGGTTCTGTCCCATTAGCGAACATGAAGATCGAAAATGATATTAAGTGGTCCTAGCTCTACATGGAAGATGATATAAAAGGTTTAATAATGAAGTCTTCCTCTTGCAGAGTCCCAGGACCCAATCGTCTGAGCAATATGATACTGAAGTCAGACTCGGACACTTAGGCCAGGGTCCTGGCTGCCCTATTTAAAGGCATTATAGACTCTAAGCAAATGTCCAGCTCCTGGAAGAGGGCGTTTGTCATTCCTATCTTTAAGAAAGGAGATCACCTGGACCTGACAAAATACTGTCCAATATCGTTATTGGACGCTGATGGGAAAATCGTTGCAGGATAAATCCTCAGAGATTTAGAAACCTGGGCTAATTCCCATGGCATTATCTCAAGACATCAAACAGGCTTTAGGACAGGCTTGTCGACATATGTTAATGGTCTTGTCCTAAATACTGTTGGTAGTGAAGCAATCTCCAGGGGTGGACAACCCTTGTTTGGGGCATGGATTGACCTGACCGAGGCATTTGACACCATCAATCAGGACCGCCTCTGGGAGAAGCTGAGAGAATTGGGCATGCCTGAAAATGTATTGGCAATTCTGATTGAACTGTACAGAAATACTGACATGCAGGTCAGACTTGATAGATCAGGAAACTTCTCCAAACCGATTGTAATAACCAGGGGTGTTAGGCAGGGCTGCTTATTAGCCCCTTTTCTGTTTAATTTGTATTTGGCTGACCTGGTGAAATGACTATTGGAATCGGCATTGGGCACCGCGAAATAGGTTCTACTATAATTATTTGGCTGGCCTATGCCGATGACATTACGTTATTGGACAGGACCCCTATTGGCCTGCAGAGGCTACTTGCAGCATTTCAGATGTATGCTGAGGTGAATGGTCTAAAGACTAACCCAGAGAAATCAAGAATTTTGATTTTCAAACATCCTAGGAAGGCAATTAAACCCTTTAATTGGTGTTTGGACAACCAAAAAATCCCTTTGGTAAAAGAGATTAGTACTTGGGCTCAGTGGTTAGAGCTTTCCTGAATAAGGGGTTGTTACAACCAGCCTGGGTGCTAAAATTGCAAATTCTCTATGACCCCATTGATCAAATATTACATTGGTAAGATTGTTCTGGCTTTGATATATGGTTTAGAGACTAATCCCCTATCATATAACATTGATTGGGAGAGGCTGGATGGTAATTTGTGGAGGCGTGTGCTGAGTTTGCGTAACTGTGTGCCTATATCATGCTTTAGGTATGAGTTGGGCCTGAAGTCAATAAGGGGTTGCCTTGAATAGAGTTGGACTCCTCAATACAGGTTGATCTTGTTCCCCCCCTCCTACTTCTCTATATGAAGATCTTTTAGTAACATTGAGGGGCTTGTCTAATCAATGCCTGAATAACATGGAACATATATGTGTTAACATCTTAGCAGAAGCATAATGTGTGGAAGCTAGTTTGATTTAAAATCAGATAAGGCCAAAAAGCTCTTGAGAAGAATGGATTGGATAAGAACAATTGCAAGAATGAGAAAATCCCGGTTGTCTGCCTCTCTAACACTGACTGATAAATATAGGTCCACGATGCCCACATATCTGACTAAATTTCCAGATTCAGTCAAGAGAGCAGAATCTTTTAAATTTAGGCTAAACCTATTACCAACTTCGGAGATTAAGCATATTCGAGACCATACAGGGACCCCCAATTCGGGTTGCCAAAAATGTGGGACATTAGCTCCTCAGACTCTGAGACATCTGTTGACTGACTGTCCTGGAACTTTAGAGATGAGGGTTCTAAGGCAGGCGAGATTTGACCATCGGGGCTGGAGGCTGGAAACAGATTGCTTCTGGAATAGACTGGCCTCGGGCAATGAAGTTTTCCTAACAGCAGAAGTAGTAAAGCTGTTGAGGGAGTGGAAGTTATTAACACCACCTTAACAATAGATTTCATTTCTGGCGCTTTATTTCAAATTAACTGATTGGAGGTGTTGTTTGTTTTCATTTGCTCCCATGTATTTGTTTAAGCCTAGTCTATCTATGTAATTTTAGGTACATTGTTTATTGTGTTGCAGTTGTATTGTCTTCTTTCTTCATTGCTCTTTTCTGTATATTTTATGATGTTTTTGTGAAAAGTCAAATTCTAACTTTTGCTTTGACTATATCACCATAAATAAAATAAATAAAAAAGATAATAATACAACCTGTTGGTATTGCACTTAAAAGCAGAAGACTCCACCATGTATGCAATATGTTTTTGCTTAGAAGGCAGCACTGAAATGAGTCAGTCCATAGTTGCATGATGGGCTAGAGATTTGCTCAGGCATACCCTTGAATCATTCTGGATGACTTGTCCATCAGGTGTTGCCATAACCTATAACACTCAAGGGAGAGCATTATGTGATTGCCAAGCTGACAGTCAGAAGTGACATAGCCAAAATTGGATGATGTGCAAGGTGAATCTGGTGGACACACAGAAGAAGATAAATCAGGTGTGTGGACAGTCCTTCAGAGTGCCATACTTAAATGGAAGCATACTGAAGGACAGATGCAGTGAGAATGAAATAACAGTCTGGTAACATGGTGTAATATATTGGCTGAGGGTACAGTCATTGTACAGATGTGGATTCCTACATAGGATGCTACATTAGCCACATGACTGCCACCACATAAGGTTATGACACACTAGTTATATACCACAGTAAACACACCTCACAACAATGTGGGTGAACAGAGGGGTGGGAGACTTTGAGGTTGCAGATCAATAATGTGAGGAGCAATGTGCCCAAAGGTCTGCACTGTGGGGACCCCGAGTCCTAAACATCCACAAATGACCATTTCTATAGTAGGGATATGTGAGGACCCCTGAAGATAATTGCACGCCAAGGCGGCCTTTATTATTTATGTTCCCTGGTTAGAATGCACCCCTGCTGCTGCGTAGCAGGCGGTGGACCCATTCATGGGGCATTGCGGAGGCTGATCCCCTCTTAGAAGGTTGGTGAACTACTTTGGGAATATTCTACATCAATGCCACCATTTCAACCACTTCCCTGAGCTGCAGTGTCCTAGATAGGTTAACAACTGACAATAGGGTGAACCCAGATAACCTTGAAAAAACAGCTCAGTGTAATAGACAACCTGAGCTTTGTACAGTGCTGAACTGGGCAAACAAAACTGTGGGAGGCTGAGAGAGAGGAAGAGGTGGGGCAAAGCTTGTGGATGTTAGGAGGCCACGTGCCCGACTTACTTGGTCACCGCCAGAAAATAGTTGTATAGCTGCAAATGTTTGTTGCACATTGTGCTGAATCGCAAGGAAGTGAATGCGCAGCATGTGGCGACATTTCCAAATGTGCTGGAAATGCGTGTGTGTTGGGACAGTCTTGAGGCAAAAAGTTGAGAAGTTTGGATTGAAATACAACTTAAATTCCTCCATAGACAACACGCAAACAGTACAAATTGTGATCTTGGCAGCTGAAACACTTGGAAAACTTAATATCACAGGTTGGATTTCATTGAAACCTTTCAAAACACAAAGTAATTTGTTCCATAACCGACTAGAAACTTTGCCATCAGTAGGAGAAATTTGAAATGGGCATTAGAAATGATTTGAACTCCTCCACAATCCAATACACACAAAAAATGGGGTTGCATTAAAACCTCTGACAGCCCAAAATAATTTGCTCCAAAATGAACTTCCAGACAAGGCACTTTGCAAACAGCTGGATAAAATGGGAATTTGGCAAGTAGCCCCATTTGGAAGTCATTCAAAAACCCCTCTAAAAACACAATGAGGGTTGCACTAAAACCTGTAGGAACACAAATTGAATTTCACCTGAACAGTCACCCAGACTGGGTACTTTTCCAGGACTGGACACGTGGGGATTTGGCCAGGAGATACACTTGGAAACTTGAATTGCTTAAAGAACTGCAAAACACAAAAAAATATGTATTGCATAATATGTAGTTTCAGAAATTTCTTCAGACCGCAGAGACCTTCTGTGCAAACAATAGATAGCAAATTAACAAAACCATATCCAAAGTCATGGCCTTTAGGCATCCAACAAGAACCACAAAGAAACGAATGCTCTGTCTAGACAGTCAATAAAACACTTCAAAGGGTCACTACTTTATATAACTGGGAGTAACACTTGCTCCAGATGGTGTCTGAAAGGCCCATCACATATGGGTCACTACCAAAAGTGAAGTGACAGCACTAAGAAGCATTTGCATTTGAAAGCCAATTTGGGGCCAAAGTGGCTGATGCCATTCAGAAATCATAAAGACTGATGCCACTGCTCTCTATGGCACAGTTATTTGGGCAATGAAGGATCATTCTATAATGTTGGGATAGTAAGACAACATTCTGGAAAACAAATCATGCAACCACCATATGCAACCTTGACAGCAAAAATGTAAGCGGCTTGCAGCTTTGCACCCGTGGAACTCCAAACCAGGAAAGCAGCAGTGGCCAATGCAGAGAAAAGAAGCTCCTTCACTAACAAACATCTGCTTGACAGATATTTGCAGGAACTGGTCAATGGGCAAGGCACTACCGACAGAATATCATACATCAGTAAGGAGGCAGAACATATGTTGCCCCCAATGTCTACATTCGAGTTTAGCAAAAACCTGAAAGCAAAGGCCACTAAAATACCACTAAAATACCATTTAGAGCCAACTTTTCAAAGCAAACTTCGGAACTCTATCTATCCGCGTAGAATGGAAAACACGAAGGTTGAGAGGGCATTAGCACTCACAAAAGCAAATCTCTGAAAAACCGAGATCTTAAAAAAAAGATGTAGGAAGAGGGCAAATTAGACTGTCTAAAAATAGCCAGGAGAAGGAACTCTTAGACCATGTCCTTTTGAGCTGCCTCTGGTACAAAGGACATATTGAAAAACTGCTGGGTATCACAATGAATTCCCCAGGAGCATTAACTCCTCGTAAAGAAACTGGTACTTCTTCTATGTTATATCAATTTGAAGTTAAGGATGAGGAACTGGGTCAGAGAAAATTCCCCAGACTTAGGCACGGAAGAGCCAAACATGTGACAAATATTTCAGTTTATTAAAAGCTGTTGCAAGAAGGATTGAGAATCAGATATTGCATGCTTTACAAAGCGCTCTCTCACAGTGGTCTGTCATGGGGGTTTTAAGCCCTGGTGACATCACAAAGAAAAAATACATTCTAAACCTTCAGATGAGACAGGATTGGGTGAACATTATAGATATACATGCATTCTATAGGGGATAGATGATCTAATTGGCCTGACCATATATGGTAACTCCACCTGGGTTCACCTACAATAAGATGCAAGTGAGATCATGTCATGCTGGTGTGGTGTTAGTGGCTGCTGCAGCAAATTGTGAACAATGTTAGTGGTGAGTAAAGATTGGCTATTACAGGCCTTCTCACACTGGGAAAGCAACTAGCACATGAGCACAATGGGGGATGGGGAGTGAGGAGGAGGACCACAGAGTGCTGCCTTTTCCCCATAAGGTTACCCCTCTCTGACTCCTCAGGCCACGAGCAAGGACATTCTAGCTTCCAACATCATGCTGTGTTACTTTTGTATCTTCAGTCTTCAGTTTGGTGGGAACAATGGTCTCTGCCTTGCTCGAATAAATGGGCTTTGTTTCCCAGGTTCAGATTACGTGTTTAGGGACCACACACTTGAGTTTCTCTGCTAGCATTTATAAGGATTTACAGTTTTTACTCCTGCATGTGCCCTATCTTCTTCTGTTAACTTGACACTTTCCCTCTCCTGGTGTCCTTGGCAAAGCAGTGGCTGCACTGCCAGTCTGGTCTGTGTTTCTCAGGGAAATCTGTGTGTCAGGCCTCTCCAGTGTCTTCCATGTATTTCAATGCAGCTGTGCCTTCCATCTTTATTTTCATGGCCGGTTGTGTTAGTTGTATGTATGTGTCAGTAAGCAGTTCATGTGTATTCATATGCACCTAGCTAAGTGAGTCATAAGCATATCCTTCATGCCTAAGAGTAATGCGGCCTAAGTGTCTGCATGGCTTCATGAAGGAATGCATGTGTTTCATGTCTAACACATCTACGTGTGTGTGTGTATGTTCAGCCATGTTGCCTCTTCATGATTACTTTGATGATGTCATCTGGTTATGGTCTGTGGGGCTGCTTCAATGAGTGGCGTCTGTCATCTTGGTGGTATGCTGGACAGGGTGGGGGTTTGACGGCCCCACTACAATCCCTCTCCGGTCCATATATATGGACCACACATACTTGAAGCCCCTCCCCAATGATGAGTGTCTTGTGGTACCACACCCTTGCCACCCCCCTCAGGTCACTTAAGCTCCTTATGTGTTTGTTGTCCTCTTCATTTCTGGGCACCGTCATTGCTGATGTGTTCAATGGCACCAGGGTACATACTCCTCCTATATTTCGGTGACATCTGCATGTGACCTTTAGGCCCAATGGTGGTCCGCAAATACTGCTGCGCCTCCTCTCAAGCCATGTACCCTTGAAATGTGTCTGCATCCACTGTTCTCTCCAATCTTTACTGCACCTTCATCCTGGTACCGTAGTTGTGTTATTCCTTGCGGGGCATTCTAGGCAGAGGCCTCCCTTGTCTTCTACTTATGTGAGCAACATGAACTTCCTTGCCCATTCCTTGAGGTAGTTATTGGTTCCTCTCTACACCATCTCCACTGGAACTGTCAGGAACGCCTATGTTTTGCATTCCTGCAGCCCTTCCACCCATTCTTCTCCTGCAAACGCCTGTCCATATACTAGTAGCTTGTGTCTTTTGCAGCATTCAGGCATTCCTCCTACCTCCCTTCTGCCGATCTTAAGGTACTACAGTACCCTTTGTGTTACAGTTCTCACCCTTTCTTTATCTGGGCCTTTCAGTATGTATTGTATCAGGTAATTTTCATTTCAGCAATCCTCTCATTGCCCATGTTTTCATGTAACTGTCCTCGGGGTAAAATCTTCTGTGTCATTCATCGTATTGCAGCTTGCTTCCTCTGGAACTGCCACAGAATTCCTGTGGCTGCTCAAAGCCTGGGAATTGACAGCCCTCCCCTGAAGCCCCACCCACGCACGGGTCATGTGCTGGTACTATATATTGTTAGTAGTGTGTGCCAAATTGGTCATACAAGCACTCAGGTTTTTAAAGTTGGTAATGATGCTCCAATGGAGCTGCTTCATCTCTTTTGCGATACTAGCGAGGGGTCAGGTCATTACTTCAATAATTCTGGGAACACATACCATCTGACCCATACTCTTTCATGTGCATAATGCATGCATAAAACATTGTTACGTTACATACTTCTAGGAGGTGCAATTCCATGTGTTGCAAGTGTTGCAAGTGTGCATAATGTAATTTCCTATCTGTTCATTATTTATTTATTTATTTCCCTCTTTAATGCACAATAGGTGACCCTTTCCACCACAACCACTGGGGAGGTCACTCAAGCAAAGCTCCAATATCTTTTAGTCGGACCCAAAAGTCCATTGGTAGTTCTTTCTTCTTTTGAAAATTTGCCACCCCAAAGTCATCTACCACTCCACCCCAAAGTTCCTTCTCTTGTCCCTGTCCCCTTGGTTGTCTGTCTGGACTCCATGTACATTTTTGTAAAACACTCCTGATATAACTTTTCGAGTTGCCCCACATCCAGGAACTTTCCATCAGTCCAATGCTCCTTCAATGAGTTCAAGTGCTGGATAGTAGGACAGTCAATGGATGGAGATGAGTATGGGACGACAGAGGGCTGGGGGAGCACACAATCAGGGGGCTTTTCCATGTGTGCCACCTTCATGACATCTGGGCATTAGGCTGGGTCCCATAGGCCTTCCTGGCGATACAGCTTTCTGTCTCTGCTTGTCGGCTCGGGGGTGGGGGTCATTCAATGTACATTCCTCCCTCTGATATTTTGCTAAAAAGTCAATTTGCACCTGAAATATAGAGAAAATCAGGTGAGCTTCTCAAAGTGTATATACATTTTCTTTATTATTATGTCCTGCAATTGTCTAAGTACTGGCTACTTATACTTCTTCCTTTTATTTATCTAATCCTTCCATCTAATTCACATCTCACATGCCCAGTACCCAATCCACTTCTTCCTTTAATGTCATGCATTATATTGTTGCTCTCCTAATTCCCTGGAGCATTAGCTGTCCCATTTTCCTTTCACCACATGAGAGAAACAAAGAGCAAAACAGAAACAATATTAACAGACCCCTTTTCCAGTCTTTGCCACTTCTACTCCTCTTCAGGCCACATTCCGGAGATGATTTTATTTATGTCCTGTAGAGACTAAATGGGGACAAAAAGTTATACTAAAGTAATGGGCAGAATGTTACTCCTTTTTTAATGAGCTCTTTTCTCCTGCGCCTTGGGCTTTGGCCTTGTCGCTGTGCAATTCCATCCTGTGACGGGTTGACACTTCATGCGCTCTGGGCCAATGCGATGGCGGTTGCTTTTATGTGAAGTCCTTGTAGTTTCTTTTTCTTCCAACTAAGCTGAACTTGTCCTTTTCTGCTGATGTGTTTGTTGGTAGGCCTAGATGAGCTGTCTTTATCTTGGCCTTTTCCTCTTGTTCACCTTCTTTATGCTGTGTTGTGTTGTGGCTGTTGCCTTCTCTTGCTGCGTTGTCTCATTAAAACATAACTGTTGTTTGTTGGTACCTCCCTAAACTTGCCCTACAGTAACACATCTACCCATGATGCTGAAATAAGTTCATGCATGTACGTGTGCATGCAAGCGTGTCATATGTGGACAATAAGGTTGCCTACCATCTCTATCATATACATTTCTATCCTTTCCCCAGATGCTTTAACCATACATGTCACATAAACATACATTATGTTTCAAACATAACAGAACCATTGCATGACATTTCAATATAGATTCACATTTTCTACATCTCATAATAAATATGCTTTTCTTCTTGTTGATGGCCACCTTCCAAATACTGTGCCTTACCTGTGCCTCTTGCCCTGTACAAAAGATGCTTCCCATTCAAAACCCTCTCGTCCTCCTTCACTTTCTACCTGTTACTCACCTGCACCTCCTTCTCTTTCCATGGAGATCCATGGAGGACCTCCCACACTTCTTTCACCTCCCCCAGTACTTACCTGTTATGCCTATTCACCTTCCCTTCACTTCCAAAAGTACCTAACTGTCATGTGTTGCTTCTTCCAGTTACATTGATATACTACACCAATGAGGCCATATGGAAAAACAACATTCCTAAACTTTATGACATATCCAAGGTCCATAATCATATGCAAAATGTTGTTACTGGAAGGTGCGTTCCCGTTGCAGCCCCTCATTCGTGGCCCTTGTTCTGTGTTCAGTTAAAGATCTGATTTCTGCTACTCAATCTGTGCTTATACTCATGTTGCGGGGATATCGTCTGGTATCAGTGGTGGAAATCAGTGGGGGAAATCCTTATGTTCCATTAGTGTTGCCCCCCTCATGGCCCAAAAAAGGAAAACACTGGCAAAACCCCCCAATGAAATACCCCTCTGTTACCACGTATTGTGTGCAGCATGTCCTCTCTTTTCACACCTCCAGCTTTGCCCCCTCAATGTGTGACCATTGTGTGTGCTACTAGCTTGCAATGTGCCTAATATTGATGCCAAATCCTTCCTGTTCCTGTGTTTACCCATTAATCTGGTATAAACATGCCTCCAGCTATCAAATGAGCCAGCCTGCCATTCACCACATTATTATCCCTGTGTGAAGTCACTCAGTGCTCCCTCACCATTGCAATTCTTGAGCTCATGCATAGCCGTTTCTCAATCTTCCTTCTCTTTGCATGCCTTTCATCCAAATAAAAAGAACCTGTTAGTACCTGTGATAGTCTGCTCTTTGTCACTACCATGCTGACTGCATGTGCGTTTTTTATGGGGAACTACTTCCCATTCTAATGGTGTGCTTCCTTGTCTCCTCTAGACATAGAATGCAGACATGACTGGTATAGCAAAGGTCATGCTCTCCTAGGAAGGGGTTTCCCCTCAATGCCGCTACACTCCCTGTCCTGTGTGTGTCTGTCTGCATTTGCATTGGTGATTGCAGTGGCTCATTTTTCTGTGATGTAGGCTCAACTCACGGCACATGCATCTGACACTGTGTGATTGTGGACATAATGTTCATGTGGTTATGCAATGTACTGTGAAGGGTATCTTATCCCCCTCTTGTATCTTACCAATTTTACTTCCCTTGCTTTTTTGAATGCTTGAAAAATCTGTCATAATCTTACACTCTCGCTTTCTTCCACTCCCCCACATGCTCTTCGTCTTCCTGTTATGTTTTGCACAGCTAAACGATGTGCCTCTATATCAAGGGCTTCTCCCTACTCAACATTATGTCTGTATGTGTCAGCCTGGCCCTGTCTTGACCCTTGAAGTCATTCCTGGCTCACTATGTGTGTGTGTGGGGAAACGTTGGGCAAGCCCATCACTTTCCAAATGATCGTCGCACAGGCATTTAAACTCCAAAAGTGATTCCCCTTCATAAATCAAAAGCATCTCTCCCTTTCCCTCTATGTGACTGCTTTATACCCTTCAAAGTATCTCCTTTACTACTAATGAAGGCACTCGCAAGGGCGAAATAGTATATAAACAAAATATTCTCTAATGTGTCTTTACACAGTGCCTGAATGAAATGCTTCAGAAATGTCTGTCACAGTCCCAAATTCAAAACAGCAGATCTTTTGTGTGCTTTGAAAGCTGAAACGCAGTCTGTGCGATCAAATGAATTGCTTGTTGGGGCCAATCTAATGTGTATGTGTGCAATGGAAGGGAATGAACCTAGTTTGAGAAAATGTGCACACCCAATTTTAATTCATATAACATATCCATATGTAAGCCAATCACTAAAACAGAAGGTGTCTTTACCCCATAGAACCTTAAACACTAATCCATTATTCATACATACCAATAAAAAATATCCTAATGACACTACCTTAATGCATCGCCTAACAAAATCAATTAATACATCCCCTTTTTCATTGCGCTTCTTTTGTTAAAACCCATCCATTCTTAAATTGCTTTAACGAAAATTGCCAATCTAATTGTCACAAAAATTGACCTCCACTGTCAAAACAACATTATTATCCATATGTTTCGTGAAAGCTTTAATAGGAATAACAAATCCAATGAGTCCTGGCTCTGGGGCAGATTTAGATACTGTTGGGGCTGGGTCCTGGCCCACCTAAAACCCTAAATTAACATTACATTTTTCAAAGCATGTCATCATATACCCATCCTAATACTCGCTCCACTAGCAATGTCATTCAAAAACCACTTTGCTCACTATATACAAGATTTAACTTCATCTTGGTATATATAGCAATTTCAAATTCTCAGCTTTGTCATATTCACCAATCTGCACTAGTCATATACATACACACCTACATATCATCTATAGCCTCACTCATTCCTATATATTCTAGTACAAAGCTCATGCTTTCCCAATCTATTTTCCTCTGCGCTCACCTTATGCAACCATTAAAAGGGATTCATCCTCTTTAATTAACTTACTTCATAACTCTCTTCTCTTCTGCTGCTCAAAACACATCTAATAAACACACTACACCTTATGCCAGCCATTCCCTATCTTTTCAAAGGTCCAAAAATCCTACCTTTTCCAAGAACTCCCTTCTCTGTGCCTCTTCCATTTATATTTGACCTTCTCCCCAAACCATCTCACCTTCACATGTAAGTTAACAACCAATCGTTACCAGCAAAATGTATCTCCTTTACCTTGCATTTCGTTACCACCAATAGAGTGATTGCGTCTCATGCGTTTTTCCCTAATGCATAAACACTTGCATTGTTATGTAATCAAAGTCGACATTCAAAAGAAAAACTCTTCTCTTCCTAGATTCAAATGTCTATGTATGTTACTTTTCCCATACCCCTGCCACTCAAAAACATTGTTTCTTGGGGGGTTGGCCCCATGTATCACACTTGAACTACCCGCCAAAATGCTCAATACATTGTTCTTTGCTTACTTAATTGTATCTCATGTTACTCCAAGATATAGGTTCAACGATCAGCTGCATGTGCTTTCGCTCGCTGAGCTGGATTCAGCTTTCCTGCTTCATTCTTGCCTCCATGTTCCCGCGCTGCTCTGCAGACACTGCCTGTCTTTGACAGCAATATGGGCTTCTGCAAGCCATTTACAAAAGTCTTTGTTTCTCTTTTTTCTGTTCCTTTTTCTCCTTTCTACATAAGTGGGTGGTTTTCCTCTCCACCGGCACAGCAAAGCACTCAGTTGAAGCATGGAAAAAGACACATATTTTAGACAGACAGCCCCAGCATGAAAGAGAAAGGAAAAAAAAAGAGACACACACAATAGCTGAATTCTTCAGCACACATTGTCTGCATATCTGCGTGCACCCCAAAACCCACCACATACCACATGCCACCTTCACGTTTACCTCTGCCCTTAAAGGTCAGTCCACCATTCTGCCACATGCTCTTCGAACTCAACCCAAATGGCATAACACTCTTTGACAATGTAAACATCACCTTATCAAGTTAAAAACCATTGCCTTTGTTTTCTGAATTCTTCCTGTTTCTCTTTTTTCTTTTCCTTCTTTTCTCTTACCACCACATCTATGCTGTTACTGCGGGCCTTCGCTCCCACATAAACGTGCCAAGTCCTATTCAACAACTTTATGTGTTAGGTCACAAGCTCAAAAGAAAACCCCTAATACTTCAAATACGTTCTCAATTATTACGACATCCCAAGACACAACAACAGACGACATAACACACAGCCATCTTCCTGCCTCTCGAATCACAGGGAATACCAAAATCGTGTGGTCCTTCTTCTATACCACCGCATTTAGGAATGCATCTCAATGAGATTAACTACAAAACCATCTTCCGTGACCTAAGTGACGCCTAGACCCAGATTTAATATCACATAGATAAGTGTGCATAGCACCAGTTGACATGGGGAGACAGAAATAGCTCCTGATAGATGTTAGTTTTAGGCAAACAAGCCTTTGTTAGGCTCTAAACAGGTGCTAAATAGCTCCCAGCAGTGCTGACCCCTACACCTATCAATGAGGGAGAATATTTCCATACCCAAGTACACTATATCCCTCAAAGGAAACCCCTAAGTGTGACATAATAATACATCAAAGGAAAAGAGGTACAAATAAAAGGCAGACAAAAATGATTAAACCGTGACTATAACACCCCTCAATTAGGTACTATCCTAACTACCAAAGAACCTCACTTCAAAAGAAGTGGAATGTTATTGATACACAAAGAAAAAATATCTTACTCCTCATAGGCTCATTAACACAGAATGAGGGCAAAACCTATAATTCTTTAGGTCTCAGGCTCATCAAGTTCATTAGGTCTCTGGCTTTCATACTCCTGAAAAAGTCATTGGGCCTCATTACGACCCTGGCGGTAAGTACCGAACATTACCGCCATGGCGTAATTAACGTTTAAGCCGTGGTTCGATGGCGTAAGGTGCGGCATATTCCGACCCATCGGGCACGTTCATTACGTCATGGCGTTAATGTAAAGTACGGCATGGCGTATATGGCCCAAAAACTGCCCTTACCGACATCGCACGCCGCGCAAGGAGCACTACCGCCACACACACCATAGCGGCGACCGCAATTAGCGGTCACCGTAATTAGCGGTCACCGTAAATAGGCGGAACCGGAAATTGCGTCATCGCGGCGGAACGGGAAACTGCACGGCGGCCATCTTTAAAAACACAATCCATTGCCATCCTCCACAACCATACCTGATCCAACCCTGACACCTATCCACACCCATCACCCACCCAATTACCCAAGTAAAAATGCCCAAAGTCGTAAAAAAAGCATGTGACCGGCAGCGCCAAGACCGTTTCTCAAAGGAGGAACTAACCATGCTCGCAGAGACCCTGCAAGATAATGCTGCAGCTGTATTCTCAACGCAGATGACAAGGACGGCAATAGCGAAAAAGAAGGCCATATGGGCCCTAGTGGCACAGCGTGTGAGTGCAATGGGGGCCGTACCCCGCACTGCCCAGCAGTGCAGAAAGCGCTGGGACGACTTGAGGCTCCGTGTCCGAAGCATAATCTCAGCTAACCGGAACCTAGGCACGTCAACTGGGGGTGGATCCGAATCGCCCATAAAGCTGCAAGCATGGGAGGAAATATGTGCATCCACCATCGGGATGGAGAGCATCCAAGGTGTCGGAGGGATGGAGAGAGGAGTGCCAACCTCAGGAGATGCAGGTAGGTGGCCAGAGCAAGCCATGCTAAACTCAACAAAGTCCTATCATGTGAAGTACCATGTAGCCCCATAGTGCATATGCAACACATCGGCAGGTGAATGTCCACAGACACATCCAGACTCCACCCTGTACACATGCAGCATGCACACCCTAACTGCTGGCACACACATACCACCATGCTACCTCCACACAAAAGGCACAAAACCTGTATGCCCCTGCCTGAAATGTGCTGCATGTACCCACTGTATAGATGTCATCCCTCACAATGCACGGCCAATGTCCGCGGACCCTTCAATAACACTATCCCTCCTTTGCTCCACCACAGGTTCTGACACAGACCTCCAGGAAGAGGACAACACTGCATCCAGATCCACCAAGAGGGCCAGGCCACAGGCATCCACCTCAGCCGTCCTAAAGGAAACACACCAGCAGCCACAAACCCTGCCTGGGGAAGAGGACAGGCAAGTGCCAGCCCCCACAACAGCAAACACAGACCCAGCAGCAGCACCGCACATGTCACTAGTCGTGCCCACTGAAGGGACAGGCTCTGCTGCAAGCAGCACCCTGGGTGAAATCGCTGCCATAGCGGCAACCTCCGACAGTGAGGCAGGCAGCATCGAGGTCATCGATGAGGAAAGGCCCACTGCCCAGCCACATTCCCCCTGCACATCCCTAAGCCCCCTGCAGGCGGATGCCACACAGGGGCAGTCGGAGGCCGAGGATTGGCCAGCCACCCCATCCCCCCAGCCTGAGGTGAGCAGCCCAATGGACATGCAAATGCCACTGGGCATGGCCCAGCAGAACCAGCAGACCCTTGAAGATATAGTTACCCGCCAGCAGCAGCTATCCGCCCTCCTCAACGAACATGTTTCACAGTGTGGGGGGGCAAGGGATGCCATGGAGAGGTCGGCAGACCGAGTCACAGCTGCCATTGAGTCCTCCACAAAGGACATATGCACGGAACTCGCGGCTGTGCGCAATGTCCTCACAGAACTTGTTCAGCCCATCAGGGACATGCGTCCAGATGTGCAGCCCGGACCCTCCTCATCAACCAGCTCGGCACAGAGCAGCCCCATCCGCAGATCAGGGCGCAATCTACGCAGCACTGGCAGGGGTGCCCCGGGGGCCAGGGGAGGGGATTCACATTAGTGGCTTGACAGTTGAGCAGGACTACTGCACACCCTGCTGCACAGACACTACCGCACCTTTGTAGGGATTCCAGGGGGGAGGGGGGAGAGGGTGTGTTGGGGTGTTCAGGGGGGAAGGGGGAGGGGGGGTGTGTTGGGGTGTTCAGGGGGGAGGGGAAGGGGGAGGGGGTGTGTCACAAGAATTCACTATTGAAATACATATTTTCTTTTTGCCAGTAATCAAATGTGTGGACATTTTTATTGAGTATATGTGCTTCATTGTTGTACAGTCCACAGTGTGCATGTCCCACACCCACACAGTGCCCCAAGTGCCGTCTCCATGTTACACACACACGCCGTGTGTGCTAGAAGCATTGGTCAATGAGATTCTGATGCATTACACGCCCCTCCTGTGCATCGCTGCCTCCTTGAGGTGCTGCCCCATCCCCACCCTCATCATCCTCATCGTCAGGTGGTTGCAGTTCTGCGTCAGGGGGCAGGGGCACATTTCTTCTGACACACATATTGTGTAGCATGACACATGCCATGACGATCTTCGCAACCTTCTCATGGCGGTACAGGAGTGCCCCGCCAGACCTGCTGATGCAGCGGAAACGTGCCTTCAGTAGGCCAAAAGCTTGCTCGATCACCACACCCGTACGGGCATGGGCACGGTTGAAGTCCTCCTCATGCTGGTTCTGTGGGTTCCGGGCTGGTGTAAGGAGCCACCTCTTCAGGGGATAGCCTGCATCACCTGTATGTGGGCAAGAATGTATGTGTCAGGGATGAGATTGATTGACGAACATGATGTGCCACCATGACTTGCATTCAACAGTTACTTTGCACCACTTTCATTTTCGCTACTGGATTCACACTATGCAACCACTATATGTCCATGGCTTTCATGTGCTGTTTTGAATGCCAAGACACAATGTATGCAGGGGTGACAAGTGCCTTGTGAGTGCCCATCCGCTGTGTCCGTTCAGGCTGTTTCTGTAGGTGACCTGGCACGTGTCCTGTGAGGGTTACACTCACATGATAGCAACATTGCTGTCTGCTTCTTTATGACCCCAGTGAACAGGACTGTTGTCAATAGGGACAGTTTGTGGGCCTTGCTGTCTGTGTTGTGGTGCATTGATGTTCCAGTCCATCATGTGCCTTCTTTGGGCACAGTCATGGGGGACAGGCCTTTCAGTAGATGCTGTTGGTGACGTGTATGTACGTGCATTTCGTTGGAGTCAATGTGGTCACAGTATGGTCAATGCACTTGCAGATGGTTGTGTCATGGTTGGGAGACACCTTCATTCACATGTTAGGGCTGCTTAGGTCAGGCCTCACGTATACAGGTGTCAGATGACGTAAGTGCTGCCTCAGGGTATGTTCTGGCTACTGCTAGTCGCAGCCAGGTGAAGTATGCATCATTCCCCCCCCCTGCATTGGTATGTCAATCACCCACCCACTTCACATTTCAATGCTCATGACATGTGACTCACCGAGTAGCCAGGATCTGGGCCCTGCATGTTGCTCCATGTAGCGTGGTATTGTGGAGTTACACAGGACCATTGAATCATGGCTTCCTCCAGGGAATCGGGCACAACAATGTGTGAAGATCCTGTTGGAGTCACAGACCATTTGCACGTTGATTGAGTGAAATAGTTTACGGTTGCGGTACGGTACCTCCAGGGCATGTGGGACCGTCAATTCCACATGGGTGCAGTCGATGGCACCAATGCAACCAGGTATGCCAGCTAGTGCATGGAAACCCACTTTGGTGTTAGCAATCTCCTGGGCAGACCGTGGTAATGAGATGTGGTCATCTGTGTGCTTAAGGAGGGCATCCAGCACTTGCATCAGTGTACGCGAAAATAATGGTTGTGATATGCCATGCAAGTGCCCCACTGCGTGCTGGTAGCTGCCTGTGGCCAGGAAGTGGAGCACGGACACTACCTTCAGTAGTGGGGGGGGGTGGCGGTGGGTGTTTCAATCATGCTGACGATGTCGTTGTGTATCATGTCCACAATGGTGGTGGTGGTGTCCCGGTCGAGTCGGTACAGGATGTGGATCTGCTCAGCGGTGAGGTTGAATGGACTGGCTCTGATGCGTGGGATTGGGGGCTGCCTGCGTGGTGGCACTGGCTGTGCTGTTGGGGCTTGCTGGGCCTGCCTTGCCCTCCTTCTCCTCCTGCGTCTCCTCTGTGCAGCCTGTTGTTGTTGTTGTTGTTGTTGTTGTTGTTGTTGTTGTAGTAGCACTTGCATTGCTATCAGGTCCTCCAGCCCCAACATTGCTAGTCCAATTGGTAACATTGTGGAGTGTGACTGGGTGTGGGAAGGGTTTGGGTGTGCTCTTTTTGTACTTCCTGGTCTGTATTGCCTCCACCTGTGCTGATTCTGTGCACCTGTGGCAGCTGGATTCACTTAACATGTCCCTTTACGGTTGGTTGGCGATGGCGTAATTAGCACCATGGCGGTAAGGTACTTAACGGGCTGGGTGATGGCGTTAGGTGCATGTCCGCTTGGGTCGGGATTCGCGTACCTTTCTGCCATGGTGGTAATTACAGTGTGGGTGGTCGCTGAGCGCGTCCTTGGTGCAGTTAGCGGCGGCGCTAACTATGATGCCGCTAATGGCATCGTAGTTAACGGTCACAGGTCGTAATCGGCCCTAGCGGAAAACGATGGCGGTAATCGTTTAGCGCCATCGTTTTTCACTTTGCGCCAGGGTCGTAATGAGGGCCATTGTGTAGGTGGTATTTAAACGAATCACTAAGTACCTTGAGGATAATCGCTTTTGAGATCCACTTCAGTCTGACCTCCATAGTAAGCACTCCACAGAGACTGCACTCATGCATGTCCCCAACTGTCTCTCTGATGCTCACAACTACTCCAAACTCTCATCAACAGCCATATTGCAGCACCTCTGTGCAATGATGGACACTGTCAACCACTGAACTCGCCTCCTCACTCTCCAACAACATGAGTTTCACAAATCTACTCTAGCCTGGATTGCTTCCTACCTGGAACATAGCACCGTTGAAACATCATGGCACCCACAAACCACAGACTCCTCTGACTATAATCTCCTCCTGCTTTTTCTACACAGCTTGTATTTGGTATTGCAACTAAAAGGCAACACACTCAGCTATATCCACTGAATATAATATTGTTGTGCCTACCACAAAATGTAATGTTTTGTCTCCCCTACTAGTATTTGGCATTTCACATTTTGTTACTGAATATAATGCCCACCAGCATATCAAGAAATATAAGACCTTTTCTCTGCAACTTGTATTTGGTATGTCATTTGAAAGACAGCACACTCATATACATACATTTAATATAACCTCCTTCTGCCTTCCAAGAATCATAAAACATTCTCTCTGTAATCACTAGTAAATAGTATTTGGACTGGACACTAAAAAATGGCACAGCCATGTTACAGCAATCAAATATTATCTCCTCCTGTATTCAAAGAAATTATGAATTCTTCTCAGCAACTGCTGAATAGTAGTTGTTATGGCCGCTTAAAGATGGTACAGTTGCTAACAGCCACTGAATGTAATTTAATCTCCTGCCTGTCGTGAAAGAATTATGTGGTGTCTTGTTCTTACACTGACAGGATATGTCACACGTGTGTGTATGTCATATGAAGTGGTCTGGTCACCGGGATGTAGCAGCATTAGTTGTAGTGAAGCGACAATAGCGGCCCTATCCAGTTTCAATGTCCTATATGTCCCTCAACTAGATAATATTTCAGCGTTCTACCTATTCCTCAAGTTTATTTCTGTTTCAATGTTACTCAATCCAATCCTGTTCCTTTCCTATCTTGCTCGCCCATCTATAGCTTATTCCCTGAACTGCTCTGGCAACCCCAGGCTCATTCTTGCCCAACCAGACTGAGACGCTTGAATAAACAACCCTTTCCCTCGTGCAAACCACCTGAAATATTTGACCCGAACCACTGACAATATGTCATAAATCTCGATTTTCCCAACATGTGTAATATAAGTGTGTTTACATTTATATCCAAAATGGTTCGCTTGGGCATAAGAAAGACACGCAGCTTGCTGCTCCAAAGAAGTCCTCTACCAAGCAAAAGAGTGGGAGCAACAGAAGGTCTCAGCCCAACTCGATCCTCATGCAGCCAGTTGATGCAATACATGTCCCACCCCAAACCCCTTCCACCTTTGCCAGGAATGGTATGAGATTTTCTCTGACATGTGATTCTGCCTAAAAGATCCATCACTAGTAGGGGCGTGCTCTATGGGATACCAACCAGGGACTCACATGGTGGTGGAAATCGGTGAGTGACCACTGCTGGTGGGAGATGCATACCACTCGACCCTGATGTCACTCAAAATGGAGCCCCCAGGAACGGTCCTGTGGATCAGTATTCTAGGTGAGCCTGTCTTCCTAAGGGACCAGAAGTAAGGGCGTTACCTGAGATTCATCATGCAAAAGGGCATGTACATTAACATAGAGATGTGATAGGATGGGAGATGCATGTATAGTGTGTGAAGTGTACTAGGTCTAGCAGGCTGTGCCTCTTCTCTGCTCAGTTGCCTGCACCTATGGCTAGGATGTGGTGGAAACTTGCGCACAGTCTTAGTTTGTCTAGCAGATGCTACGCAAGTACCCATTCAAACATCCACGGCTTGGCCCACAACAATAGAGCCTGCCCACTCCCAACACACTGCATGTTTCAGCCACCAAGAAAACAATACTTAGCCAGCACGCCTCAGAGCTTATTGTGGCCAACTGCATGCACGTCCGAAGAGCACAACATGAGTGTCTTGAGCTATATCCTTGAAGCGCTGCCTCGTGTTGGCAAAGATAGCCTGTGCCTCTGTTAATATTGACTGCCTTTGAGAATACTGTGTCTGATGTGAGAATATGATCTGGCTTACCTGTAGCACATGTGCTGCCAGAATTAACTTAAGTGTCCCCCGGAAAGGTCATCTCGATTTTATGATCAACTATAATGGGGACAGGGTTATCTCTTCACAGTGGGAATCGGCAGTGGGAAGAGTTCCACCTCTCCTTAAGGCCCGCAGCCAATATATAACTCTCTCTGATAAAGGTACAAGGTATTTTATTTTAAAATGTGGCTCATGGCACTTGGACTGGGCTTCTCTACGGGGAAAACCGATTGGAGTTGAAAGTATATGTGGCCTTGGCATGTTCTTCTGGCATTTGTGGAGGGATACATATATTCAAGAAGCATCACCAGTGCTTGGCATGTTCTTCCGGCATCTGTAGAGGGATACATGTATTCAAGAAGCATCACCAGTGGGTGAATCTCTAGTGCCCTATTATATTGATTTAAACAGTTATTTGTGCCTACAAAAGAGCTATCCAAAAGGTAATCAGTTATTTGTGTTTTTAAGCAGCTTTTGAAGTATTACAAACGTTTTAGCCAAATGTGCCTTCACCCGCTTGATTTCGAGGCTAATCAGAATCCCAGCACGCAGCTCTGAATTAAAGTCCTCAGCTTGTTTCCTCTGTTTTTCTATATGAAATGTAAAGACTAGTGGTTACATGCTAGTATTGTTTAGTAAAGAAAGGGTATGAACCAGTCCTTGATTTGGTTGAGCTGAATTTTAGAAAGTTTTATCAAAAATGGTTCTGTTACATATATTACAAAGCTTTCATCCTAAGCCAAATATAAACGGGGGAACACGTCTGCCCAGGGTATAGTAGGAACTGTTGGCTTTTCCAATGCTTGTTTATGTACTTGCGCATCATAAATATATCAGATCCTCCCTTATCCTCATCCCTGGTGCATTTCCACAGCCTTGAGCATTCATTCACATCACCAAGTGAATGGCAATGCACTGAGTCTAAAATGGAAAGGGAGCGCAGAAAATCAGTCCACTGAATACAACATGCACTTTGGCAAAGTCAAGATGAAGGGATGGGCAATCGGACAAACACAGGAGGCAAACAAAGAAAATATAAGTTTAATGCAAGTAAGCAGAAGCACAACACTGGTTTCTGGTTGGTTTCTATGAGTTGTGTTGCTGCCTGGAAACCTTGTTTAAGGCCCTCCCAGGATTCCCACAGAAACGCTTCCCATTGGCCACGATGGGACGATGATTACTTATCTCTCTGCCTCCTCCTCGTCTCCCTAAAAAAAGATGCCTTTCTAGGGTATCCAGTGATAATGTCACCTGGAAAAAGGTCTCCAGGGGGCGACATTTCCCCAAATGTGCACTCCCATGAAAATCAAGCACTTTCCCCAAATATTCTAGGACTGGAGTTAGAATAGAACATGTTATCCACCCTAGAGATGTGGGAGAATATTTTTAGGGGTGCAGGGGCAAAAAGTCACCTACCTGACATTTTCGACATTATCACATGGAACCCTTTCTAAGCAGTGCTCCTGCTTTCCTCTAATCCATGTGCACCCTGGAGTGGAGCGGCTGCAGGAAGTGGGGCCAGGCCTCTCCCGTCATAACATCATCAACGGTCCTGCTATGTATGAGGACGCGGCTCATGGCACGTTCCACGGTCTTATTTACGGCCAAGTCATTTGATTGGCGACGCATAGATCTACATGTGCGCCTATTTTCAAGCCAGCTCCTACAATTGCCATCTAGGTTGGCAAGGAGGAAGCCTGGCAGCCCAAGCGCGATGTTGCCCCGCCAGTGACATCTGGGATGGGGGTCAGGGTCGTGCTTTACTATGGGTTGGAGTTTCGCAGTCGCTGTGGCAGAAAAACAAGAGTTATTTTATCCAACTCTCACTACTTTTGTGGTTATTTTAATATTTAATATGATCTCCTACTGAGACATAAAACAACCGGCAGGACAAAAAATAGGGTTAAAGTTACACTCGAATATATTTATAAACTTCACACACGTATTTACTTTGACTGAAAGGAAATCCAGATTTTGGCGAAGTGAGTAAACTAACATCTGCTTTGGCCATCTGCTTTTCAATCTCGCCCTGGCTTTCACTGATCTATTCACTGGCAACTGCGAGTGTAGTGTATTTTTTTTTTTAAATGGTTTGCAAGGTTTTGCCAAACCCGCATCCAACTTTGCATCCTTCCAGCTCCACACAGGCTCAGTCTGCTGCCCCAGTCTGTGGTTAGCTTCCTCCCGCCCACTACTCCACGCCGGTGTCAAAACAGGTGGGGTACTTGGCCAGACTGGACTGCTGACTTCAGGCAACGCCAGGGCTGAGGATGAATTACAGACCCTAATCTAAAGCCTTTTCTCCCAGTCACTCCTGCATCCTCCCCTGCCTTGAGATTCAACTTCCCTGTCTATCACACCTGCCAGCAGAGCTGCAATCAGCATGTCTACCAGTTAACCCTAACATGCCATGATGCCCATTACTCTATTTAGGTGAAATACATTCATGTGTGTGCGCATGTAACATTTGATATCTATGTGCCTCTGTATTCAGTCTTCTGTGGACAATCATTTTGTGGCTCCAGGACATTCCAATGAGAGCCGTTGTCCCCTTTTGTCAGGGCTCAGGGGGTGAGGCAGTGTACACAGTGCATACAATTGGAATGGCTGGCCACTTAAGTCTCTTGCAGAGAGTGCTCAAGTGACCAGTACTGGCATAGATGGGTTTCCTATCTATGCCAGGAATGGACAATTTAAATCATTTGCCTGAAGGCAGAATCGCTTCGTGCATGTAATTTAAAGTGACCATTACTGGCATAAATAGGTTGCGGCTGCAGTCTTATGTAAATGGTATAAAGTGCTCCTATGTGTTGTACTGTTGATGACCTGGCATTTACTTGATTGTTTTCACCTCTTACCCTAGAGAACCAATGGTAAATTGCATTGCTTTTCACCTAATTATTTTCAAAAATGGTGCTACCAAAAGCATAATTTCAGCACATTATTTGTTAAAAATTCTCTGGGGAAAAAATCAAACCCCCCGCCGCCAGAAACGCCGCTAAATTTTTGGAGACTCCATCGCTACGCTCGGTTGCTTACGCTGACTTCAGGAAACATTTAGAACCCTCGGCTGAAACATTCACCTCCTAGGAAGGGTTTGCTGACCCATGAATCATTTAGAAATTTTGGCGCCTCTTCAGGAGCTATACGCCCCCGAGCACCAAAAGCTGCCTGCGCCACTGGCAGAGACCCTCGTGAAAAGAGGAGAATGGATGGGGCCAGGCCAGCTCAAAGCAAAAGAGAGATACTGGTGGGTAAAGGTTGAAAAATAAGCAGGAGGAGGAGACTAGGGGCGACAGGAAGATGAGCTTCAGATGGGCAGGAAACACTCCTGGCAATCAGTGCACACAAATCAGGTGTGGTGAGTGGGCAGGAGTGGGAATACTGGCAGCGGAGTCATGAACTGTGGAAAGAAGCCCTGCAGAAACATGACCTCATTCCATGTTTCTTTCCTAAAATGACAGGAAAGTCCACGAGCAGGTCCCAGTAGCCAGCAAAGGGTGCAATGTTTACCTCGAGCGCATCACACTCTCCACGCACCATCAGGTAACATTTACCCAGAAACTCAAACACGCCATTTCTCCTGACGTGGTGGTCAGAAGCTGGTGCGTGACAACGGAACACTCCTCCAAGGTTCCATGGGGGAAGATTAAAGATGTTTACATGGCAGTCCATGCTGCCAGGGACAAAGAACGAGGTAGGAAAAAGCAACTCCCCCATTTCCTGCCCGTTAACTAGTAATTATGAGGACTGACCCAAGAAAAAGGGCTGCAGTGACAGATTAGAGTATTGGCAAAGAGACCTGATCTATACCCATGTAAATGTGACAAGCTAAAGGACTACAAAGAAGCAAGACAACCAGACATAGAGAAAAGATATAGGAAAGCAACAGGCAGCCCAGCCCCCCTGTCAACAATCAAAAAGTTCACAATAGTAGAACATTGACAGCATTGATAATTAAGCAAGAATTGCACCACAGAGAATGGAATAAATAAAAGAAAAGTGCAAATGCTAATAATAATTAAAACCCTGATCCGCATTAGGAAAAATGACGCAGGGCCCGGTTGAAGCGCACTCAGGTTGTGCTTGCACAGTAGGGGTGGTGCGCCATATTTACAACTAGCGGCCCACGTTTCTGCTTTGCGCAGGGATGACAGCGGTTGAGAGTGCCACTCTCTCTGAGATGGGGGCTATGCAAAAAAGGGCACCTTTCAGAGCCCCCTCCATATTCCGAGAGTGGGTAGTGTACCCCCATTCCAGAAATTGCCAATTATCTCAATCGCAACTTTTATGATGATTGTTTTTTTAATACCCACAGGTTTCTAAGCGCTGATCCAGGGATCAAACCTGTCTTGATCCGTGTCGTCTTGTTTCTAAGGTGAGCGCGTTGGAGCGATCCTCCCGAGACAATGACTCTTCAATCCTGATAGGTGCCAACCATACTGTTTGTGTCATGTCTGCGCCACTGGATCAGAGGGCGCTGTAGTTGTTCTTTTCAAAGATAACATCACACTGACACAGCTCAGCTACTCCCCTCCTCTGGGGAGTGGGGTAGTGGTAGTCCGTCTTACTGTTCCTCTGTCGCTGAAAGCCAACCACTGGTTCTCCTGCTACAGAACCCCCAAGACAAATTGCCTTAAAAATCCAATAATTCCTGGACCCTGTGGCCCTGCTAGTAGCTAGTTACCACCCCTGGTGAGACCCCAGTCTCTGGATCGATGATCCCACTGATTGGCTCACTCAGGATGTCCATGCGTTAACCTCCCCTATGGGCTTCATCCAACTCATTGCAGTACCCCACTTTGGATTTTCTATAGTGCACACTCACAGGATTAACATTTTGCAGGATGTTCCTGGTCACATATTCATATCGTTCCAGCTTAACTTTGATCTCATGCCCCCAAAAAGGCAAATGAAACACCAAAGGAGGAAAGCAAATCCAACTCAAATATTAAACAAGAGCAACTCCTCCCCCTGCCTGATATCACCAACTCTTTGGGGCCGATTCCTGAATCTGCATCGATATTCAAAGACCTTATTAGGACTTTCTCTGATGAATGTGTCAACCGTTTGGATAGTCTTGCACTGTGATGGTCGAATAGAAGTAGATCTCATGGCACCCTCATGGTTTAAAAAAGATCCTAAAACACGGAGCAATCCAATCAAAGGTCTGAAAATGAATGGCGTAAATCACAACATGTGAATAATAAATCTAGCTATAACATTGAGCAGAAGAAGATTTAAAAAACGCTGTTCTCTTAGGAAAAAAAAAACATTATTAGGCCAGCGACATTTTTAAAAACATTTTCAATTTTGCCACTCATTGACACACCTCAAAAACTGCTTTGTGCACATTGTGAACAACCCAATGCATGTTGTATACAGGAGATTGACCCAATAAGGAAAAAGGTAGGGTGTGACTTCTAAACCCCCAACCTCCCCAAAAGCATTTTACATTTACGCTTACGAAACCAAGAAGTCTTTCACTTTTAAACCACCCAAAGAAGTGGGGCTGTTTTTTTATGCTTTTGAGACTTAATCCCGCAACTCTCTAATTTATACAGCACCTGCTAGGCTTTGAGGAAATGTGCAAGTATTTTTGCTGCCATCATATAAGAACTTGCATCCGGTCTAATTGTACAGCTACACATTATGCTCACTGCTGTACCCTCAGACAGACACTGTATAACATCGGTATCGTCCTGGGTTCTGCTCACTGAGACCGATTGTTGGGGTGGGAAATGAATTGCACTTCGATCGACTCTTCGGGCCGGACATGTATCACACAGGAATAAATTGTTTAAGGGTGGGAAGTATGTCGCAACTGGATGGGCTTCTGAGGATGTGAGATGTCTACCACTTCGATGGGCTGTTGAGGATGGGATATGTATCACACTTGGCTGGAGTGTTGGGGGTGGGAAGTGCATCACACTTGGATGGACTGCTGAGGTGCGAAATACATCGCACTTGGATGGACTGTTAAGAGCTGGGAAACGTATTGCATTAAAACGGATTGTTGGGGCTAGGACATGTTTTGCCACTAACTAACCATATTAACAACTCAACACTCTGCATACACACCCTCAAAGGCTGAACTAAACACAACCATACCTCAACTGTGCCACAAACTGCACGCACTTCACAACACCCAACATGAAAACAAAGCATTCACAATCATACCTCAACACCACATGATGTTTCTAATCCGAAGACGCACCAATGCTCAGTGACTGGTTTCTCTGACCTGTAGCTGCCAACAGCACATCAAAAGCCTGTTTGCTCTTCTCCTGCTCAGTCCCACTAACAACCCCCCCCCAATCCTCTTCTATTGTAGAATATTCTTGTGATGAGGAACTTTTTGGTGGATATCAACCTATTGACCCCCGCGACCAGATTCACTTGTGAATGTTCCTCTCCAAACTTGATGTCACATTGGTGTGGGAATCTACGGGGACATTGAGTTCCTCCACTCCATTGAGAAAACCTTATCTTTACTGAGTTTCTCACACACCTGTTAGTGCACCATAATGAATTATTTAACACTGTAATTTCATTTTGTTTCCATAAGTCATAAAGCACTCATCAGTATTAGTGATTTAACATAAAAAAAAATATTTTTCAAAAAGGCCCTTTGTGATAACACGTGTTTCGACCCCACCATGTCTTTTTCAGATCAGGGCAAGTCTATAAATTGGTTAAACAAGATGTAGGCAAATTATTGCACCATAAGAATAAAAACGATGTTCAATTAAATACAAACGTGTTAAAGGAAAAGAAAAGAAAAAACAAAAGAAAAAACGAAAAAACATCCCAAATAAATTATTCATATCATAGTTGTGTAAGTATGTAAAAGTCATACATGTCCCAATGCAAATGCATATTTGTCACAGAGATTTAGGTGTGGGGAATCAGGGAGATTCAATAGGGATTGTACATAAGAGATAAGAAGAGAGAGAAAGGGCATGGGGGGTGGAAAGGAAAAGTTTAGTTTCATAGCCTGAAAATCCTCCTTCATTATTGACAGTTTTCATATTCACAAGTCATGGTGTTAGGGCCACTCAAATTGGCCTGCAGCACACATACTGTAACACAAATAAACACGGCACTTAAAAGTTGACCATTAAGCCCGTATTGACACACCGCTACTGACTCAGAGTGACACTTACCCGCAGCGAGGGGCCGTACGACAATAGCCCTGTTGCTAGGACAACAGGACGCGCAGACGCTCCCGAGAGGGAACTTCCGGGATCACGAGCGCCAATTAGGTTATCACACCTTAGCCTTCAACTCCTTAGTTACGAGCCACTAGTCTCAGAGAAATGCTGAAAGGGCTACTCAAATTGGCCTACAGCAAAAATACCGTAACACAAACAAACATGGCGCTTAATAATTCACCATTTAGTCCGTATTGCACACCGCTACTGATTCAGAGTGACACTTACCCGCAGCGAGTGGGCGTACGGTAACAACCCTGTTGCTAGGATAACAACACGCAACAGGACACGTAGACTCTCCCGAGACGGGACTTCCGGGATCACGTGCGCCAATCAGGTAATTTCACCTGAGCCTCCGACTCCATAGTCACGAGCCACTCGTTCACTGCGAAACACTGAAAGCAATCAGACACAGACATATATACGACGGCATCTACATCCCGACGGCACCTCGTAAGGCTGACACAGGTAAGCAGCAATATAGAGCCTCAGCTATGCTTCATTAATCCCATGGGAAATGCATAGAGCCCAACCACGGTACAAAGTACAAGAGACTCCACAGGGCATGCAGCATATTTTTAGAGCCACCATAGATTTTTTCAGAGCATTATGATATGCTTGAGAAAATGTGATTGGCAATATATAAATACACTATGAACATTTTTCATCCGGATAACAATGACGGTCTCGTGTTTTCCAGGCCCACAGACCGTAGGGGATTGAACTGGAACAACTACTGCATCCCACATGAAGCCTCACCAGACAGCCTTCTATGTGCAGGTACAATATAGACCTGTACCCTTGCCTGATTGTACGCAAATTGTATACCAGCATTTGCGACTTTAACACAGGTTTAAATGGGCTTGTCTGCCTATTGCTATTGTTTTTTGTAACTGCAGGCTTTCACCACTGGACCACTCCAGATCTAGAGATGATCTTTGCAGCGCTTGGGATGTTCCTCCAGCCACCTTCCAAGGTCCCTGCATATGAATAGAAGCCTGGACCTCTTGCCAGGTATAATAGCGCCCCTACATTTTACAATTCTTAAATCACACCAATTGGGGGACTCTAAGATGAGCTTCTTGGTCTCTTTTGCCTCACCCCTTTAGGGAAAAGAGTCATCACAATTAGATAATTGACCTATCTTAAAACTTCTGGAACACAGAGGTATAACGGCAGCCATGCTTCAGGTTGTGGGACGGTTCAAGGCACCAAACCAGACACGACCCAAGACCTGGGATGATATGATCGGCAGGTAAAGCCACAACCGATACATTAGTGGTTTTATATTCATTTTTACTACATGGAGTCAGATACATACTGACTAACATTGAGAGAGGGAATTTAAAAACCACTCCTATTTTCTGTTCTTTTTGTCTTTCCACACAGGGTCTTCAAATAAGACACCCTGATGAAGGCGGACGAACAATAAAGTTGAAGGACCGCCGAAACGTGGAAAGCTTGGTTGAAAACTAAGCCCCACGTAGGCAAAGAATTCTTTTACTATATGGACAATTTAAAGCCCCAGGATAAAGAATATTTTTCTTTTCGGAACTCTCGCTAATTTTGGCTTCATTTACCTAACAGAATAACTACAAGGGAAAGATATAGGGAGCCTTTTTCAAGACATCCACTATTGGGAGTCTAATTAGGGAATTGAATTCAAGTTTTTCCCTTTCAAAATTTACTTTTAAATGTCACAATTTGGACATTTTTAATCTTGTTTGTCAGATTGTTGAATGTTTTTTTGTGATTACGAAGATTAATGTTTTTCTTTTGATTATGATAAGTTTACATCACGGATATCTATGTTGAACACTGAATATTTTGGTAGCACTGGTTTATTTTTCATCAACATGAATTAAAAAGCACATGTTATCTAAAAATGTTTTCTCTCTCCAACTAGCTCAATTATTCTAAAAAACACGCATAAATAATTTAATTAGATGATTGATGCAACTTAAAGGTCACCTGGAAATTAACTGAGTGATCATTTTGAAATATTGTTGCTTTTGAGATTTACTTTTGATACAGGATGGGATATATCTGTTAGGTTTATATGAGCCGTGAGCATTTGAAATCTTGTTGAAGGTGCCTTGAAATTATGTGGATAAATCTAAGACGTAGAAGGGCATACATTGGGCAAAAACATCTTGATTTTATGATATCTGCAATTGACTGTGGGCTAATTACTGGTATCAGTATGTTAATAATGGGCTGAAGGGTAATTTGTAATGTATCTAAATAGATGTTTAAACCTTGCCATGACGGAACATTCATCTTACCATGTTTGTGATGTCCAGTGCTTGTTTACATTATGTCTGTGCTATTTGGATGTCATTGGGTCAAATCCCTGTGTATACAAGGGGTTTGCCCTGTCCCCAAAACATTGTTAATGCAATAAATTCTTGCAATAATTATTTGAACCTCCAAAACCATCCAGAAAAACAACTATCGAGTTTGTGTCACTGGGAAAAGAACCATCCAACCACTGAGATTTATCTACAGCTGCCTTTTTTATTTGGCTAGACATGTAGGTTTCATGTCTTTTTTAGCTAAAGCAAATTTGGCTCATTTAAAAAAAAAAGTGCTTAGATAGTATGTGAAAACCAATCTGTGAATAATACATACAATCAACAGCAAGAAAAGAGGGGCATAAACATTTCTTTGTTTTATGCCTAATCAAGTACCCACAAAGGTAAGACCTGACTAACTATAACTTCATATCAGTCAAATCATGTGCGATAATTACCAGTTCATTGCGTACTCTTTGCATAATATATCCATAGCAACTAGTATTTTAAATGCAACTTTTTATACAAAATTAATAAAACATTGTGTGTTGAAAATGCATATATTACAAACTGATACACCTAAGACACCTGATATATTATGTGTGGAGGTACCACCACAAACACTTAAACCAAAAAGAGTGAATTTGGGTTTGTTGGTCTAGTGGCTGGGTGCCAAGTGTCAGGACTCTGGTTTATTGGTCCACTGTGTGTGGAGCTAAGACCTGAAAGTGGGGTCAACTAAAGCCTGACGTTTGAGGGATGACCAAGAAACTGGTCGACGTCTAGATGTAAATAGAGAAAGTTTGTATGGTCCTTTCTCGTGACAGCCCTGGGGGGGAGGGGCACGATGACCACTGACGTTTTGGCTTGATTGAATATCAACCTTCTTCTGGAGCCATGTTTTAGTAGGTCTCCCTAGGGATAAAAAGATATATGTGTACTCAGTATAAGGCATAAGGACGGGGCATACCTGATTAAGGATAATAAAAAGGTTAAAACAACCTTAAATTAGGGTAGAAACAAGTGAGAGGCCTATGGCCCTGTAACTCAATGACTGACCTTAAAATAGAGCTGTAGGGAGGTGGGGCTCTAAATATTGTTCTTCAAAAAGATTGTAGACAAGTATGGAAATCAATGTCTGGAAGCAAACCTCTGTCTTCAGAAATAGCATGCAAGGCAAAGTGGAGTAGCCTTGCTGGCCCGGGGGTAGTGTCCTGGGTTCTGAATCCCCTCACAGGATAAGTCCTTGGCCGGCTATCGCAACTCTGCAGAAGGGAGCAGGAAGGACCAGGGAGGGAAAGAGAAACAAATGGACAAGAGTGAGTCCGTATTAGGATAGGTGCCTGTAAATCATATGTAAGAATGGTAAAAGAAGGTGTTCTTGCCCCTAGTGATAGGGGGGCGGCACTAACCTTACACGCAGCGGGCAGCTCCTGTAGAGAGATAGAGGGGTCTGCCTGTGGTCCACATTGGGAGAGAGCTGGAGCTGTGTATGTGCACATGAAACGCGCATGAGTGAAAAATGAGTGGCTGAGCTTAGCGCATGCGCACTGCAAGTAGTATTCTATTGCCATGGACTCCGCTAGGGAGCGTGGGTCACATGTGCGTAGTTTGCGGGTCCATGGATGAAGAAAGGAGTGCTGGATTATCAGTAAGCCTGAATAATACGCTAAAAGCAATGCGACCTGAAGCCAAGCTGGATAGACGTGCTAGATCCATTCAGCGCTGGTATGTACCTGCTGGTATAACTGTTCATGTGTGGTGTCGGGTGGCCCTAGGGTGGGGACCACGGGGCTCCCAGTATAAGCACAGTGCATTGCAGGGTTGCACTGCAGAGTGCTGTCAGCCCTGATTGTAGGTGAGCAAGCCTGAAGTTGGTGGCCTGACAGAGTGGCATATTGATGTATCGTGTGGGGCATGTATTGTGGCCTCAATAGGAGACCTGACAAGGAAACATGTGGATGTTCTGCAAAAGTAAGAGGGTCTCACAGGCAATAATCTAGAGGTGCAGCTTCATTAAGGCCCCTGGTGATAGTTTGTAATTTAAAAATCCACCAGGCCTCCTTGAAGTTTTGTGTGTTGGTAATATTGGAGGTTTCCAATATTTTATCAATCACCCACCCACCATTTGAATGAGTCATGGCCATGTTGAAATTCCATAAAATGCAAAACAAGTGGTGCTGCATGGGCTTTGCACCTGTACCTAGATTTATGTTCTCCAATTCTTTTGTGCACAGGTCTAGAGATTTGCCCCACATACCGTAGTGTCCATGGACATTCAATAAGGTAAATTACATTGGGTGTTTTGCAGTTCGAGAATTGTTGCAATTCCTATTCTTTACCCTCTATAGGAAATGATTTCATTTTTTGGGTTTAGTTACAGGCTGCAGAGCTACAACAGCGGTGGTGGCCTCGTATTTCGCACATATTCGAGAGAGTAGATCTGGCATTTTTGCGTCTGGATCTTGCGTGAGTGAGGAGGACTTTGAGGTTTTTGGCTCTTCTGAGTGCCATCCTTGGTAGCGGTTCTTCTGGTAGGCTAAGTTGTACTATCATCCCCTTAAGTTGTGGTGTGTTGGCACTGAAAGTAGTTACACAAGCCATGATGTTTTCAGTAGCAGGGTCGCGTTGTTTCGGGGTTAGTAGTGTTTCTCTAGATGTATATAGAGCTCTTTTCTTAGTGTTTTTCAATAGTTTCTTTGGATAGCCCCTGCTTTCTAGTTTGTGTTGTAGATCAGCTGCATGAATCTTGAAATCTTTGGTTTCTGTGCAGTTCCTCCGGATTCGGAGGAACTGTCCATAGGGAAGATTATCGCATATGTTTTTAGGGTGATGACTTTTGTAATGTAGGATCGTGTTCCTGTTGGTTTCCTTTTTAAAAGTGGAGCATTCTAGCTGGCTGTTCGTGACGCTGATGTTGAGGTCCAGAAAGTTGATGTTCACGTTGCTGTTGTTGATGGTGAATTGAATTTCCTGAGATTGGTCATTAATCCAGCTAAAGAAGTTGTGCATTTCTTGCCTCTGGCCCTCCCAGATGAAGATGATGTCATCAATGTATCTACAAAAACACAAGAGAGGGGGGACTGTTCGGGGATTGCCAACTGTGGGTTACCCAGCTATATTATTACACTGAATAAACCACACAGGTTAATTGGTTGTACTTTAAGGTGTGCTGTGATGTCCCCTAAGGGTTTACCTTGGTCTTTAGTAAGGTGTGCACTCCATCCTGCATACGCAGGGCCGCGATTCGCTCATATGAATGATGCCAATGTCTGTTGGCTGAGTTCAGATGCCACACCCTGTTATATGCCTTCACAGTGAGGCAGAGTGTTCAAGGCGCCAGTTTCTTCACTGGCTAGGAAGTCTTTTCCATAAGTGAACATTGCGTGGAGAATGTTCAGTGTCCTGAATGGTCCGTATTGTCTTTGTTTGCCAAGGTATTTTGCGAGTGAGTAGCGCTGTGTGTAGAAGTCAGCTGCTGGTAGGTAAGCGCAGCGTCTTAACTTCGAGCGCGCCTAGTAATGTTTCTCCTTTTTCTTCACTTGTAGGAGTGGATTATGCAATATTAGTGCCTCGAGTCCGGGTTCAGCGCTACCAGAGACTTGGTGGTCTGGTAAGTTTGCACAGAGGCTCAGGTAAGTATGTACTGTGTTATTAGTGTGAGCGCAATGACTAATGTCTCTTCTTTCTTTTGCAGGGGTTTGTGCGCTAGTACAACTGACCTGGATACCAGCGTCGCAGGAAGATTTGGTGAGTATGCGCATCGTTATTGAAGTGCGCGTGCTAACGCTGTTCTTCTTTGTTCTTACATGTGCCGGTGTTGAAGTCCCCTCTTGACCGGAGATAGCTGCGGCATGGAGAAAGCACGGAGTACCTGTAAGTAGAAGCAGAATGATTCGGAGGAGGTAAGCAGAAGCGGGAGGATCCGTCCGGAGCAGGTAAACAGAAGTAGGATGTTCCGGAGCAGGTAAGGTGAAGCAGGATGATCCGGAGCAGGTAAACTGAAGCAGGATGATCCGGAGCAGGTAAACTGAAGCAGGATGATCCGGTGCAGGTAAGCTGTAGCTGGCTGATCCAGAGCATGGCAAGTGTGTTGCTGATGCAGCTCACAGTAAGCAACCCGAAGCACAGGAAGAATCTTGGTTGTGGCTTATATAGCCAGCCACACCCAAACACTAGAGAGCTCATGGATTGTCATGCACTTCCTGTTTGGCAACAGGAAGTGGTAACCAGGAAGTTACTACAAACACTAGGAAAGAAGTAAAGGAGGGATCTGCCATGGGTTCTTTGTATGCCTATGCAAGGCCTGCCAAGCCTCCACCGAGCTTGCCCCAACTACCTGCCTGATACCCATGACAGTTTCTCTATTTTGAGTTTAGATACTATATCCCACTCAGTCCAAAGTACGAAACAACTACTTAACATGGTGAGGGTAAGATAAAAATCCCCTGTGTTCATGGTATCGAGGAAAATGCAGTTTTACTATCAGAAGAGAATTTAAAATGGGAAATGTATCCAGTTTCTCTCCCCTTCCCTCCTGTCATCCCCACAGGTGTTGAGCAACAATTCTTGCAGACTACGCTGTATATAAAGTCAATAAGGCACGCATGCCGGCGCCTTTCACATCACAAGACCACAAGAATGTGGTCTATCTACAATACCCCACAGAAACCGGTCGGCTTTCGAATACTCTAATCTAGTGCAAACCAACAGCCTCACAGTTTAAGACTGTTCTTGTTCTTTGATACCCCCTGCAAAAAAGACTGAGCGGGATATAGTATCTAAACTCATAATAGAGGAACCTAATGAAAAATTGTATTTTAAACCTGCACCTGCTAAACAAAGAAACCTTAATAAAGAAATGTCTTCATTTGAATAGCAGCTGACACATGCCTAGCTCCTTCTAACCTAGCATGTGCCTTTTAGCACTACACAGTGCATCAAAGCAAGATTGAGAGAAAGACAATGCACGCTGGTTCTCCTCAACTTGTACAACCAATTAACCTGTGTGGTTTATTCAGTGGGATAAAATCAATGTATCTGCGCCATAACCGGATATTCTCCTGGAATGGGTTGTCAATGTCGAGTACAAAACTTTGCTCTCTGCCATGTAAATGATAGCCATGCTGTGGGCAAAGGCCGCGCCCATAGCAGTACCGCAGGTCTGCAGATAGAACGTATCATTAAAGGAAAAATAATTGTTAGTGAGGGCTAACTCAAGTAATTAAACTATAAAGTTAACCGGCACCCTCCTTTGGGTCATATGCAGGGTGAGATGGTGTCTGATGCACTCTACTGCCATACCTCTACTGCAATACCATTCTTTAATCACACATATATCAACATTTGGAACTCAGGTACACAATCCAACTTATATCACAAGTACAATATAGCACTGGCCTCCATTTAAATATGGCCGCCAGGCTTTAGACTAATGTAGAAATCAAAGTAGGGCAACTGCGTTGCTGGGGAAATGCATTCAAAACAGAAACTGACTCGCTAGTTCCAGCCTTAGGAACGAACGAGAGACGCAGAACCAGACACTTTAGAGGTAAGCCCTAACATCTGTGCGAGGGGAATGTTTTCAGCGAACTGCTATCGCTCTTGAGCTGTAGCTGAGATGTTGCAGGCAATTCAGTATTTTTTGTCGAATACAGATGCAAACATTAGCTCATAAACCTACAACACGCGGCGAGCTGCAGGAGCTGATTTCGTAAAACACCAACGGTCTTTAAAAATTAATATACTTTAAACGGTAGGAGTGCAAGCTTGTTAACTTTTTTCATAAAAGATATTTGCAACTCACGATGCATGCGAGATGGGGACAAGCAAAATTAATTGGAAGACATACGGCAAAATGGATGCCTAAGGGGCAGTTTAGTTTTAGTTTAATAAAAAAATTTCCCAAAGGCTTATACTAAACTTGTAAGTACTCACAGTGCAGTAAATAAGATTTGAATTATAATCGTGCCAATAGGGGGAATGTAACCCTTTGTCACCATTCTTATGCAGGTGGGATTTAACCCTATGACATCCAAATAGCAAAGACGTAATGCAAACAAGCACTAGGAAGTTGCAGCATGATTGAAGAAGTAAAGTGGATATTTAAGTGGAGAAGTTGGGGTTTGACCACAGTCTGCAATTTAAGCCTTTGACTGACCACTTATCCTCTCACCTCTGTTTGGTAAAAATATATAAAAAAACAACTGCCAATCATACAAAACCTTATGCAAAAAGAGTCTGATTGTAGATGTATATTCCCCATTCTGATTGAAAGTATACTATTAAAAGATGGCAAAGTGATATAAGCCTAATCGCTCTCCTCTTGGTTCTGCAATTTATTTCCAGTCCCAAAAGACGCACAGCCTGCAGCGTGTAAATGTACACAAAGTAAAGAAAATGTGAAGTCCCTAAAAAAAGTTCGCTTTTTTGTGCATGTCATTCAGAATTCATGGAAATAGATTTGTTTGAAAAGAGGGCAAGAGGTCCTTTTGTGGCTCCATTGAAATGCATTGAGAGAAGATAAACACATCAATAACTTACTAGGCTAGCTTTGTGGGGGATTTCAAAACTAAAGGCCCCCATCAGTTCTTACCACCCAAGATTAATCCTAAATTTACAGTACTTTCTGCCATTCACAAATGGTAAAGATGTACCCTTTTGAATGAACTGTGACGTATTAAGACATTTGTATGGCCCAAATTCCAGATGTGGGTGAGTGGTATTAGAGACAGACCATCCTCCCAGTTCCTGAACTGAGTGGGCTCTCCAGGGCCCTAGGTGGCCACAGAGCCAGCCGATTCCTTCTACCGACCTTGTGTGTATGTGTGCAATACTTGCATCTGTGTGTGTGTGTTTGTCATGGAAGGGGGCAGTATGAATGTTGCATACTGGCATAGACTGTTCACACTGCACAGAAAGCATGAACAATATTTTCAAAAGTCAACATTGGCGCAAATATGGCATACATACCATACAAATGTTCCTGTAGTGGCATGTGGGCTCAACCAGTGTGTCCTTACAGTGACAATACTGGTATTTTTTGGGCACAGTCAGAATGAACGTATTTTTCTAGCGACAAAACTGGAATTTATTGTCCAGAACCAGCAAGAAACTGTGGCTGCACAACTAACAAATATTGGGCACAGGCAGCATGGACGTTCGCACAGGTGAATGGCTTATCAGTGGCAATATTGGCATATTTTTCAGTTAATGGCAGACCAGTGGCAGTGGTTAACATATATTGTAAGCATGTCATCTTTACAGAGTTTTACTGTGGTAGTGCTGCCTTAAAGTGTGGGCAGCGTGATGATTAAAGTGTGTTTTTTCTATATATTGTGGGCACTAGCATCATGAAAACAGACTGTGATCTGCTCTTGCGCTCTATTGGTGACCCGGCATCTATTTGTTTTTTTGTCCAATGGTTAATCTACAGAAACCATTTTGATCAACAGTGTCTTGGTGGGTAACCATTTTGAGTTGCGTGTTTTTTTTAACCAAATTGCTCTCAGAATTCGTGCATTATAATGCACTATTTCATTCTGTTATTTTTTTTCAAAGGATTTCTTGGATGAAGGCTCCCCCGGCCAGAACTGCAATCAGGGGGCCCATCACCTTCGCTTTGCTCAGTTGCTTCCACTGATTTTGAGGAAATGTTAGTATACTGGCACTGGATAAGCATCACTGGATGACACTGACATTCAATAATTTATCATGGAGACGCCCACTCAGGAACCTCATCACCCCCTAACCCTGACACTAAAAGATGTCTCCACTTCTACATGGGCCTATGACTATGCTTTGGGGCAGGACCAGGCCAGAATGAAGGTGCCATGAATGTCATAGGATACGTGACCGCTATGTTGGCAATTCATTTCACAAGAAATGTTCAGAAGTCCTGCTCTCGGGCAGCCAGCACGCACAAGCCCTGGCAATTTGAAAAGTCCTTCTCTACAATAGTCCTCGACAACCAGCCATTGAACACATTTAAGAAGTTTTGCTTGCTGCAACCGCCATTAACCAGCAAAAGAACCATACTCCAGATATGTGGTCATCTCTACAATGCTCTCCAGCGCTGCCTCACCCTTGCCACTGTGCTTCATTGCCAGAGGATGCGACTCCAGGGCTGGCACTGGGCAGGCTCATGGCTGTAGAGATCCCGGCTTTAATTCCACAGTGCCCTCTCTTTAGAAAGAAACCAGGCCCTGCCTCCAACACCAGAAAGAGGAAATGACTCAAGGGAATCTTCCACTCTCGTCTTGACTCTCACTGTCTGTCCCTGCCTCTCTCTCTCTCTCTCTCGAATTCCAATGCCCTGTCTTTTATTTCACCTCTATGTTTTAAGTCCATTTGCGAACTGGGTGCGGTTCATGTCAGATAAACCTGCCTCAGGGAGGATAGCTCCGGGCAACGTGCTCGCCTTGGAAGGAAAGCTAAACGGAGAAAAACAGGTTCGATCCCCAGGTCCGCAGTATCAACCTCTGGGTATTAAGTGCGTTATAAATAACCTATTATATCATATCAGTAGTATTGCTGCATAGTGGTGAATTAATCACAGGAAATCATCAAATGCTTTAACATCTCATTAACATTCGGCTCCTTATAAAGTTGACAAATTTTAAATACATGTGGTATACGAACTGTAGCTCAGAGTAACTCACCAGTTTGAAGTCTGAGAATTTACTCACATCTCTACACTAGATTTTGAAAATCTCTTACATAAGGTTGCAATCCTAAGAAGGCCGGGCAGGTTACCAAATCGTCCTTAGATAATACTTTATTTTCCAGCTATACCTGAACCTCTCTGTTACCCTCATTTGCTTTTTTTAAACTTTGTTTTATTAGCATTTTCATAATAGAACAAACGGGCATGAAACCTTTTCAGCAAAGATAAAAAAATTATACTTATAACAGGCCCGGTGACCCCCCCCACACACTCCCCCCGCGAACCCACCCCCCCAAACAAACTTAGTCCCCTTTGCGCCTGCTTCTTGTGAGGGGACGCATAGAGAGCTCAATGTATCCGGAGCTTGAGAAAGAGTCTGAGCGTTGACTGCATGTGTGGCTGTGTAACGTCCGCTGTCTCCCGGGGCGTGGGCGCCCGTTCCTTCCGTAACTCTACCCTGTGGATCAATGAACGTCCCATCCCCATGTCTGCTGTACCCCGTACCAGTTGGCTTGGAATGTGCTCAGACCATTGTTCATCGTTGCCGTGAGTTTATCCATCAGGAACATGTTTTTAACTTTTTTTAACCAGTCCTCCGTTGAGGGGGTCTCGGGGCTTTTCCATTTCTGGGCCAGGGCCACCCTTCCCGCCCTCAGCATTGTTTCCCACATTCTTGGGTATCTGGCTATGCCCGTGTCCTCAGGGGGGAGGCCCAGTAGCATTGTTAGAGGGTTTAGGGGGAGCAGTTCCTCCGAGACTTCCGCGATCCAGCCTCTAACCTCCACCCAATACGCCTGTACTTTCGGGCAGTGCCACCACATGTGCCCTCTTGTACCGACCTGGCCGCAACCCCTCGGGCATGCGGGGGACACTCCCGTAATCATCTTCGACAATTTTGCGGGATCTCTATGCCACCCCTGAAGGATCTTGAGGTTGTCTTCCATGTCCGCTGTGAATAAGTTCCCATGGAAGGCTATTTTAAATATCCTTGCCCAGGCGTCCTCAGAGATCTCCTCCCCCGCCAAGTCCCTCCAGAAGGCACGGAATCTCCTCCTTTCCCCCAGGTTAATAGTGTTCAGAATTCTGTACATCCCCGAGATCACCCCCTTCCTGGTGGTCGCTGTGTTCCCTTCAAGCGGAGGTATTCAAATATGATGAGGGACCCCTGGCCCAGGGCCCCTCTCAATTCCTCATAGGGCAGAAACTCTCCTTCCCTAAACACTTGCCCCGCCCACTCCAACCCCGAGTCGGACCAGGGCTGTGCGTTGCGGAACCCCCTGCTACCCAGTTTGAGGGGTTGTCCCCAGAGCGAGGACATCGGTGACGGCCAGGTTGTTAAGTGGGCCGTCTGGGGGCCTTCCTTCCAGATCGCCCAGAGGACTCCCAAAGTTGGGTGTGATTTGAGTCTGTTCGGGTTGAATTTTCTTGGGGCCCAAAGGAGGTCCCGAACCTTAAGCGGATGAGCGTCCATGTCCTCTAGATACGACCAGTATGTGCCCATCCGCTCTTTCATATGTTCCAAAAGTACACGCAGCTGGGCAACGCGGAAGTAGAGTTGAAAGTCTGGCAGCCCAAATCCTCCCTCCTCCCTCGGCAAGGTCAGGACGGCCTTTGCGGTTCTCGGGGTCCTACCCTGCCATATAAATTCCCGCACCGCGTTCTGTAGGACCCTGAAGGTTTGGTCGGGGACTTTAGTCGGGAGGGCGTATGTTCATCTTCACCGCCGTCATCCGGCCATACCATGACATAATCATTGCCCCCCACCTCCTAAGATCGGCAGTGACTCTTGATACTACAGGGTCATAATTGGCCTGGGCGAGGTTGGACAGGTCCCGGGTGAGAAGGACTCCCAGGTATCTAATGGAGACCTTCCCTATTGATATCCCCTCCAGGCTGACCAGCGGATCTAAGACCAGGACCAGGGATCTCATGGGGAGCAGAACTGATTTGGAGGCATTAATCATAAGGCCCGAGAGGCGACCAAAGGCTGTCATCAGGGACAGGAGGGGGGGAAGCAAGGACACCGGGTCCACCAGGTAGGCCAGGATATCGTCCGCAAACAGGGAGAGTTTGAATTCCACTTAGCCTCGCCTTATCCCCCTTACATCCGGGTGAGCTCTAACCGCAATGGCCAGGGGTTCCATGGAGAGGACGTAGATCAAAGGGGACAGTGGGCAACCCTGCCTTGTTCCCCGCAAGAGGGGGAATGGTTCTGACAACTTTCCGTTCACTTGGACCCTAGCCCTTGGGGCCCTATACAGCGCCGCCACCCATTCTCTAATGTGTGACCCAAAGCCCATTTTCCAGTGGGTGAGTTCCATGAATCTCCACTCCACCCTGTCGAACGCCTTTTCCGAATCGAGGGACAGGACGCTTGCGTCTAGGTCAGACACTTGGGCGTAGTGAAGTAGATCAATAGTTTTACGGATGTTGTCTGAGCCCTGTCTTCCCCTGATGAACCCCACCTGGTCACCATGGAACAGTTTCGGCAGGATCCCCTCCACCCGCCCCCCTATCACCTTGGCCAGGATTTTTACGTCAATATTCAACAAAGAAATTGGGCGGTAAGAGGAACACTCCGCGGGGTCCCTGCCCTCTTTGGGGAGAACCACTATGATTGCCTCCATCATGGAGTCCGGGAGGGAACCCCCCTCCAGCACCGCGTTGAACACCTTCACCAAGTGGGGGGAAAGGGTCGAGCGGAACCTTTTATAGAAGTAGACCGAATACCCGTCCTCACCCGGGGAAGTGTCCACTTTCATGCCTCGGATCGCCCGTTCCACCTCGTCCTCCGTCACCGGACCCTCCAACCCCTCCGCCATCTCTCTGGACAGGGCCGGGATCTGTAAAGAGTTTAGGAACCCCTCAATCTCCGCCTCACCCCATTGTATTCCGAAGAGTATAACTTCTCGTAGTATCGGCGGAAGGCCTCTCCAATGTGGGGCGTATCGTGGCCCACCACACCCACCTCGTTCTTCACTGCCTTCACCAATCTACTTCTCTGAACCTCCCTCAGTTTCCAAGCCAAGATCTTGTCTGCCCTGTCTCCCTTTTTGTAATACTTTTGTTTGACCAGTTGGAGACTTCTCTCAGTCTTTTGGAGGAGGAGATCCCTCAGCTGGAGCCTGTGGTCGGCCAGAGCGGCCACCTGAGCATGGTCCAAGGGGGCTGTGGGGGGGGGGGAGCCCCGGTTGGAATTGGGCAATCTTCACCCTCAAAACCCTTTCCTGGGTCTCCCTTTCCCTTTTTTTCTGGGCTCCCATTCTGATCAGGACACCCCGAAGGGTAGCCTTGAAGGCATCCCATAAGGTATGCGAACCTACCTCCCCATTGTCGTTGATTTCGAAAAAATCCGTGATGGCCTCAAGAACCTCCTGGGCTAGGACCTCGTCTTTCAACAAGGAGTCATTGCACTTCCACCTCCCTCTGCGATCGCTTAGCCCTACGGACCAGATTATGGTCGGCCCAGGGGACCGGGTCGACCCTGTAGCCCGAAATGAATGGGTGCAGGATCTCGTCTGCAAGGATGTAATCTATCCTGGAAAAGGACATGTGGACGGCTGAATAATATGTGAAAGAGGGGGCGTCTGTTATGGGGGTCGGAATCGTGTCCACCAGGCCCAGTTCTGAGTTGACGCTTTGGAAGTTACGAGCCATGATCTCGTCTGCCGCTCTGGAGGGCTGGGGTCCCGCACGTTTCCTATCTCGGACTGGGTCCAGGACCATATTGAAGTCTCCCCCCACCACTACCGTTCCCTGGACGAAATGCTTGAGTTTATCGCTCAACTCCTCCCAGAATTGCGCTTGGCCCTCTTTGGGGCCGTAGATAACGGCAAGGGTGAGTGGGGCCCCTTGTAGGGATCCTTGCACTAGCAGATAGTGTCCCCCTGGGTCTTTCAGCGTGGCCTCGTACTCGAAACCCACGTTCCTCGCTACTAAGATGGCGACCCCCCTCTTTTTGCCTTTGTGGGAAGAGCTGCAGACCTCCCCGATCCCTCCTCCCCGCATCTTGGGCTCCTTCCCCCGTGGCCAGTGAGTCTCTTGCACAAAGAGAAAATCGAGGTTTGCCCGTCTAAATTCCCTGCAAACCAGGGATCTTTTCGTAGGGGTGTTCAGGCCTCGTACGTTAAGGGAGCCCACCCCCAGGGCGGGCAGACTATCAGCCATGATCTCGGATTTCCTCTCTCTCGGTCAACTTTTCCCCATAGCTCTTCCCTGCATGCTCCCATTGGATAGTATTTTGTTCCTCTGTTCCCCCTACCCCTGCCCCTCGGGTGGGCTTAGAACTAAACCCCAACTGCCCCCCTTCCCCGATCCCCAACTGAACAACCCCGACTTTTGTGTACCCCCCACCCCCCACCCCGGCGTCCAGCCAATTAGTTCCGCCATCACTGGCTTTTGGCCGAACCACCAGCCTGCCCACCTTGGCCAGGAAATCCACGTAAAATGCTCATTCCCTTGAGCCCCCCAGAACCCCACCTCAGCTGTGTCCCGCGTGTGAACCCTTCATACTTGCTCTTCAGTAGGACGATGTAAATAATGAAATCACAGGATCTGCACCCATCTGTCAAGGACCCGATTGGACATCCCCGTTTCAGTCCTCTGAGTCATTCCGTTCTCTTTCTTTCGCTGGGGAAGGGGTGTTCATTTTCCTGTATCTCCTCGCGCCGGTGCGCTTTCTTCTTTCACCGGACGGTCCAGGGCCGTTAGGTCTGCCATGCTCCGGCCCCCTTGGGCCCCTCCTGGGGTTCGAGTCCACTGTGTATTCCTGAATAGCCCCCCTTATATCCTCTTCCGTGGTCAGGGTCGAGCGTTGGCCCATATATTCAAAAGTTAGGGAGAACGGGTAGCCCCATCTATAGCGTATGCCCTTTTCCTTGAGTAGTTGCGTGAGGGGGCGGCACATTCTACGCTTAGCCATCGTGTAGGCCGAGAGGTCCTGGTATATGGAGACCTGGGCGTTATTGTAGGTGATTTCTCTGGCCTTTCTGGCCGCCTCCAGCACTTTCATTTTCTCTGTGTAGTAGTGGAACTGGACCAAAATCGATCTGGGGGCCCCCGCCCTGCCCCCCGCTCTGTGTACCCTGTCGAAGGTGGGTTCGGTTGTCATTTCTTCTGTGAATAAAAGGGTGATGATTTCATGCACCACTCGGGTGATGTCCCTCTCCGTTTCCCCTTCTGTCTCGGGCACACCAAAAATTCTGAGGTTGTTTCTCCTCTCCCTGTTCTCGAAATCGTCCATCTGCCGAGCTCTTTCTTCGTCCCTCTTCTCCAGGGCCGCCAGCCTCATGTATGTTTGTACGTCCTGGGCTGCTGAAGACGATTGGGTGGTCTCGACCTGCAACAATCTGTCCTCATCCTTGTCCACCCTTTGGTCCATTTTCTCAAATTTCTGGGCTATGTCGGACTGCATGTCCCTGATTTCCTGTAAAATCGAGGCAAAGCCCCTTTCCATTGCAGCCGAGGACGGGGCTGCACCCTTCGAATGGGCCATGGTCCTCTTGAGGCTCGTGCCCCGGCTGCCCCTTGCAGTGTCCTGGAAGCGGTATCCCTGCAGGGCTTCCCTCCAGCTCATCTGACGCTTCCCTGTGCTCTGCAGGCCAATGCTCCGCGGTCCCTAGCGGGGGTGGGGCCCCCCGCGCTGCTTCGGGGGGGAGCGTGCTGGGGTAGAGGAGGCGCGGTCCGGTTACCCCTCGCCCCCGTTTGGGGTTTTCCCCGATGCCCCCTGGGTAGTATCCTAGTCTGGGGGGGTGGGCACACGCCCCGCCTGTCTGCCGGCGGGGGCCTCACACCCTGGGCAAGTTCCTCGTGCCCGATTTGGGTCTCCTCCGGTCTCCCTGAGAGGGGGTGGTGGCGCCTGGAGGGCCCCTGTGGCCTGGACAGGCGGGTTGTTCTCATTGGGTGGGGGTGAGAGGGTCCGATGCCCCCACCCCCAGCCAGTGGGCACTAGATATGGAGATGGGGGGTGGGGGGGTTCCACTCCCGGGCAGGTACACACCCCACCTGCGACCAGCGGGGGCCTCACACCCGGGTATTCCCCCACGTCGAGGTACGCTGGCTTTGTGTCTCCAGGAAACAAAAGGGGGGGGCCGGGGCGTCCAAGCAGACAGGGGGGGGAAGGTGCCCCAACTCCTGCACCCAACCCTGTTCTCCAGAAGGTAGGGGGTGGGGGGGGGCCACCTCCGGGCGGGCACACGCCCCACCCTTTGCAGGCGGGGGCCTCACTCCCGGGTAGTTCCAGGGGCCCGTGGCCCAGTCTCTGTGTCGGGGGGGGCAGCGCGTTCCGCTGATGTTCTGCGGCCCCCACCGGCGCCCTCCAGGGGTCTCTGGCAGCCCGCGGCCCAACAGCCACGTCACTCCTCAGGGCCGCGCCGGCCCGCGATCGAGGTCCCCTGAGGGGGGCAGATCTGTGCTGTGCTTTCCACGTGGGTCAAGGGGGGACACCGGGCCCCGGACCCGCTGTGTCGGGCTCTCGGGTGCCAAGGGAGTCCCCGTCTTCCACCTCGCTGGGGGATCCTCGTCTGGTGCCGTCTGGTTCGAGGGGAGGGGCGGAGGGCGGGGGGGTCCCGTTCCCTGGGCTGCCGCGATTTCTCCTGGCCTCCAAGGAGCCAGTCCCCATTCAGGCCGGTCCTCCGCTCCAGTCGAGGAGGTCGGCCGCGGGGAGGGGGCAGGCCAAGTCAAGGGACCAGAAGGGCGTGAGCGAGGAGCGCCTCTCCTCCGGCTCCGCGGCGCCTAGCAAGTCGCTCGGAAGGCCCGGGTCCCGAACTACTGCTATCCGGGGACCCCGAGCGCCGCTCTTTCGCCTGGTGGGTGCCCGGGGGGGTCCCCAGGCGGATCCGTCGAGGTGGGCCTGCCCGGGGGGTCGGGGGGCTCAATCCCCTGCGGTGTCCCAGTCAAGGCGGGAGCTGTGCACTCAGGCAGCCATTGCCTGTGCGCCCTCTGGTGGCCTCCTCCTCATTTGCTTTTTAACCTCATTCATCATGTCATCTGAAGAATTACTCCAATCTATTTGAGTATGGAAAACACTTAACTATGACCTAATATCTAGATGGAAATTCTTCAATTCACTCGAAGTACTCTCTTCCATTGCTCAATAAAGAACTGCTGGGAGGGTGCAAGGCTCTGCTTTCAATAAACTCAAACATAATCTTAATTAGTGCAATTTAAAAACCGTGTGTATAGAGCTATGGCTGTACTGGGAGCACAGATGGAAGACCCAGAACGTTACCAGAATATCACGCCCTCCAGGCAGAACAACCAATTGGAACAATTCTGAAGATAACGTTCCATCCCGTCTAAGAGCAAGCAACCCATTTTTGTGTGTAGGCTTCAATAATACAAACCAAACTATACCTCCATAATCACTACCAAATTTCTTTTCTTGCAAGATTAATTTCTTTACTTGCGCTTGATCAGCCATTTTCATTTTGGAGGACATGTCAGTGCCCCAATAGCAGAACCTCGACAGTTTCTAATCGTTTAGAGCAGATTCACCAAGTCAAGGTCCAACCAGTCTTGCTCTTGGTTACATACATGGTCTTAGATTTTCTTACATTAATTTCCAAATTTCGGGCAGAAGAGTGGTCCCTAACAACATCCAGGCTCCTCTGTAGCACCATCCCTGTAAAATCCAATGCAACGAGGTCCTCAGCATATGCCAAATAAGGAACACATCTGTTATCCGATTTTTAAGGAAACCATCTAATAGTGTGAAAGGCCTTGTATATGTCCGAAATCTATACATTGAACAGCATTGCTGCAAAACACAGGCCTGCTTTAAACCGAGATTCTTGCTGATCTCATTGTAAATAGTGACTTTTGTGTCAAGGTGTACTCTAATCTTAGGTTGTGTTTGCTGCAAGAGTATGAAATTTTAGGTTGTGTATGCAGTAAGAGTATAAGATTCAATAAGCCGGGGTCTGCATATGATGTTTCTGCAAAACACAGCAGTGTAATTTAAAAATACCATAGATAGGGAGAAGCTGTGACAGGTATTAACACATTTCATCAAAGTATTTAAACACAAGGCATTGTGAACAGTCGATAACTCAGTTTGAAATCCCATTTGGAAAGGATATATTATTTTTGCTTTGATTACCCAAGAGGTAAATTCTTCCAAAACAAAAATGCATACATTTAGCTGGTAGCAACTATCATCATAATTCATTAATCTATAGTTCTTAATGATTTCCCAAGACTTTTTTTATATATATATTCTGACTATGGCGGCTTTTTTCCATGAATCTGAGATAGACTGACTTACTATTATGTCCTTTTACAAAGGATCTAGCAGCAAAGCCCTTAACTTGGTACGAAACTAGGGATCCCGTTGTGGCTGGGAGCAAGAGATGAACACATGTTATGCATCATAGAAAGTTTCTGTGATTTTGTTATGTTATGTTACATGCATTTATAGAGCGCACGTCCACCCTAGCACTAGGAGTACACCAGATACAACACTGCAGCACACACAACCCACTTAGAAAAGACAATATTTTGGAAACACCTTCACTGCAAGTGGTTCTTAGTGGCCATGAGAAAAGGTAGCAGTGAGTTCCAGAGTTTTGCCGCTGCCACTGAGAATGTTCTGCCACCCACCCTGGAAAGCCTAAAGCGAGGAACAGCAATAAGGTTGGCACCCTGCAAGCGCAAAGAGCATCCTGGAAGATAGGGATGAAACTTGAGTTGTAAATATTCTGCCCCTTGGCCTGTGAACTATGCACAATGACTTGAATTAAACCTGTTTCCAGACGGCAAGGATCAAAGCCCTGAGGAGGGAAATATGAGAGCCACATGGGGTATCAGTAGCAACTCGAGCTGCAAGATTCTGAAGGAGATGTATACGAAGAGTCAAATACAGTGGTTGGGCTAGAAAAAGGGAATTACAGTGGTCGATCCGGCTCATGACAAGAGAGACAACCACCGGGGCATGCAGAGACGAAGGAAGAAATGGTAGGACCTTGAGAAGAACCTAAGTTGGAAATAACCAACTTGACAAATAGAGCTAACTTAACCCTCAGTAGAGAGGGAAGAAGAGATTTTAAACGCCAGGTCTTTAACAGCTGGCACAGGAATACTAAAGGGGCCCTAGGTAGGTGGGCAGAAAAAAGGAGTCCACATAGAAGTGACAGAAGGGGGGGGGGCAACAACCAGCACCTCCATCTTGTCCCCAATCAGCTTGAGCCAATTGTCACTCATCCAACAACCCACAGCCTCCAAGCAATCCTTAAGCTGAGTTACGGTATCTGGCTGGGAGAGCTTAAGCCGCACAATGGTAGGACAAATGCATGGCAGCAGCAGGGTCATGGTGGGAGCGATGATGGCTCGGGCCATCAACATCACAGGGGCAGGCATCGGCCAGAGGACCCTGGATTGGGAGTGTCTTCCGTGTGGCAGCGGTTGGGCCAGCAAATAGATGCAGAGCGGCGGTGGGCGGAAGAGGCACTGCTCACTATGGTCAGGGCGGAGAACTCCATGCGCATGGCATTGAGGCGGCTGAGTGCGTCGAGGCAAGGGGATACGCCCGCCTCCGGGACGTTGAAGAGGAGTTCAATGATGCCCTGGACCGGAACATCAAAGAGTGAGCCGTAGGACTTGCCCGCCGCCTTTGTACATAGTTCTTTAGGGTTAGGTTTCCTTTGTTTAGTATTTATTTTTTGGAGTTCCTGGACATTGCTCCACTTTATGTATATAATATTTTTTTTTTGTAAGTTTTTTGGTACGTTTCCTTTTCTTTTGGGATCATGGACCCTTTGGAGTTGCATTGTAAATAGTTCAAGACTTGTACACACTTTCTTTATTTGAATTTACCATGGATAAATGTTTTTTATTTATTTTTTAATGTACTTTATATGGATAATGACAATGGACCACTATTCTAGTTTCCTGTTGTGGATTTTTGTTTTACATTTGAATTCTTTCATTTCATTTTTTGCTTTCATTATTTCTTTATTTGCACATTTGATTTTTCTCTTTATTGTTTCATTATGTTTTTCAATACATTTCATATTCCTTCATTATTGGTGTGGTGCACTCTCATTGGTTTTGTGCATGTCTCTATGAGCATTGCCTCAGTCATGTGTTGCCACTGAGTGGCTCTGTTGTACACTCATGCATGGCCAAGCTGGTTCTTTTGACACTCTCATGGCATGGCTAATTTGGAAGTGGGTGCAGTGGATGGTTGGGTGCTTGTACTGGGGGTCAGGGGGGCTTTGGGTTGGCATTAGAGCCATGGGTCTGTTTTGTTATGACATGTTGTTTGTTGGCCCATGTGTCAGGGCCTGCTGGCAGGTGCCCGTCAATGGTGGGGGATGGTGGGGGGGGTAGGTGGGGGACATGAGTCGGGGCCTGCTGGCAGGTGCCCGTCAATGGTGGGGGGTTGGTTTGGGTGGGGGACATAAATTGGGGCCTGCTGGCAGGTGCCTGTCAATGGGGGTGGGGTGGGGGACATGTGTCGGGGCTCCCAAGTGCATGGTGCCATGTTGCCTGCCTGTGGGGCAAGCCCAGTGGTGATGGGCTTCCTGTGGGGCATGCCCAGGGGTGATGGGCCGCCTGCTGGCTATGGACTGGGATGTGGGGTGGTCCCCTGTGGTGTTGGCTGCCTGCGGGGCATGGGGAGGGGGGCACACCCGGTTGGGCACACACGGGCAAATTGCATGTAAACCTTCACACGCACCCCCCGGAATACACATACCCCGCTCGCGCCAGGCCTATCGTGTGTGAAACTCCCTGCACACCCCCCGGAATACACGTACCCTGCTCGCACCAGGCCTATCGCGTGTGAAACTCCCCGCGCACCCCTCGGAATACACGTACCCCACTCGCGCCAGGCCTATCACGTGTGAAACTCCACGCGCACCCCCGGAATACGCGCAGGCAGCCTGTCCACCCTCCCCATGCCCTGCAGGCAGCCCATCACCCCTGGGCATGCCCCACAGGCAGCCCATCACCCCAGTCCATACCCCACAGGCAGCCCATCCACCCTGGGCATGCTCTGCAGGCAGCCCACTCCACAGGGGGGACTTTTTCCATGTGTTTCCGCTGGCGCAAGTGGGGTACGTGTATTCTGAGGGGTGCGTGTGAAGTTTACACGCGATGGGCCTGGCGCGAGCGGGGTACGTGTATTCCGAGGGGGGCGCAGGGAGTTTTACACGTGATAGGCCTGGCGCGAGCGGGGGAACGTGTACTCCGAGGGGTACGCAGAGAGTTTTACACGGGATAGGCCTGGCGCGAGCGGGGTATGTGTATTCCGAGGGGTGCGCAGGGAGTTTTACACGAGATTTTGCTGGCACGAGCGGGTTACGTGTATTCCTAGAGGTGCGGGGGGAGTTTTACATGCGTTTTCGCTGGCACGAGTGGGGTACGTGTATTCCGAGGGGTGCGCGGGGAGTTTTACACGCGTTTTCGCTGGCACGAGCGGGGTACATGTATTCCGAGGGGTGCGCAGGGAGTTTTACACGCATTTTTGCTGCCATGAGCGGGGTACGTGTATTCCGAGGGGTGCGCAGGAAGTTTTACATGCGTTTTCATGGTTGGGGGGCTGTATGCTGGTCCACTGGCCTTTGTGCCATGTACTGGATATGTGCGATGTTTTTGGCACACGGGGAGGGGTTGTGGGCGCCACTCTGCGCCACGGCTGCTTATGGATGTATAAATCCATGAATACGCTGTGCGCCTAAATGGGTTTTGGCGCATGTGGCTGGCGCAGACTGACGCACGCGCACTCTGTGCGCCAGCCGCGTCTGCCACTTGTGTGCCGAATTCTATGAATTACCCTGCAAAGGTCTTCATTAAACCATGGCTCAGACGGCTGGCTATGAGATTTAGCAGAGAGGAGAGAGGCAAGACGATCTGCAAGGGAGCTAAAGCTCTGGAACAGTAAAGACAGGTCAACAGCCTGATCATTGCTACAAGTATCTCTGATGTGAGAAATAATATCTTCTTTGGCCACAGCTCACCAACTACGTTTAAGCATAGCCTGCCTGTTGGAAGTAGAATAGACAAGCTGCATCTTAAGTGCGAAAGGGACGATCAGGTGTTCAGTCCAAGTTACTTGGAAAGCTGGAAGAATGTTGGTAAGTGAATCAGCAGAGAAAATCAGCCCAAGAGTATTGCCCAACGCATGTGTGGATTCAGCAACGTGTTGTTTAAGGCCTACATCGGACATGGCAGCAGAACATTGTGTAAGGGAGGAACTAGTGGAAGCATTACATTTAAGATTAAAGACCCCCACAATCAATGTATTAGGAAATGTAATATCCAGATTAGCTGCAAATTCTGAAAATGAGTTAAAAAAATCCTGAACGATCGCTAGACCAGAGGAATTCCTGAGCCAGGTTTTGGTCATGCAGACAACATCAGGTAGAAACTCAGCGGCTAGGTCATAAAAGGATGCTGAGGCTCCTTTTCTGAAACAGCACGATTCACTGCGCCAAAAGAGGATGCCCAGGCTCCACTAGTATTCTCAAGTTTGCCTGGGCGTCCTCGTAGAGCCCGACAATGCACTGTGTGGATTGCATCTGTTTTTAGTTGTAACGGACACAATCAATCTCGGCAGCATTTTTTGTAAAATAACGACATATTTGTTATTTTACAAAAATGCTGCAGAGAACACAGGTGTGTATGAACACGTTCCTATACACAAAGTGAGCAGCTTCAACATTGCAGGATGTTAAAGCAGCTTACTTTGGTGTATAGAAAAGTGTTCATATAAACCCGTGTGGTGTATATGAATAGTTTCATTTACACCAAAGCGAGCAACTTTAACGTTGCAGGGTGCAACGTTGAAGCTGCTCGCTTTGGTGTAAATGAAAGTGTTCATATGCAACACACAGGTGTATATGAACACTTTCATTTACACCAAACAAGGTTTCTTGTGGCACTCCTCCAGTCTAACACCACCATAAGGGTACTGTATATTTGCGCTATTTTAGCGCACATATTAAACTGGAGGAGAGCCACAAGAATACCGTTCCAAAAAGCCAGATTACGCATGTGGTAATGGTAGGATGGTTTCCAACCCATCCTAGCAACCACTACATGTATTCCGAAAGTGGTGCATTCCTTCCGACTTTGGAAGAATGCGCCACCTTCAGAATAGGTTTAAAGTACCGAAAAGGTTGTTAAGCCTTTTAACGTCCTTTTCCGTACTTAACACCTGCATGAGAATAGGGACCTGAGGCCCCTTTTCTGAACTTGGCGCAGTGAAGGTGCTAAACAGCACGATTTACTGCGCCAAAAGAGGACGCCTAGGCTCCACTAGTATTCTCAAGTGGGCCTGGGCGTCCTCGTAGAGCCCAACAGTGCACTGTGTGGTTTGCATCTGTTTTTAGTTGTAACGAGCGCAATCCAATCTCGAAAGCATTTTTGTAAAATAAAGACATATTCATTATTTTACAAAAATGCTGCAGGGAACACAGTTGTGTATGAACACGTTCCTATACACAAAGCGAGCAGCTTCAACATTGCATGATTTTGAAGCTGCTTACTTTGGTGTAAATGAAAGTGTTCATATACACCTGTGTGCTGTATATGAACACTTTCATGCACACTAAAGTAAGCAGCTTCTACGTTGCAGACACACGGGTATATATGAACACTTTCATTTACACCAAACAAGGTTTCTTGTGGCACTCCTCCAGTCTCACGCCACCAAAAGGGTACCGTATATTTGCAATATTTTAGCGCACATATTAAACTGGAGGAGTGCCACAAGAATACCCTTCCAAAAAGCCAGATTACGCATGTGGCAGTTGCTAGGTTGGTTTACAACCCATCCTAGCAACCGCCACATGTATTCCGAAAGTGGCGCATTCCTTCCGACTTTAAGCCTTTTAACGTCTTTTTCGGTACTTAACACCTGGATGAGAATAGGCGCCTGAGTGTGCAACCAAGGAACGAGCATTCATAAGAAAACATCTAAGTGAATTGGTTGTTGAAGGACTAGTCCAGAGTTTACCTGAAACCCTGGTGCAAAGGTAGGTGGCAGCACCATGCCAGGTGGTGCCAGCCACAGTACGTAAATGGGGCAGCAACATCCATGGTCCTCATCTATTGCGCTTCCGGTGTGAAGTGCGCCCATAAACACACATAGTATCACCTAACCAATCCGACAACAATTGGGAGGATAGTTCAGGGGCAGCCCGCTCGCCTTGGAAGCAAGATGACTTGGAGCAACAGAGGTTCGATCCCTGGGTCCATGCTTAATTACAACTCCTGCCAGAAGGCAGTGAGAAAAGACAGCGCACAATCAATGTGTTGTAAATGAAAATAAAGTACAGCCTCACAATGCAGGAGACCCCGATGTGCTCAAGGAGGCCAGGCAACCTCCCGCTGTGCAAGCCAGCACAACCAACTAAAATAATAAAATCAGCACAGTAAGTATAAAATGTAGTGTGTGGTAATAATAAAATGGCATGAAGCCAGTAATTGGAGCCTAGAAGGAAATTAAAATAACATACATGAATAACACAATTAATAAAACAAATAGAGAAAATTAAATAATAAAGCTGGAGGTGCAGAGCTGTACCTGTTGAATGCGCTACCACCTGGTATTGACACTTTCCATTTATCTTTCGACATGGTGAACTCATCAGCCCCTACTGGGTTAACAAACAAGAACTTATTTATTTATAACATGTTCTGAAGTTACAGTTTATTGGCTTAATTTGATCTGTGATAGATTGTAGGTCTTGTTTATTCAAGAGACAGCAAAATACCTTAGGGCCGTATTCCGAGCTTGGGGGAGCAGCAATAAAAGTGGGGGTAATACCGTTATCACCACTTTTTTGGGCACTAATGGAATATTCACCATTTCAACGCCCCGTCAAATCCCGAGTTTGCCGTTGAAGTGGAGGATTTACCTCCAGCATCATGTTGCAGGTAAACCCTCCATTATAATGCCAAAAAACAGCAGAATTACTGTGGCGGAATTACCACTCGCAGTAATTCAGCTAAAATCCCAATGGAGTCCTTTGGACTCCAGAAATGGGGACTTACAACGCCACCTCCTAAAGTGATGGTAACGGTAACTGATTTTGGCAGTAATTCTACAGAATTACCACTGAATTACCAGCAAACTCTGAATGAGGGGCCGTATCTCTACAAGCTATTGCTTTTAACATTTTATTTTGTTGAGTGTTAGCAATGCCATGCTTGTAATTCCTAATATAGTTATTAACTTGCGGATATGCCTTCTTAACTAATGCAAGCAATTTTGCAGAATTGAAATTCCGCAGAGTTTAGCGCACTGGCAAGAAGAATCCACTTTATCTCCTTCTGCGTTTCTCTTTTTCGTTCAGGATCATGTGTAAGTCTTATCATTGCATGCAGGTTCTCTATATTACTCTTAGACCATTTAAGATGAGAAGCCTTATTATAAACTCATGTAACTCCTGAGTTCGATGACCAAACAGATGGCCCTAGGGTGAAGCCAAATGTCACTGTAAGCATGCAATGATCACTGTAGTTAGTATTATTTACTTCCAATGTATCTACTAACGCTATGCAGGGCTTTTAGATGAAGACGTAGTCAAGGTTGGCTCTATTTTATTCCATCGGACCAAGTAAATTGGCCAGTGTTGTCACCTGCCGTTCGCCCATTCAACAAGATCATGTCCCAGACTAGAAGACAGTCAATCCAGAATGTACCACCCGCCTTGATCTTATTTTGTAACAGGTTTGCCTCCACAACATGTGTGCTCCACATACTCAGTTTTACGCAGGCATATAGCAATTTGTCAAGCATTTGCTGTTCAAATCACCAACTAGGAGAACCAAACAAGCTCTAGGTTTCTCAGACCAGCAATCAAGTAGCTAAACAATTACAGTAAATGTCTTTTTGAAATACTCTGATCTTGGTGGCATATATATGTTCATAATCAGGAAATCATTTTCTAGACAATTTTTGTAGAGCATTTTATTTGCATTTTATGACCATAATTTCAAATATATGCAAAGCAAAACAGCAGTGTAACGCTGTCAGGTTTTCCTCTCACTCCCCCTTTCAAAACATTGCTTTTTTCCCCCTCAAACTATAGGGACGAGTTCAGTTGAGCATGGAATATATATTAAAACGTCTTAAGGACATGTCTACAAGATGTAAGTCCCCTCAAAAACGGTGGGAGTGCAGTGATAACTTCATTACTCCACCATTACTGCACAGCCATAGTACAACTTTGGTGCTAAATCCCTTACCGCCAAACAAACTGTAAAATCTGCAGAATTTCCATTGGTTAAATTGCACCAGTGGTAATTTCACCAAAGTCTCAATGGAGTCCTATGGATTTATATCGCTTACCACCACTTGTAATCCTGCTCTAAATCCATTTGCTTGTATTTAAGCAGATTTACCACCAAAATACCGTCCAATTTGGAATGAGACCCTTAGTCTCATTGGGCAAGAAATGTTTCCATAGTCCTTTTTCATATAGTTCAAAAAGTGGCCCCATATATACATCAAAGATCCCCCGTTGCTCTAATCTCCTCTGCTAGCTTTTCCATCATCAAAATGTGCCACACCTTATTCGTCCAAATGTCTATAGAAGGCAGTGTTTTCTGTTTCCATTCTGCCAGGATGACCAGTTTTGCTGCCAGATGTAAGTGTGCTATAAGGTGCCATCTCCCATTGACCTTCACTTGCTTATCACTGGTCACCCCATTTAACAAAAGCAAAATTGGATCCATCGAGATCTTTATTCCCACAATCTAGTTCAACCCCATCCAAATAGACTTTATGGGAGAGCACACCCAAAGAATATGCAGCAGGGTACCCTTGTGGCTAGTACATCTCCAACAAATGTTACATGTGTTTTTTTCACCTCATAAAGCCAGCTATGTTTAGTTTAGTTTAGTTTATTATTTGATAATGCGCTCCAGCGCCAATAGCAGGGAGTGGACTGCGGACCTTTGCCTCTCAGATGTAATTACCGACAGATGATGTTTGTAAACCCTCTACCCATCTCCCCATTTAACAAACACAAGTGGTCTGGCTCCACTAAGTAGGGGATATACTGTTGCAGTCTCTTGACTAGTATTTCGGTAAATATTTTAACATCAAGATTCAATAAAGTGATGGCCAGTACGATGCACACATTTTGGGGACTTTACCAAGTTTGGCAATTAGAGTTATTCGGGCCTCTCTCATACATACTGGTAGTTGCCCCCTTGCGAGAATCAGACTTTGAAAACTTATGAAAAGGGGCTGTGAAGCCACCCGTTCCTGAGGATTTATTGGGTTCCCGTGATTAAATTGATGGAATGACCTGTGGATCTATGGGTAATTCTACGTCATTTCCTTCTTTATCAATCAATGACGATGTTCCACCTCTTACAAGGAGGCGAATTTTAGCATGGTATCAATATCTTCAGCCTTTTATAGTGTCTCATACAGTTCCTGAAAGGCCTTTTTTATGCAGTTCATCCTCATTTTCTAGGCCTTTGTTGTCTAACACAGTATGTATGTCGTATTTACCTGCTTCACCCTCGGTAGGTTGGCTAACTTACCCCCCAACCTGTTGCCATAATCATAGTAGTCCTGCTTCAGCCTTAACAGAGCACAGTTAGCTTCTAGATATAGGCAGCCCTCTACAGATTTATTTTATACTCTGCCTTCTTTGATTTAAGTTCTCCCAAGAGTTGGTCTTCCATTAGTTATCTTAAGCGCCCTGTTGCTACTGACAGAGCTATCAATTTAGCCCTTGCCACCTTCTTTAAGAGTATCGCATCATGTCCCCAGCGATGTATCCATGGACTAATTGAGCAGCAATCTCTCCTTCATTTCCTCAGCACATGCTGTGTCACTTAGGATGCCTGAAGGCAGGTGCCATGAACTCAACTGCAATGTGTACCTAAATCGTAAAATCAGGCCTTCGCCATGTTGTTTTCTGTAATGGTCATCATTTCAAAATCGACTTTGGACTTCAGACAAGAACCTCATCTGGCTCATGGAGATAAACATATTTTAGATCCTAGAGTAGGATTTTTGTACATGTGAGTTGTGGGTGTAATTTTTGGCTTGAGGATTTAGTACTCGCCATGCTTAACCTAGGCCAAGATTCTCTAGTGATTGTAGAAATCTGTGTGATGCACCATCTGCAGATACCAAAATGTCACCTTACTGAGGCATGCCCATTACTGTGCCTTTGCGCAGAACAAAAATCCTGACTCCAATTACAATGACTAAGAGAAGCGGGAGTTGCGGGGGTGTCCCCCAGATTCCTTAGTCATTGTAATGGGAGTCAGTGGTTGCGGTGGTGTCCCCCGCTTCGATTAGAAGGAAAGTGGGAGACACAAACGTTTTTTTAAAAAGGACCCTGCGGCACTGCAGAGTCGGCAGCACACATGTAAGTGTGCCGCCAGAAATGTAAGTCGGTAGGGGGGGAAGCGGGTAGGGAGATGCAGGGAATTAGGGATCTATGTGATCACTGCGTGCGCAATAAAGGAAGTCAGCATTTTAAAAGTCGACATTATGGGCAGCGCAGTGATCACAGAGATCCACAAATTGGCCCAATTTGTTAAGGAAGACTGTCATTAATGTTTCCTAGGCAATATTGGGGGTTATGAAAGGAGGCCAAAGTCAATACTTTCTCCCCAAGAATGCCATGCTCCATGACTTACCTGCCTTCTCAGTCTCTTTTCCATTCTTGGATTGTGAATGGGGTGTCTATATGAAACAGCAGTGCCACCTCCGCCCTCTTAATCTGAGCTGATGCATGTACCTGCACAGGGAAGTCTTGATGCCCAACCCTATGTTGGTCCTCCTTTTCAAGATGGATCTCTTGTAAGGCAACTACTCGTATCTGCAGTCTCTTTAGTTCCCGAAATAACTGGATTCTCTTGTGCATTTAGCCTCCTTAAATTAACTGAGACGATTGTATCAGCCATTCTCTTTCTCTCTCTCTTTATTTTCCCTTGGATGCCCTGCCCTGTAGTTCCACTATAAGTGTAGTGGTTCATTGGTGATATGTCTATTCCTTTAGCTCCTGTCAAATACAAATCTCATCCCATTCTCCCACCTTCCAAAATCTTAGCAATGCGTTATACATTGAACTTTAACCTTTAACTGACTCCCCAAAAACATGCCCATGTCTACTGGACTGAAAGAAACTCAACCCTCTCTCTGGGACAGCACAGTTTAGACATCCTTGTTGCATTTCTTTTAAAATTGTGTAATTTAGCTTTTTCTTCCCGCAGTTAATGTTACTATCTATTTCTAAGCCACCTTGTGGATCATTGCAGCTTTTACTTTCTAAGCAGCATATAACTCCTAATATTTCCTCCCCTCAACCCTCCCTCCAATGACACTCTTATTCTTGTCTTATCTAGCTTTCAAACTTTTACATATAGATGTGGCGATACCCACATTTCTCCCTGAAACCCCCTCCATCCATTACCACTTTCTTTTTTGTTTCTTTTCTGGGCTTATGTATTTTTCCACTTTTCAAATCTCAGTCTCCCCTGTTTCTCCCCAGGCATCCCCGCCTAAACAGTGGTAATAGATGTGGAATGTTGCATACCAACAAGTTTGAGGTTAGCTTCCAACATAAGGATTTTGCGAATTTGCCCATCCTTCTTGAACTCTAGCCCGAAAAGGGAAGATCTCTTACATAGAATATTAAGCTTCTGGAGTTCTTCCATTACTGGTTACATTTTATGACATCAGGCTAAAGTAGCTTTTGACATATCCTCGAAGATCTGCACTTTATTGCCCAGAAACTCCACATACTTCCATTTCCTTTCGCTGTTCAATATTGCTTCTTTTACCTTGCAATTGTGTAATTTAGCCAGTACAACTCAAGGGGGTCAATCTTTTTCTGGTTCTTGCAGGTCCAATCTGTGCACTCTATTAATTCCATTTCTGGGGTTGGAAGCGTTACTCAGCATGGTTTTAACCTGTTCCCATGCACATGTTTCAATATCCCCTCCTTCTGTCCCCTTACCTGGAGGTTGTCACTTCTGGCTCTGCTTTCAAGATCGTCACATTTTAGCTGCAGGGATTCTGCCACTTCCATGAAGTTCTTGAAATCTTCAGAGATTTGAGCCACTTTGCCTTCCACCTCAGATATCACCCTCTCTGCATGATCTATGCTTTCCCCTATGCTACTTAACTCCTTTTTATTGTCTCTGATTGCCTTAGACAGTTTAGCTCGCTGTGGCCATCTCCGTTCAAAGCATGTCTTTAATGTCATGCTTCAGTGATTGTAGCAATCGGATCAGAAATTCTGTGGTAAGGGGGTCACCCATGTTGGCACATGTATTCCCAATATCTACCCTTTCTTCTCTGGATTGTTGTGGTGGGTCAACCATTTTCTTGGTAATGCTCGGGAAGGTATGTATCCCTGACTCTTTCACCTAAAATGGGTTATTAGACATTCTCAGTGGGCCAGGTGTTCTATACATTTGTTGCTGCTTTTAGCATGTGGCTTCCAAAACCTTGTCAGTTGTGACCACTTAAAATCTATGAAAACACTGCTACCAGACACTCATTATTCAGCTAGATTGTCAGTATAGTTGGAAGAACAGCCACAAGGATGAAATACCTTTCAGGCATAAGCACTCTCCACACATTTCTTTAAATGTCATTCGTGCCTCCCGAGCACCTCCACCGTCACTAGCTTGCCACCTAGGTCACCAACATTTTTGCCCTGCGCATGTGGCAAGTAGGTGAGCTGTCATGTCTCCAGGCCCAGGCGAGTGACTTCCATCACCCCCATGGAGTGGGAGGACAAAAAGAAGGCAGACAAGCTTCTTCGCCCGCATTAGCCCCCCAGTTAGACGTTTCCCCGCGGTAAGATGGTTGGTGGGGGTGGCGGGAACCTTCCAAGAATCACTTCCAATTGTCTCGTGGCATTGTGGTGATTGTTGATCTCATAATACTGTAGCAGCTCAGCATTGCAGCAGCCTGGTTGCCATGATGTTTATGGTGCTGCTGTGCTCACAGGTGAAGAGTCACCAAGAGCGCCACCCGATGTGGGAAGGTGCCTTTCCCACTCCTGAGCTGGCATCCCCGATGGCCGCAAGCTGACAATGTGGCAGAGAGGGAGGATCACCTCCCAGAAGTTGTCCCACCAGGTGACAGCACAATCACAGCTCAGCCCCCTGGAGGGTCCTCTGCCAGGCCAATTACAGTACCACAGTTCCCACGGCACACACTTGTTCCCTTGCAGGCTCCTCCCTGCCTCTTCCTGCCCCAGTCTAGCTTGAGTTCACAGCGCAGCCTCTGTGTTCTAGTGCCTTTCCATGCACTGTTTTATTCGCATGGATCCTGCTGAGGATGTCTTGGGTGCGGGGACAGCGGCAAGCAGAGCAAGAAGTCTGTTTACTCATGCAGCCAACATGGCAATGTCCGCCATTTTCTAAACTTTTGTCTGCATTATTAATACGTAGGTAAAATCTAAAGAGAACAAAGATCCCTGCTGCACTCTATTGCATCTATAACCATTTTAACAGCCATTTTTAGTCCCCATGATGGAGAGGATCTCTCCTTTTTTATGCCAGGTTGAGGAAGATTGTCAAACCATCTATTGCAGGCATCTTCTATAACCAAACTTCTTGCAGGCAAAATATGTCATATTGCATTAGCTGCCCTCCTACATGCTCTTCCCCCAAGACATTTTGTATAACTCCTGGTGTTCCAAGAAAGCAGAGTGCAGCAGTTCAGACTGGCCATAGGGACAAGCAGTAAGTTTAGGTTTTAGAGAGGAATAGAGGTGGGCTGGAAAGCCCTGTCTCAGTGGAACAGACATGCTGGGAAATCCGGCACCCAATAACGAAAATAGTCAAAGTAAATGACAAAACCCCAATTTTTTAACAATCCTTATTAAGCTGGGACAGCATACAAGCAAAAAGGTTGTGAGCTCTCGTTTTTCCCAAGCATGACAATGGTTTAAAAACACAAAATACGTCACCATTGACATTGCATTACAAATCTTGGTTACGGAAGTGGAAAACCTCAGGCACATCCTCTGACAAACTGGCCTGCCGCATGCTCCTAAGGTAATACAGACTCTCCATCCATGTCAAGAAAAGGGCCCACGGGTATCTGGTGCATCCAACAACAGGGCTGAACTCTTTCAAATCTGCAGGGAACTAGCCAACATATCAGGCAGTCTCCTCTTCCTCTCTTCCATCCCAGGCCCTCTGCAATGCACTGGCCACACACTTCACCACCAAATCTCTGGACATCCTGAGCACCCTTGCTACCCTCACGCCCAACCTGTCCCTCAATCCCTTGCCTCCTTTGGTTTCTCACCCTCTTTCTTTGTCTCTCTCCTCCTTCTCCCTTGTCACACCCACAGAAGTCCCCAAAGTTGTCCGCTCCATGAAATTCTCTACCAAGCAGGTTTCCCCTTGCTGTTCCAGAACCATCAAGGACAACATTGGATCTTGCCCCTGTACTTGCCGATCTCTGCAACCACTCTTTTGCCACTGGATCTTTCCCCTCCTCCCTCAAGCACTCACCATGTGTGCCCCCATGAAAAAACCTTCAGGAGACCTTACGTGCCCAGCCAACTACCACCCTATTTCTGTAACTCCCTTCCTTAAGAAACTGCTGGAGAAGCTGGCCTTCACACAAATTCCCTCACACACTGAACTTGTGGGTGGTCTCCACAACCATCAATCTGGATTCTGAGCATCCAGAGGCACGGAAACTGCACTTATGAACGCCTGTGAAGAATTGCTTGCATCTCTGGACTCTAACTCTCCAGCTGTCCAAATCCTACTTGATCTCTCCTCTGCCTTTGACACGGTCAACTATTCTATTCTCATAAAACGGCCTTATAATTCCTTTGGTATCTCGGAGCGGGCACTGGACTGGCTGACCTCCTTCATAACTGACTGTTCGTCATCTTGGGCACCTTTGCATCACCTACTTCATTCTCCATGTGCGGTGCCCCCCAGGGCTCAGACCTCTCCCCCTGGCTCTTCAACACTTACCTCACTTAGCTGGCACTCCTCATTTCCATCCAGACCAGAGATAACATTGGATTACTCTTTCAATTGTAATCGTTAGCTATTTATTTTACAAAAAACGTGTATCAAATTACACAATGACAATTATATTCATGTAAAAATGTGGCTCTTTGAACCAGAACAAACACATCCCTCCATACAAACTTCATTCACAACTTCTTCATGCATTCATCATATTCACAAATGATAGAAAATTATATTTTGTTCATATCACAATAACAATGGCAATTAAAGCATTTCTTAATTCAACACTTGATTAATTTACAATGTGTCCATCTGAAAACATTCAGAGGATAGAAAAACTGTTTGTCAACATGTTTCGGTTGAGTTCTTAACGTGGGCAATTGATTCCCTGTGTGTATTATATTCAACCTTCTTCAGGACAAGAGACGTTCGCCAACTCCGCGTAGTCTCACAGAAAAGTGGGGGTGTGTAAGGCAAAGAGGCCTTGGGTCTATAAAATAAGAGAAATACAAATAGATGTCATCTCTGTTTCATGAAAACCCATTTATTGAGTAACAGCTGACTAATAAAGCTGCGTAGAACCGGCTCACCTCCTCTGATTTTTTCAGTGGCTGGCATGTCGGTTCGCTGGAATAAATCCTGGCATGAAAAATCTGAAATAATGAGCTTCACGTCGTATGTCCTACAAGGTGAAAGGACATATAAACTCGTAAGTTTATGGAAGGAGTATAGCATACTATTTTTAATAGCAGCTGTATTCTCATATTCTTTTCTGGACTGTTCAAGCCCTCCCTCAATTCTTCTATAACCTCAAAGAGGGAGCATGCAGCCATTGCCTGTGCCCAGAAGGAACTTGTACTTCAGCGGATTAAGCAGTTTTTAATTTGCATGACTTTCAGGACTTCTGTTAATTCCAGTGCATGTTGTGACTTGCATTTTATCAAAGATGGCGACCCTTTACTGTTGCAATTTTAAGTTAATAAACTGCCTACATATATCGTAGGTGTTGCATTGTAGGTTGTACCTTGTTTGTGTTATATTCTTTGTGTCGAAATGCATGTGTTACCTAATGTCTACATTTGTTCATGGTGAGTGCATATTTGCTTCATGTCTATTGCACATGCATATGTCAGTCTAACAGCAGGTCTGCTTACTCTTTCCATCTTCGGTTACATCAGGTCCATCTCTTCCTGTATTGACCCCGCACAAGGCCAATACGGTCGCCTTAATGCATAGCATTTCTCTCCTTTACGATATTGGGATGGGGAAGGGGCAGGTGCCATTAATGACATATTCATCTGTCTATCGAAAGAGGTCAGGAGCCAATCCCAACCTTCTGTGAGATCTGCTCCATCTGACACAACATCCTTCTCTGACATAACTGTTCTGGTCTGCCCTAGCCCTCTGAAACACTCAATGTTTAAACCCTCTCTAATTTCAATTACAAGTTATATGCTAGTCTAAAAATACTATCCATTCATTAAAGAACTCATTTACAAATGGCATTGAATTAACAATGAACAATCGCATATCTGGTTATGCTAAAACTGGGAAACTCAATAAGATCATGATCGCTCGTATTGACTACCCTCAAGACCGGGATGGTGTACATACTAATCACAATATGTGATAATGAATCAGTACAGTATTCACTGAGTCTTTAAAAAGGCATCATCTCCTAGTTAACATTCTCTAGGTCATAAAAGCAGGTTTTAGTCTTACCCTAGTCATCAGACTAAGATTAGTATTATTTACTTCCTCAATAATTACCTGAGAGGCCCTTAATTTCACAATGTTTATACTTGAGTCGGATACCTGCTCCACTCCAACATTCAAACCATTTGAAGGCTTTCATTTGCAAAATTGCCTTGAGTGGATATATGTTGACCCCATATTTCTCGTTGATCTCTCAGTTTCCTGGCAGTTTTCCTATTCTTTTCTATTTCCTTTTGGGTGTTTGAGACAGGGTCTACTCATATTTATTTATTTATTTATTACATTTATATAGCGCGCAGCAGCCCATAGGCATCAAGGCGCTGTTACATGTGGGGAGCTTAGTTACAGGGTAGGTACAGCTAGGAAATGCATTTATACATATGTCGTTTGTACATTGATACATTGGGATACAAAGTCGGTTTATAAGTACACTTGGGCTTACACAGCTGGGCAGGTTATAGTGGTGTGTATTAGGTGAAGAGAATAGTTTTCATGGATTTTCTAAAAGCCATGAGGGAGGCCTCGCTCCTAATGGAAGGGGGTTGGGCATTCCAGTGTGTGGGAGCGAGGTAGGGGAAACTAGCGCCACCTGCTCTTGCTCTCTTTATCAAGGGTACGCAGAGCATGTTTGCGTAGGGTGTTCTTGTGGGCCTTGTGGAAGTAGAGAGGTGGATTCTTTGGGAAAGGTAGTCAGGCGCGGAGAGGTGGATGCACTTGTGGGTCAGTGTCAGTGCCTTGAATATTATTCTTTCCTTAATTGGCAGCCAGTGGGCTGATTTTCTGGCAGCCGTAATGTGCTCCCTTTTGGGGATGCCTTGGGCTGCGCGGAGCACATTTTTCTGGGTAACTTGGAGTTTTTCCAGATTTTTTGTGGATGTCCCTAAGAACAGTGCATTGCAATAGTCTAGCCTTGAGCCAGTAATGGCTCTGGCTATGTTGGTGCAGTTCTCTTTGGACAGGAAGGGTTTGACTGCGTTAATGAGTTTAGCATGGTAGGCTGCTGATGAAGCAATAGCGTTGAGTTGTCTATTCATGGATAGGTTGGAGTCCTGATAGACAGCAAGGGTTTTGATTGCATCATATACTGGTATTTTAATAGAGTCAATAGTGAAATGGCTAAACTGGGTGTCAAGGTTTATTAGTGTGTCAGGGGATCCCACTAGCCGGAGTTCAGTCTTGTCAGAGTTGGGACATAGGCCGTTGCTGCCATCCATGTCTGAATAGTGTTGTAGATGTTGTTGAGGGCGGAGGTGTCTGTGTCATAGTTACCTGTGAGGGTGAGGAGGATCTGGGTATCGTCTGTGTAGTTGGTGTACGAGATACCTAGTGCGTTAAGGATGAGGAAAAGAGGGCGAGTAAAGATGTTGTAGAGCGTGGAGGGAGAGGCAGGATCCTTGGGGTACTCCACAAAGGATGATGGTGGGTGAGGTGGTAGCTGTGTCCGAGAATACTTGCATGGTCCTCCCTTGCAGGAAGGAGGTGATCCATGCTGTGGCATCAGGGGAGAATTTGGCCATCGATGATAGGTGGTGAAACAGAACATTGTGGTCTACAAGGTCAAAAGCTGCGCAGAGGTCAAGGAGTAGGAGTAGGGGTGGTTTACCTAAGTCTCTGACATCATCCATCTGGTTTTTTAGATCCAGTAGGGCGGTTTCTGTCCCGTGCCTAGGGCGAAAGCCAGATTGTCATAGTCCTAGAAGCATGCTTACCTCAATGAAGTGTTGCACCTGCAGGTAGGCTGCTTTGTCAAGTATCTTTAGTAGGAATGGAACTGTGGTGATAGGCCTGTAGTTGTTAGGGGAGGTGGAGTACAGTGTGGTTTTTTTGAAGTGAGGGCGGACCCAGGCTTCCTTAAGGCAGGAAGGGACTTTCCCTGTGGAAAAGGAGGCATTGCGAAGGCTGTTAGGAATGGAGCAAGAGTCTCACCACAGTCCTTGATGATTGTGGCAGGGCAGGAGTCAGCCTTGCAGTTAGATGGCTTTATGGATCTCATGATGTTGATCATGTCTTTCTCCTGTATGGACTTGAATGAGAATAGTGGGGATGAGTCTGGGTGCGGGGGGAGGTGGGGGTGTGCGTGTTAGGGAGTGAGTGTTTAGTGGCTTGTATTTTAGTTTGAAGCGAGCTCAGCTTGTTGAGCATAGCTGTTTGGATTTCGTCACACCATGTTTTATCCTTAGTGAGGTTCTGGGGCGCAGGGGTAGGGGTCTCTAATTCTCTGAGGATGGAGAACATTTCTTTAGTGGTAGATTTGGCTTCTGAGATCCTTGATTCAAAGTATTTATCTTTAGCATGATTAATTGCCTTCTTGTACTCTTTGGAGCGTACGTTGAAGTCAAGTTTGTCTTTGTCAGAGTGGGAGGTTTGTCATCGTATAAGGGCAGCTCGTTTTGCAGTACGGAGTGTGAGGAGGTCCAGGGTGAACCAAGAGTTGGAGTGGCTAGTGGGTTTGGTTTTGCGCTTTTTGAGTGGGGCTATTGTGTTAATAGCTAATTTGATAGCGGCATTGTAGGATGATGCGAGAGCCTCTGGGTCGGTGGAAAAAGGTGGCCTGAAGGCCGGGCCCTGGAGGAAGGGCAGAAGCCTTTCCTTGGTGAGTTGGGTGAACTTCTTGCTAGGCTGGTGGAAGGGGCTGCAGAAGCGAGGGGGAGTGGGTGGTGGGGATGCTGAATATGATGATTGGCATACAATTACCCTCGTCTAGTCTTTGACCTGATGTTCTCTTCATATCTGATAACTACACAGAAGTGGCAACTGTTTCTAGAGGAAATCTAATTCCCTTCTTCCTTCTTGTTGTTTGAAATTGTTTCAGTGTTTGTTTTTTACCATTGCCTTTTCATGTGTGTTAAGAGGCTTCACTGAGCTTGGTGGAAGGTCTGTGGCATCTTTTCTGTTAACAATATGGTGCTCTGTAGCCTTTGCTGCAGTGATGCAGTCCAATGCCTCTGTAATTAGAACACTCTCATTCACCAGTGTTCCTAAAATGTCCTTGGTGCATCAAGAGAATATCAACCATCTTGGTTAAAATCTGCACATTTTCCTGTTACTTAAACCTCAATAGTATGAGATGTTCCTACTAACATCACCGTGATTTCAGCAAGTTATTTTGTTCCAGAAGACATTTTTTGAGTGAGAATGATCTATGAGTTCAGAAAAAAGTGCAACACTCTTAGGGTGTGGCAGGAGCCTGTTCATGTCTAGATGTAAATTGATTAACTGAGGAGAGCAAGTTATAATTATCGCGATTATCGTTGATAAGGATCTTTACACAGCCTTAAATTCACACTTACAACTCCTAGGTCATAGTGAAAGGTTTGTCAGGAGTATCCCATTAGCCTCACTGAACAGAATGAAACTTTTTTTTATTAAGGATGATAGTTAACGACGCAAGACAAATAAGAATCCACTAACTCGCTTAATTTCGACAATTTAGATAAGGAGGTAGAATCTGGATCATCTGGCTACATTAGTGCCAGTATTTGTTTTCATGCAGGTGGTGGTGATGCAATGGATTCCTATGGAATCCGCCTGAAATTAGCCACTGGTAAATAAAGGCACTTTCCAAAGGAATCCATTGTAAATGCCCCCTGCAATCAAAGTGCCAAGGACGAGCATGCTCGTCCTTTTTGCATAGACCTGCATAATGGCCTGGCACTTAGGCGGTTAATTGCAGAGGCATTTGAAATGTTCCACCAAAGTGTTGGAAACGATGTCTCCTTTGTTTTACTCTTCAGCTTTCCACAGCTTGGTGGAAATTAGGAAATATGCACGCAGTGAACCTTTTTGTACAAAAGTGAAAACAGGCCTGTTGCAATTAGCACTTTGGGGAACATGATCCCCCGCCCCAAGTATTTATGGCCAAACTGTTTCATATGCCAACGTTTGTTTTGTTTATCATACTCCAAAAGAGAAACCACTGGGTTTCCACTCAATGATACCACCAGCATTACGTTATTTCAGCAATGAGCTCAAGTACAAGTCTCTTTTTTACACCTACACGGGGTGGTGGCTTACAGCCTCACACGACTCTAGGTGTATTTGCCCTGAAAAAGGTTGCAGGCAGTTTTGGATGCAGGATGGGTGATGAGTGGGAAGGGGGTATATAGCCTCAGGACACATGCAGACTATGTTTAACTCCCCAGATCAAATTTGACATCCACTTGCAAATTCTCCAGATGCCATCCCAGCTCTTTCCACACTCTGTGGGGCCTATACATGGAATTATCAGCGCAGAAAATAGGGTAGTCGCGTGTGCAATTGCACGCAAATCCGCCTTTGTCAATTCATGGAACCAAATGCGCTGTACTTTCCCTGGACTTGCGTGGATTTGGTGCTGGCTCGGCACGTCTGTGGGAGCCGTCGAGGGCCTTTCACAAGACTCCGAGCAGAGCTTGGGCGTGGCCTCATCAGAGGGCTGGGAAGGGTGCAGAACAACAAAAATGGGGAAGAACTTGCAAAAAAGTGGGCATTCTGAGGGAAGGCCTGCAGGCAGTCCCTCACACGCCCACTATTGCGCGGCACGAGAAGTATTCATGGATTCCATCGCGCAACGTCTTGGCTTGGAAATGGCCATGCAAGTCCTCCATACGATCCACCACCCGAAGGCCGGCGTAAGTACACTTGCGCGTAGGATTTTCAGCACGCAAGTGGGGTCGCATGTCGGATTTCATGGTGCGTGTACGAAATAGGAGTTCCAATGTAATTTAGGGGTGCGCCTAAGCAGTGTAGCAGGGTGCAGGAACGTTTTACATGGGTTCGCACGCAGATTTCCTGAGTTTTTGCAGAGTTACGATTTTTTATACGCATGTTGTCGAGGTGTCGGATACAGTTACGGGGGACCCCCAAGCACGGTTTGAAGGGTGCATGTATTCACCGGGGGAGCGGGCAAAGGTAGCTGATCAGGCAGCTTTTTTTGCTTTGCGTGTGGGCGTGTTGGGCCATTCCAGTGGTGACTTGCCAATAAGGTTACTTTGCGCAAACAATTCCATGAATACGCAGGGCGCACATTTTTTCTTCTGCACGTAGACTCACGCAGTGTCCTTCTCCGCACGCAGCCCTTGGGCGATTTCTGCACAAAATTCCATGAATCGGCCCCTGTGTTGATAATTCTGGCGCCAAGAAACGCGCTTCAAATTGCCCAAAGGAGTCTTCGGCGTCATGGGCCTTTCCACTTCGTGTATGTTATTTCTGTTGACTTTGCTCATTTGAATTGCTAGGATTTTTTGAGCTAACGTTGCACTTTTTTTTATAAAATCGCTATCTTTCCGTGTCTGATTTATAAACGATGGCAATACATTATTGTGTCCCGGTGCACAGTAAGCAACTGCGTAGCAGGGCAGCAAAGCGAACCACTTATAAACTAGCAGAATTCCATGTTGCCTAAAATGAGAAACTTGACCGCTTTAATAGGAGACGATGCAGGTTTACTGTACATTCTAAATGGATACGTTCATGAAAGCTCAGCCCTTCCGTTAAATAAACAGCGATAACTCTTTCACAGGCCCCCGGCTGCACAGACTCACGATTGCCAGCTGCTGTAATCTCAGCTCACAGCTTTACTACACTGAACACGAGTGGCCTTTTCTAAAGAAAACCTTAGTTTGATTGATGGCGGGAGAGTGCCAGCTTAAGCCCATGGACTCGATTTTTTTTACCGCCTCAGCACATTTCAAACGAATAAGACAGAGAAACAGAACAGTAATCATGAAGCGAATCCGCGCTTTTTTATGTCGTGCTAACCCAAACACAAACTCTCTTAAAAATGGGGGTAGATTATGAATCTATTTAAATTCAACTGTAGACCGGTTAAAATTAAATTTAAACTTGTGGAAGTATTTTATGGGTCTCAGATAGTGCACTGTAAAACATAATAGGACAGATTAAGGGATTTCCCGTCTATTAAAAAGGTGTGCCAGGTGTCTGCACAAGACTCTGGTTGGCTGCAGCAAGTCCAACACCTTGACTACTTGTTCACACGTGGCCTCACCAACACCACACCATGCAACCTCTCACATGCCCCACACCTGCTTGCTTCAATTTGACACGGGCTTCATACGCTATAGCCTGACCGCGCAGCCCTGCTGGTGCGTGACTGAGAACAGCTCTCCATAGTACGCCAATGTCTATCCACCATTTTTGGAGCTGGGTCACATGCTGATGCAGTCCTATCGCCTGTTGCTTTTTAGTGGTAGTTACAAAAAGGTGGTTTTGTATTACCATCATGACCTTATTTGTCATAGAAGACCTGCTGAAACAGGGCAAAGGGCAGCCCATAGCCTTTTTTCCCCGCTAATGTGAGCCTCTATACCAGTAGTGTATATTGTGGAAACTCAGGCTGGTGGCATTAAGCCGTGTAATGTGTGCTAGTGTCAGCGGTCACAGTACAGCAATGGACTCTCAGGAAGGTTGAAAAGTTCCTCCTGACAACACTGTGTAGGACTAAACATAAACCACTACACAACGGGCTGAAGTGAAAAGTCGTGAGGAATGCCGCTAGGCTGTCTTCCCTGGCTGTGGACAAAAAGCCAAATATATACATTACACTACAAGTTTGTACCTGCATTTCAGTGAGTCCTGGTCACAACCGAAGAGCAGAAAGGGATTCAGTCTAGCAGGGGAACAGCTGAATGCAGGCTGACACGGGAACAATCTTCTTTGGAATGTCCCGAAAACTAGCAGGCCCTAATTCAAGTCTCAAATGAGGCGCAAAACCTCCAGACAAGAATGCCCCATTGATTTGATTGATTTCTGTCTGAATTAAAGCCCTAAAAAAATTCCAGCCACTCACCCCCTCCTGGATACTTGATTCTGCTACAATTTCCTACACAGAACCCTCATCATCATTTCCTTGATATTATCAAGAATAGACCATACAAATGGTCTCTACCTAGGAATGCCCGATCACCTCACCAAAAAAGTAAAACACATTGAAAATACAGCATCAAGCCTACTCCGAAGACAAAAAAGAAGAGATCACATCACCCCACCACTCAGACGTGTACACTGGTTGCTAGTAAAGAAACGTATCAACTTTAATGTCCTCTACATTGCACATAAGTCAATACATGGACAAGGAGCCGAATTCCTCCAAGCAAAAAATCACTCCATACCAACCTAGAAGAGCATTAAGATCGAGCACTGACCTCCAAATAGAGACAAGACACGACGAGAAAACTAAATGCGGAGTAACCGCCTTTTCCTTTCTCACAGCCAAACTATGGAACCAACCCTTAATGAAATCAGGACGACGGAAGACCACCTAACTTTCTGGAAATGGCTAAAAACCTGGTTATTCAATTCGCCGAGATAAAAATGGACCAACAACTCCATTACAACCACCCTCACGAGCAGACCACTCCAACCACATACAATGGCCAAACCTCATCCACAAAAGCATTGACACTAGAAACCGGAACAAAGGAACTGCAAGATAAATGCCCTATAATAAGAAACAATAGTGTAGCTGCACAATACCAAGAGACCATCCAAAAACCGACTAACCATTTTCCTTTTCACCTCTACTCTACCCCACCTCACAATTACCCTACACGAATAGATGGGCTAGCGAACCACCTTGCTAAAACACCTAAACCACGCACTACTCTCAAACCAGGTCACAAACCCAATAAAATCAAACAACACGAACACTGGACACCGCCCATCTGGAAACAGTGCAAAATAAAAAGGAGTCTGTGTTGGCCTGAGATCAAGAATGTGATTTTAAGGAATAATTGCAAGGCATAAGGGAAGCAGTCGGATAAGCTATGTACATAAGACATATTTCTCTTACATTAAAGAAGAAGAAAACATTTGCAAGAGCCAAGTATTGGGCAATTAACAGTGGATAAGGTCCAGTAAGCAAGTCTTTAGAGGCCAAGAGGAGCAAGAACACCCAGTATAAGTAAATCAAATAGCTGTAAATAGGAGGTCGAAACAGACACATTTGCTGTCTCCTCACACATGATTCAGAAGTCGAAAACAATGGCTTTTCATTAAGCTTCGGATGAAGATAGTGATGTACTTACAGTCCCTTAAATATTCCAGAACAGAGAGCAGGCTACAAGGACAACTACAGATGGGAAACTTTGGCTTATGGCTGGACTGATGAGAGATGATGGATTAATTGGGAAAGTGGGGAGTAATCTCATGTGACTCAAGCACCTGGGTTTCAATTTGCTTATGTGCTGCTAACAAGCTGAAAGTTCAAGGTTGGCTGAGAATGCCAACCAATCAGAGAACAATGTTGCATAGACCAGTCCACTGCCATTTTCTCCACTGGAATCATTATTATATGTATTTCGAGGCAGTTGAAGGTGTGCCTTACAGATAAGGGGCAGACAATGAAGATGTACCACCTATGCATACCTTAAGTACACATGGTCCCTTAACCAATCCTTCCCTTCAATAGGTTTTGCAGTTTGCCACATAGGATGGCATCATAGATAGCGCATATTTTAATTAACTAACATTTTAATTAAGGCAATCAACAATGATAGCGCATATTGGGGTATGTAACCTCTGTATAATCAAGTTTGTGTGTGAGTGTGCGAGCATCAGTCTGTTGTTCGCCAGCTTGCCCTCCTTTATTACACTGAGAATAAAGTAGTATTTTGCCATGTTTTCTGAGTCTGTCCAGTTACTTGGTTTGAGATCTTTATTGATAATTCCATCTAGCAGAAGAGATGCTTCAAGGTGCTAGAGCACAATAACATAACATAGACTGGCTAAAGTGAGTGACTGTGTGAGTAAGTGAATGGGTGAATGAGTGAGTGAGGTTGTAACTGAATGAGCAACTGCAAGAGCAAATGAGTGAGTGAATGAGGTAGTGAGTGAGAAAACACACTTGCAAATAACAGATTTTTTTCCATCCATTCACAACTGTGTGGCTGTAGGCCTCAGAATCTTATAAGTGTTTAAAAATTACTGAGAACACAGAAATGAAGTGTTGTGTGCAGAAATGGGAGTGCATTTGGACAGAAGCCAGTATGAGGCGATTCAGCAGTTTAAATGGTAGGAATATACTGTTTCCAATGGTGGTGTTGAAAGGTTATCTCTAAATACAATCTGGCAGTAGGTTGAAGAAGATAGGAAGAGCAAGAAAGCCTTGGACATAATGTACTAAAACACTGAAGAAATGCGTCACACTCAAAGCTGCTTTTTCTGGTTTAAGGTTGCAACATTTATTGCATGGTCCGTGAAATTTGGGAATCTACCTAGTCTTGCTAATTTCCATAGGAAGTCAGGAAATGCTTATGACCAACGGGGAATAAGTGTTATTTTGACCTCTAGTAAAATGACCAATTAGGATTTGTTAAAATGTAAGGTCCATGTTAGCATACACTGTTGTGCCATTTGCTGCCATTGTATAAAACCCATTGTATATGTATTACAGAGTTGAGATGTTCATTTTCCAACTGTAAGAGCAGTGAATAAGCAAATTCACTCCCAGACGGCTGAAGTCTCTTCCATGCACAAGAGTATATTTATTGTCAGGATGGCTGGCTACAGAGAATTATGGCTGAGAATTAACCCTTTAACAACTGAGCAGGGTGGTAATTCCAAATCAAAACATCTTGTGCCATGACACTTATTTTCCCCAATGTAGATTTTTGGGATTGACTAGGGGCCATAAGCAGAAAGTATAAAGTGAGTGATTAGATCCTGTGTGTATTTGGCATGTTTATATACATCGTGAACATGTGTGCTTCATTTCCCTTTCGATGTATATGTGTCTGAAAGGGGGCGTTCTCTCAAAACATTTAATGTTTACAAATATTGCCATTAATACAAAATATATATTGGCATTTAAAACAAAAAGATCCTATGTAACATAAGCAGAAGATCTGCTGTAAAGTCCTGGATCTGGAGCCACCCATTTTGTATGCAGAAAAAGTGTAATCTGTTTCTTCAATGCAATGCTCTTGTGGCAGTAATCAAGCAGGAACCCCCTACTGGCAGCTTGAGCTTGTTACTGCCCGAGAGCAGAGGATTCAAACACTCATTCACAGGATAGGCACTCCTACAGTTTTACATTGGATGTACCAATTCACCATACTAGGGACATATTGTTATGCACAGTGACCAAAGCGAAAGGTGCGACACTAGGGCGCAAGAGTTAAGCCAACTAAGCGTTGGTTTGTCGAAATGGGGTCAACATGACTGACTCTGCTTCTTCAATTTACCAGACCAGGGGTCCTGAGGGGTGTCAAGGACGGAGCGCTGAAAGGGTATATGGTTTAAATACAGACATGAGATCACTTCAGGAACGAGCTAGAAAGGCCAGATGTACCACCCAAAATACAAATGACCAAAGGGGGCATCAGTGTCACATAGTTGGGAAGAATTGGGTGAGTGTGTACATGGTTTAAAAGCAAAGCTGGATTTTATCCTAGGTTGGGCACAAGGCAATGATATGATAGATTATTTATAACACGCTTAATACCCAGAGGTTTTTTTAGCGCGGACCCGGGGATTGAACCTGTGGTGCTTGAAGTTGACTTGCTTCCAAGGCAAGCACGTTGCCCCTGAGCTATCCCCCCGACACAAATGCACGCAGAAAAAGCCTGTATTATCCTTGCATAATGGGTCAAGCCTCCTCCAGCTGAGACTCAGAGTTAGCTAGTACATAACAGACTGGGGATGTTTATAGTGAGGGGCCAAACAAAGCGGGGTTTTGGGGAACCAAGGAGATGCAGAAGAGTACAAAAGAAAGATGCTCAGTGGGCAAACCGTTGGGTAGCAAGAGAAAAGAAACAGCAGGAACAGAGGGTGTGTCATATACTTTCCTCCAATGAATGGACACAAACACCTTTAGTTGGCCCTTACATGGGTCAGGAATGCAACACATTCGGAAGAGAGCATACATAGATAGATTCTCTCTTTTCAAGCATGAGAAAAAAGGGTTTGACACCTTGCAGAGTAGCAAAGGTAGCAAGAATTGGTTGGAGGTGTTTAAACTATTGGCACACGGTATTGTGGGAAAAGGATTGTTTGACATCAGGGCGGGCTCCTAGGACAAGGACCAAAGAGCAACCCATCATTGGGGGAGAAAAAGTAGGGGACAAACTGAGCAGTGCAGTATGGGGGCGCAGCAGTTTTCCAGTAGGTCCCAGAGGGTAATTGCAAAACAATGTCCCAGAATGGCAGATGGGACAGGTAGCAATAGGTCCTGGTGGTTGGGAACAAGGTCAACGCATGAACGATTGGAGACTCATAACTTACAGTTAACAACTGGGTGGATGGGGAGAGAGCAGCTGGGAATGGCAGAGGGGCACAGATGTCATGAAAGGTCTGGAAACTTGCGAAAGCACTTCAATGAAGGGGCCTGCAACTAAGGTACTGCATGCTGCTTCCGGCACGTATACTCTGCTTGTGGGGTGCAGGGCTACCCAGAGAATCTCTACAATAAAGGGAACTGAAGCAGTAACGAGCCAGGAATTATATAGATGATGTAGAAGGTTAGGGTGCTGTAGAGGAAGTCAGAAATTCAGGGACAGGAAATGGAACACAAGTAATTTAGTAACAAAGAAATTACATAAGAGTGTTGTGAGTAGGTTAGGCAGAAAGGTTTGTGCAGGAACATATGCGTATTTGAACTATCCCCGGTACTGGTAGCCCTATGTAACTGGTTGGAGTCATTAGTTCATAAGCGCCTAACATTCTGGTCGAATGATATGAACATGGTGCAGGCTATTGTGAGAAACCTGAAGGTGTCTCTCAGGGGATCTGTCATGCAAGTGGCCAGAACACGGTCATCGCTATTGGATCCAGTTCCTGGGGGTGGACCAGTGCAGGAGGATCACCTGGATGAGGGATCCTCAGGGAATTGAAGTGGGACACCGACGGGTGAGACGTGGAACCCTTTCCCTTTAACACCATTTCCCCATCCTACCCTGTAGGATATTCAGAGGTTCTACCCCCCCTTTTCCAACGCGAACACTTTCCTACACCATGCCAGACAACAGACTAACACTCTAGCCATTTACCTGAAATGTCACAACACAAGGGTCAGGCGTAGTCAGACAATTGACAATAACTATGCACAATTGACAGCCCTGTGCTTTCCCGACAGGGATTAAAGGCATAGCACGAAAGCACACTTTGAGCAAGGCCAGACACACGAGGAGGCAGCTATTCCGGACTGGCAGTTCAAATGGAGGAGAAAGGCGGAGGGACCTGGAAGGACGAGGAGGAGGAAATTGCCCTTGCCCTTTTCAACTCAGACCCGAGAAGCCTCCGAAAGGGAAATCACAAGACCGAGAAGTCCAACTGGCGTGTGGCGTGACAGGTGTCAACGGCACACAGGGCCCTCCCACGCTGATAGCCAAAGCGTGAGCACTATTTGCAGTAAGGAAAACCCCTGAAGCCTCCACAGGTTTCTCTCCTTTTGAATTGCTCTATGCTAGAGAACCTAGAGATGTCCAGGACATGCTCTGGGAAACCTGGGAACATGAGAAGAGGCACCCATTCCTATCTCACAAACTGCCACTAGAATGCAAGAACATATGAAATGAGTACCATATCTAGTCTGTATTCATATGGAAAAGGCCCAGAGCCATCAGAAATCCACTTATGACAAGAAGGTGAATTTAAGATTATTCTCTATAGGACAGAAAGTACTGGTCCTCTTACCCACCACAGAAAACAAGCTTGTCTCCAATTGGCACTGACCCTGTAAGTTATTAGAATTAATGGGAACCTGTACTTATAAAGTAGCCCAACTGGACAAAAAACGGAAGGTCAATTTGTATCATTCATGTAAAGCTCTTGAAAGAGTGGAAAGAGAACCCGTCAGCCACCCAAGCCAAAGTACTAGCCTGCCAGATTCCTGAAGAGATAGATAACTTCGAGTTGATTCCTCCAGAGCTATCTATCAAATAACAAGAAGGTCAAAAAGATGTAGTCACCTCATTTCCGATGTAATCTCAGAAAAGCCAGCAAGAGTAAAAGGCACATACCACTACATTAGAACACCCAATAGCAGAGGTCTTTAAACTGTGGGGGGCGCGGCTGCATCCCACAGGGCGGCGCCAGAGCCCAGCATGAAATGTAAAAAAAAATAAAAAATAAATACATATATATATATTTTTTTTAATTGGAGGAAATGGGAAGGGGCAGCTCACATGGTCAGACTTGGCCATAAAACGGTCTTAGGCACCAATGAAAAAATGGCCAGCAGTTGCAGATGGATATTCAGTGTTTAGTCATAAGACTGTATGAATAGTACCCATGGGGTTGTTTTTTGTTCAAATGTAAACAAATGGTGATATTTAAACAATATTTATTCAGCAACAATGGTCAAAACTAGCTGCATAGTGAAGTAACTCCTCAAACTGGCCCACATTGCCACGAGGAAGCAGCTATTCCGGACCGGCGGTTCAAATAGAGGAGAAAGGAAGAGAGACCTGGAAAGATGACGAGGAGGGAATTGCCCTTGGCCCTTTCAACTCAGACCCGCTCAGAAACTACAAAGACCAAGAGGCCTTAGGAGAGGCTAGTGTAAAGTGTCAAAGTGGTCCCACGAGGGTCGAACAAAACACCTTGTACACTTGAAAGTCTTTGACACATGAGAGAAAACTGATGGAACTGTGAAACTGCCAAATGTGAACCCGACAGAGGGATGCCTGCGAACTGAGGGTAAATAGTAGTACACCCGAGAACATTGTGATGACAAGTTTTAACCCGGCTGAGGGATGTCCACAATGGATAGTTGGTGAAAGAACATTGACACTGTTAAGTGATATGTTTTTGAGTGAAAGGCCGTAGTGAACACAATTCAGGGAGGCTAATTTTGCAAGAAGGATCAGAGCCCATCGTTGAAAGGAACTGTAACCTTGTGCTGGCGAGGCCCAGGAGTTTGCTGTGCTCAAAGTTCCTGCCTTGTCCCATGCTAAAAATGTGGGGGAGGGAGACCAAGCCATACCATCCTGACTTATCATTTGGTGAACACTTCTTTCTTTTCTTGAAAACATTATCCCACACTATTTTGTAACTTAGTTGTAAGGTTTGGCAATGGGTTTTTTAGTATAGGCCCTTTTAATTTGACAAGACACCACTAGGGCTGCTTTAATATTATTTGATGGTCGTAGCTTGCTCCCATCTTAGATTTAGGTTTTGATTAGGTGTTTTTCCCACCCATTATACAGATAATAAACACTGTTGAAGTCTGATCACTTGTGTCTGTCTTTACTGTTGCCACCATGCATTCCTTACACTATTAACAATCAATTCGCACATTGCCCCACATCCATGGGGAAGGTTAGACATTTGGTGCTAGTGGGTCTAAAGGTGAACACCGAACTGAGAGGTAGTAACGTTCTGGGGGTCCATAGTGTGACAGCTGATGCACTTTGTCATTCGCAGATGTCTAGGTTCAGATAGGTGTGGCCCCAGCTGAAGAGCGTTATGGCCTATTTCGACAACAGACACTGGGAGATAGTGATTTGAAAAAAATTATGAATGAACTTGGAGAACATACACTGTCGGGGCACAAATAAATCCTACAGGTGCTGCTTCAGACAGTGTAAAGAGGCAACACAGGGCCTGGGACTATAGCTTGAGGGCACAGCGCAGGGTTTTATGCCTTGGCTAAAGACAAGACAAAGTACTGGGTAATGGGACACCTGGCAGCACTTGTTGTATGATAATCATGAGGATGAACATCAGGGAAACATTGGAAAAAATGGTTTGTAGAAATAGGGGATGGATGGAATGATCCTAGAGGGACAGATGGGGAAAGAGGAATGCAGCTACAATGATAGCCGGCAGGGTGCGAAGGAAGGAAATGAATATAGAGAGTGAGTAAACTCAAAAATGAAGGTTTTGAACTATATCAGTTTTGTGAGTGGTATTTAATCTGACACTATGTGATGGGACCAGACCCACAGCACTGAGGGAAGAAAAAGAGTGGGTCAAACAGCCTATGTTGGGGTGAGCAGGGAACAGTAAGCAGTAAAAGGTCAAAGTAAGGGGCAGATGAGGGTGGGGAACTCTAGTGGTGGCAGCCACCAAAGAAATATGGCGGAGTCAGAGGAAGTAAAGTAACGGTTATCAATCAACAAGCAGGAGTTTGTTGGGAACAATAGGTTGTCTTGGCAGCATCAGCAGAGCAAGTACTTTGCAAAGGGTACAAATACTGGGGAAGTAGGACATTATGAAGAGGTCGATGACCTAGGAAACGTATTAAAGGGGCAAGAGGAAACCAAGGAGTGTCGTAAGAGGTCAGGAGACTGTGGGAGCCAAGGAATTGTGTAAGAGGTCTCAAGATCAGTGCAAATCAAGTAAACTGGGTAAGAGGCCCATAGACCTGGGGGAAACTAACAATATTGTAAGAGGTTGAGACTCCTGAGGAAGCAAGTAATGGTGTAGGCGGTCAAGACATCTGGCAAAGGAAATAAGGGTGTAAGAGGTCCAGGGACCGGGAGAAACAAACAATTAAGTGGCACAATACTTGGAGGAAGGGGGTACAAAGGGACATAGGTAATGGGTGGGGTAAACTGGGAACCAATGCAATACGCTCAAAAGAAGTGGGAGGTTCAGGGAGAGGGAGTAATGGTAAATATGCAGGGTGAATGAGGTCTGGGGATGAGCAAGTGGCCAGGGGGAAAGACATTTGCAAGGAGGATTGAGGACCTGGTGCTCCAGTAATCTTGGCACAGAGCGGAGGAAAAGCAGCGGGGGAGGAGGTGTTGAAACCATGGAGTATGAGGAGGCCAGTCTGGGAAGGTAAGGCCATCATTCGCAAGAAGGATGGCATGCGGATGGCAAGGGGCAAAAAGAACTGTAAGGATGTCAGTTCGGAGTAGAGCCATGAACCTGTGTGGCTAAACAGAACACCTGTTAGATACCACCTACCTAATACAAGCAGCTGCAGCAATTGCCTACATACAATTTGGTGTCCACTTGTTGATTTTAAAAGGTGGACCTTGGGGTAGGGTGGGGCGTGGGGCACTGGTTTGAGATGGGAATGGCCTGTGGATCAAGGGGTCGGGAGTTAACAGGGATAGACATGAGAACTGCAGGGGCCATGTTTGGGCTGTTGCAGCAAAGCATAATGCACACATGTACCTCTGATTTACCTGTCTGCTGGCATCTCTCAGCAGCTGCCTTTTGGTTTGGCAACATAATAGTCAGCAAGCAAGTGCAGCAGCCAGGATCTGTCTTTAACAATGGGCAATCCTGCATCTAAATTAATGTATATAATCGTGAGACCCAGCACTGACAGCAGATGACAAATCTAAACGTAAGCCATGTCTCTTTATAACATGGTGGTTTATGGGACTCAACAATTATATTGGCCTAAATCCTTTGGTGTCAAATTATGGTTGGCTTGGTTTAAAGTGACCTAACTGTCAAAGGCCCTCATTACAAGTCAGGCGTTAAGGGTTTAACGGCGCCATCGGCGCCGTTAACCCTTAACGCCTGATTCACACTTTAACGCCTGCTTTTTGCAGGCGTTAAAGTCCAAGGCGCTAAGCGACCTTGGTGCTAATTAGGGCACCGTAATTTACGGTGCCGTAATTAGCGCCTTCCCCATCCCCATTATGCCCTATGGGGCAAAAATGGGAATGGGGAAGGGCAAATGGTGAATGGGGAATTACCGCCCCACTCACCTTGGAATGGGGCGGTAATTCCGCCATCCACCATGGCGGAATCCGGCATGGACCATGGTGCTAACAGCACCATGGTCCAGCGCCGGAGTCGTAATGAGGCCCAAAGTCTCTTAAGTATGCTCTATCCGGGACTCGGTTTCACAAAAAACTGACCATTTGAGCTCTTCCCCAACAAAGTCCTTTGTATTTACTAGGAAATGGTTGTCACCTCCCAGGAAGGTAGGAACTGCTCCAAGGGGACAGGGAGAGGTCCAGTGTGTCAAAGGTCAGGGTCTGCCAGGCCAAAGGAAATCACACCATCGTAGTAATGAACAAAGACTCTAATTACTACTTTTTAAAAAGCATTAGTTTTTTCACTTGTTCATACAGCATAACAAGTAATCACAAACTTAGTATTCTGTACCAACACTAAAAGGTGAGGGAAGAATAGTATAAATGCGTAGGATACAGCAGGAGGCCTGCGAGCAACAGTGAGCATATAAAGGAGATCCACAATACAGGCTGTTTATAAAAAGTGCACAAAGTATTCATCCAGAGGAAGCATAGGGCAACTAGGAATAATGCCAGCAAATCAGATTGGCTCAAAGCAGTAAGGCATCAATGTCCCTCATACAGACCTTTTCAACAAGAAGTTACGAACATATACCCATATGCCTTAGGGTCTGGAGGTGATTGGTATCACAGCGACATATAGTTCTTCATTATCATTGGCCCACGTAACATCATTCAGCCAGATATCAACCACGCGGGGTGACCTACGAAGGCAGTTCATGAGTATACATTGCTTCGTTATTAGGAACCCCAAATTAATTTACATTGAAGTATGCAGAACCTTGAGTTGAGTGACACTCTACTGGTGAGCTTGCACATGTTGCACCAGTCGTCATCAATTGCACTCACTGCCACATAATAATGTTCCCAGCTAGTTCACAGTTTAACCAGTGCCACTGGTTCAGCCCAAGTTTAGCAACTAAAAGGTTTTCAGTTTGAGGAGTTGACAATGTATGAAATGATAGTATATTCCTGCGGTTCACTGGGGAATGTGGGCCATTTTACCTTACATGTGTCAACGTACAAGTAGATGCAACATCCTTAAGCGACAGGAAAACACAGTTTGCATACATGTCCCCAATCCTATTGGGCCAAACGGCCTGCCAACTTGCTCGGGTGGACATATCCGTAGTGGGTGGTGTAGAGGAGCAGTTGAATGCATTTTCCCTAACTCACGCCTCCTCACTGCCATCATACTGGAACAGCAGGAGAAGGGCCCTATATGGGACCCCATGTGTTATGCCTGTCCCGCATTGAGTGTTCGAGAGACGATATGCACTCAGACAGCTGTATTGAGTGTACCCTCACACTGACAGTGTGGAAGGATGCTGTATGGAAGGATGTCAGCACACACCTTTAGACATCATGGAGCGCTGAGTAAAATCTGATGAGGGCAGAGTGATGTCATAAAGAAGCTATAAAAAAGCCATACTGAAACGATATGAAAATGAGAGACAATGTAACTGAAGTGATAAGAGAAACATATAAAAAACGATAAAGTAATCATGAATGCAAAAGAAGATAAATGAAATTATTGCGTCGCTGTATCATGTGATTATGGACTGTGAAAGACTGAAAGAATTGCGTCACAAGTATTTTAAATCTTAAAATAACTCAATTGATTTGAATGAAATTAAGGATCTATGGAGAATATTTATGAGGGGCAATGATATTAATCTGATTTATTTTATTGTTGTATTTTATCTAAAGATTGTTGAGATTTTAAGATGTATTGAATAGTTTCATATTTATGTATTAGCTGTTTTAAAATTGTAATGGTGGTTATTGTATGATGTGTGCATATGTTTTGCGTTATACAAAGCCAGTTGGCTAAAAGTATATCTAATAAACTTAAACTTAAAAGAAGATAAATTGACTTGCTGATCAATAAGTGTAAATATGCAGTAGCACAAGGTAGATGAGATACATAGAAGCTTGCTATAGCGGAATATATAAGGTAGCTAGGACGGCCATGATGGGAAATTGGACACCGGCTAGTGCAGAATTTCAATTCAACTACCTCAGAAAGAGACCAGGGTTGAAGAGTCAGGAGACGCCGGAAGAACAGCTTCATGTGCAAAACAAAGAGGAGTCTGGGTTGGTTTGGTATCAAGGCTGATATTTCTAAGGAATAGCTGCAAAGCACAAAGGAAGGCCGCAATGGACGAGACATATATATCTCTCGGATTAAAGAAGAAGAAAAAATCTGCAAGAGCCAAGTATTTGACAATTACAAGTATATGAAGTTTATACAAGGTAGAGTGAGCAAGTCTCTAGAAGCCAAGAAGGCCAAGAAGAGCATTGACACTCAGTATAATTAAATCAAATAGCAGTAAATAAGAGGCTAAAATTGACAAATTCGTGGTCTCTTCACATGTGACTCAGAAGTTGAAAACAAGGGCTATTCATTAAGCATTGGATGAAGATAGTGATGTGCTTACACTACTTTGAATGTCCCAGAACAGAGAGCAGGCTACAAGGTCAATACAGATGGGAAACTTTGGCTCATGGCCAGACTGATGAGAGATGATGGACTAATTGGGAAAATGGGGAGTAATCTGACATGATTCAAGCACCTGGGTTTCAGGTTCCTCATGTGCTGCTAGCCGAGCAAAAAGACCAAGGTTGGGTGAGAATGACAACCAATCAGTGGGTGTAACGGGCAACCTGCTATACAAGGTTGCATAGGCCAATCCGCTGCCATTTTGGTCGCTATTATCAGTATTAAACTTATTTAGAGGTAGTTTGAAGCGTGTCTCACAGATAAGAGACAGCCAATGAATACTAACCGGTATAAATTCTATAAGTAGACATGATCCCCTAACGAATACCTCACACTAATACTTTTTATGGTTTGCCACTTGGGATGACATCATAGAGGATGCATATTGGGGTATAAGACCTCTGTGTGATCAAGTTTGCGTGTGAGTGTGCAAGCATCAGTCCAACGTCTGCTGGTGTACCCTGCTTTATTAAACTGAGAATAAAGTAGTACTTTGCCTTATTTTATGAGTCTGTCAGGTTATTTGGTCTGAGATCTTTATTGGTAATTCTATCAAGCAGAAGAGATGCTTCAAGGTGCTAGAGCACAGTGTAATACTGGGTGAGTGCCAGATCGGCAGATATTTGCTGTAAGGTTTCATTGAAATCGTTGCCTCAATTCTTTTTTGTCATATCTAGAGCATGGTTTTAAACGGGTCAAATTGACACAGATCATTATAATTATCGCAATGAGTAATGTGCAGATATTGGAATTGCCACCTACTAGCCATCCTATTTTCACATGTGGGGGTGATTTTTTCGGCCTGACATTTCTACTATCCAATAAAGCTCAAAAGCCAGGGCTTTGAACCCACCTGTGTCATATGGTGTGGTAAAATTTCACCACTTTTTTCTCACTGCACAGAATGCCGAAGGAATTAGGATATCATATTATGTAGTGTGTGGAAGTATTCCTTGCCAGGCCAGATAGGGATATTTTGAAATATCTACAACAGTTTCGGCAATATTACCATTTTCACCAATGCTATACGCCCCGCCGATGACAAGGGTATTTGTTTTCATTTATTTAATTTGCTAATCATATGTGTTCTATATAGTCCATAGTTATCATGAAATAGCACATGATGGGTTGACATAAACCCTTAAGTATTGTATCCGATCCACCCACCATTTCAGTATATTAATGCCCAGGAGGTGTGCAGTGACATCTCTGTTGGGAAATATTTCGGATTTAGATTGATGAGTAACCCTGAAAAAGATCTATTTCTAATAACGTCACTAGGAATTGGGTCGAGGTTGATGTGTGGGTTTCTAAGATATAGCAGCACATCATCAGCACATAAGTAATTCACCTGAGATGCCCCAGCTATACAAATGCCTTATGGGCATTTTTCAGTCTGATCAAGTCTGCCAATGGTTCCATGACTATTGCAAAGAGCAATCGGAATAGTGGGCAGCCCTGCCGTGTGCCTCTGGCCAATTGTATGGGCTCTGATACCTGGCCATTTGTACAAACCCTGGATAGCGGCAGGGTGTACAACAGCTGTGTATAGTGAACAAACAAAGGGCCAAACCCATGCCTCAGTTCTGCAAATAGAAACTGCCACAACAGCATGTCAAAGGTCTTTTGTGTCTCGAGTGACACCGCCACTGTGTGGGTCACTGGATCAATCTGAGCCATAATGTTAAAATGTCTGCGAGTATTCAAAGTTGTTGAGCGGCTGGGAATGAATCTGGTTTTGTCAGAGCGGTTCACATGTATTTTAAATGGCATAATGTGATTAGCGACTAATTATTATGGGTATTAAAATATATGCAAAACTCGAGACAGTGGCCGGTATGAGCCACAGTCTAAGGGAGATTTGTCGGTTTATGAAGTAATATGATAGTGGCTTCCAAGGCTGTTGGTGGAAGTACTCAGGATACTATCGACTTTTCCCACATGGACTTCACATGTTTTATGAAAGGGTTGCTAAACATCTTGTAGAATTTTGCATTAAGCCCATCCAGTCCTGAGGATTTCCTTTTTGGTAGATCGGCAATGGCCTTAGCTATCTCATCTATTGTGAGTGGTTGCTCAAGCTGGTCCCTCATTACATGTGTTAGCTCAGTTGTAGGAAGCTCATTGAGGAAGGTCTTCATGTTGTCAGATGCCTTAACATCTTGGAGTGAGTACAAGCTAGTATAACATTTGTGAAATACATTATTCATTGCTGCAAGAACATGGACTACTTCCCCCACCTGATTATGTATGAGCGGTATGATCGTATTCCCACTTTCATTTCTCAGGAGCATTTATAAGTGTCTGCCTGGACGGTGAAGAGAGACAGGTGTACACATCATCTCTAGGGCCTACCACCTCACCTTGGTCATACTAGAATAGCAGCAAGAGAGCACTGTGTGTGACACCATGTATTGTCCCAATACCGCATGAAAGATATGAGATACGTTATGCACTCAGACAACCGTATCAAATGTACCCTCACACCGACGTGGTGGAAGGATGCCTGCATACACCACATGAAATAGAAGAGGTATAGAGAAGCCAGACCAGAGCAAAGTGCTTTCATGAAGAGAAGACATGAGGACGCACTGAAACGATATGCAAATACTTGATGAACAAAGATGTAATTGAACTAATAAGAGAAACATGCATGCAGAGACAAATAAATCATATTAATTGAGGAGATAAGTGTTAAGAGGATTAATGAATGTATTTACGCAGAAACACAAGGTAGAAAAGATATCTGTAGAAGCTTCCTGCAGATGAAAACATAATGCAAGGAGAGAGGCCATGAAGAAAAAAATGGGTGTAAGACTTGTGTTAATATCACTAAGCTACCTCAAGACGGACCAAGGCTGCAGAGCTGAAAGGCGCTGGAAAAACAGCTTTGTGCAAAGAATAAAGAATGTCTATTGACCTGGGATCAAGGATGCCACATCAAGGAGCTACTATTGAAGCTAAATCAAACTCCCTCAATTCACGTATCACCAAAGCCAATTCCCAAACCAAAGAAATCTTTGCTATTTTTAATAAACTCATCACCCCGCCCACTAGGCCTGACGAAATCATTAAAGATGAAGCTTGGTGCTCAGGTATACAAACTGCCATGCTCAGCAGAATTTACCTACTCCAAACAAAAATTAGGCAGCAATACAAAGCCATACCACACCAGAACCTGCCTCCACAGCCAGTCCCTGACACCATGAACTCCAATGACGTGCTATTCTCGTTCCGTGATGTCACAGAACCAGAAGTCATCAACCTCCTCCAACACCTCAAACCCTCTATGTGTAAAGGTGACATTTGTCCACCTAATATCGTCAAAGAATGTGCCGACTCCCTTGCCCCTCTCCTAACTGCTTTCGTCAAAGCCTCCTTCAAAACAGGCACCGTCCCGGCAAGCCTCAAAGAAGCTTGGGTTTGCCCCCTTTAAAAAAAAAACACGCTGCACTCTGCCTCGCCCTATAACTATCGGCCCATAACCACCATACCGTTCCTCCTAAAAATCTTGGATAAAACGGCCCATAACCAGATTCAACATTTCTGTGAATCTAACTCTATCAGAGGGAAAAGACAATCGGGATTCTGTAAAGGCCACAGCACTGAAAACGCCCTGGTGGACCTTAAAGACCAAAGGCAAGCCAGAATTCCTCCTACTCCTGGACCTCTCAGCTGCCTTTGATCTTGTGGACCACAAGATTCTCACTTCACAGCTCACCCACGCCGCAAAGTTCTCCAAAGCAGCCCCCTCATGGATTGCATCATTCCTGGAAGGCAGAGTCATGAAGGTCTTCTCTAGCCAGGCTTGTGCAGCTCCCACCACTATCCACTGTGGAGTCCCCCAAGGCTCCTGCACAGCCTCCACGCTCTATAACCTGTTCACTAAACCGCTCTTCGACAAACTGGATGCACCTGGCATATCCTACACAAATTATGCTGACGATACACAAGTACTCCTTCCCCTCTCCGGTTCCTATGACCTAAATGCAGAAGCCCTCTATCTCATATACGCTACCATCCAAGCTTGGATGGCGGCTAATGGCCTTTGTCTTAATGGAGATAAGACCGAGATCATCATTCTCGGCCCGAAAGCTACATTAGCTAGACTAGGCAACCAATACTGCAACTTCAGCATAGATAATACCATCATCCCCGTATCCTCTTCTGTAAAAACCTTAGAGGTTTACATAGATTCCACCCTATCTATGACACGGCAGGTCAGCGCTATCGCCTCTGCCTCAGCTCACACCATCAAACTTATAAATGCGATAAAACCCTACTTGTCCAAACCTGTCTGTCAATAGCTAGAGCCACCATTGCAAGATCCCCAAATTCTTGACCACCTTCACCGGAGTAGGAAGTTCATCTAGTGTGGGGCGCCAAAAGGAATTAGACCATGCTGCAGAAGTGGAAGAAGAACCCACCACCAGAATTTCGGTCTTGTACCCGTCCACCTTCAGCCAATTCGCACTCATCTAGTTACCCACGAATAATCTGAGTATGTACATGGAAGGATATCTATCAACTGTACCATATTCAGGAATGAGGTTGAGATCAGGAACATGTCAATCCTGTGCAACATGTCGTTCACTGCAAAATGTATAAGCACGTTGCAGTGGGTTCAAGGCCCACCATATGTCACTAAACTCTAAGTCACACATCCCGGATAGCATGGCAAGGGCCATGCTGGTCGTTGTTCTGTGGGCTGTACTGGTACGATCAAGCGTAAGATCCAGAATATTAAGGTGTGTGTGGCACAGCTCAAAGATAGTGCCATAGAAAACAGGGTCATCAATATTCGGTCCATATGTATTTATTAAAAATACCTCAATGTTCTGTAGCATCCCATGTACCACTACATATCTGCCTATCGGGTCTATTTTTGTTTGAATAAGGGGTAAACTGCAGCGATTTGTGAATAATCATCAGAATCCCTCTCGATTGTGTAGAATAGGAAGTGAAACAATGAGATCTTCCCCAGGCTTTGGCAAAGGTGAGATTAACAGTGGATAAACCATTTGTCTCCTGCAGGAATAAAACATATGCCATATGTCTCTCTATGTGTGCAAGGATCCTCCTGGCCTTCACCGGGTTACCCAGAACTCTACTATTCCAGCTCAATACTAGTATGTCAGCTTGCTGCAGCAATGCGCAAGGTCAATTCTGCTAGGACAAGTTTAAGTGCAGGCGCTGTAGCCATCTTTTCCTCACCTTCAATGTCTAATGATACAACAAACAACCAAGATATTTTAACATAAACAATACTTTCGGGGGCGTGGCTAGGGCAGCCATGGAGTAGGACGTGCTTCCTGAGCAGCTCCGGAGGATCCAACATATGGTCCGTGAAAACTACCTTTAAAAACGCGCCACTGGTTCGAGGATTGACCGCACATGCATGGGAACGTGTGTTCTGCTCACTGTATAAAGACCGAGAGATTCGTATGTGGGATTCTGGAAGAACTGCTCGGCGAACGACGGCGGCTGCTCGGTCCATTGTCACACAAGATGGCCGACAACAAAGGAAACAAAATTGGAGCACCCGAAGCGGCAGAATAGAGACGGCAGCCGCGGGGAAAGAATGATGATGGCGAAGTGGAGACGGAGCGAAACCCCTGTGGCAGTGAGCCTTGTGTCGTGATGGCTTGTGTGCTGACCCGGAAGGCAGGAGCCCGGGGGCAGCGGGGGTGCGAACAGATAAGCCGCACCACGACAGGCATGGGAAGCGCTCGCTCGGCATTGATGAGCAGCAAGCTGCGGCGAGAGGCGGCGGATGGTGCGACTGCTTAAAGATCACTACAACAGCCGATAAGGGTGGAAAAGACGGTTGGGAGGCACGCGGACGCTGAATCGCGACAGAGAGACCCAACGAAGGCCGCAAAATGTCAGCGCGAGGGGCCGTGGGAAAGAATAAGAATAAACAACCCACAATGGATATTTTTGCCGAAACACAACATTCTCCTGCGGCCATCGCACCCAAAGGCCCGATGGTACCAGCGGTGGGCACCACAGCGGCTGATAATCATCAGATTTTAGAGGCCATCACGGAGCTGAAAGACTCTTGGGGGGGTTGCGATGTTGGACCTGTGCACTTCCCTGGAGGCTAAAATAGAAGCAGTGGGCACTGAAGTCTCCCTGCTGAGGCAAGATGTCAGGGGGCTGGCGGAACGAAAAAGCAGCCTGGAAGGTGCGGTGAAAACTAACACGGACACCAGCACTAACAATGCAAAGGAGATCCATGTCCTTAAACAACAGGTGGCTAACTTGGAGTCTCGAGCAGAAGAAGCAGAAGGGAGAGCGAGGAGAAACAATATTCTCATGGTGGGCGTGCCGAAGGGTGAAGAGGGCCAGGACCTGACAGACTACGTCGAGAACCTACTCCTACAAGGAATTGGGGCTGGCAAACTCTCGTAAGGATTCGCAGTGGAGCGTGCACATAGAGCCATTATGAGGAAGCCGAGACCAGGGGCCCCTCCACGGGCGATAATCGCCAAAATATTGAACTACAAAGACCGCGAGAAAATACTGGAGTACTTCCGAAAAGATGGAACAATCGAAAGGGCCTCGAGCACCATCACGGCGTATCAGGACTATACTATGTTGGTCCAGAGGCAACGGTACAGCTATGTGACCATCAAAAGGAGGCTGCGTGCGGCTGGGATACAATATATACTTCTGTACCCTGCGAAATTGAAGGTGGTGCACAAGAGCAAAATGTATTTTTTTGACACTCCGGAAGAAGCATCGACGTGGCTGGATCTGCAGGGCTGCCCGGAACAAGACACGGAAGAGACCCAAGAGGGACGCGATAAGTGACTGGGATACAGTATGCATACTGTTAAGGTGTCGAGTGAGCATCCCAGGGGTGCCTAGACGAAGACTTAGAACAATGGGCGCGGCTGTAGGAGGCTGATATTTTGATAAAATACTGCTGATTGTAATGGACTTGAAGGGCTGGAATATAGTGGCGTGTACATATATTCAAATTGTATAGCAATGTGTAGTCAATCCGATGCGCCATAGGAGTGGCAGGGCGAAAGCACCCTACCCCCCGAATTATAGTTGTAGTAGTAGGCTGACCACTAGGGCGGCCTCACCCTGCGGCGCTTCGAGTACAGGCGAGAGCCAGAAAGAGTTAGATGCGGGGGAGCCTGAGATCCAGGGATGGAGCCGGGCAACAGTTGGGGGGTGTGATGTTGGGGAAGGGACGGGAGGCGGGAGGGAGGGGGAACGGGAAGTTTGGTGTGTTTTTGGTTAAAGGGAATTTAGAATGGGATGCAAGCCTATACGGATTGGATTGGAATTCAAAGTCAAACTGCACCTGTGGGAGAGGGAACGGAACTGTAACAGGTCATGGGGGACCTTAAGATACTTACATGGAACTTGCAGGGGCTCAATAGCTACTTAAAAAGGAACAAAATTATGTTGTACCTGCGCAGGCAGAAAATAGATATTCCATTGCTGCAGGAAACTGACCTTACACGAGAGAGGATGGACACGATCGCAGGGAAGTGGAAAGGCGTGCTGGTGGGCTCATCGTACTCTGCCTATGCAAGAGGAGTGCTTATATGGGTGGCACCACATGTCCCTTTTCAGCGATTGCAAGTGGTGGTTGAGACAGACGGGAGGATGGTTATGCTGAGGGGACTGGTGGAGAACAGGGAGATAAGTATTGTTAACACGTATGCCCCGAACCAGAACACAGCGGCGTACATTAGGACATTGAGTTCGAACCTGAGCGTATGCGTAGGAAGCACTGTGATCTGGGGAGGGGACTTCAACTGCGTATTGAACCCGAGGGTAGACAGATCGGATGGGAAGATGGATAGACCGGCCCCTGCAGCTAGGGCGTTACAGACATTGCTGGATGATTTTGGGTTGGAAGATTGATGGAGAGTGTGGCACCCCCAGGAAAGGCAATATTCACATTATTCTGCCCCACAGCATTTATCAACGAGGCTGGATTATGTCTTCGCATCACCTGAAATGATAGCGGAGATTGCACATATAGAGTGTAAGGCCAGGGTCCTCTCGGACCACTCGCCCCTGATTCTCGCATGGCAATACTGCCCCTCGAGAGCGAGTATCCCGACATGGCACCTACGAGCGGAGGCTTTGCGGGACCCCTTTTTTAGAGAGGACTTGAGGGAGGAGATAGTAAATTATTTTGAAACAAATACTGGAAGCATAGACTCTGCAGGAACACTATGGGAGGCCTTCAAAGTTGTCATGAGGGGAGTGGCCATAGCGAAATCCAAGGGCCTACAAGGTGGGGTTTTGGCTGAACTGCAGGAGACGGAAGAAAAATTAGAAGAGGCCTTAAATGTGCGGAGACAATACAGCAGAGAAGCTAGAATTGATACTTAGGCTACAGCAAAAATGTGCGGAATATTGGGAGAGATTGTGTTACCTTAATTATAAAAAAATACATAGAGAGACAGCAAGTGGGAGGTGATAAACTGGGGAGATTTTGGCGTGGTTATATAAGAGTGAGACCCCCAGAGTCACAATCATAACTATAGAGAGAGAAGGTGGTAGCGTAGAGGACACCCAGGAGGGAGTTAATCAAGCGTTTGTGGATTATTATAAAGTATTACACGGAGATGATGGGGAAAGTAGCCGCGCTACGATGGAAGAAACGCTTGAGGATATGGGGTTGCCCAAGATAAGCGAGGAGGAGCGAGAGGAACTAGACACCCCAATCACCTTGGAAGAATTGGGGGAAGTGGTGAGGCAGCTGCCTACTAGTAAAACCCCAGGGACAGATGGGCTCCCAAGTGAATTTTACAAAGTATACATAGAAGAGGTCCTCCCCCCACTGCTAGAGATGATAAACGAAGCGTTCAAGACAGGCCGCTTACCGGAGTCACTGAGAGAGGCTGTCATAATACCTCTCCCCAAACCTAATTAACCTGGGCACAGCTGTGGATCCTATAGACCCTTTTCAATGCTGAATCAAGACGGCAAGATATTGACTGCTGTCTTAGCAAATAGACTGAAGAAGGTCATTAGCAAATTAATACATCTGGATCAAACGGGCTACGTCCGCCATAGAAACATTACCAATAATCATAGGCGACTCCAGAGAATCATTGAGTTTGGCAGAGAAAGTGAGGAGGAAATGGCAATTGTGTCCTTGGATGCGATCAAGGCCTTTGATTCCGTTAAATGGCCATGGCTGCTGGTGGCCCTGAAGCACTATGGGTTAGGGCCTGAATATGTAAGGTGGGCGAAAATTTTATATAGTGAACCGCTGGCTAGAGTTAAGACAGGATCTGTGATATCAGAAAGGTGGCAGCTCAGCAGGGGTACTAGACATGGATGCCGTGGTCTCCAATGCTCTACATACTGGCCCTGGAACCTCTAGCAATATATCTGAGGCAGCAATATGACACCATAGGCATCGAGGTGAAAGGGGAGCGGCATCTGATCTCCCTATACGCAGATGACATGCTGCTGTACATGCGATTCCCAGAAGAAAACCTCCAGAACATTTTAGAAGTGCTTGGGAGATACGCTGTGCTGTCCGGCATAGCAGTAAACCCCCAGAAATCTAGCTTGTTCCCATTAGGGGGGTACATGAGGATTCCAGCAGAGCGGTTACCTGTATTGCAGGTGCCGTGGGCGGTTAGCACATTTCCTTACCTGGGGATAGACATATATCACACCGTGGAGGAAGAGCATAGGTGCAATACAGAAGTAGCCATCAAAAAATCGAGAAGTGCATGCAGTTTTGGGCAAAGCTGCCCTTAGCGATGATGGGGCGGGGAGCAATGCTAAAGATGGTGGTCCTGCCAAGGCTCCTACACTACTTCGGGAAAATACCGTACCTGATTCCTAAGAAGTTCTTCACCAAATTGAATAGCATGTGTAGGGACTTTTTGTGGCATGGCACGCGAAACAGAGTGGCATTCTGGAAGCTTCAGAACTTCCACGACAAAGGAGGGATAAAGCTGCCCAACTATGAGGCATACTATGTGGCAAGCCAGTTGAAGTATGTTGCCAAATGGCTCTCTGACGAAGAGACCTCTGAACGTAGGTTGTTTGGGCGTGATTGTGCACCTTTTTATTTGAAAGAGATGATGTGGGTACCGAGGGCGGAAATGGTGGGGCGCCCTAAAATGATGCTACAGGGGTGGAAGGTGTGGCGCAGGGCATGTCAAATGATGGAGGACCCGTCCCCATGCTCACCGCAGATACCATTGGTTGTATTGACGGGGGCAGACGCTCAGCTACGAATGATACTCAGGAACCACTGGGAACCGGCTGGGGTGGCAATAATGGGTGATATTTGGCAGGAGGGCTCTAGTATTACTTTTGAGGGGCTGCGGAAAGAAACTGGGTTGCACGAGGGCCAGTACATTACGTATCATAGAGTGGTACAGAGGATTAAGAGAATATGGCCTGAAACTGTGTTGGAGGAAGAATTAGACGCCACCATAGACGTGATATATGACATAGCTGAGGGGGGGGTCACGAGATTTCCAGACTGTATGAAATGCTGATGTCTAAAGTGGGGAAGAAGGTCACGCAGTTGAGACTCGACTGAGAAATGGAGGTCGGGGCCCCAATGGGAGCCGGGATGTGGGAACCGGCGCAGGGGTATCATAAGAAGGTGTCTAGAAACGCGAGGCTGAAACAGATTCAGCTGTACATAACACACAGGGCCTATATGACGCCTTGGAGGATATCGAGGTTTGAAAATGCAGGGCAGCAAGCATGCCCCAAGTGTGATGAGGAGAACGCGGGCATGGTGCATATGTTCTGGTCATGCCCGATCATAGAGCGATTCTGGAGGGGAGTGAAAGAGAAACTGGAAGAAAAAGGGGTCAACATAGTAGTGGATACAGTGTGGGCCTGTCTGCTGGGGGGTTCCCCAGAGCACAGAAGCTCAGGCATGTAAGTAAGCTGAGGGATCTGGCTTATGTGCTTGCAAAAAGAAGGATTGCCATGGGATGGAAGTCATGCCATGTGCCAAAGATAGAGGTGTGGTGGAAAGATTTGCAAAAATGGGCGGAAGCCGAAACCATGGCATGGCAAGAAGCGAGTAGCACAGGGGGGGAAGAGGAGAATGAGTCCCTGATGGCCTGGAAATCACTGATAGCCGAACTGTTTGGGTCATTAGCTGACCCGGCGGAGCCTGTAGAGGAGGGGACCGAACCACAGGTTGCGGAAACTGAAGGTTTAATGCAATAGACTTGCAAAGGGGGGTGGGTTACGGCAAGTAGTGGTTAGAAGTTAAGAAAGTGTAATGAAACTGATGGAACATGCACTGTTTGTTTGGTTGTTTGTAAAATTCAATAAAATATTTAAAAAAAGAAGAAAAAAAAAAACATACTTTCACACAAGAACTGCACCACAAATTGTGCAAAACCTTGTCTGGTTTTATTTGTTTGTATTGTTTTTAGAACTCCCGTAGGAGGGCTCTTTGTGAGACACGTGTTTCAGCAGAAACTGTGCGTTCTTTAAATCAGGCCAAATCAGATGTTGGGATATCACATTATGCATAGCTTCTTTTGTCCGTGTTAGCTTAAGTGTTGTGTTCTTTTTGTTTCTTTTGTCTTTGGTTTGTCATCAGTCCAGGGTTAATCCCACCTGCAAAGTAGCTTGCTCGTCGGTTCGCGTCGGCGTCAACAGGTTGTCATTCAGGTTTTGATCGGTGAACACAGCGTCTGAAACAACACATCAACTAGGTGCCTTTTGCAGTGGAGGAATGTTGGATTGTATAAAAGTGATCGCCTCCTTAGGGATAATGAAGAAATATGTCTTCCACTTAAGTTGGAAGCATAATGCATAATTTAGCCGGAAATAGCATGGCATACGCCTTGGTCCTGTCACCAGTGGTGTAGTTAGGCTTTCTGCTGAACAAAATGCATGCTCCCCCCCCCCATGGGCCCACCCCACCCCACCCCACCCCACCCCCCCAACACGTACTCAAAGGAAAGCCATTTTAAAGAAGCAAATACACAGGCAGGTACACCAAGGCAAACTTTCATGCACCCAAATGTTACGTTCCGCCCTGCGTCCCGCTACGCGGTGACGCAGGGCGTCCTAAATAAAAGCCCTGCCCCCGCGTTCGGGAGGCAGTTCCGGGGCCGACCTGTAATGAGCGTGGGTGTATGATTCTTTCAGCTCCCGCTGGAGCTGCGCCACAGGCCGCGCGGCCTACTCGCATTACGCCAGCCCCCGCGCGCAGGCCGCGGGCCATCGAGTTAACAATGGCGACGAGGAGAGACGAACTCCACGACAGGCTCGGTGCTCTGAAGGCACCATAACGCCACACAGCCATCGCGGCTGAAGAGAGGCTTGCGCTGCATTGGCTCAGGGTAGAGGAGCGCATTAAGTTCAAGGCCCTCTGCTTGGTTCACAAATGCCTGTATGGCACAGCACCTCCCTATTTGAAAACCCACGTAAGGCCCTACAATCCCACCAGAAACCTTCGCTCGGGTGGAAAATGCCTTTTACACGTGCCCAAGTTTAAGCTAAAAACAGGGCTGGGCAGATCCTTCCTGGTGCTGGCTCCCAAATTGTGGAACAGCGTCCCTGAATCACTTAGGTCTGAAGTCAGTCACCCAGTTTTTAGAAAGAGGCTGAAAACATACCTCTTCAGATAAGAACCCGTGGGCGCAGGTTCTTAATTAGAGACCTCGTCGCTTATTAGTTAGCTGTACCATCCGTCCGTTCCATATGTGTTGTTTGTCCTTGGTCTTGCTGTATCAGTGTTCTATGTTCAAGCGCCCTGATGCCCGCGGGCTATCGGCGCTATATAAAAATTAAATACATACATACATACATACATTTTTGGACACCCGGTGGGGGTGCCATCACACACGTGACCCCCCCACCCCAAAAAAAAAATAAAAAATAAAATTTTTTTTTTTTTTTCTCTCCCTCATCCATTCATGCTCTCTGCCACTAAGACCATAGTTCTTCCCTCCGGAAACGGGAGAACCAGGTGGCATCGGACATCCAACACAAGAGAGCAGCATCACAGTGTGTGGGGAGTGCCAGGCCCTGAGTTGTAACATGGCGCCTGGGTACGGCGGCACCTCCAAGGTAGGCCCAACGTCGCAGCATTGGTGGCCGTCGGAGGCACCTACGACAACACGGATCAGGTCCACGCCAACATGGCGGCCGGCACATCCACGCCTGGGCCCTCCACGCCGTCCAGAATTGCGGCAAACCTGTCCATGACGCCACCTCCACCTCGAACACAAGGCACTTCGTCGACACTGGTCCAGCCGTTTGACCCTTTCACGGATCCGTCGTCATGCGGACCCAGATGGCAGCTGTGGATCCAGAAGTTCGAGATGGCGATGGAGTGCAAAGAGATCACAGCGCCCAGGAAACTGAAGGCACACCTGCTACTCAGCGTGGGTGACGAGGTACTGCGCATTTTCAATTCCCTGAACGTTGATGATGGCCTGGATGGGTACCGAAGCGCGAAAGATGCCCTCACCGATCACTTCCTCCCTCAACTAAACCCAGACTATGAGACGTTTCTTTTCTGCACCACCTTACAGGCAGCGGAGGAAACCCTTGATGCGTACCATACCCGCCTGAGAAAACTAGCCATGTCCTGTGAATTCACGAACGTGGAGAGGGAAATCAGAAGGCAGATCATCAACGGGATTCATTCGGAAAAATTGAGGCGCCTGATACTTAGCGAGAAGGGCATCCCCCTACAGCGGATCCTTGAACTAGGACGTCAGAGGGAACTGGCACACACCAGAGCGGCCAACATGGAGGCCACGCTACACAGGCTGCAACCTGCGCTCAACACGGCTATGGTGGCCCGCATCAGCAACAAACAATCCTCGAGAGACGACAACAGTGGCGGATACGGCCAAAACAGGTGGCAACCGCGCATTCCGGGACCCACAGAGTGTGGCTGGTGCGGTGGCCCACGACATGGCCGTCGCAACTGTCCTGCTCAAGGCACCACATGTGGAGCATGTGGCCGGAAGGACCATTACGCGAAGGTATGCCGATCAACGGACACCCCCATACAGCCCCTGCAGAACCAGCCGGAGAAGGTCGCGACCAAGAAAAAGAAACAAGCCAGTGCCAGAAGGGTCGCAGTGGCCAGCTCTTCCACGGAGGATGAAGGGGATGATGTCTCGGCGATGCTGCAGGCCCCCTCCAAGGACACAGACAGGAAAGGAAGGAAGGTATACCTGGTGTCTGCACTATGCCAGGACCTCGGACCTCGAAGAAAAGCCGCCCGAAGGCGCAAATGCATGGTAACCATCCAAAACCAGTGCATTCTGATGACCATCGACACAGGCGCTTCGGTGAACGTCATGCCTGAAAGCATCTTCCTGACTCTAAGTCCTCCACCAGAGCTGAAAAGCACCGACAGTCTGTTGTATGCATACGGCGGTCGAAAGCCCCTGCCGGTAATTGGCAGGTTCCGCACCACGCTGGAACACGGAAAAAACAGACTATGGTCCAAAGTCTATGTTGTGAAGGCAGGTGTTGAGAGCCTCCTGAGTGGGGACGCAGCGGAGGACTTGGGAGTGGTCCAATTCATCTGCCATGTCAACGAAGAAAAGGAAGTGGAGCTGATGCTGAACCAATACCCTGACTTGCAAGAAGGCATAGGCTGTCTAAGAGGCAAAACCATCAAACTTCATATTGATGAGACAGTGCAGCCGAAAGCCGTCCTGCACCGGAGAACACCTTTCCACATGAGAGAACAAGTGGAGCAGGAACTCAAGGCACTGGAAGAAGCGGGTATCATTGAGGAGGTTACAGGGCCCACACCGTGGGTCTCTCCAATGGTGGTAACACGGAAGCCTAAGCAGCCTGGAAAGGTGCGGATCTGCATAGACATGCGCCTCCCCAACACTGCCATTAAAAGGGAACGCCACATAACCCCAACAATCGACGAGATTGTGGCTGACCTCACAGGGTCGAGTATATTTTCAAAGATTGATCTCAAGGCGGGGTATCATCAACTCAAACTCCACAGAGACTCTCGATACATAACAACGTTCTCTACACATTTGGGGCTGCGGAGATACAAACGCCTAAGTTTCGGAATATCGTCTGCTGCGGAGGTGTTCCAGCAAACCATCCAGGAGGTCATCCGGGGCATCCCTGGTGTTCTCAACGTGAGCGATGATATTCTGATTCACGCCCCCGACAAAGAAACACACATCAAGAGGCTTCACGCCCTACTGGGCCGACTACAAGATGTTGGGCTCACAATACACCGGGAAAAGTGCGAGTTCCTCAAATCGGAGATCACTTTTTTCGGATACAAGTTTGGCAGCACAGGCATCTCCCCTGACCCGCAGAAGGTCGCAGACATCCAGGCGGCAAGCCCACCGATGACCCCCACAGAAGTGCGCAGTTTTTTAGGCATGGCCACCTACTGCGGGAGGTTCATCCGAAACCTGGCCACACTATCTGAGCCGCTGCGGGAACTCACGAAGGCCAACGTCAAGTGGGAATGGGGGCCAACATGCCAGGACTCGTTCGAAAGCATCAAGGACTCCCTCTCAGCTGACACCAAGATGGCCTACTATAACACTGAACTGCCCACAGAACTATTCGTAGATGCCAGCCCCGTGGGGCTCGGAGCCATCCTAATGCAAGTCACGAGGGAAGGGGAGAAGAGACCGATTGCATATGCATCGAGAGCCCTCACAGAGACCGAACAAAGGTACTCACACATCGAAAAGGAGACCATCGCCGTGCTGTGGGGGTGCCGACATTTTCACCTCTACCTATATGGGCGTCACTTCACGACGATCACGGACCACAAGCCCCTACTACCAATCTTCATGGGAACATCAGCACACCCTCCGGCACGAATCACCAAGTGGTTACTGCACCTCCAGCAATATGACTTTAATCTCGTCTACCAACCAGGCAGCGGAAACCCGGCGGATTTTCTCTCCAGGCATCCGCGAGAGGCCACTCAACAAGAGATCCAAGTAGCGGCAGAGACAGAGGAACACATATGCCAAGTGGTGCGCGCAATGAGGCCCAAGGCGGTGAGCATCGAGGAAATCGAGGCAGAAACGCACCAGGACCCGTGTTGTGACTTAGTGAAAGATGCCATCCTTTCCGGTGACTGGAAGACTTTCATGAGACACACACACAACAGAACAGCGGAAGCAAAAGGGTTTTTGTCCGGCATATTCACAGTGCGGCAAGACTTGTCAGTCACGGAAGGTGGACTGTTACTACGAGGAAACCGCATCGTGATCCCTCTCAAACTACAGGACAGGATAGTGGCCCTAGCACATGAAGGACACCAAGGACTGGTAAGGACGAAAGCCCGCATTCGGCACCGAGTATGGTTTCCCCAGATCGAGGAGCGGGTCGAGACACTCATTGCCACGTGCCTATCCTGTCAGATAACGGGGGCCCCGCCAGACCCGGAACCCATCATATCAGCAGAACGGGGCCGCTCTCGCTGGGAGGCCATCAGCATTGACTTTTGCAAGCTCCGAGAGGGCCTCCACCTGTTGGTGGCCGTCGATGATCACTCCCGATACCCGGAAGTGGAGGTAGTTGAGTCCACCGCAGCTGAAGTGGTCATTCCGGCCCTAGAGAAAATGTTCGCAACCCACGGGCTACCTATCTCAATCAAAAGCGACAATGGGCCGCCGTTTACAGGGGAGGACTTCAAAAAGTATCTACAGGAACTCAATGTGAAATATCATCACATCACTCCAAGACACCCCCAGGCAAATGGGGACGTAGAACGATTTATGAGGACTATCAACAAGGTGCTCAGAGTATCCAAGGCTAACGCCAGCCCCTGGAAGGTTGACCTCTTCCGATTCCTCCGAAATTACCGGGTCACGCCTCACAGCACAACCGGCGTACCGCCAGCGGACCTCATGTTCGGCACCGTTATCAGATCCTCGATCCCGCATCACCCAAGCAGAACCCCGGACACGGTGAACGAGGAACGCACAGAGAGAAGGAGAAGGGATGCCAACGAACACATGAGTGGCAAGCGGAGAGCGAGGCCGTCCCATCATCAAGTGGGTGACCAGGTCATCATGCTACGAAACCCCTCCAAGTCAAAACTCGACACCAGGTACGAGGAACTTCCATGGACCATCAGCAACCGGCATGGAACCATGGTAACTGTGACACGAGGAAGCCGCCAAGTGACGAGGAATGCGTCATGGTTCAAGGCCATACCACGTACACTGTGGACCGAGAAGGAGGGCCATCGGGAAGGCGAGGACACTCCTCCCAGTGAAGAAGAGCCGGAGGCCATCCCTGAGGAGAATGGAGCGCGGGATGGAAACTGGGAGCCGGTGGAGGAACCTGGCCTCGAGGGCCCGAACAGCGAAGATGGAACAGAGCCTGAAGCAATGGGGAATGACCCCCGCGAAGGGCGATACAGACTGAGAACAACGACGAGACCGCCAGCCAAGCTAAGTGACTATGTGTGGTAACTGGTGCATTGGTGCCATGAACCCCAATGGCAGGGTGGCTGAGTGTTGAAGACTGAAAGCCTATGTTGGACTTCGCTGTTGTTTGGCAGTTAGAGTTGTGTGTTTTGTTTTGTTTTATAATAAAGGAGGAATGTTACGTTCCGCCCTGCGTCCCGCTACGCAGTGACGCAGGGCGTCCTAAATAAATGCCCCGCCCCCGCGTTCGGGAGGCAGTTCCGGGGCCGACCTGTAATGGGCGTGGGTGTATGATTCTTTCAGCTCCCGCTGGAGCTGCGCCACAGGCCGCGCGGCCTACTCGCATTACGCCAGCCCCCGCGCGCAGGCCGCGGGCCATCGAGTTAACACCAAACACGTATACACATGTGATGTACGTGCAAAGAATAATTATAAAGAGTAAATTAGATGCAGGGTACAATTCCTAATAAAAGAAAGATTGGCGGGACTCATTAACATTCCCAATGTAAAATGTCTTCATGGGAAGTGAATATATTATCAAGTGAACGATGCAAACTTCATTCAAATGGCCTTTCTCAATGGAAGAAAGTGCACTGGACTACCAAGTATTAAGAGCATTTGCCTTTCATAAAATGAAACAAGTTCAACCCCCAAAAAATAACCGCAGAGAGATTTTCCTATGACGCCGATGTCAAATTATCAAGGCACACACAGTTTAAATCCAAATCTGTAGTGAAATAATAAATTTACAGCACAATATCAATATTTCATAGTCCCATCTGTCAGGTTTGTAACTAGTTTGGACATTTCTGGTTTCAAAGGTTTCTATACCAGAATTGGACTTAACATGTTAATTCGATGAATGTGAGCACACTACCTTCTTCAAAAATAACCAGGGAGACATGTATGGCAACCCCCCCCTTCGCTTCCACTTGTGAAATTTCCAGTAGGAAAAATATGCCTGCCAGTGCACAATTTTCAGGGTACACGTCCCCCTGGGTGTTTTTCAGACTGGCAGGGCAATAAAGAAAATGGCTAAGTGTGTGCGGAGCCAGGATTCTAACCCAGACCTGAAACTCTTCCCCACAAGACCACATTAAAGTGTAATCAAAGCTTGCAAAATGTCTCATGTTGGTGGGGTGTGGCTACGCATGATGCGAAATGGCAGCATAAAACAGAGCTCCCCGCCGTTATCATATCATTCCATAGGGGCTCTAACATATATATGTTTTAACATCCTATCTATGCTTACCTGATCCCTTCAGCCTCTGACAACTGTCAGAGCTTTTCTCAAGCTCCAATGTGCAACTTTCCTTGAGAAGACCAGGGGGCCTGACGCACCGGTGTCGAGTAGGAAGTGCACAGCATTTCATGTCAGCGACGTCGGGTTGCGTCAGACATTTGACCGGCCCACTTTCCTTGAGATGCGGCTTTCAAGCACAAAACCAACAGCCTCATATAAATCCTTTATTTACATGGAATGGCGGCAGCTAAGGTGCTTTAATCCGTTTTTGAAGGGTGGATTCAAAAGGCATATTCTTACAAGGCGGTTTTGTCACCTTATTTCTTGACAGGAGATGATTATTTTAATTTTTTCTTATTTCAGAACTGCCATATAAGAATAAACAAATCACCTGTGAAAAATAATTCTTTATTTTTAGCAATTTTCCATAAATCTCTCTTTTTTCCCAAGAGGTATTGGCCTCAGAGCAATATCTTGTAACTTTTTGCCAGTTTTCCTCAAAGCATTTAATGGTGACATGCTGTAACTTTTAACATATAACTACAGCATTAGCAGGAAACCGTGAGGTGCTCTTGGTGCAATTCAAATACGCACTGGTTTATCTATTTTTCCCTTCATTATAGCCTCACTAAAAGCTCAGGTTAAATCCTTTGCTAATAGAGAAGCCTCGGCGCTAGTGGCAGCCACTTCAAAAGGCCACAAAGTGACTCTCCTGCTCAAACAATATTAGAATCTAATATGGAAACTATTTTGCTGGAATTAAGGGCACTCAAACTAATGTCAAACTCCAACAAATGGATGAACGGTGGGCAAACTTTGAAAGCAGGATAGAAGAGGTTGAGAGAAGAATTAGCGTGGCTGAGGACACTGCCACTCGAGTTGCTCATATGGAAGAATCAATCCGTGCGCTTCAAAAACAAAATTAAGATTTGGAAAATAAAATTTGTAGAAATAACCTCAAAGTTTTTGGTTTTCCATAAGAAGTGGAAGGTGATGACGTTGCCCTCTTCCTTGCCTAACATTCTGAATTTGCATTCATCCATTGTCCTAAATATACAAAGGACACACAGAACAGGGCCCAGGAAAACAGATTCACACACAGAAAATGCACCTAAAACAAAATTTGTTTTGCTTCTTTAATATACGCAAATTCATTTGATCTTGCAAAAGCTAAAGGAATAGAACATCTGATATGGAATGGACACATGATTTTCATCTCACAGGATGTGTCTAAAAATACGGCTCAAAGGAGAAAAGAATGACTTTCCTATCACCCTGCGCTCAGGCAGTTTAATGAGAGATATGGCAAGATCCACCTCTGTACCTTTAAGGACACCCTCAATAGAAAACTTTGAAGATCCAACTGACGTAAAGAACTTCATAAGACTTAAAAAAATGGAAGCAATGGATATTAGTACCACTAGTCACACTTGATATGATGCCTTCTCTTTCCTGGTTTTCATCCTATGTTTTATCGTATTGAGAAACTACTCTGAAATAGTTGTCCTCTGGAACTTTCTAGATTAATAACTATTTTGGAGTGGGCAACCTCTCCTGTTTGACTCTGACCTCTCTGCTTTTGTTTTTTACCCTACCTGATTTTTTCTTACCTGCTTGGTGGATTCATCTTTAACAATATAATTTTGTTTCAAAACATTTTTATTTCGCTACACCCTGTGGTCAGATGTTCCAATGCTTGCTCTTTTTTTCTTCCTCTTTTTGTTTTTTCATTTTTTCTTATCTTTTAGCAATCTATGCAGCATTATCTTTGTTCTGTTATCTATTACCTACTGGTTATGCGTAAGTTTCTTGATTTGGAACAGATATTAAGTATATATTCACTCTTGGAATTGTTATTGTTGTCTCTTTTTAAACATTGACTTTAAGGTGTATGACATGGGATGTTAAGGGTCTTAATAATCCAATTAAGAGACAAAAGGTTGTAGCTCACATTAATATATTCAAACCAACCATTGCATGCTTACAGGAAACCCATTTATCGTTACAAGAGTCGATGAGATTGATAAAGTATTGGGTAGGTGAGTTATTAGCCAGTCAATCGGATGGCAACCATAATAGTGTGGCAATCTTAATAAAAAAGGCACTCACTACCAGATCCTTCATAAAGATGCAGATACCAAGGGTAGACTGCTCTTAACTAAAATATTAATTGACTCTCAGATCTTTTCTGTTCTTAATGTCTATGGACCTACTAATCCTGATCCCAAATTCAGGCGAGACTTGAAGCGTATGATACTACAAACTGACCTCCCTAATATGGTATTTTGAGTGGACTATAATAATATTATTGATCCTCTTTTAGATAGAAGATCCCCCTGTCAATTTAAAAATATTAAATCACACATGGAATTTAAAAGTTGTTTAACATAAACTCGTGTTATTGGATCATGGAGATTTTCACATCCTACAGATATAGATTTGACCTTTTATTCCTTCCTGCAAAATTCATTCTCTGTATTGATTATATTTGTCTTGCCAAATCATTAGTAACTTAAATAATAGACTCCACTATTGAATGCTCAGTTATCTCAGATTATTTTCCCGTGACAACCAACATTGAGTTCGGATGCATTACAAACATTATCAACAGATGGAGATTTAATAACTCATTACTAAAGTCTTTCCTTGATTTTCAAAGTTTTTTCTTTCAAATCAATAAAGATAATGATACTTCCTCTGCCAATAACTGGGATTCCTATAAAGCGACTCCATGCAGACATATAATATCTTTTATAGCTAAGAAAAATAAGCAAAAAAGGATCTATATACCCTTCATGGCCAATTGCAAAATTTAGAGAAACAATATAATTTTACAGCAAATGATACTCGCTTTTGACAAATTCTTGCTCCTTGTTTCTCTATTAATGAAAAACTAACTAAACTAGCCTCTGGTGTTCTACTAAAGTTTAAATCCAAAATCTATCAATCATCTAATAAAGCAGGCAAAGCTCTAGTCTCATATCTCAAAGTCAAACAAGAAAGAACTAGGATCTCTGCGTTGAACAATTAACTAGGAAAAGTAGTAACCCCTGATAAGGATATTTTGAATGTCTTTACCAAATGTTATGAAAAACTGTATTTCACAGAGCATATGCACTCTTATACTGATTTCAATAATTTTTTTAATAGTTTAAAAAACAATGACCCAGTACATATTGATTTAAGTACCCTCAAAACCCCCATCCACATTAATGAAATTACCAGGGCTATCAAAAACCTTAAGAAAGGTAAAGCTCCTGGACCTGATGGTTTTTCTCTGGCCTTTTTTTGAGCATTTCTCTCTCAATCTTTCTCCAAAACCAGAATCCTTATATACATTTTTTTCCAAGGTTGGTAAATCATCGAGTTCCTTTACCGAAGCTCTCCTAGTCCTTTTTCCTAAACATAACAAAGGTAATGAACTACCCAAAAACTAAAGGCCAATCTTGGTGATTAATTCTGACTGTAAGATTTTTGCAAGCATTTTAGCTAATAGAATACAATTCTTGATGAGTACATTACTTAAATCAGATCAGGTAGGTTTTGTTAAAGGAAGATTTATTTCAGCTAACACTAGACATCTTATGAATCTTATCAATTGCATCAATAAAAAGAGCCATACAACAAACTCCTATATTGCAGTTGCACTTGATGCTGAAAAAGCATTTAACCACATTGAGTTGGATTTTCTTTTCCAGGCCTTAAAATGGCATGGTGGAATTTGAGATGTCTACAATTGGTTAAACATTTATATTCTGATCCAAAAGCATACATTTTTATATATGGTCAATTTCCCCCTCATGTTTTTCCTTCATATAGATACAAGGCAAGGCTGTCCCCTCTCCCCTACTTGAGTTGTCGTAACCCTTGAACCCCTATTAGAATTAATACAAAGGAACAATGATATTGTAGGGATTAGCTGTGGTAGTTCTGAATTCAAACTGGCTGCATATGCTGATGACATATTAATTTGTCTTGAGAATCCAAGCACAACTCTTCCTCATTTACTATTAACTATTGAGTTATTCTCTAATTTCTCAGAATATAAGATAAATCTAAAATGCTTCCACTTAATAGATACTGTATAAAAGAAGATTTTACACACCTTGGTCTCAGCTGGAACCAAACATACATTAAATATCTGGGTCTTTCTATTGCCCCTTCACTTGGTCAAATGGTCAAGATACATTTAAAAAATCTGCCACTAAAATTAGAGGAATCAGTAACCATATGGTCCCCCATATACTTAACATGTTGGGGAAGATTAGACACCATTAAGATGATGCCCTCGCCTGTGATTCTATACTATTTGCAAATGCTCCATATCCCTCTACCATCCTCTTTTTTAAAAGCTATTAACAGGATATTGACTTCCTTTGGGGTCCTAAGAAAAAGAAAAGGATTGCCTGTAATGAACATAAATACTTATATGATTATGGTGGTGTTGTGTTTACGAATTCTAAAAATTATCTTAAAGCCTTTGTTCTAAAGCTTGCTAAAGACTCGTTTTCCCATGAGGAGAACTTAAGTCCTCCTGCTTGGTTGGTGGTTGAAAAATCTCTAGTTTTGCCATTTGACATCAAAGATGTTACATATCTTTTTAATGGTTCCAAAATGATTTTTTCTAAAACAATATGTCTCACTAACTCATATTTAAAAGATTTCCGCTATCATCAAATTAATAAACCTGCGAAGGCCTTTTCTCCTTTTTATATGGTGTAATAAAAATATAACTATAAATAACAGCCCTATTTTCCAAAAACCCTGTATTGATAAAGGTGTTAGCGATATCCTTACCATAGAAGAAGTTAAAATAAAATGTTCACTACCAAGATTTCGTCTCAGTCAGTATCTCAATTTAATTAATGCTTTTTTGATGCCAAAAGTAGAAATGATTCAAATGAATTGGTTGTTGATCCTACTAGATTATGTTTCATGTAAACTCTTGATATCGTCAAAGCCTCTTGCCTCTACAAAATATTAGGTGGACATCTGAACTGCAATGGGAAGAAGACTGTGGAATATATTTTGATGATGAAATGTGGTATAAGATTTGCACTAAAATTAAAAGTATATCTGTTTCTGCAAATGTAACCCAAGAGTTGTACTTCTTCTTTACTCATACAGCTTTAATTACACATAAGAAACTCTTTACAGCCAAGATATCTAATGATGATCTACTGGATGCTTTATTCATATGTTTGTTGATTGTTCTCTGGTAAATTCCTTTTGGAAACATGTTAGGAGCATTCGGAAGCACATTTAAAATACATTCTATCCCTCTAAGTTTAATGAATATTCTACTGTGAAGTTTAGCATTTAATGCTGTGAAAATTAAAATTTCTTTTATTATTTTTGACCTTTCATACTGCTTGCTATCTGCTTAATTGCATCAAATTGGAAAGATTTTACAAAGGTTTATATCAAAGATTGGTGGAATAATATATGTGATGTTCGTATCATTGAGAAATGTAATGCCAGCTCAGCTCCTCTCTCTTTTAATCATGACAAGAAATTGCAATACTTCGGTAGCTATTTAAATTATATACATGTTTAATCCAGTTATGTATTACATCAGCAACATTGTGTACGTTGATAGCTGTGAAATTGTTTTTGCTATCGCTTCACTCCATGACTATCTGCTGTTTATTTCTTGTTCTCCTTTTTCTTTTTCTTACATTATCAATCTCAAATTACTTATTCTTTCACCATTTAATATTCATTAATTATCACATTCTGATTTATACATTGCAGCCACGCTATGTATTCACCTTTTATTGTCATTGACATTGCAGATTTGTAATGTGTGCTTTGAATATAATAAAATCTTATAAACTAAAAAAAAAATCTCATGTTAGTATTTCACTTTGCAGGTAATATTTAGATAGCTCGCTAACGTCACACAAAAATATTCAGTAATATTGTTCTTTTGTCTTTTGATGATGATTCATTTTCTGAAGGGCAAATGCTCATTTGACCTGTGGATAGTTTCCAATTAGTAAAGACCATTTGAATACATTTTTCATATTTTAATTTATACATGTTTATTTCTTTTTATCATCATTTTGGATTGCACATGGCAGTGTCCCTTACCCCGCCACATACATACCTTTAAGAGCGTGTGCCCTTATGCCATCCCAAGCAGTAGTCTGAAATGAACATATTGGTCCTTCTCAGAGCCCTGCAACGATAAAAAACCTTACATAAAAAAAGATTTCTCGTACATGGAAAAGGGACTGAAGGAGCACACTTTTTTAAAAAAAAAATGTATTTATTTAGTTATTTATTTTCCCACGCTGTGCAGGGTGCTCCTTCAGTCACTCGAAGATGCCCCGCTCTATGCATGCAGCCTTTTGACAGCCTATCTGGCCCACCATCAAAGCCATACCTCTGATGGCTGACCGCTTTACAACACATTGGACCTTTTCACCTGTAGTTATTCGGTGAAAGGAGTACCTAGAGACCAGCCCAGTGTGGCGTATGGATCTCTAATACAGTGCCTATCAATTGCTACATAGCTTAGACGTCCCGTGTACAGAACCTTGTCCTGATGATGGCCATCCCAAAGATGAGGCTCATTTAGCCCAATTCTAAACGGCCGAAACACCTGGTGTAGACATACTACTCCCCGAATTCACAGCACATTGATTGCTGTTCACAGATGAAAAATCTTATCTGTTGCCTCTTAGTTGTTTTACGTTGTCTTTAAAATTCCGCTTTGAATTGTTTCACAATTGAACTGTGTCTGTTTTGACAAACCTCCACAGAGGTTGAGTTTGTTGCACACACACCATTTTCAACTTTGTCCCGAGCATTGGTGGTAAATGGTGTTTTAAAGCATTTAAGTTTATGTTCTGTTATGGTCCAACAAACCATTGATGATGTCTATTCTCTCTCTGTAAATTGTGTTGTTGTGTTTTTGACTCATGCAATTACAACACAAAAAGTCCTCTAGAGATCTTTCTCTATGATAACAATTTCGAAGAGTCATTTTTTCAAACCAATTGTGGGAGCCCTTCCTGTATGAGTACCCTTGAACCTATTCATTGGTGTATTTTGTTTCTGATTTAGCCCTCCTGGGTAGAATAGGCTCCATACCAGGAGCCTGAATTTTTTGATAGTAAGCACAGAGCTCCATTAAGGTGTAGCTCTCTTATAGGCTGCTCTGCAGTGCCCTGTATCAATTCCTACTTTGATGTAGGCAAACAAGGATTGTACTCTTGAGAACAAAGGATTCACCTGGAACCTGGTTGGGACTACAGTCTGCTCCATAGTGCTCTGTCATAGATGTGAAGACAATGATTTCCAAGGAATAGGCAGGCTCATCCCCTTAACTATCTCAAGGGAATATTTGGCATGACATGCTGGCTAGACAAGGCCTAGACCTGTTCAATGGAGGTGTCAGAACCATGCAAGTGTTCTCTAAGTGTTTTCTGGTAGCAATCAGCAGAAGAAAAGACATACCCTGCCCCTGGAGATCATGGATGGAGACCCTCTAGCATGCAGAAGTCAAGAACAGCTGTGGACTCTGTTTTCCAGCTGACTCTACCACTTCAAGGCACTTCTCAAGCTGCAAGCAACCAAAGCTACCTTTGACACTTTGTAGCTTTTTCAATCCGCTGTGAAGCCATCGAGCCGCTGACTCAACCCATCTCCTACCTATACTACAGCATTTTCGAGGTGACTGCTAATGAAGAACCGCACACCAATGTTGGACCTCTTTGAGCCAACTTGACCAATTTCAGATGCAGACTTGACCAATTGCCATCTGTATTCTTTACCCGATTCGAGCCGATCGCTGTCAAGAGTGCATTGCATTTTTTAACCATGTCAAGCAGACTTGACTGTCTCAACAAGACAACAATATGGACCAACGGATGGAGGATGGCGGATCACACCCATTTATCGTTACACATATATCGATAAACGTTTGTTCAAATCAATTTTCGTTTTATTGTGAATAAAATATTCAATGTTTTAAAACAACAACAAATTACAAAAACGTTGTGCGGAGAATTTCTACACAACCTATCTTGGACTCACATATTCTCTCCCCACTTGTCATTCATTCTCATTCAATCTCCACACACTTTCTCCTTTGCATACAAAATGACCTTATAACATTGGTCACTCCCAACACAGCTAATTAACAAATGTTTGGTTCCCTATGTCCATTTTCAGCTGACTCAATATGTCTGTTACTATCTCTGCTGGGCCGAAATATCTTGATGGTGACCTAACCCATTGAAAGCATGTAGAAGGCTGTCTCAATGCTCCTGAAAACAAGAACACGCATTTATGGGTATTTCAAATGGTTATGTGCCCCTGGACCACTTTAAAGGGCCCTAGTGACTTTTAATATCCCACTCTGTACCTTTTCTTAGACTTCTTCAGTGAACTGAGGATGCTGCTGATAATAATTTCCTGTGCGCCTCTGTCTTTAAACCTTGAGTGTCCCTAACTCTGCATTGTCTGTGTTTTCCTTTACAACTGTGGGTTATTGTGTTTTTGATTAGTATGGTTGCCTTGTTGGTTAAATGAAAGTATCCTATTCTTATAGAACCTTGGTTGGACATTTTTTTATTTTGTTACGACAGATTTATTGTTGTTTGGTGTGCTTCGGTATTAGCTCACTTCGCTCTTGAAAAGCATTGCCTGCCCTTATCCCATCCTAACTTAAAAAGCTGAAGGAGGTATACCTACCGGGCTTTGACTGTTTGACCTTTGTGATTGGGATCCCTGCTGGTTTAGTAGTAGTGTGGGGCTAGGAAGGAGGTGTATTCACTACTCACCCCTCTGCTCCTGCAGTGCAGTGGGCATTTTACCACAGTCAAACCTATGAAAAGGATCACCTCACCCAACTTGAGTGCATTCTACTACTCTTAATTGAACTTGGAGTCCCTTCCGAGTGACAGCCTCCAGAATCTGAATACCAACATCACCAAAGTTCTGGACACCTTTGTGCTTGGGATCCTTAAACCCCTTAAACTCCATTCTAAATCTAAGGCGGCATGATAGTGAGCTTGCTCTCCTGAAAAGGGATTTCAGGTCTCTGGAAAGAGAATTGCCCAAAGTCAAGGGTAACTATAACAGGATGTCATGCCTTCATCACCAAAGAGTTTTCCACTTTGCCAGCATCAGAATGGAGAAAGCATTCCACTGAAACTGCTCCTGTTTGCAACAAATCAGCCACTATTAAATCATGAGATCTTGCTAATAAATTGGCCACCTTATTTCAAGACAAGATTTTAGAATTGCCAACCTCCTCACATCTCAATCTAGATCTTATCATCCGTACAACACTGAGAAGCAGTGCTAAAGCTCTTTCAGAATTTCTAGGCTAATATCAACAGAAGACATCATGAAGACTGTTTTCAAAATGAAGGTCGCCTCCAAACAGGTTTACCCATGACCCATCACTGCACTCAAATAAAAGGATCTTCACACTATGCCTTGTCTTGTCTTCTCAGCAGAGACCTGGCCCATGTGGATGAGCCTAACAAACTCAAGAATGCAGTTATCCCAATGCAATCCTAATACCCCATCTGACATCTTTTTTATCACCAATACCTCTTTAATGAGGAATTTGCTGGAGAGCGTGGCAGCACAACAAGACCTCCCATTACACAGGTTAGTGCTGCCTCTTGCACAGAAACCAGTATCGCATTTGGACCTGCTAGAATCACTTGCTTTACATGGGAGAGGTGTTACTCGCCACCATGGATTGCAACTCTCCCGCTGTTCTCTTTCTGATTGACTTATAAGTGGCATACAACACTGTCCACCAGATCCTGATACAAAGGCTGTATCATGTATTTAGCAGCAAAGACCTGGCCTTCAAATGGATCGCCCACTTCCTTTCTGTTCCCAAACCTTCAGACTCTGATCTGTTGTATGTCAATGCTCAGTCATATCGCCGTGGCTGTTTAACGGTTATGCGAAACCTTTGGCTGATATCCCAGAATCCTTTAACACTGCATTCCAGTTGTATTCAGTTTGCTGACAATGCCCAACCCATTCCTCCGGTCTCTTGAATTTGCAAGGCTGGATAATCAACAACTGCCTCTGCTTGAATGTGACTAATACACACGTTATTTTGGTTGTGTCCAACAGCCTTTTTACCTCCATTTCGACTGGAATTGCTCCATGGATCCCCATCCTGATCCTGTCACTCACTGTAACAGACTGTACTTTGACCTTCCTAAAACTGCTCTTCCTGATACTTGTTCTTTACCCCATTGACCACCTTTCCCCTGCCCAAATGACTCAGCATTGGCTCCCTCTGAAGAAAATGATTGACTTCAAAGTTCGGCACTTCCTATGAATGGCATAGTTCCTGTCTACATCAGATCAATCATGTCTATCTACACCTTCAGAAAAAAGAACCTTGGTCTGCATTCAATTATTACTGGCGGCTCTGTGCTCTGGAATAACACACCTTTGTGAAAATCAACAGGGTAATTCATAGAATTTCGCAGAAAAGTGTCGCAAGCGGCTGGCGCAGAGTGTCCGCGTGCGATTGTCTGCGCCAGGCACGTGCGCTAAAACCGATTTCCGCGCACAGCGTATTCATGGATTTTAGGCTCCCAAACCAGCCGTGGCGCAGAGTATCGCAGCGACCCTGCAGCAGCGCCAGTAACGCCCCCAAGAACGCCCTCGCGCAAGGAAAAGCCATCAAAATCGCTAAATCATCGCAAAGGGCTGCGCTAACCCTGGACCAGTTTACAGGGCTGCCAAACAAGGAACGCAAAGCGGGTAACGTGCATATCAGGGGTACGCATGAAGTTATACACGCGATTAGCCAGGCTGCCAGGGTACGTGTATTTCAGGGGTGCGCGGGAAGTTCAACACGCGATAGTCCAGGGAACGTGTATTACAGGGGTACGCGGGAAGTTCAACACGCGATTGTCCAGGGAACGTGTATTACAGGGGTACGCGGTAAGTTCAACACGCGATTGTCCAGGGAACGTGTATTACAGGGGTACGCGGGAAGTCTTACATGCGATTAGCCAGGGCACGTGTAATACAGGGGTACGCGTGAAGTTATACACGCGATTAGCCAGGGTACGTGTATTACAGGGGTACGTGGGAATTATCACACGCGATTTGGCTGGGTACGTGTATTACAGGGGTACACGGGAAGTTCTACACGCGAATCGGCTGGGTACGTGTATTACAGGGGTGCGCGGGAATGATCACACGCGATTTGGCTTGGTACGTGTATTACAGTGGTGCGTGGTAATGATCAGACACGATTTGGCTTGGTACGTGTATTACAGGGGTGCGTGGGAAGTTCTACGCGCGATTGGCCAGGGTACGTGTATTACAGGGGTACGTGGGAATTATCACACGCGATTTGGCTGGGTACGTGTATTACAGGGGTACACGGGAAGTTCTACACGCGATTCGGCTGGGTACGTGTATTACAGGGGTGCGCGGGAATTCTCACATGCGATTTGGCCAGGTACGTGTATTACAGGGGTGTGCGGGAATTATCACACGCAATTAGGCTGGGTGGGTCCTCACAGGTGTTCCCTGTACACCCTCCACGGCCCCAGCAGGCAGCCCACAAAACAGGGGACTACCCTGCACACCTGCTCATGTCCCCCTGCACCCCCAGCCCCCAGCAGTGCAGGGTACCCTCCACCAGGCCCCCACTCATGTCTCCCACCACCCCCACCCCCCAGCAGTGCAGGGGCACCCTCCACCAGGCCCCCACTCATGTCTCCCACCACCCCCACCCCCCTGCCACCATGGGCAGCCCCCACCAGGCCCCCACTCATGTCTCCCACCACCCCCACCCCCCTGCCACCATGGGCAGCCCCCACCAGGCCCCCACTCATGTCTCCCATCACCCCCACCCCCCAGCAGTGCAGGGTCAACCTCCACCAGGCCCCCACTCATGTCCCCCTGCACCCCCACCCCCCAGCAGTGCAGGGTCACCCTCCACCAGGCCCCCACTCATGTCTCCCACCACCCCCACCCCCCAGCAGTGCAGGGTCAACCTCCACCAGGCCCCCACTCATGTCCCCCTGCACCCCCACCCCCAGCAGTGCAGGGTCACCCTCCACCAGGCCCCCACTCATGTCCCCCTGCACCCCCACCCCCCAGCAGTGCAGGGTCATCCTCCACCAGGCCCCCACTCATGTCTCCCACCACCCCCACCCCCCAGCAGTGCAGGGTCACCCTCCACCAGGCCCCCACTCATGTCTCCCACCACCCCCACCCCCCAGCAGTGCAGGGTCACCCTCCACCAGGCCCCCACTCATGTCTCCCACCACCCCCACCCCCCAGCAGTGCAGGGTCAACCTCCACCAGGCCCCCACTCATGTCCCCCTGCACCCCCACCCCCAGCAGTGCAGGGTCACCCTCCACCAGGCCCCCACTCATGTCTCCCACCACCCCCACCCCCCAGCAGTGCAGGGTCAACCTTCACCAGGCCCCCACTCATGTCCCCCTGCACCCCCACCCCCCAGCAGTGCAGGGTCACCCTCCACCAGGCCCCCACTCATGTCCCCCTGCACCCCCACCCCCCAGCAGTGCAGGGTCACCCTCCACCAGGCCCCCACTCATGTCTCCCACCACCCCCACCCCCCAGCAGTGCAGGGTCACCCTCCACCAGGCCCCCACTCATGTCTCCCACCACCCCCACCCCCAGCAGTGCAGGGTCACCCTCCACCAGGCCCCCACTCATGTCTCCCACCACCCCCACCCCCCTGCCACCATGGGCAGCCCCCACCAGGCCCCCACTCATGTCTCCCACCCCCCCACCCCCCAGCAGTGCAGGGTCACCCTCCACCAGGCCCCCACTCATGTCTCCCACCACCCCCACCCCCCAGCAGTGCAGGGGCACCCTCCACCAGGCACCCACCCATGTCTCCCACCACCCCCACCCCCCAGCAGTGCAGGGTCACCCTCCACCAGGCCCCCACTCATGTCTCCCACCACCCCCACCCCCCAGCAGTGCAGGGGCACCCTCCACCAGGCACCCACCCATGTCTCCCACCACCGCCACCCCCAGCAGTGCAGGGGCACCCTCCACCAGGCCCCCACTCATGTCTCCCACCACCCCCACCCCCCTGCCACCATGGGCAGCCCCCACCAGGCCCCCACTCATGTCTCCCACCACCCCCACCCCCCAGCAGTGCAGGGGCACCCTCCACCAGGCACCCACCCATGTCTCCCACCACCCCCATCCCCCAGCAGTGCAGGGTCACCCTCCACCAGGCCCCCACTCATGTCTCCCACCACCCCCACCCCCCAGCAGTGCAGGGGCACCCTCCACCAGGCACCCACCCATGTCTCCCACCACCCCCACCCCCCAGCAGTGCAGGTGCACCCTCCACCAGGCCCCCACTCATGTCTCCCACCACCCCCACCCCCCTGCCACCATGGGCAGCCCCCACCAGGCCCCCACTCATGTCTCCCACCACCCCCACCCCCCAGCAGTGCAGGGCCAACCACCACCAGGCCCCCACTCATGTCCCCCTGCACCCCCACCCCCCAGCAGTGCAGGGTCACCCTCCACCAGGCCCCCACTCATGTCTCCCACCACCCCCACCCCCCAGCAGTGCAAGGTCAACCTCCACCAGGCCCCCACTCATGTCTCCCACCACCCCCACCCCCCTGCCACCATGTGCAGCCCCCACCAGGTCCTCACAATCCCCAATCATGTGCGTAATGGTCAGCCTCCACAGCCAAAAAGCCCTACCAAGTAACCCATTCACCCACATGGAAATGAAAACACATGTTACACCCCCAATGTTCATGAAGCAAATGAACCCATGTCCGTCACACACAGATTTTCAAATTGAATGGGAAAACACACAACATGACATGCATGAAACCAATGAGATGAAACCACACAGTGAACAATGGAAAAAAAAATGTATTGGACAAAAATACGAATGGTAAAGAAAGAAAAATAACTACAATGTAAATGTGAAAAAATAAGCTGCATGTCCGCATAAAAACACAAAAGTAGAAAATCAAATCCATAAAATTTTGTCCAAAGTGAAATGTAAAAACTCTCCATGCAACAAAGAACTATGTACAAAAATAACAAGGGTCCATCATCACAACTGAACTAAGGAAATCTCCTAAAAAACCTACCTAAATATCAACTATATACAAAAAGTGGAGCAGTGTCCGTCGACTCCAAATCATAAGAAAAAACAAAGGAAACCTAAAACTAAAGAACTATATACAAAGGCGGCGGGCAAGTCCAGCGGCTCACTCCGTGGTGTTCCGGGCCAGGGCATCATCGAACTCCTGTTCGATGTCCCGGAGGCGGTCCAGTTCCATGGCCCCGAGGGTATGCAGGGACGACGCCGTGTCCTCCTCCAACCCCCTGCGGATTGCCTCGAGGCACTCGGCCCACCTCAGGGCCCTCCGCATGGAGTTCTCCGCCCTGACCATTGTGAGCCGCGCCTCTTCCGCCCGCCGCCGCTCCGCACCTGTGGCGTGGCCCAACCGCTGCCACACGGAAGACACTCTCTGTCCTGGGTCCTCCTGCCCTCCGGCCGATGCCTGCCCCTCCGATGTCGAAGGCCCCGAGCCTTCATGGCTCCCACCATGTTGCTGCTGCTGCTCTGCCTCTGCCCGTGCACTGCCTCCTGCTGCCTGCACATCCTCCGCCGGCTGGGGTGCAGTTGTTGATGTGGCCACCCCTGCTGGACGTCCGACTCCCGACTGTGGCAGGGATGCCTCCTCCACCAGCCTGGCCGCACTGTCAGAGGCAGCTCCAAAGGGCACCCAGGTGACTGATGGGTGGGAAGATGGCACAGAGGACGACTGGCGCGTAGGCGGTCCAGTTGAGGAGGGGGTCGGAACAAGCCCCATCAGACGGAGGAATCCGGTCTGGGTGACCTGTCCCAGCAGGCTGACGTGGTCAACGAGCCATTCGAGATGACGTGCAGTCTCTCCATGAAAAGACTGCAGGTCACCTCGCATGGCCCGTTGACGCAACGCCACACCAGCCAGGACAGGCTCAACCCGGACCTGGGTAGCCACGTCCGCAGGCAGAGGAAGGCCAGTTGACGTCAGCTCATCCCCTGCCTGGAAACGGGTCTGGACGTACGCATCCCTGCTGGTGCAAGATGATGCAGGGACAGGATCGGGGACAGGATTGCACACAGGCACCTCCGCGGCGGCCTGTGCTGCCTCCTGTCCCTGGTCCTGGACTGCACCACTAGCACCAGTGGGATCCCCACCTCCAGACCCCGTCTCTGGTGCTTGCACGGCCTCCTCCTCCACCAGACCCCCCACCAACCTGGATGACTCCGTGCCATCTTCCCCTGTTGGGCCCTGTGGGGTCCCAGCTGCCCCTTCTGCTGCCGAGGAGTCCAACTCCAACCTCCGCCTCTTGGACCTCCCCCCGGCAGCTGCGGCCTGGGACGCGGCACCGGACTCCTCACTCCCCGACGAGATGACAACACGGGAGGGGAGCCGGGCCTTGCGTCTCCGGCTGGCGGTCGGATCCCCGCCGCTGTGCTCCACAGCACCTTCTCCGCCCTCTTCATCAGTTGATGCTGCAGACAGGGAGAAACAAAACACAGGCATCAGGGCACTGTACAATGGACACATACACACATGACAGTTGCACATGAGTGGCATTGGCAAACCTCAGACATGTCATCACAATCCCCAACACACATGTCATTGCAACTCGCACACATGAGCCATACCACAGCCATATCGCAACTGCCACCACCATCCATACACATACAACAGCATGAGCAGCCAAAGGTGACCCAGACATCACATGCAACACAGGAAGTGCACCACACATGTACACACACCACCACACTTGCATGCATGTGTACACCTCTGCCAAGTGTCGCACTGTTCAGACGGGCATCCATGTCACATCTGCCAATCAGGCTTACACATACCGCAGTCACATGCATCCATGTTGCATCACTGTTGCACCCTTGTCAAATACACACACATGCACATGTACACAGTGCTCATACATGCAGCCCAAAACAACATACATGCGTGACATCACGGACATGTCTACTTACATACACATACATACAAACATGTGTGCACGCACAACTGCATTTGCCATGCAAGCCTACACACACAAGCACCATCCATGTCTCACACATTACAGCCCTCGCATGTGTCAGCCCCACGGCCATGTACACCCCCACCCATACTCGACCCCATACAAACAGATGTGCAACCTGCACAATACCGAATAATCACCACACGCACTGCTCACAATCAGGATGCATGTACACTCACCGCTCGACTCCAGACGGGTCTGCTTCTCCAGGACCTGGACGTGGAGCGCTGGGGATATGCGTTCCAGGACCCCCATCTGTTCTTCCGACAAGTGGCCCCGGCGCCCCTTGGCATCCGCTGCCTTCAAGAGGCGCCGGGCCTTGTTCAGGGTCCTGGACCTGAAGTCCTCCCAGCGCTTCCTGACATGTTGTAAGTCCCGGACTGCCACCCCCTCCGCGTTGATGGCAGTCACGATGTCAGTCCAGATCCGAGTCCGTCCTTCCTTGTCGGCGCGGGAACTTCCGAAGAGGGCATCATACTGCCCCAGGACTTGCTCCACCAGGACACCAACTTCGGTGGCACTGAAGCTGGTGCCCCTCTGCCTCTCTGGCCGGGGGTTGTCAGTGGTCACAGATGGTGTTTGCCCCGACATTACAACCCCAGAGGCAGGAGTGGGTGGGCAACTGGGTCCTGGGGCTGGGCTGTGGAGCGATGGAATTCCAGTCGGGAGTCTTCGGTTCCAGCAGGGGTGGTCACAGCAACAGCACCCCTGGCTGATGTGCAGGCAGCAAATGGCAGTGCACGTGGGCAGCAGGCAGTCAGGCAGCAGCAGATGGTAGGTGGGAGCGTGCTTGGGGCTCTGGGGGGCAGTAGTTTGGCCTTCTGGGCAGGAGCGTGGTCTTCCGTGTGCTTACGCGTGGCCAGCTTGGTACGGAGTGATTTGGCACGTGAAAATCCTGCACGTCAGCGTGAAAATCGAGGAAAGGCCCTTAGCGCGTAAGCGCGTCAGCACGCATACGCGATTCTATTGGACCAAAGGCCCTCAGCGTGTAAGCGCGTCTGTGACGTGACCCGCACGGGTGTTTCCCACACAGCACGTGATGACAGAGCACACGTGGAAAGACTGCACGTCAGAGTCTCATCGCGTGTGATTGGTGGAAATGGCCCTACACGCAGAAGTGACAAAGCGTGTAATTGGTGGAAATGGCCCTACACGCAGAAGTGACAAAGCGTGTAATTGGAGGAAATGTCCCTACACGCAGAAGTGACAAAGCGTGTAATTGGTGGAAATGGCCCTAGCGCGTACACGCCGCGTAAGTGACGCTGGACGTGTGGGCCTGTATAAAAGGTACGCGTAGAACACCACTTCCTTGTACGTGCTTTTCGTGGAGAGCGAGTGGGTGAATTCTGTACTTCTTGTCGTTTCACACGCGATTTACTTCACGGCGTTTCAAGTTCGTATTCCCTGTTACCTCTGACAGCTTTTTCTCTTCTTTCGCTTTTACTGGTTTACCTGGGCCTGTTCCCTCAAACAGTGTTCCCTTCTACTGTTGTCCTGTCTCCTCAGACAGCGTACAAATCTTCTTTTGGCGGGGGTGTTGCCAACCAAACGTGCTCCTTTTACACGCTCGTTTACCAGGCAGACGGTGAGTCACGCACGTATCTAACATCTGTGCTTGCCCCGTGTGTAGCCTACCCCTTCAGAGGTCATTCTAGGCTGCGTGTGACACGCATACGTTCATTCTTGTGTTTCTGGGTGCCACAGCGTAGTGCAGGTTTTTCTTTCTGCACACGTGGTCTAGGAGGGGTTGCGTGCACGTCATCTCCCTTTTTTGGGCCTCCTGTGCGTTGCGTGACCCGTCATCTTTCCCCAGGGGTTACATTCAGCCTTGCTAGAGCACTAGGGTACAATTACCATCTGGTACCCAACCCCTTTGACCCCCAATTGCCCAGGACAATAGTCTACATCCACTCCCATACGCACATTAACATCAGTGCCATGGCTGGGAGGCGAGGATTCCGTAAGGGTGGCAAAGGTGGAAGAGCCACAAGTGGTGGCCGTGGTGGATCCGGTAGGGGACATGGTCATAACTTGCAGGGTGAGCCTGTCCCCCCATGTGTGGAGGACCAGTCACGGGCACCCATAATCCCCCCCTCACCCCCTCCCATTGAGGCTGATGTGGCTGACACCATCCATGCTCAGCCCTTGTTGGACCAGCCCATTGTGGCACCAGACCTGGCTGACTCCATGGCTGACTTCCAGGTCAGCAGGGCTACGACACGTGCGCTGGTGCACGTTGATGCCATCATGCCACGTGGATCTGGGGCAGCAAGGTCATCTGCTGCACCAAGGAGGCAGGGCGGAGAGGCTGCAGGGGCAGCTGCGGCTCCATCCACCCCAGCCCTCACACACCCAGCCAGGACAGTGTCGGTCCTAGTCCATGCTGCTGACATTCCCCCTGACACCATCACACTAGAGCCAATGCCTGCACCAACTCCCATGCTGAGTGTGCAATCCCACACTCCTGATACAGAGTCCACCAGGGCTCCTGCCCCTAGTGTCCAGAGCGGCGCAGGACACTCAGGATCACCACCACCTTCCAAGCGGAAGAGGAAGAGTGCTCGTCCGGCACAGGCTGATGCCCCAGACACAGCTACACAGTCCGGCCCGTCCAGGAAGCCCAGCTTCACGGATGACGAACTGAATGCACTTGTCGAGTATGTGTCCGGACATGACAACGAGATGGTCATTGTTGCAGGATCCAAGACCACACCTGCACAACGCCAGGCACACTGGCAGACTGTTGCGGACATCGTAAGTGCCCTTGGAATCGTGAGGCGCACAGCCAATGATTGCTATAAGCGCTGGAATGACCTAAAGCGCAGGGCAAAGAGTAAGCTGGCCTCAAGTCATGCCGCAACTCTAGTGACTGGAGGTGGGTCTCCAGTAGTAGACATGGAACTCACTCCACATGAGTCAGTCGCTGGGACCTACGTCACGGAGGAACAGATCCAAGGCGTGGGAGATCTGGCTGATTACGAGGCATTGTCCGGTGAGTGCACATGCATGTGTGTGTCATACATGTGCATGGTGTGTGTGTGAGGGCTTCTGTTTGTGTGCCAGGTGAGAGTGTGTGCGCCTGAGTCGTATGGGTCAGCCATGTGCTTCATGCAATACTTCCTGCGCAGCTGCATTTGGCCATAGCAGTATCCCTTCTGCCAACAGTAGACATCTAGCCCAACTGCACGCCAGTTGCCCTTGAAGTGTCACCTTGCCACAACATATTTGCTTATTTTTCACTGTTCATTCAGTCAGTTTGTTTGCATTCCACCACTTTCACTAGGCATGTCGCTGTCCACTAGTCACATGTCTGACATGGGTATGGTAAAGTGGAGTGACTTTGTTACCTGGATATCATTTGTACACACATGTCCCTGTGCAATTGGACCATTTCAGACTGGCAGCTCCAGGTGAAAAATCTGACCTGTTAGAATTAGAAAAGCAATTACATGCGGGAACTGGACTGAATGAATAGGTGCTGCCCTCCTCTCCATCTTCACTCAATAGCAATGGTACATGCCATCTGTGTGATGGCATGTGTGTTTCACCTGGCAATCACAGGCCAATGTGTGATGCCACTGCCAGGCAGCATGCAGAAAATGTGTTCATCTTCCATCTTGGTGTCATCAGTGTGTGCCATTTGCCTGCACTTCATACGCAGTGAGGGTGCATGCATGGGAGGGTTTTAGTCATGTGGGACATGTGTCAATCAAGTACTGGTTCTCTTGCTTCTCAGCCCTCATTGTGTGCCATCGTGCTAATGCCTGTTTCCATTTCTTTGTTTTCATGTCTTTGCAGGGGAAGACGCACCTGATACTGCTGGGGTTGTGGAGATGGTGCAGACCCAGGAGGGGTCCGAGGGCCGACCAACCACCAGTGAGGGACGTGGTGTGGTGGTGGGGGAGAACCCACAAGTGCTGCAGGTCGTGCTCTCAAGGGGTGTCTCTGGCTGCACCTCCCCCGAGCTGTACTCAGGTGTTGATTCGGATGAGACCTACGTGCCGTCGCAGGTGAGTGTTCCAGGGAGGGATTCTGTTCTGTCTCACCCACCTGCACCAGGGTCAGAACCCTCCATGGGGATGTCAGTGTTGGCAGCTACGCCTTCGGTGGTTACGGATGCAGGGTCACACTCCGCGACATCTGATCCTGTTCCTGGGCCAGCAGATCAGAGGGGGAATGCAGTCCTGCAGCCTCAGGTAGTGCCGGCACAGCAAGGCGCAGTTCGCCTTGCCCCAGACAGGTGTGGTGCCCGCCGACGTGGTGGCCGTACGCCACCCGGCAATACCGCATGGGAGCAATCCATTTACGGTATGGCAACCCAACAGGCTGCATCATCCGAGATGATGGCTCAGGCCATGGATAGGGTGGCCACTTCCATTGTCCCCCCAGAAAGGCTGATGGAGCGACTAGAGCAGGCAACCGACTCCATCTGCCAGTCACACAGGGAGGACATGTTGGGGTCCAACAGGGACAGGCGGGCGGCACTGGCGACTCTGCAGGAGGCCATCTCCATTGAGTCCCAGGGCCACAGGGAAGCCCTGAGGCAGGAGCTCCTTCACCTCAGGACGACTCTTGTTGAGCTTGAGGCTTCAACACACCAAAGGACAGAACAGCAGCTGGAGCGTCTCACCCGTACGCTCTCAGCTGAGATGCAGGCAACGAGGGCGGAGGTCCGGGCATCCCGTGAGTTGTTGCATGGGGACCTCCGCACACTCATCCTCCAGAACCAGACCTACCACACCCGCATGCTTGCAGCCATGGAGGAGCAGACTAGGGCCTTGTGTGGGCTGCCTCCCATAGTGCAACCACCTCCGGATGCAGCTGCACAGGGTGATAATAGTGACAGCAGTGATACTCCCACAATAGGGTAGCCGTGTGGGCCATGAGCCCATGGAGGTGTTTTATCTTCCCAGGATCCACGCAGGTGGGTTCTGGCGTGCATCCTGTCCTCGGACCTCCTGGGTGGCCTCCCCAACCCCCCCGGGCCCATCAATGGCCATTTTTGATTGTTTCTTATTTTTATTTTTATTTTGATTTCTTTTATTCCCAATTTTTTTGGGACGATCTGTTGGCTTCCGTGGTTCCTGTGGGCATACGCTGCATTGTGGCTGGGCACATGCAGGCTTGTAATGTATTTGGTTCAGATGCTTGGGTTTGAGTCACACACACCCCTCCTGCTTCCCGTTTCCATGGGCTTGCAAAGGGTGTGCCCAAGTGACAGTGAATTACACAGTGACGTTGGACTCCCATGAGCTGTGTGGGCAGTCTGTAGTCAATACTGTGTATACATTCCTAGTGCATATTGCTGTTGTGTTGTACACTGCATGTTGCATTGATGTGTAACTCTTCTTCTGTGTCTACCTCCCAATTTGCAGGTCCCTTCCTCATGTCCACACAAGGACCTCTAGTCTGGAGATGGGGTCCATGTTGGCAGCAGTGCACCTACAACTCTACATGGCGACAACACTGCACAGTTGGTAGTGGTGGGAGTGCAGGCATTTCCAGGTGGTGAGACTACTAATATGTAACATTTGTGATGTCATGTTAATGGTAGTAAGTGCTCAAGTATGTTGTTGGTCCGGCATTGCTGTGAGCATTTCAGGTGTTGCAGGTTTCTAATAGTGCCACTGTACATAGTGAGACTGATGTCATGTTGTGGGGATTACTTTGTTTACCTGCAATTAGCATGACATGGCACGGTGTGTCGTGTGGCGGTGCTGGGGTTGGGTTGGCTGACATGGCACTGTCCTCTTGTTGCATTTTGCAAGTGGGTATTCATTTTAGCTGCTTCAATGTGTAACTTCACAAAACTGCATTGGTGGTGTCTGTGTGGGTAGGGATGCACACATTGTGACACTTCCAGGTGAACAATCTCAGGCTGACATGGTATTCCCGGTTCATTCTCCAGACATTCAGGATCAGTGTCAGGTTGAGTCATCATTGATTGTCAGATGGAATGTGCCAGGGCAGTGTGCACTCCACAGGGGTGTGATTTCTATGTGAAGTAATTAGCCACTAGCTGTGTACGGGCTGCCTCCCCCCGTGCCCTTTCCCCTCCCATGCGCAGCGGCTGTGCATGTGGTTGGGGATGTGGGGCCACCACCATGTCCACGGCCAGGCCCCGGCGTGTTGCAACGTTGTGCAGGACACATGCTGCCACTATGATCCTGCACACTAATGGGGGAGCGTATAACAGCTGCCCGCCAGAACGGTCAAGGGAACGAAAGCGTGACTTTAGCACTCCGAATGTGCGCTCCACTATGCCCCTGGTTGTAATGTGGGCTGTGTTATATCTTACCTGGGGTGGCGTGGTGGGGTTCCGAATTGGCGTCATCATGTGTGGGCTGAGAGGGTAGGCACTGTCCCCTGTGGAGGTGGTGATTGGTATCATTGGTGGGGTTGTGACCTTGCTCAGTATCCAACATGCATGCATGTGCAGTGGCATACATACTCACCAAGCAGCCATGTATCGCCATGCCGCCCAGCTTCTAGGTCCCGGCTTAGGGTGGACATTCGGTAAATGAAGCTGTCATGGGTGGAGCCGGGATAGTTGGCATATACTGAGGTGATGATTCCCTTGGCATTACATGCTACCTGCACGTTGATGGAATGCCAGTGCTTGCGGTTCCTATAGATGTGCTCAGATGCCCTGGGGGGACGTAGAGCCACATGGGTGCAGTCGATGGCACCTAGCACTTTGGGGAATCGTGCCACAGCGTAAAAATCCAGGGCGGCAGCATGCCTTTCTGCAGGTGTTCTGGGCAGGTATATGTGCCTGCGGACTGATGGGCGTGCAGTGATGATGTTCAAGACCTGGTGTAGGCAGCGTGACTGGGTGGCCTGTGACACCCCACCCACTATGGCACTTGTCCGCTGAAATGATCCAGTGGCTAAGAAGTGCAGTACATTGAGGACCTTCTCCAGGGGGCTGAGTGCTTGGGAGCACAGGGTGGGTGATGTGAGGTCATCCTCCCACTCACTCACCAGGTCCAGTATAATGTGTGGTGGAAACCTGTACCTCCCATACACCTGGTCATCAGGCATCCCGAAAAGGCTGGTTCTGGGTGTGAATATTCTGGCCCTGACTATCCTCCTCCTCCTCCTTTGGTAGCCCACTGCCACTGCTGCTAGGAACGGTATGTTCATCCTGGCGTCTGAGCTTGTTATTGTTAAAGTCCGCAAATTTATGCTTTGCGCGTGTTCTAGGCGAGCGTGTGACCCGCGCACCCCTGGAATCCAGTTCCCAGTCCAATAGCGTGTGGAAATTCACACGCACCACGGGATACAGCGTGTGACCCGCGCACCCCTGGAATCCAGTTCCCAGTCCAATAGCGTGTGGAAATTCACACGCACCACGGGATACAGGTTCGCTGACGTACTTGCGTGTGTAAGTGCCCGCGCACCCATTAAATACACGTACATAGGCCAATCGCGTGTACGCGCACTTTTGTCCAATTACACGCGATGACACTCTGACATGCAGTATTTCCACGTGTGCCCCGTCATCACGTGCTGAGTGGGGAACACCCGTGCGGGTCACGTCACAGACGCGCTTACGCGCTGAGGGACTCTGGTCCAATAGAATCGCGTATGCGTGCTGACGCGCTTACGCGCTAAGGGCCTTTCCTCGGATTTCACGCTGACGTGCAGGATTTTCACGTGCCAAATCACTCCGTATCAAGCTGGCCACGCGAAAACACACGGAAGACCACGCTCCTGCCCAGAAGGCCGAGTTACTGCCCCCCAGTGCCCCAAGCAGCCTCCCACGTGCCATCTGCTGCTGCCTGCCTGCCTGCCTGCCTGCTGCCACCGTGCCCTGCCATTTGGTGCCTGCACATCAGCCATCTGCAGGGGTCCAGTTGCTGTGTCCACCCCTGCTGGAACTGAAGACTCCCGACTGGGATTACATCGCTCCACAGCCCAGCCCCAGGACCCAGTTGCCCACCCACACCTGCCTCTGGGGTTGCCATGTCGGGCACTTCCACATCTGGCACCAGTGGCAACTCCAGGCCAGAGGGGCAGAGGGGCACCAGCTTCACTGTCACCGAAGTTGGTGTCCTGGTGGAGCATGTCCTGGGGCAGTATGATGCCCTCTTTGGATCGTCCCGCGCCAGCAAGGAAGGACGGCAGAGGATCTGGGCCGACTGTGTGGTTGCCATCAACGCGGAGGGGGTGGCAACCCGCGACGTCCTGAAGATCAAGAAGCGCTGGGAGGACTTGAGGTCCAGGACCCTTGTGAAGGCCCGGCGCCTCGTGGAGGGGGGCCGGGGCCGCATGAGTTCCATCCAGATGAGGGTCCTGGAACGCGTACGCCCAGCGCTCCACGCCCAGATCCTTGAGAGGGAGGCCCGTCTGGAGTTGAGCGGTAAGTGTCCAAGCATTACTGTGTGAGACAGGGCATGTTGCGGTGTGCTGGTTCTATGATACTTGCCTGTATGTGTGCCATAGGCCATGTATGCATGTATGTGTGCAGGGACAGCATGGTAATGCATGTGCGACCAGTGATGTGTGATCCACATGGTTGTTGCATGTGTTGAAATGCCGCATGGGGAGCCCTATGCAGATTTTGAACATGAGAGCATGCCAGTCTCTGTACCTGGACATGGGTGGGGGTGAGGGATGGGTGCTGATGCCAGGTACATATATGGTAGCCATGTCTGTGTGCCTGACCTGCGTGTCTGTGACTTGTGCATGCCAGGGATGCATGACACATGTGTATGACAATGCACAGATTCAGTGAAGCAGCCAAATTACCCTTTTATCCGCTGTGTTTGGTGTGTTTGGGGCCAGATGGATGTGACTGAGGTGAAGTGTGTGCATGTGATAGGCATGAGCCATGATGCATGTGAGTTACATATCATTGAATGTTTCAAGAGTCCATTGGACATGCATGGAAATGTCCATGGCATGCACCATGCCTGTTACTGTGTGTGTTTTGCCTGGACTGACCCATGTGTTGTGGAGGGACATGATGGAAGTGTACTTTGACAGTGGTGCTCATCTGCTATTGCTTCCTGTCTAGGGGACCATTGTACAGTGCCCTGATGCTTGTGTTCTTTGTCTCCCTCTACGCAGCGGCTAGTGAAGAAGAGGGCGGAGACGGCGCTGTGGAGCAAGGCGGCGGGGATGCCCCCACGGCTGCAGCGGAAGGGGTGGGTGAGCCCCCACAGGGGCCTGCTACGGTGGGAGACGGTGAGGAGCCATCCAGGTTGGTGGTTTGCACAGAGGAGGAGGAGGCCGCCACTGGGGCACACATGGGGCCTGGTGGGGGCATCCCTGCTGGTGCAAGTGGTGCAGTCCAGGGCCAGGGGCAGGAGGCAGCACAGGTCACCGTGGAGGGGCCTGTGCATGTCGCTGTCCCTGACCCTGTGAGTACACCACCATGCACCAGCAGGGATGTCCCGTCCCAGGCCTGTCCGCAGGTAGAGGGGATGTCCATGTCACCTGACTCCCCTCCACCTGCGGACGTGGGAACCCCTGGCCGTGCGGAGAAGGTCCTGATTGGGGTCGCGATGCGCATGGCTGTGATTCGTGATGCCGTGCGTGCTTCCCGGGAGGAGCACGCACGTCATCACGAAGTGCACCGTGCCGACGTGGCCCAATTGGGATCGGCCATGTTCGGGGGTTTCCTGCATGTGTTGGCCAATGTGGCGGCCCTCTCCTCCTCTGTGCAGGCTATCCACCAGTCGTTCTCCTTGCCGTCTTCCAGCCCAGATGCCACCAGGGCCCCCTGTGGACCTGCCCCGACCAATGCAGCCAGCTCGGTGGGGATCCCATCCCTGCCACAGTTGGGAGTCGGAGGTCCAGCAGGGGTGGACAACACAGCAACTGGACCCCAGCAGATGGAAGATGTGACAGCATCATCAGGCAGGGCACGTGCACGACGGCGTCGGTGGTTTCCATCAGCCTGGATGCCGTCGTGCTGGCAGAGGCAGTGGCGTCGGGGGCAGCAGCGGGCTCGACGTGGGAGGCATCATGGCTCGGGCCATCAAGATCAGAGGGGCAGGCATCGGCCGGAGGGCAGGGCAACCCTGGGATGGTGGTGTCTTCTGTGTGGGAGCAGTTGGTCCAGCGGATAGGTGCGGAGCGGCAGCGGGCGGAAGAGGAGCGGCTCGCTATGGTCAGGGCGGAGTTCTCCATGCGTCGGGCGTTGAGGCGGGCTGAGTGCCTCGAGGAAGCTCGCAGGGAGTTTGAGCTGAACATGGGGTTATCCCTGCGAGACCTCGGGGCCAGGACAGAGTCCCGCCTCCAGGACATCGACATGGAGTTCGATGATGCCCTGGCCAGCAACATCAACAAGTGAGCCGCAGGACTTGCCCGCTGCCTTTGTATATAGTTATATAGTTAGTTAGTGTTAGGTTTCCTTTATTTGTTTTTATTATTTTGGACCGCTCGGACAATGGCCACTTTTTTGTATATATTTTTTTCATTAGGTAGTAGTAGATTTCCTTTATGGTGTTGGGCTCATGGACCCTGGTACATTCCTGTATTTAGTTTGTTTTTTGAAGGAACATTTTCTTTTTTTCATTATTGTGTTCACCATGTGGAAATGGTTTTTCATTCTTTTGCTTCTACTTGATATTGCTTTGGTCAACATTTGTTTTTGTATTCCTTTTTCGTTTTTTGATTTTTACTTTTGTTCTCCAACATGGACCATTTATTTTATTATCCACATAGTTGTATGTTTGATTTGTTTACTTATTTTTAATCTTTAATACATTTTTTATTTTTACTTCCACTTGTCTTATTTTGTCTTTGGTTTCATACATGTCATGATATGGGTTTTGACATTCACTTGCAGCCATTGTGTATGTGTGTGTGACGGACATGTGTTCATTTACATACTTGCCATTGGGGTTGTGTCATGTAATTGCATTCACTATGTGGGTGGATGCAATCCTTGCCTGGGTGTTTGTGCTGGGTATGCTGCCCATTACTGCCATGATTGTGTATCGTCAGGACCTGGGGGCAGGGGGACATGGGTGGGGGCCTGGTGGAGGGTGACCCTGCACTGCTGGGGTGTGGGGGTGGTGGGTGACATGAGTGGGGGCCTGGTGGAGGCTGCCCCTGCACTGATGGGGTGTGGGGGTGGTGGGAGACATGGGTGGGGGCCTGGTGGAGGGTGACCCTGCACTGCTGGGGTGTGGGGGTGGTGGGTGACATGAGTGGGGGCCTGGTGGAGGCTGCCCCTGGTGGCTGGGGTGTGGGGGTGGTGGGAGACATGAGTGGGGGCCTGGTGGAGGGTGCCCCTGGTGGCTGGGGGGTGGGGGTGGTGGGTGACATGAGTGGGGGCCTGGTGGAGGCTGCCCCTGCACTGCTGGGGTGTGGGGGTGGTGGGAGACATGAGTGGGGGCCTGGTGGAGGGTGCCCCTGGTGGCTGGGGTGTGGGGGTGGTGGGAGACATGAGTGGGGGCCTGGTGGAGGGTGACCCTGCACTGCTGGGGTGTGGGGGTGGTGGGAGACATGAGTGGGGGCCTGGTGGAGGGTGACCCTGCACTGCTGGGGTGTGGGGGTGGTGGGAGACATGAGTGGGGGCCTGGTGGACGGTGCCCCTGCACTGCTGGGGTGTGGGGGTGGTGGGAGACATGAGTGGGGGCCTGGTGGAGGGTGACCCTGGTGGCTGGGGTGTGGGGGTGGTGGGAGACATGAGTGGGGGCCTGGTGGAGGGTGCCCCTGGTGGCTGGGGGGTGGGGGTGGTGGGTGACATGAGTGAGGGCCTGGTGGAGGCTGCCCCTGCACTGCTGGGGTGTGGGGGTGGTGGGAGACATGAGTGGGGGCCTGGTGGAGGGTGACCCTGCACTGCTGGGGTGTGGGGGTGGTGGGAGACATGAGTGGGGGCCTGGTGGAGGGTGCCCCTGGTGGCTGGGGGGTGGGGGTGGTGGGTGACATGAGTGGGGGCCTGGTGGAGTCTGCCCCTGCACTGCTGGGGTGTGGGGGTGGTGGGAGACATGAGTGGGGGCCTGGTGGAGGGTGACCCTGCCCTGCTGGGGTGTGGGGGTGGTGGGAGACATGAGTGGGGGCCTGGTGGACGGTGCCCCTGCACTGCTGGGGTGTGGGGGTGGTGGGAGACATGAGTGGGGGCCTGGTGGAGGGTGCCCCTGGTGGCTGGGGTGTGGGGGTGGTGGGAGACATGAGTGGGGGCCTGGTGGAGGGTGCCCCTGGTGGCTGGGGGGTGGGGGTAGTGGGTGACATGAGTGGGGGCCTGGTGGAGGCTGCCCCTGCACTGCTGGGGTGTGGGGGTGGTGGGAGACATGAGTGGGGGCCTGGTGGAGGGTGACCCTGCACTGCTGGGGTGTGGGGGTGGTGGGAGACATGAGTGGGGGCCTGGTGGAGGGTGCCCCTGGTGGCTGGGGGGTGGGGGTGGTGGGTGACATGAGTGGGGGCCTGGTGGAGGGTGCCCCTGCACTGCTGGGGTGTGGGGGTGGTGGGAGACATGAGTGGGGGCCTGGTGGAGGGTGCCCCTGGTGGCTGGGGTGTGGGGGTGGTGGGAGACATGAGTGGGGGCCTGGTGGAGGGTGCCCCTGGTGGCTGGGGGGTGGGGGTGGTGGGTGACATGAGTGGGGGCCTGGTGGAGGCTGCCCCTGGTGGCTGGGGTGTGGGGGTGGTGGGAGACATGAGTTGGACATGGGTGGGGGCCTGCTGGCAGGTGCCCCACAGTGCTGGGGGGTGGGGGTGCAAGGGGACATGAGTTGGTGTTCATTAGTTCAAGGAGACATGTGCCTTTGCTGGGGGGCATGCCCATGTTGGGTGGGCTGCCTGCGGGACATGACCAGGGATGCAGGGTAGTCCCCTGTGGTGTGGGCTGCCTGCAGGGGCCGTGGAGGGTGTACAGGGTACACCTGGGAGGACCCACACTGTCAAATCACATGTGGAACTTCCCGCGCACCCCTGAAATACACGCGCCCAGGCTATTCGCGTGTGGAACTTCCCGCGCACCCCTGAAATACACGCGCCCAGGCTATTCGCGTGTGGAACTTCCCGCGCACCCCTGAAATACACGCACCCAGGCTATTCGCGTGTGGAACTCCCCGCGCACCCCTGAAATACATGCGCCCAGGCTATTCGCGTGTGGAACTTCCCGCGCACCCCTGAAATACACGCGCCCAGGCTATTCGCGTGTGGAACTTCCCGCGCACCCCTGTAATACACGCGCCCAGGCTATTCGCGTGTGGAACTTCCTGCGCACCCCTGAAATACACGCACCCAGGCTATTCGCGTGTGGAACTCCCCGCGCACCCCTGAAATACACGTGCCCCCAGGCTATTCGCGTGTGGAACTTCCCGCGCACCCCTGAAATACACGCGCCCAGGCTATTCACGTGTGGAACTTCCCGCGCACCCCTGAAATACACGCGCCCAGGCTATTCGCGTGTGGAACTTCCCGCGCACCCCTCAAATACACGCGCCCAGGCTATTCGCGTGTGGAACTTCCCGCGCACCCCTCAAATACACGCGCCCAGGCTATTCGCGTGTGGAACTTCCCGCGCACCCCTGGAATACACGTAGCCCGCTCCCCCAGGCCCGATCGCGTGAGGAACTTCACGCGAACCCCTGTAATACACGTAGCCCGCTACCCCAGGCCCGATCGCGTGAATAACTTCACGCGAACCCCTGTGATGCACGTACCCTGCTGAAATCGCGTGTTAGACTTCCCGCGCACCCCGGTATACACGCACACGTATTTTTTGTCAGCGGGTGTCCGTGTTTGTGGGTACCCCTTTGCACGTCATTTTTCCTGGAGGGCCACAGTATGGGACATTCATCATGGCAGTATATATGTGCTATTTGTTGGCGCACCTTTTGGCGCACATTTCTTACAGCCGCAGAGACGCTACCGCCTGCTTTCTTGTGGCGGTCGTGTTTGTGCCTGTGCGCTGGTTTGAGCGTGCGCTTTTTTGCCCTATTCTATTCCATGAATACGTGTTGTAGGCGAGCGTGTGGGCGTTCCGCGCACTTGTGCCCTGTACTTCCCCCGTGACGCCCACGTTTTGGCAAGTTGTTCCCCATTCCGAGTGTTACGCCCGTGTTCCGCCTACTTTTGTTGCGTGCGCCGCGCTATGTGCGAATTTCGCTGTGGCCTGTGCGATTTTCGCTGTGACCTGGCGCACGCTGTTAGATGGCCTGTGCGCCAACGTGCGCTGCGCACTTTTTTATCGCACATCCGCTGGTTTTCTCGCGCACGGCCTTCCATGAATCGACGTGCGCTGCTTTTCGTGCGATTTTCGCAATTGCACTGCGATTTTCACTATTCCACTGCGATTCGCACGTTTTTGCCCACTTGCGCCGCCCTAATTATTCCATGAATCGGCCTGCAAATCTGAAGAACGCCACCTCCAATTCAGAAAAAGCCTAAATGAGCACTTCTTCAAATTGTAACCCTGATTAGGACTGCCCCATGGGCATTGATCGTGGAAAGGCACTGTGGTGGACCCTTGCTTCCACCGCCGCTCTTCTTGGTGCTGTTGCTTTGTGGTTCACAGACTTTGGTTCTCCTGGCTCTGTGCCTGTTCTCAAACTGACTCTGTTACTCTTCACTTGGACCTAGTTGCACATGCACCCTTTTTCCTGGGGCACATTGATTGGTGCCTCAGTGAACATATGACTCATCTCATCCTTAAACTACCTCCTTCAGGCACTTACATTGAAACACTTAAGCTCCTCCCCACCTTCCTCTCTGGTAGGGTCGGAATGCTCCAAGAACTGTGAAGGACCTTTTTGTTGCCCCTCTCCCATTATCTATGCATCCTCTCCCTTTCAATTGGGGAACTACATATCATTCTGGGTTCTGCAATTGGTGGAATATACGTCAGCAATACAGGAATAAATATCCGGGTGATCAAAGCATTCCCGTTTGTTCAAAGGATCAGCTGGCCACCAACACAATTAAAACAGTTATCAGTACCTAACCACAGTGCAGTTCATAGATTGGGCTATGTAATCCTCATGTTATTAATATTATTAATGATAATGAACATTATATTATCAATAATGTTCAGCTCTATATTTCTTTCACATGTTCTATATCCCATTGTCATAGGAAACAAGTTCTTATGACTTCTTTGTATCTCAGAGTCATTCCTCTTTACCTGAATTTTGTTCTGGAATCCCTTGAAGTTTACAAAATGCATCCATGATCATGTGCCCTTTATGGGGCGAAATGATGGGGCCACACATAGCCACAGGTTATTTAACAAGGTGAAAAGAGATTTTTGAAACATGTGCTTTGCCTTCTGGGATGTGCACTGATCAGTCCAGTATCCTTAGAAATTGGTGTGCTAAGCATATATGAGCCTATTGGTAATGAAAGAGCAGAATGAAGAGTTCCCAAAACGTGATATGGGGGCTTAGCAATCAGAGGAAATGTTGTCAGTGGAAATGACTTGTTTTTGTGAAATCGATGTGAAAGAATGTGGGTGTGATAAATCTGTGGAATACATTTAGTGATTCTTTTACTGAGAAGCCTGGCAAAATCCAAGATGTATTTGAAGAGTGGTTCTTACTTCATTTCCTGTTTGGCCCTGCATTAGGGGCGTTGTCTATGAAGTACCTAGGTTCTAAATGACCTGGGGATGTGAATCTTACTTTAATTGGAAAAGAAAGCAGGCCTTTACCACAAAGTTTCGATTGGATCTTTCACCCCTTGTTGAAGTAACGGCCTGATGGAAGGACAGGTCGGATTTTTGTATTTTCTGCAAATCAATTGTCGAATCCCTAAATCATTTTCTGTTTTATTGTCCACTATATAATATAATTAGGGGGAAATATTTAATACCCTACATTGTTTTTAATAGTATTTCCACTGCAAGAGATGCCGTTATATTTTTCTAGGTTTTGATTAGGCCGCAGGTTGTTTTGACATTTGTAGAATTTGTAAATGCTTCCTGGTACAAATGTGATAATTTTGTGAAAATCCGGTCATCATTTGTCCAGTTTTAAAGGTTCTCTGATGACGTTTGCGTTATTAATTGCCTTGCATTGTTAAATTGTTGCCTTTTATGGATGAATTGTTTATCCAAATAAAGCTATGTTTATTACAATGTTCTCTTGACTCTCTCTCCTGGCTATTTCTTTTGGCTTTTTCTGTCATTAAAAACTCTCAAAGTGATTTAACAGAAGTACCGGTAGCAGTGGAATTCTGGGGCTCACCAGGGATCAGGCAGTAGCAGTGGTTGCCTGCAGGAACAGGCAGAGGCTTTGCAGGGACGTGGGAGCTTTTGTGGGAGTGTACACTCTAATCATACAGGGAACTTGACTGGAAGCATGTCCCCAAGTGCCGTCCAGCACCTGCCGATTTAGCACATGTTTTGTGTTTTACAAGCTTGCATTCCCCTGCCTCATGCAATGCTGGTTTTTCTGTAACATTGTTGCAATCCAGGCTGTGGTTCTTCTATGCAGTTTCATTTTGCATGTCTTTATGGGCCTCATTATAAGTTTTCCGGTCTGGTAACAATGGTACCGGTAAGCTACCGGTACCGTTGTTACGGGACCGGCAAACTACGAGTTCTGCTCACGGGTAGCTTCCCGCTAGCCAGGTCTGACCTGGCGGGCGTAATGGCACCCGCGAGCAGAGCATGTCGGATGCACCAGCACCATTCTGAATGGTGCCAGGGCATCCAACCTCCCCATTCCCATTGAGCCCTATCGAGCTCAAAGGGAATGGGGAGAATTCTTTTCCAGCCCCCGCGAATGAGCAATTAACGGGTCCGGCAAGGAAGTAATGACCCAGTAATTGCCCATTCACGGGCGCCGGAAAAAAAAATTATACCGGCACGGCTACCACCAGTATCGTAATGAGGTATGCCTTTAGTGTGTGTGTGTGTGTGTGTCTGTGTGGAGCATGTACTTTGGTACAAACAGATCCCCTCCATGTCATTACATGTCAGAGTACAGGGAGGTATAAAGTGGAGGCGTACTTGCCTTTATGGCTCCCTTTAGCGCACAGCTGTGCAAATTGAGTAAATGCTGTCTGCCCTTTATGTATGGTGGGCTGCGCTTACAGTTAATTGCTATGGAATCCGCCTGCTCTTTGCAAAGGAATCCACAGAATTAACGCAAGTATGAAACTAACCTAATGCTTTATTACTATAGCAGAGAGGTGAAGGCAGAATTGAAAATTATGACCGCTCCCCCTCGCTTTCAAAAACATTATTTCAAATATGGCATGACGGGAAATACATGCATAAAACATTTACACATACATTTTACATGTGCATTTTATGCTGCGCCGTGAGGAACATGAATCCCCTTTCATTTCAAAAGCATTAATAATTTTAGGCCCCATATATGCATTTTCAAGATTTAATAACATTGTAGCGACAATGAATTGGACATTCCGTCCCAAAACGTATTCTCTTTGATATCAAGTGAACAAATCCTGAAAAATACTACAGTATTATTATAGTTCTGTCAGCCATATGTGAGATGCATGAATATACAAGCATTGTCAAAATCAATAGATAGTTTTTTTGTACAGTGAAATTGTTGTTTTCTTTGATGTAACTTTAATTGAATGCCCAGACACACATCACATCCGTTTTATGGCCATCTAATGCCAAGCACTTGAACCTGTAGACCTAGGGCCCTTTAGGATGAGGTAGCAATACTTACAGAAAGATGGGGATGCAGAAGTTACTCAAACATCAATAATCAGACAGACTCAGGAATTTGGCAAAACTTGGTCGGTTTTATTTTCAATTGTCTAAAACAGGGAGTTACAACAGACATCAACAGACGTTCACTCGATTTCTCTCAGCGCATATCATAAAAAACAACTTCTATAGTAAAAACTTGTCATAAGTGACGTCACACTACGCGGCAAACTACAAAAACCTATTTGGCAATGTGATAAGATTACAGGGAACATCTAAGTATACATTCCATACTGACGGGTGAAGTGATTGGGTCTCTACTGTCAGGTGGGTAACTAAGCCCATCCCAAGAGCACGTCATCATTTGTGTCACACTAATACACAACACTCTACTGGTTATACAAACTATAGGGCTCTTTGATACATGGCCCTCTACCATTGGTTTGGCACCCTTGTACCCTTCTGGAATATTCCACACGCTAGCAGCACGCAGGCTACCATACCAGGTGCAGCGAGAGTTGGAGTGATCATTCCTCCCCACCAATTAGCCCGACATCGATCATCACTCTTGTAGCCTGCCAATCAATTAAGGCTTTGAACTTGGCCTTGTAGAAGCTCTCTGTACCTGAGAATAAAAGGGAGTATCTTCTTGGTTTTGGTGTAGCTCGACCCAATGTCTATTTTGATCTGACTTGGAGAACGCATTTTCAAGCTTTTTGCAGCATTGAATCCTATTAAATGATGAACTTTTGATGCATTCAGTGTTTTTCAATTCTACCTGAAACAGAAAATTGTTTCTTTCTCACGTTCATGTAACTACTGGATGGACAACCAGGCTCATGGTGGCCTCGACTTCTTGGTGCTGGACCAGCAAAGCCTTTCTTGTATTTCTCCATTGCCTTTAGTTATTTTCCAACTGTGCCACACTGAAAAACCCTTTCCAATCACAGGGTTTCAAGCCTTGCTTAAAGCGCACTGTGGAATATCCAGATTCTATACATTCCTATGTATTATATAAATTGGTGCATCGCTGCAGCTATTCACTACGTAGCCAGCCTTAAGATCACTTTGTCTACTTGCGCTACTGCATCTGTACAAGTGTAAATTAATTTGCATTTTCTTCAGCGTTTCTGTAGCTTGAGCATTGTCATCTCGAGACTGAAAGGTTGCTCACCCTTACAACCTTCTCTTTAAATCTTATAGAATGTCTATATTCTTTTGCCTCGTGCATCTTTTCTAGGTGTGTCAGCTCTGCTCCGCATGACGTCACCAGTCTTCTCTTTCACTCATTTTCACACTTCCTCTGGAACTTTGTCCAACAGGCCATTACCCCTTTGAGAATGCATATAGGGTTTTCTCAATGGATACCTTGTTTCCAGGATTTTCTGCGGTACAGGCACACTCACTGGCACTGCACATGTCTCAATTTCTGGCTCCCAACATATAGGCAACATGAGGCAGAGCTTTTGGTGGGGGTTCTTGACTCCAGCTCTACACACTCAAGTTAGGTATCTCCCCTAAATGCCAGGAACTCACATGCCCCCATTACCATCCAATGCCAGATACTCACATCACATGCCAGGCATTGCCATCGAAAGGCCAGGAAATTGCATTGCGTGTAGTTCCAACAATCACATGTACTCTTGTCACACATCTGATATTGCTTTTAAGTGCCATATTTACATATCATGGGGTATACATTTGCATTACTTGCTCCTCTACTAAAGTATTGCCATGAAGCAACTGATACTTTTATTGTATGTCAGGTATTCCAAAGAAATGCCCTGATACACCTGATATTCTAGGCATTCCTATCAAATGCCAGACACTAACATCATAAGTCAAGTATTGCCAGTAAGACCAACAAGCCTCTACATTTACAGGACCTAGTGACTAATGACTAAGTTGGAAACTGCCCTCTCATGTAACCTGGCATCTAATCGGAACTCATCCACTTGACCATGTTGTGCAATCTTTGTCAAAACACTGTCCCTCCATATCATGTTATGTTGTGTTATGTTAGTGGATGCTGTTATATTATTAGGATTTATATAATTATCCAATACCATTTGCATGCTCTCTCAAAGAAAGGGGGGTTAGGTGACAGTAGTGGGAAAATTGGGGAACATGCAAGACAGATTTGCTTTTGTGTTGATGCGTGCAGACCGCAAGCATGCTGAGCTGGGCGTGCGGGTCAGTTTCTAGGTGTTCTGTGTAGCGGGCATAGGGGAATATGTGTCTGAAAGGGAGCCTAGTAGCCCATTGTGCTAGGATGCAATAGTCCAGGTTGTGGTATTTAAGCTGCTTGTAGAGGTGTAGTGAACAGATGTTTGATGTCTCTTTGGAGGGGTCCTCTGTTGCCATATGTGGGTGGCATTGTTGGTATGCGTACTGTGTGTTGGAACCTAAAATGTGAGCAGGTTAGTGCTGGGAGTAGTCAGAGTCCTCGATGGACAAACAAACCTGAAACTACATACTGCATATCATAGCATTCACAGTAAGACTGAAAGGGCCTGCAACCTGGTGCTCTCCCTGTTCTCCTACCACTAGCAGACAGTTCCCATTTCCCATTTCCCATTTTCACATTGCCACCCTGCCCCTCTGCGTCTTTCTTTCTCTCTCTTTCTTTCTCCCTCAAATAGATGCACTTGATCTTATGTGCCACAACCATCTGGGAATTGGCCTGAGTGGGAAGGGGCAGATCTAAAGACTCCAGTTATTATGTGCTAAGTGTAATGGGAGGCTCAAACTGTTAGTTCAGAGAAAAAGATACTTGAGATATGGAGATCTCAGTCACCTTTTTCAACGTACTTAGTATGCAGGTTGGGAGGCTATGTGCTGTCTTAAACCCCACCCTAACTTGACTGGTGCTGTCGTTAGTGGCCAGCTGCGACTGTTCACTTACAAACATAATTCATCAAAAGTCCCAGCTGGTGTCAAGGATGGCCCTCTGTCAAGAGTGGCACAGGGCCCCCAGGTAGGGTTTGGTGGCTGTGTTGATGTAAGGTGACAGATAAGTACACACACAGCAGGAAATCAAGAAAGAAAAGTAGGCAACTGTAGTTGTGAACAGAAAGGGGCAGGAAATATAAATATACAAACAAACTGGAGTCCCTCTTGGGGTGTATGCAGATATGGAAAAAGAGTGTTCCACTGACCTTTGGAAACTCCAGCCTTCTGCACGGATTACTATTACAGAGGCCCACTCTGTCTGCTCATGGCTGGGAACAACAGCTGTGGGTGTCTGTTAAACAGAAAACGCGACAAGGGAAACCAACAGTCAAGCTCTGTACAAAGGATCAACATAAGACACAAGAGAGACAAGAACAGAAATAACCAGGGACAAGGAAGTCTAAGAGAAATCTAGCAGAAGGGAATGAAGGAAGAAACAGTACAATAGCAATGGGTAAACTAAAGGAGAGGACAGAGGAGTCAAGGAAGAGAAGGACAGGGATCAAGAACAAGGGGTTGCAACAAGGAAGAGAGCAAGGGAGCAGCAGGCAGGAAAGAGGGGGGCTGCAAACAAGGAAGCAGGGTTGCAGTACCAAATGGTACAAGGTACAGAAAAACTGTAGTGGATTGCAGAGGACTGTAGTAGGCTGCTAGGTAGAGAGTCCAGAGGAGCAGGACTGAGAGCTGTAGTAGGTGGCTGACAGAGAGCCCAGAGGAGTAGGGCAGCAAGGAGCGAACCCAAAGGAACAGGGCATAGAGGCAGAGAGACCAGAGGGTCAGGGCTGAAAGCAGAAGAGAGTAGCAGGCTGCAAGGCAGGGAGCCCAGCGGAGCAGAGCAGCAAAGAGCGAGCTCAGAGGAGCAGAGCAGCGAGGCAGGGAGCCCAGAAGGCTATGGCTGTAGGCAGCGGAGTGTAACAGGCTGCAAGGCAGGAAGCCCAGAAGAGCAGGGCTGTGAGGCAGGGAGCCCAAAAGGCTAGGGCTGTAGGCAGCAGAGTGTAGCAGGATGCAAGGCAGGAAGCCCAGAGGAGCAGGGCTGTGAGGCAGGGAGCCCAAAAGGCTATGGCTGTAGGCAGCAGGGTGTAGCAGGCTGCAAGGCAGGAAGCCCAGAAAGAGCACTGGAACAAAAGCAGGAAAATGCAGCAGCAGGAACAGCATACAAATTCGAGACAAAAGGCAAAAAGGGGCTGGGAGGACTCTTGATGCAAGAGACTGAGCTCCTGCAGGCAGCTGCTTAAATACCGCCCTGCCCTGTACTGGGGTAGGCTAATTGGCAGCACCTGGAGCAGCACACCTGAAAACAATCTGCCTCCTCCCTCTCTGGTCCTGAGATGGTGGAAGCAGCACTGATCCCTAGGGCTTCTGGGGATTGTGGTTCCAATGCTGACGAATGGGAATGGCCAGGAATTGATAGCTGTAGCAAGGTGCATTGTGGTACATGTAGTTAGTTGAGTTATATAAGAAGGCACCAAAGTCACGCAAATGGGAATAGGGGTTGTTCCAAGAGTATTCTGAAGATAAATTAATTACAAATAGTCCATGATGGTTGCCAATATGTGCCCCCATGGCGCAGGCATGACAGCTGGCCAGAGTCCACCTAATCCCGGACGTAATTGCACATGGTTTGCAAGAGTACTTCAAACAATATGAAGAGGAAAAGAATAAACAGGTTCTCTTTGAACTGGCGTTAACCATCTCACCCACCCTGACTTGCTGGTGTCATTTGAACATTCTAATCTAAACAACTACCAATTAAACACACATGGCCTCCAGTTATAGCTTTAGAAAACAATCGAAACCCATGAAGTATCGGTCAACTCTGCCCCAGGTGTCCTTTCACTACAGGTTTATTTTCTCATCAAAATCAATTGATCAAATACCCCTGAACAATAAATAACAAGCTCCCATGCACTCAACAGATTGCATCTTCCTTCTGTGATACTGCCAAGCCATAAAAACCCCATTGCTCCTTGCTGGCTAACTATCTGCTTAATGTTGCGGCTTACTCATTACCTTTCCTTTGGCCTACAAACCCTGCAAACCAAGTTTTTCAGAATTCACCTCGCAAACCCTTGACTGCAGAGTTTAACCAATTTATGAAAAGAGCACATTGCATATAAATTTGTAAATCCCCCCATGTAAAAATATCAGTGTGCATGCATGTTAAAAAACAACCGTGTCCTCTTTACAGTGGTTTCTTCATATCAAATCTCCTTTCTCGCATGCGCATTGTGAAGCTCCTTGTTGCTCAACTTCCAGGCACTTCATGACACACCATACCCAGATTGTATTTATTTTTCATTGGTGATTTTGACATTTTATCTTGCTGCGAGCGTGCAAATTTTAAATGTATCAACTTGAACACAAAGTAACACTTAAAGTAACATATATCCCATTCTCCTTAACTACGCTGGATACATATAAAATTGTATGGGTTGGAAGGTTTTGAATAAATCTGAACAACTGGCAATGCTGTGGGCAACTTTCCACACCATCGCTTTTCGGCCCATCTGCGCCATCACAAATGGGGGTCAGCCATATGCAAATCTGTCAGGTACATACACAATTGCAATATTGCACCAACTTTGTCGCTCCCCCAGTCACAAATATGGTGTGTGCAATGGGAACCCTTCTTCCTTGTGGGACCTTTCCTGACCACACCAACTTTCCCCTCTTTAGTTAATACTTTAACTGATAAACCAAATTCTTGTTCTTTAAATTCATCTTCTCTGGGAAAAGCCCTACATTCACCACTCACATTGCTCCCAATATGGGCATACTCCTCCGCTGGACAAACTCAACCCATCCCCCCACCATTTCCGCAATCTATCCACTGCTCCACACCATCATCCCAACTTGGTGGAGGACACAAGACAGCTTCAGTCTGAGTACCCATGTGTTATGAAACAGTAGTGGTTCTAGCTTTGAACAGGGTCACAGTCCTCATGGCAGCTGCTTTCCATACCTGGGCAGAACAACATTGCAAGAGCATTTGTCAGGAACAAAATATAATAAGGAAAAAGACACAAATTGGCATTAGAATTTTTACAACTAGTCTCACCCAAGACGGCACCCAAGAAAAACTCCAACCAAGGGTTATTTGTGATTCCTGCCTTGTTCCCGATGGTCACTCTGAGCTTGTGCAAGGCAGTGATTGTTTGTGTCAGGGTCCCATTCTCTGAATCATTGGGAGGCACAAATGTGCAGCAGGGGCTCCCTATCTTCTGACAGGCCCCTCCCTCCATAGCTGTTAGGAGGTCAACGATATACCTATTCTGCAAGGCTATGAGCCCCAGTGCCAGCAATTCTTCCTTGATGGCACTGAAAGCTGATTTGGCAGAATTCACAAATAGCAGGGGTTGAAACTGAGTCACCCGGAGCCACTTTGAATTTGCTGTGGTTTGGAGGGATGAAAAGAACATTTGCATATGACTAAACAAACAATACTGTTCCGGGATATCCATTAAAGCTTTTGAAGATGCAGCTGAAAGATAGTTAGACCGCTTTGTCCATTGCAATAGACCCTCCCTTCCATGATCAGACAGGGTCATTGATGTGCCCATATGTCACGCCGCATGTCTTGGGGCTCCCTTACCTGCTGCGGCGCTCCCCGTCCTGGACGGTGTACCCGCGCTTCCGTCTTCGGGGCCCGGGGCTGTCCTGGGTCTCGGGCGCTTCTGGGTATTCTGTGCGCATTGCTCGGCGCATGCGCGGGCGGCCGCTCTCCGCTCTCCGCGCATGCGCAGTGCGCAGAGTGCTCGGTTCGGGGGATCCTGCGGCCCAAGCCTCGTTGTGGGCAGACCAATGCCTGGGAAACAACATGGCTTGTGTGGCAAGCCTCCCAGGTGTTGGTGGCCACATATAAGGAGCCCCGGTCCTTATTCAAACCGCATCTCAACGCGGTTTGTTTCGGACCGTGTCTACGCTGGTTCCTAGTTCTATTTACCTGTTTTTCCTGAGTCCTTCTGCCTTGCCCTTGTTCCTGCCTGTTATCCCTCCTGGTTCCCTTCTAGTCTCTCCCCTGTTCCCTTCTCCTTCCGTTCCTGGGGTTGGGGATCCTTGTTCTTCCTGGCTCCCATTCTGGTTTTGGGGTGGTTCCCCCGCAGGCCTTTTCCCATTGGTCCTGGGTCCTACTGCTCCTTCTGGTTCTCCTTGCCTGCCTGCCTCTGTCTCTAGCTGCCTTGTTGCTGATACTTGGAAGAACTATTCTACCACAAGCCTTCTGGTCTTCGTCAGCTTCCATCCAGATCCTATTGCCTTTTGTGTACCCTGAAATATCGACAAGGAGGCTCCCCCTGTCAGTGCTTGCACTGTCCCGACGCCACGCTAATCAGGGGTGAGTGAACCGTGGCGTTCGGAGCCGGTTCACCTCCAATCCGGTTCCATTCGGGCGGGAGCTGGGCTGGTTTCCCGCGCCATCAGTCACATCTCCACAGATCATCAGACAGTCTGGCATCATCTTCGAGGTCCCAAACCGGACGAACAGGTACGCAGCACCCTCGTGACGCTATCATTAACACCATGTGTGATGATACAAGGGACGCAAGGGTATCATGGGAGAAAGGGGCCACTGATGTGGCTTTGAGCATCGGGTAGGCAAGGATTAAATGTTCCCCGGGAATAAAAAGGACAGGCACATTGTAATGTGGTGAAACTGCACACACCTCGCCAGGCTCGAGGCAAATGCCTATAAATGTACTGTCTGCAAATCTAAAAATATCCAGAAGTGCAGCTGTACCTCCAGCCAGATCGGTGATACAAAGCGTGCAGCTGTAGCTCCCAGTTGTGCCAGCAGGCACTGTGCCATTGCCTTAAAACACTGAAACAAGTGGGTAAGTGTCTGCATCTTAACAGGTTTTTCTGGCTCCTTGATCCATGTCAGATATTTTGAATATTTCTGTCACTCATTTCCACATTCTTGATTTACACATACCACCCCTTCTTCTGAGAATCCCCTCATCCCTCCAGCTCTACAACTCTTCACTCCTTGCTCCCATCGGTTATTGATGATAATAGCCCCTTTTAGACTCAACTGGACTCTTTGTGTACACAAACATTCTTCTGCTCTTTACAATCTGTAGCTGAACATTCTTTGTGGGCCAGGTAAAATTGATGCTGTGATTGACTGCACTCTAAACTTCCCTCAGACTCTGCACACATGTAGGTGCACTATACACAGTGCCTTTTCTAGCTCTATTTCATCCAGGATAAACACTGTAGGGACAACAGAAGCATGGGGGATGAGAGAGCATAAGTAGCAAAATCCTACAGATTTCTCTCCCAACCCTCCTCATATGGCTATACCATACATTATCTGCTGCATAACCATGTGAATCTACTATAGGCTCTAAATATACATTGGCCACACTGTCCAGGAAATCAGCATGAACATTTATTTGTGACCTCAATAATATATCATCAAATTCTATGATTCTAGATACATTTAAACCATTCACATTCATACTGTGTGCCGTCTTTGAATATGACGACTAAAGAAACAAAAAAGACATATAAACAATCCTTCTACTATACATTATAAATCCAAAGTTTTCTTCTTGAAAAAAATTTAATTCCTGACTTTCATTTGCACCCCCCCCTCTTCCACTGAAATGAGCTGCAAATCCTTAGGGCATACTTAACTTTGAGTCGGCTCCTATGCCAGTGGAGGGGCACCGGTATCCCTTTGTATGTCACTGATATGGACCCAGTTCTTGCTGCCCCCCACCTTCACAGCAGTCGCTGTTGTGAAAATCACACGGTGTGGCCCATGGAAATGCCACCCATTCTGAAACTACAGATAAAGATCCAGTCCCCAGGGAACAATAGTTGCATGTGCAGATCATCGTATTCTTTGACACTTCCTCCTGTAGGCTGTTGGTGAGAAGACAAAACCTGTGAAGATATAATTCTGACACCTTTAGTTAAGGCCCTAAGGTACTCCCTAAACTCCTCACCCAGGACCTCTGCTGTCTTATGTGCATCTGATACTGTCCATGTAGGTGAGAGCAGTGTGTGTAATCTACACCCCACAATGATCTTGTGAGAGGTAAGGTGGTACTCTTTCCTTGGCTGATTCCTCAAATAAAACCAAACCAAAGGCAGACAGTACCACGATTTACTTGAATGACTACACATTTTCGCCAACCGGACCGTAAAAACCCCATTTAACCATTCTACAATATCGTTGGACTGTGGGTGATATACTGAACACAACCTGTGCTTGATTCCCAAGAGCAACGTGATTTCTGAGAACAAGATGTTTAAAAAAGTGGGTTCCATTGTCAGACTTCAAGACCTTGTAAATTCCACACTGTGAAAATACCCCCCTCACCATACATTTTGCTGCAGACTTAGCATCAGGGCATGCACAGGGACCTACCTCAAACCACCGGGAGAATGGGCAAACGATGATTATAAGGTACTGGTAATTGTAACATCTCACAAACATATTGACAAAATCAATATGGAGTTCCCAAAATGGACCAGATGGCCTTGGTAAAACTCCCTTCACAGACCTCATGTTGTTTCCAGGATTCAAGTCCCTACAACCCATGCAGTTTCCTACAAATCTACTTACCTGTTTCTGGAGGTTTGGTATAAACCATTCCTCCTGGAGCTCGGCTGCAATTTATCATCGAGAAGTGTGCAACAGGTAATGTAGTAGCTCTAGAGCCACAAGAAGCAGTTCCCCATCAGCTCCTGTCTCCACATCAAATCCGTGGAGGAGAGGGCACATTGTCTCTTTGCCCAAAGCTCTTGTTCCTCTTTAGGTGATTTACCTTGTATTTCTATGATTTGAAGCAAAGGGACTGCAGTGTATGGAGCTAGCAACTGTATCAGCTAGGACACGGTTTCCATTTTCTGGGAATCTGTAAATGGCAAATGTGCAGCTTCTTAAATGAGTTAACATGAATATTGTGCTGAGCACACTTTTGATTCCCACCTGTGAGGGGTCAGTAATGTGAGGCAGACAACTGCTTGTTGTTGTATCAGTATTTGACTTTTTATTTTAACAAAGAATTGCATCTAACTGAGCCTACTCTACCAGGGAATTTCCTCCCTAGTCTACGAACTAAGGGAAAATATCATAGCATGCACAAAACTGGCCCTCTCACTAAACAACATAAAAATCCAAACAAAACATAAACAACATAAATAAAAAATAACCAAATAACCAGTGTTTTGGATGACATCTACTTGTCCTGGGTAGATCTTGGTCCCAGGAATGCCCAAAGTCAATTTCTCCCAAGGAAAAAGAAAGTCTTAAATCGGTTCTTGAAATGTTCCAAAGAAGCAAAGGTTCACTCAAACAAAAATCCACTGGCAACAGTTCCTTATTTGTTTGATGAAAACATTCCCTTTCCAAGTTCCAAAAAGAAAACAGCAGCAATGGTATTCCTGGATAACCTCCTTCCAGGCAAGAATGGTTAAAGTTCAGGACAAAAGTGTCACTTCTGCTTAATAACCAATCTTCTCCTTGTACTCTCTGCAGCGTTTTTAATACAATTTGTCAGGATGCTTCTTCTTGAGGATTGCTCTCTTCTTAGCAACTCCCTTCTGCCAACGACAATGTGAGAGCAGGATCCCTTGCCTCACAATATGTTACTGCTTCAACTACATTCAAACAAAGTTCTAATAAAATTATAGACAACCACATTTCTACTGCTTCTGCTGCAACTTGAGATTTGTAAAATATTATTAGGCAGCTTAAACAAAACTCTTTGACATTACAGGTTGGCAAGGCACTCTTTTTTCTTGTATGATGAGAAAGGGCAGCCTCTTTGCCTTTCTTACCTGTCTTGCACGCTATCACAAAATCTGTCTTTACTTCCAGACTAATTCTCTCTCTCTCAACTTTGACAGTCTCAGCTCCACAGATTAAGAATTAGTTATTTAACAAGCACCCAACTCTGTTCCCCAGCTTCATCTACACCTTCTTGTTTTCAGTAGTTACCCCAAAGCTGTATTGCCACTCTTTCAGCCTTGGATATCCTTGTCAACCTTGTATCAGAGTACTCTTGGTTTACAACAGCTTCAACAACTCTAAAACAATGGTGTTCAATTCTTAATTGGGCTGGATTAACCTTAGAAAGGCTTTGTCTGCTGGCTTCAGTAATGCTTTTTCTTCTCATGACTTCAACAACTTCTGTGACTTCTAAATAATTGTTCTTAATGTTACAAAATGCAGGTTTCTCAGTAGAAACAAATTTAGGTACACGCGATTTCATTTTTATGACAAATTCTACTTAAAAGTATGCATTACCTCTTATTCAGACAGCGTTATGCTTTAGTAAGAATCGGGAAACACATTTTCAAATGCCAACCTCTATTTTATGTTATTTAGCCTTGTAACACTATTCAAAAATCAACTACTACTTCTAAAAGGCTTGCTGAATACATTCTCCTCCTTAATAGGAGACATGCGACCGCTTGGCAATAGTTCAAATAAAACAATGGGAAAAAGAAAGGCTTTCTCTTCATGCAAGCACTTCAACTTTGGTGAAATAAGCGTGTGATACAATTCCCTTATTATAGCGACTTCCCACTGCTGTGAACAACTATAATCACGTTTACTTATTCGTGACCGTCAATTAAGCTGGTTACATTTACCGGTCCAGTATTCTTGACGATTTGTAGTACGGAGCTTCATTCACCAGCTCCAAAATCACAGTGGCTACGGGCCGATTGTACTTCCCAACTTTACTTCTTCTGCTACTACTGCTAGAGGCACTCTTGGGACCCAGACCCCTCTATAGCACGGGTGTCTCAACTCCCTTACATTAGAAATGAGGGGTTAGATCTTAAATCTGGGTCCTTGCTCTGGTATAATGTGCGCAGAGATTTATATAGGAAACTCTACCTCCACCAACAAAGATACTATCAATGTGTCCTTTACGGGTTTAATATGATTCTGAGGGACATTTCTACATTCATCTTAAGAGGCAGTTGATTGCAAGGGACTTCTCTAACTCTCCCGGCTCCTTTGATGGAAAAAGAGTCAACATTCCTTTCCTCCCTAGTAAGGGCGGGTAAAGAACCAGGATTTGAGTGGAAAGTACATGTGGCACGAGTAGGAGAATTCGGCACAGACATACTTAGCTCTGAATCTGTCTCTGTTTGATCTGAATCTAGTAAATACATTGTGGATCTCCGGTATGTAACAGCCGATTCTCATCCCACCCTGCCAGTATATGTGAGGGGTCAGTAAAGCAAAGTGGACAACTGCTAGTAGTTTTATCAGTATTTGATTTTTTATTTTAACAAATAAATATAAACAAAACCTAACAAAGCCTACTCTACCAGGGAATTACCTATCTAGCCTTAGGGATAATCTCCTAGCATGCACAAAACTGTCCTTCACAGTAAACAACAGAACAATCAAAACAAAACATAAACAACATAAATAAAAGATGACCAAATAACAAGTGTTTTGGATAACGTCTACTTGTCCTGGGTAGATCTTGTTCCCCCAGGAATGTCCAAAGTCAATTTCTTCCAAGGAAAAAGAAAGTCTTAAATCAGTTCTTGAAAAGTTTTAATGAAACAAAGGTTCACTCAAACACAAATCCACTGCTAACAGTTCCTTCTTTGTCTGATGAAAAGATCCCCTTTCCAAGTTCTGCAAAGAAAACAACGCCAATGGTATTCCTGGATAACCTCTTTCCAGGAAAGAATGGTTACAATTCAAAACAAAAGTACCACTCCTGTGGCAATAAGAACCGAGGCGTTGGGCCAATACCGCCCCTGGTAATGCCACTGTAGCTGTAGTTAAAGGCCCAAGCGTAGAAAGAGGCAAGAGTATTCCTTTTCAAGGAGAAATACAGTTTCTCACCCGCCGAAATGTACCCACAGCCCTGGGCCTTGTCTCCACCCAGGTGATCTCCCACAATACAACACCCCCAGGAATGGGAACAGGAAGTGTCTCCTGGGCTCCGTGAAGGAGACTTTAGGCTGGGCTCTAGTGGGGGATCCGCAGGATTCTCTACATACCTCTGTGGACAGGGTTAATGCTTTGATTAGTCTGGATAACAGTGCAGCAGGCTGGGCAAGGGTCACGTCAGATCTCCTAAACCCTCTTCTCAGCCACCTTGATAAACCTGACTGCACAGCCGAGGTTACATATGCAGAGTCAGAATAAACAGTGACTGCCTTCCCCTTACTAATTTCTAGCGTCTCTAAGTGCCACTAGTTCCGCTGCTTGCGCGGAGTAATGCAAAGGCAACTGTTTCTTCATTCTGACCTGGTATTGCCCATCCACAGGCCCACAAAGTCTGCACCTGTATGCCTCTCACAAGTGTCCTGATTGATTGCTGAGGGCCCATCAACAGAAAGTACCTCACTTCCCTGGAAAGCATCCTCCTTAACTCTGGTCCTCTCTTCCTCTTCTCCCTCAGATGTTACACGATCGTGGACAATTTCATCAGGTTTCACTGGTTCAGCTACAAATATTGCAAGATTGATTAGGTGACACTGTGAGGGATGTATAGATGCATTTCATAGAATAACCTCATATTCTGAAACTCTTTGGGTCGTCAAAGTCGAATTGGATTTCTCCAAGATCGCCAAGAGGCATGCTCCACATACAATGTCACTAGTCAACCCATGTAATGGTTGAAGACTTTTGAATTGCAAAAGCCGATGCCACTAAAGCTTGCTCACAAGGGAACTATCCCTGCATCACTGGGTCTAAGAGTCCACTATAGTATGCTAAAGGATTAGGTACTAGCGATGTTTAATGGGCCAGGACTGCTGTCATCACTGGCCTGTCCAAGTGACAAAACAAATAAAATAGTTTCTTGTAATTCAGGGTCGCCAATACTGGAGCATTGCTGATCGCAGCTTTGAGTTCCCAAAAACAAGTCACCATTTCTTCATTCCATTCTATTGGACCCTTCACATTCTGTACTTCCTTAAGTCCCTGCAGTAAGGGCCTCACACAACTAGAGTAGTCCAAGATCTCCAATAGTTATAGAGTTGCAAAACCTGCTGCATTTGTCTCACTGTGACGAGTTGAGGCGTATTTTGAACTGCAGTGGCTCTCTGGCATTACCTTCCTTCCTGTGGGTGATTTCATTTGTCCCAAATATACTACCTCTTTCTGGCAGAACTACAATTTGTCTTTGTCCACTTTGTATCCCTTCTCTGCAAGCAGGGTGAAGAGCGTTATTGAATCTCCTCGACACTGCTTTTCTGAAGTGTTACAGACTTGAAAATCGTCCTGGACTACTGTACCAGGCACATGTTAATTCCCCAAATCGATTTGAACCACTGTGTTCAAAACACTCTGAGATTCACAGTGCCCCGGGGGCAACCTCATGTGCTTGAATCGCTGACCACAATACGTAAACGCTGCGAGGTGCTGAGAATCGGGTGTAATAGGACCGAGAAAAATGCATTATTTAAATCAAGCACCGTTAAGTGAGTCGACTCAATAGGGATATTACTTAGAATGGTAGCCGCAACAATATTGTTGAGGGGACGCAAATCTTGGACCATCCTCCAAATGGACCCCTTCGAAGACTGTGTTACATGGGTACACAGAAGGTTGTATTATGCCTTACTTCAATGACACCATAATGGTCTCAGAAATTCCCTCATTTGCCTCTCTATACGTGGGGTACTGCTCAACTTGTGGTAATATCGCACCAGGTTTTAAGTTTATCCACACTGCTCCAACACTCTTTAGCAGCCCCACATCATGAGCATAGCTGGTCCATAAACGGTTGGCGCTTTTTCCAAATACTCTGTCCGATGTGACAACATTTTTCTAATTATGAGCATGGTGTGCGGTACTTTCCTTTGCTCTATCACTATCTGGCAAGGTACCCCAATCTCAAAAACCATCTCTCCTGTGTCTTCAGTGTATTTGAACAATGGCTCGTCGGACATGTCCCTTAGCGATAAGGACGGATCAATGCATAAAACGTTGCACCACTCTCCACCTTCCTCATCAGTGCCGGAGAGAACCGCCCTCTTCTTCTTGATAACTACTGCTTCAAGGAGAATCATAACAATGATGGGTGAAACAAAAATTCAGTTGTTACCCACCACGTCTGATCTCTTATTCCCAGGACCCAACTAAACAAAATCAATCCCCATAAAGAAACATAAGTCAAATGTACAGGTATCCCCCTTATTATATTGTCACTGCAGTATGCATGCAAACGCACTGCTTCTCTTCCTTATTACAGACCTGGAGTCGAGCATACCATACCTTCCTCCATTAAAGCAATCGACATGTGGAGACAACTGAGATCTCTGCCCAAGAGATTATGCAGAGTATCTGTGCAATATAACAAAGGAGCAGATACATTTTGTGGACCTACCTTAATACATAGATATTCAGTGTAAGAAAATGACAGGATAGCCCCAGAGAATCCCTCTGTGTCCATTGTTTTGCCTGACAAGGGGAACTCACGTTCCTTGTTGCAAGATTTTGTAGCCCCTGCATTGATCATGAATGAAAATGTTTGGTCACTTACCTGCACACCTATCCAGGGTTCTTCTTCTGGATCATTGGTAATGGGCAGGGCTGGATGCATCAGAGATCCCGGTGGGCTGTCCTAATCTTGGTACATATTAGTACTGGGGAGCAAGAAAGGATTCCCTCCAAAAACACTTGCTCCAGTGCAACGAGTCGTTCCTTGCGGTAAATTATTTTTCTCCCATGTTAGTACCAGTGCCTGGGCTGGCATGGTTGGTTGAATCACATAGGTCTGTGCAGCCCCAGTCATTGGGTTCTGTTCAAGCCATGCCTGCTGTGATTGCACAGAGCCTAGGGTATATGGCATGGGAGGACAGCTCAGGGGCAACGTGCAAGACGACACAAAGCACCACAGGTTTGATCCCGGGGTCCGCGCTTAGAAACCTCTGGGTATTAAGTGCATTATAAATAACCAATCATATCATATCATGGTCAGTGATTGCATTTTCTGAGCTCCTACATTAAGATACTGTGGCCTGCTCCTGCAATCTCGTGACACATGTCCCATCCTTCCACACAACCAACACAGAAACTCCACACAACCCTCCATAGTTATTTCCTATTGGCCCTTTAAACCAGGGCCCCATTCCTTTGAACCCACCAAATGACCCATTTCTTTGTGAAAATCCTCCCGTACCCCTCAGAAACCCTCTCATTTGCCTTGTACCAGGAGCATACCCGTTCATCCAACCGTGTGTCATACCCAATTCACTATGTCTCTGTTGTCCAAATTGTCCCTACTTTTCCTCTGTGGAACTGGTTATCACTGCACCTTAAAAACAGATTTTCGCTAGCTTTTTCTAAAAAAGCCTGGCCTCTGCCTTTTGTGCCTGTTCTATACTGACCTTTTTCTTCTCTTGCTTCCTTTTAAAAAATGCACAATATGTGCCTGAATTTCTGGCCAACACTTGGCCTCCATCCCTACTACTTTATCTAGATTGTGTCCCTTCTTTATCATGTGGTCAAACAAATGCCACAATCTTATCCCCCAATTCTCCCATCTCTGCTCTCCACATCTCCTGAATTAAGTGGATGTTTGCTTCAGGATCATCATCCAACTTCATTATTTTGGCTAGAACAGAATTTATATCGGGGCATATCGGGATACATAACCCACAGGACCCCCCATACCTGCACCTTGTGATTATTAAACGCTACCCCATCGTTGGTATTTGTATCCAACTGAACTACTGGATACCCTGCTTTCCTCCAAGGCTCGTCTGACTATTCCCCTATTAGATATGTGAATAAGCTTTTCATATCCGCTATGGCCAACATGACACCGGCAGTGTGTTTCTCTAATGCATACATCCACTTCCCTGCCCATGCAGTGAATGAAGGGAGTGTCTTCATCAACTGATTCTGGTTAATGTGTGACGACGGAACAAAATATGCTTTTCCCTGACCCCTCTGGAGCAATGGAAACTGAGTTACACCCGCTTTTACTGGGGCTTCCCCCATCTACCCTCTGTTTCTTACAACAGCCATGCAAGCATCACAGCACCTCGTCCAGCTCCATGGTGTACTCTCTGTCACTGCTACTGGAGCGGGAAGTGGGGCTGTTTCACCCTGTGCTCCCTGCTCAACATCCGATTCCCATTCACCTTCACTCTTGTTATGACCTCCCCAGATACTTATAATGGCATGGAAGCATACTCAGCACTAGCGTAGGGTATCAGTACCCGTTCTCCCTGTTCGATTCCTCTACCCATAGTAATGCTTCTGTCCTCCATGTCCACATTGACCTCTTTGATAACTGATCTATCCAAACTAAAAAGAACTTGTCCATACCTCCACCTTCTGTCCTCTACATCCTTTGTCTGTTCATTTCTTCCCGCTTTTCACTTTTCTGCTGTCATAACAGCACTTCTTCCGCTAGCCTCAGTGCTGCTTCCAATTTGTCCCACTCCTGTGTCTTTAATACCATTCGTAGCCTATCCTCTATCATAGTGATAAAAACCACAGTTTCTCCTTTCTCCATCATTCTCAACCCTTCATCTACTCTTTTGGCTCTCTGCCTCACTCTCTCGCGTTCCTCCATCCTAAATCTATCTGCTAACCTAGCAGTTGGGGGAGTTATTCCGTTTCCACTGTCCATTCTCAACCTTTCTTCAGCCCTAACCATTGAAGGAGTTATCCTTCCACTTTCCTCAATATCCCATTTTCTAGGAATTTTTGCTGATGGTGGCATTACGTGTGTTTGTCTCGTAACCACTGAAGCGGCCCTGGAGAAAAGGAGGTTCGAACTCAGGGTCTCTACACCCTACTGTGGATGATAAAGGATAGTACCCATATGGGGCAGTGCAGGAGGAATTCCTGTACTCTCCTTTTTCAGCCCTCTCTCTGAGACTTGAATATTATGGACCTTTCTGCCTTTCTCATACAACCTCAATAGCACCAAGATGTTTAATCACTTCATCAACAAATAAAGAGAAGAGGGTGGGGGCTAGTGCAAACCCCTGTCTCACCTCCTTTTCTACTTGAAAATACGATGTTTGTTCTCCCCTACCCCCATCTCACAGCTGCCAAGGATCCAATGTACAGGTCAATTATAGCCTTTAGGAGGCCATGGTATAAATGACGTCTGAGCAAATGATAAGTCTGACACTGCTGCCCTTTAGGAAAGCTGCCACTGGATGCAACAGATTGTTGAAGCATCGAAGGGCAGAAGTAAGACCAAAAGAAAGAAGGTAAACTGATAGCAAACTCCATCCCACAGAAACTGAAGGAACCGCCTCTGCCAAATGGAAGTGTAATATAAACATCCTTGATGCCTGGACATGCCAATCAGTCTGCTGGCCTCACTACATTCCTGAATGTGGCAATCGCCTCCATCTTGAAGTGGCGATACACCACAAATGTGTTAATCGCCCTGAGGTTGATAACTGGATGGAACCCTTTGTCTTTCCTCATAAGGACAATTTGTTTGAGCACCCCTTGTAGATGTCTGAATGTTCTCTCTATTTCCTTTTTCTCCAACAGCATCCTCACTTCACGAGAACAACTTGTGATGGTCTCAGGAGAGGGAAGATGTCCGGTCCTAGGACACATGAGGAGAAAATCCCATGAAGGCTAGACTGAAACCCTGAACCAGACGCAGGGATTTTATGAAAAATTACACCAGTTGTTTATGAAAAATTCCAGCCTTTCCCCAATCTGGTGTTCTGTTGGTGACCTGCCTGGCACTCCTACCTTGGTGAAAATCTGCTTGTCCGCCAGAAGCTCTAGGTCAGTTGCCACTGGAAGATGGGAATCTCTGAGGGACAAAAGATCTGATTCTTTGATGTGGTGACTGGACGTCTGCTTGGCTCTGAAAGGAGACTGAGGAACGAGAGCCTCAGCTCGCCAAATGGCTCCTGCTACGACCAGCTCTGGTGGAGAACCGAGGCAAATACATGTTCTTATGGGAGGATTGGGGTCTATCAACGGATGTAGAGGTACTAACCTACCTCCCCAGGTCTGTTACAAAATCGTCCTGAAAAAAATGACTGCCCACCACCAAAGGTAAACAAGACACTGCCAAACCACACAGTTTGAGGCTGATTTTAAGGAGGATGTCCGTTTTACGTTCCTGGGAGATGGAGACATGAGCATCCCTAAGGAAACAGACCACTCTTTGTGCCAAATTGCTAATCTCATCAGGATCCAAATTCCCCACAGTTTTCTTTGCCTCCTCCGCAAGCTCAAAAATATGAATGAAAGGCCTGCAAATATTCAGGACACCTTTGAAATGTCCCATCCGTAACGTGAAAAGAAAACCAAGATCTTAGGGTCTGTATCAGGAGAAGCAGCTGCCTTCATCTTACTTCTGACACTAGAGTTGAGTTTCATTCTAAGAAAGAACTCGCCCTTACCCCTAACCACAGCTGCAAGGTCCCATAACCTCGAATTTTGGTGAGCAATGTCAGAAGGGAAAAACATTAGCCACAGAATCCAATAACCCCAAATGGGCACTGGCCTGGGCACAACTTAACCACAGGTGGGATACCCCCCAAATCAAAGTAGGGTGGGGACCCAGGATCAGGGACCCCAGGTGAAATGTTCAGAGGCATAATACTCTTGGCTTTCGTAGGTTGTTTCTGACCTTCCGCAAGACTAGAGACTTGAATCAGTGCATGAAGCAGCTCTGCCATGAATAGCCCCTACACCTTCCAAGGCTACTGGTTGGAAGTAAAACACTGTAGGTGCCTATACCGTGATTTGGGCATTTCTTCTTAAGGGGCGCTTTACGAGAGGTTGGCTTGAAACGTGTCACCCTCTTTTGCCCCTGACTCATTACTAGGGGAATTACTGGGGTTGCCCTAACACAGGGCATGGGAGACTGAATTAGAGAGGGATTTGGAAAGGCTACCGATACAGGCCTTGAAGGCCCTATCCATTTCCTGTGATAATGAGGAATCATTAGAGGAGGAAAAGACATCCTTCGCAGCCTAACCCCTATTGTTGAGGTAGCGTGTGCCAAATTCACTCACTATTTACTCCTCCTCTCCAATGTCCCGCTCACTCTTCATTGCAAACTCACCAATGGCAAAGACCAATGGCAACACACTAAAGACTTAACCGGGGCAAAGCAACAAAAGAAAAAAAAAAGGATTCTGCAGCCTCCTCCTACGAGCTCCACTCCTGCCGTTCGTACGCACTAGTGACATCCCTCTCGCTCTACCCAAACTGTGCAGGGGACCGTAGGGTGGCCAACTGTCCCGTATTTTGCGGGCTTGTCCCGTAATTGGGAACTCTGTCCCGCAGTTTGCAGAGTGGCTGCGCGGGACGCAGGTTGTCCCAACTTGCTTTTGTTCCCTGCAGTGTGACTTTCGGGAGACAGCAAGTCGGGATAACCTGCCTCCAGCACAGCCACTCTGCAAACTGAAGTGACCGTCTACACAGCACGCCGCTGCCGCCTGCTGCTTTCTTTCTCTGGGGCTCCGAAGCCCCGGCTCCTTTTGAGCCTGCAGGTCGAGCTGCTTGGGCTCTGACACCTGGCTTCATTCAAATGCTAATGCTTTGTTCCTGGGGTCGTGATGGTCATGTTTGCAGTTAAAAAACGTGACCATCACCTCCCAAGGAAAGACTATTTGCATTTGAGTTCAGCCAGGTGTTAAGAGCCAAATGGGGCGGGGCAAACGTGAATGACGCTGTGACGTCACCACTGCCTTGTGGGCAAGTGTCCCGGAAAAGCATATAAAAAAAGTTGCCTACCCTATGGGACCGTGCTCTACCTGCAGCATGGGGCCATGTCTACAAATCAGGGAACATTTTAAGAATTATCTACGTGCCATTCTCGATGCCCCCAGATGCCACATGCAAACCAGTTATCATTATGTAATTGGCAGGGGACCCCAGGGACACTTACGTTTAGCAGATCCAAGAGCAGTAAGAAAAGATTAAGCTTAAAGGGACAAAGACATAGATATAGGACTCAGAGGATGATGATTGGTGGAAGGGGGCTAGCTGGCTCCCTGGTAAATGTAGTTCTTTCCTTGTTTCTGGAATTCTTACTGCTATTTGAAAAATAAAGAAAAATAGAACGCCCAATAGGATGTCACTGTGCCATGCCTTACAATCTGTATCTTTAGCATCTAGTCTGCAAAATGTAACAAAGGGCCCAACAGGCCCGAGGCGTTAAAGTGTTTTTATAAGGCCAGAGAAAGGATCTGCCTGTAAACTATTGTCACACCAACATTCTTGGGGCTACTAGAACAGCCCCGGGGTGGCCTTTAGAGACATCAGTCCCACAGGAAGGTTCCCTATGGGCCTTCCCGTCCCTGGTAGTAATGATCACGTGCTGGGAGAATGTATGAACAGAATAGGTGAGATAATGTATACATGCACTATCTGAAGCAATGTATAGATAGACTGAATGGATGTTGTGTATGTGTGCACTGTCTTGAGGAATGTAGGCATCTACGCTTGGGGGGCCATTCAGGCACGAGGACTATGGGGGCCACTTCTACCTGCACTGTCTGCGAGCAGGACTGCCTATATTGCAAGCAGCATTATTCCTGCTTATACCGCCAAAGAGCAATAATGCATTCATTGCTTATGGGGGTCATATTTCCCACCCTGCCTCAAGAGGCCATTAATGTAGCTAGTGCCCAGTTGCACAACAGGTCTGGGATCCCTGATGCACATGTATGGCCCTGGACATGTGCTACCCGGAGCGTTTACTGCATTCACCGCTGGGGCCATATGAAGCATGCGCTTTCTGAAGCCATTGATTTGAATAATGATTTCCTTTTTGTTAATTAATTGATTAAATGTTCCTCTGTAGTTAGGATTTTTTTGCCATACCAGATACTGCTCCGAACACTGTAGAGTTTTTTTAAACGACCAAAACGTAAGGCAAAAACATTAGTGATATCTATATCCACTCCGTGGGCTCACTTCCCTGTTCGGTCCAGGGCCTGGCCTCTGATTTGCTGTTCTGTCCACAGACTGGCCCCTGATTGGCCAGAAAATTTGCAGACTTTTGCGTGGTCCGCGGACATCGGGCCGCGGCCGCTGATTCAGTGGTGAGAAAACGTGAAATGCGTTGGTTTTCCTGATATTAGCTTATAGTTCAATTCTGATGTTTACATTTACAGGTGACCTAGAAAACATGAATTGTGTCCGTTTGTCTTCTATTAAAGCTTACTATGTAGGTCTGGGAACATGCGTGCTAGTGTAGGCTGGCCTTTATGGCTCGTGTTTCCTTGCAGCAGTAAAAGCAGAACGTCTTGATTTTCTGAATAAGTGGATAACAGCTGTACTCATCTTTTGTTAGCATCAGCCATTAGAAATCATATCGTCAAGGAGATGAAAATACACTTGGGTGCATGTCAAGGGGGACCATAAACTTGATGTCTTTAAAAAAACAGCCTGACTCGCCTGAACGATGCCAAAGGCAACAGTTTATGCGGCTAGGAAAGCAATACGCAATGCCCGTTCCCTTGGTTCATTCAACCCGCTTTTTTGCCACAGACTGTCTCATTTTAACCTTTTAAACAAATGATTGCAAGTTCCTAATCGCATGCTTTTTTGAGGCCATCTGGAATCCCTCTCAAAGATTGAACCATGTTAAGTCGCCTCCGCGGGGGTTGACCGTCCTGTCCTCCAGAGTATTTGCTAGAAACTCGATCTGTTGACATAGAAACTACGCCATCATAATGGGGACAGTAGCTTCATGGTTTATTGCCGTATGAATGATAGTTATAATATAGCGCACATGCTGTTTTTCAGGCAAAGAATCAACGGATGTATTTCTCAAACAAGAAAGGAAAATGTCCTCCTTTTTGACACGAGAGACTCCCTCTGAGGCCTCCTCATCTCTCAGCGCCATTCTAAAAGGTTGATCATCCTATGCTTCTTCACATCTTGAATTCCCCCCCTAGGCAAGACGATCTGTCCTGAAATGGGGCCCTCTGCTCCTTCTTTCCAGACCTCAAAGGGTAACGATTGAACATTGAATTCTTGCCCCGCGTCCATTTGCCACGTGGAGACCCATGGGATCCAATCCTCTGTACTATGCTCTTCGTCATCAGCATGGAGCCCCAGGGTGAAGTGATGAGAGATATGAATCTCTTCATCCAGTGTTGACAGTCCGCCAGTATCTAAACCTCAGACCTCCAATGAGTCAGTGGTAACTCCTTTCTTCTGGGATGGGGAGTTTTGGCCGCAGAAGATTTTGTCGAAGAAGAATTTATCGTATTTTTTACAACCGATTTTGGCCCAAATATTTGTTTGGTGGGTGTTTAGTCGAAAATGAATGCAGGGGTGTCAAGAGAGGGGGTACAGGGAGTTTCCCCCGCAATATATTTGTAGCAAAATCGACCAGCAGCAAAAAAAAAACTTGATGAGATCTTCTTCGAGGAAAACGTTTTGATCATATCACATTGAACCTTTCCTCTTCACCAGAGAAGCTCTCCATCTTGGACTCTCTGTGGTCTGTCTCATTGCTCAGAATTCTACCCACCCTACTCATCATAGCCCCAACCCTATGCTTTATCCTAGGCAACAAGTTAAAGGTTGACTTCACATGCAAACAAGTTGTCAAAAGTACCCACTGTGGGGGTGGAGAGGACCTTCTGGAGCCCCTCTAAAAGAAAGCTGGGCATCATGCTGCTCCTGATTTAATTTCTGCCACACACCCTTTGCCAGCTTCAGGACACTTGCCATCAATCTACACGGGCTACAATTGAAGCTCGATCCATGTTTAAATTTGCCAGCATCACCTACTGTCCATCTCAACTAACCAACTACAGGCCCGAGGAACTTTATTTTTGGGTGGATTCAAAGATCCCCACATCACGACCCCTAACTTCAAAAATCACTTTACACTGAAAAAGTGTTTGACTGACTCAGCGTCGGATATGTGATCCTCATGCGTTCCCAAATTGTGTTTATTTTTGAAAAAACACTGAAAACCTTACAGTTTAGGGCAGGGGTGTTGCTAGGTCTGGAAAAGACCCGGGGCTAAACTGATGTCAGAACTGTCGGGACTCGGGGCTAGCTAGTCTTTTGGCTGTAGCTCCTGAGATTCTATCCGGGGCTACAACCAAAAGATCAGGGGCTATAGCCCCTTTGGCCCCCCCTAGCAACGCCCCTGGTTTAGGGTCCTAAACATTATGTTCCGTGGAAACAATGGGTAGTAGGTCTCTTAAATACAACGCACAGTCCACTCCCAATACTCTCCCAATCACTGATTTCCTTCTCACACAAACATCTTCTCTCATTCACCTTAGCCCATGCCTTCCCACAGTCCATTTCCCACTATACACAGAGTTCCCTGCTAGCCCCACTGCCTCCTCTTGTATGCACTGCCCATGCACGCCCACGCCTCTCCTTGCCACATGAAGAACCTTTGCAGTGTTCATCATGGGTGCTAGCGCCCCTTTACACAACGAGGCGTCTCTGACAGTAGTGCATTACCAGACTTTTCCTTCACCCGCCTTCTTCTCCTGGCTCTCCTCCTCTCAGGTTTTCCTTACATCTTTTCACCTTGTTGCCCCCCCTGCCGCCATTAAAGGGACCTGCCTGAATGATGTCAGCCTCTCGCTCTCTTTTTGTCTACACTTCATCCACCCTATTGTAGAATTCTAGCCACTTACTATGTGCTCCCAGACTCATCTTTCCTCCATCCACCCTCGATTTCATGTCAGTAATGCACGCCACTCATGATGAGTGGCTCCAGACCCTATTCATCCCTTACCTTACCTAATGTCCAGCTGGAACCATTAGATATGAGACTGTCCACATTTATTTGCTAACTTTTTTTAGTTTTGGCTATAAGGGGGTGCTGTAAGCACTGCCTATAAGTCGAAACTATTGGTTTGGTAAGATAGGAGAGAGATAAGATGTGGAGTGAAACACACAGCCTGTGGCTGCTATTTGGCTTTTTACCCACCCATTCGCTGACCATGGCCATGTTAGTACCTATGACCATTCACACCCACTACCTGCCCCTCCTCGCACCACGCCCCCCACCCCCGGATCTCTTTGTGCTAGCGCTGTGCTTCTAAGTGCATGCAGTTGATATTTCTGAGCAGTCTTCTGAAAGGTAGCGTATAAATGACAGTTCTTTGCCACCTCCCAGTGTAATAAAAGTGTCTTAACCAAGTGTGCCTCCAGCCACTTGATTTATAAGCAATATCGGAGCCTATGCAGTGAATTCCTGGTAAAAATAAGTGCTCACAAACCCAACCTTAGTGGACTATTAGCTGGACATTTGCAAAGCACTGCTTAAATATGCCCCTGTGTTAACATAATTTCGAAGCAGTTGCTGCCTTGTGGCCAGGTCGTTTCATTATGGCAGAGGCTATAAAAGGCCTATGCCATGCTTGCAGTGAAGCCAAAACTGCTGGCTTTACCAACCCTTGGCTGTATTGTACAGCCCTCTGACACCTTTTGTGGTCTGGTCCGTGCTTCCTTCTCCCTGTGCATTCCTGCATCTACGTCCATGTCCCCTAGTCTAAACTGGTTTACCTAGCTTCTGCGATCCACTCTTTTTCACCTTTAGCTCGCCCCATCTACCCTTTTTGGTACCTTAAGCTCCAGCTTGATTATATTGGACAGCACGCCACCAATACCATCATCTTAAAAATGTCCCACTGTTCACTTTTTAGGCCTTTCAATACATTTTCATTGTCCAGAAATGATGCTTACAATTTAAGTATTATTTCGATTCATTGTAATTTTTTCGTGTTGGCGGATTGATGCACTGGGGCGGGTGGCGTTCACACGCACCCACAGCCCTCAATAAAGTATGCCACACGGAGGTTGAGTTCCTACTCCAGCTTGATTGTTCACCAAACCACTGTTCCCCTCTGCCTGCCCAGCCCCGTAATATCACATCCATTCCTTCATCCCAACTACAGTCCCTCCTCCAACATAAAGAGGAGATTTGCCTTTAACAAGGACATTACAACTTCCCTCATTTTTAACAAAACAGTCCTATCACCCCATTTCTTCTATTAATCTCGTGGGTTTGATCCAGGTATGAGTTTGTCATGCCTCTTATCGACTGTTCCATGTTAGTTAAGGGTGCAGACCTTCCGAAGATATCATGATCTCCCTCAGTTCACAATCTCCTAAATAGGAGACGTCGGATTCACACCAACCCCTGTCTATTTCATCACTTTCACTAAAGTCATGTCTCATCCCTTCACACACTTTGAAGTGAGACACATTTTGAGTGACTCCCCTTTATTTATTTTGTTTATTTATTTACTTATTTATTACATTTGTTACACGCCCAGACCCTGAGGTATCACGGCGAGGTTACAGACAGCTTGGTAAAAATTGGTCATACAAAGATTAAGCAAAAAACACTGGGATACACAATAATTACAGGTTCTAAGAGGTACGCCTTCCTTAGTATTGGTTGAATAACCAGGTTTTTAGAAGTTTTGGAAGCAGTGGAATGATTCCTCTTTTTTGATGCTGAGCGGGAGGGAATTCCAAAGTTTGGGGGCTAAGCATTGGAAGCTGCTACCCCCAGCTCTGTATTTGCTATAACAGGAGGTTATTAGATCTTAGAGATCTAGTAGATTCTTTTTTTGCTATTGCATTGTTCAGATAGATGGGTGCTTTTTTATCGTGACATTTAAAAGCGATGCAAAGAGTTTTAACGATTATTCTGGCTTTGATAAGCAGCCACTGGGTGTCTCTAGTGATCTTGGAAATATAATCAAATTTTTTTATGCCTAGCGCGGCTCTTAGTGCTTTGTTTTGTATTAATTGTAATTTATTGAGGTTGGAATTGGAGGTTCAGAGTACCAAGACATTGCAATAGTCGAACGCTGATAAGATCAATGCCCTGGGTAGGGTAATGCAATTAGTCGGTGTCAAAAATTGGCGGCTTAGGGCTATTAATTTGGCGATGTAAGTGGTGGAAGATGAAAGTGTGTTTATATGTTTGCTCATGGTGAGATTGGCGTCAATGTAAACTCCTAAGGTTTTACCTTGCTTGAGTACGGGTATCATCGTGCCATCAATGTTAATAGCTGAGTAGTCTGGGTCGAGAGCACCTATTTTACTTTGGGAGCCCACGTTGAGAATCTCTGTCTTCTCATCGTTAAGGCAGAGGCTGTTTAGAGCCATCCAGTTTTGTATTATTGCATTGATCTTGTTGATAGTTAGTGTGTCTTGAGCGAAGTTACCCGAGAGCGGTATAAGGATCTGGGTGTCATCTGCAAAGTTGGTGTAGATGACACCCATGTCGTTACGGGCCAAGAAGAGGAGCTTGGTATATGCATTATAGAGTGTAGGGGAGAGGCATGAATCCTAGATTCATGTCTCCAAGAATGATGCATTTGGTTTTGGATTTGATTAGGGGAGCTAACAACAATGGAATATGTAATGGAGTGTCCAGCCCTTTCGAGTTTAAGAAGTATTCATTTCGTCAACTATCTTGCGTATTTTGCACAAATGGACCCTTGTAATAGATGGGTGGCTCTAGCGGCAACAGAATGTATAGGCATAAGGGTTGCTACCATTAACTTTTTAAAAGCCTTGAACATGGAATGAAATGTTTCCCATCATTGTTAACTCCCATAAATGATAACTTATTAAATTCTGGGGGAAAAAAAAAATGTTTTACTTGAAAGATGTTTATCTGTAAATGTATATTAATGTTTATTACATTGTTCATACTTTTCGAAAATTTGGATTTTTTATGCATAAATTGAAAAAGTTGTTGTAATTTCAACTATATTCAATAATAAATAATAAAAAAAAAACAATGGAATGTCTACTTCAGGATGGCTGTTAGTGCTAGGTGATCTATAGATTACCACAAGATTCATTGTGGGTTTTTGGTTAGTGGCAAGTTTAGCTAGTAGTAGTTCGTAGCCTGCAATATTTTCAATGGGACAGGCTCTTAGTTGAAATGAAGTTTTTGCTATGATGGCAACGCCACCTCCATGAGAGTGGGATCTATCAGTTCTGAGGATGGTGTAATCTGGTGGGACGGCAAGCATCAGCAGAGGGCCAGAGGCTTGGTGAAGCCAGGATTCTGTGTCTACTAGGAGGTCTAGTTTTTGTTCGATGATTAGATTATGTATTTCAATGGCGTGTGCTCCAAGGGATCGGGCATTGATAAGGGCTCCCTGGAAGCTGGTGGGGAGATCCTGATTGGGGGTAGTTACAGGCGTGATGGTCTGTGTGTGAAAACAAAATCAAAATATCCAGGCTGAGTACCCCGAAAGGAAATACACCGAACAAGGGTTACAAAGGAACATAAAAAGATCTTTAATTTATACTGAACAGTTACAGAGAAAAATAACAGATAGCTATCGGCCCTCAGTACAACACAACGAACTCCAGCGTGGTTCAGTGTGCTTAGTGAGAGACGCTGTACATTAGAATTCGTTGCTCTTTTATACCATTTGCGAACATGATGTCCAACCCTACTTTGGGTTAATATTTCTCTAATACATTACTGATCTAGTGTTCATGCCGAGTTCGCATATCCACATGCAACTAGTTTGTCTTTAATACATACGTCAACAAGCCTACACGGCAACTGTGTATTTTGGGATTTCTCATACAGGTCTTCTCAAACATTAATACAATGTAGTTAAACAAGTGTTCTTAGTTCAGTATTTGGATACATTGTTCTTAACATATGCTCACGGATTAGTTTCATTGACGCGAGTAATCCTTTACACACAGGTCAACGAAGGACAAGGTCTCAGTTCATGACCCCAACAAGTGGCCTGCAGGCAAGTTATGATATGATATGGCATTTGTAACGCGCCTATACACAGGTGTTTCAAGGCGCGACGAGGCAGGGAGGGGAGGAACAAGGGGAGACAGACAACGATCCTACTAGGCCAGGTGTCATTCAGATCGCGCAAGTGCAGGGGTGGGGGAGGGGGAAAAGTGCAAGGGGAGGGGAGGGGGGGAAGTGCAGTACAAGGTAAGTGGCGTAAAGTAATAAATAAATGGGGCCAGCTGGTGGCAAGTGCAAGGTAAGTGCAGAACAAGTGCTGGAAAAGGGGGGGGGGCTGTAGGGATACAGAGACAGTCCCGCAGTGCAGAGGGGTTCCAGGGCATCAGTGCAAGTGGAGAGTGGCTGGGCCCAGGACCGAGGCCGTTAAGAGTGGTCCAGTTGCAGAATCAGTGCAGTTTCAGTGAAGAATATTAGCTGTTCAGCAGGGGAGAGGGAGAGAGAAAGCAGAAGCAAAGAGGAAGGTTTTGAGGTGCTTCCGGAACCGGAGATGGTTCTCCTCAAGTTTCAGGGAGGCAGGAAGGCTGTTCCAGAGGGAGGCCCCTGCCGCGGAGAGAGATCTACCCCCAGCTCGTTGCTTCGAGAAGCGGCTGACCCTGAGGGAGTTGGAGGCGGATGAGCGAAGGGCTCGGGAAGGAAGATATTTGGGAAGAGAGAGTTGAAGGTATTTAGGACCAAGGCCCCAGAAGTTACATATTAGTTATACACAGAGGTCAAGACGGCCATGTTGTATTTCGGAATGACATTGTCCACCATTTTAACTCACAGGGTGACTTTACCGAGAGAACCTAAAATGGCGGCTTGACCTAAAATGGCGGCTTACATTGATTCTAAGGTCAGGACCTTGCAACACGGATTTCTTCGCAAGTGGCTTACAAGCAGCTTGGCATAGGCCAATATACATATATTCGTTGCAATAGGAGGCACGATATAATTTCTCGTTTGACAAACCCTGCTTTTGGCCTATGCCAAGTGCTAAACTACTTCGTATCTCCTTGCAAATAACTCCATGCATCATCATCCATGCACCCTGAATCGCTGTCAGAAATATCTATTGCCATCAGGTCATTCGCTAAGATTTCTTTTAACACGTATTCCTTGGAAGTTTTATCCGGGCATACACTTTATGTCCTATCGTACCTGTTAACTGTTATCTGTTATCTGTTAACTGTTACTGTATGATTATGCCCTTAGCGGAAAACAATTTAACAATCTCCAGCTCAGTAGTTTTCTAGGAAGGAGAGCACTAACCTGGACATTCAGCAGTGACCGGGAAGGCAAAGGAACAGACGAATGTGAGAATTCCCCTACAAGCCCAATCACTCTCTACCCGGGTAATGGTAACCAGGAGAAGAGAGGACTGCGCCCCCAGGGAAACCCTCTATGGGAAGAAAACCCTGGGTTGCGGCTAGAGCAGTCTGATGTCGTCTGGTCGTCAAGAGCGGGACCCCTGCGGGAGCTTGTCGTTGTTTCAGATGTTCGGTTTCTGCAGGGGAGTTGTTCTGTGAATGAGAAAGGACAGGTAAGAGAGGTGGAGAGAATCGCAAACTGAAGGGAGTCCCACGGGAGCCGTCACCCACCTCAGATCCACCTTGGAATCTCTAATGCTGATCAAATATACTCACCATGTTCAGTGAATCAGAAGACTGCAAGAAAGGGAGGAATGATCCTAAACAGGAGGGAGAAAAGGGTTAGTCGAAAAATACCTGCTGTTAGAATGGCATGAAGCGAATAGATGGTACTACAGTTAGGGAGAAAGGGCAAGACTGGGAATAAGTACCCCGGTGTGAATTCAATTGCGGATCACTTGAACAAGTTCCAGGCAGTGTTCCGAAGGAAAACGGGACAAAGCCTCGGAGGGCGGGGCCAAAGATTTCCCGCGATCTGGATTAACAAAGGCGCAGCATACAAGAGGTATGAGGTTAGGATTTAGATAAGAGTCAAAAGGTAAGATCCCTAGGTGGCGGTCACTTACGAAGCGTCTGGCCTTGGAGTAGCGACGCACTGAGGCAATACACTGCCCCCCCCTATATTCGGTCACACGATCGGCAGGCAACGTAGGGGGAATACGTGCAACAACTACACCCGTGCTCATAGAATGACAAGTGAGAGCACCCGCCATTTTAGAAGGACTCAAAATCACGGCACAGCAAATTCGACCACGATGCCAAAAAGACCAACGTTTATAGGAAGATGTAACAGTACCTATCGCTTGTGCACAACATCCCCCTAGCAACAAACATATACTAGGTAGACACTGAATACAACAACAAAGGAACAACAGAATTCCCAAAATGATCAGTAAGACCGAAAGTACCTTCCAACCCCAAGATCGCAAGAAGTCCCAGAACCAAGCGCTAAGATCCCAGTTTCCCTCGGGAACATGCACTTCTGAACTAAGGACGTGCAGATTCTGTATTGCCTTGAAGATAGGTGGGGAGGAATCTGGCACAAAAACACAGCAAGCGGACCCCACTAATTTACACACTCCACCACGTTCAGCCAGAATGACATCTAATGCCATCCGGTTCTGAAGTGCTGCTAGTCTTATCGCTTTTTGTTCTAATGTCATATTATAGAGTATGTCTGTGGTCCGGTTGATGGTTCTCTCCAGTACTCTCGCTAGTCTTCTGATATCTTCGGAATTCGCTATCTGTCCCCAAAACGGCACAAATGATTTTGCTACATCTCCCAAGACCTGTGCTGGAGTGTCACCATTCTCGTCCCGCCGTGGACAAGCCTTTTAAACCTCTAATTTACTAGCTATAAATACCCCAGGTAACAGGATCCCTAAATAACAGGTTCCCTGCCAATCCCTGGGCAACCATGGAAATGCTACATTACAGCAAACAAAGTAGACAGGTTTGCCTACATACAAAGGTCTGTCTTCCCCAGTCAAATTTGCAACGTTGGCACAACCTTTAAAATCTCCCATTGACTGAGTACCATATCCTCTGTATGCAAAAAGAAACTGAATCGGGGCTATGGTTAACAGTGTAAGAAGGAGGCATGGCATCCTCATTGCCTATCGGAGCCATCTTAAAGGAAATCAAAGATTGGAAAGGACGAGACAGTCTGTCGCAAGGCCTAATAGAAGCAATGTTGAGCTTACTCCTATTTGCGAAAAGCGAGCATCCCAAGGGCGTAAGAACACGTTTCTCAAAACTATTCAAATTAGTGCCATCAAAGTTCCCCGAGATGCTATCATTCCAACGGCCAAAGAACAGTGCTCTAAGAGAAGCATAGCAAGCTGTTGTCAAAGGTAACGGATGAATATACCAACCTAGCCCCTTATCCCTGTGTTGCGGTAAATGTGAGAAGACCCAACAGTTGGACTTATTAAAAATGGCATGCGTGGCATTCATGATAAGTAGCAGAATATTATTGTGATACCTATGTCTGTGCTGGGAGTCCCCAGGGGACAGAGTATGCAAATATACGAAGGGAGTAGGAACAGTAGGTACATTTTCAGTCGGTAACAAGGACTCTAAAGGATGAGTTTCCTCGAGGTACCATAAGCCTAAGACAGTGACTATTATAAAACCAAATATTATTATAAGAACACAGCAATACGTTTTCGGGGCCCAAGTCCTTTGTCCATTATCCCGGTTGGTCACACAATCATTTACAAGTCCCATACGAGCGGTAGCGGTGGCAGGCATTGTAGTCTTCAAACGGAAACCCCCAATGTTCATTGCTGGCGACCTCCCGGCCGCGCAACTTCTTAGTCCTTCCAAAACCCTAGCCAACAGATTCCCCTTTCTCTAATTTGGGCAAAAACAAGCCCTCGATGATCCTTTCCTTCTTCAAATGCACAGCCAAACTGTGGCGTAAGTCTATTTTCTTGGACGCAGATTGTACCTTGCTTTTCCCGGTACTGATTGATCCGGAAACAATGTGTTGTCACTTCCCGTTGGAAGCAACGCATCAGAAACAAGTGAAGATGCCGAATTTGAACCAACAGTTTCCGGAAGAAAAACTTTTGGAGAGTGTGGAGACAAAACGGCAGGTCTCCCAAGCCTCACGGGCTCAGAAAGATTATCCGATACACTCTCAGCGCTATCTACTGTTTTGGGATCGTTGGTTGCAGTGTTAGCGAGGGGTTCTGTTTTTTCTGTATCGTGTGGCACTGGGCGAGGAAGTTTATTGATGTGGGACACGTGGATCCAGTTCTTTCTGCCAGAAACCCACACCGTATGTCTGTGTGACCAACAGGACCTGGAATGGGCCCCGCCAGCGAGGTGCAAGGCAGGAAGACCGCTCAAATGCCTTGATGAGCACCCAGCTTCCAGGCCGTATGCTGTGGCCCGGGCCCTCGTATCGCACAGGTAAAGCCTCTCACACCTGGTGATAAATCAAATACAGGTTTTTAGTCAACTGGCTGCAATAATCTGAAAGTAATACATTTTCAACATTTCTCAAAGATCTACATTTAGGAAGGTTCCAGAGATTGGCAGGTCTCCCCATTACCACCTCAAATGGAGGGAGCCCAGTCCTAGTTTGAGGGGTTGTACGCATGGCTAATAACACGATCGGTAAGGCATCCGGCCATTTTAATTTAATGCCGGCACACGTCTTAGCGAGCTTGTTCTTAATGATACCATTGTGTCTTTCTACTAGTCCGGCGCTCTGAGCGTGTCTGGCCGAATGGAACCGTTTGTCGATATGTAATGCCGCACATATCTGCAGAATTACAGCAGCGACAAAATGTGGACCATTGTCCGACCAGATGACTCTTGGTAGCCCGAACCACGGGAAGTATTCTTTTAACATGGTTTTCGCATTGGTCATGGCTGTAGCATCTTTGACAGGGAAAGCCTCAACCCATTTACTAAAAGCACAGATGACCACTAATACGTACTTCATATGATTGCACCGGTCCATTTCAATAAAGTCGAAACGGATGACTTCGAAGGGGACAGAGGGTGGCCCAAAACTTCCCCTTGGAGTTGCGGTCCCCTTTCCCACATCATGTTGTAGGCAAATCATGCAGTCCTGGACATAGCGCTGGGCAATTTTCAAAATTTTGTCATTTGCCCAAACTTTCTCTAACATTTTTGTGACTTTCTGGGCACATTTATGCATAGGACCATGGGCCATGATGACCATCATCATTACATAAGCATCACAGAGTAGCCATTTCCCTTCAACTATGTCCACCCAACACCCGTCATCATCGAGTTTCGCCAAGCCTTCAGCCCATCGCTTGGATTCTTCTAACGTGGCATCGGCTTGGATATCCCGTACAGACCCAAGACCCTCGTCCATTGCATAGGCATTTACAGTCTCCTTTGAAACATATATCTCCGTAAAGAGATCGGTAGCAGTTTGTCTAGCTATCTGATCAGCAAAAGCTTTCCCTTTTCCTATGTCATCTGTAATCTTTCGATGTGCTGCACATTTTATGATGGCTAACTGAGTAGGGAGCGCAAGCGCTTAGAGCAGTTGTAATATTAGGGACCCATGTTGGATTTTGGTGCCATGTGAAGTTAAGAACCCTCTCTCTGACCAAAGTCTCCCAAAGTTGTGAACCACCCCAAAGGCATACTGACTATCAGTATATATTTTTACTGCAAACAAACTCGGGTCAATGCTATAATCTCTGCAGCCTGCGCAGAGTTATGCGCGATTCTCTTGGTTTCCACAACCGTGCTTAATGTGGTGATTGCATAAGCAGCTGTGGATGTACCATCCGGAAGTTTGAAGCAGGAGCCATCACAAAACAGCTCTCCTTGCGGATTATTCAAAGGAGTGTCTTTCAAATCAATTCTACCCTTTGTCTCTTGTTCGGTAGTATACAGACAGTCATGTGACTCCTCATTGCCGCAAATAGTACCTTGCGGGAAAGGTATGAGTTCAGCCGGGTTAAGAACACAGCACCTCTTAATTTGGATCTGAGGAGCAAATAAGATCAATTCATATCTCGTCAACTGTGCGGAAGTGAGGTGTTGCGTTTGCGTTCGGTTCAGTAGAACATTTACAGAGTGAGGCACCATCAGGGGTGGATCATAGCCTAGGACCATTCCCTCACTCTGTTTTACAGACGCAGAAGCAGCAGCGACAGCTCGCAAAAAACTTGGCAAAGCGCATGCTACAGGATCAATGGCGGAAGAAACGTAACCGCACAGCCTATTCTTCCCTCCATGTTCCTGCGTTAATACAGCCAAAGCGCATCCATCACATTCATGCACAAACAACACAAAGGCCTTTTCATAGTTTGGTGTGCCCAAAACTGGTGCCGAGCGTAATGCAGTCTTGAGCAAATCAAACCAATGCTGGTGTTCCGCGTTCCACGGCAATGGCGAAGAAATGCCTTTCTTTGTCAAAGCCAAAATCGGTTTGATCACCTACAGTAAGAAGCCATACCTATCAAGGCCCTAACTTCCTTCTGTGTATTTGGGACAGACATGCCAGAAATGTGTTTTATTCTTTGAGGTGTCAATCTTCTTCCCGCCTTTGACAGGAGATAGCCTAAATAGGCGTCCTCCTGGCAACAATATTGAAACTTTTTAAGCAAAGCTTTGTGACCATGTTTAGCTAGATGAATAAGCAACAATACAGTGCCCTCCTTACAGGCGCTCTCAGAGTCAGCAGCTAAAAGCAAATCATCAACATACTGAAGCAATGTACAAGTAGAGGGCAATTCAAGGGTATCAAGCTGTTCTTTCAAAGCCCTACTGTAGATGCTAGGACTCTCTGTGTACCCTTGAGGTGCACGAGTAAATGTGAACGAGCGTCCCCCTAAGGTGAACGCGAACAAGTATCTACTGTCCTTGTGTATCGGAATACTAAAGAAAGCATTCTTCACACAACACTAAAGTAAGTACCTGTAGCTGGAATCATGGTCAATATTGTCGTCACATCAGGCACAATTGGAAATTGTGGAGCGACGACTTTATTAATGGCATGTAAATCAATTATGAAACAGAATGGAATTGCATTATCGCCTTTCTTGTACATGGGTAAAATCGGACTATTGCACGAACTTCCTGAAATTTCCTTGATCACACCGCGATGCACAAAATCGGAAACAATGCATTTCAAAGCTCGCTCGCCCTCAACTGAAATCTTATACTGGGGAATGCGTGGCAGCTCAATTCCATGTTTCAAAACTATCTGAACAGGCTCAATCTGTAAAACACCAACATCATTGTCATCAACAGCCCATAAGCACTCTGGTACATCACTGAATTCTGGCGGCAAAGGTCTATTTAAGAATTGAGAGACAGAAAATTGCTGTGGTGAAATCGTCGAGCGCACTCCATCGGAAGAAGAATACATTATTGCATTTAATTCTTTCAAAAGATTTAAACCCAGCAAATCCTCTCCACAATTTGAAGTCAAAAGTAATGGACAGTGGTCCATAAAGGGACATAAAGAAATAGGTACCAGAGAGGAAACTGGACAAACAACTGGTGTGCCAGAAAACCCTACAGCCCTGACAGTGGAATGTTTGGAACCCGAGAATGATCAATGGAGCACTTCTGTGCTCCAGTATCTATCAAAAACGGATGTTTCCTATTTCCCACCACCATTTCAACGTAGGGACCTTTCTGATTGATGGGAATAGGTGTAGGTTCCAAACCCTGCTTTGGGCAATCCTAACGAAACAGAATATCATCAAAAGGAAGCTCTTCCGATAGATATGCAGCAGAAGGATGATCAAATATGTTCCTAGTATCCACACTCAGAGTCTGATTATCCTGTGAGAAAGGTTGCTGAGGATCCTGTGCAAACATACCTCTACCAGGGCCCCTTACACCCGGGCGACCTCTAGATCGTCTACCAATATTCCCAAATGTGTTATTGTAACGCTCACCTGACTCCCACGGAGGCGCTGGCCTGGTTCGCGCTGCTGTGACCTCTTCTAAAGTGATGCGCAGGGTTCGGAAGACGGACTGGACCGGGCCCCCAAATCTGACTTGTCTGGCTCGCAGAAGTATCCTTCTGTAGGCGAAAATAGGAGATTAACTGTCTGCGGGGTAATCCAATCGGCCTCCCACTTTCCCCTCTCACCCTCCTCGAAACCCTTCTGTGATTCCTCGTAGCGTCTCACCTTAGGGTCTGGAAGGACGAGCTCTCCATCCTGCTTCTGATGCAGGGGTGCGTTGGTATCCAGTTAATTCACTGGATTTTTGGATTGGTGAGAACCAAACTTGCTTGGCTTCCAGGTAAGTTTTTTGATAAGAGGTTCCCCTTGTGTCCATGCATTAATGTACTAATGCTAGTGTCTTTTTCCCCATAGGGGCCGGGGTACGGAATGCCGGGGAACAGGCACCGACCCGAGATGAGAGGCGAAATCCTTGTAGAAATCTTTAATGAGCGTTTTTTGGTAATGTCTTTTCATTCGCTCATTAACGCTGATCTCTTTTTTTCCCCTTAGGGGCCGGGGTCTGGAAATGCCAGGATGCTGCGCGGACCCGAAATGAAGAGGGGATGAATCAACAGGTAAGTCTTAAAATGGAGATTTAGCTTTCCTTATTCCCTTCTCTCTCTCACCTTTTGTTCTGGTCTTTTTCTCCCTAGGCGCTGGGGCGTGACTGCGAATCCGGATGATCGCTGCTGAACATGGAGGCGCCCTGTAAAGGTGAGTGGAATGCGGCGCTGCAGCGATCGACGCGATGAGCTTTTAAATAAAAGTCTTCCTTTTCTGGATTGTCGGCGAGATGTCTCCGGGATGCGGATTTAGCAGGTAAGGACTTTTCCTTCTTCTGTTCTCTTCTTCTCTTCCTTTGCAGGTGATCCAGGATGCTGGCAGGCTTGGCAGAAGTCAGGATGCAGGAACAGACACGGTGAGCGTCCAGCTGCTAGATGCAGAACAACGCGAAGCACGTGTGGCTGTTCAGGTGGGGTTTAAATAGCCTTGGAAGAAGTTCCAGGTATGTATCCTTCCTCCAATCAGGTATCTATCCTTCCCCGACCATGCCCGGATGGTAAATTAGTCCCACAGGTAAAGTAGTTCCTTTCAGGCCTCAAGGAGGCCGGGATCCTGCAGCATGGTCTGCATCAGGTAAGTGCACCCAAGCACTCCCATAATGAGCCTGGCACCTATGGCGCCAGGACTGATGTCTTTTATGAGCCTGGCGCCATAGGCGCCAGGACACTGTCCAAAGGGCCCCTATATGGGGTTGCTGGGTTCTTCCTTGGGGACTGGATGTCCGCTTTCGGGGACGTAGGGCTTGAACCGGCTCCCCGGGAGCGGGCATCATGACAGCACTCCCCCCCAAGGCCCCTCCCAAGGTTGTTCCCTCCGGGGGTTTTGGTTTGTCTGGGAAGAGTCGGTGGAATTTCCTGACTAATCGAGGTGCATGCACATGGTCGCTGGGTTCCCACGACCTCTCCTGAGGTCTGTACCCCTTCCAATCAATTAGGTAGAACAGTTTTGACCTAAACATTTTTGAGTCTAAAATGTTCTTCACCTCAAATTCGGGCTCCCCATCTATTAGAATAGGTTCTGGAGGTTTGAGTAGTCGGGTTCCGGGTACCAATGGTTTCAGAAGTGACACATGAAAAACAGGGTGAATTCGCATACTAGCTGGTAAATCAAGTTGAACAGCCACTGTGTTAATTATTGCCGTAATAGAATAAGGTCCCAGATATTTTGGGTTAAAAGTTCAAGGCCCTTTGAGTGGTAAATGTCTGGTAGCTAACCACACTTGATCCCCAATCTGATACGGAGGTGCTTCACTCCGATGTAGATCAGCATTCTCCTTGTATTTTCTCTTGGCTTGTTGTAAATGCGTAGTTGCCTCTTTGAAGGCTTGGGTAATTGTAGAATGCAGATGTTCTACTGCAGGCATTCCGAGGTTCTGAGGTGAGTCAAGGTTTGAGGTTCGAGGGTGATGCCCAAACAAAGTATAAAAAGGACTGTGGCCAATTCCAGAGTGTACCGAATTATTATATACGTATTCGGCTATCCAAAGAATGTCTTTCCAATTGCTTTCAGATTGCTGTAACATACACCGTAAGTACTGCTCAAGGGTCTGATTTGTCCTCTCGGTCTGACCATCGGTCTGAGGGTGGTGACTGGTCGATAACCTTACGTCGATCTGCGCCATTTGACAACATTTGCGCCAGAAGTGGGAAATGAATTGGCTTCCCCAGTCACAGATTAGTATAGATGGGAATCCATGTAGCCGAACAATATTTTCGAGGAATTCTTTGGCTAGGACAGAAGCTGAAGGTAAACCTTTCAAAGGAATAAAGTGGGCCATTTTGGAAAACAAATCCACAATTACCAGAATAGTATTGTACCCCGAACAAGGAGGCAGGTCCGTAATAAAATCCATTGATAGGGTGTGCCAGGGTGCTGGCGGTATGTCTAGAGGTTGAAGGAGACCGGCTGGTCTTTTCTTTTGACTTTTATTTTGGGCGCAAACACCACAGGACATCACAAAAGATTTAACATCTTTTCGCCAAGAGGGCCACCAAAATTGTCGTTTCACCTTTTCCTCTGTCTTGGCAATACCGGGGTGTCCCTCTATTAATGTATCATGATAACCGGAAATAACTAGTTTGTGTAATTCCTTATGTGGCAGGAATAAGCGTCCTTGGAAATAAGGTAAACCATTATTTATGGTAAAGTCTGATCCCTTTTGTATCCATTCCTGTAAGGTTGTAGGGTCCAGGAGTTGTTTCACTCTGGCTTGAATGTCTTCAAGCGTCTGTAACAAAGTCATGCCTAGAATCCTCTGTTCGGGAATTATTGGTACTGGTTCTGAGTTTGTATCAGATTCCCCCATTCCAATTCGGGATAAGGCGTCTGCTTTGCCATTCTTGCAGCCAGGTCGATAGGTAATCACGAAATCAAATTCAGCGAAAAACAAAGCCCATCAGAGCTGCCGTGATGACTGAGCCTTGGCGGTTTTCAAATACTGTAAATTCCGGTGATCAGTGATCACTGTGATGGTATGTCGAGCGCCAAGCAGGTAATGCCGCCAGGCTTTAAAAGCGGACTTAATGGCTAACAGTTCTTTGTCCGTGATTGCATAATTAACCTTGGGTGCCGAGAATTTTCTGGACCAAAATGCTACGGGATGCAGTTGGTTGGTTTCGGGATCTCCTTGGGACAGGACAGCTCCCATGGCTAGGCTGGATACGTCAGTCTCGACGACATAAGGGAGATCTGGACGCGGGTGTTTCAATATATGTGCGGAGGTAAACTTAGCTTTTAAATCCTGAAAGGCCTGCTCGGCTTCTTCAGACCTTCAAAACGTTTATTTTTCCTCAAGAGTGCAGTAATGGGTTGTACCACGCGTGAAAATTCCGGGATAAACCTGCGACAGAAATTGGCAAAGCCGAGCATGCTTTGAACCCCTTTTACAGAGCTAGGTGATTGCCATTTGAGGATGGCATCCACTTTTCTTGAGTCCATTCGGACTCCTTTGGGTGTCAGGATGAAACCTAGAAACTCGACTTCTGTGGTATGGAAAACACATTTCTCCAATTTAGCAAATAGTTTGTGTTGGCACAGTTTTTCAAGTACTGCCCTGATGTGTTTTCTGTGATCAGATTCCGAAGAGGAGTACACCAGAATGTCATCGATATATACGACAACACAAACATCGATGAGTTCCCGAAGGACATCATTCATGAAGTATTGGAAGGCAGCCGGCGCGTTACACAATCCGAAAGGCATCACCTGGTACTCGAATAATCCGTATTTAGTACGGAAGGCAGTTTTCCATTCGTCGCCTTCTTTAACTCGTACCAGATGGTAAGCCCCCCGGAGATCTAACTTGGTGTATATGCAAGCGTCCTTCACCTGGTCAAGGAGTTCAGGGATCAGAGGCAGAGGATAACGGTTTTTAACCGTTATCTGGTTCAATGCGCGGTAATCAATACAAGTTCTAAGGTCGCTTTCTTTTTTGGGCACGAAGAACAAAGCCGAGGATGCCGGGGACTTTGACGGGCGAATAAAACCATTAGCTAGGTATTGATCCAAATATTGTCTCAAATGCAGATTCTCAGGTTCGGTAAGGGCATAAATCCTGCTACAAGGGGGTTGTGCACCGGGCACCAGATCGATTTGGCAATCGCACGATCTGTGAGGAGGTAACGTGTTGGCCTGTTCCTTTTGGAAGACGTCCTGAAAGTCTTGGTATTCCGGAGGTAGTTGCATGGAGGCAGAGGTTACAGATGCTAGATTAATCTTCAGGTTTTCTGGGTAACATGTTTGTGTACAATCCGGGAAGGTTATTCTCTTAGCTCGCCAATCAATTCGAGGATTATGTGTCTCTAACCAAGGGATTCCAAGAATAACCTGAAACTGTGGAGCCTTGATTACAACTAACACAACACCCTCCCGATGGCCGTCGGGACCAATAAGAGTCACCTCAGTAGTGGAATGTGTTACCGGTCCAGAGGCAATTTCAGTTCCATCGACTGTGGTGATGACATCTTTGCTGGTTTTAGGACGGAGAGGGAGGTTAATCCTAGAGACCAATTCACGATCCACATAGTTTCCAATAGCCCCACTATCGATGTATGCCTTTATTGCATGCAACCGCTTAGGCTGTTCTGGATCTACGAGAACCATTGGCACAATGAAATGCGAGGTCTGAGAGTTAGTTTTCAAGCTCGGCAAGCGGACCCCTACACTTGTCGGGCAGAGTCGTTTCCCGAAACAGAGTCTTCATGGTTTTTATCAGCGGCTCCTATCGCCTTTCGGGGCGGTTTCGCCGGGCAATCTCGTAGAAAGTGTCCAGAATTCCCACAATAAAGACATAATTTTAACTGCCGCCTCCTTTCACGTTCCTTTTGAGTTAAGGGTCCTTTAACCCCGCCAATTTGCATAGGCTCAGAGACATCAACTCCCTTGGGATTAGCATGGGTCTTGACCAACACCCGGGTCTCAAACCTGGACCGATCTGCTTTTCTGTTTTGAAGTCTGTGATCCAATTGGACCACTAAGTCTATATACTCTGTGCATTCTTGGGGCGGATTTACAACTTGGGCCAAGACATCTTTAAGTTCTCCGCGTAGGCCTCGATAAAACAACGTGATTCTTTTATCCTCAGGCCATCCCGTTTCCACAATTAGTCTATTAAAGGTTGCAATATAGGATAGGAGGTCCTGATTGCCCTGTCGCAGGGATAGAAGTTCGTCATCCAGAGCCTGCCCCTGAGAGTGTCGAGCAAATAACCTTTCCATGCTTGCTTGAAACCTTTGAAAATCACGGAGAATCGGGTCATCTTGAGTAACCAGTGGAACTGACCAATCGGCAGCGCAGCCGCTGAGATATGACAATACAAAGGCTACCTTGGTCTGATCATTAGGGAAGGCCCCAGGTCTGCATAGGAAGTGCAAACAACACTGATTCATGAATACGGCGAATCGTTTGGGGTCCCCAGCAAAGCGTTCGGGTGGGGCCAGCGGCATGTTTCCAGGTAGATTAATCTGCACAGGGTTATTGGAAACCACAGGAGCGGGGTTCCCTCCGGAACCGGGTAGAGGAGTTTGCCCAGCTTGACCTTGCAAAAGCTGTCTGGCCAGGTCATCAGTTTTTTCCTTTGATATTATTAATTCCCTCCTGAGGGCATTAGTCTCTTGACGAGTGGCATGTACTTCGGCCCGTAATTCCCCCAGTAATTGGGCCAACTGATCACTCTCAGAACTTTCCATAGCGCCTGGGTGGGAATTTGTAGGAAGGCTTCGCGTTCTGTAACGCTCACCTGACTCCCACGGAGGCGCTGGCCTGGTTCGCGCTGCTGTGACCTCTTCTAAGGTGATGCGCAGGGTTCGGAAGACGGACTGGACCGGGCCCCCAAATCTGGCTTGTCTGGCTCGCAGAAGTATCCTTCTGTAGGCGAAAATAGGAGATTAACTGTCTGGGGGTAATCCAATCGGCCTCCCACTTTCCCCTCTCACCCTCCTCGAAACCCTTCTGTGATTCCTCGTAGCGTCTCACCTTAGGGTCTGGAAGGAGGAGCTCTCCATCCTGCTTCTGATGCAGGGGCGCGTTGGTATCCAGTTACTTCACTGGATTTTCGGATTGGTGAGAACCAAACTTGCTTGGCTTCCAGGTAAGTTTTTTGATAAGAGGTTCCCCTTGTGTCCATGCATTAATGTACTAATGCTAGTGTCTTTTTCCCCATAGGGGCCGGGGTATGGAATGCCGGGGAACAGGCACCGACCCGAGATGAGAGGTGAAATCCTTGTAGAAATTAGGTAAGTCTTTAATGAGCATTTTTTGGTAATGTCTTTTCATTCGCTCATTAACGCTGATCTCTTTTTTTCCCCTTAGGGGCCGGGGTCCGGAAATGCCAGGATGCGGCGCGGACCCGAAATGAAGAGGGAATGAATCAACAGGTAAGTCTTAACATGGAGATTTAGCTTTCCTTATTCCCTTCTCTCTCTCACCTTTTGTTCTGGTCTTTTTCTCCCTAGGCGCTGGGGCGTGACTGCGAATCCGGATGATCGCTGCTGAACATGGAGGCGCCCTGTAAAGGTGAGTGGAATGCGGCGCTGCAGCGATCGACGCGATGAGCTTTTAAATAAAAGTCTTCCTTTTCAGGATTGTCGGCGAGATGTCTCCGGGATGCGGATTTAGCAGGTAAGGACTTTTCCTTCTTCTGTTCTCTTCTTCTTTTCCTTTGCAGGTGATCCAGGATGCTGGCAGGCGTGGCAGAAGTCAGGATGCAGGAGCAGACACGGTGAGCGTCCAGCTGCTAGATGCAGAACAACGCGAAGCACATGTGGCTGTTTGGGTGGGGTTTAAATAGCCTTGGAAGACGTTCCAGGTATGTATCCTTCCTCCAATCAGGTATGTATCCTTCCTCGACCACGCCCGGATGGTAAATTAGTCCCACAGGTAAAGTAGTTCTTTTCAGGCCTCAAGGAGGCCGGGATCCTGCAGCATGGTCTGCATCAGGTAAGTGCACCCAAGCACTCCCATAATGAGCCTGGCGCCTATGGCGCCAGGACTGATGTCATTTATGAGCCTGGCGCCATAGGCGCCAGGACACTGTCCAAAGGGCCCCTATATGGGGTTGCTGGGTCCTTGCTTGGGGACTGGATGTCCGCTTTCGGGGACGCAGGGCTTGAACCGGCTCCCCGGGAGCGGGCATCATGACAGTTATTTGACCTCTGTCGAAGGACGGGGCATTGTGCACGTCAATGACCCTCTTGTCGACAATAGGCACACTGGTTAATGTTCACAGGACCCAAGGGCACATTCCCTTGTGGAACATACTGACCACTAATCTGTGAGCTACCCCCTCTGGGGCCTCTAACAATTTTCTGTAATAATACTTTAGTCTTTAAATCATCTTTTCGTTTTTCAACTCTATCTTTTTATTGTTGGCACGATTCTCGTAGTACTGAGCCATGTGCAGTACTTCTGATTGGGACTTCGCCTGCCAAGCGCTCTCAGAAGACATCATTTGTGACTGGATGTCGGGCAGCAATCCACGCACAAATTTGTCCACAAATAATATTTTTCCCAGACTCTGTGCCTAAGTCTTGTCTGCTGAAATCCGAGAATACCTGTTCGAACTGATTAAAGAACTCAGTAGCACCCTCAGACTTCCCTTGGACACAGGCCGTAAGTTTGTCCCAAATAATTCTCTTCTCGGGAATTATGGTTTTCAATTTTGCAATAATTCTATCAGGCAAAGTTAGTATCACCTGGGGTGGTCTTTCACCAGCTGGCTTTTCTTCATCGAATCTAGTTATATTTGCCCATGTATCTCCCAACCCTGGTAAGTCGTCTATAGTCCTAACTTGTTTCCACAAATCTACGGGCAGGAGTACAGGAAAAAACAAATCAATATCGCCTAGGGTGAACACTGAGGACTGCAAGACGGACTCTATTTCTTTATAGAATCCTGTTGGATTTTTCCTAATATCAGGAATAGATTGTCTAATAGTATTCACTTCCTGCCTTGAGAACGGGACATGAACAAACTGCGATACATAATGTGCAGGAATGTTCACAGCGACTATATTTGCTGCAGGATCAGCCGCAATCTCAACCTTCGGGACAAATGTCAGAGGAAACTCTCTCATAGGCAGCTGAGAAGTAGGCAACTCTGAATGCTTACTAAGCTACAGAGCTAAGTCGAGCGCTAAAGCAGTCGAAGAAGTGTCAAGTGCAAAAGCTCTCCTATAAATACTCAATAACTCTGTGGGACAACTAATTTTTCTCTTTACACAATCATCCTGTAGGTACTCTATCATTACCTGTATCACTTTCCTCTGCATTTCTGGCGTATACTGACTGTACGTGTCATATACCTCAACTGGAGTTATCGACATATCTGAAATCCATCTAAGTGCGTCTTTCGTACAAATTCGTGCTTCCTCAGATATCGATTTTCGACAAGGAAGGAACCGTTTCTGTACATACATACTTTCCCCCTTGTCATCCTCATTCTGTAACCTTTCCAACTCCTTTCTATACTCAAATAACCTCTCGACATGCTCATTTACTTTCTCCACAGTGTCTCTTGAAAACGCTAAAGTGTTTAGATCCCTTAACCCTTGCGGGAGATCTGTATTATTTAATTTGCCCCACATTACACATAAATGAATCCTTAAACCTTCAATAAAAACATTTTTCTCAGGAAAATTATCCATATTAAAAAGTGTGGCAAAAACATTAGCTTGATCATCTCTCTCCATTCAATGCTTAGCCCATCAAATCAAATCCTGTTTCTTCTCTGGTGGTACAGTATTGCGAGTGACAACCCTTGACCCCGCACCCTGATCGACTACAAGCGGCACAGGACCACTTGGAAGAGAGGGAGCAGGCAAATTCAGTGGAAGTACTGTTACTGGTGCAATAGGAAGAGGTGGAGGAACAGGGGGAAGAGCAGCAACTGGAGGAAGAGGAACATTAGGAGGAGCAGGAACAACAGGAACAACAGCAGGAAGAGCAGGAATAGCAACAGGAAGAGGCAAAGCAGCAGGAAGAGGAACATACGGAGTTGGCGCAGAGGCACCAGGCCTTCGTTCATTTAGCAATTTGTCAATGAATTCATCGGAAACATGAAGATCTTTAGAAGGATAGATTTTCTGAATGCCAAGTGAGAAAGCCCTATCCATATTCCTAGCTGACTCAGACTGTTTATTTTGGTCATACAACAATGCTTTTTCAGCGTTCGTCTTATGACGGCGCGCATGTTTTTCTCTACTCTTAAGTTTCGGCATCGCTTCCTTTTTCCAATTCTGCAAAACATCGAATGCTGCAGGTCTAGCCTTTTTCTTTAATAGAATTGACTCTAAATACTCAATACGAGGGATTTCAAAACTATCATTGATTGGCCACTGAAGTTCGAGGCATGTCTGGTTTGTCTGTGCCAAATATCATTAAACACTATACATCCAATGCCATGCTTACAGTACATAGTACACGCCGGCGACCCCTCCTGTGGTGCCGGACTGCTAAATTCCAAAGATTGTCTATCGCTGCGGATTAACGCCCTGAAGCAGGTAGACAATTTCCCAGGCATATCAAATTATTGGTGTTACCTGGTCAATAATTGTGTCTGCAGATACAATACGCCAAAATCAAATTATCAGGATATTTAAGAATCGGGTCACGACTTACCTGATCAGTCCTAAGGAAGGCCGATCGGATCACAAAGAATCTTACTTAACTAATGTTTGGTGATTTCGGCAAATCTACCCGCCTCGATCTGTGGACCCTCGTCAAGATGGCGTCTCGGACCACAAGCTAATCGTCGAGGGATCGGGTCGTGCAGCGTTGCTGAGGTGTCGCGTCTCGTTCAGAAGGGGCCCCTTATTTTGTCACACTGTCCGATCCCGGTCTGATAGCAAGTGTCAACCTTCAACAATACGGCATCAATCTTGAGGGTCCCAATTCGGGCACCAACTGTGAAAACTAAATCAAAATATAGAGGCTGAGCACCCCAAAAAGAAATACAACGAACACAAGTTACAAAGGAACATATAAAGGTCTTTAATTCATACTGAACAGTTACAGAGAAAAATAACAGATAGCTATCGGCCCTCAGTACAACACAACGAACTCCAGCGTGGTTCAGTGTGCTAAGTGAGAGACGCTGTACATTAGAATTCGTTGCTCTTTTATACCATTTGCGAACATGATGTCCAACCCTACTTCGGGTTAATATTCCTCTAATACATTACTGATCTAGGGTTCATGCCGAGTTCGCATATCCACATGCAACTAGTTTGCCTTTAATACATACGTCAACAAGCCTACACGGCAACTGTGTATTTTGGGATTTCTCATACAGGTCTTCTCAAACTTTAATACAATGTAGTTAAACAAGTGTTCTTAGTTCAGTATTTGGATACATTGTTCTTAACATATGCTCGCGGATTAGTTTCATTGACGCAAGTAATCCTTTACACACAGGTCAACGAAGGACAAGGTCTCAGTTCATGACCCCAACAAGTGGCCTGCAGGCAAGTTACATATTAGTTACACACAGAGGTCAAGACGGCCATGTTGTATTTCGGAATGAAATCGTCCACCATTGTAACTCACAGGGTGACTTTACCGAGAGAACCTAAAATGGCGGCTTGACCTAAAATGGCAGCTTACATTGATTCTAAGGTCAGGACCTTGCAACACGGACTTCTACTCAAGTGGCTTACAAGCAGCTTAGCGTAGGCCAATATACATATATTCGTTGCATTAGGAGGCACGATATAATTTCTTGTTTGACATGTGGAGGAGGTATGGTGGGTGCTTGTTTGGTATTAGTGTTTGCCTCGTAGTGGCATGGGTGCACTCTAGATGGTGTCTGTCTGGGTGTTTCGGCGGCTGATGAGGGCAGTGAAAGTGATGCATGGTTAGTGATCTTAAGATATAGCACCTGGTCTTGCCCAGGATGGGGTGAGAGTTGGGTTTCTCTGAGAAGACAGGGCTTGTGTCAAGTGAAGGGTGGTGGTGGGTTCTGTCCCATGAGTAGTGATATTGGAACTAAGGGAGTGGGAGTGGTCTAAGATGATTGGGAAGGGGGCATAGCAGGCAGGAAAGGGGTGGGGCAAGAGATGGAGTGGTGCTGGTTGCAGAGCAGTTTGGAGAGGCCATTTTTGTATCTGGTGTAGTGACTCCCAGTACAAAGAACGCTATTCTGCATGATACAGAAAGGGAACGTGGTGGCAAGAAGCCAACCTAGCATGATTGTATGTGTTTAGGTTAGGGCAGTGGCGCCTTGCGGAGTGGCCTATTGTTAAGGAGCAGTGATGGCCATCAATTGAAGAGGAGCTTATTCGAATGGGTAGGTGGATACCTCTTGCCGATTAAAGAAGAGGGTTGTTTAGGTGGCTACTACATAGGTAGCAGATGGGGCTATGGTATGTCAGGACTGAGAGGTGCAGATATAAGTATTTTCTAGTGGATTGGTCAGAGGCGCTGAGGAGTGGTTATACAGAAGACAATCATTGATTACAGTGGGAGAAGCTTTGGAACACTTGTCAAGTGCAGTACTGCGTAGCTATACAGAGTGAAATATATGAGAAACTATGACAGTTCCCAGTGGATTGGTCACTGGTGCTAAGGAGTGGTTATGCAGCAGACAATCATTAATTACAGTGGAAGATGCTTTGGAACACTAGTCAAATGCAGTACTAACTAACTATGCAAGGCAAAGTATACTGGGTACTACGGTCATAGGTAGTTTCCCCTGATGCAGTCATTAGAATATATCACCATCTATCAAAATAAGAGCAGTGCTGTAGTAAGCAAAAGGGAGAAAAAATAGTTATACGTCATGCGGTGTCTGTACAGAAAGGCATGAACAAGCATTGTAACGCATTTCAGGTCTAGTAGAGCCGTAAGCAGAGAGAGGAAGTATGGCCTCAGATTCTAAGTGACAACAGGAGTATGGAGGGCTGCGAATACAAGTGTTGGCGATCGAGTTGGGTTTTGGGCTACAGCTAGTTACGGGCAATATGCAGAATCAATATAGTGTCAAAAGAAAGCTGATTGGGTTGGGTTCCTAGCAGCAGGTTAGATAATCTGTAGAGCGTTGAAGCAAATTGGGAGACATTCATTCAATTTTTGTAGCGTCTTTTTAGGCGAGCTTATGGAACAGATCCCAGCGATAGAAGGTGAGCGGGATATGAGCTTGGAGGCGGCTGTGGTGGCCTTGTGGGTGTACACGCAATACTGGTGAGACGCTACAGTGGGTATTGTTCAGTTACAACATTTTGCTCTACAATACAAGCTACAATAGTCCATGCCGGGACCCAAGAGTTCGGTAGGGAGCCGCGCTGGTTATGAAAGCATAAGCAAGGGACATTTGATCCCCAAATGCTGTCAGCATGGTCCCTTTCTTGTTGCTTACCAGTAGGGGTCACGGACTAAATGGAGTGGCTTTTTGTCTCAGCTGAGGTTGTTTTACTATCATGCCGTCTCCCACCTGAATGCCAGATTCCCTTCTCCTCTTCTTCGGTCAGGCATGAGCTTTCATTTTTACTTTGGAATTGGCATGCTTCTCTCGCAATTGCAGATCTTCTTCATAATGCTCATCTTCTGATCTTGCCTGTGGTAATCGAGTCTGTTGAGGGACAGATAAATATGTGATCTACAGCTAGTACCCTACACGGCCCAATACCACCCAGGTGAGAAACGTTATTCACTGAGGCAACCATACCACCCATATCCCAAGCAGGTGCCGCAAATGATGAACAAGATGCAAGATAAAGATGGCGAGAATGACCAGACACATGATAGGACCATACACACGCATCCTTTAAACATGAAGCATACGTGCACTCAACACAAAGAAAATGTACTAGGCTAAATATGCATTTGTGCATGAAGAATATTAACTTTTGAAACCATGAAGATATGAAGAACATAACATAATCAATAAATAAGCTGAATGCAATACGAACGACGTGCAAGTTTATCTCACTAACATAGAAATAAAGCAGTCATGAGCAGTCTTATTTTCCAAAATGGAAGCTGCACCACACTTCTAAAGTGAATGAAAGGCCTCAAGGTTTCAAAAGAATTCAAAATGCTAAATAACAAAATGAAGATCCATGCAAAGCTCAGACAGTAGCTCGGAGCCATAGCCAAGGTTACAAAGAATTTAGGGGGTCTGAACGCTGCTTTGAAGGCACCAGATACGGATTCCCAGGACACAAGAAGTGTACTCCCGAATTGATTCAAGTCTGGAAAAGTACAACCGTCGACTGCGAGCCAGATGTAGGGTAATTATAAGTCAAAAGATTCTATGAAGATTAAGTTCAAGCAAGTCCCTAGTGGTAGAGAAAACCCTAACATCTGAATTAATAGTAGGTGAAATACTCATAAATTCAGGGTGAAATAATTAAAAATGTGGTCCTTTCACAAGTAAATCATAATTCAAGAACACTGTCTATTCATTAGTTCAAACACAGATAAGACACCTGCCTTACCCGTCACACATATTTCCAGACACAGGGTGTCGTACAAGGTTAACTACAAAGCTGCTCACCCTGGCTCATGACCTAGAAGATGAGGGATGTTATTCTTCTTGAATTAAACAAGCAGCTTGTGGACCTTACTTCCCCTACTCCCAGTGTGGCTCCTGCTTTGATGATCTGTCAGTTGCTCAAGGTTGGACAGCAAGATGCCAAGGGCTAGTTCCAGCTGATGGGAGCCTTTGTTTAGGTCTAATTAAGTTTGCTTTGGAGAATACAGTTGCTCAATTCACCTTGGCATAACCTATAGATCTAGCTTTCTAATTTGGTATGGTAGAACTTTTTTTGAAAGGATTTTACGAAACCTAATCCGAGCATGTTAAATCGTAGCTGCTTCAAGGAAAGAGTAAAGACTAGATAGTCTTATTCTGGAATATGATGCAAGAAGAGTGTCATGTGTGCCGTTTTTTATCTGTACTAAAAAGTAGCTAACCAATGACTGGGTATACATATGCCTTTGGTTGGTCATAGCAAGCCCCATATGTGCATCCTTGCAATTGCTAAATCCGTGTACAACCAATGCCATTCCAACATTCTCTTAAGAGATTTGCCAACTAACCATTATAGGGAGGCTTCAAGATAATTTGCCATCTTTAGCAATGTTCAATGTGAACCGTAAGAGGCTGGCTCTTTCCAAGTACCCATGATAAAATACGACTCCTGCAGGGTATCCTGAGGGTAGCACTGAAGCGAGCATTAGGTGTACCTGTGGGTAGCAATCATTACTCCTATTTAACTATGACTGGTTTGCTTACCCTGCAAACTAAGCACTTTCTTTCCAGTCTTTTTAAAGGTAAGCATGCATTTCGTTTGTGCTAGGGTTAGTAGTTGAGGCATGTTCTTGTTATCATTCACAGCTGTTTAATATGCAGCAGTCTAAAGTGGTCAATGAAGGTTCATTAACGGAGAACATACCACAGCGGTCATCAGGGTAAATATCAGGTTACATCTCGTCCTGTGATCACAATGAGGGTCGAAGAGTCACATTAGGTCGATTTTGCTACTCCAATAATGTTGTTGAAATAAGTGAATGGTGGTTATTCTAACGACGGTGACATTGCACAGCTTTTAGATCTTGAATACATTGTGATACGCGTGTATGTTGATGCATTTGAATTGTTTTGTATTTTGATCCATGCAATTGCATCTGTGAAAATACATCGGTGCTGCTCTTTTTCAGGGGACACACAAAACAGATGTAAAAAGCAGTAAACATGAAATAGGAGGGAGTATTGTGTGTTGCCCCTCTTTTGAAAAATACAATGAGGCATCTACTTATGGCATGTGAAAGTTTGATTAACTTCCGGAATACATGTTCAAAGTTTTATGATAATTCGATTGATTTTAACTGTGGATATAGGATAAGTGAGTCTTTTATGGAAAGGGCAAGATAGTCATTTATTGTATTATATGGTAACATTTTGGGATGTGTGTTTTACGGTACTTGATGATATGTTTTCTATTGCATGTTTTTGAGTAAGTACCATGCGTGGATGATGCGATGTACACGGCTATGTACGAAGTCATTTTTATTGATTTAGTACATTAAATAAAAAAATATATAAACAAAATAAATGATGCAAATTCACAGATGCCTATGCACCAGCCAAATGCATAAAGCTGTCAATACAAAGGTGGAAAGACACTGAACTACATTTCTTCTGTTCTGTAAAATCAGCTCCTCAGGTTGGGGTCATTTTATTTGTATTTAGAGGACGCATTTATATTACCTGTAAACATAAGACCCTGTGTTTTGTGGTTTGCTGAAGGAGCTTTCCTCACCCTTCCAGCCACTCCTCTGCAAAATGTTGTTTTTACTCCATGTGGAGAAGGAGCCAGATCTAGCTTTGCTGGCAGTAGCTTACTCTCTGGCCCACCCCCATACCGCCCTCAGTAAATGCAATGGAACATGTTTTACTGACCGGCGGTGGCTCCTATATCGGGGGGAGTGGTATCCCCCACCCACCAGTGGAGCTGGAGACATGGTGGAAACCCTATATCAGCCAAGCTTTAAATCTATGCCTAAGAGTTTATACTCCTGCCCAACAAAGGTAAAATAGCCTTTACATTGTACACAAGTTAGATATCTGGAAGTAATATATTGGCCTTCAGTCTGGGTATAAGCAGAGAGGGCGGTCGGGCTTGCCTTGCCTCGTTCCTCAGAAATACACTATCAGATTTGAACCTGTTCATGTTTTTTCTATATAGATTTTCTTGCACAACTCACAAGAGTTTCCCTGAGGAAATTACAGCAGAACTTCACACCCCGCAGTTTTAGTTAGAAGGTCACAATTGACCCCATCACAGGCCTTTTCTGCATCTATAGAAAGCAAAACAGCGAGTTTACTACCTAGTTATTTGAATTGTCTTAGTCCTATTTACAAGATTTGAACCTTCTGTATATTTTTTCAGGTTTATCTTCTGCATACGAAGCCTGCCATAGTCATGTCAATTCGGGCTAGCCTCTCCAATTTGATTCTTTTGGCAAACATGTGTACATAGTCACGTGCCATAGATGTAAGGCATGCTCCAGCGTAGATGACCGACTTTTGCAGGTTTGGCCGAGTAAAGGGTCTAATAGTATATCTGAAATGGTCTCCCTTTTAATGTCAGGCATATCATGCCCAAGACCTTGGCACTGGCACGGTCCATTCTCTTCATTGGATCCACTGATCCATGTTCTGCTTCAGATTGAGGTAAAGGACTATTTTGGTATACATCTGGCGAGCACGACTCTCACCCCTGGACTGAATACTTGCCCCCTGTTTTTGAGTTCTGCCTTTAGGGACACAGCCCCCTGAGCACTGATGCAGTCGCTCCTTCCACATTGCGTCTCTTATAATGTTTAGGTCTACCTTATCACAGTTTAGCCTATGGTAAAGCTGCATGATTTTCATTGACGTCATTTAAATGTGCATGCCTGGAAGACTGCCGACACCTTTTTTCTATGCCCTGATCCTCTGAAGCAGATAGTCACCCTGTTTTTATTTATTTATTTACATTTTTATAACACGCCACACGCCCGTGGGCCTCAAAGCGCACAAAAGAGACAGACAAAAGAAAGGGGGTACCGGGGCTGGCAACAAGAGGGAGAGGATGGACTAAGTTCAACCTGTCTACTGTGCCTGTCACCTGCTTGTATTGGTTTCACATTAGTCTGTCTAAACACATTAAAATCGATGCGGAAACTCATACATTTCATAGAGATACACAGAGCACAGCTGAGCCTATGCTATTCACAAACCTCCCGACAACTGGGCCTCTGAGCAGCAGAGGCCTCTGTGTGCTCCACCTGTGCCAACGTCCTCAACCCATTCTGCCTGTGCCATCTTCTTGAAAACATGAATAAAACCAAGCCACCTAGACCGCTATTGTCATGGTTCTTCAAAAGCAGAATTGTTGAATGCAGGAGATGGCAATATTTGGGTTTGGTTTCAGGCTATCGGGTAAACTTCTACAAGTCTGAGATTTCATTGCTGCATACTATTAGGCATCTTGGTATCACAACAAGGAGGGTTGCTATTATGGTGTAAAGCTCTCTATGGATGTAGGTGAACTCTGCCCACTGAACTTTGTACCAGTCTTAGAGAACGTTAAGTCTCTGTTGGCCAAATGGCAATCTCTTCCAGTAATCATCAAGGGTTATGTCAATTCGATTAATATTGTAGTTGTACCCAGGCTGAAATTCCATTTCGATACCATTCTCACTCATGGCCTGAGCCCCTTTTTTATTTAACTGAAATCACATTTGGGTTGATTTATACGGGGATATTAAAAACATTTGGCAGAAACTGATTGAAACCTGCATAGAGATTGGGCTAAGTGCCCCCAAATTCAAGTATTTCTTTTGGGCAGGCCGATTACGGTGGATACGATTACGACCACCAGGGTTGACGTCTAAGTTACCATTGTCCTTATTAATCTCTTTGCATCCAGTGCGTGACTCATTGAGTTTCATGTTCAAATTCAGACAATTAGATTATTTCAAAAAGGTTATGCAGGGACTGGTCTGACAATTGTTCTTTTTCTGGGATACCATACATTGTGGGATGAAACCACAATGGAAGACTCCTTATTCAAACCATTAAAGGGTGAGAATTTAGCCAATGTTTAATATGTCCCTCTTTTTACGTGGGATAGTCTGTTGCAATGCACAGTTGACTAGGGTACAATCATCTCAGGTTACTGTGAGTAATTAATGATCCATGAATCATTTCTGTCAACTTTCACTCAGAACTGGTAGGACTAGGCAATGGACTTCCCTCCGGATCCACCTTATAATTCTTGAAAAAAAGTGGTGAAGCAAGCAAAATGATCCTGTCTCCAGAGCTCAGGTTGAGGAGTCCCTTCATGTGAACGGGACTGCACGCGCTGCGAATATAAAGAAGCAGCTCTGCCACGCCGTTCATAGTCTTATTCCACGCATATGAGAAAAGAGGACAAGAAGAGGACCTGGGCCAGATGTGGTCATGGAAGGGAGGATAATATTCACATGTTTGCAGTTTGTCCTGTCTTTGTTCTTTCCTGGAGGGTTTTTAGGTATTGCTTACAGCAATTGCCTTAATCCAGGTGAGTCCCTTTCCGATTAGTTTTGGTATTTGATGCAGGCCTGTGTACCCCGCTAGGGATGAAGTCAAGTTTATCGTGTGTGCCGCTGGAGTAGCTCAGTTACTGATTCCAAGAGTTGGCTGGAGGCTGACCATCTGGATGCACCATACTGGTGGAGTGGGCTGGCCAGGATGAGAACAACTTAGATTGCTGTAATGAAGGTGAGGGGTAAGGAGACCAAAGAAGTGGGGTATTCCTGTGTCTTGCTCTCCTTTTCTGCCAATAATGAGCTGCAGGGGCAATACCATGATCCAGAACATCCATCCCCATGACAAACCTAGCAGGGCCAAAATATTAAGAGCTATTTTCTAATTGTGTTAGGCCCATTACAATGCAATCTAATTCGATATGGAAAAAAGCAACTGGGATTTGTCTGATCCAATCCTTCATTTTGAGTATCCCATTGTTACACTCTAGACCACCACCTGTGGAAAGGCGAGCAGTCAGTGAATGGATTGGTGGAGACTGCCAATGAGTGGCAAATAACACCAATATTAATTCTCTCAAAACTAGCATGCTGCAATTAAGTGCTTCAGAGTGTGTCAAACAGGTACACAACACAAGGCAGAGGTATACAGTTTAACAGTAGTTTAATTGGAGAAAACAAAAACATGCTGGTGCAGATAGACATTAGTAGTGGAAGTGTCTATAAGTGGGCTTTTGGGGGAAATATCTAAAGAAGCTTCCATTCAACAAAGGCTAACATTCCATGCATTTCCTGCTTTCCTCCTCTAAGGGGCAAAAGGAACCTACACTGAACAAGGGAAAGTAGGTATTGGCCCAAATTCACAATCTGTTGGATTGCCCTGGCCTTTATCTTTGGGCTACCGATTTGACAGTTTCTCGATCCCTTTTCCTCTGTGGCCAGGGTGCAGGCCTCGAGGGCAACCCATCCCTGCTTGGTAGTAGTATACAGGTTTACTCCAGCAGGTACAACTGGATCTTCCTCTGGACGGTGTCACTCTTCCAGGGTCGGCTCTCACCTGACCACCTCCCTGCTCTATGTTCTTAGTCCTCCGGACACAACTCTCCCGATGATCCCCTTCATTAGTTCCCTGTCCCTTGGTGAGGTTGCACCATCTTATATTTCCTCCCACCTTCCTGCTCTTTGTCTCTTTAAGGGTCACATGTCCCCCTCCCCCTTTCTAGGGTCAATGGGTCTATCTAGCACCTAGGATTCTTCCATCCACCTCCACAGTGGTTTGTGGGTCTCTTTTCCTCCCACCTCCACACCTCCCATTCACAAGATGGCTCTTCAACCTTCTCAAGGTCTCTCTTTCCAGATGTTATTAACTACTCCAACCCTTTCAATACTCTCATTTCAACCTCCAACTCTCTCTCTCTCTTAGATGGTATGGCCTTGTTCTCCAATCTCCTCACTACTCCCCCTCCAACCTCCAACTCTTGATCCCAGATGGTTTGACGTTTTCATCCAGTTTCCTCAGAACTATCCTTCTACAGCCCTCTCCTCTGGGTGGTATTACGCCTCCCTCTAGTTCCCCCCCCTCCAATCTTCTCTTTTCAACATTAATCACTTTCGTCCACCTCTCCTCTGAAAAGTCCTCTTATTTGCCAATCTCGTTCAAACGCATTAGATCAACTCCTTTGCCGCAGGTGCTTGCTGGGGTTCACAGGTGGACAAGTGTAGATCAACGCCCAAATATCTATATAATTGAAGAGCGACCGATTGTGACATTCAGCTTTCGTCTTCGCTAGAAGGGATATTGCAAGGCATTAGAACAGACATTTTCTGCCAAAAAAGGGTATTGACCAGGTAATGGCCTGGTAAATTGTGTTTAAACAAAGGGGTGCTTAGTAAATCTGGGAAATTCTGGAATGGATGGGAACAATTACATCAGTAAGCGAAAGGGGCATGCAGAAGCAATTGGAAAGAATTATAGGAAGACAGTTCAAACAGTCAAGATTTGGAAAAAGAAAAAAAGAGTTTGGTGGTTGTGCTTTGATACATTGACTTGGTGGGATGGCTGTGGCATGGGTTGTGATATACAGATGTTTTATGAGAAAGGCTCCACTCAAATGACCTATGTCTTTCTAGCTTTGTGTGTACTGGTATGTTTATATGAAGAGCAAATATAAAGTAATATAAAAAGGGCTTAACTGAAGCACTACTCCAACCCCTTCTTCCTTCCAAATGTATATGTATGAAAATTATTGGGGTTTATTTTTAAGACCCACATTCATCTGGGTGCTGGAGATGTAATAATTTAGTTGTTAGAATGAACTCGAATATATCAAGCAAACAATGAGAGGTCATGTAACTTGAGTTAAGAGTTCTACAGTGTTTTATTAACACACAAAAACCATGTTTCGACCCAACAGGGGTCTTTCTCAAGGTGTATGTTAGAGAGCAAGAAGGTAGAACATGTGAGATGATGAGCTCCTGAATGATGGCTCCGGATGAATTGCTATCGCTCAGGCCAGCGAGATTTAAGATCGCTGTGACCGCTCATCTTGTTGCAGAGCTCATCGTTTCACAAGTTCTACCTTCTTGCTCTCTAACACAGGCCTTGAGAAAGACCCCTGTTGGGTCGAAACACATTTCGGCTTATGTGTGTTAATAAACTACCACTGAACTCGTAACCTCTCATTTTTTAACAAATAAATTATTAGATCTCCAGCGCCCAGGTGAATGTGGTTCTTACAAATAAACCCCTTTAACTCACCGGGACGGAAGAGCACCGTCTCCTAAGAACCCCTCACCAACAGCAGGACCCACTCTGAACAACCATGATCAGCATAGTGATCTGTTTATTCTGGTGCTCTACCCCCAACTCATATGAAAATGATTGTCCTCTGCACATAGGACACATTCTTCCAACAATGCACCATTTTAGGATCTTGACTCGTAACTGCCTCTCTAAGCCTATGTCTCTCTAAGGAAGATGTCTGGAGCAGAGGCCTGCGGAATTGAATACTTCAACATCCACCTGAATGCTTCCTGCCCTTTCTCTGGACTCTTTTGCGACCTTTGCGACTCTCTCTCACTCTCCATTCTCCACTCTGGCCCGACTCACTCTGCAGGGCATACGCTTGATGTTCTGATCTCCTCTGACCTTCCCCTTTCTATTCCTCTCACCACTCCTCTCTCCTGGAGTGATCACTTTCTCCTTTCCTCCCAGCTTACCCTCTCTACCCCCCAGGCCATGACCTCTCCATCATTGCCACCCACCTTCTCGATCATCAGACCCTTAAAGAGCGTGTCATTGGATGCTTTCGCTGCCACTTTCTCCCCCTCACCCCTCTGGCTGACTCACACCCTGACACAGTCCTTTTTTCATGCTCCACTCTGCTATATCCGACACTCTTGATGTTCTTGCCCCTGTCATGAGGATCCGCCTGAAGCCGAAAGCCAAGTGCAACTCCTGGTACGACTCCGTCCTTGTCACCCTTAAACGCAAGTGCAGGGTGGCTGAGAGGAAATGGCTTGCTTCAAGTACATCCTCTGACAAACTGGCCTGGCGCCTGCTCCATAGGCAATACCAGCTCGCTGATCACACTAAGAAGAGAGCTCACATCCAAGCCTGCATCTCTGAGGCATCCAACAACTCGGCCGAACTCTTTAAAATCTGCAAGGAACTGGCCAATCCTGCTGCAGTCTCTACCTCTCCTGTCCTTTCCCAGGCCCTCTGCATGGCCCTGGCTTCTCACTTCATCTCTAAAACTCAGGACATCTTGTCCTCTCTTTCCACCTCTACTCCCTGCCCATCCTCTGGCCCTTCTGTTGCCACCTCTCCTCCCTCCTTCTCTGCCTCTCCCCTGTTCTCCCCAGATGAGCTTTCTAGACAAGTCCGATCTATGAAAGTCTCGTCAAGACAGGTCCACCCAGGTTCCTCCAAAACCATCAAGGACCACATTGACTCCCTGGCTCCTGCCCTTGCCGATTTCTGTAACCACTCTTTCACCTCTGGAGTCTTCCCCTCCCCCCCTGAAGCACTCTCTTGTGCACCCTCTTCTTAAGAAACCCTCTGCCGACCCTTCCTGCCCTGCTAACTATCGCCCAATCTCCATCACTCCTTTCCTGGGCAAACTCCTTGAAAAGCTGGCCATCTCACAGCTTAATTTTCACACTGACTCTGTTGGCTGTCTCCATGACCATCAGTCTGGCTTCAGGGCTGCCAGAAGCATGGAAACTGCTCTTCTGAACATCTGCGAAGACCTGATCTCTAACCTTGATTCCAACACCCCCTGTGTCCTCATCTTACTTAATCTCTCGTCTGCCTTCGACACGGTCAACCATGCCATCCTGCTCAACCGTCTCTGTGATAACCTGGGCATCACGGGTCAGGCCCTGGCGTGGCTGACTTCTTTTTCCTCCGATCGACCCTCCCGGGTCCAACTCGGGTCCTTCCTCTCCTCCATCTCTATCTCTACCTGTGGTGTTCCCCAGGGGTCTAACCTCTCTCCCTGGCTGTTCAACCAATATCTGGCACTTCTTGCCCACCACATTGCCGCACTCTGCCCCAACTTCCAGTGCTATACGGATGATATTCAGCTCATTTTCATGCTACCCTCAGCCATTTCTTCTCCCTCCCTCATCTCTGACTGCCTGTCTGCCATCCAGGAGTGGTGTGCCGCCAATGATCTCTGCCTGAATGCCAGCAAGATATCGGCACACCCACACCCTCATTTCCTGTCACTTTCTGGCTGGCCTCTCTTGGCCCGCTCCCTGCTCCCACCTGTGAGGCTAAAAACCTCGGGGTCATCTTCGACTCCACTCTCTCCTTCTCTCCTCACATGTCTGATATCTCTAAGAAGTCACATTACCAGCTGCACCTCCTCAGAGGTATTCTTCCTTTCCTATCCTTCCCCCAGAAGCTCACTGTCTCCAGAGCTCTGGTTCTCTCTAAGCTGGACTATTGTAACAGCCTCTTTCTAGATCTGCCTGTCTCTACGCTCTGCCCTATGTAGCTCATCCAGAACCGGACTGCGAGACTTGTCTTTGGCCTCAAGCCCAGGGATCGTATCTCTCCAGGACTGAAATCTCTGCACTGGCTCCCAGTGGCTGCGAGGATTAAGTTCAAAACCCTCTGCATCATCCACAAGGCCTCCTGGGGCCTAGGGCCTCAATACCTTCAGCTCTCTCTTCCTAAATATCTCCCCTCTCGAGCTCTTCGCTCATCCACCTCCAACTCGCTCAGGGTCAGTCGTTTCTCCAAGCAACGAGTTGGTGGTAGATCACTTTCTTCGGCCGGGGCCTCCCTCTGGAACATCCTCCCTGCCCCCCTGAAACTTGAGGGGAACCACCTCCGGTTCCGGAAGCACCTCAAAACCTTTCTCTTTGCTTCTGCTTTTTCTCCTCCTCTCCCCTGCTGAGCTCCTTGCTTATACTGAAACTGCACTGGCTAACCTGTCCACCCTCTGAAGTCGGGCCCAGGTCCCCCCTCCGCCAGTCGCACACCTGCACTGCCCTCCTGATACCCCTCCTGATACTGTTCTCTTTATCCCTACAGTCCTACCACCAGCACTTGACACCTGATGCCTGCACTTACCCTTCTCCCTTGCACTTGCCACCTGTTGGCCATTTTTTACTTTGTTATTTATTCTTTATCCCATGTATTGCACTGTGCCCTTCCCCCTTCGCATGCACTTGCGTGATCTGAATGACACTTGGCCTAGTAGGATCGTTGTCTGTCTTCCCTCTGTTCCCCCTCCCTTGCCTCGTCGCGCCTTGAAACACATGTGTATAGGCGCGTTATAAATGCCATATCATATCATACAATAATCCAGATAAAGCCTTACAAAAAATGTGAAAGGTCATAAATAATGTTCGTTGAATCCCAGCATCCCCCTTGTTCTCCGCGCACCTTGCCATTTTTTCCAGCTGTGCACAGATACATTATTTCAAAGTATCATGGTTTGCAAAGATGAAGCCAGGGATGGTTGACATTATTGGTGTATTCTCCATGGGAAAAACATGTATATGCGAGATACATTAAATGTGAAGGATTTCAGGGTTACTAAGGACATTTTTAAAATGCAAAGAGATAACACGTTATTGAACAAATATCTAATTATTGCTTGGACAGACTTCCATTAGGTGAATCAGTAACTAGGCCCAGGATCATCACAACATATGAAATGGCTGCACCGGCAGGTCAGTCGGAGGTACCTGCAGACCAACACTTTGGAACATACATTACGTGGCTGACGCATCAGTGAGCTAACAGAACTTTCCATGCTCATGACAAAAGCAATCATCCCTATGCAGTACATGGACACATGTGCAATACAGATTGCATTGGCCAGGAGAGAATCCCTCTAGAACCTCCAGAACACTGAGTGATGTGATTCCAGAGGCAGGATAGCAGATGACTTCATGTCATCGGGGGAACCATGCCCCAGTCGTGGGCTTACAGTTCTCTGTGAGTTGTAGTCTTGGGTCAGTTCACCGATTAAAAGGTACTTCAGCAAAGTTAAAAGTAAAAGCAAATTCGAGGATTGGAAATAGGTTGTCCGCTGTGAAATGGAGTCATGTAGTAGCCTTACCCACTGTGGGTTCTTTGTATAATTGAAACTTAGATATGTATGTATGTATTTATTTATTTATTTATTTATTTTATTTCCTGTCACGGGTCACATGCCCATGTATTGTATGTATTGTCTAACTGTAATCCAGGAGTGAACACGTCTCTGGTTTTAAGATACCTCCTCGAATGTTATGAGTCGACCAGTTGCATCAATGGGTTTTGTTTTTTGTCAGGGGAACATCATAGGAACCCTGTAAGTGTGGGTCTTTGCTGGGAAAGATGTGTTCAATTGGCTCACTCGTCCGCAGTAAAGCAAGTAACATGCAGAGTTCAAATCTATGTTTCTCAATGTGACCACGGTTTGTTTTCTATGTGAAATCACTTTACATTTCTGTTCTTCAGTTCCCAATTCTGAGATGTTTTGGGAACAATTATATGCAGCCTCCTCACCAGCATTCAGCACTACTAAAAAAGTGCTATTACACGAGGAAATTTCAACTTACAAATTCACTCCCATTTGGCCAGTGACATATTTAATCTTATTGAGTCTATATCGGTTGACCCCTAGCCCGGTGCACAAACCCATTGTATAAAGGCATTAGCATTGAATGCTGAGGGGAAATCTAAGCTGAAGCTCCAGAGTACATGTCTTTGGTCAAGAGTACCACATATTGTGCTACTTTTAAAATAATGTATTAACAAAGCTCTTGCTATTTGACATATTTTACAGTATACAAGCAAGATGGCATGTGACTTCAGTACAGACTGCACTGTGGGCACCGTGGGCGGTTTCTGTCTTCACACACTTTGAGAAGAAGTGGGGCTTTCCCTATGACTTGTCCTACAAAACCATAGTCACACAAACACAAGTCAGTTGACTAATTCGCATGCGGTATACATGTCCGCCCCCTCCCATTAGAAGGAACGTATTGGAAAGTGCATTTTCTTGTGGGGCACAAAGAGTAGACCTGGAAAATATTCGCACATAGACTTGAACGACTGACTTACCTCACAGAGCTGAGCCAACTTTTGTGGCACTTGTGAATTTTCTTTTGATTTATCACACCCGCCTGCACAGAAAGCAACACCAACTCTCATTTTACTTTCTCGCTTCTGGAAGTTCATTTGAATGTCTGCGGTATAAAAACAAGAGAATCTGCATCCAAATAATTACTTTATTGCAAAATAGCTTCGTTGCGAAGAACATCACGTCCATGGAAACAATGGATGATTCTCGGAAACACCTTACACAATGCTCAGAAGTGAGATAAACACGTGTAAAAAGACAATGCAAGTTCATTTTCAATATTTGTTTTGCGAATTATTTTACATTGAATTTTTCAGTACATTATACATTATGAAAAAACACCAATATATACATTAATACTGACATGGTATATCTATGAAGGCCACACATTGAAATCATACTGCAATCTTCCAGACTTTGGTACAATTATAAAATAATATTTCTCAAGTAAGGAATATGAAATAAAGTAAAATATGGGATTAACCAAAGTACAATTGCACAGAAACAAGTGTGGTTCTTTCAAATGCACAGGATAGAAGCTTTCTTAGCGTTGTCATCATATATCATGAAAATCCTGTTTCTCCTATGTTGCCATGACGTGGTTAGTGTATGTATGGTCTCTCATATATGTACATTTCTGAATTCCCAAGGAATTAAAGGGGTATATTTCCTGTACAATTAACTATCTAGCAATTAAACAAACAACTGAACAAACTAGAGGAATGCTGCACATATTTTCCGATATGTAGCTAATGTTCAGAAAAGTGTGGGGTGTGTTGTAGGCATCCTATTCATTGAAATTGTCAACCTATGGTATTTTAAAATGTATAACAATTCCCCATATTTCCAGGAAGTTGTCTTCTGCTTCTTGGAGTCTATACATTATTCGTGCACATACTGCTATCTTTGGCATCTCTGACAAACATTCTTGCAGGTTTGGAGCATTTGGGCTTCCCCATAGTCTTATGGTATATATCTTTGCTATTGCAGGAGAATTCACTAGCAATCTGGTCTAGTGTTTCAACAAGAATTATAAATCAACAAAGTCATGTAGCAAAATCATCAATATTGTTTCGAGAAGCAAAAAAACTGAATGCTCTTTTACAAATTAATCTTTTAGACTAGTAACAATTTAGATTTTGACAATTGCATAGTATAAGAATAATATTGGCACTGTTTCCTCTACATTACCAACACTTGTTTCTCTCACGTTCCCTGCTTTGTAGAATTTGAAGGGGGTCCAAAGCAAATGCTGGAGTCTTTTAATATTGTGCTAAATGTAATCTTGCTTCTCCTAAGGCCTCGGCATAAACAGCCAGAATGGAATCCGATCTGTTCTAAGGGATAGTACATTTTTTTATTTTTTTATTTTTTATTGTGATTTTGGTTGTCAGGCAACCTTACACAAGTGAGTTTTCATAATATTAGCTTTAGTACATTAGAACGTATATTTCACTTAATTGTTCCCTTCATTGTGCATTGTGATGGATAGAAGTTTGGCATGTGCTTGCTTCTAAAGGTTATCATAGCAAGTTGCAGCTAAGCCTTTTTCAGTGTATCTACTTGAAAGCATAACAGATGTTGGCAAACTGACTATTAGGGATTTGGTTGTCTTTACAGTGTTTTCTAGACAGACTTTGTTTATGTTGTATATATCACTATATGTACTTATGTATAAGCGCACATCTGGTTAACAAGTTCTCAAAGGAAAATTTTGACTTCTGCTTAGTCACAGTTCCAAATATCTTGTATGTTTTAAATCAATTTTGTATCTCACTTGGGCCACTAAAAGGTATTTCTTGCTATCTCCAATTTACAGTTGTTGCATAACAGTAACTTCAGGTGCAAATAGGTATCAAGTGTACATTTGCCCGATGTTTGTAGCACATTTTATAATCATAGCATGAGTGGTATAATTTGAACACAACAAAGTTGGCTTTTCTTGTAACTGAAAAAATACATTGTACAATAGTAAAGTGAAAGTGAAAGGTTTGAGTGTATCATTCTATATTTGGTAGTCCTTAACCATCTGCTTTTGTATTAGCGTATAATTTGCTGGCTTCCACCCTAGGTGTTTCAACATTCCATGCAAAATATGTCATTTCTTTCTGAACATCCAAGAGCCATTTTCTATCTGGCTGCAGTTGAATCAGATAAAATATATAATATCATTTGGGTGTGACTGTCATTTTGACCACTTGTATTCTTCCCATAAAGGTTACATTTAAACATTTCCACCTAACCATATTATTTGTAATATCTCTTCACAATGGCACTAAATTGTCTAGTAGTGTATATTTTAGACCATGGTCCAGCCTTATTCCAGACCCTTCAAGCCTTTAGGAAACAATTTAAAAGAGACCCTTCACAGTAACCCAGGAGATCACTAATGCTTCACATTTCTGCAAATTAATCTTGTAACCCAGGAATTTCAATAATCAATTTAAGGTCTTTATCATTGATTCAATTGATGTTAGCAGGTTTCTTAGTGTCAGGAGGATACTGTCTGCAAATAACGCCTTTGTTTTTCAAGCTTTGAATGTTATTCCTACTATCTCTGTGTTTTGACGTATACCTAATGACAGTGGTTCAAAAGCAAGTAATAACAAAATTGGTGACAATGGGCATCCCTGTCTTCATCCTCTTGTAACTTGAATTTCCTCTTACATAAAGCATATAATAACCCCACTCGCACAGGCCCTTTCACGTGTGAAACTTCCCACGAACCCCAGTAATACACGTACCCCACTCGCACAGGGCCAATCGCGTGTGAAACTTCCCGCGAACCTCAGTAATACACGTACCCCATTCGCACAGGGCCAATCACGTGTGAAACTACCCGCAAACCCCAGTAATATGCGTACCCCACTCGCACAGGGCCTATCGCATGTGAAACTTCCCGCAAACCCCAGTAATACACGTACTCCACTCGCACAGGCCCTTTTGCGTGTGAAACTTCCAGCGAACCCCAGTAATACACGTACCCCACTCACACAGGGCCAATCACGTGTGAAACTTCGCGCGAACCCCAGTAATACATGTACCCCAATCGCACAGGCCCTTTCACATGTGAAACTTTCCACGAACCCCAGTAATACACGTACCCCACTCGCACAGGCCCTTTTGCGTGTGAAACTTCCCGTGAACCCCAGTAATACACGTACCCCATTCACACAGGGCCAATCACGTGTGAAACTTCGCGCGAACCCCAGTAATACACGTACCCCAATCGCACAGGCCCTTTCACATGTGAAACTTCCCACGAACCCCAGTAATACACGTACCCCACTCGCACAGGGCCAATCGCGTGTGAAACTTCCCGCAAACCCCAGTAATATGCGTACCCCACTCTCACAGGCCCTTTCACGTGTGAAACTTCCCGCGAACCCCAGTAATACACGTACCACACTCGTACAGGGCCCATCGTGTGTGAAACTTCCCGCGAACCCCGGTAATACACGTACCCCACTCGCACAGGATCTATCGCGTGTGAAACTTCCCGCAAACCCAAGTAATACACGTACCCACTCGCACAGGGCCCTTTCACGTGTAAAACTTCCCGCGAACCCCAGTAATACACGTACCCCACTCAGTATATGTGTGCTTTTTATTTGTGCACACTTTTGTAATGCGCAGGGACGCTGCCGCCTGCCTTCGTGTGGCGGACGTGTTTAGGCCTGTGCGTGTCTTTGCCCGTGCGTTGGTTTGCCCCATTCGATTCCATGAATACGTGTGGTTCGCTTGCGTGTGGGCGTTCCGTGTACTTCCCAGCAGTACTTCCCCAGTTACGCCTTCTTTTTCACGCGTTATTCCCCATTCCGCGTGTTACGCCCCCTGTTCCGCCTACTTTTGTTGTGTGCGCTGCGCTATGTGCGCTTTCGCTGTGCGCTTAACGCACGCTGTTTGGAGACGTGTGCGCCAGCGTGCGCCATGCACAGATTTGGCGCACAACCAGTGGGAATGTAGCGCAGCGACTTCCTTGAAACGCACGCGTGCGCGTGCGCTTACTTTCTCATGCTTGCGCCTACTTGCGCTGGGATTTTCGGCGCACGTTTGTCAATAGAATTGTTACTTGTGATGCACACATTTTATAAAGTTCTATGAGGATGCCCTCATCGGCAGATGATTTTTCCATGTGCCTGTTCTTTACGGCAGTTCCGACTGCCTTTTCGGATATGGATGCACTTAGGAAGTCTTTGTGAGAATCCTTGAGAGTTGGGAACTATATATTAATTTTCTACACAAATATTTGAAGCTTAATCCAATTTGTTAATATGCTGTAGAAATTCACAAATGCATGTGCTATTTATGTCAGTTGGGAAATAATAGAACCATTGTCTTAAACCCTAAAAGAGAGTGTTGATGAGAATTGTAATTTGTACAATTACAAGTCTAATAAACAGCCTGCTTTGTCTCCATATTCTTAATTATTTTGATTAATTTTAAACATTGCATGTTCTATAGTCAATTTTTACAGCCAGGTCAACTACCAAGAAGAAGCCTTGGCTTAGGGCCTAACTGATGAGAGATGGTAGGCTAATTAGCTAAGAAAGGCAGTTGTCTGTTGTTGCTCCCTTGCACCTGGGTTTCGTTGTTTACGTGCTGCTAACGAGCCAAATGTTCAAGGTTGATAAGAGAGTGCAAACCAATCAGAGGGCCTATGTAATGGTGGACCATACAATGTTGCATGGGCCTATTCACTGCTGGTATTATGTTATTATCTGTATTTTATGTAGTTAGAGGTTGTTCAAGGCGTACCTACCAGATAAAAGGCACCCAATGATGAAACTAACACCTATATGACCTATATGTATTCATTTCCCTTAGCCAATCCCTCCACCCAGTGGGTTTTTACTCTTAGCCACGTAGGATGGCATCATAACTGATGTTTGTTGAGGTATAAAACCTTATGTGTAACCAAAATGCATTGAGAGTGGGCCTAAATGATGAGAGGTGGTAGGCTAATTAGTTAAGAAAGGCATTTGTCTGATGTTGTTCCCTCGGCCCTGGGTTTCATTTTTTATGTGCTGCTAACGAGCCGAATGCCAAATGTCCAAGGTTGGTAAGAGAGTGCCAACCAATCAGAGAGCCTATGTAATGGTGGACCATATATTGTTGCACCGCCTATCCGTTGCTGGTATTATGTTATTATCTGTATTTTACATAGTTAGAGGTAGTTCAAGGCGTGCCTACCATATAAAAGGCATCCAATGATGATATTAACACTTATACAAACTATATGTATATGTTACCGTTAACCAATCCCTCCACCCAGAAGGTTTTTACTGTTAGCCATGGAGGATGACGTCATAGCTGACATATGTCGAGGTATAGAACCTTTTGTGTAACCGAAATGCATTGAGAGTGTGTGATCTGCAATCTGTTTGTTCACCAGGTTTCCCTACTTTATTGAACTGAGAATAAATTAGTATCTTGCCATATTCTAAGAGTCTGTCCAGTTATTTGGGCCTGAGATCATTTATTGTGGTAATCCCATTCAGCACTTGGAACGCTCGAGGTGCTATTGCACATTTGATAGCAGAAGATTGTTCAGATCCAGACACTCTGATTTTTGACGTCTTCCACAATCAGCTGAAAGATTGATGAGTTTCCTGTGGAGAGCGGAAGAGTCACGTGTGTAAATCAAGACAGGTGCCTCTGTGAAGAAATTCCTTTCCTGTCCCCATGGGCGTCCCGTGGACTGAAGGTGAAGTGGTCTATTGGGGAAGAGTTGATACCAAAGGGCTCGAACTGAACAACAAATGTAAGTAGAAAATTGAAAGAGTCAAATAAAAGGGGAGGGACTGTATTGCATGTTTAAATATATAGAATGGGGAAACGTAACAGGATTGTTTTAAGAAGAGATACCTCGAATTCCTGTTCTCCAGAACTGAGTTTTAAGATGGGGATTTCCTACAGCAAAGTCAATGAAGGATGTGTTTTACACTCCAAAATGGGATCAAATGGAGATGAGATACTTTTTACTAGGCAGGTAAAGAAAGACAATCATAGAATTTGTTGTGCACATTTGTTCGGGGTTATGAAAATGTTAGTGTAAGAAGTTGATTTGTTTGAAAAAGACCTATGGTTTTTATTAGTTGTGATCATTAAGGTTGTAGACTGAAAATATGGAATGATAGTAATAATTTGACTGCTTATCAGACACTAAAAACAACTGATTTGCGGCACTCATCGGAGAGTAACAGTTGAGAAATAATATAGTAAAATAGGATTCTTGGATTGTCAATAATAAAACAATAGGATAGTGAGAATTGATAGAATTGTAACGAAGAAGCAAACAAAATATTCTGTAGGCTTGGAAAGGTTTTGGAAAAATATTTTTGGAGAAATGGGTGGCGATTAATGGTGCTTGCCCAAATTGATTGTTGTGATATATGAAGTATTGTGAAAGAAGGAAAGAATAATGTTGATATAATATTAACTGATTAAAGTAGTAACAGAGTAAAAGATCCAGTAAGTGTTGACAGTGCTATTAACACCATGGCTGCCTCCAAACTCGGGTCCGGGTCCAGGTAGTCGGAATGGGGATTTACCAGGACATTCTGACCCATGCGGACCCGGTAAGTCCCCATTTCGAAAACCATTCCCCGTTCCCATTTGAGCCCCTGTAGGGTTCAATGGGAATGGGGAAGGAGCTAATAACGGTTATTAGCTCCATGGTCCCTTAACGGGTCCCGCTAAGGGCGACTGGTAAAACCAACCAGCCCTAGTGGGACCTGCTAAGGGACCTCGGAATGCAGAGGTAGGGGGTTAACGGCACTGGCATCCTTACCGGTGCCGTTAACCCCCTACCGCCAGAGTCAGAATGACCCCAATGATTGAAAGAAAGAAGGTTACATAGAAGATGGGAAGAGGAAGAGAAGAGGGAGATTCAAAGATGGGAAAAGGAAGAAAAGTAGGAAATGAGAAGGAGTAGAGGACAAAGGGATGATGAAATAGATTACATTGTTAATAGATGTGTAATACCAGATGAAGAACGAGAATGATGGGAGGAAAAGAGAAGGTCACTATAGCCCCGTAGAGAGCTGCACGAGGTGCCTAGAGTACCAACATGGGCTAATGAGCATGAAGAAGAAGACATAGGAAAAAGGATTGGAGAAATATATAGGCAGATCAGAGAAAAAGATGGTAACAAGGCCAGAGGGAGTATCGAAGGGTCTACATCAAGAGAAACATGATGTAGATTGGATGACGTAATGATAGACAAGCATAAAATGCCATCCCTTAGAAAACTAGGTCTTGAAGACGAGGAAAGGGATTATAGCCTTATCAGTTGCAGTAAAATGATGTCAGATGAAGAAAGGGAAGAACATGAGGGATTTTTCTTGTATTGGTTGCAGTCACTGTTGGCTTTTTCTCTATTCCCTTGGGCGATTCCTGTTTGATATTATGTTATGTTTTACTTTGATCTGCACGTCATGTACCTTATTGTGACTGTAGCAATAATAGAAGACTATGGTTTTGTTAGTTTGGTACATTTGGACTGTGCGATCTCAGTTCTGAATTGAAACAATAATTATTCCAAGAACCACATGCACGCTTAATTGTGGTGTTTGAAACAGATGTATTCCATTTGTTATCTGGTGTATTGTATTGTTGATCATACAATATACTTCCTTTCAATGTTTCATTTGTATTAGTTGTAAATACTTTTTTTCAATCTTCTCTTATTGTATTAATTTCATACAACAATACTTTCTTGAATTTTCATATAGTTGTGCAATCATCCCTCATGAGTTGATTTTATTTCATTCATTTGTACTTTCTTCCCTCAACACGTGTTTCCCCATAGTATTGTCTATGGTTCATCAGGAGAGATACTGTACGTAGAAAGTATGTTAGACATGAACAACAAATAAAAATGAAAATAAAAATATAGCAGGATTACAGAAGAGGCATAGATTAATTAGAAGAGTTTATGGGGTAAACCTTTTTAGGTTTTAGGTGTACTCACCCTTAAGTTTTATAAACTTCTTATTTTAAGCTGGAGGATTGTCTTCAATGTAAATCATGGACTTCAGTGCAGATTCCTCTATAGTATGTTGCCTATAGGGATGGATTGATGAAGCGAGGAAGGGTTAAATTCAATGTATACCCTCATTAGCCTTTGTAATTTAGAATGTTGTATATTTGCTACAAATGCTCATTGATCTGGCTGCTTACACCTCATTTTTGACTTTCTGCTAGTTTATGAAATTCTAAGTTAGGTTTAAGACTCCATAGAGTCAAGTAGTAAAAATTAGTTACAAAGAAGTTCAATCTACAATAGTTGCTGTTTGCTAGCCTTAATTTGAGCTAATATCTTACCTATTTTTCTTTTCCTTTTCCTTGATTCAGGGAGAGAAGGTCTGATTGCCTTCTTCACAGCGCTTGGATCAGCGTTGTGTTTTGCTTTCGGTTTTATAGCCGACATTGTGACATCATCATGTATAATGACGTGATGACGTAATTGCGTGGAATAACGTGAAAAAAAACGTAAACAAACGTCAGGCGGCCATTTTTTTAAAGTCGAAGTTGCCGCTATTTTAGAGCTGATTTATAGATCCTTTTCTGTACTTTAGGCTGCATGTTTAAATGACTTGATAACGTTCTTATATAAGGTGCAGCTTATGTGCTTTTCTTTATTTTTGCAATTTAAAGTATGTATTATCGATAAGATTAAAACAATGAAATAGTGCATTGTCTTCTTGGCGATTTTTATAAGCCTAAATAATACATTGTCTGCTTAGAGTTTATATGTTCAGAAATAAAGATAAGAATAAGAATAAGGATATTGATGCTAATAGGAAAGGACAGAAATAACGCAAAGCATTATTAAAAAACTTCAATAACAATTTCTTTGTATTCAGTTGTTTCTTTTACAATTAGTGATACAAGTACTGTAATGTCTTAAATGTCTCTGAAAAGTAATTGGCAATTCTTATACATAATAATTCAAAGCCAGTAGGACATTTCATATTCGAAATTGCGTCCAGATTGGCATGTATCCATAGTACAGATCCATTTGGCTACTCTTCTGCGTAGTAGCAGCTCTCTGTTTCCTCCTCTTTCATGTAATTCTACTTTTTTTAGGCCTAGAAATGTAATGTCTTTGATTTGCGTTGGTTGATGTTCTTAACAGAAGTGTGTAGCCAATGGGTATCTCAAGTCGCCATTTTTATTGCTCTTAGGTGTTCCATAAGTCGTGTTTTCATTGCCCTAATGGTACTCCCTATGAACATTTTGCCGCAGACACAGATGATGCCATATATAACAAATTTACTGTTACAGTTTATAAAGTGTTTGATTTTTTGAGTTTTACATTTGGAAAGTTTGTTGCATGACTCCATTTAAAATGTATGCACAAATTGTACAGTTGCCACATTTGTATGTCCCTGTTGGTGCCGGCACATTCATAAACATGCTGAGATTATTGACTGGTTCTCCTGTGAGGTGATTTGGGCTTACTCTTTGTTTTAAAGTGGGTACTTTCGGAAATATCATTGTTGGATTTTCCTCTATATGTTTATTTAGCGTCTCATCTGTTTGGAGAATATTCCAGTATTTCTTTAAGATTCGCTTTAGGATGTACAAATCACTGCTGTAAGTTGTAATGAAGTTGGTTTTAGTTTGTTTATTTATTTATTTCTGTTTGTTTATGAGTAGAGTGTTCCTTGGGATTTTTTCTGCCCTTCGTATCGTTCGATCCAAGTCTTCCTGTTGCTAACCTCTTATTTGTATTTTGTTTATTTATTTATTTATTATTTTTTTTTATTGAAAAACTACAGTTTTCTCCTTTCTCTTTCCAACACCAAGATGGAGAGAAGAAAAGAAAAGTGAACTTTTGTTTCAAATCGTCTAGACATCCAATACATGTCATTGTTATCGACATCATCGTTATGTCTGATTATGCTCTCCACAAAGTTCATCTACGTAACATCTCAGTATATAAGGCACTTAACATTCCAGCAGACAGACATACGAAGTCAGTTGAGCAGTCGACTTGTCAGTTAAGCAATTACATACTCCAAGCGTCGACATAGCACCCCTCCTGATTACGGGGGACATCTCAAGAGAGCGTTCATCAAATTTACAATCGCACAAACATGTTTAATGTTTTGGCCTGAGGATATCAGGCACCACCAGGTGATCATATCATCATTTAGTGGGGCATATTCGCCTAGGTGGACAGAACGTAGATTAGCGATTGCTGGACAGCTTGTAATCAGATGTTTCAATGATTCAACCGATTCCTCACAGAATCGGCATAGATTGTTGTTTATAGCAGGCTGCCTTCTTTGGAAAAGAATTTCTTTCGTATTCAACCTGTTTAAGCGGAAACGAAGAAATTGTTCCCGATAGTGGCGATTGTAGCACTGCAGGAGGTAGGGTTGTTGGCAGTTTAGGTTTTTTTTAGCGTTGCCTAGCTTATTGGAGAGATCAAGATTTGAGTATCTTTCCACATTTATGATCCATGCCCAGGATTCAAATTTTCTTTGTGCCACTTTTGGACGTGAGAACAGGTCGAAATTGTTAATGTCAGCTGCTGCAATCCACTCTTGCACTCTTGAGCTCCATTGTGCTAGCAGATTACTGATTTTCGAATCATCAGAGGCGGTGAAAATTCTATATGCTGGCGCACCACCCACTTCTCTCATCTTGCGCCAGAGTGAGATGGACTTCCAAACCACATTTGAAAAAAGAGAATTTAACGAAAGTTCGTGGCGTATTGCAATAGTTGAAATGCAGTTTGGGAGGTTAAAAACCCGTTTCCAAAAAAGCCCCTCTACCGTATTCCAATTTTGTTCACTGATGTTCCATCCCGCTTCTGCACCAAACATTAGAATAGGAACAACCTTTTGACGGTAAAACATTATCACCGGGGATAGTGAGAATTTACCAAAGTTTTTATTGATCAGGGCTGCTTGCAGTGCCAATCTTACTGCTTTCAGTTTCAACGCATTTAGCCATTGCACTTCCCCGATCGAACTGTTGAATTCGATGCCTAGATAGCGAATTGAATTAACGGACATCAACTGTTGACCGCCTACCATCCATTTAAATGCGCGATCTTTTCTACTCTTTAAGGAACCAATCGACACAATTTTAGTTTTGTCTGTATTAATGGCCAATTCATTTGCAACTATATATTCATACAGGCAACTTAGCAGGCGTTGAAGGCCGATTTGTGTTCTGTCAATCAGAACGAGATCGTCGGCATATGCAATATACAGCACTGGAGTTCCGTTTAGACGTGGAGGGAAACAGTGTGCTTGCTCCAAGAATAATGGGAGATCTGCCAAAAATAGTTTGAACAGATCCGCGGCCAATGGGCAGCCTTGCTTAACACCCCTTTTCGTTAGAATGCTGTCAGATAATGTGCCTTGTTTGTTGAGGCGTACTCTAAAAGAGGTCTCCGTGTGTAGTGCCATTATTGGGTTGAGGAGGGCCATAGGACATTTCCATTTCATCAGTTTGGCCCATAGCATCTGTCGGTTGACACCATCAAAAGCTTGCCTCATGTCTATAAAGGCTAAATGCAATTTGGTTTTGCTCTGTAAAGTATGAAATTTCAGAGCTGTCAAAATCGAGAGGTTGACTTCCACACCTGTGCCCTTAGAGAATCCAGTTTGCCGGATGTCAAGGATTCCCGCCTTTTTAGCCCAGTTCACCAGTTTACATCTCAAATTGGAACCAAAGATTTTCCCAATTGTGTCCAATAGGGCAATGGGTCGATAATTATCAGGTGCGTCCCAACAGCCTTTTTTATGGATTGGAATTACGATTGCTGTTAGCCACGATTTTGGCAAGCACTAGGATTTTGCGATTTTGTGAAACAAACACTCAATGAAAGGTGCCCATATCTCTGGATTTTTTTTTTGTCTGACATTACTTATCATATCCGGACCAGCAGCACGAGAGTTTTTTAGTGCCTTGATAGCAGCAATGATGTCAGACAGCGACATCTGGACATCCCAGGAACCCAGACTAGCCACTGATTTCCAATTTGGAACCTTCAGCTGGCTATTGAACACTGATCTAAAGTGTTTACACCAGGTATCCCCAGAAATTGTGTTCTTCGTATAGTTGGCACCGTTGAAAGGGCCCTTATTTAATATTCGCCAGATGTCGCGTGTGTTCTTAGTAACCATCAGTTTCATCATAAGCTCGGCAGAATCCTGTTCTACAATCGCTTTGTGAGATTTCAACCAGTTTCTGTAGATAGCTCGTCTGGCCTTCACCTTCTCCAACATTGTCTTAGGTGATACATTTTTTTGCATTTTTATTTTACGGACATCTTTTCTTAGCACTTTCTTTTTATCATCCAGCAATTTACTAAAAGGGTGGGTGTGCGGCTTATGTTGCTGAGCGTTGTCTTTGATCGAGGTGATATGATTCTGTAGCAGTGGAGTGTATTCCACAGCGTCAGTCGAATCACTTAGATTAGCCGTTAAGGCACGGATCTCATTTGCACTCAGTCTCAATCGATTTCCACCCATGTTTACTTCAACTGCTGCTGGGTATGGGGATAAAGTATCGGGCACCGCCAGAAGACATGTCACTTTCAACAGCGAGTGATCGCTCTTGGTCGTTGTCAGTGATTGCAGTGTCAGAATCTTTGATCCCAGATTACTAGACACCCAGAAGTAATCGATTATACTGTGCGTGGATTCACGATGCTAAGTAGGCTGAGCTGGAATATCGCCACGCACATTACCGTTCAACAGAACGCAGTCGAATGTCTCCATAATATCTGACCAACGTTGTTCTTTCTCGCCTAACTCTACATGTGGAATCTGGCTATATACTTGACTGGGGAGATCGTATTTAAACCACGAGCCATTGAGGTCACCACAGCATATAATGCTCAAGTTATTGTGTTGCATGGCTGCCTCTTCCATTAAACAGCTGATTGCCGTGGTAAACTCTATAGCATTTATTTTGGCCGGATTCCAGTAGCAATTTATGATCAACAGAGTTGCAGCTGTGTCTAGAATAGCTGAACATGCTTGCATAATTAGACCTTGGACGTAGGGATTGGGATTGAGGCAAATAGGAGTAGACCATACTCGTGAGATTCGAACCATTGTCAAGAGTCCTGCCGAGGGTCGGCCCTGGGTGTTTTGTATTGCAGGATTAATAAAAATGTTGAAACCGTTTCTAATTGGCGCATCAACTAACCAAGTCTCCTGCAGGCAAATAACAAACACGTCATCCAATGGAATGTCGAAGTCTTGAAACAAATGTTGGGAGCCACGAGTATTCCATGATAGGATCGAGCAGATTGCTTCCTGCAAATTCAATCATGGCTATTCCTGCTTCGGTTGTCTCTGATGTCCCAGGTGTTTCTCGGACCGCCGAGAGTCTCCTTGACGTATTTCAGAAGTCATACTGTGGCGAACAGATGACACAGCTGTTTGTTTTTTCGATTTTGAGCCATAAAATGTCTGCACCGGGTTTAAGCTTCTCCTGGCCACATCTGGTTCAACTGAGATGTCAAAGCCGAATAGCAGAAAATCTTCAGCTGCCTTGAGAAGAGTATTGCGTACCCCAGCGGCATCAATATGGAGGAGTACCGCATCAGAGGCGCTTTCTGTCACATACTCGACTATTTTAATATCATCTGATTCAATCAGTCGGAGAGGTGGAATGTGCTTAAATAACCGCAGAACATTTGCACGGTTGAGTTTCAGATCATTATCATCCTTAAGTATGTTTTGCAGTCTCAATTTACACCTATTATCCTTTGTGCGGTGCTGCAGCTGGTCCTGTGACCTCGGTGGGGTGCTGCGCTGTTTGCTACGTTGATTGGTTGTGAATTTGGGATTCAGTTTTGAAGAAATAGCCTTTGAGGATGGAACTTCCTTTTTCATTGTTGAGGCACGGTGACCTTGGACTACTTGCCACTCTGAGGGCGGGCAGTTTAGTCGGGTGTTGTCAAATTTCATAGGCAGATTTATGACCGATGGCTGTTCTTCAATAGAGTGTTGCAATGACTCCTCGTCGCTACGATGGGAATATATAGAGATGTCGCACAATTCATGAACGTCAGCTGCCACCATACTGGCTGGAATGCTGTCACTCGAATTTAGACGTCTACGCTTGACACCATGGTTCAAAGATAGCGGCGGTGCATTATGCTGTGCTGAGGGTGGCGCCTTTGCTCCATTTGATGGGCGCTTGAACAGCCCCGGCCTTGGTGGAGTCGACAGGTTTCTTATAAAACTCTTTGTTACAGCATGAGTTGCTGGTTTTGTTTTCTTGGATGTGGACGTCGCTTTGGTGGCCTTCACTTTCTCCTTCAGCTTGGCAGTGCTATTCGGGGCAAAAGATTTTGCCGAGCCTTCGAAGATGCCAAATGTGGACGGAGCACCATCCTGAGAAAGAGCTTGTGTTGTTGTTTTATGCACCTGGGTAGCATCAGCTGACGGCACCAATGCAGCTCCTATTTGCAGGCCTATGTCCGAGGAGACGTGTAGGAGGACGCAATCAGATGAGTTGACATCGCAGACTACAGACGATGGTTTGGCACTGTGACAGCTCGACGAATGTTGTGTTGCATCAACCATTTGGCCGGTGGTTGCGTCCAGGTGTTCAGTAGTTTGCGTCGTAGTCCTGGACCCCTGCTCAGAGATTTGAAATGGGGCGGAACATTGGACATCAGATTTGGGCAGGTTAGGACTATGACCTGACTTTAACAGCGGTACAAGTTCGGACAGCACCTCTAAAAGACATTTTAGCTGTAAGTCATGTCGCTCTTGTTGCAGGGTCACTAGATCATTAAGACGAGATTGCCAAAATGAACTTAGGTCTTTACCAGCGTGCACGTCGAGTTGGATAAGCTTGGTGAAAGACTCAATTTGATCCAATTTCGCCGAAAGATTCAGAATGAGAGCTCCTTGGTCTCTTATAGTCTCATTTAAAGGCTCATAGAGCTTTACGAACGGAATCATCGCCTGAGATGATGCAGCGAGAACATTGTTGTGTAGTTGAATTGCAGCACCTGCAGACAAGTTTATTTTTGAGGTCGGTGTTTTCAGAGGGTCTTTACCCAGAGTCTGAATAAGTAGAGACTCATTCACAGAAAATGAACTTTTTGCAGGGGTAACTGGCGCTGTTGATGGAGCGGTCTTTTTTAGTAGGTTATCAATTGCGTTGTGCCTTTTTGTGTAGCTGATGCCTTTAGATGAGTTCACCGTGCCTAGAGAATGATGAGCTGGCCCTTGGTCTAGCGCTCCAGAGAGTTCCAGTCATGATTTTGGTGAAGGCGGCGCTGACCTGATGGGGGACAAATGCACCTGCCTTTTCTGCGGCAGGCAAGACGGACTGGCACTACTCTTCAGACGGTCACTGATCGGAGGCTGCAGCAAAGAAGTGTCTTGTGCTATCTTGTTTTGGGCGATAGCGCGAGCAGGCTTATCGTTAGGAGACCGTGTTGAAGTTGTGCCGGAATCGCTCGTAGACGTTTGTTTCAAGTCTACATCGGACGTATTTAGCCCTTCAGGGGCTTTGCTCGAGGCACTACCAGCCCGTGTCGTCAGAGTTGACTTTTGTGAAATTATAGGGGCAATGATTGTGAGTCCAGGGTGGCCAACACCTTCTTTGTTTATTAGGCGTGGCACTAAACTTTCTGGAGACTCGCCCGCATGTTCCAACGCGGCCACTCCACTTTCCTGGTGTTCACTAGGGGCATTGAAAGCTCCAGTGCTTACGGCACTAGGGACAGAGTCAGTCGAAGGAAGGCCTCCCCTGGAATTGGCGATCTTCTGCATCGGAAGGACAGCGCGTCCAGCAGTCTTGAATTGTGTAGTTGAGGTGTACGCTCGACTCAACGGGATCTCGTTTACATTGAGCTTTTCCTGTGTAGCAGAGATCGCACTTATTATTTCTGCATCTGTCAAATCAAATGGCGAGAACATTTTGAAGGGATGAGGATACGTGGCTGGAGCCACTTTTGATGCCACGTGCTCCGTTGACGGCGGCTTCAGCTGCGGGGGTGGCATCAGCGCAAGGTCGGCAAGAGAAAGCATAGTTAGTGGTTTTAACAAGGGCTTATGTAAAGTCGCGCTAAGCCTATTGTGGTCTGGACTAGTGCCTACGGACGCCGCCGTATCAATGGCATTGACCGCACGGCTTTCAGCCAGAGAGACAATGTCATGATGGACCTGTGGAGTTGTTTGTAACCGTTGTACAGGTACAGGTACTGCCGAAGGCTCCGGAAGCGCCGGGGGGGCCACCTTCAAGCAGGTAGCGGGCTTACCTTGTGACTTCATGCCGACCGCTGCATTGTTTGGCAGGGGAGTCCATGGATTGAGCATCCGACGCTGTAACAAAGTCTTATGACGTGTCTGAGGCCCCCCCAACGCAGGGGGCTTCTGTATTGCAGCCATCGACCCTTGAATATGAAGTTGGTCCCCCGGCCCCCGGCCCTCGGACTCACTCGGGCGAACTGGGCAAACTGGGACTCAGCCGGGACTCCGCGCCGCGCTCCGCGCGGCAATGCAGTCTTTATGCAAATCCACCAGTGAAAACAGAAAGGGGACTCACAAGTCGCTGCAGCTCCTCACGGTAATGCACTCACACAGTCTCTGGGCAAATTGGGACTCAGTCGGGACTCCGTGCCGCGCTCCGCGTGGCAATGCAGTCTTTATGCAAATCCACCGGTGAAAACAGAAAGGGGACTCACCAGTCGCTGCAGCTCCTCACGGTAATGCACTCACAGAGTCTCTGGGCAAACTGGGACTCAGCCGGGACTTTTTATTTATAATGTGCACCCTGCCCAGGGGCATCTTAGTCTGAATTTTTCCTTTAGTTCTAGTGCATGAGTTTGACATTTTTTTTTATGTACTACAGTTCATCTTGACTCTTAATAATTCCCTGTAGGGAATATTCTTTATGAAGTATTGAGCATGATTACTTTGTGCATGTAGTACACTATTTACCGCTGTCGGTTTTAGGTACAGATCTGTTAGTATCTTGTCCCCATCTGTGTATAGTTTCAGGTCTAGAAATTCTATTTCAACTGGACTGATATTCTCTTTCAATTTTATATTGCAGTTATTTGTATTGAGGTGCTTGATGTATTCTAGGAGGTCTAGCTTTTTTCCGTTCCACATCATGAGTACATCGTCTATGTACCGCCCCCAATAAATGATGTTGTTTCCTTCATCGAAGGCGGTATGTTGCCAGGCGTGATTGAGCTCGAAATGGCCCATAAATAAATTTGCATAGGGCAGCACAGATTTTGCGCCCATCGTGGTGCCTTGATGTTGTTTATAGATGACTTTATCGAACAAGAAGATGTTGTTGTTGAGCACAAAGTTTAACATTTCCAGAATCCTGTTATTTTGATTGAGAAATTAAATAGATCTGGTTTTGAGGAAGAATTCTATGGTTTCCAGTCCTTTGTTGTGTTGGATGCTGGTGTACAATGAAACCACATCTAATGTAACAAATAGATATTCTTTTTCCCAGGTTATTAGTTCCAGCTGCTGGATAACATGTTTCGTGTCCCTTAAGTATGATGCCAATCCTGTTGTTAAAGCCTGTAATTAGATCAATAAACTTGCAGATCCTCTCTGTGAGCGAACCTATCTCATTGATTATGGGGCGACATGGTGGAAAAACATTGTGTTTTTTATGGATTTTGGTTAGAAAATATATTATGGACATCACTGGTTGCGTGATGTCCATATAGGTAAATTCTTCATCCGCTAATAGACCCATTTCATGGGCAATTGTTCTTGAAGGTCTGCTAACGGGTTATTTTGTCATTTTAAATAGCATTTTGTGTCATTAAGATGTGTATTTCCTTCAGATATATCGGGCCTCATTATGAGTTTGGAGGCAGCCATGCCCTTAATAAGGGCATGGCTGCCTCCAAACTGGGGACTGGGTCCGTGGTCCCTGAATGGGGAAATACCGGGCCATTCTGACTTTGGAGGACCCGGTATTTCCCCATTCAGGGAACCCGGACACGGACAATCCCCATTCCCATTTGAGCCCCCATAGGGCTCAATGGGAATTGGGAGCATGCTAACAATGGGCCTGTTAATGACGGGCCCGCTGTTAGCATGCTGGTCCGCTTGCAGGACCCGCAAAGGAAGTCTGGTCTGACCAGACATCGAGAGCGGGTCCCGCGAGAGAACCTCGTAATGAGGTGGTACGGGGTTAAAGGCGCCGGCACCTTTACCAGCGCCATTAACCCCTTACCGCCTCAGTTGTAATGAGGCCCATAGTCTGTTCTTCTCATGAGCACAATATTTCCTCATTTGTCTGCCATCTTGGTTACTATTTTGTAGTTGTTTGCTAATTCTTCAATTGCTCTTTTTTCTTTGAGGGAGAGCTTATGGTGTATTTTTACTGTTTTGTTATCAAGGTATCTATAACGTTATTTTCTGATAATACCTTCTGTTTGAGGACGGCTCCTACAGCTGCTGCCGAAGCATCAGCTTCGATGATGAAAGGAAGAGTTTGGTCAGGTTGAAGCAGAATAGGGGCTGAACAAAACCTCTCTTTAAGAAGTTGGAAAGCAGCTTCGGCAGCTTTTCCCCATGTGAAGGGAATGTCCTTTTTGAGTAGGGCTGTAATGGGGAGCATGATGTCAGAAAATCCCTGGATGAGTTTGTGATGAAAATTTGCAAGGCCCAAGAACCTCTGGACATCCTTGACAGACGAGGGAGAGGGCCATTTAAGTAGTGCAGAAACCTTGCATTAATCCATTGAGATGTTTTGTCCAGAAAGGATGTACCCCAAATATGGTACAGTAGTGGCCTCGAATATACACTGTTTGGGCTTCACCAGAAGCTGATGTTCCCTCAAACAGTGAAGAACCTCCATGAGCTGTTTTTGGTGTTGCTGCTTTGAGGCCGAAAAGACCAGTATATCGTCAAGATACACTATTACGGAATAGAACAACAGATCAGAGAACAATCGCTCCATAAAACTTTGAAAGACCACTGGAGCGTTAACTAGTCCAAATGGCATGACTCAATATTCGAAGTGGCCCTAAGGTGTCCGGGAGGCGGTCTTCCACTTGTCCCCGGCCTTAATTCGAAGAAGATGATAGGCTCCTCAATGATCTAATTTCAAGACAACCTCTGCTCCTTGAACTGATTCCATAATATCCTTAATCAAAGTCATGGGATATCTGTCCCAGATGGTGACTCTGTTCAGGCCCCTGTAGTCAATACAAGGTCTTAATTCAGTAGATTCTTTCTTGGGGATAAAGAATGAAGAGGCTCGGAGACTTGGAAGGCCTAACCTACCCGTTGAGCAGTTTGGAATCGAGGTATTTCCTAAAATCCTTCTTTTCAGGAATAGAAAGAGTGTACATACGATCAAACAGAACTAAAACATCTAGCATCAGGTCTATCGCACAGTCCTCAGCTCTGTGAGAGTAAAATCTCTGGGTATCTTATCCCAGAAGACATCAGCGAAATCCTGATATAGGGGTGGTATGCAGGTTACTGCCGGTGTGGTACGTTGGGAGCTGGGGTCTGGCAGTACGGACACTTCCAAAAGGTCTTGAAGACACCCATTGAGACAATATTTGGAATGCAACTGTAGAATAGTCCAGTCGATGGTAGGATAATGTAGTCTCAACCATGGGATCCCTCACAATGATAGGGAAATGTGCTGCTCTGATTACGTCACAACATAATGTTTCCTTATGGGTATCCACAGCCTGGTCTTCCTGTTGCTGCTGCATGGGAATGTCCTCCTTCTTGGCCCAGAAGACATCCATGAAGTTACCCTTAGCTCCACTGTCTTCCAAGGTCCAGGTCTCGATGTCTCGACTTCCCATTCGTAGATGGACTTTGACCACCATCAGTTAGTTGTTGGATTGTACTGTGAAGGTGGAGGTGAAAAGAGAGGGACTCAGATTCAGACCCCAGGGCTTGATCCCTTCTAGACACAGGGTGTTGTTGTTTCCCGAGTGGCTGTGGGCGGGACTTCAGGACACTCTCGTAACAGATGGTTGTGTGATTCACAATACATACAGAGGCCTTTTTCTCATCTCTGTTGTCTTTCAGCAGAGGTGAGAGGGCCTCTAGCTGCTCCTATATGCATAGGTTCTTCCCTGGTGGGGGTGAAGATTCAGGTTAAGAGGGAGGAAGTGTGAGACCAGGGTTAGGGTTTAGGAAGCTCCGGGATCTTCTTCTCTCCGACCTTTGTTCTGTTAACCGGTAATCGATCTGCAGGGTTAGAGATATCAGGTCTGACAAAGTAGTAGGTCTGCTGATGCGAGCTAGCTCATCCTTAATGTCTTCTCGTAACCCTCTCCGAAAGATGGTATACTGAGGCGTTCTGCCCATCCTGCTTCAGCTAAAATGCACTTAAAAACAAGGAAACATAAGTCTGCAACTTGGGAGATACTTTTCTAAGGTCCAGAAATGTCTCACAGACAGTGTAGGTGACTTTGGGCCTCTCGAAGGTCTGCTGTAGCAAGGCAAAAAAGGCCCCATTATCCTGTAATACAGGATTCACCACCGTGACTAGCGGGGTGGACCAGGCAAGTGCATTCCTGGTCATGTTGGATATCATGAACCCACCGTGGGAGTGGTCAGGTGCATACGTAGAGGATCTAAAGGTGAAGTAGACCACCCATGCAAATTCTTTAAGTTTCTTAGGCGAACCATCATATTTGCCGGACGCTAATACCATGGAAGGTAGATCCATGCATGTACCTCCCTGGCAGTTACCAGTTGTTTAAGCATGGCATTTTCTGTCTTTATGGTCTGTACATCCAGAGTAAGACCCTGTACGGCTGCCAGTAGCTCTTGTACTTGTTCAGCCGTGGCTATGCTTGTCTCGGGGGGTTGTAAACTGTCAGAACCCCCTGCCTCCTTCTCATCTGAGTCGTCGAATAATGAAGAAGATGAAGGTTCCTTCTGGGGTGTCCTTAAGTTTTTTTTCTTCTTAGTTGTTCTCTCCTTGTGGAGATAGGGTCTGCCATGGAAGCAAGTCACTATGCCAGATCAGCAGGTGTGTAATAACCAAGCCAAGGTCTGAGCACAGGACTCCCTTCTGGTGAAGCTGGGAAGGGGAAAAAAGCCACAAGGCTAAAAAAAAAACTACAAGTTGGAGATACCCCAGCAGATGTAAGCAGGTATGTAGGTACAGTGTCAGTTAAAGAGTGATATTCCAAGAACAATAGTCAACAGTAGAAGCCTGCGGGCGATGCTGGAGGAAAACAAGGGAGCAAGGCAGTAAGAGGAATAGTAAGCCAAGAAGGGCAAAGGCAGCAAGCAGCAAAACAGAGGAGAGCAGAAGGCAGCAAGCAAATAAGGTGAAAAGCAAAGGCAGGGAGAGATGACAAGAGAGGAAGGCAGAGCGTGCTCTCAGGAGGAAGGAAAACACGCAGCGTGTGGCCCAAAGGAGAAGGGTTGCAACACTGCGATTGCCGGAGAAGAAATTAATAAGTTTCCAATGGCGGCAGCCATCTTGGAAAAGCATAGAACGGTAATCTACGTTCTGCAAGAAATGTGATGGTGCATCAATGGTGGCACAGTCTCCATTTGTTCCAGAGTCACCACGGAGGGCGAGCTGTGACACCATGATGGAGAAATTGGAACACTGTCAGAAGCTACAACTCAGTTATCGAACTTACATACAAAAATGGTGGAAGAAGCAGTTGAAACCGAAGAAGATGAAGATTGGTTTTCATACCTGCTCTCATGAGTTCCAACCTGGCTGGTGAATGCATTCAAGATACTGAAGGCGATACTGCTGTTAGTATTGCTGGGATTCTGTCTTCTGACTACCATCACATAACAATGAAGAATACAGTGAAGAAAGCTGTTGGAATGAAGATAATGATCAATGCGAATGGTGTGACTGATGAACACACACAAATCGAGAACACCACCCATGAGCACCTGAAAGGAAGCCCTATGTCACCGCTAGGAACAACGTTTTATTATCCTAAAGACCATTGGAACTGTGCAGGACATTAGGTGTTCTGGTCGCCAACTGGGGAGTGTTGCCATATGGCTTGGAGTGTGGATGAACACATAAAGAATGCATGTGACCAGAGGGGAGTGATAGACATATGGATCCAGAAGAAACCACAGTTTGAAGAAAAAGTTAAGAAAACTGAGGAGGTGGCCAAGGACTCGACCAGAGGGGGGAATGAAGAGAGGCATATGTACAAGTCATTTATAGAGCGCACCCCTCACCTCTGTCATACTGGAAGAACAGCAAGAAAGCACTGTGTTTGACACCTGGTATCATCCCAATACCACATAGAAGGTATGAGAGACGTTATGCGCTCAGACAACCATATTGAATGTACCCTCAAACTGATTCATTAGACGTGAGCCTGCAGAAACCATTGGACATAGAACTATAATTAAAGTCTGGCAGATGTAAAGTGACAGCACGAAAGGGATTGTGGAAAATCTGTATATATGTACGTGTATTTGAAATGGCCACCACTCTCTCATCTCACGGTGTCTGCTTGCACACATTGCGGGGTGTTGAGAACCAGACAGCTGCCTGTTAATAAATGTATATTATACTTTGACCTCATGACCGGTGTATTTCTATTATGTGGTATTAAGCCTCGATATTCTTTAATCTTTCAGATGGCGCCCGAATAGGGACCCTCAAGATCGATGCCACATCGCTAGACGAAGACGAGGCAACCAGGATCGAAGAGTGATGGGGCAGCCTGCAAAGTGGGACGCGATTCCTCCGCCGTACTGCACGCCCAATCCCTGGACGGTGAGCAGCGTTAAGTAGGGCATCACAACAAGGGTCCCCGTATCGAGGCCTGTTTTGTGAAAACACAAGCCACGCCGATTTGATCTCCGATCGGACCCTTTGATTTGAAATCAAGTAAGTTGTACCCGATTCTTAAAAGTCCTGATATTTGTTGCAAGTGTTGTCTCTGCAGAAACAAACATAACATCTCGATTTAACTATGCCTTATAAATTGTCATCCTGTTTCAAGATATTATTCCGCAGGGAAAGACAATCTTTGAAACAAGTCCAACCGGCACCACCCAAAGGGTCGCCGGCTTTTTTAATGCATTGTAAGTATGGCTTGGGAGCTATCGTATTTAATGAAATTTGGCACAGACAGACCAGATATGTTTCTGAACTTCAGTGGCCGGTTTATGGTAGTTTTGAAATTGCCCGCCGTGAGCATTTAGAATCTGTATTGTTGAGAAAAAAGGCCAGGCCTGAAGCATTTGATGCAGTTAGAGATTGGAGGAAGGAAGCTATGCAGCAACTTAGAAGTAAAGAAAAGCATGCAGGAAGACAAATGACGAATGCAGAGAAAGCATCGTTGCATGATCAACAGAATCAGTCAGAATCCATTAGAAGTATCGACAGGGCTTTTCAACTAGATGTGCAAAAGATATATCCCTTTGAGGATTTTCATACATCAGACAAGTTAATTAATAAATGATTGAATGAACGTAGAACTGTTTCAACTGCAACACTTCCTCCCGTTGTTGTTCCTCTTCCTCTCGTTGTTGTTCCTCCTCCTGTACCTCCACCCGTGCCAACAGTTGCCGTCCCCATAATTCCATTTGCACCACCAGCGGTATTACCTCTGCTACCGATTGAACAAGAATTGTATGAACTCTCTTTGTCAGGTGGTTCTGCTTCACCAGTAGTGATTGAAGGGGTGCAAGATAATCCAAGAGTAGTGACTCGTGGCACGGTATCTAAAGACAGAAAGAGGGAATTGCATAGATGGGCTGAGCAGTACATAAAAGAGGGTGATGAATCATCTGTTTTAGTTGCGATTTCTGATCAAGGGGTATTCCTGAACAGAATTTTTGGATAGAACGGTTGAGAGCGTATTTAGTTGATATATGGAGTGATTTAACAGACATGAATGTCCCACAGGGGTTGAGGGATTTGAATGTCCTTGCTCACTCAAGAGACACTGCGGGGAAAGTATATGAACATGGAGAGAAGGTATATGAGTTTAAAAGGGAGCTAGATCGGTTACAGAAAGATGAGATGGATGATAATGGACGGCAGGCTTCATATGTGCAGAAGTAATTTCTTCCTCTATTGAAACCAATGAGTGAAGAAATGCGCATTTGCACAAGAGACGCTCTTAGATAGATTTCAGATGTTTCAATTTCTCCCATTGAAGTGCATGACACGTTTAGTTAGTATACTCCGGCAGTGCAAAGGAAAGTGTTACAGGTGATGTTTGAGTATTTACAAGATGAATTTATGAATAAAAAGGTATGTTGTCCCGCAGATTTGATGGTTATTTATTAAAGAGCATTTTCGCCCGATACTGCATTGACTTCTTTCTCACTTGATTTAGCCTTGTTGCTTAATAGACATTCAGATTTGCCTTCTTTACAATTACCGATGAGGGAGGTTCCTCCGACATTTGTTCCGAAAGTAGAGATTCCTGCTAATGCTGCAGCAGGAACACCTGTCACCAATATTGAAGCACATTATGTCTCACAGTTTGTCCATGTCCCGTTTCCTAGACAGGAATTGAATACCATTAGGCAATCAATTCCAGATATTAGGAACAATCCAACAGAATTTTATAATGAATTAGAATCTGGCTTGCATTCGTCAGTTTTCACGCTGGGTGATATAGATTTGTTGTTTCCCGTGATCCTTCCTGCTGATTTGTGGAAGCAGATTAGAACTGTAGATGATCAGGCAGGGATGGGTGGTACATGGGATGCCTTAGTAGAAGCAGATGGGGAAAGGAAAGCCGGTGACAAACCGCCAAAGGTGATACTGATGTTACCAGATAGAATAGTGACTTAATTGAAAATTCTGGTTCCTGAAAAAAAGAATGATATGGGATAAGCTTACGGCTTGCATGCAAGGGAAGTCAGAAGGTGCGATAGAGTATTTCAACAGATTTGAGCAAGTATTTTCAGATTTTAGTGTTCAAGATTTAAGTACAAAGCCAGGAAAGAGGCTATTTGCTGATAAGTTTGTGCGTGGATTGTTGCCTGAAATCCAATCACAGATCATGACTTCTGAGAGTGCGTGGCAAGCAAAATCACAATCTGAAGTGCTGTACATGGCTCAGTATTATAAAAATAAGGTAAATACAGAGAAGGAGAAAGTGGAAAAGAAAAAGGGATACCTGAAGACTAGAGTGTTATTGCAGAAAATAGCTAGTGGAACCAGAGGTGGGAATACACAGTTCAGATGCCAATTTACTGGGTCCCGTACACATAAACCAGTGTGCATATTGTAGACAGGTGGGTCATAGGTGAGCACAATTCCCGATCCTACAGCAGAGATCAAATAGTACGTATGGTGCCATGGGTAGACGATCCAGAGGCCGTCCTGGGATAGGGGGTCCTGGTAGAAATCAGTTTGCACAGAACCAACAGACACCATCACACGATAATCAGCAACAGAGTGTTAATAGTGGGAATATTTTTTGATAATCCTTCAAATGCCTATTTTTCTGAAGATTTTATGTCTGACAATATACTGTTCCGTTAGGACAGCCCGAGGCAGTGTCTGGAACCGATACCTATTCCCGTCAATCAGAAAGGGCCCTACGTTGAAATGAAGGTGGCGAATAGGGAGCATCTCTTTTTGATATACACAGGAGCACAAAAGTGTTCTATTGATCATTCACGGGTTCTAGATATTCCACTGTGAGGGCAGAACAACATTTCTGTAGGGTTCTCTGGTACGCCAGTGGTTAGTCTGGTCTCTCGGCCGGTACCAATTTCACTAGGACCATTCACTGATTCTTGTCCATTTATATTGACGACAAATTATGGCGAAAGTTTGTTGGGATTGAATCTATTAAAGACATTGAATGCTGTGATTTACTGTTCTCCAGATGGAGTGTACTTAATGATTTCGCCCCAACAAACTTCCGTTCCACAGTTTTTGTCTATGCCTTTACCAACTGAATTCAATAAGGTTCTGACATCTTTATGGGCAGTTAATGACAATGGGCCTCATTATGCGGTAGGCGGTAGCCATGGCGCTAGTAGCGCCATGGCTACCCCCTTACAGCATTCCGGGTCCGTGTTCCTGGAATAGGGACTTACCGGGTCATTCTGACCTTGGAGGACCCGGTAAATCCCCATTCCGGGAACCATTCCCCATTCCCATTTGAGCCCCCATAGGGCTCAATGGGAATGGGGATGGAGCTAATAACGGGCCCGCTTTTAGCGGGCCCGTTATTAGCTCTGAAGTCCCTCAAAGGGTCCCTTCCCTAACGCCTGGTAAAATCAGGGACCTCGTAGAAGGGCAGTAGGGATTACCGGCACCGGTGCCCTTACCGGTGTTGGTAATCCCTTACCGCCTACCGTGTAATGAGGTCCAATGATGTTAAAGTTTTACAGGTTCAGCCCGTTAAAATTGTGTTGAAACCAGGTGTTAAATTGCAGCGTATTCCATAGTATAAGATTTCGGTCGAAGGTGAACAAGCTTTGAAAAGTATTATTTCTGATTTCATACACCGAGGAGTAATTGAAGAAATTTCAGGGAGTGTGTGTAATAGTCCGATTTTACCAGTCTATAAGAAAGGGGATAATGCAATTCCTTTTCATTTTATTGTTGATTTGCGCACCATTAATAAGGTTGTTGCTCCGCAGTTTCCAATTGTACCTGACGTCACCACAATTCTAACTATCATTCCAGCCACGGCCACACATTTTTGTGTTGTGGATTTGAAAAAAACGCTTTCTTTAGTATTACTGTGCATGTTGATAGCAGATATTTGTTTGCGTTCACCCTAGGGGGACGCTTGTTCACATTTACTCGTGTGTCGCAATGGTACACTGAGACTCCAAGTATCTATAGTAGAGCGTTGAAAGAGCAGCTTGATACACTCGAGTTGCCTTCCACTTAAACGTTGTTGCATTATGTTGATGATCTACTTCTAGCTGCTGATTCTGAAGATGCCTGCAAAGACGGCACATGTTTCTGCTAATTCATTTAGCAGAACATGGGCATAAGGCTTCATTGAAGAAGTTTCAGTATTGTCGACAGGAGTTCGCCCATTTGGGCTATCTCCTGTCGAAGGAGGGAAGAAGACTGACACCTGAACGGATACAAAGCATCTCTGATATGTCTGTTCCAAATACACAGAAATAGGTCAGAGCTTTAATATGCATGGCCTCATATTGTAGACAGTGGATCCCAAATGTTTCACTGTTGATAAAACCTATGTTGGTACTCACAAAGAAGGACATATCTTTGCCTTTGCCGTGGAACATGGATTGCCAGAACGCTTTTGATTTGCTTAAGGCTGCGTTGTGATCAGCACCAGTTTTGGGCACACCAAATTACGAAAAACGCTATGTTTTGTATGTGCATGAACGTGATGGATGTGCTTTGGCTGTTTTGACACAGGAACATGGGGGCAAGAATAAGCCGTGCAGCTATTTTTCCTCCACGTTAGACCCTTTTGCATGCACTTTTCCGGGATGTTTGAGAGCTGTAGCTGCTGCTGCTGCATCTGTGAAGCAAAGTGAGGGTATGGTTTTATGTCACTCTTTAACCATGATGGTACCCCACTCCGTAGACATTATATTAAACAGAATGCAGATGCAACATCTCCCATCAGCTCGACTAACAAGGTACAAGCTGATTCTATTTGCTCCGCATATTCAAATTAAAGATGTTGTTTGTCGAATCCGGCTGAACTATTGCCTTCTCCACAAGAGAGGGATTGCAGTGACGAAAGATCACATGATTGCCTCTTTATTACAGAACAAGAAACAAAGGGCAGAATTGATTTAATTGATACACCTTTAAGGAATCGACAAGGGGAGCTATTCTGTGATGGCCCCTGTTTTATGGTACATCTACTGCTGCTTGTGCAATTACCACATTAAGCACTCTTGTGGAGAGTAAACCAATTCCGCATAACTCTGCGCAAGCTGCAGAGATTATTGCATTAACCAGAGCATGTGAAATTTCGGAAGGGCTTAGTGTAAACATATATACAGATAGCCAATACGCATTTGGGGTGGTTCATAATTTTGGCCAACTATAGGCAGAGAGATGATTCTTGACCTCACATGGAACAAAAATTCAACATGGCACTCTGATAGTCCGGTTGGTATCAGCACTTGTGCTTCCTACACAACTAGCAATAATGTGCGCCGCACATCAGAAAGTGACGGACGATGTAGGAAAAGGAAACACTTTTGCTGACAGAATAGCCAAACAGACTGCTACTGATTTGCACTCATAAATGTACATGTTCGATTCAGCAAGATGGGTTACTGATACTTGTATGATGAGCAAGGGGATTAGCTGTATAAAATAAATTCAGGCTGAAGTTACTCCAGAAGAAATCAAACAGTGGGCTGAGGGTCCAGCAGATCTAGACGATGAGGGTTGTTCGGTGGATAATGAGAAGCAAAAATGGATGCTACCCAATGCCTATGACATTGCTATGGTCACCATGGCTCATGGCCCAACACACATTTGTACTAAAAAGATTTGTCAACAATTAGCACCCGTCTGGTATAACACTAACATCCAGAAAACTGCTAAATGTTTGTCCAGAGTTGCATGATGTGTTTGCAACATAACATTGGGAAGGGAACACCAACAACGAAGGGCAGTTTTGGTTCCCCCTCCATGCCTTTTGGGGTGATCCATTTTGATTTCATTAAGATGGAACATTGCACAAACTATAAATATGTCTTAGTTGTGATCTGTGCCTTTATCAAATGGGCTGATGCTTTCCCACTTAAAGACGCCACAGCAATGTTAACGGCAAAGACCATGCTTAGGGAATATTTCCCTAGTGTGGCTTGCCAAGAGTAATTTGTTCCGATAATGGTGCACATTTTATCGCTGCTGTCATCCTGTAAGTAGGTGCAGGATTACAGATCGATAAACGGTTTCACTGGCCAGACATGCTCAGAGTGCCAGCCGTGTGAAACGCCATAACGGTGTCTTCAAGAATAAAAAAAGTATGTGCACACAGCAATCTGAAATGGCCGGACGCTTTGCAAATAGCCTTACTATCGATGCGGACGATCGCTCAGTCAAAGATAGGGCTCTCCCCCTATGAGATTGTCATTGGGAGACCAGCCAACGTATGGAATGCACCGAGGCCCAAACAGTTGAAAGATATTGAGTATCCCCTTTTGTCTGGTTATTGAAACCAGTTGACTCAAAACTTGCATTTGATTCACCAACAGGTACGATCAGCCCTTCCTGTAAAATACGAGGGTCCAGGTCACTGACTCCCACCTGGTCAGTGGGTCTTGGTGAAAAATGTGCCTGCTTTGTTCCTTGTTGGAAGGGACCCCATCAGATCCCTTTGGCTATGCAAACTGCAGTACGAGTGATCGGAAAGAAACACTGGATACGTGCGACACAATTGAAGAGGATTCCTTTTCCTCTGTCCTATGATGAAGGGGAGGAGAAGGGAATTGATGATCCTGATGCTCATAACGAGCTGGATTTGAGCGACACAGAGGGTGCCACTGAGTCCATGAGGCCTGGGGAGATTGTTGCTTCTTCTTCGAAAGCCCTTCCTGAGCCCGTGGGGCGTGGGGAGATTGCGTCTTCTTCTTCAATTCCTTCTTCACCGTCGATCGATCTTGTTTCTGCTTCTTCATTTTGTTCCCTGATCGTTCTCTACCTGGAGTTTTAAGGTACGATCTGCAACATTACATTAATGTAAATAGAATAGGAAAGTACAGCTAGGATTATGTGCCCACAAGAAACCCACAAGAAACTAACGTTGAGCCAGTCCCTCGTCATTCCTCTGCGGCATATGATACGAGGAAGGGACTGGCAAAGTTACCTTCAATCAAGATAGGCCATGTGGCCAAGTGCCACCCTCGGATGAACTAAGAGAGCCTAACAGTGAGGCTTCTTAATGGACACTGAGAAACTATGCCTGTTTTAGGGGCCACTCGTTCTAAAAAGGATACTGACCGTTTTGCTTAACCTGTTTTTCAAAGGCCATGGTCCCCTAGGACCAAATGGATACTGATCACAATAACAGCTTGTATTGTAATTGCATTGACACTCGTATTTTGGTATCTGGAGAGTATACATCCGCTTGATATTTTATTACCAACTGCAAGTGTCTCCACTACATCTCCACCTTATGTGCATTCGCACACTCTCGGGCCTCGAGACCTCCAACATAGAGGGGGTTATCACAACAACACCCTCCTGATGATCATGAATGCCACACATGCCATTTTTAATAAGACCAATTGTTGGATATGTTCACATCTGCCACAGCATGGGGAAAAGGGATTCGGCTGGTATATACATCCACTCCCTCTAACTACTGCTTGTTATGCTTCGCTTAAGGCATTATTCTTTGGCCGATGGAACGATAGTGTCACTGGGAATATTGATGGCTCTTATCTTAATGAGTTTGAACAACGAGTTTTAGCACCTTTAGGATGTTCTCTGTTTGCAAATAGGAGCCAGATAAATGTTGCTTCTATTAGGCTTTCTGATAGACTCTACAGACCTTTCCAATCTATGATTACCTTTAAAATGGTTCCTGTAGGTAATAGGGATGCCATGCCTCCTTCCTATACCATTAAACATAGTCCACACTCTGTTCCATTTTGCATACAAAGAGAGGGTTCCCAGCCAATGGGTACATTTGAGGGATGTATGAATACTACCGTACTAACCAGTGAGGATAGACCTCTGTATGTAGGAGATCCCGTTTACTTTGTTTGCGGTAATGAAGCATATCCATGGTTGCCAAGAGACTGGGAGGGTATGTTATTTAGGAATACTGTTACCAGGTGTATATGTCGTCACCAATGCTGAAGTTTCTAGAACTCGTCCTGTCGAAACTGATATAATATTGTTTCGTCTTAATTGTATTTGTTGGCCTATGCCCAGTCGCTTTGCGAGGAAGTCCGTATTGCAAGGTCGTGACCTTAAGTTAATGAAGCCTCCATTTTAGGTTAGACCGCCATTTTGGTTCGTCGTGCAAAGTCACCCTGTGGCCTAAAATGGCCGACCTGTGTCCTCTTGTTTTCACTTTAACCTCTTCAACCTCTGTAGGCGAGTTAATGTGCAACCTGCCTGCAGGCTATATGTTAGGGTCATGTAGACCTTGTCCTTTCTTGACCTAGGGATCAGGGGATTACTTGAATCGGTGATGTTAACCTACAAGTATACAAGAACAATAATGCTATTTAAACAAGATATGCAAAACATCTGTTTGACCTGATTGAAGCAAATGTGTAAAGAGTGTAAAGTCACATCCAGAGAATAATAGTACTTGTTAGTAAATGTATTAAGAAGTAAACCACATGCACGAGATACGTAAATTAGGAATTAACCTGGCACGAACCCTAGCCCAGTACATGATTAACTCGTGGGAGGCTGGACATCGTTACGAAGAAACTGTATAAATATGCTGATGTCCAGCTAGCAATTCCTGTTCACTGCTCACATTGAACCTGCTGGTGGTCTCTGTGTCGTACTGACGGCCAAATAGCTATTTGTGTACTTTGTTTTGTAAACTGTTCAGTGTTGCAATAAAGATTCCGGGAATCTTTACATTTGAGGGATGTATGAATACTACCGTACTAACCAGTGAGGATAGACCTCTGTATGTAGGAGATCCCGTTTACTTTGTTTGCGGTAATGAAGCATATCCATGGTTGCCAAGAGACTGGGAAGGTACTTGTTATTTAGGAATACTGTTACCAGGTGTATATGTCGCCACCAATGCTGAAGTTTCTAGAACTCGTCCCAGGCGGGATGAGGATGATGACACTCTCTCACAGATTCTGGGTGATGTTGCTAAATCCTTTGTACCATTTTGGGGACAGATAGTAAACTCCCAAGATTTTAGAAAATTGGCAGGGGTTTTAGAGAAAACCATCAATAAAACCACTGACATCCTATATAACATGACATTAGAGCAAAAGACTATTAGATTAGTGGCTCTACAAAAATAGGATGGTGCTAGATATCATTCTAGCTGAGCGTGGTGGAGTGTGCAAAATGGTGGGATCTGCATGTTGCATTTGTGTACCCGATTCCTCCCCCACCATAGTTAAGGCAATTAAGAAATTGCACACCTTAAGTACTGAAGTACATGTTGCAGAGGGAAACTGGGATATTGGCACATGGTTCTGGGACTTGTTGCGATCTTAGGGCTGGAAGATCTTTGCAGTTCTGATGGTGATCCTTGTCATTGTACTGTTTTGCTGTTGTTGCATACAATGTCTTCCTGTCATTTGTTCCATGATAGGGGGAAGTTGTGCACAAGCAGTTGATAAACTAGAACCTAAGACACATAGGATAGGAAAAATTACTAATGCCTTGGTAATGCAGAACATCACCATAAAGGAATTAATGGCGATCAATGTTTTTGAAGATAGCGATTCAGGATGCTCTGATGATGATACATGGTTTTCGGATGATGCTAATGTTTGAGTAATGCTCTTGGATTAGGCTAAAAGGAGGGTTTATAAAAGTATATTTTGCATGAATACCGCCTGATAGTAAATGATTGGCCTAAGCACATTCGCATTGCACTATAAATTGCATTGAATTAACCTGAAACAGACTGACCACGCCGACATTTTAAGTTATCCGCCATTTTGATCACCGCTTGCTTTCTGTCCCATGTTTAGAATTGTGTTTTTGGCTCCAGCAGAGCAAAATGAACTTTTCCATGATGTTAACGTAGATAAGAATGTTGACGCTGCTAAAGTGGATTGTTTGTCCTACACTGAGAAACCTTGGAGTTAAACAAAATCCGTACTAATCAGTAATTTAGATACCATCTGTTCCAATAGTGCCTTCTCCGTTCAAACAGCAAAGTAGAATGATGAATAGTTGAACGTGCTCTTCTTGCAGCAATCTTTGTTTTTGCTCCTTAAAACTAAGCTGACTTTAAGCTCAAGAACATACGCTAGACAAATATTAGTGAGTAAAATAAGGACTGTTATTTTTGTGTCTTATATTTGGAAAACATGTGAAATGTTTAAAGGAAAACAAAAAACTATTCGAAGATGTTTAAACATGACTTAGTTATGTTGATAGGCCATGAACCCTAGGTAAATGTATGACACGAAAAGGGGCTGGACGATGTGTGAAAAATCTGTATAAATGTACGTGTATTTGAAATGTGCAGCACTCTCTCATCTCACGGTGTCTGCTTTCACACATTGCAGGGTGTTGAGAGCCAGACAGCTGCCTGTTAATAAATGTACATTATACTTTGACCACATGACCGGCGTATTTCTATTATGTGGTTTTAAGCCTCGATATTCTTTAATCTTTCACCATCCATTTTTTTTAGCCTGGCTGCACCATTGCAGTATGGAGCCAGCCATGTGCAAGTAAGTCTTGATGCTGCCACCAGTGACAACTCTCCAATCGGAAATGCTAGGCACATCCTATGTTCATGGGAAGACAACCAACATCACGTATTTTTCGATGTAATCGGGTCCTATTGGTTGGGAGCTTGAGTCCAACAGCGCAGCAAACAAGAGTTGCATGTCTGGGTAGACCCGCTGCTGCTCCTAGGGAATAAAGCTGCACATTACTGAGGATTCCAAACAAGCTAAAACTTGTCTGAGTTGCTTATGGTCCTGTGCAAAGGCAACATGAGTTGGCAGTTCAGACTGGACTGCTCCCCTTGTTGGAAGACCCAAGACTAATTTACATCTGGATAATTTGTTTCTGTAGTGGCACAATTCAGCTAAACACGATGGTATGGAAGGCTCCTGAGAATAAACCTAGCAATTATGATTTATTCAAAGCGTTATCTTCATCATTGTTTGGTTTTAGTTTATCACACTAAGTAAAAGAGGCTTTGCACGGACATTGGTAGTTTGCTCCTTGAATCTACAACACTAAACTGCACCTTACTGATGAAGATCTACAACAATGAAATATGTCTTTGTTGTTGCTAAAAACATAGGGCCTCATTCCGAGTACGGCGCTAACCAATGGCGCTATTAACGCCTTGGTTGACGCCGTACCCGGACCGGCAGCGCCTTGGTGGTTGGCGGAATTACCGCCCCATTCCAAGGTTGGCGGGGCGGTAATTCCCCAATCCCCATTTACCCTTCCCCATTCCCATTCCTGCCCCATAGGGCATAATGGGAGTGGGGAAGGCGTCAATTACGCCACCGTAAATTACGGTGGCGTAATTAACATCAAGGTCCCTTAGCGCCATGGTATTTAACGCCTGCTAAAAGCAGGTGTTAAAAGCACCATGGCGCTAAGGGAACTCGGAGTATGGCGGTAAGGGATTACCGCCACCGCTCTCGTTAGCGGTGGCCGCTATCCCTTACCGCCATACTCGGAATGAGGCCCATAGTATTGAAGAACGGCCAGAGGAATACCAGAGTTCACAATTAATTGAATGCCTGCAATCATCACTTTTTGGATTTTAATTTGCCTCCCAAGGTACGAGAGGATATGCCCAGATATGGGACCCTTTCTCTCTGTATAGATAGAATAAAGCTGCACCTTACCATATAAGGCGCAACAAGTCTGAAACATGTCTGAGGGTATTTGTGTTCCCATGCAAAGGTGACATGGTTTGCCAGTTCAGGCGGGAGCTTCTCAGTGGATTGGGACCTCATCTTACCTTCTGTCCTCACCCAACTGAGTGCTTCTATAACCTGATCAACTCCGAGCCATCTGTGAGGCCCTGACGGCCTGAATACAGCATAATTACCCCCAGAAGACCAATGAGACTGAACTGAGCGCTAAGAAAGTTTTGAATTAGAAACACGCTTCTGTGAAAAATGCAGTCAAATAACATTATCAACTTTCAAGCCTGACACTGGTTTTCCTTTCCCTTCCATCATAGACCTACTAACTCCTTCAATGGTAATATTTTCTACAAGCCCTCCTCGTGGATCTTAATACATAAATAAAGTGTGATTTGTTGTTTAGCTCCATGTGACCAGCCTGAGCGCTAAGAAAGTGTGAAATTTGAAAAGCTCAGGCAAATACATTTATAATCTTGGAGACCCAACAATAGCCTTCAGTTGCCCGCCATCTTCGCCCCACAGAGGCCTTTGGTGGCCCAATATTCTCGCAACCCTCCTAGTGGTCGTGAACATTTCAGCATGAATGAGAATTTTGCCCGATAGGACAAAGCTCATGCCCTATTTAAAGTAATCATAAGAGTCCAGTGATAGGCCCTTCAGGCTTGGAAGGCTGGCAAGGAATAATAGCTCTTAGCCTATTTGCTTGGCTCACTCTCCCCCCCACCCTAACCCACAACTCTGCAAGTCCCTCCACATAAACTGCGAATCGTCACCAGCACTAGGTACCTCTACCTACTGCCACCACGCTAGATGGTTCTCCATGCAAAATCATTTTCTCTTTAAATTCCTGCTGCTCATCTATAAATACATAAATCCTCTTGCCCCCCACCCCCCTGCAGTCCCCTGCACTACCATAATGGAGTTACCTGAAGTAAGCCTGGACTAACTTCTTATAAAAGAGGTCCCCACCTCCTGTGAATCTCCTCCTTCCCACAGACTGCTCTTCCATCCCAATTCTGATCATTTTTTTTAAGATATATATCTATATATATATATATTTTTAAGTGTTTGTGGTTGCAAATCAAAAACTTTAAACACTGCATAAACAGACATATAAAAAGAAATATATTATCTTAATACACCAAAGAATAACTCATGGTAATTCATTAATCTTCAAACTGAATATTAAAATCTATTTAGCTAAATACGTGATTCAGAATTTAAAAGATTCCCTAAAATCAAACATTCAGTGCATCAATATTTTACATCAAAAGTTGGAACATATAGTATAAATAGCAGCTTAGATGTGCATTTTCTCCGGAATAAATATATGCCCAAGATTGGTCTTCTCATAAGTTACCTATTCCCATGAAACCACCATACCCTTTGCTGTAAATTTCAGTCAGGTTAGGGCAGCCAGTTAAGAGACGTCTAGAGGTTTCTATCTCCGAACGGCATAATCTACATAACCTTTCCAGTTTGGGAATGCCCTGCCAAGCACCCAGCCGAGACCAAGTAGGTAGTTGTTCCAACCTAAGCTGAAGGATGAAGCTTCTCACCTTAAAATGTTTGATGTTGATAATGTACTTAGCCGGAGCATCTATTCTAAATCCTTGTTTAACATAGTTAACAAAGCTGTATTTTTTCACTAATTATCTCAAGCTACAGTCCCTATCTCAAATGGTCCTTTTCCTTTTTATTTTTTTGACTGCAGCTGGGATGTTAATGGGATAAGTAATCTCGAAACCGCTCAATTCGGAACATTTCTTAATATCTTCCAATCATGTATTTAATGTCTTTTGGGTGGTATTTAGGTTAAGAAGCTTATCAAAGATGTAGATGGAAGTAGGGTGGGAACTTTTAACAACCATCTTTAGATAAAAGATGCTTGTGGCAATCTTTTTTAGGATGAGAAGATATACAAGGCCTAATTCACACTGGACTGCTTGAATATGAGTTGATGAAGACAGCCCCAGTGTGACACACCAAATTCTACCCTCCAGCTTCGGATGCCTCTTTACCTCCTTGTTATTAAATATCTTCACCCCACAAAGGGCACTCGGTATGGTACAGCTTATGTATGCCCTTACCATACCCTCAGTGGAGAGGCCACCCTTATATGCCACACACCGCGTCACATTTCTTAAGTATTTTCTTGGTGGTATCAATTGCCAATTTACTAGCACTAAGAGAGTCAGTAATGGGGATACCCAGATAGATATATTCCTCAACTCATTAGATGACCTCATCTTTGATTTTCCACCTGAATTTGTGATCCTTTTTTTGCAAGTTATCACCATGATTTTAATTGTTTTACGATTGATACTCAGACTTTTGGTTTCTGCATGTTCAGTTATTTTGGTGAGGCTCCTTTGAAGACCAATGGAGGTTGTATTCAAAATCCCGAGGTTATCTGCGTAGGCTAACCAAGCAATAGAATTAGTTTTAATTTGGGGAGGGAAAATCCTACACATAGCCATGGCGATCTCCCAGCCAGAGGTGTATAAATTAAACATCATAGGTGTACATGCCTGCTTTAGGCAATGGTTAGAAAGGATACTTTGGCTAAGGTTGCCTTCTTGATTAAGCCTAACTTGAGCAGTGGTGTTGGTATAAAGGCTTCTGATAAAATACAGTATTTGGGGATGAATACCAAAAACCTCCATCCTATTCCACAATATATTCCGGATGACCGAGTCAAATATTTTACTGTAATCTATAAAGTAGATATACCATGAGGATGACTTATCCTCCATGGTCTTACGTATCAGGAATGTCAGAGTCCACAGGCAGACCAAAGTGCACACCCCTTTGCGGTAGCCTATCTGCTGGTTGCTAAGTATCTTGTTTTCTTTAATCCAAGAGACATATATCTTCCAAGACATTTGAGAGAAGTTTGGGCAGGTTCAGGATGATTCTTAGAGCAAAGCATACAAAATATAACTTAAAAGGCTTCAGAAAGGGAAAACAAGCTTAGGGGGAAGAGCGGCAGTTGGATGAGGCTAGGTGAGGGGGTTAGCAAGAGGAAATTGAGGAAAGCAGATTAAGCTCTGCAGTAAAATGTCTCAGTAGATTAATTCACCTATGGCAGGAATCTATGTATAACATGCAGATACCAATTGTCAATCTTGTTAAGAAGAACTCAGTCTTTCATCCTTCTGAAGTTTGTCAGATTAGTAATGTTGAAAGGGGGAATTGTAAAATTGCATGTGAGACCAGCAGATTAGATAACATGTCAGACATGCCTGGGTTTGCTTTTCATCCTTCAGAGGATTACCCGTTGAGTATTATTCAGGTTTATAATATTGAAATATAGGAAATTCCTAACAGGCTTAGACCTCTGAAAAGCCTACATGGCTGTGAGCGAATCAGTCATGGATTAGGTTGAATGTAGTTTCATCCTGTTTATTTGCTTTCATAAGGACTACTAAGGTTATTTATTTAAAAATGTAGGTAAGGGCATGGAAGCAGATCATTTACCTCAGAAAAGCCCATAGGGCTGAGGCAGTGGCGGTCAAATGTCAAGCATTCATGATGTAGGCACTGACATCGCCTAAGTGAGGACCATTTAGTCAGGTAGGCTTGCAATTTAATAGCTCTGTACCTGGAAAAATAACAAAACATATCTATTCAGTAAGATGCCTATTCCCAAAGCTTATTGGCGCAAGTGATGAGATGCTCAAGTGCATCCTCTTACTTGAGCCCAAAGGTTGTGCCCTATTCACAAGGTTTATTTCAATGTGTCCTTCATAGATCAGTACATCCAGATTACCTTTCTCATCCCTTTTCAGATTAGCACAAATAAAGGGGTGTTTTCACACATTTTAATGCACATCCCGAATTCAAAATGTGATGAACATTCAAATGTGCAGAAAACAAACTACTTGCCCTGTGCCTCTATGAAACATGTACAGGGGAACTGCAAGGCAAGACAGGGTCATTTCTGCCCAATCATGCCTTGTTTGCGGTGTGGAACAGCAGTGGAATACACTGCTACTGTTCCATTTACATTAATAGTCCTCAAACAGAGATAGCAATGCTTATTTCTTTTTTTTAAATTCCAGAATGATAGGCCCTTTAAGGTTCCATGATGATGGAATACACTTGGAGCATCCACGTGGGTCCACGAAGTGTCGTATAATGTGCCAACATTAAAGTAAACAAGAGGGCTGGTCAGTACATAACTTATGCTGCAGCAAAGCCCCCTGGAAATGTGGAGGCCATCTTTGTGAATAAGGTGACCTGCAGATTTGTCAAAGTAATGCAAAAATATGCATCCTCAATGCATTTTATATGTGCATTTCTTATCCCGAATGTGTTAAAGAAACAGCCAGAATCAAGGCATTAGTTATTTAGACACTTTGCATTCTTTGAGCATCCCTAGAAGAGGTGGTTTTGGCCGAGTCCATTAGTTGTATACTTTATTTGATTTGAACATGCGCTGGAAGGAAAAGGATTGATCTCTTCATCTTTATAGCAACATTTTATCAGCATGAAATTGTCATGAGCTCCGCCTAAAACCATCACCCGAATCTCTAAAAAGTTCTGCCGGACCCAAATCACCCGAATACAGTGAAGATGTGGGTGTTTTGATGTTTAACAGAATATATTCATCCAGATTTAAACTCAGTTTACTGACCCACTCAATCCCTCCACTCCAGGACTCTTCGCAACCAGTCAGACCGACGCTTCCCTGTGCCTCCTTTTCCCACCGTAACCCACTACACTGGAATGCTCTTCTCCCGTTGCCATCCAATCCTGGATGTCGAAAAGTAATCTCCACCTAAATCCAGAAAAGACAAACATTCTCCTCTGTGGCTCCGCTGAAGTAACCAATATGCCCAATCGATGGCCATAGGACCTAGGAACAGTCCATATCCCAAAACAACAAAGTCAGCAACCTAAGCAAACAATGATGGACAAAGGTTTAGAGAGGTGGTTGTATTTCAAATTATAATGACTGATGGGGAAAGTTGTGTTGTCCAAGTGGATTCTTCAACCGGCATATGAGAGGTTCTTATGGAGGGATGTAGCAGGACTCCCAGAGAATCCCAGTGGCCCCGGTCAGACAAGATCTGAAATGCTAACTGCACTTCCTCTGAAGTGGCTGCAGTCTCTAGTTTGCCAGTTGCATGAATTTGAATGGGCACACTCCTCTTAGTTGCGAGTACGGCTGCGCCCCATATTTACATTCATCACATGAAGCAGAGAGCTCTAGTATAGAGGACTGACCAGGCATGTAATTTCACCAAAATGCCAAGGGTAGAGGAAGTAACATCACGAGACCCTTGACCTCCAATAACATCACAGGAAGTGATTTCATTTGACCCCATCCCCAAGGGGCATCACAGGAAGTTATGGCACACGACCTTTCACCCCTTGACAAAACAGGAAGTGGCATCACATAGCATTGTTCCTCAGTACACTAAAAAAAATATGGTTACGATATTACTGTAAAATGATATATATTTCACACAAGAATGGATCACCATATGAAGCATTAATATCAGTGTGCATAGGCCCGCATTACCAAATTACTGTGAATGTAAGCAGACGTCCAGCACAACAACCTGGACTATTGTACATCACTCGGGCTATACTGTAAGCAGAAGAGAATCTCGAAGAGGCCTAAACCCCAAAGCACAGACATCCAGTGCCTGCCAAATGTCAGGTCACAGACTGGAAACCGCAACTGACCAACACAAGTCCAACCAGAAGACAATCAGAGGCTGTGCCACTTCATGCTTTTACATTGGACAATACGTGCAGGGATTTTCTTGTCAATAGTGCACTTTGAACCATTGCACAGCGACCCACTCCGCCAGTCGCCCTGTGCCTGCATATCCCCCCACCATTTTCACCACGGGCACTCCATCATGCACTGCAAACTGCTAAGGGCCCTCCGTCAACAGCTTCAAATGCCTGGCCGGCTCCCACCCTCCAACACCTTATATCTCCAATGCCTTGCTCCAACACCTTCATGTTTACACAGTGCCACCCTCCAGCAACTTAAGTCTCCAGGATTCTCCAACACCATCAACCTCAAACAAACTAGCAACTTAAGTCTCCAGTGCCCTCCTTGAACACCCCAACAGTGTGAGTGTCAATTACCCTCCTCAAACATCTTATATCTGCATTCAATACATTTCAACTCTCTTACAACACATTGGGCCTCATTACGAGAATGGAGGTAATGAAAAAAGGAAGGCGGAATGGTAATACCGGCATTGTTAACGGGTCTGGGGCATTACGACCCGACAACCCGCCAATACCGCCACCGGCCGTACTGTGCCCCTTCAAACCGGCACACACGCGTCCACGCGCCCCTTCGCGGAGTAAATACTGGGATGCCGGTAATAGGAGGACATCACAACTCATGCGGGCATGCAATTACTGGCATCCCGAAGGCGGTAATTAGGGCCTGCACAATGGCGGCCATACAGGCATCGCGGACCACCCGTAAACAGCAATCTGCAATCAAGGCAACTGCCACAGGTGCACACAATCAGCGCAGGTGGAGTCAATGGAGCCTGTCCCAGTATAAAAGGAGTACACCCACACACCACACCCCTTCCTATTCCAAAATGATATCACTAGCTGTTGCAATCATAGGGCTGGAGAACATGCCTATACTGCTACAACTACAGCTACAACAACAACTACAGCCACAGCAACAGGCAGCACAGAGGAGACGTAGGAGGAGATGGAGGTTGAGACAGGGCCAGCAATTACCACCAGTGCAGCCAGTATTACCTCGCAGGCAGCCACCAATCCCTCGCATCAGACCCAGTCCATTCAATCTAACCCCTGAGCAGATCCACACGCTGTACCAGTTGGACCGGACACCATCACCACCATAGTGGACATGATACACAACGACATTGTCAGCCTCATAGAAATACGCACTGCCATCCCCCCGCTACTAAAGGTGGTGTCTGTGCTCCACTTCCTGGCCACAGGCACCTACCAGCACACAGTGGGCCAGCTGCATGGCATTTCACAACCACTATTTTCACGCATGCTAACCCAAGTGCTCGATGCCCTCCTGAAGCACATGCAAGCACCCACATATCCCTACCACTGACCGCCCGGGAGATAGCCGACACCAAAGTAGACTTCCATGCACTGGCAGGCATGCCCAATTGTGTTGGTGCCCTGGACTGCACCCATGTAGAATTGGTAGTCCCCCATGCCCTAGAGGCGGTGTGCCGCAATCGCAAGCAATACCACTCCATCAATGTACAGATGGTATGTGACTCCAGCAAAATCATCACACATTGTTGTGCCCGATATCCCGGATCGACACATGATGCCATGGTGCTGCGTAACTCCACGCTATCCCGTTACATGGAGCGACATGCTGGACGACGTGCCTGGCTGCTTGGTGAGTTGCCTGACTGGCCCATGGCAGTGCATCAGGGTTGTGAGGTGGGGTGATGCATACTCCACCAGGGTGGGAATGGGCAGTAAGTGTAGAATGCACGCAGAGCTAAACAGTCCTGACCTGAACCTCCCAACCCGAACATGATACATCAGTGGCACACATTGGACCAATGCCGTATATCAATGACAACATGTAAGACGCACAACCTGGCCACCATGGGTATGTCAAGCAATGCATGACTGAACATGATTGCAACTGTGCCAATGTGGCTAGTGTGACCATGCACAGTGTAGTATACACAGCAAAAATGGGAGGCTAAACATCGTCCTGCAACCACAGTTCATCTGCATCAGCATGCAAGAATTCACACTGCATCATCTGTACAACGGCATCCAGACTACCACACCATATTGCAGTATACAATGCATCTAAATAACATTTGTGCATACGTACAGGGACATGTGCATGTCAACAGCAAATAGCTGCGGCCATGGCTGTGAATCCTGAGTTGGCAGCTCAGAGTGACTCACATAGAGCTATTTGTATTTGTTTGCAGGTGATGGAGGATATCTCTTGAAGCCGTGGCTACTTACCCCTGGCGGAACCTGCGGAACAGCCATGAAGACGAGTACAATCGGGTCCATACCCATACCCGTGCTGTGATTGAGCAGACCTTTGGCCTGTTGAAGGCATGGTTCCGCTGCCTAAGCAGGTCTGGTGGAGCACTCCTTTATAGGCCAGAGAAGGTGGCAAAGATCACCATGGCCTGTGTCATGCTGCACAACATGTGCGTCCGGAGAAACGTACCACTGCCATCTGACATTGACATGCATGCAACGCTTGAGGATGATGAGGATGAAGACGGAGGAGAAACAGCACCCCTGCCAGTACGTGATGCACAAGATGGCCGTGCAGTACGCCAATCACTGATTGATAAATACAACTGACCCACAGGGACGTCGATAGATATGTGTCAGTAACACATTGTACACTGGGTCCATGTGGACATGCACACAGGGAATGTGGGTAGTTGGGCACTGTGCACGGTCATGAATTGAATGTATACACATGAAATGAACAATGTCCAGGCATTGAATGATTTTTCAAACAACGGGTGTATTGATATCAACTACAGAAATGTGCTACCCCCACCCACAACATCAAAACTACCCATACCCACCAATGAACTCCCAAAAGCCCCCAATGAACTCCCAAAACCCCCCATTGAAATCCCAAAATACCCCAATGAAATCCCCCTAATACACCCATTGACCACCGACACTATCTGACCCACTCCCATTGTTCTCCCACAATATTTCCTTGATTTCTTGTTGTCCGGGGGCAACATTTCTGAGTGCCTCGCACTACGTATTGTTGGACACGCATGGCTGCAGGTTGCAGAGGAAGCGGGTGTGGAGGATGGGGGTTTGGTGGATGGGGTGGAAGCCGTGGTGATTTGCATGGCTGGTGCGGGTTGTGGCTGCTCCATGTGCTGCAGGATAGAGGTGAGGAACTGCGTGATAGCCCCCAGACTGTCTCGCATCATCAGCGCAGAGGCATTAACGGCAGCTGTATTCGCTGCTATGGCCTGTGCAATCTCACGCCTCATGTCCTCCCCCTCCGCAACATATTGTCGGACAAGGTCCAACATTGAGTCCTCTCTAGCCTCCACCCTTGTTAGCCGTGCCTCAAGGTTGGTGGTGGGAGCAGCAGTGGTTGAGGGTGCTGCGACCGGGCGTGTATTGCAGTGCTGTTCTGAGGGGGGAGCTGAGGTCCGAATCGTGGAGCAAAGGATCCGCAATGCTGCTGATGGGTGTGTCCTGAGTGTGGGGTTGGGGGGTGGACACGGGGCTTGTGGAGTGTGGACATGCCACATGGGTTAGTCCATCCTCGTCCACATACTCCTCCACTGCAGTTTCAATGTCACTCAGTGGGGCAGTGGCTGCTGCCTCGCCCACCGAACTTGTTGCTGCCAACAGTGTGCCACTGGCCCCGCCTTCCACTGGTATTGCCAGCTCTGTGGTCCCGGTGTCAGGCGTTGATATGGGGCCCTCATGTGCGGCCATGGCCTGGGCATCCGCCCTGGGTTTCGGTGTGGCCTGCGAGGCTGCCCCAGAGGTGGTCTTGCCTGTGGGAGTAGTCGTGTGCCGGGACGTGAATGCCCTTGTGGCTGGTTCCTCACTGGCATCCTCTCCATCGGTGCCTGGGGGGTAGAAGAGATGCAGGGCATCAGTGATGGTGTTACATGCAAGATGCATTATATGGTGCTGTGGAGAATTTCATTAATCATGATTCATATCTTACAGGTGTGTCACACAGGGTAGTATCAAGGGGGCATTTTGGCATGTGCTGTGACGCCTCAGTGCAGGGATGCTGCATGGCAGGTGGCATGCCATTGTATTGGGGTTTGTGTGATGTATTACATGTGCACGGTCCATGTGTGTTGGCTGCGTGTTGGTAATGGGATTGGCACTCAGCATGCATTTCAGTGTGGCAGGGTTTGGGCCTCCATCTGGACAAGGATATGTTGATGTGTGTGTTGGGACATGCATTGCCTTGCCTAGACTCTCTTCCACATCACTTGTGCTACGTCATGGTTTCCCCTACAGGGATCTGCAGGGTCACGCACCTCCATCTGCAGATGTTGTGGCACCCATCTCCATCTCCCCAAAGCCCTCGATGGACTCCATCTGGATGAAGGTACTGCACGTCTCCTCACAGCGTGAAAGTTTTGTGGGTGAGTGGGGACCCCCGCCTGTGGCCATGGCCTCCCTCCTATTGCTGGCCAGGATATTCCGTACCCTGAGGCGGAGGTCATCCCACCTTTTTTTACAGTCCTTGACTGTCCGTGGGGTGGTGCCGACTGCCGAGACCTTGTGGGCTACCTCCTCCCAGATCTCCTTTTTTCATTGCTGCACCTCCCTTTTCAGGTTGTACTGGTGGATGTCCTCAGCATGGGCAGCAAGGGTGTCCGCCAGCATGTTGAGTTCTTCGTCCGAAAAACACTTTTTGCGCAGCCGAGGATTCAATTTTCTGGTAGCCTTGGACATTTTCTATAGATAGGCCCTGGTCTCTCCTGTGTAGCAGTGGTGGTTTCGGAGGATTGCAATGGATTGTGTTTTTAAAGATGGCCACCAGTGCATTTCCCATTCCGACGCGATGACGTTACTTCCGGGTCCGGTATTACGAGCCCGGTATTAGCATGATGTTATTACCGGGTCGGTATTAAGGGGTGCCTCCTAGGCAGAGGCGGTATCGGCGGGTCCCGGCATGGGGGTTCGCACGTGCTTGCGCACTCGTAATCACCCGCTATTAGTGGCGTCATACGAGCATGGACCCGATAGTTCCTCCATGCCGGTAATGACCCCGTTTTTACCACGCTTCTCGTAATGAGGCCCATTGTGTTTCAAGCACTATCTCCCAACATCTGTAGGTCACTAGTACAACATCTTAAGTCTCCATTACCAGACTCACATTGAGCCTCAAACACGCTCCTCAAGGCCAGAGCTGTGCCAGTGGTTATGAGGGATTTGAAACTTTCCAGCTATCACCTTTCTGTTTTGCTTATTGGATAACTAACCCACAGTTGTGCATGTTAGATGAGAGATAGAGGGGAAGGATGTTTTGGAGGTCATAGTAGCAGGTTTTTTAAATTTTTAAATGTAAACAGTAGCAGCAGCTCTATGACATCACCCATAGAAAAGGCCCATGTTATTCTTTTCTTTCGTCCTTTAATATCTTGCTTGATGCCAGCCTCCTCCAGCTTCCAAGCACTGGAACAAGAACAGGACCCATGTTGCACTGCATCCTCTTATTCCCAAAGCAAGTTCATTGCCCCTGAGCTATCCCTCCAAATAAATATTTGTTTTGCTTGAGGAAGCAACAGATGGTTTACTTCAAAGGCGGGGGGCAACTTCATATAAATGCATTATCTCACCTATCTACAGTGTGCCTGTGATGCAGGTCTGGGTAAGGTCACACAGTGCCCAGGCAGGATTGGGGGAAAAAGCCACTGGGGCACACCCCTCTCATCACAGGCCCAGTGGCTCGCTAGATGTGCAAAGCAGACAACGACAAACACTGATGAGATTTGTGTTCATGTTGTGCTGTCACTGAGTGCTGTAGGTTGCTCTTACCCTTTCCCAGCTAGCTAGATGTAGCCCTCATGCCCTTCCTGTTGTTATAGTACTGGGTATTAGCTGCAAAGACAGTCCTGCCTCTGAACCCAATCATTCAGGCATTCTTCACTGATGGTCTGCTAACCTGTTAGTGATGGTGGTGTTATGGCGTTGCCTGCATCCCTTTTATTTCTCCAGCTAACAAGAATTAGATTCCAGGTGAAGAAAAGCTGTGGCACATTTAGCTGCATTGACAACCACCTTTTTCAGGTGCAACACAGATACCTGTTCTTGGCACTGAGTCTTTGTCCAGTGGCCCAGGGGTTGCAAGGACAGGTCTACGGGTAGAAGAGGAGAAGCCAGGGGTAGCAAATGCTACCCCTGGCAAAACCCAAATGACGTCCTTGGGACTCACTGGCAGGATGTATTGGTGATAAGTGAAGTTTGGCACTGCTGATTTACCCACTGCCTCACACTGTAAAGTGTGTCCTAGGGTCATTATTGATTTTATCAGTAGGTGGGGTTTTGTTGTTCAACTGGACAGGCTATTTTTTAGAGGGAGCAAGGCATAGTTCCACTTTCCAAATTGGTATTTTATTTAAAAATAAAATAAAATAGAGGTTTATTTTGGTATCCTCATTTTCTTACTATAATTGTTCTACTTTCATTTAGTGAGACCTGCTGAGTGACTGAGAGACTACATGGTCTTGTCTCAGACGTTGTCTGCCCAACACAGCTTGCGCTCCAACCCTACCTACCTCCCATGTTTAAATTGAATTTTCTTTGGCAAATTAGGGACAGGTTTATGGTTAGGATTACAGAGGTGAGGGAAGATATTGGACCCAAAAGGAACCAGCTTGGGCAATGTCAACCGTTTTGGCTCTGCCGAATGGAACGCCTTCTGCCACTCAAACCTTCTCTCACGTCCTCACATATATTGTCTTGGGAGGCATCTGGATTTGCAGACAAATCACCATTGTAGGAGAGGAGGAAGCATCCCTTCACCGCAACATCCACACTCGTTTCCTGGTCCCACCAGTCACCTTCCAATGTGCACTGTTTGTTGCATGCCATACAATGTAATACCTATACCAGTAACAATAGTACCCTGTGTGTGGTGTTAAATGGCCACATTTGAGCCACTATCATATGGCTTCATTAGATGGATTTGCAGAAATAGGTTGGCCCCTCTACTGAGACAAAACGTGGCCAAACACCCTGTTATTTGTGATGGCTCCACCTTAGGAGCGTCTACAACCATGTTTGGGCCCTTCATATCTTTCACAGAGAATAACTATCTATTTGCATATCAATCTAGTCGCACCCACAAGGGCATTTTCAGCCACACAATAGTACATAACTGACCTCTGAACTAAAGTACCAGCAGCAATGCCAACCACCTGTCTCGGAGATCCTCCCCAGTGAGATGTGTCTTTGGTGCTATACCTCACTAATCCCAGCGAGCAATGGGGGTTCACACTCGGGAAGGTCTACAACCATGTTTGCCTCATTGTACTTATAAAAAAAAAGATTTAAATGTGCATATTTGTCAGGTGCCTTCCACAGGAGCAGCCCAGCATTGAAAACCTAGGCAATCCTCCTCTGCATAAAAGTACCACAAGAAACCCCAATCACAGCAGCGTTGGCCATCATCAGTTAGGTGTGGCTGTAGTGCTTTGCCTCTCTAAGCACAGTGAGCATGGGGTCCATGTCTGGATTAGCCTCAGTAGCATAGGTTGAAACAAATATGGCAGCCCCTATACAGAGAACTAGCATGCCAAAATAGCTTGTTCTGTGGGATGGGCCCTCCTAAGAAGTGTCTGCAACCACATTGTAGCTCACTGTACCTTTCACAAAGGGGAATCATTCATTTGCATATCATCCTAGTGTGACCCGCAAGGGCAATCCATGAACAAAACAATACATCATTCACTGAGCAAGAGCACCCCAGCTATCACAACCATGCTGTTCTGCCTTGCTTGCAATAATGAATGAAGCCTGTCTGTGAAGCCAAATTGCGGTCCCGTAATTAGCACCCTGGTCCCTTTGCGGGTTGGTTTTTAACACCTGCTAAAAAGCATGCGTTAAAGTACCAACCCGCAAAGGGACCTCGTAGTAAGGCGGTAAGGGTTAATGGTCACCGGTACCATTACCAGTGACCGTTAACCCTTACCGCCTTCCGTGTAATGAGGCCCATAATCTTTGCTCCCAAACTGGCTGAAGTGCCATGCAGTGATATGCATAGCTATGCCAAATGAACACTGCAAATTGTGATTAATACATTGCAAATCGTTACGATTCACTGCGAGGCTGAAGTTTCCCTCTTGTTAACCGAGTCAGGCAGTAGCATTTTGCAAAGCAAAGGCAATTCGTGGCCATTGTTGCAATAATCGCTCCCTGGCGTTAGGAAGAGTCAAACCCCCTGAAAAAGGTTGTTGTCTCTGGTGAATTCAAGTGGAGGAAAATAGGCAATCAGCAAATGTAAGAATACTTCTGAGGCTTCAGAGATGGACGTGATCATTGCAACACAGTGAGATTTCTGCACACCCTAACGTCTCTGTTAATGTTCAATGTTTAATGTTAAAACAGTGCAAACTGTCCCTATTGTCAAAAAAAATGGCTCTGACAGTCCATCCCACACATGTTTTGCAATTGCAGTATGTATTGGCATGCTCTGTATAGATGGGAGGCTCATGCGTGCTGTTTCCTACAGGCCCCCACCCTACTCCTTCCATGAGCAGCACAGTGGGCCGACTGCGGAATGAGGCTATCAAACTTAATTGTTGCTGGTTTCGCATTACTAGGTAGATGCATGTAGCCGAAGTCAAACTCACTAGGAAGTCACAGTGCAACACTAGGCTCTTGTGCACAGCATAGGCCCAGCTTTTGGAAACGTTGTGCCTTGATTGCAAAATATATCATTGCATCTAAAAGACATGAGTATGTTAGTGCAACCTCACCTAGTTACTCATAATCAGCCTAGACAGTGTGGCGGAGAACATGTCAAACCATTACTAATTTGGGAAATATTAAATAATAAACACATATTGTGGTACTTAAATGACCAAGTAGGGAATCAAAATGGCCACTTTACCTGTGGTCTTCTTGTAACTGTGGCCTTACAGTGAGGAAGTACACACAGGGACTGTGACGAGGCAACTCTTCTGAGGGTGGTTGGCTGCCTGTCACAGTGGGCCCCTGGGCGTCCCGACTGGGGTGCCGCAGGAGCCAGAAAACTCCTTTTATATTCGTGCCCTTTGGTGTTAGAGAGCTAAAAGGTCCCTAGAGCTAGATTCCGTCTCTATTTGCTTTAAGCAAACAAAGGGAAAACATTGCAACAACCCAAATGGGTGCGCTACCTTGTTTCCCCAGCACTGCTAATGAAGACAATCAATGTGAATGCCTGCCCGACTTATGAGAAAAAATGCATCGCTTTCTCCCTCTGCAGAGAGAACGAAAACACATGTCTGCCTCTTGCACGTGGATACAAAATATCTACCATTGTTCTCCCACCCCAGTAAGCATTGCAGGAGATGCAATCATGCAATTTCTTAGTGGGGAAGATTTTTAGTGACAAAGTTCATAGAAAGAAAGAGAATGGTTGGAACAAGAAGGTAGACTGAAACTATCAAGGGAAAAAAGTATTTACCATAGATCTGAAGTGAGAAGTCAACTAAAGAGGAGAAGAAGGCGACAAAGGGGACAAAGAAGTAAACAAAGAGGTAAAGGAGAAGATAATATCAGAAAGAGCAAGAAGGAAAGGAAAGTACGTGAGGCCCACGTTACTCACATGGCAAGCAAAGAAGCAAGAAGAGACCCCAAATGGTGACATTGTGTAAGATGGGGAGAAAGTGAAGAGGTAGGAGAAGGAATGCAGGCCCTGGAGAAGATATCAAGGGAAGAAGTTCTTGCTTCTCCATCAGACCTCACTAGGGCCATCAAGACCTCCATACATGTGGAACTCTGAACAAACAAATGTGATGAGGCAAAGGTCGGGCAAAGCACCGAAGCACCAGTCGCCCCAAGATCCATAGGAGCCAGGAAGAGGGCAGCCCGTGGGAGAAGGAGCATGACCGAAATGTATACCTCCCCTCATTACGGTTCGAAAGATGAAAAGGATACAGTTTCCTTGAACGACTTTTGCAAGATCTTTTTGGGGACACTGGAAGAGTATTTGTTGAACATTTGGGATTTTGTTGTTACAAATTATGAATACTTTGTGTTGGAGCTTGTGAACATTAGCCTTTGCTATGAGGACATTTCTTGGCAAATAGTCCTATTCTTTTGAGTCCTTTATTAAGAAACCCTTTGCCCTTTCCACACTTTAGAGATTGACAATTTGGCAACATTATCAAGCACTTTTATTTCAGCCACAAATGTTATCCTAACACTATTAGTTACATTTAAACATCATCCTAACACTTTATGTATAGCTGCAAATAAACACTTTAAATTGTATTTATTTTGTCCGTCTTTCTTTCGGGTATCGCAATTGGCAGCGTAGTGACAGCATTTATGGCGACCCTGACAGAGGACGTAGAACCAAATGGAAATACAAACAACAAAGTAACTGCTCATAGATATAAGAGTACTCTCCAGTTACTGAACAATACCATAAACTGTGAGTTAAAAAGCCTGCATATGCTTGCCAAACCTAAATTTACAATGACCTCATCCCTTTGCAGGTCCATCAGGTTTACAGAGATCCATAGGACCATCACGGAGTCACTCAATAGCTTGATGGAAACCCTCATTATGTGACTGGTAGCCCGTGTAGGGGGCTTAGTGATGGTGAGATGTGTTCAATCTTGCTGGGTCTTAGGAGGAGACTACATTACAAGGTAGAAGTTGTTGCCGTAGTCTGTTATTGACATGACGAGAGAGATGATGGCAAGTGCTGCATGGAAACATGAGATGGGTTAATAGGCGTATGATACTACATAGGTGAAAGAAGCATTTCTTTACTACTTTTTTGCCTTAAGGTTCCCATGTTAGGTCGTTGTCCTCCATCAAAGTTCTCCCAGCCCACTTAAAGCACTGAAGGTGGGTAAGGGACGACAGGGTGGGTTAGAGTTACAGTTAGGAGCTCGAGAAGGTCACAATTAGCACAGTGGCATTTACCAGTTAACAAGGCCATACCCAACTACCAGCCCTTCCATCCCATCCAGTGACAATAGTAAAGACAGCACAAGTACCGATGCAGTGGTGATGTCAGGACGCACTGTTCACTGCACACCATCGGCCATAGTCCCGAGGGAATTTTGCGCAGTCAGCGTGGTTTGATCACGAGTCCTCTAAACCTCCAGTTTAAACACAGGGACAGGTGCAGACTGCAGCCCTGCAGCACAGATTACAGAGACTGCCCTTTACCGCCATCTCAATCATATGTGCTGTGGTAGGTCTGCCATGCTTCCAAAATGGGCATTCGGGTACCTTGAGTCTATCAGATTCCAGGTTGTACTGGGGGATTTTGTGGGTTGTATTTCTTATCCTTATGTTGTCACTTTCCTGTCAGGATTCTACAGATAGGTTTGTGAGGTGCCTGGGATGTGATGGTAGGTAACACGGGACCTAAAGGGTTTTGGGTCTGGCTTGTAGACTTTCTCCCACAGAGGGTTGTGGATCGATGTTGCTGGGTGGTCTGAGAGTGAATGGTTTGGTGGATGATTGGATGCTGTCTAACCTGCTATGTCCGCCTGTTGATTAATTCTCTTCAGGCACAGCTGTCTTTCCATGGGTGCACCGTTTCGGAGAGTACGGTTTTACCAATCACGTCTTATCTGGTGAAGTAGCGATCAACTCTGCGGGTGCTAGGTTTGAATCTCTTTTGATTTGAATATGTAAGCATGTTGCTGAACCACATCAAAAAGGGCCATATTCTTGTTCACAACTATTCAAGATGGTTGTATATGAGTTGAAAGGGGTGGCATTGTAACAGTTACTCTGTGAGTTGGAAGAGATATTTCCAGGTACAGACTGGGTGGGATAGCTGATCTGTGTCCAGAGCCAGACAAGCAAATAATGCAATGACATCATTAATCCAAGCAGTAAGATTCGGTGTAGGACGTTTGTGCATTGTACGCAGAACTTTACAGTTCATAACAAGGTACACTCTTGTGTGCTTTTACTCTGGGGCATTTAGTAACAAGTGCAGTTCGTTTTCACCTGGGATATTTAGGAGCGGGAAATTCTGGATATTGTTTCGTTTACCCTGAGAGCCCTTGTGTTGAAGCAATAAGGTGTGGTATAATATGCTTGACCCAGGGACAGGTAGAGACAAGGCAGAATAGGATATTGTGGCATTGGGAGTTGAAGTCCTGGAGGGCAGGGGGCGGGACCACGGGTGTGGGACGGAAGTGACGCGACGGGGAAAGGAAACGGCAGTTTGGGAACAAGAGGTGAAGAGTAAAGACGTACAGAGTGTAACTCCGTCTCCCGCGCAGCGACGTGCGTGCGTGAGATTGCACAGACCGGAGGTCCCAGTCTAGGTTTCAGGTGCAACCCGAAAGATATGATGTGCCATTATTTACCCTGGGGGCGTGTTCACAGAAAACCATCACATATTGAGTACTTAGCTTTACCCCAGGCCACGTAGAAGAAGAGCGCAATAAGGGACATGGGAAAATGCCTCACCATAGTGACATCAAGGATCAGAAGCGAGTAGGATGCAGTGCAATGCGCTTTGGTCTGGGAATACCTAGAGCGAGAGCACAGTCTAATACCATTCAGTACACTTTACCTGCGAATACCTGGGTGCAGAACATAATATAGTAAAGGTCAGCACGCTTAACCGCGAGAAGGCCTAGATACAGGACACAATATAATGCAGTGCAGTGCCCTGTATCCTGGGAACACTAGATCCAGGACACAAAATAAAAGAGTGCAGAGCACTTTACCCTGGGTGACACCTAGATGCAGAACAACATATAGAAAGACGCAATATACTTTAGACTGTGGCATCTAGATGCAATACGCCATTTTACTGCAGCATGCTGTACCCTGGGAACACATAGATGCAGAAAGTACAGCTGTGCATGTGGGATTTATAAAGCGTGAACCTAGCAGGTAAGTAACAGAGAACTGTACGAAGCGGCATAACCAAGGAATTACAAAGGGGGTGCAGGCATAGAAGGGAAGCTGGGCGGGGGACGCGAGAGTGGGTGAAATAAAGTTGAGTGGAGTCATCAGCAATTGGCAAGCTATTCCAGGTTCCTTCCTGAAGTATAGTGACGAGGGATGGGGAAGTTTGCCCCCTCCGATCAGATACATGACGCAGAAAGAGGCCAGGAGACACTGCGATCGCCCATACTATTTTGGACCAATTTCCAGTGCTCCAATGGTTGATAAGTATGTCAATAGGTACCCCATCAGCCATTCCTCTAGGCCAGGTGTGCTACAAATCTACCCCAGAGTAGATGAAGAGCCCCACGCTGCAACCAAAGACCCCTCAATTGACAGTATCGATTAAAGTAGGGGCGTGTCATAGGAATTCATTGGCAAAAGTCCTTTGCAAAGTGTAATTTGCCGACGGCGATTACTTTGTTTTTCAAATCAACGATTAAAAGTAAGGAGCAAAGGCACTTATGCCTCATTTTACTCTTCACAATTGCATTCACGGACAGCACATAAGGGCTAACATTGTGATCACCTGCATTCAATTTGCATTTCATTTAAAATGACTCCCCGCCCCAATTGAGTGCAGCACGCTTTACCACTAAGATAGCTAAGTGGGTTGAGAGCTTGCTGCGTGACGTGCAAGTCTGAACTCCGTGAAGGCCAACTCAATAATAATAATACATTTCTTATATAGCGCTACACACCCATAGGTCTCAGAGTGCTAAAATAGCAGAAGACATTATTATCCCACAGAGTGCTACTCATTTCATCGACCTAGGAAGGATGAAAGACTGAGTTGACCCTGCCTGGATTCGAGCCTGCCACAGCAGGCTGTACACAGATATCAGGGGCGAGCGCTTAGCTTGCTGTGCTATCTGACTGGCAACCTGTCATTTTTTCCGAGGTTGCTAAATGAGTACCAACTGGGTTAGGCAACAATAGTTATTATTATTATTGTAATTATTATTATTTGTATTAATATTATTATCATCGTTATTATTATTATTGTCTTTATTGTTTGCACACTGTGACACCTAGAAGCAAAGCACAGTAGAGAACTATGCTTTTGCCTGGGACACCTAGATGCAGAACACAATACAGGCCAGTGCAACGCGTGCAATCAGAGTAAACACAGAGGACATATCCAAAAAGCCCAAGTGGACCTGCAAACCATCCCCATGATGAGCAGTTTTAGGTCCCGCAAACTTTTCCAACTTTTCCAGAGATTCCTCCGGAAAAGTTAGAGATCACACATATAGCATTCCCCATGGCCTACTGGAACCTTGTCCTATTTCTAACACTTATGTGCCGGAAAAATAATAAAAAGTGTAAACTGTTCTTGGATATTCCGGGGCATGGGGAACAGGTGGGGCAAAGGGGTCATAGTGGTGCACTGGAAACAGTGTATCGTGGTTCACCCTCCAATCGTGACCCTCGCATACATGTGGGGCATCAAACATTTGGCCTGGTAACATACAAATATTCACAAGTCACTTACAGGGACATTTGACTTGCCTTCAGTGTGCAGGGACAATAGAATCTCCACAAAGTATGTTGCCATCGAAGGAAGATATTGTTTGAATATAAAGTTTCAAAATGCTTCCCAAAGCATCCTGCACAAAGATACCAGGTATTTCCAGGGCATGGTAAGTCGTGCAGAGATTTGGGGAGAATGTTAATATTATACTGTGGATGCCTTGACAACTTCCCTTCTCACTAGATACCCTCTCACAGTATGTTTACATTCAGAACTACCCATGGTTCTAGGTCTGAAGTAAGGCCAAGGACAGCAAACACTCCATAGAAGCTGCTTTCTCCAACCCTCCTGCCCTCATCAATGTATTGTATTTTATTTAAACATGTATACGGTGCTGATCCTACCCACAAGGTCTCAGAGTTCCTTACAAAGATCAAAAGCGAGGAGGGCAGAACATGTGCAGTGTTTTAGAATAGGATAGGAAGATTGGGCTAGGCAAAGCATAGCAAGGGAGGTGGCTTGGCAGGTTTACGTGCGTGGAATGAAATACATGTTTAGGCTTTTGTAGAAGGTGATGATGGAAGAGGTGGTACAGATGTGGGATGCGAGAGCATTCCATTCTCTGGGGGCCCATTGTGCGAAGGCTTGACTTTGTGGGCAGGATAGATTGCAAAGTGAAATGCATAGGAGATTTTGGTTGGCTTGTCTTGTGTTTGTGAGGGTAATGGGTTTCACTTTGTTATGAATTTAGAATGTGGTTTTGAGGTGAAGGGCTTCGTTAACAATGCAAAGTCCTTTGAAAGCAATCCACTGGGGTATTGGGAGACAGTGCTTCTGGGAGAGCGCTGAGGTGATGTGAGAGTGTTTTGCTAGGTGAAGAATGGGTCTTCCTACTCCATGCTGTATGGCTTGCATTGGGGCAGGAGTGTTTTTGGGCAGTGCAGTTAGGATAGCGTTTCAATAGTACATGGATTGCTGTAGAGGAGTTATCAGGAAAAGGATGAGGCTGTTCGTTCCTCAGCAGTCTAGCTGTAGGTTGCATATTTCGGTGATAGCAGCGTTGTGGTGTGTGATAGATAGGTGGGGGTTATTGGTGAAACCTAGGGACTTGACTGTTGTGGAGGGAGATATGTGCTGTTTGTCAGTGGTGAGTTATTTGACCTGAGGGTGAGGTTGGGTTCGTGTCCAAGGGTGCATATGAGGAGGTATTCTGTTATGGATGGGATGAGTTTTTGAAAATGGGTGGCCATAGAGGTCGTGCTGGTGGAGAGACAGTGCCTGAGGGTGTGAAGGTCTGTGGGGTACGATATATAGAAGTATATTTGAAGGAATAAAGTTACTACAACTGAAAATAAACCTCAATCAGAAATGTTCATGTGGAACCTTTGCAGCTTCTGGACCCGATTTTCATGGTGTGAGTGAAGAGAACATTGATTGTCAAGCACGTTTACTGTGCATGAGTGATCCGCTTGCTGAAGACACTCAGTATCATTGGGTATTCCCCATCCATTTTGGGATGCAACAGGCAATTCAGTCAAAGTACAAGGATCAGGAGCTGCCAAGATCTTCAAGAGCACTTGGACATCCAACCGACACAGTGCAGTACAAAGCAGTTTTTTAAATCTGCAAATGGCTCAAGAAAAATGAGGCAGAGACTGTATCTTTACAGTTAGTACAGACAAAGAAGCACCATTCTAAACCAGCAGGCTATACGCCTTGTAATGCGACTTATTTACAAAAGATGCAAATTGATAATTAGGGAACAGAATACCAATTGCCTCTCGGAAGGCCAGAATGATGTGTTTAGCATCAGAAGTGTAGAGCCTACCATAATTTCCGACCACTACAGGTAAAAGATAATTGAAGATCCTTAAACATTGCGTATCCTGAGGCTGTGGGCAGAGTAATCCAAAATGAATTTAGGGCGTTGTAGGAACCCATGAATGAGTGTCCTTCTGAAGCAGAAATGTCATGCTTGGAGAAAAAACAGTAATATCTTTGTTTGATTTTGAAAAGATTGTTGGAGATCAGCATGTATCAAGTGGCATCAGCATATCGAGCACAGGTAACAAACCTGATATGTGGATGTCCAAAGGTCAGATCCTACAGCAAGCATCAAGAGGATAATCTGTCATAGGTCCAATCCCACAGGAAATTGGTGTTAAACTGAATTGAGACATTGGCTGAAGGCTTACAGTGGACAGGTTTTTCAGACTTGAGCCTCAGACGAGGGTTCAGTATTTCTTAGGATGAGGTGCAACGATTTTAATAGTCTACAATCACGGAACGTAGTGTTGATGGTGTTATATTGCATGGAGGGTTTTCTCAGTGGGTACGAATGTTCCACCACTGACGTCTGCAACACTTTCCATGGGATGGGAATAACTATGCATAATAGTGCTCAGCCCGAGAGACCACATATCCCCAGCCCTTAAAACTCTGAACTGGCTTCCAGTTGCCCGAAGGGTAACTTTCAAAACCTTATGCATTTCTCATCGAGCAGTGCATAAAACTGGACCTCAATATCTTCAAGACAAGCTAAAACCCTATCACCCTCCACGTACTCTAAGATCAAGCTCAGCTGGCCTGCTAGTCATACCTAAAACAAACTCAGTCAGGTTAGGCGGTTCATCATTCTCAGCCTTGGCCCCCATGCTGTGGAACGCACTCCCACCCCACATCCGCTTAGCTGAAGATCTAATGTCTTTCCGCAAACTACTGAAAACTTGGCTCTTCTCCTAAAAATCAACCCGTACGCAAACTAACCCAAACCTAGTATGAATAACGGCACCTCAATGACACCATCCCAACAAACTACTAGATCTTGAATAACAATAAGACAGATAACAATACAACATCAAGATCCAGGCGAGAAAGCGACAACTAATAACCTGCTAATGTAAACTAAAATGACAAATGGAATAAAACTACTTAAGTAGATCAAAGCAGTGAAGCGGATAAAAAGAATAAATCATACAAAAACAGTAATGAGCCTTTAATTGATGAAATGGATGTAATGCATGCAATATACAAATGAACAAAATGGACGAAATGAATAAAGAGAAGAGGATGGAAATATGGATACGAAAGCGTGTAATGAGTGCAACAGAAGAGATGTGTGCAACGGAAAGGAGGATTGCAACGGAAGGGATGAGAGCAACGGAAGAGATGAGAACAGATGAATGAGTTGAGGAGATGAATGTCGTGACCGGATGAGTGTATAGAACGTATGAGTATGTTGTGTGGACGAATGTGTTGACCGGATGGGGGTAGAACGGACAAATGCGTAGAGCAGAGGAATGTATAGAGCGGATGAGTGCGTAAGTGTTGAGGAGTGTGTAGAATGCTGGAGTGCATAGAGCAAACAAATGTGCAGTGGGGATGAGTGTAGAGCACACGAGTGTGTAGAGCAGATGAGTGCGTAAGTGTGGAGGAGTGTGTAGAACGCAGGCGTGCAGAGAGCAGACGAACGTGCAGAGGGAACGAGTGTAGAGCAGACGAATGTGTAGTGCAGTCGAGTGTGTAGGGCGGATGAGTGCGTAAGTGCGGAGGAGTGTGTAGAATGCAGAAATGCAATGAACAGATGAATGTACAGAGCGGATGAGTATATAGAACGGATGAGTGTATAGAGCGGATGTGTCGCTCGCTGTCGCGGCCATCGCCGTGACTGGCGATGTCTTCCGCGTTAGAGTTTGAGAGGACGCAGAGGAAGGTTACTTTAGTCCTTTTTCTGTGTTCGCGTTCCGCAGCTCCAAACGCGGGACGCAACGCTGCCGGGAGTATTTAAATCCCCGCCTCCTGGCAGGTCGTTGCGTTGCAACCCCCTCTGTTGTTTACTTTTCGACTCTGGGTCCTTTGCTCTTCCTCTGCATTTCGCTTTGGAACTACTCAGGGGTTTTTTTTTTCCCCGTGGTTACTCTTCTCCACCGCCTTCCCTGGGCGGCACTACTTGTGTCTTTTTCTCCGGCGGTCTCTCTCTCTCTCTCTCTCTCTCTCTCTCTCTCTCTCTCTCTCTCTCTCTCTCTCTCTCTCTCTCTTTCTCTCTTTCTCTCACCTGTTTTTCTTCCCTTGCTCTTTGAGTCCAGTCAGCGTGGGGTTTTCTCCCGGGCTCCTCCGTAGTGCTTTCCTGGAAGATTTCTACCTCCACTTCAGCCATTTCAGCTGCTGCCTTCTCCGCCTGCTCTCCAGGCCTACTGCTGCCGTTGGACTTGGACGCTTTGTGGCCACACCCTCATTATTGGAGATCCTTCGCTTCCTTCTTTCCTCTGTTTACAACTGGCCTTCAGAGACAAGACTTGACACCTCTTACCAGGGTTTTTTCTCCCCTTGCGGGTTTTTCCCTGTATTTTCTGGCTTGGTTCCGGAAAGGAGGTCACTGAGCCGCTGTTCTCACCCAGCGGCCACAGTGGCTTCTCTCCGTGGCAAGCCCACGCACCAGAAGAAGGAGAGAGACTACCTGGCACGTCGAGGCCTGCAAGATACCATTGACTCGGAAAGCTCAGGTGAGGAGAGCGTGTGTACAGGGAGAACTCAGCCAAGGGTACCGTTCAAGTCACAGATTGCAACGCCAAAGAGTATCACGATGTCAGCTGAGGAACAGGTCCAAGAGCTGTGGAAGGCTTTCCAGGCCATGTCCCAGGAGCTACAAGGGGTCAAGACTGAGAACTCTTTGCTTAAACAAATGGTTGCGGCTAGGGAACCGACTCCCTCGGAATTGCCACCCATGGCGCTGTCCTCTGGGAAATTTGATGGCTCCCCCAAGAAGGTGAAGGAGTTTCTTGAAGCATGCCTGGTTCATTTTACATTCAGACCCCGTACATTTGCTACAGATCAGGCCCGGGTGGGTTTCCTAATATCCAACATGACTGGAAACGCTCTGTCCTGGGCCACCCCATTGGTGACTAGTGGAAACGCCATTCTGCAGGACTATTCGGGGTTTCAGAATCTTCTCAAGCAGACCTTCGAACGACCCGAGCTCTCCTTTACAGCCTGCGAAGACCTGTTGGATGTCAGGCAAGGCTCGCTAGACGTTTTGTCATACATCTCCTCTTTCAAAACATTAGCAGCCGGAGCAGGATGGCCCGAGACAGCACAGTATGCCATTTTCAGAAGAGGACTGAAGGAGGAAATTAAAGACGAGCTGGCCAGATCTCCTCGTTCTCCTATTTATCAGATCTGCTTTCTGCTGCCTTTCATATAGAGTATCGCCTTCAAGAGAGACGAGTTGAACGTCGTAAGCAAAGAACTCCTGGCCATACCTCAGACCCCTCTGTAACCTTTCTCTCTGGTCGCTCTACTAACATTGTTACCGAAGAACCCATGCAGATCGGTGCCACCAGGGCGCCCTTGTCCGCAGCTGAAAGACGTCGCAGAAGAGAGAAAGGACTGTGTGCCTACTGCGGATCAGATCAACATCTTCTCAGAGACTGTACAGAACTGTCAAGCAAGAGGTCGGGAAACAACTACCCTCGGCGTCAGTAGGGACAAGCGACCGAGGGTCTTCGAGCAATCTTCATCGTCCCTATGTCTCTCTGTCAGTGACCTCCTCCGAATCTAAGGAGGACTCCAGGCTGATGGTCATTCCAGTACAACTCAACCTCGGACACCATCAGGTGGAAAGACTGGCTCTACTGGACTGTGGCGCGGCAGGGAACTTCGTCGCCACCCTGTGGGCAGACAAGGTGGGTCTCCGTTGGATCCCCCGGGCAGAAGGTCAGAAGGTGGAAGGTGTGGACGGTTCGCCTTTGTCCTCAGGTCCCATCACCCATACCACTGAACATCTCTCCTTGACGATCAACCAACATAAGGAAGTTTTGAGCTTTGATATTATCAGGGCTGCCCATTTCCCCATCATCTTGGGCATTACCTGGCTCCGTCGACATAATCCTCTGATTAACTGGACCGAGAATCAGATAAGTTTCAGTTCCCCGTATTGCGCAACCAACTGTTTTTCACTGGAAGGTCGAGCTGATCTTCAGCCAGTCAAGGTGTTTCCCAACAACCATGTGGGTATCCATGCTTTACCCAATTTCTGCTCTGGGTTTTCAGAGGTGTTTCAGGAGTGCCTCCATGCCAGACTTCCACCCCATCGGCCAGAAGACTGCACTATCGATCTGGAGCCCAATGCCTTGGTTCCATTCAGACGGATGTTTGCTCTCACCCAAACCGAGAGACAAGTTCTCCGGAGATACTTGGATACCAACATGGAAAATGGTCTCATCCAACCTTCAAAGTCTCCAGCAGGAGCTCCTTTGTTTTTCATTAAGAAAAGAGATTCCGCCGACCTTAGACCCTGCATCGACTACAGGGGCCTAAATACAGTGACAGTCTGTGACCGGTATCCTATGCCCCTAATCACGGACATTATTGAGGTGGTGCAAGGTGCTCGAGTCTTTACCAAACTGGATCTTCGCAACGGATTGCCAAGGGTGACGAATGGAAAACCGCATTTCCTACTCCTCTGGGCTTATTTGAGTATAAGGTTATGCCGTTCGGCAGGTATTCCAGAGGTTTATGGACCGAATGTTCTCTGACATGCTTTCCATCTCGGTCATCATCTATTTAGATGATATCTTGGTTTTTTCCCCTAACATGAGAGATCACATAGCACAAGTACGACGAGTTTTGGAGCGTCTTAAGGAGAACAATCTACTGGTCAAGGAGGAGAAGTGCAGATTCGCTGTACCTTCGGTACATTATCTGGGATATGTTCTATCAGAAGGAGGGATCGCCATGGATCCTGACAAGGTGCACGCTATTCTTGACTGGCCGGCCCCGACCTCTGTCCGAGAGGTCTAGAGGTTCTTGGGTCTTTCGAATTACTACAGGAGATTTATTCCAAACTTTTCGGAGGTGGTGTTTCCCATCACCCGCCTACTCAAGAAGACGGCCTATCCTTTTTCCTGGTCTACTGAGGCGGAAAGAAGTTTCTGTCATCTGAAAACCCTCTTCTGCTCTGCCCCGATTCTGCAGCATCCCAACCAAACACTTCCATTTATTCTGGAGACGGACGCCTCCGCTATAGCTGTCGGGGCGGTGTTGCTTCAGTCCTTCAACATGGTAGAGCATCCTGTCGCCTATCTCTCTAAGACTCTTTCTCCCAGCCAACTCAACTACTCAGTTCTGGAGAAGGAATTGTTGGCGATGAAATTGGCTTGTGAGGAATGGAGGCACCTTCTCATGGGTGCCCGTCATCGGTTCCTCATCCGCACCGACCATAAGAACCTAAAGGCTTTACAGGACATGGAATGTTCGAACTCCAGGCAGGCTAGATGGGCCTACCTGTTTTCGCAGTATGACTTCCAGATCACGTATATCCCTGGGTCTCTCAATCGTCTGGCTGACGCTTTGTCTCGCAAGGATTCCCACTTGGAAACGGTAGCTGTCAGGTCTGAGCCATTGTTCCACAGAAATCGGATCCTAGCCTCGGTGTGTTCTTTCCTTCAGGAGGTCAAGGCTGCGGTTGCACAAGAGGCTCCTCATATCTCTTTTTCCGCTGATTCCCCTTTTCAAATCAAGGACGGTTGGGTCTTCTACAAGAAGAGGTGGTATATCCCTGAAGGGTCGCTGCGCCGGAAAGTTCTTAAATGGTGTCACGACTCACTTCTAGGCGGACACAGAAGTGGAGATGGTACGTTGGAACTTGTCTCGAGATCGTTTCTTTGGCCCAACATCAGGAGAGACGTGTTCAACTACGTAAAGACCTGCCCAACTTGTGCCGGAGTCAAATATGCCTCAGGGAAGCCCCTAGGACTTCTCACCCAAGTGGAGATGCCGACTCGCCCGTGGGGACTCATCTCCACGGATTTCATAGTGGAAATTCCCGATTCTGAGTCATGCACATGTATCATGGTTACGGTGGACTCTCTAAGCAAGCTATCACATTTCTCTCCTCTTCCAGGACTCCCTTCTGCCACCAAGATGGCAGAAACATTTGCCCGAGATATCTTCAAGCTTCATGGCCTCCCCGACAAGATAATATCCGATCGAGGAAGCCAGTACATTTCCAAATTCTGGACGGCTTTATGTACTCGATTGGGAGTGGAAAGGGCCCTTTCCTCTGGGTTTCACCCACAGACGAACGGCCAAACGGAGCGACTCAACACAACCTTGGAGCAGTACTTGCGATGCTTTATTTCCCAGCAACAAGATAATTGGGTTTCTCTACTCCCTACTGCGGAATTAGCTTACAACAACTCCAGGCACACTGCCACAGGCGTATCCCCTTTTTTTTGTACCTACGGGGTACACCCGCGTCATTTAATGCCCGAGGTGCCCAGTTTCTCCAACTATCCAACTGCGGAAGAGGTGCTAAGAAATATCAAGGAGGCCAGGGACAGTGCAATGCTAAGTTTGGTGGATTGTAGACAGCGGAATAAGGTTGAAGCCGACAAACATCGCAGGGAAGCACCTTCATGGAAACCTGGGGACAAGGTGTGGTTGTCCACCAGATTCCTTCCCAGATGGACAAAACCTTCTAAACTGTCTCCACGTTTCTTGGGACCTTTCCCCATTCTCTCCAAGGTCAATCCTGTGGCCTGTCGTCTACAACTCTCTCCATCTCTCAAACGCATACACCCTGTCTTTCACACCTCTCTTCTTAAACCCTACTATTCAGATCCACATCGCCGGCCTCTCAACCGGAATCTTCCTGTCACTGCTGCCGATCAGGAGGAATACAAAGTTTCTGCCATTCGTGATTCTAGATTCCTTCGTGGTAGGTTGGAATACCTCCTGTCCTGGAAGGGCTACCCGGTATCGGAGGATTCCTGGGAGCCAGCTTCCCAAATACATGCCCCTCAGCTGTTGGCCAGGTTTCATTGCTTGCACCCGGGTAAGCCTGGGTGGTTGCACTCTAGGGGGTGGCATACTGTCGCTCGCTGTCGCGGCCATCGCCGTGACTGGCGATGTCTTCCGCGTTGGAGTTTGAGAGGACGCAGAGGAAGGTTACTTTAGTCCTTTTTCTTCGTTCGCGTTACGCAGCTCCAAACGTGGGACGCAACGCTGCCGGGAGTATTTAAATCCCCGCCTCCCGGCAGGTCGTTGCGTTGCAAACCCCTCTGTTGTTTACTTTTCGACTCTGGGTCCGTCGCTCTTCCTCTGCATTTCGCTTTGGAACTACTCAGGGTTTTTTTTTTCTTTTTTCCCCGTGGTTACTCTTCTCCACCGCCTTCCCTGGGCGGCACTACTTGTGTCTTTTTCTCCGGCGGTCTCTCTCTCTCTCTCTCTCTCTCTCTCTCTCTCTCTCTCTCTTTCTCTCACCTGTTTTTCTTCCCTTGCTCTTTGAGTCCAGTCAGCGTGGGGTTTTCTCCCGGGCTCCTCCGCAGTGCTTTCCTGGAAGATTTCTACCTCCACTTCAGCCATTTCAGCTGCTGCCTTCTCCGCCTGCTCTCCAGGCCTACTGCTGCCGTTGGACTTGGACGCTTTGTGGCCACACCCTCATTATTGGAGATCCTTCGCTTCCTTCTTTCCTCTGTTTACAACTGGCCTTCAGAGACAAGACTTGACACCTCTTACCAGGGTTTTTTCTCCCCTTGCGGGTTTTTCCCTGTATTTTCTGGCTTGGTTCCGGAAAGGAGGTCACTGAGCCGCTGTTCTCACCCAGCGGCCACAGTGGCTTCTCTCCGTGACAAGCCCACGCACCAGAAGAAGGAGAGAGACTACCTGGCACGTCGAGGCCTGCAAGATACCATTGACTCGGAAAGCTCAGGTGAGGAGAGCGTGTGTACAGGGAGAACTCAGCCAAGGGTACCGTTCAAGTCACAGGATGAGTGTATAGAGCGGGATAGGTGCGCAGAGCGGAAGAATGCACAGAGCAGGAGAGTGCGCAGAGGGGAAGAGTGTGTAGAACAGAGGACTGTGTAAAAACAATGGAATGTGTAGAGTGGATGAATGCGTAGAACGGACTAGTGAATAGAGCAGATGAGTGAATGGAGCAGATGAGTGAGTAAGAGCGAATGAGTGCGTGAGAACGGAAGGTGCATGCGAGCGGTAGGGTACATGAGAGCACGTGAGTGTGTAGAGCAGGTGAGTGCGTAGAGCGAGTGAGTGCGGAAAGCGACTGAGTGCGTAGAGCGAGTGAGTGCATAGAGCGAGTGAGTGCGTAGAGCGGGTGAGTGCGTAGAGTGGGTGAGTGCATTGTGTGGGTGAATGTGTAGAGCGCAAGAGGACATAAAGCAGATGACTGCCACGAGTGGACGAGTGCATAGAGCAGACGAGTGCGTAGGGTGGATGAGTACGTAGGGCGGATGAGTGCGTAGGGTGGATGAGTGCGTAGAACAGATGAGTGCATAGAGCAGATGAGTGCTTAGAACGGACGAGTGCCTAGAGCGGATGACTGCTTAGAACGGACGAGTGCCTAAAACAGATGAGTACGTAGAGCGCATGAATGCGTAGCGCGGATGACTACGTTTAACCATTGAGTGCCTTGAGTGGACGAAACGGGTGAAGTTTGTGATTGCAATGGGTGACGTATGTAGATAGAACAAGTGATGTATGTGGATGGAACAGGTGACGTATGTTGTTGGGACGGGCGATGTATGTGGATAAGAACCAGTGACATATGTAAATGGAGCGATTGACATATGTGAATGAAACGGATGAAATATGTGGATGAAAGGGGTGAAATATGTGGATGGATCGGATTAAGTACGTGGTAACGATGAAATACGCAGATCAAGTGCATAAAACAACTTTGAAATACTCTGGACGGATTGGAGTGCGTGGAACGGATTGGAGTGCGTGGAACGGATTAGAGTGTGTGGAGCGGACTGGAGTACATGGAACTGATTGGAGTGCGTAGGAGCGGACATGAGTGCTAGGAGCGGACTGGAGTGCATAGAGCGGAATAGAGTGCATAGAATTGTGCAACTCCCATGGAAAGGTTTGGAATGCATAGAATGTCTGAAGAGCATGTAACCCACCATATCACATCACCACGCTTACTCTCTTCTTTACACCACCAGTCAACTAGAACACAGTGATACTATGACACCATTCGGTATAACTGTTCTCATACCAACATCTGCTTCTCATACTGTCCATCAATCTAACTAAACACTGCTGGTTACTCAACCCCAGCCAGGCGTTCTCCTCAGGCCTAACGCAGCCACAATCGGTCTGGATAAATCCTGCCAGAACGAACACATACTCTTGATCTCTCAACCACCACACCTACCGCTAAGAAGCAGCCATTACACAAGTACCACACCAGCTGCACACATATCCGGTGCTCACACGCACCTTTTGACTCTCTTTACTCTCTCAACTGACCTGAACTTCGGTTCCCGAGTGCGTTCAACCTACCAGCGCCTTCAGACCATACCAATGGTATATAAGGCACTATATAAATGCAAAGTAACATAACATAACATAATACAAGAACATAATGATGATAGGTTATTTATAACGTGCTTAATACCCAGAGGTTTCTAAGCGCGGACACAGGGATCAAACCCGTGTTGCTCTGTGTCATCTTGCTTCAAAGGCGAGCACGTTGCCCCTGAGCTATCCTCCCATCACAGTGAGGTCTACATTTGTAAATGATAAGCAAGTACTTTCAGAAATCCTGTACCTACAGTGGATATTTCCTTGAAGGTGTATGCCTCCTTTTGTTGAATTCAAATAAAATGTTAAACGTACCACTAGCAATGTGGTCAGGGTTCAGGGAGAATACAATTCTGGGGCTGCACCCTGGAGCAGTAACTACTCACTTACTTTCAATAATTGACATATATCCAGCAGCGGATAGCTGTGTGTGCATAAGTGGCAGCCTGCCAATATGGGTGGGGGGTCGCTGCGCCCTCACCTGGGTGACAGACTGAAGGCAGAGCAGTCCCCTATGTTCTTTATTTGCACAGGGAACTTTGCTGCCTAACTCTGAGCAAGGAGGTTTGTCCTGGTACACAAGGGTAACTCAAACATGATACGTGCTATTCGCTGGTTAGACTGGCCTACAGCACTTAAAAGCACTTCTCTTGCTTGCTTTACCCTTGATGCCAAAAAATAATCCCATGCATATTAAGAGGTATATGCAGAGTGGCACTGGTAGTGTCAATCTACATACACTTTCTTAATGTGGCATGGCCTTTTTTCTTCGCATCAAGGGTAAAGCAATTGTAAGGGTTACTACATGGCTAGACTGGCTTACATTAGTAGTGCCAGTCTGCATTTACTTTTGGCATATGGTGCAATGTGCATTTACCTTCTTACTGTAATACAGCATTTGCTACTTTTTACTTGATATCAAGGATAAAGAAAACATGACGAGTGTTATTACATGACTAGACTGGCATACATTGGTGGCTTCTGTCTAGGCTTATAGTCTGTGAGTTGTGAAATTTCTGTTCTTTGCATGAAGGTTAAAAGCAAACATATGTGTCATTACTTGGTACACTGGCTTATCTTGGTATCGCCAGTCTGGATATACTTAATTTCAGTGGCATGGCATTTTTACTGGCTGGGAGTCCTTATATGGTAATACTGGCATACATTGGTGGAGCATGCATGGACATGTAAGGCAGGCCAGGATGAAAATGGTTATATAGTGGCATTGTGTGGGCAAAAGCCTCAGGAAAACGTGTTGGAAAATGGTCCTGTGCACTGTTAGTGATTTGCATCTATTGGGTTTTTTCATGTGCTACCATGAGACATTGATTGCAAACTGTGTGGCGTTTTATTCAATTTTTCACAGAAAGTGCTGTAAAATGCATCATTTTTTCCCATTATTTAAAAGATTTTTGTGGGGGTCAGAAACCACCCCGAACTCCCCTTGTTTGGTCTGGGCTCTCTCGTGCGCTCAGTTACACCTGCATATTAGGCACATACGTTTGCACCACTTCAGTTTAAAAACCAACAGGAACCACAGGTGTGCATTATGCTTCAGTTTAACTGCACAAAAGCAGAACGATTTGAAGTGGATGTCCAAGTCATGTCTTTTGATCAATAATCATGGATTTGTGGAACCTGAGGAATTCCCCAATCACATTATCCATCTTTGGGGCTTCCATATGTTGACAAAGTTTTTAGGAACCATGGAAGCACTTATGAGTGATCCAAGCATTGAAGAAACCATGAAAGTTGTATATGCTCTTGTACCCATAGGCCCTTTCAGAGAGGTAGCGCTATATGGGATGGTTGGGGATGCAGAATTTACTCTTACACCAATAATAAAACCAACTCAGGTAGTTGGCAAACTTTAGCTGTTTTATTAACAAATATCTAAAACTGGGAGTACAGCGAACATCAACGGACGTTCGCTCAAGTCTTTCAATGTTTTACATGAAAAAACACAGTTATATAGTAAAAGCTTGTCATCATTGATGTCATACTATGTGGCAAATAAGAAAACCTAAGTTGGATTGTGGCTGGTCTATACATCTAGGTATACCTTCTATGGGGGATAGTATTGTGCTTGGATCTCTGAGGTCACTTGGACAACTATGCCCACCCCTAGTGCAAGTCATCTTCAGGGACATGAAATACACATTTCATTGGCTTTCAAACTACAGGGCTCTTTGCCATGTGGCCCTCTATGATTGTTTGGCACGTTTGTACCCTTCGGGAATATTCCACTCGCTAGCAGCATGAAAGCTGGTACCCCAGGTGCTGGTGGGTTGGACTTGACCATGCCTCCCCATCCAATTAGCCCATCATCCATCATCACTCCTACTGCAAAGTATCACTGCGCCTAAGAATAGAAGGGAGTGTAAGCATGGTCTTATCTTCAAGTCTCGATGTAGCTTGCCCAAAGTCTATTTTCATCTAGACCATGTGACGGGAGACCGTGTTTGAGCTCTTTCTTTAATTTTTAACACTATTAAATGAATAAATCCTGCTCCTAGTATTTTTCCATGACACCTTAACAGGAGCTCGCCTCGCTTCTCACGTTCATTGTATCTTCTGGAATAGATAACCAGTTTATTGTCTGCCCCAACCCTTGACACTGGGCCAGACAAGCTTTCTCAATTCTTCCCTCATGGTCAGCTGTTTTCTTCTACTGCGCCACACTTTCAGCCCTTCTGTTCATCTGGTCTTAGTTTGCTAAAACACGACGTGGAACATCCAGATTCTATGCATATATATATATTGGCAGCACCGCCTGCAGTCTATTCACTACGTATAGCCAGCCTTCATGATTACTTAGTCCACTTGCGTTTCAGCATCTGTACAATTATAGAACGGCTTGCATTTTCTTCAGTGCTCTCCGCACATGCAATCTTCATTCTGCACATTAAATGTTACTCGATTCTTTACTTCGCCATCAGATTCTATAAGGTCTATCCACCTTCTTCATTGTCATCTCTTCTGGGTGCACCATTTCTGCTTCATGTGACGTCAGCAGTCTTCTCTTTCATTCATCTTCACACTTCTGGGATTTCCCCTAGGAGGCCGTCCGCTCTCCGAGGATACATGAAGAAAGTTTTTCTCAACGGATACCTTGTTTCACAGGCTTTTCGAGTTATGGGTATCATTACTGGTGTTTTGCATGTCGCAATTTCCAGTTCCCTACATATAGGCAAAACAGGGGTGGGACTTCCGGTAGAAGCACTCTGCTCTTCCTCTACACTCCAAACCCGATTCCTTACATTCTCATCTGGCAAAACATACATTCTACACAAGTGCACACATCTTTACGGCTTTGCAAGCTATGATTGTTGTAAATATTATGGATCATAAATTGCCTGTATGGGAATCAGAAAGCACAAAGGAGAAGGTAGACAAATGGATAATGGAGTTGCATGACAGGATTTTAACACCTTAACCTGGTTGATTGAGGATATGACAGGATTCGAAGTCACTGGGGTTGAGGCAATATCATTGCACGTTTTTGTTGGTCTGGCACGAACAAAAACATTTAAAATAATTATGTTCTCTGCAAAGATGGTTGAACTACGAACACTTTGACGTACATACCCGAGGATGGTGGGCATTGAGAAAGTTTATGTTTCAGAAGAATGCCAATGATGCCCTTGAACAGCATGCCAGTTGTGGGTAGACCAGTTAAGCCCAGTGTGCAAGAGTCTATCTACAATGAATGATCGAAACGTCACAGAATGATCCATATTGTCTGCTCCAAGTTCACAGAGTCTAATTCATATTGAGAGGGCATGAAAGATTGTGAGCTGGTGTTCGGACAGGCATGTTTATCGACCACTTGCTTATGAAATCTATAGCAAGTCGATCAGGATTAATGCATGGAGAAGTCATGATGGAAATCCAATGAGCTTCCTGCATCTTATCCCATCATGTGTGTAGTGTGAGTATGTTAGCCCTCAACAACCTTAGCCGAATGACCAGCATCAGTGATGAGCAGCACATTGATCGCTTAGAGACCAGGATGCCTAAAGAGTTTCAGGAAACGACATGGGTCTTTCAGTTCCTGTAAGCTTATAATTCATTCAGCCAGCATTGTATTCACCTATGCAACATATTCACCGGACACAACGTAGGATCATGACAGTATCAGTTGGAGAATACATGACAATCTTCAAAGATGTAAACATGAAAAAAGTAATCAAAAGCTGTCAAAATGAGCAGCTGCAAATGCCATCGTCATCAGAGGTTTCACTAAACACAGACTCCCAGATATCGCAAGAGGATTGTACTGAGTGTCTACTACGCCTTTGCTCCCTGGTTTCCCACGGCAATTCGGCCCCTTGGTGTATCACCGCAATTTTGACTGTACTCTGATTTGGTTCTGAAATGTTCCGGGGTCATTTTGGCCCCAGGATCTCACAATGTTTTGCGCTAAACAGTAATCATGCTCCCGGGTGTAGCAGAGCAATTCTGTCTCTAAGTGACATGTCATCATGCGTGATATACTGCATTCTCGCAGGTGTCGCACAGTATGTTTGCCTCTAGTGGCTCTCTGTAATTTATGTTATACTTTGATTTTTCTCCAAGGAGTTCTACATTAATTCATCCACCAAATAGCGTCCCAATATCATTTATGATATGCTGCTGGTTTGCTCCCAGGTGTAAGCAGGAAGTGGAATGGATTCGACAAAAATGCTAAACACCAGAATGTAGCAAACTGGGTGTATAACATATCTTTACACACCATGTGCGGTGGGATTGTAAGGTACAGAAAATATGATTCAGGAGGGCTCTCTCTCTCATATCAAATCTGAAAAAATGCTCTCAGAAAATTTCCTGAGTTTTCCAGGTTTCAGTCACAGTCTTTAGGGTTGAAGTGTCCTCACACATCTTTTTGATATTCCTGCTTTCTTGACCTTCACTGTTGCTCGTCTTGGGTGCGGGCAACTCCAACCCCCTTCACACTGTTCCCGCCCTCTAGCTTGTTCCTTCTGCCTTCCCACACTCTTGCCTCTAGCTCCTTCTCTCCCTCTTCACGTTCTCCTCTCGAACCATCTCCAAATCCTCTCGAACATCATCAAATGCACTCCTCCAGCTCCTTCCATAAACACGCACAGTCTTCTGACCTGCCTCACGGTTTAACTACGGCCCTTTGACCCCGGACACAGGCACAGCTCTGCCTTTCGGGACTCAGGCAAGTTCAGCTTCATGTTGTGTTATATGAGCTTGTATAGCGCTGATGGCCCAAACGCATTATAGTGCTGCAGGAGGTAAACATACAACTGCTTAGAAAGGAGATTGCAAAAGCACTCCACAATTTAAATTGAAGTGAATCCCGTAAAAATATGTTTTTCAGTATTTAATGAAACAGATCCAAATTCGTCTGTGTTCGCGCTTTCAGAGTGAGGCCATTCAAGATGCAGGGTCCCTAGATTTAGAAGGCTCTACCCCCAGATCATTTTAGGTTATATCTTGGTGTCGCCACTATGTGGAATTCAGAAGACCTCAATGCCGTTTGGAGCCTACGGTGAAATGTTGGTTGTCAGGTAAGAAAGGTGTCTGAAAATGACACTTTTGGATAAGTATGGCAATCTTGAAGTTGATTTGAGCCTGAACCAGGAGCCAGTGCAATCTATGTAAGGTTGGGTTATATGAGATGAATTAGGCCTTAGGGCCAGCCAATAGGTGCCCAAAAGCAAACTTCGTGGTCATGAGTGAAGCAAGAGCCTTTAAGGAGGGCTTAGGGCAACTATAGTCCATGAATCCCACCCACTGAGGACCATAGGCTATTATCACCTGTTCTCGGAGGGGTGAGATTCGAGTACAGAGTAAAAAAAAAAGGAAAGCCAGAGGCAGGGGAGAGGTGTGTGGTGCTCGGTTGTTATGAAGACTTGGCTGCCTTAGGAGGAGAGGGTAAAAGCAGTGTGCTAGTGCCAGAGAGGCTGATGTGGAGGCAGCCAATAGAGCAGACCGTGAGCTGGCGAGGTTGTTCCTGACAGAGCAGGAAGAAAGTGGGAGGAACAGCAGCAAGCCACAACAATGGGATTTTCTGGTTGGGTTGACAGGGCAGGAAAGACAATTCAGAGCAACTATAGGCGTATAGTGGCTAGAATTTGCTAAGACATCTCTTTGCTGATTGGCTAAGCCAATTGTAATGTATGTTCCAGGATGCTAATATGAGATATTAGCACCCGGGGCGGCATGAGCAACCAATCAGATTGCTTGGAACGCAGGCTGATTCTAATGATCTAAGCCTGCATTCCGAGCCACCTGCTTACCTGACCCACACCGCCATATTCCCCCACACACCCATGCCTAAATATACTGCTGTCCTTCCCCCAGCAGGTAAGCACCTGCTTTCTTCTGCAGCAGCAAACGCTGGCAACGGGATGTATGTTGCTGTTCGTGGTTCCTGGCCGCCATGGAAATGAAAGAGGGGCTCCATATGGAGCCTTCATTCCTATTCGATGGCAGCCATTTTAGTGAAGTATTTTGATTCAATGAGCGGGATGCTGCGAGGTACCCCATTCATTGAATCAAAATGCAATGCTCTCAGCACCCTGGGCTACCAGCTTGGCAATCCAGGATGCTAACAACGTTCATACCCTCTCCGGCATGCCGGATAAGATGTAATCATCCTGGGAACCCTCGTTAAATACCCTTGCTATGCTTGGGCCTTTATCTCAGGCTCCTGGCCGATAACACCCGATCCGACCCGCGGGATCGGGAATGAACGCTTAATTAGCCTCATTCTGAGCAATGTGGCTTTGAATTATTTGTACTCTCATTACTTGTTTTTGAGTTCAACTGATGTATAAGACATTGCAATAAATCAGTTATGTTACTAATATGGCACTTACAATATAGCCAAGGTAGAATTCAGGATGATAAGGCCATGGGAAAGGCTTTTGGTATCGGCGGGACAAAATAAATGCAGGGATTTTTGGTTCCTGGTATCTAGGAACATGATCGAGCTAGATCTGGGCAGACAGGAGTTTCCGGAACAACACATTAGGGAGGCCACCTGGCTGGACCACTTCCGATCTTTCTATTCTAGCAGGATGACAGGTAATGTAGATATGACCAGTGTGTTATGGGGACTTTTAAAACATTGGATTTGTTTGCCATGCCGGAGGTACTTTTTGTACTATTGAGGCAAAGGCCGTTAATATCCCCATGGCTGGACGGGGTACGAAACAACATCTTTCTGAGTCCTATGGATGTGTGGATTCCTGCCATGACGCAATCTTTCGATGATCTTATAGTTAGAGAATACTTTCTCCCAAATTGGTGCAGGGGCATTACAGTCCCTATGTCAAAAAAAGGCAATTTAGCAGATTCATGTGCTCATTGTCGGTGACGCTTTAGACATAACATTAAAGCTATTTGTCAGACTATTACTAAAAAGACTTTAGGTATGGGTTGTGGAAAATAACATTTAGTCAGATACCCAACTGCTGCCCTTTTTCAAGGTTTAAATGTGTTCCTGATTCTTGCCAAGTACGCCAAGACCATGGGGGTTCCCATCTTCATGGGTTCATCCTTTGACCACGTGGATAGGAACCTCCTGTGGAAAACGGTGCAAGATTTGGGCATACCAGACTCTCCTCTACGTGCCATTGTGGCCCTCCACGAAGATACTAGGGTGAGGTGCGTTTTGGCACAGGTGGTGAGCTAAGCGAGGAAATCCAGGTGAGAAAAGGGGGCCACCAAGGGTGCGACCTGGCTCCTCTATAATTTAATTTACATACAAACTCCCTTGAAGGGTTTTTGCTCATCCTGATGTTCCAAGATGTATGAGGAGAAGATCCCCGGTACTCAGCTATGCAGATGATGTTGTTTTAATTGCAATCACTTCCAGATCATTGGTACCGGAGTATATGTCAGAGAGGAACCTAAATGTAAATGCAAAGAAATGCAAGATATTCTGTGCTCCCAGGAGACCAAAGTCTGTGCAGAGGATTTTTCTGAACGGGCAGTTGATCGAGGTCTGTACGAGATTTGATTACCTCGTCCTGAGATTTTATAACTAACCTGGGATGACCATTTATCCAAACTGGGGATAAAAATGCGACAGATCATAGGTGGAATGTCCAGGTTTGCTAAGAATTTGGGGCACTCCTTGCCAGCCCATTTGCGGGTGGCTGTATGGCCGGCCTCCTGATCCCCATTCTCCCCATAGGGCAGAATGGGGGTGGGGAGCATGGTTGCACCGGCACCGTTCATAACGGTGCTGGTGCAATCATGAGTTCTGCTCGCGGGTGCCGGTATGCACGCCTGGTCAGACCAGGCCTGCAGTCCGGCACCTGCGAGCAGAACTCGTAGTGTGGTGGAGAGGTAACAAGGGCGCCGGTAGCACTACCGGCACGTTGTTGCCTTTCTGCCACACTCACATTGAGGCCCACTGTCCTGTCTTTGCCTACAGGTTTTTTGTAACTCTCTTTTAAGTTACATTGATATTGCTCACTGCTGGAAGCTAAACTCCTGGGGAAAGGCTGTGTTACTTCACCATTGTTGTGCTGCCTATTTCTGTGCTACATTAAGGCTTTTGGCTGTGCTATGTTACGAACTGTGAAATACAACTTCTACATAAGGCCATGACTGCTGCATTCTAGTGGGAACTCATGAGGGAAAGTCTGAGAATGGTTTCTTACAATTTTTTTATTTTCTTATCCATGTTAAGCATTCAGCTTCAAATGAAGTAATGGTGATTATGTCTTAAACAGTTGCTTATGGATTTTTCTATCTACGGCAATATGATGTATGATGGTGGACTATTTACAAAGCACAGGATTATGTCTTATTTGTAATATCTTAAATAAGGAAGCACCTAGAAATATGAGTTTTTCCATATATCTAATGTTTTTTTTAATCTTAAATTATGTTTGATATTTGTATTCATTTATTCTGTCTTTTTCTTCTTTTGATCTGCTTTGATATTTGAAATATTAATGTTTATGCATTCAAAATATTTGTAAACGTGTGTAAAGTTTAATTATAAACTGTATCACATTATTAATAACATGAATAATGTGTGTGTGTTTCATTACAGACCTGCCTAATATTGTATGCTCAGAAATGGGGGAGGATTCTCTCAGAGAGAGAAAGGCTCACTAAATCTGGACTTCTTATGTAATGTGTTTAGCTAATGCAAACTGGCAGTACTCCTGTATTCTATCATTCTGAAAACCTCTTCTATACTTCTTAAGCTGATGCAAATGATTACGAGTTTATGTTAAAAGTACATGGGGCTTTCCTAAAAAAAGGTGTTTGCCAGGCTGTGTTAGGCCTAAGTGCAAAGCTTTACCCTAAATGGGCTTCTTTGCTTCATGGCTGTGTGTGTATTTTGGCCTAATTGGAGCATGAATTCTGATGCTTCACAGTGCCTTTCTCAATTTTTATGTTCTTTCAGGTCTGGACTGCTGAATAAATGTGCCTATATTTTTCTACTGTCCGACTGAGGCTTCATCTTAATTTTTATTCTGGCACATAAGCGAGCAGAGGTTGAGCCAGTGGAGGAAACCTTTTCATGCTCTAACTTACTCTAGCCGGGCCGCTAACTGGGGCTGGAAATCAAAAATGAGTGTAAAGTGACCTGGGAAGTCAGGTTTGACTTCTTTGTTGCCAATTTCAACTTTCTTACTTCCTGCACCTCCCAAAGTGAAATCCCTTACTTCCTCTGAGGTAGATGACCTGCACTCTCCCATAGTTCTGAACCTTTTTGTTTTCTGAGGGTGAGTGAAAAGTCCTGATTTTGTATTTGGCGGGTGAGAGCCCTTTGAAGTGAACGGGCATATAGGGGGCTAGGCGGGTGAGTGAACTGTTAACTGAATGGGTGACACCCACCAAAACCGTGTGAGTCGAGACATATGCGCTCTCCCTGTTCTTCCCAAATAGCTTACTCAGGTATAGCAGGGCTCTGTAGATGAAAAGGGGATTTCACCACTTTGGGACATTTCACAGCTTAGGTATATTTTATCCATACTGGATTGTAAAACCCATGGCCTGCTGTCCATCATAGGCTCTTTTTAAGGGCCAGGACCATAGATGGAGCTCATGTAAAAAGCCCCCGCCTTATGACTGGGGTGTGGTGGGCCTGGTCAGGAGATCCTTTCCCTGCCACCTTGGGGCTAGCATCCCATCACGAATTATGGCACCATACACGGTTGGCCATCCCAAACATTACCCAAAGGCATAGGATGGGGACTTTATCACATGTCAACAATAGTTTGTATTACACTGTGGTTTTTATTCCAGGTGTCCACACTAGTTCAGCCTTCTGATGTCCCACTGTAATCGGCACCATACTGCAATGTTATTCCCTGGTGTTACATAATAATTCTGCCCCTTGGTGTCCCTCGGCAATTTTTGCTGTGCTGTAATTCTGATCAATGCTTTACCATGGGACTTCCACCCCTTGGTGTCCCAGCATAACTTGGGTTATACTGCAACTGTGTTCACTGGTTTCCCACAGGACGTCAACCACTTGGTGTGCTGCCATGGTTAGTGCTATGTTGTGATTCTGCCCCCTGATGTTCCACCGTAATTTGCACTAGGATCTTGCTCCCTGGTGAACTTTGCTCTATGCTCTGGTTTTGCTCCCAGGTGTTGCACAATCATTTTGTCCTTGGTACCCCGCTGTAATTTGTGCCATATTGTGATTTTTCTCCATGCTGCCCATATTAATTCTGCCCCCCTCCCGAGTGTCTCATTGCAATGTGTGCCATATTATGATTCTGCACCCTAGTGCCCCACCATATTCTGTGCTATACTGTGGTTTTGCTCCCAGGTCTTCCAGTCATTTTGCCTTTGGTGTTCCACTGTAATTTGTGACACACTGTGATTTTTCCCCATGCTGCCCATATTCATTTTGCCCCCCAGTGTCCAATTGTAATGAGTGCCATATTGTGATTTTGCACCCTAATGGCCTACCTTAATCTCTGCTATACTTTGGTTTTGATCCCAGTGTTCCACTGTTATCGGTGCCATATTGTGATTTTTCTCCATGCTGCTCATATTTATTCTGCCCTCCCCAGTGTCCCATTGTGATTTGTGCCATATTATTATTTTTCACTCTAGTGCCCCATCACAATCTGTGCTATACTGTGGTTTTGCTCCCAGGTGTTCCAAAGTAATTTTGCCTTTCGAGTTCCACTGTAATTTGTGGCACATTGTGATTTTTCTCCATGCTGCCCATATTAATTCTGCCCCTCCTACCCGAGTGTCCCTTGTAATTTGTGCCATATTATGATTTTGCTCCCTAGTGCCACACCATAATCTGTGCTGTACTTTGGGTTTTCTACCTTGTGTCACACAGTAATTCTACCCTTGGTACCCCACAGTAATTTCTGCCATCCTATATTTGTGTCCCCCTGGTTACCATTGAAATGTGTAACGCAACTGTGATCTGCCAGATGGTGCCCAATGCAGTTAGTGTCTTAATGCAATTTGCTCCCTGGTGATTATTGTAATTTGCGTCACTGGCTCTGAGATTTTACACCTTGACCTCAGAACATGCTGAGTAGTTCCTAGGGACCCCACCAAGATTCAGCACTCTCTAGAATCCCTAGTCTAAACGTCCCTCTGTGATTATTCTCAGCCATGCTCTACTTGGTACCCACTGCTGCACGCTCCCTTTGTTCCACCAGACTTTACTCTTCTCCACGTCCAGTGCTGCACACTATCCAACACCAAAAATACTAGCCCAAGCAAGCGTGACTCAAAATCTCTTGTGACAAGGCCAGTACTCTGACCTTGTGAAGAGAGGATGGCAACTTCTCTCAGACTGGTGTGAAAGGCCTACCAGGGAGACATCCAAAGCCAATCCTACCTCTGAGAAGGGCGGTGGCTGTTGAGGTGGTCCCAATTCCTGCCCTCCCTTGTGCCAGTTTGTTCATGGGCAATACACCTTTGTCTCACGCCATGCCACTTAAGCAAGATTCCTGCCAGTGTGTTTGTGTTTTTTCCAGGAACAGCTTAGCAGACCTGGGCAGCCTCCAGAACCAGCAGAGGGAGGGCTGCATCCAAGGCAGCAAGCTGTCACCACACCGAAGCCAGAGAGCAAAACCCTCGGGCGGATCCCACAGACCCTCATACTACGCCTGAAGCAGAGGCAACACATGCAGGTCTGAAACTAAAGCCCCAGACCAGCAGGGAATTAACAAGGGGGTGCAGACTCCGAAACAGATTGCTCTTCCCTCGGGGGAACTTAGACCAAGCCCCCCTAACACGAACTTGGACTCTGAAAAACGCACGCTGCCATCACTATTACACGGTGGGTCCACATAGAGAAAAGGACAGGGCTTAACCCGCAAATTAACATCTTTGCTGATAGTGACACCTTCCTGGTGTCCCACAGTAATTGAGCCCCCTGGTGTCCCACAGTAATTTGCGCTATGCTATGATATAGCTCCCTGCTACATGCAATCTAAGTGTCTGTCTATTTTGAGGGGCCCTGCTTTGCCTTTATGAGCCTCTGATTGGGTGGAATGCCAGGAGTACTACACTTCATTTTTCAGACGCCCACCCTCCTGGCATTTTGTGTAATGCCACTGAACTTGCCCTAACCATGCCTCAGTTCTCCTACTTGCCAAAATCGGCAACTTTTAGAGGTTTATGGAAAGAAAACTACTCATATTACACTCTATAAAAACATTGAATACAATGACACCTCTGAGATTTAAAATAAAATGGAGGGTCTGTACCCAAAAACGTAATACCATACTGGCATTTCCCACAACATGACCTCAGGGCTTTCAATTGTTTTTTTAATCCACCCACCCCCAAATGTGCATCCTCTTCACCCCACCAAGTACCAGTACAGTGTCCCTTTCCGCTGTTTGATAACAATGACAGTCTGCCAACTGCCTGCTTCAAGTTCAATGTATTTTTTGCAGTGTTTCACATTTGACCCTGGCCCCGCTGCAAGGCACACACGATTTTAGTGAACCTCCTTCACTCCACTTCCACTGCAATACTCACCTGTAGAATGCACGTCGTAAAATGTGCTTGCACTTCCGGTCCCCAAGCTCACGCAGCATTGGGCGGTGCAGCTTGGTCAGGCCAACATGCATACTAGCAGGCGAAGGTCAGAGGACTCAGAAAGGCATTTTGGGCCATGGCATCCTTGATTCACAACCTCTCCAAAAATGGGTGAGCAGATAGGCGGGACATAATGGTCATTAATCATTAACTCGGTGTTGATGTTGAAAGTAGGGGGAATTTTGCGGATCCGAGTTCAGCAAAAGGCACACAATGCTTCACACAGAAGATGACAAACCTGCCAGGAAACACCAGCAAACACCTCACACACCAAGCGCTTGGGCAGTGGACATGAAAGAAAGGACACTGCTTAGTTTCAGCCAACCATGCACCCCACATGTCAGAAAGCACCAGAAGCCACTGTGCATTGATTCAACTTCTCCGAGGCTCACAGAATGTGGGGCTCCGCATGAGGAACTGAATCTAATGCCTTACGCACTTTGCTTAGTTCTGAATCCCATTGGTCCTTTGGGAGGCTAAACCACCTATCAGACAGCACGCAAAGCAGCACCTTCACTTTTATCAGACAGCACGCAAAGCAGCACCTTCACTTGTTCGGTCCTTTGGGAGGCTAACCCACCTATCAGACAGCACGCAAAGCAGCACCTTCACTTTTATCAGACAGCACGCAAAGCAGCACCTTCACTTGTTCGGTCCTTTGGGAGGCTAACCCACCTATCAGACAGCACGCAAAGCAGCACCTTCACTTTTATCAGACAGCACGCAAAGCAGCACCTTCACTTGTTCGGTCCTTTGGGAGGGTAAACCACCTGTCAGACAGCACGCAAAGCACCACGTTCACTTGCTCGGTCCTTTGGGAGGGTAAACCACCTGTCAGACAGCACGCAAAGCACCACCTTCACTTGCTCGGTCCTTTGGGAGGCTAAACCACCTATCAGACAGCACGCAAAGCACCACCTTCACTTGTTCGGTCCTTTGGGAGGGTAAACCACCTATCAGACAGCACGCAAAGCAGCACCTTCACTTGTTCCGTCCTTTGGGAGGCTAAACCACCTATCAGACAGCACGCAAAGCAGCGCCTTCACTTGTTCGGTCCTTTGGGAGGCTAACCCACCTATCAGACAGCACGCAAAGCAGCACCTTTACTTGTTTGGTCCTTTGGGAGGCTTAACCACCTATCAGACAGCACGCAAAGCAGCACCTTCACTTTTATCAGACAGCACGCAAAGCAGCACCTTCACTTGTTCGGTCCTTTGGGAGGCTAAACCACCTATCAGACAGCACGCAAAGCAGCACCTTCACTTGTTCGGTCCTTTGGGAGGGTAAACCACCTGTCAGACAGCACGCAAAGCAGCACCTTCACTTGTTCCATCCTTTGGGAGGCTAAACCACCTATCAGACAGCACGCAAAGCAGCACCTTCACTTGTTCGGTCCTTTGGGAGGCTAAACCACCTATCAGACAGCACGCAAAGCAGCACCTTCACTTGTTCGGTCCTTTGGGAGGGTAAACCACCTGTCAGACAGCACACAAAGCACCACCTTCTCTTGCTCGATCCTTTCGGAGGGTAAACCACCTGTCAGACAGCACGCAAAGCAGCACCTTCACTTGTTCGGTCCTTTGGGAGGGTAAACCACCTATCAGACAGCACGCAAAGCACCACCTTCACTTGCTCGATCCTTTGGGAGGGTAAACCACCTGTCAGACAGCACGCAAAGCACCTCCTTCACTTGTTCTGTCCTTTGGGAGGCTAAACCACCTATCAGACAGCACGCAAAGCAGCACCTTCACTTGCTCGGTCCTTTGGGAGGCTAAACCACCTGTCAGACAGCACGCAAAGCACCACCTTCACTTGCTCTGTCCTTTGGGAGGGTAAACCACCTGTCTGACAGCACGCAAAGCACCACCTTCACTTGCTCGATCCTTTGGGAGGGTAAACCACCTGCCAGACAGCACGCAAAGCAGCACCTTCACTTGTTCGGTCCTTTGGGAGGCTTAACCACCTATCAGACAGCACGCAAAGCAGCACTTTCACTTTTATCAGACAGCACGCAAAGCAGCACCTTCACTTGTTCGGTCCTTTGGGAGGCTAAACCACCTATCAGACAGCACGCAAAGCACCACCTTCACTTGTTCTGTCCTTTGGGAGGGTAAACCACCTATCAGACAGCACGCAAAGCAGCACCTTCACTTGTTCCGTCCTTTGGGAGGCTAAACCACCTATCAGACAGCAAGCACGCAAAGCAGCACCTTCACTTGTTCCGTCCTTTGGGAGGCTAAACCACCTATCAGACAGCACGCAAAGCAGTGCCTTCACTTGTTCGGTCCTTTGGGAGGCTAAACCACCTGTCCGACAGCACGCAAAGCAGCACCTTCACTTGTTTGGTCCTTTGGGAGGGTAAACCACCTGTCAGACAGCACGCAAAGCACCACCTTTTCTTGCTCGGTCCTTTGGGAGGGTAAACCACCTGTCAGACAGCACGCAAAGCAGCACCTTCACTTGTTCCGTCCTTTGGGAGGCTAAACCACCTATCAGACAGCACACAAAGCACCACCTTCACTTGTTCGATCCTTTGGGAGGGTAAACCACCTGTCAGACAGCACACAAAGCACCACCTTCACTTGCTCGATCCTTTGGGAGGGTAAACCACCTGTCAGACAGCATGCAAAGCACCACCATCTCTTGCTCCCTGTGGTTTGACCACTCAAGGCACCAAATATCTCTGACTGTGGAGCATTCACCAAAGGCTCTGCCAGCACAGACTCCACCCTTTTATGAGAAAGAAACATGGCCGACAGTCCAACTCACAATGCAGTGTAGCTGGACGCACATGAAGAAAAGGCAACAGTGCCCTAGCAGCACTGCCCGTCTGCCAGCCTGCTACCCATGCCTGAGCAGACTCACACTAGCCTATTAGTAGGGGCAAACTGGCAACCAAAGTCGCCCTGGAAATGTTTTTCAAAGTGGCCCCAGATTACATTGAAGCTAGTGAGCAAGCCCAACCCTTTCAGGTAGGGCTTTTGGGTTCTCTGCATAAGAACATTTGGAGAAATGGCTCCAAATAGTGAATTTAAAATGCATTTGTCCCTATATACTGTTAACAAGTAGTTAAATATACCAAAAACCTGTCATCAAACACTTGTTCAGTTTGAAGGGTAAAACACTGAAAGCTTTATACTACATTATTTTCTTTAAAGCTACTTGGGGAATGAGGAGGGATGGAAAGAAGGAAGATGGGTTACTGGGGCAGAGGCTAAGAGAAGCAGAAATCCAGACTACTCAGAGAATCAAGGGGACATGGAGCAGAAGCGCGCCCGGAAACCTCCAGAGTTCCCTGAAGGCCAGTCATTGCTTATGTGCCTACTGATTGTAAAGGCGCCCTAGCCATGAAATGCCTGCGCCAGCGGTTGGTGGTCTGTATGCATGCCATGGTTTGGTCTAAATGTAAACCCGGCTGCTCAAATAAATATAAAATACGAACACAGGTTCTCTGCTGCCCTGTACAGCAGGCTCTAGCAATGCCGGTGCAGACAAATATGCCCTGCGGCACACACTGACCCCATTGTCAAGAGAACTACAATGCAAGCCTTTCATCAAAGATTATCAGGTTGGTCCTTTGAGTGCTGATTAGCTGCGTCATGCTGCATCCTGCTTCACTGCTGAGTAATTCGGCGACACAGACAGTCATAAACAAATTGGCCAATGTTGGACAAAACCGCAAACCAATGGACGACAGAAAACGGATGCGTGTATCGCACATACACAACGCAATGGTACAACAAGAGATAAACAGAAAGGGAACTAGAATGCTGTCTCTGGAGACAGTGGCGTACATAACATTGAAAGAAGCTGAAGCACCTTTGTATAGGCTTCTTTTGTGAGGTGGCACTGGATGGACTCAGGGGATATCCCAGCTGACAATAAGGAGGTGGTGCTGGGACAAGAACTTGGTCCCTGCATCCACAAAAAAGTGGGCATCATTTGCCAATTGCGATTTCTGCCTTTTCACAAGCAATTGCGTGAGTAGTAGCTGAGGGCTTATTTGTGGGAACATTTTTGGGAAATGGTGCGTTATAAAGCACGTTGGGCCAGCAACATTTGCCAAAACCAAACGCTCCTGATTGTTCTCAGGCATCAAACTGAGCCATTAGCTGGGGTGCTGTCCGGCCTGCTTAAGTACCCCTTTATCATTGCACCATTTCCCTACCTGGAAATCTAGACCGGCAGTGCGTCGCTTCATTGCTGAGAACATTGTTGCAGGATAATCATCACAGAGTACAGAGGGTGAAGCTGTCGGAAAAGGTCATTTGAAGTCCGTCATCAGCACTAGTCCCCTGAAAGGCTTGATTTAATGACTCTTGATTGTGATGGAATGTTGCAGACCTGCATGAAGTCTGTCAAGCAATATGTAGCACGTCTGTGTGTGTGTGTGTGTGTGTGCATGCTTATGTGGTGTGTGCGCACAAATGTGTGTGTGCCTGTGTCTCTCTCTCTCTGCTGGGTCACAGCACACATACTCCGAGGCCTGCCAGGTGCCTTAGTGGTAATTTCAGAGAGCCCAGTGAAGGCAGTCTCAGGCACCGGATCTTCCCTCTGGAAGCTAGTGATATTGATATTGATATTTTATTTGTATCGTGCTCATACACAAGTGTTTCAGAGCGCGACAGAGGCTGGCCAGAACCTCATTACTGTGGAGGAAGTGACTATGCAAGAGTGAGAGGACACAGTTTACGACCCTTAAACCCAGCGGCGGAGCAGTGTGCTAAAGCCATTAATGTTTAGCATGTGGTGCTTGAGAAATCACCAGTCAATTAATTCCATAAAATAATTAAGGCATGTGACTTGTGCAGAAATAACTGTAACTGAAAGCCCCAAAATGCAATTATTGCTCTTGTCTCGGCTTGCTGAGCCTAGAGTGTCCTTTGAGAGAACACCCACCTGCATGTACTGGAGGGCGGCCATATTGAGTCAGCTTTCTGCGGTATGCCGATTAACGCAAATGGTGCTTTCACCTTATTCTTGCTCTGAAAAATGGCAATACTCAAAGGAGCTCATTTTATAGCTCTGTGTAATTTGTCAGTACTCCGGTGTGGCCAGGTCCCTGCCGTCACATTTTCGTAATTTGCACAGCAGAGTGCAGAAGGGGAGGGCAAAAGGCAGCTTACAAGCATAGATGCCACCTTTTGCCCTACCCTTTTGCACTCCGCCGTGCAAATGGAGTAAAGGCCACTTGCTATGTATGCATGGCAGGCAGCATTTACAATGGATCCCTACAGAGTCCGCCGGCTTCTTGCTGGTGCACGGATACCAATGGGGCATGATCACCCAGTGGCTGAGAGGCATGGGTTTAATGATATGGCGAGCGCTCACGTGATCAGAACCAGGCATCTAGATGGTCAGACCTCAAGAGTCAAGTCTACTTCCTGTTTTTTGGATATCAACACAAATTCCCAGAATATAAATGGGTGTTCACCCTGAAAATCAGAACAGAGGACTGTGAGGACTGCAATGTGAGTCCCCTCATCTAAGGACTGCAAGTGTGAAAACTCCCTGATCTAAACACTATACAGAAAGGACTGCAAGTGTGAAAACTCTCTGAGCTAAACATTATACAGAAAGGACTGAAAGTGTGAAAACCCCTGATCTAAACACTATACAGAAAGGACTACAAGTGTGAAAACCCCTGATCTAAACACTATACAGAAAGGACTGCAAGTGTGAAAACTTCCCGATCTAAACACTATACAGAAAGGACTGCACGTGTGAAAACCCCCTGATCTAAACACTATACAGAAAGGACTGGAAGTGTGAAAACCCCCTGACCTAAACACTATACAGCAAGGACTGGAAGTGTGAAAACTCCCTGATCTAAACTCTATACAGAAAGGACTGGAAGTGTGAAAAGTCCCTGATCTAAACACTATACAGAAAGGACTGCAAGTGTGAAAACTCCCTGAGCTAAACATTATACAGAAAGGACTGCAAGTATGAAAACCCCTGATCTAAACACTATACAGAAAGGACTACAAGTGTGAAAACACCTGATCTAAACACTATACAGAAAGGACTGGAAGTGTGAAAATTAACACCTCCATAATCCTTTTTCCTTTTTTCGGATGCCGAGTTCCTTCAACTAAACCACTACACGCATCAGGTATATTTCTTTGCTCACGGGGAATGACTTACTGGGAATGACTAGCTAAGTTAAAAGAAAAAACCTCTGCATATTGGTGAAAAACAATTTATGGATAAAACAATATTTTGAAACAGCAACTGCATTAATGTAACAACCGAATAACTGCTAGATAGACATGTCTGCACATGTAGTGTTTACTTCCGCCTTGCTGTGGGCTGTGAAAGAGGCTGAGGCAGATTGTTGTACATTAACTCAACTTGAGTGTACTACTTGGAACATGCCTGCAGGGGAGCAGAAGGTTCCAGGCTCAAGACCCCCATACATCTGAATCAGAGTGGACCAGGCCTTATCTGGTTTGCATTGTTACTTTTGATTGTACCATTGTAATGTTCTCTATTTTGTAGTAGCGCTTTTGTCTTAAAGCGCTATATAAATTCAATAAATACAAATATTCCTGGTGTGGGAGACAGTCTCTCTAATACCGGGGATACATGAAAAGATGGGCATTTACACGCTGGTGCAAACACAACAAAGAACTACAGCATTCCCATTGTGTTGAGCACTCATATATGTTTGGGGCAGAAGCACAGTGCTGCAGGAAGATGGCTGAACTGTAGGATTCTGGGTCTCTGAGCATGTACCAACTTTGTCAGCAAGTTCATCTCATCAAAGTATTGATATCCGGGGATCTGCCTGCTGTACAGTGAGAGTATGACAACACCACAAATGCTGCACAAAGCAAGAACAATCCAAATTGTGCAAGGGTAGGGTCCATCTGGCAGAAAGTCACCAGCAGTGGTGGCTGGTGATGAAAGCACCTGAAAATGATTCCCTCCCAGGCAGCATACCCTGATTCCCGAAACGCCTCTTTGATCTCAAAAGGGCGAATGATTATATCAAGTTTGGGCAGATCATTCAAATGAAATGGTCAAAGATTGGAGGTCCACGTATGTAGAAAGAAGAAGGAGAGCATAAGAGGGTCAGCATTAAAAGTTGGTGAAACTAAATGAATAGGACACACAGCTAGTACCTAAACCTGTCATTAGTAAAAGTCCTGAGGCATATATAATAGGCAGATATGGGAGAGTTATGCAGACAAACAAAAACATTCCTATGTTTTAAAATACGAGATTTGTATATTGCACCATGTCCAGTTATGAACAAATTATATTGGACCATTATTATCTATGAGGAGCATTTGTAGATGAATTGTGCATAGAAACTATGTTACTTTTGGAATATCTGTTGAGATAAAGCACGATGTAAGGAAAAATAGGTATATTGTCATTAGAATTGGAAAATGATGTGTTGTTTTTACTATATGTAAATGTATGTGGAATTTTAATAGATGATTATGTAATTCTAAATTAATTCATTTTGTATGATGATGGGAAAAGTTCTTTGAACTATATCACACTATTAATACATAAATAAAAACAAGTTCAAGTTGTAAAATCCATATGCTCCACATAAGCAGAGATGACTGCAGAAAACGTCATGGGTACCCGAGAAGGAATCTTTCGTAGCACACAATTAGGATCTGAAATGTTAATTATGTTTTTTGCCACCCATTAGGAACAAGGCGAGAAGTGTCCAGTGGTTGTCAGCCACATCGACACGCTGCTGAAACTGGCCCCTCAAAAGAATCGAGTTGCTGGACAGACAAGAGGCACCTTTTCTAAAATACATCAGGGTTTCCATCACCAGTGTCGCTGATCATGACGTCATTCTGGCTTTGGCAGTGCGTTAAGGATAGCACAGCTCCGGCTCACTGGCACATTGTCCTAAGCTGCATTGGCAGAATAGAATACTCCTGCTTTTGACCCACTGTGACTTAACTTTGGGGACTCCTCCCCTATCCAACAGAGCCAAAGTCAAGTAACATGCCAAGCCAGCACAGAAAGCTGAAGCTCTCTCCACTTGAAAATGGGGCATTGGACAAGCTTCTGGAGTTCCGATTGGGTGATGTTGTTGCGTTTATTTTTAGGTTGTCCATATGGAGGGAAGAGCTGTGTCAGTACCTCTTATGGATCTGATGCCAACTTGGGATTGATTGAGTATTCCATTGCTTTCTACATGGTTGAGTAGTTATTTGTAAATGTGGTTCGCGAAGAGTTTCACAGGGTATGGTAAATTCGATATAGGTCTGTAGTTAGGATCTCCCGCATTTTTTGTTTTTCAGGAGGGTTTGATGTATGCTGATTAGAACGTTTTAAGTACTATTTTTGTGTTTAGGGATTGATTCATTAGAAGTCGAAAGTATGAGAATGGCATGCTGTGGTTGAAGAGGTTTCTTAAGTGTCCGCTTGGCATGGGACACTGGGGGATCCGGCGAGATTGGTGTCTTTTATGAGTTCATTGAAAGTTTCTTTGCTTATAGGTCCAAATCGATTTAGTGTTGTGATGGTTGATGGAGTGTTGGTTTCTGGCAGTTCTGGGGTGTGTTTTTGGTAGGGCGGGTTGCATCGATGGGTCATTGTATTGCTTCTATTTTTACTCATAGATGGGCTGTGGTGTTGTCACATAGCGATTGTGATGGTACGAGGGATTTGCTGCACAAGGTTGGGTTTTTAATTTCCTTGATAATTTTGAACAATTCTTTTTGTGCGTTTGTTGCCAATTAGATTCTTGAAGTCAGGTATGCTTTTTTTTGCTTTCAGGACTGCTGATTTGTACATTGAGATTTGTCGTCAGTATTTGTTTTTGTCCAATTGGTTGTAGTGTTTTCTTCATTGTTTTCCCAGTTTGCGGTTTGTTTTTTTGAATTCCCTCAGGTCTTCTGAAAACTATCTTGCTGCAATGTTCTCTGGGGTGTGCTTGAAGAGTTTTGCAGTACCTAACTGGTGTAGGACATCTGTTATCCAGGTGACAGGTTTTTCTTCCGCTGAGTTCAGTGTCACTCTATTTAGCTCGGCAGTGTTTGGTTTGGTTGATTCCAGTAGATCTGTTAGTGTCTCTGGTTCAAATCTCTTCCAGTTTATTCTGTTTGTCACTGGGAGTTTTACGTTTGTGGCCATCATGTGGTTTGGAATTCTGACAGTGAAAGGGATCATATGGTGATTGCTCCATATGATTCGTACCAGTGGGGTGGCAGTCAAGAGTCCATCTATCAAGAGGATTGCATCTAAATATGTCCATCAGTGTGGGTGGGACTGTTTACTCTTTTTCTGAAGTGGAGGGTTTCCAGTAACTCTGCTGAGGGAGTTTTCTGTGGTTTCATTTACTCTTTCGAACCAGCTGTTGAAGTCCCCCAGGATGACAATGTTTCATGAAAAGTGAAGAGGTTGGAAATGGCGTCAGTGAGATTCGTGGTGAAGATGGATTTGTAGGATGGCAGTGTGTAGATCAGGAGGAATAGTTGATTGGATAGGTTGTTGAGCTTGGTGTTTATAAATAATGATTCAAAATCTTCAAGGTTGGTTGCAGGGAGCAGAGTGGAGCAGATTTGTTTTTTGTGTGCTGGTGCATTTCTTCCTTCTCTTTAGTTTTCTCTTTTAGACAGTATTAGTTTGAAGTTGACGGGTATGGCTATGTGGGGAATTGTTTTGTAGCTATTCCAATAGCCATGTTTCTGTCAGTGCTGCCTTCGCTTAAAAGGTCATACATTTCTGTTTTGTGTTTAGCCTGCAGTGTAGAGTGTGTGTTTTTTCTTATTCTTTGTTATGTATCAGTTGTCGCATTTCGGTTGGGGTGGTGCTTGTCAGGTTTTCAGTTGTCTCTTGGGTGAGGCAGTTATTTTCTGGTTGTTTAATTGGGGTCTCTGTCTCTTCGTTAAGGAGTTCTAATAAGTGGAGTGATGGATTTCTCTGTTCTGATTCGTAGCAGCCGGGTGTTTGGTTGACTGTGTGGTCTTTTTCCATCTCTGGCTATGTAAGGGATGTGGATGGGTAGACATTCTAGTTTAGCTCTGATTCTTGTTGGGGATTTTACAAAAAATATTTTGGAGTTGCTGGATTCTGTGTGTTGTGTTGTGCAGTTTGATAGTCTGTTGGGGTCCACTCTAGGATTCATTGGGTCCTTAGTTGTGAGTTGTTTGTTTTCCATTGTGGTGGGCTTGTAGGTGGAGAGGTAACGGAAGGTGTATGCTGTTTTTGTTCTAGTCTGTATCTTTGGTCTGCTTAGTGGTGGTTGCTGGAACGTTTGAGGTGTTGTGAATCCTGATTATTCCAGTTCAACAGGGGCAAGGGGCTTTCATTCCTCTTTCTTGTTCTGATTTCAGTTCTTGTTTCTTTGTCCTTCTTGGATTGTGGTCTTGATGCATTAGGCTGTTGTGGCTCTGTGTTGTACGGCTGGTTTGGTTGTGCAGTTACGTTGTTTTTGGTGGCACGCTTCCTGCTTGTGCAGCTCTCTGATGTTGTTGGTTTCTGTTGGTTTTGAGCTGACTAGGTGAGTCGCGGTGTTAAATGGTTTTTGGATGGGCAGATTGATGTGGGTTTAAATGCCATGGCGGGTGACTCCCTGTGGTTCTAGATTTGTGGTGGCTTGCTTTGTCCTAGGTGTTGTGGATTCGTCCTTTGTTCTGGGTGCGAGGCCCTCCTGGGATGACTTCTTTCTTTGTCTCAGGGGTAGATTGTTGTGCTGTAACTCATAGTGGTGTATGCCTTGCCTCACTGTGGTTGTATGATTGTTGTAGCTTGCTTTTTCTCCTTTACCATGGATTCAGGCTTATCACATATTCCAGGGGCAAGATCCCTCCTAGCTTGATTCTTTCCTGCTATCAGTTACAGATCAGTGTGCTGCAACATACAGTAGCATCTGCCTCGATGCAGTAGTAGGTTGTGGTGGCGTGTTTTTTCTCTGCAGTCTCGGATACAGGTTTGTCATATTTTCCAGAGACAAGAGCCCTGCTGGGTTGATTACTTTCCTGGTCTCATAGGCCAGTTGATCTGCTGTAACACACAGTGGCTTCTGCCTAGCTGTCGTTGTAGGATATTGGTGGCTTGCTTCTCTCAGGTGCCGTGTCTCATGATTGTATTTTTTGGTTTGGCTTTGATTGATTTGGTACTGAGATGTGCAGCATTTTTGGGGTTCCATGAGCCTTCGATTTAGGTGTGGGTGGGATTTGGTTCGTAGTCAGGGTTCCGAGTGGACAGATTCCATGTGGATTTAGTAGGAGGGTATAACTCGGTCAGAGCCTTGAGAATCAGGTTGGTGTATCTAAAACTGTGGGATTCAGGGTAACACCTGTAGTGTCAAAATTCCAAGATGGTTTGTTCAGCAGAGCTAGAGTGTGGTGCTCGCCTCTTTGTAGCAAGCTTCAAAAGCGGTCCAACCGATGAGCCACAAAATTTAAATGTGGGGCAACCCAGCTGCGCCAAAATTTGTTTGTGACAGCAAAACACTCTTCAGGAAATGCAAATGTGGTGCGGGCCATGCAATAGCAAAATTCAAATGTGCTGCAGCCAACGCAACAATGAAGTAAAGATGCGGTGCAACTAATGCAGCAGCAAGATTCTGTGGTGCAGTACATTTGGAATGTTCTGTGTAGCAGAATTCAGGTGTGGCAAAGCACAATCACGGGCGAGGCAGAAAGTAGCAAACCTACACTTAGAGCACTTTGGGAGGAAAAGTGTACGTTTTCGTAACACACGAACAGTGGTGTGAGACTCAATGTGGCAAAACATCATTCAGGACTGTGCTGACAGCCTTCATCAATGCCTTCTTCACAGCTGGCTTGGTACCGCCATGCCTTAAAGAAGCATGGGTATGCCCCTTCTAAAAAAAAAAATACTTAGACCCCCACCTCCCTGAAAAACTACTGCCCCATTAATACAGTCCCGTTTCTCTTACAAATCCTTGATAAGGCAGCTCATATCCAAATTCAACACTTCATCAAGTCCAATTGTATACTCGGGAAGAGGCAATCAGGCTTTCGCCAAGGATACAGCACAGAATATGCACTGCTTCATCTCAAGAACCAAATAACCGCAATCATGGACGAAGGCAAAACAGCTCTTCTCCTCCGCTATCCGCCGCATTTGATCTTGTAGATCACAAAACACTCAGTATTCACCTCACCAACACAGCTCAATTCTCACACAGACCCACCACCTGGATCACCTCTTTTCTAGAAGGAAGAGTCATGAAGGTCTTCTCAGACCAAGCTTGCGCAGCACCTACCACCATCAACTGCGGAGTCCCCTACGGTTCGTGCACAGCCCCAACCTTGCACAATCTATTCACGAAACCCATCTTCGACAAACTCTACTCTCGTGGCATAGTTTACACTAACTATGCCAATGACACTCAGGTCCTCATTCCTCTCTCCGGTTCCTATGAATCAGCCTCCAAGTCCCTCCAAACAATCTACGCCACCATCCAAGCCTGTATAGCAGCCAACCAACGGGCTCTGTCTCAATGGAGACAAAACATGGATCCTCATAGTTGGCCCCAAAGAAATCCTCAGTAAACTTAGCAAACCATACAATGATAACTCAATCATTGCAATTTCACCCGCAGTAAAAACTAGCTAGGCATATATCTGGTCTCCACACTCTCTATGGCATGCCAAGAGAGTGCAATCGCCTCTTCAGCATCCCTCACAACTAAACTAATCAACTCAGTCAAACCTTTCCTTACAAAGGAAAACTACCTCTCAATAGCCAGAGCAACAATCGGAGCTAAGTTAGACTATTGTAATGTCCTCCTGGCGGGCACATCTGCAAGAAAACTGGATAGTCTCCAATTCATTCAAAACAACACGCTAAGAGTCGCCTTAAACATTACCAAAAGAGATCACATCTCACATGCCAGGCGTACAGCCCATTGGCTCCTTGTCAAAGATGGGATCACTTTAAAAATGCTAGCTATTACGCACAAGTGTCTTGCGCTTACAGCCCCTCCATACCCGTTTTAGAAAATCATCAGAGCCACTTCCCCTAGGCCTAAGAGAGTCAGCCACACCAACCAACTGTGCATCCCTAAAATAAAAAGGGCCAAAGCAAGAGGTACTAGCTGTAACCTGGTTCCCAAACAATGGAACGCTCTCCTGAACGGCCTCAGGGCCGAGACTTCACACATGTCATTCAGGAAAAACCTAAAAACACTGCTTTTCAACTAATTTTCTCTCCCACTGCCTTGCTTCTCTGACTCCGACACACCTTCTCCTCACCCTATCCCTCCTTTCCACCCACTTGTCTCCTCACACCTCATGCACATTTCTCCGATTATAAAATATTTTTCCACTGTCAACAGGATCACTGTATCTATGAACCTCCAGTATGTTCAATTTTGTCTTACTTCCTCTCTCCCCCCAGAGCTTGGCTCCATCATGTAAATAAGTAAGCTTGCTTGTACCAGCGGCACAATGCCCCCGGGCTGCTTTTGTGCACTTTACAAATGTAAAAAATAAAATAAATTAAAACCTACCTTTGGAACACTCCTGGGAGCAGGATGCAAGTGTAGCAAAACACAAACAGCGCTTAGATACAAAGCAACAGAATCTACATTTGGAACACTTAGGGGCGGGGCAAAATGCAAGTAGTGGCAAAACCCAAACAGTGGTGTGATACAAAGCAGCAAAACCTACATTTGGAGTAGTCTGGGGTGCGAGTTGTGGCAGAACGCAGGCAGTGGAGCAGTGGAGCGATAACAAGGCAGCAAGACCTACCTTTGGGACACTGTGGGGCAAAAGCAGGTGTAGTAAAACACCAAACAGTGGTGAGATAGAAAGCAGTAAAACCTATATTTGTAACACTCTGGGGGACAACCTGCAGGTGCTGCAAAACACAAGCATTGCCGATAATAACAAAGCAGCAAACCTACCTTTTGAAACCCTCTGATAGCAGACTTCAAGTCTGGTGGATACAAACCATGGCAGGATCACGAGGCAGCAGAACCTACTTTTGGAACACTCCAAGGGGGCAAGACGCAAGTTGTGGCAAAGACAAACACTTGTGACATAGCAAAGCAGCAACACCTGCATTTGGAACACTCTGGGAGCAAGATGCAAGTTGTGGCAATTCAAATAGTGATGAGATCAAGCATCAGAATCTACATTTGGGACACCCTGGGGGCAAAATGCCAGTGTTGCAAAAATGGAAGTTTTGCAAAAATGCAGTGTTGCAAAAATGCAAGTTGTTGCAAAACACAAGCAGTGGTGACAATAACAGAGCAGTAAACCTACATTTGGAACACTCTGGGCAACAAATATGTAAGAGTTGCAAAATGCAAGTGTTGCAAAACACAAACCGTGATGAGATAACAGAGCAGCAGAAACTACATTTAAAACACTCTCGGGGCAGAATGCAAGTAGTAGCAAAACACAAACAGTGATGAGATAACAGAGCATTCAGACCTACATTTGGAACACTGGGGGGAAGAATGCAAGTGTTGCAAACACAATCATTGGAGAAATAACACTGCAGCAAACCTATCTTTGGAACACTGTGGGGCAAGATGTGATGTATGACAACAAACTCAAACAGTGACACGATAAAGCAGCAAAACCTACCTTTGCGACACTTTCAGGGGCAGAATGCAAGTGTGGCAATACACAAACAGTGGTGAGACTCAATGTGGCAGACCTACATTTGGAACAATCTGGGGAGCAAAATGGAAGTTGTATCAAAGCACAAACAGTGATGAGATAACAGAGCATTCAGACCTACATTTGGAACACTGGGGGGAAGAATGCAAGTGTTGCAAACACAATCATTGGAGAAATAACACTGCAGCAAACCTATCTTTGGAACACTTTGGGGCAAGGTGTAATGTGTGACAACAAACTCAAACAGTGGCCCTCATTAGGACTCCGGCGCTAAACCATGGTGCTATTAGCACCATGGTCCATGCCAGAGTCCGCCATGGAGAAAGGGGGAATTAGCACCCCATTCCAAGGTTGGCGGGGCGGTAATTCCCCCTTTCTCCATGGCCCTTCCCCATTCCCATTTTTGCCAATAGGGCTGAATGGGAATGGGTAAGGCGGCCATTAAGGTCCCTTTGCGGGTCCCTACTTTAACGGCTGTTCCAGACCAGCCGTTAAGGTCGGGAGCCGCAAATGGACCTCGTAGTAAGGCGTTAAGGGGTTAACGGCGCTGCAGCCTTTTACGGCGCTGTTAACCCCTTAACGCCAGGGTCCTAATGAGGGCCAGTGACACGATAAAGCAGCAAAACCTACCTTTGCTACACTTTCGGGGGCAGAATGCAAGTGTGGCAATACACAAACAGTGGCAAAACTCAATGTGGCAGACCTACATTTGGAACAATCGGGGGGGGAGGGGGCAAAATGAAAGTTGTGGCAAAACACAAAAAGTGACGAGACAGCACAGCAGCAAAACCTGGGGAGCAAAATGCAAGTGTGCTAAAATACAAAATAGTAGCGTGATAAAGCAGCCAAAACTACCGTTGCAACACTCGGTTCCCAGTCAATTGGTCGAAAACATTTGGTCGACAGGACAACTGGTCGACACCATTTGGTCGAATGCCAAATGGTCGAATTATTTTTTTTTTTTTATCCCTTTTTTGGGTTTTTTTGGGGGGGTCCCCCCCCCCCAACCCCCTTTTTTTCTTTTTTTTTTTTTCCCCACACGAAAACCCACAAAACACATATATATATATATATAAAAAAAAAAAAATTCGACCATTTGGCATTCGACCAAATGGTGTCGACCAAATTGCAGTCGACCAGTTTGCTGTCGACCAATTGACTGGACACTGCAACACTCTGCGAACAAAATGCAAGTAGTCACAAAATTCAAACAGTGGCGAGATAATAGGGCAGCAAAATGTACATTTAGAACACGCGGGGGGCAAAATGCAGGTATTTGCAAAATACAAACAGTAGCAAGATGACAGAGCAGTATTATTTGCATTTAACATTTCACATTGTGGCTTCATGTTTAATACAATGTAAAATAATGTGTTATTTCTTTGAAAAATGTGTCCTTGAACAATGAACAGTTTGCTTGTTTAAAATGAGCTGGTACTGGAATTTCCCATTATAGAGATTTATGTTAACACTTTTTCAATTTTTGCCATTTGGTAAATTCAACTGCAGAACAATAGTCAGATTTATTTACGACAAGAACACACCAGTAAAGAAAACGAAAGATCCAATTAGTCAATTCCTTAATTTAAAAGGTATGTCTTTAAATCTTTTTGGAATCTGAGTGGACAATTAAGATCACAAAGTGCAGATGGAAGCCCATTCCAAGTTCTTGGTGCCCAGGTATCAAAGCTAATACCACCGTATTTGGTTAGTCTACAGCGGGGTTTACAGAGCAAGCTGCTGTCATATGAATGTAATGTTCTCGTAGATTATTTGGTTTTCAAGCGATCCATAAGGTAACAGGGATGGCACCTAAGATGCATTTCTGCGTTAAAGACAGAACTTAATGCTTCATTCAATGTTTAATGGGAGGCCAGTGTAAAGAACGCTGGATTGCTGTTGCATGTTCAGATTTGCCTGATCCAGGGGTAGCCTTAATGTCCCCGTTCTGCAATTTTTCTAATTTATTCACGTTGCCTTAAGATAAATGATAACCCTATGTAAGAGACATATGACACTGGTAGCATCAGGGCTACTCATCCATTTCACCTCCACAAGTTCCCCAGTTCCTCCATGCATCCCATGCAGATGACAACACCAGCAGTGCCTCTCGATGATTGCTGACCATGGAACTGAACTGCTGACACTGATGCACAAGCCGGAGCACAGACTGATGAAGGGGTTGCTGATGGAAGATCTCCATGCTGAACTACTACCATACAGTTGTCTTCTTTCCTCTTTTCTCTATCGACCCTCAAATTTCACAGGTGCCAGGCAATCATACCTTTCCTTAGCACGTTTCACTCTTCATGGGGATGGGAGGGTGTTGCATGGTACGCGTAAGCCTGTTTTGAACAATTTACAATCCAAGGCAAGCTATTGGGCATGACCCTATGTCATCTATTTGCTACTGCATTGAACACTTTTGAAACCCATGTGAGCTGAAAAACACACACAGATTTTCCTCGTTATTCAAAATCTCTGTTAAGCTAATTTACACAATAGTGTGCTGGTTTCTAAGTATACACAGTATGCTGCTTGATGCCAGAAGAAAATGTGTGGTAAGCTGAATTACTTGCATTTTAAATGTTGTTTTGAAAACCGTGTTCTCAAAATCTAAAGCACAATTACACATTTTAAACACAAGATATTTTTCATAGATCTGCAGTGGTTTATTTGAACGCATCAGCCATTTTGTAAGTGGTACATTAAGACATTAATTTGCCATTCACAGACTGACGCATTTACAAAGCAAACTGGTTTATATGAGGTAGTTAGTTCGAACTTTGAAAGATTTTGAATTAAATAGAAAATAACTAACTGTATACTGCGGCTTCATGTTTAATACAACGTAAATTCATTGGTGTTATATTTTGGAAGAATATGTCCTTGAAAAAGAACTGTTAGTGGGTTTCAAGTTAGCTGGAATTCCCCTTCATACTGATGAATGTTCATTTCTTTTTTGCATTTCAGCCATTTTGTAGATTAAAGTGCATGAAGAAAACAAATAGGCTGATTCTCAAATGTCAATCCTACAAAGCAGAGAGCTTATTGTTTATGGTTTTTGCGTGAGAAATCATGGGAGGACAGTTTAAATCAGCTTCTAACATCATCAAGACTGACATTTGCACAGTCCTTTTTTGAAGGGATGATTTCATATTACTCAATCAAAGCATTGTAGCGAAAGAACCGCAGGAACATTCCAGTTTATAACTATAGACCCAGTTAGTAGAGATTACCAGCTTGTCGTTCTACCGTTTTCTACATTGAAGCTACCTTCTTAATATATAAATTAATAATATTGTCAAGTAGAAAGAATCTAAAAGTGCTTATTGCCACTAGTCCATCTGATCCATAACCATGCTTCAGGCTAATGTTTCTTATATGATAGAAGGGAGGCAGGTATTCGCTTTAGAATAAACTGTGGGTTATAAAGATATAAACATGTCCTTTCAAACCAGAATATAACCATTTAAGGTGATGCAAAGGATAGCAGAGAAGTAGAGATGATTACTTACAGTTGTGAGGCCTTCAGTAAAGTTTGATGTATTACTTTGTTAAATAAAAGCAAATTATTTGGTAGCTAAAACCACCCACATGGTAATCGTTCTATGCATCTACATGTATGAATAGCATACATTTACATTGTGAATAGACCATGATGTGCTATTTGCACAGTGCATTTCTCATTTACATTAAATTACAGGTTTCAGCGCTAACATGACTTCCTATACTGACACGCTAGTGAACTTGATAGAAATTCTAAACCTTGGGTGTAACCCGCAAAGGAATAACTGGAAGTGACAAACCTGATTCATTGTGTACTATATAGAGTGGAAGAAGTCAAGTACTAGTGGCTTTTTTGAAAGTGCAAAATTCGGGAATGTTATATAGACTTGTCCATCTCGTGGGCTGAGGAGACAGACTGCCACCTTTTCTTCTGATCCATAGCTCAGACTGTGTATTGTAGAATTTTTGGGCCATGGCATGGAGCAGAAACTGTGAGGTTGGTTTGGCTCTATGTCATCAGAAGAGAGGAGCCCTGGTTGCATGTACCTTGTTGCCTTGTTTTTCCAAAGCTACAGAATGACAAAAGAACAAATAATTGTACAGTGTGCATGCCTTGTGTGTTCCAGTCCTGTTGTTGCTTTAAGATGTAGGATGTCCTGGGACCATAGTCCTTCAGGTGGATGCCTACTTTACAAATACCTCTAGGCCTTTCCAGTGCAATTTATTTTTAGGAATTAAATCCAATCTCTTAATATTCATTCAATTATCCTCATCCTCATTCAAATGCTTGTACATTTTTCAATGTCATTCGACCATGGACAACTAAGCAGCGGATTTGTGTTGCCGTCCATAGTGGAACTCAGCCCTACCCCAACCATCCTGACTATTGCCTATGATTTCTGCATCATTGCCCCTTCTTCTTTTCTTCCACTTCTATTCAGTGTTTCATTGCTCCTTTAACTGAGTTTGCATTATATACATATCCAATACAATAACATGCAATACAGTGCAATGGCAAACAAAAGACCATACTGCGGGAGATCCAAGATGGCCACGGGGGTGAGGACACTGTGCTAACAGTGCCCCCTTCAACACTACCACCAAAAGGTGTAAAAAGAAGCTTAAATTCCCCTCAGCTTAGCGGTTCTATTCTTTAGAGGTCCCGGTCTGGTGAGGTGATGACACAGCATATATACAGTGCCCTCCAGGGGGAGCGACCCCATTGTCGGCATCGAGGTGGGACCCGCTGTGGGACAGGCCGACTGAGACAAAGCATGACCCAGGCCGTGGTGTTAATAGGGGAGAGGAGGGTGCGGGAGTGCCCCCCCTAATCCAGGAGACGAGTCGCTGCCAAGAGGGACTGGAGAGGCTTGGGCGACACGGCCCCAGGTGCGGAGGCGGAAGGAGAGGCCAACGGGCGAGCTGACCAGAAGAAACGGGAAGGAGAATGTGTGGGGCTTGGATGGAACGCAAGGGTGAAGAATGCCCAGACCCTCCCACAGCCCGAGACCTGCCCGCTGCCAGACAAGGAGCCGGGGCAGAATGTTTAAGGAGGGAGGCTCTGCCGGGACACCCAGGAGGAGCCGTCACCCCCCCACGGGTGCACAGGTGCGTGCGGGAAGCAAGCGAAGCAGAGGAGGAGAGGTCTAGCCTGCGCCAGAAGAAACCCAGTGGGGCCACGTGGAAGACCAGAGAAGGGCGTGAGACCATCCAGAGAAGCACCATCCAGAGGAGCGACTCGGCGCTGCAGCAACGTGCGAAGATCTGGTGATCTGCAGAGTCACGGAGCAGGAGCCCAGCCGCGTCCAGGGATAAGGAGCAGGAAGCGGAGAGTGGAGCAGCAACGCAGGGCCATCCCAACCACTCCTACGAATTGTGAGCACAGAATGTAGAATCCCGACTTCCCTTCTGGGGGAAGCTCTCCCACAGAAATAAGTGGCCGACTTGGAGTAGCCAAAGGGGGCCCTGAAGGGGCCAGCTCTCTGGTGCAAAGGTATAATCACGCCCTCGGGTCACCCAGCCCAGCCGGGGGCGGTGGTGGAAATACCATCAGGCTTGCAAAGAACCGTCACCCGCAGGGCCCAGGAAGGGCTGCAGGAGAGTCAAATAGGGGCCTGTGGGTGAACTACAGGAGGTGGACATCTTTCACCAACGAGAACCGAGAACCACAGGCGAAATCTCCCCTGCTCGCCTGAGACTCGACCCCAGAACACTCAATCCCCGGTGCAAGGCGAAAAGGGAAGAAACACTGGACTGCAAGGAGCAGATTCTCGCACGGATTAGAGGGACCGCAGGAGGGACACCCAGGGGCCAAAGGGAAAACATCAAGAAACGGGTTATCCCAGCCAAAAGAATGCAAAACAAGTCCCCCACCCTTTCGCCTATGACCCAGAGAGACAGTAGCCCTCAGGGAAACCACAAAGTGGTAAAAAGCACGAAGAAGATGGGGCAAGCAGAATAAGCCTGTGGCCTCCAAGCTCAACCACCCTCTCTCCAAGGAGCCGCCACGGATCAGTCTGAGCAGCAGACACCACTCGCAGGGCCGACACGACAGGAAAGAGAAAGGGCCATGACCCTTAGAGGCATAAAACAGCTGCCATTTCGGACAGTTATGAGACATAATGTCAAAAAACAGATGGAAGGTACCCCCAACCCCAGCAAAAGGGGACAAGAAGAGCTTGGAAGGAGTGCTCCAGAAACTATGGAGGAAAGAGGATTGTACCCAGCTGGACAACAGAAAAGGTGGGCACAGAAGGGGGGGAGACCCCCCAGGCGGAAGACCAGGAAGATAGAGGGGTCACAAAATAATTACTGGAGGAATGCCTTCAAAGCTTTGGAGACAGGATGGCCAGCGTGATGTAAACCCAACTCGACAAAATGAAGGGGGAGCTGACGGAGGCACTTAGGGAGGTAAAGAATAACATACATGTTCTCGAAGCAAGAGTCGATACCAATGAGACGGCATTGCAGGAACTGGCGGATGACGCGCACAAGGTACAAAACTTGATGGAAAACTTGGCCATGGCCACCCATAACTTCAATTCAGATGGAAGACCTGGAAAACAGGTCGTGAAGGGCAAACATAAGGGTAAAGTCAATCCTTGAGACGGTTGGGGAAGTAGAACTCCGGCACACAATGAAACAAATATTTGCAACCCTAGCGGACATCTCAGATCCCAATGACATTCTAGTGGATAGGGTGCACAGAGTAGGGCCCAAAAGGAACTAACCAGTTGTAAGACCAAGGGCCATGCTAGAGGCAATTCACAAATACACGCAAAAGGAAACGATTCTGTGGGCCGGAAGGCACTAGGACAACCTGAACTTCAATGGAGCTACAATCCAGCTTTACCAGGACCTCTCCCAAATCACCCTCAGCAAGAGAAGGCAGATGCGCCTGATAATACAGGAGTTACAGAAACGAAGTATCAGATACAAATGGACTTTCCCATTCGGCCTCTTGTTTGAATTGAACAAAATACAGAGAAGGGTCACCACCTTGGAAGAAGGGGCGGACATCCTTGATATAGAGGTGGACAAGAGTTGGAACGAGCAGTAAGACACTGGAAAAGGAACCCCAAAAAGGAAGGTGTGGGAGTGGTCTACACAAGAATTAAGGAGAAAGGCAAGGAGAAGGAGGGTCTGTTGGGTCTGAAACCTCAGACCAAAGTCCCACCACAGAAAACGGAGGCCCAGGGCAAGAGCCCCAATCGATAAGACCACCACACCCTCGGGACCACAGTAAGAGCACCCAGGGAGGGGAAAACAAAGGTTATAAGAGCTGGGGGGAGGGGTGGGAAGACCACTGGATCACCAAAAGGGTCAGGGTAGACCCGCTAGAGGGACCACTGGGGGCAGAATGGTTCGGGGAGGAGGTTCGGTGGGGGCTATCGGCCGGTGGAGCCCACCCAGTGTGAAGGGGAGTCGGAGGGGGAGGGGCAGGGGAAAGTGGGGGGAACCAGGTCAGGGTAGAAGCAATGAGCGGCAGCCGACTGGGGCCAAGTGGAACCACTGGTACCTGAGGGCAATGGATAGTTTGCTAAAAAGGATGTCCCTAAATATCAAGGGACTCAACTCGCTGATAAAGAGGAAAAAGCTGGAGTTGTTCCTAGCAAGAGAGAACCCAGACATAATTGCCCTACAGGAGACACACATACAGGAAATGGACAGAGAGAGGTTGAGAATAAAGGGGTCTAATCGATACAGCAATCAAACAATCCCAGGAAGAAGGGGGGGAGCCCTAATAGCCCTGAAAAATAACCTAAATCTGAACATCACAGGTATAACCAAAGACACAACAGGCAGATTTGTAGCATTAATCCTCCAGGGAGGGAGGGAGCTAAGAACACTCGCAACAATTTACGCACCCAACACGGGGCAAGACCACTTCATACAATCAATGTTGCTTAAACTAGAAGGGTTTGCAAGGGGCAATACAATATTTACAGGGGACTTCAACCTAGCATGGGACCCGGCAAGGGACAGGAGTGCTAGAATTTTCCATACCCAAACCAAACCATCAAAGGAGCTTCAGGGGTGAATAGACAATCTCTCATTGGTAGACACATGGAGGGAGAAGAGGGGGGACGGCAGGGGATACACCTTTTACTCCCATGCACATAGGTTGACGCTGAGAATAGATTATGTATGGATCTCACTTCCCATGATAGGCAGAGTTATAGAGGTGCAGATAGGAGCAATCACAATCTCGGACCATGCCCCAATCACAGTGAAACTAACACAACCTACAAAAGTGACGGGGCTGTGGAGATGGAGGTACCCAGCACACATATTCAAAGATGAAACACTGAAGGGGGAACTGCGAGAGTAGATAGGTCAATATTTCCAGTTGAATGACTCACAGGAAGTAGACATGCGTATAGTGTGGGATGCCTTTAAGGCCCCCATTAGAGGGAAAATAATTGCGATAAAGGCAAGAAGGGACACGGGGGGTCAGGAGGATGGAGGACGATCTAGAGGCTAGGCTGAAGGCACTAACGCAGGAAATGGCAAGCAAACCCTCAGGAGAGACCAGACAGGAATATAAGGCGGTCAAGGGCCAACTGGAAATAATATACTCGACTAGAGTAAAGAAGGCCCTTATACACCTTAAACAAAGGCACTATATATAAAGTCTAACAAAGCAGATAGGCTATTGGCGAGGCTGTTAACAAAAGAAGAAAAGGAAAGAACTATTGTAAAAATTAGAACGGCAGGGAGGGAGGAAAGGTCAGACCTCCGGACGATTGAAAAAAAAATTAACAAGGTAATATGGGAGGTGTATCGACCAGATAGCCCAGATGAAAAGGCCCAAGCAGAGTATCTGGGGGACTGTAAGCTACCAGGGATAACTGACACAGAGAGGGAGGAACTAGAAAAGGAGTTATCCAGAGAAGAGGTACTCAGGGCTATCGCAACACTCCCACCTAATAAAGCCCCGGGCCCCGATGGCTTCACCTCAGAATTCTACAAGTCATTTAGGGATGTTTGAGTTCCGTGCATGGTAGCCCTATTTAACGGTTTTGGGGGAAGGGGAGGGATAACACAATCAATAGAGGAGGTGAAAGTAGTATTATTACCCAAGCAAGGGAAGGATCCCGTGGCATGCGGCGCATATAGGCTGATTGCTCTATTTGACTTTAAACGCAAAGATCTACACCAAGATCCTGGCAAGCAGATTAGACCCTCTACTCTCAGCCCTGGTGGATGCCGACCAGTCCAGGTTCATATGGGGTAAGCAAACACATGACAATACTAGGAGAAATGCCCACATATTAGAGAAAATTAACAAATCCCACACTGAGGCAATAGTGGTCGCCCTGGACACCGAAAAGGCATTCGACAGGGTGGAATGGGGTTTCCTTTTCTCTACAATGCGCAAATTGGGATTCGGGAGGCATTCATGTCCAAAATAGAAGCCAACTACTGCAACCCTATGTTACGCTTAATGATCAATGGGGAGGTGCCAGACCCAGTGCCAGTGTTCAGAGGCACGAAACAGGGTTTCCCCCTGTCGCCGTTATTATAAGCCATCTACTTAGAACCGCTCCTGAGTAAAATCAGAACGTCCCAAACAATCAAAGGGGTGCCTTTCGGAGGGAAGACCCATAAAGTGGCTGCATTCACAGATGATATGTTGCTAACCCTAACAAAGCCGCAGGAGTCTTTAGAAGCAGTAGATAGAATCATGTTAGAATTTGGGCAGGTAGCTAGGTTGAAAATGAACAAGAGCAAGTCAGAGGTGCTGTGTCTGCAAATATCAGCAGGAAAGGAAAGGGAGTTGAAGGGCGACTCAGCGTACGCATGGGCCTTGGACAGGACAAGGTATCTAGGAATATATATAACAAAATCCATAGATCAACTATTCAAGGCCAATTATCCCCCCCACCCCCTGCTGGAGAAGATTATGTTGTTGCTCCAAGGATGGGGCTCTTTAGCCATATCCTGGATGGGCAGGATTAATGCCATAAAAATGGTTATTCTGCCAAAGTTACTGTATGCGTTTATGGCAATCTCAGCCAAGGTTCCGGCCCCCTACTTCACAAAGCTATGTAAAAACACTCAGGCTTATATCTGGGAACAGAAGAAACCAAGAATAGCTCGCAAACTGATGCAACAGCCCAGGGACAAGGGAGGAATGGTGGAACCTGACCCAATAATGTATTAACGAGCTGCGCAGATTAGTGTATTAAGGGACTGGGCGAAGGATTGCCGGGGAAAGAAATGGAGGGAGAAAGACAGAGCGGTAGTGGGTACTGACCTGGAAAAAGTGCTCTGGATTCCCCGAGAAGATAGGCCCCGTAACATGTACTGCAGCGACATTGAAGCGCTGGTAGAGCACACATGGGATGAAGCAGTAAAGGGATCCAAAATCACCACATTCCCATCACCACTCACTCCGATCTTCACAAATCCACAATTCAGGCCAGGGTGTGAGGTCACTCAGGGTCTGAAGCTTGGCATGAAGGGGGCTCTAGGATGCTAAGGAACCTCTACGAAGGGGGGAGATGAAAGCCTTCTCCCAATGAAAGAGTGATTTCAGAGTGGGACAGGGGGAAAGTTTCAGATAAACCCAACTGAGGCACCGGGCCCAGGACCCCAAAATAAAAGAGGCAGCAACAAGGGAGTTAACTCCATTTGAGAAATACGTATCAACTACCTCAGGGGATAGACACCTGGTAGGGGAGTTGTACGGATTGCTCAAAAAGCAGGAGAAGGTGGGGGGAAGAAAATCCATGGGCAACTGGGAAAGGGAGGTCAACCATACAATTGACATAGACCAGTGGCAGATCCTGTGGGCAAACATTCCCAAGCTAATGAACTCACTGCAAATTCAAGAAATTTGGTCAAAGCTGATGTACCAATGGCACCTCACTCCATGCAAACTGGCAAAAATCTATTGGAAAACATCCACCGCTTGCTGGAGGGGATGTGAAAGAGAGGGCTCCTGGGGTCATATATGGTGGCAAAGCCCAAAAATAGAACCATTCTGGGCGATGATCCAAGAAGCAATGAAAGACATATTGGGTCTGGACGGAGGGACGAACACAGGGATGTTTATTGTGGGCATGGATGGAAACCTGGACTTTTGTTTCAACACAAATTGTTTAAGAAATGCCAATGAAAACGTACTTGAAAGAAAATACCACACTGCCCTAGTTACTTTGTAACCCTATTGCCAATCTTCCACAAGACCATGCTACTTATGTTTGAGAGAGAGAAATACATTGGTAACATTTATTAGGAATCACCAGGCGGCAACTGTGCTTACTCCTTTCAAATATGCAATTGTTAACATCAAATTTCACAGGCACTCTCACTAGACGACAACTGTCCTCTTTCAGGGCAGGTTGCATGACTTATAGAAATGTTCAAGGTCGCTCTACCACAGCTCCTTGAGGTGTCTATGGATGACACATACAAGTCACAAGTTCTGAAAAGCCGCCATGCACATATTAGTCATTACATCTATGTTACTTTCCCTTTCATTTCTTGTTCCTGTTTTTTTTTCAATTCTATATCGAGACCCGAGGCTTCATATCATGCATTATTCTCCTTTACTCCTCTGACAGCTTCAAAGAAATAAACATGTTTGAAACATCTGAACATTTTTAAAACATGACCAACAAATGTTAGCACTAAACAGTGAGGACCACAGTCCAAGATGACAACTATGCTTTTCTCCACCAATGAGGGTCCAAGCACCCTTATAAAGTCTTGTGCACATAGTAAGTACCTTGTCCTCTTCTTTGCTGCACGTCCAGCAGATACATTCTTTCAATTTGTTCTACTGTCCGAGAGTTTTGTGTTAAGGCAGTAATTGTTTGTTACTCAGTTATAGGGTAATTGTTACATTTAATGCTGGTATGGCAGTGACAGAGCATTCAATTATTGCAGCAACTTTGTAACTGTACTTTGTGATCCCGGGAACGTGTTCGCCAGCAGTGTTTTTTTTTTTTTCAATTTATTTATGCATTGAGTTTATATTCAGTGACGAACAAACGTTTAGATATAAAAGAAAAACAAAACATTTAAAAATAAAACATTAAAAAAAACATTTTAAAAGATAGTTTTCCGTACTACTTAAAATCAAACAAAACATAATGTTAAACAGCAGTGTTTGTTTACAGAAAGGCAGCAAGCGTGCTCATGTCAGTGAGGGCTCACACTGCCGTGTTCGCAAGCGCGCAAGTTGCAATCTTTCTCCAGCACCTGCGTTTCCAACGAGCTGGGAGTCAGTGTGTTCGGGCAGCGGCCTGAGTGCTGTTTGGCTGTCGGGCTCCACAGATACTCAGTGCCTGCTCACCACATAAACAGCGATGTGTGCCGTAGAAGAGCAAGTGTGCTCTCAGAGGCTGTGCTGTTAGGCTCTGTGTAATATTTCTGTCACAGGCCTGCTCAGCCTTTCCTCTTACCTCAGAATCTTGGCTGCGGCCTGCTGAGGGGAGAGAACCCTCTGCTCGAGGGTTTGCCACAACTCTGTTGGTTTTCCTCTTTATTGTTCCCTTGGGTGTTAGAGATTATGCCAGCCCCTGGAGGTTCTAGGGGCCTGGAAGCTAATAGTGTCCTGGTTGAGGATGGCAGTTCCTCTGAGGGGCTACCTAGTAGGCAGGTACTGGTGGGTGCTGGGCCACAGGATACTAGTAGAGAAATGTGTATGGTGGTCCAGGAGTCTATAGATGGTGCCCTTTGGGACCTTAATACCACCTTAGACTATGCTTTTGACTGCCTTATAGCAGGTATTACAGATTACTCCTCAGGGGTTAAAGTTGTCTCTCAGGGGAAGTGCACTGCTAAAACCAACCAAACATTTGGATAAGGGGGTAGGTGCAGAGGACCCTATGGACGTACCTAAGGATAGGCCTGAGGATAAATCTGATTCCCTTTCCCGGAAAAGGCGTAGAGCTAGAGACAGGGGTACCTCTTCTGCCACCTCTTCCTCCATGTTTTCTGACGACTCTAGACCCAGGAGGAAGAGGGTTAAATGGAGAGAGATTCAAAAAGAGCAGGGGGTGTTAAAGCATATAATGGGAGAACTCGTTTTTGACCCTGTTGGCATTCAGCATCCGCGCTCAGCGGAGTGGCGTCCGTCTGATTCAGTAGGGGCATTCATGAGGCATTGGGTAAGGAAGCCTATGGAGAAGAGGCTCGCCATAAGCTAAAGGTTGAGTGTTTGCAGCCCTGTCTCCCGGATAAGGTGGCTGCTATGCTGGAAGTAGACCAGTAGATGGAAGTTTTCCTTTCCTTTTGTGAGGGCATAAATAAGGCCCTGCGTGCCTGTCAAGATAAGTTGCTAGATGTCTTGGTGCCCCTTCGCAGGTTTTTGACATGTTGGAAGAGAGTTTGGTACTAGAGACCACCATGGATGTAATAGTCCTGAGGGGTTGGGTTCAGAGATGTGCACGTCTCTTCGGCGATGTGAATACCGCCCTGTCCACGGATTGCAGGAAGGCTTTGCTGATGCATTTGGACCCCAAATTGGCGGATATGGCTCCTCCCAAGGCAGGGATTATTGTTTGGGGATAGATTTGTTAAAGAGTTGTCCTCCTTTGTCCACACATTTACAGCCTTAGATAAGGATCAGACCAATATAAAAAAGGCTTTGATGCTTGGTGTTTTTCCTAGGGCTGAAAGAGGTAGAGCCCACTCCTCTGGCCGTCCCTTTCAGGGCTCTGTGCACCCAGCACAGTTTGCCACTAGAGACATGCAAGCAGCATCGTTTGCAGCCAGGGGCTTGGCTGATGTCTTCTTTCCCCAGCGAGGGACCCAGTAGAAGGGTTGCGTAGCCAGAGGGGCAGGTTGTGGCAGATCTCCAGCAGGTGAGCAGTTTGTGTTTAAGTGTTTCTTACCCAGGCAGATCTAGGGGGGCGCATAGCTCGTTTTCTTCCCAATGTGGCTGCTCTAACTTCAGACCCATGGGTTCTGCTGACTGTGTCTGAGTTCCGGATAGACTTTTACTCCCCTCCCTGTAAGGAGGTTCTTCCTTGTCCGATAGTTTTCAGTCAGGACAAATAAGAGCTGGTGGATAAGGAAGGTTGGGATCTTATTTGCAAAGGGGCAGTATTTCCTGCCTCTTGACTTCACTTCCTTTTCCTTGTGCCCAATCGGGATTCCACCCAGTGATAAACCTAAAAGCCCTCAATATGTTTGTGGTGTATCGCCATTTCAATATGGAAGAAATTCATCTCCTCACGGATTCTCTCCTTCCAGAAAACTGGATGTGTAAAATAGATCTCAAGGATGCCTATCTGGTTGTTCAGGTTTATCCTCCCCATCAGGAACACCTGCAGTTTCAGTGGCAGGGTTGCCTTTAGCAGTTTAACTCCCTCCCATTCCGGCTCGCCTTGGCTCCATGGTGCTTCACAAAGCTTTTCACGCCCAGTGATGGCTTTCTTGTGGGCGAGGGGGGTCAGGATAATGATTTACCTGGACGACATGCTCCTGCTGGCTCAACAGAAGGAGTTGCTACAGGTTCATATCCATTTAGCGTTTTCTCTCCTGCAAGATCTGGGGTTCATCATGAACCTAAACAAGTCTGTGCTCGTGCCTTCCCAATGCATCCAATTTCTGGACTTCGTTATCAAGTTTCAGCTGTGCCAACTACTTCTTCCTCTCAGAAGAATTTAGGGTATTCTCAGTCAGATCAAGTCTGTTTTAAAGAAAGAATCTCCTCAAAAGAATTCAGGATATTCGCAGTCAGATCAATTCTGTGTTAAAGAAATGGTTATGGTGAGGGCCATCGGAATGTTGTCAGCCTCTATTAAGGGCATTTTTCCAGGGCCATTGCTTTACTGCACTCTTCAGAGGTTGAAGATCAGTCACCTGAGAAAGGGGGCGCTATACTTGGAGGTGGTGAGACTTTCCCCGGAGGCCTCAGGGGAGCTCCAGTGATGGCTCCAACATCGAAGCCTGCAACGGGAGGGCTATTTTTGGTCTTTCTCCTGATTTGGTGTTGGAACCAGATGCCAGTATGTGAAGCTGGGGGGCAAAATGGCAGGAGGTCTCCACAGGCGGAAACTGGTTTGTTCAGGAGTGGTCTCTTAATATAAATTGTCTCGAGCTCCTGTGTAGAGTTTAGCCAAGAACAAAGTGAATTGTTGTATTCTCCTGGGAATGGACAACATCTCAGCCATTTCTTACATCAACAAGCTGGGGGGAAGGTGCTCCAAAGGTCTGGCAGAGTTAGCTTGGGATTTGTGGCACTTTTGTCTCAACAGGGGGATAATGCTACAGGCGCAGTATCTTCCGTGTCTAGTCAACACAGCAGCAGATTGGAATTCCAGGTTTCTCCAGGATGGTAGCAATGGGAAACTAAATGTGGAAATGTTTCATCTCCTGCCAGATCTGTGGGGCCAATTTCTCACTGATCTCTTTGCCTCTTGCCTCAATTGCCATGTGCCTCGTTTTTTCAGTTGGCGCCCCGATCCAGAGGCTTTGGCAGTATGCACTTTTCTCCAGTAATTGGAGGTACCTCAGAATGTATGCGTTTTCCCTCTTTTCTCTCATTCCTCAGGGTATTTTTCAGGTGTGCAGGCAGCAGGGGTCTCTGGTTCTGCTTAACCCTTTCTCGCAGGCCCAAGCATGGTTTTCAGGCCTGTTGGAACTGACGGTTGATGTGCGCCACCTGCTCCCGTCCTTCCCCCTTCTTCTCACAGACCCCAGGGGCGGCCCGCACAAGCTAGTTCTACAGGGTCAGCTGTCTCTCATCGCTTGGAGGATTTTTTTCTGTGATTCCTGGGCATCCAGGAGCCACTTTTCGGGTTCTCAAGATCTTTTGGTCTACATCCACTTAGGTTTCCTACTCTTCTGCGTAGGCGAGCTGGGTGGGATGTTGCGTGAACAGGCGTGTCAATCCTGTTTTTGCCCCTCTGGTAGAAGTGGTCCATTTTTTGGTTGTGTTGTTTAAGGAGGGGAAGGCGTAGAGGATGGTTCATAATTTCTGGTCAACAATTTCAGCGAGACATGTCCTAGTTAAAGGGGATTCGGTGGCACAGCATTTCCTAATCTGAAAGGCTTTATTTTCCATCAGAATTAAAACTAATTATTCCGCCTTTTGGAATGTCAATTTGGGTTTTGCATTTTTTTCAGTCTTGCCCCAATAATGAGGCGTTATCACGCCAGCAGTTATCAGCGAAAATTAACTGTGTTGTTGCGTTTCATTTCCATTAAAAGAGTTTCAGATGTGAAAGCATTGGATCTGGACAATAAGATGTACTCTGCTGAAGGTGTTACATTCTTTGCTGCTCGTAGAACCAAGAATTTCACCACCTCGGTTTCCTATCCTCCTTTCCAGTGGGATCAGATATTATGTGTGGTTAACTGTTTGCAATGTTATGAACATATGACTTCAGTTTATTGACTTCCTTCTACCTCTCAGCTGCCTCTTTCCATCAGAAAGCCTTTTGGAGCAGTTTCGTCTGCCACTTTAGCGTGCTGGGTTTGCTGGGTAATTAAAGAAGCAGGGGTGGATGTTTCTGTATTTGGAGCTCATTCCTCTAGGGGGCTATGGCATCCAAGTCAGTTACTTAAAGCAGCTGATTGGTCCAGGGAATCAACTTTTAAGTCCTTTTATCATAACAAGGTGGAACACGTGGTTAATATGGTATTGCAAGAGCTGTGAACTTCCATAATATGAAGCCTCTGGCCTCGATACAGAATGGCTAACCCCCCACACCAGCGTGAGTGGGGGTTTAGATTCTATTAAGAGACACGCAGGTGAGTATTATCCCTCCCACCCACCCTCAGCTTGTGCTTGCTTTCTTGCCGTTTCCCTCTGAGGTTGTCTTCCGGGAGGTTGTTGCCAAGGACATCCTGATGATGGACCGTGTTGGTTGGACTTGCCTCTCCGGGACGATGTCGGTGCTGGTGTGGATTGCTCTGGTTCTTTTTTCCTTGGCTTGCCGCTACAGAAGAGGACAAGGGACTATATGCATAGGGCTTTATAAGGGGGCTCAGATCCCCATTGGTGGAGAAAAGCACGATTGCCATCTTGAACTGAGGTCCTCGGTGTTGAGTGTCAACTTTTTTGGGGACATGTTTTAAAAATGTTCAGAAGTTTCAAACATGTTTTTTTTTCTTTGCTGCTGTTCGAGAAGTAAAGGAGAATAATGCATAATACTCGCCTCTGTGTCTCTTAATAGAATCTAAACTCCCACTCACGCTAGTGTGGGGGGTTAGTCATTGTATGGGTTACGGTATCGCGGAGGCAGAGCTGATGTATACTAGATCTGATAGCCTGAGTAACAAAACACCTGAGGTGCCTCTTCTACACTGAAGTCGCATTTCCCGCCTGCAGCAGGTGGGTACATGTGCTGTGAGGGGAACACTGTCATTGGTGGCCAGACAATACTTGGGTCTTTCGGACTACTCTTTCACCAAAAGGCCTTTATCTCCTCCAATTCGTTTGAACAGTGCACGCAATATTCTGTGGTTTCGAATGAATCAAAGTGAAAAAAGAAAAACAGAACATGACTTCTGATACCTAGATTCAAATGAGTGATGGGCAAAAACAAAATACGTTTATAAATAGAATATTTTGACGGTAAACAAACTAACCTCATACAGGAAGTGTGAGCTACGACTGGCAAAAGAGTCTGTACATTTCAAGATACAACATCAACAATTCCTTTCGCAGGGGAAAACACGCTTAAAGCAACCATTTGTTTTTCTGGTTTGTGGCACTAAAATGGCACTGCACGGAGCTTGGGAGGGTAAAGATTAACAACAAGGCATGGCAAAAAGAACTCTTGAGTATGAAGATATGCTAGATATGTTTATGGAAAGTAGGAGCGGCCGAAACCCTATGGATTTCCTGTATTTGTAGGCTTCATAGAATAGATGAATATTGCGCAACAGCAAATGTGAATCCTCCCACACGGCATACTTTTTTTTCACTGATGGTTGTACTGAGGGCATGTATTTTTCTTCTAGTGAATAGAAACGTGCAATATTTTGTTTAAAAAAAATCGTGTAACCCCAAAAATACAATTTAAAAAAAGATGAATTTGTGATACACTCCAGGACTGCATACATGTGGGATTTTTTTTATAGGCAGTCACATATTGACTTATAATGCCTGCCTCCATAGTCATACACCTACATTTTAGTGTACGAAAGAGTGGGCATGGTGTAACCAGAAACGAGTATAAAATCACGAAATGTATTGTAGCAGACCAAACGATCAGAGGAGCAACTTCGCAATGTGCCGTTGTTTTACAAATAAGAAATCAAAGATAAAGGCAGATTAACTTTGGAAATATGCCCCTTCGTTGTGTGTGTAACTGAAACCTAACCATGCGCCGTGCAGTATAAAGGTGCCCCTGTAACCGAGCGCTGTACCTTGGGTGTAATAATAATGAAACTGCGGCGGTGTTTTCAGCCTGCGCAGTGTGACGCAGCATATTTGAAGTAAACATTCCTGCAAGAGAAGTGGCGCTCTAACGGCCGCATTAAAGGAACAAAGTGCCATATGGAAACACAAACTGGAAATGTACTTCGCCATAAGACGTATTTCGGGTGTGCGGAAAAAAATTAATGTGCCCTCTTTTCGAAGTATTACACCAGTGTGAATTTACGGAGCTGTTAGTTTCCGTTAAACGACAATAACCCGCCAACGCTACTCAAACGTTCGATCACGAATATTTCAAAGGCATTATTTACTGTTACGTTCTTCACAAGAAGTATGAACTGACTGGTCCCTTGGGGAGATTATTTGTTTTGCTGTGTTCTTTCAATGTTAGGCATATGTTAGCCTTGCTAACCCGTGGCGGTATTTAGTACACGCAAACGTGTGTTCTCAACTGTGTTCACCGGGAGAGGATGCATGGCTGAATCGACGCAGCAAGTATTCGGGCACCATTGACGGTGCCTGCCCCATCATTACAGCGCCTGCACCTGCGCTTGTAAGGCATGAGTCTGCCGCCATTTCGTTATGATATTCGGACGACAACAGGCACCCGCTGTCCCCCTGCTGCAGCCTCTGCTGCTGCTGAAAAGGTTAAACTTTGTTCCTACCGAAACCTAGTGTGGGTTGTGAGAGAACATTGCAATTAAGAAAATTTCCCAGCGGCTTGTATCTTGTTATCACCAAAGCCATCGGAGTTTCAGTTTGACACATTTGTATTTATTTATGTAAAAAACGGCGATTAGATCACTAGAACAAAACAAGTAACTCGCCCAAATGTCTCCTTTGTGGCACCCCGATTCGTTTCAGACAGAACACCAACAATATATTAAGATTTCAGTGGTTTTACAATGAGAGGCACTGACTGCGAACATGCAATATTCAAAGTCTCCCCAGCGAGAGAGAGCGTTGTTCATCAACACATACAATCAAGAAATATCAACTATGGCCACCAACATGGCACATTTACAGAACATACATAATACGCACATAAATTTGCGATATCCAGCTCCTTGGACAGTCTCATCTAGAAAATGATATTGTGACCCACTCCTGTGTTTAAGCCTGCATAGATTTCCCTAATTTTGAAAGTGTTTGCTGCTTGTTTCTAAGCATTTCAAGTTTTTAACATTTGATATTTGTTCAATCGGAATTTCAGAAATGAAAGCATTCTGCTTAATGCAAACATCTCAATCCCAAATTGGCTTTACAGTTTTAACAAAATGGTGACAGTCCAGGTAGAGGTAGGATCAGGTATGTGGAGTGGATACATTTCCAAAAACATCAATCAACCTACAGAAATAGTCAACCAACCAATCAGCTAACTAGACAACAAGCAATCCAACCACTCAAATAGTGGTATACCTTAAAGGAGAGCCCGAGGTTGCAATGGCCAATTTGTTTTGCACTTTTAAGTTTTAAATCTGACTATTTTTTAAGGCTTCACTTGGGGTGGCTGTGATTGGCATGTCTTTAGACAGCAAGGACAATGCTCCAGAGAATGGCAGTCAGCCTTTTGTCAGATGGTCATGACCAGCGTTGGCCAAGAGGCCGCCTTACTAGAAGAAGCTGTGATATTCCATCCATACTACCCATCCCCAACTGATATCCCCTGCCTTACTTCAGCTTACCTTTGCTTATAATGTTACACATGAATGCACAATGTATATTGCTCCAATGTACATTCTTTCATAAGGAGTTTCTTATTTTGGTCTATTCCCTAGTCACCATCCCTCTCATTTTACTAACCGTCTGCCACCTGCGATGTCCCCCTCCAGAAAACCATTTTTTATTGTAAAGGCACCCTGCCCAGAGAATGCCTCTGTCCTCTGCAATATATCCTCTGCAGGTCATTGCTGTTAGCAATTGCACCCTTATTTTTGAATAAATACAAATAAATATTTGAATCTAGAAGATTTCCAGTTCCCACGGTGCGATTATAAATCTGACTATGCTGCATTCGCAGGAAACCTCTGGTCTTGAAACATCGGTACGTCTGAATGCCTGCCCCAGCCTGCCACTATGTTTTGAGACCACTATTATCAAAAACATTTCCCTGCTCCCCCACTTAGTCAGTGAACGAAGAACCAACCTAATCATTTAAGCAGTTGCCAGTGTCTAACCACCGAAACCAAGCGCCACCCACGTGGAGCAAAGCGGACAATATCAAAACCGAACAGAGAAACTGAACTTGCGTAGCAAGAGTATGTTCTTTTTTAAATCTTAATCTTTGCGAAAAACCAAATGGATGTGTGCAGAGATAAGAACTGTTGGTGATCATTAGAAAGTCTTAGAAAATAATTGAGTTGAAAGGTAAATATCAAAGATTCCTCTGTGGTGTCTTTGGAATTTTAACTTATCAACAATCATAAACCTCAAAACTGCAAAATGATAGTACATTATACATGTACACAGTACGTGACATCACAAGAGCATTGAATTACATTTTGCTAAAGCAACATTTTAAAGCCCGGACTCAAATCGTGATTTAGTTCTACTTTATATCGTAGGCATTACAGTTTTACTACAGCATAGACAGATACATATGCATGCATACCTCACTTTGCAATAAATAAAAAAAATGATATCGGAGAGGCATGGAGCCTATTTATGTAATGGCTAAGGGTAAAGTCATTTTAAGCACATTAAATACAAATACGAAAATTGATTTATTTGTTTCGATTGTTGAGAAGGCTAGTGACATTTACACAATTTAAGAAGTTGTATCGCGCAGCTTTGGATATTTGTAGCAACAAGTGGATGACTAATTTCAAAACGAAAATGAAAAAAACTCAGCAAGGCGGTGAAATCCCTGACCTTTCAAAAGAGAAAAAAAGAACAATAATGGGGTTAACCAGGAGCACAGCCATCTGAGAGATTACAACATACAGCCAAGACCTCTTCCCACAATCTGACAAAAGTAACGCTGTTGTCATTACACCTGCTATCACTGATCATTTAACTTGAATTGAACTCATTCTGAAACCGTTGAGTAAAACTCCTACTTTTCACTTGTTGAGTTACCCTGGCTGGTGTCTAACGAGACAATCCAAATGAACGATAGAAAAGATACCTAAAGAGTGACGTCGACAACGCAGAAAGCCTTAAACCCCAAATCACAGCTACTCGTGGTTTCAGAATCTGTACTTTATGAGAATAATGTCATACCCCGGAATTATCCAAACTATGCCGTGGGTATCATCACATTTGCTTAAAATACAGTAGGTTTCGATGTCCACATCAGTAATTCAAAACAGTTTTAGCATGGAAGAAGGCATTACACAAAATACAATACAGAATATAGACAATCAAACTCACCATCCAGTGGAATTCATGTTACCTGCATCCTCTCAAATTCCATACCACTCAAATGCCCATTGGAGAGAGAGCTTCATTGAATGTGTATGTCTGCTAAAAGGGTATAAAACCAGGTCATGTGTTTCCGAAATTGATTACATTTAATTTTGACTGAAACTTTCCCAGCAAAGTCAACACAAGTTCTAAAACATCTATACTTTAAATCCCAAAATATTCAAAGATTTTTTAAAATGGGCTTCAAAATGCCTTAAACTACCCTTGAAATATTATTTCAACCTTGCTCAAAATCAGCTGTGACCTAAAACTTTACAAAATATATTATTGTCAAATTACAGAAAGATGAATCAAAATTCCCGAAGGTTCCAGCTATTCCAAACAATGCATTACATGTGGCATGGTGTTATGTTCCCATAATGCTATTCTTCTTGTGATGTATTCCAAGCATTCAGCATTCATCTTTCATTCATATCATATCACCATCTTCCACAATCCCTCAATGGTGTTAAAGGGTTACTACAGAAGGTTCCATGTTCCCTATCCTGTATATGAGTATTGGTACATCTCTGTACATTGAGAATATATAAAATGATGACCTAATAAGTCTATATGCCCGGTCAATTCCTCACCTCTATTCTCAACAACCCTTAACAGAAAATTGAAGACAATTTTCGAGATATTTCTACAAGCTGGAAAAGGGGCTAAAAAGCTCAAAATAAATTCGAGATATCGAAATGCGGGGGGGGTGCAAACGTCCCAAAGTTCGTGAAATACTATGAGGCTTTTAGAGTGCAACGATTGTGGTTGACAAGATACCGTTCAGCAGAATGACTGATCATTGTGGGCGAAAAAGTTGAATTTGGTGAAGACCTTTGCCATTTGTGCAGCTAATAAGCTAACTTGAGATGTAGTAAGGGCTGGAATAACTTGGGCAGCAGGATACCATGGCAAGGAAACAGAAAGGATGCGCTGCTGTGGAGAAAATCCAGAATAAAGGCCTGGATGGACCCACAGCTCGTTTTATGGTGAGGAACTAAAGAAGGTTTAGGAAAAACTTCACTTCTTTTCAAGATTTTAAAGACAGATCTCAATTTAAAAATGTAGACAGGATGACATACAACGCGCCAAAGTGATACAAACGACAATATATGATACTGTAAAACTCAAAGCATTCCCAGGCATACTTTTTTTCAAATAGACAAGAGACCAAAAACAGCATTGAAAATCTACAGGTCAATATCAAAGATATTAAATGGCAATGTCTAATGGAAATTGAAAGGACATTCATCAAGCATTACTATGTTAAGGATGACTTTGGTTGAGCGCTGTGCAAAACATTGGTAAACACATCGACGCCCACTAATGCCACCCAAATAATGTATTTAAGCATGCTCGAGGCAGTGAATACACTGGCAAATAAGTTTAAGAAAGGCCCATGGCACTATAATAACTTTTGGGATTGTCAGAGGAAGAAGGGACCTTCAGACCCATGTTATTCAACCATCCAAAAGTCAGAGCCACCTGGTCAAAGTTATGGAGTAATATTTACTAAATTACCAAAAAATAAATAAATAATCAGTCCGGGAAGACCTTAGATTGTAAACCACTGTGTTCAGTATCCAGTAAAGCAATTAAATAATGAATACATCAAATTAATTGGAGGAAGTTCAAAGAATAGCAACATTGACATTATGTAGGAAAGCATTTTCCACCTACACTGAACAGAGAGTATAGTGGCGAGGAGTGCATTTCATTTTGCAGAGCTCAAGGAAAAACCTCTTGAACTGCTTTCTTGGTTCCACATGTATGATATGATATGATATGGCATTCATAACGCGCCTGTACACAAGTAAAGATTGCTACAAATTGCCTAAATCTCTTTGTGTGGGATTCAGCAGAGCGTGTTGGTCAGCATGAGATTCCAAATCTGATAGTAACTTATTAATATAGAACTGCCCTTTTATATGAATATTGTATTCAGCTCATGACACTCTATTTCCGACGCCTGATACCCATTCACACAGCCAGATATGTTTCCACCGCCTCCAGTTCATATATTACATGTGCTGTAGGCAAGGTAGGATTCAGAATGGGCAGAATTCCAGTGAAATGTGATACTAATCGTCATATGTATCTACTGTGGCAGGGGACTGAAGCTATGGCTATATACTGAATCGCCACAAGACCTCATTCACAAGATTGTGCACTAGAAAGAAACAGAAGATGCCCGCGTGCCTCTCAGATTTCCACTTTCTCCCTGATTCACAAAGGCTAAAAACTGCAGCGAATCTCCAGACACCAGGAGCTTCTTTCAGATTCCCTTGAGCAAATCTGTGTGGATCCCATCTGAATGAGCAGGTCAAAGGTGATCCCGGTATCCTTATGTTTGCCCCGCTTTTAGGCTTTGCTAAACGGGCCCACGTAAGTTGGTGGCCACAGGCATCTCCTGATTTGCCCCATGGCAAATCTGTCAGAAACAGGCCCATGTTTGTTAAATGTTTATCTTGGTGTTTGTGGATCATTCAATTAGAACGTCCCCTGTATGTATGCCACAGTATAGTTACATACATGCTTATCTAACTAAGCACAAAAAGAAAGTACGGAAGCCTGCAAGTTACCTGCATTCATGCGCATGCTCCACACAGCACTCAATCTACCTATCCTTTCACTCGTCTAAAGCAGCTAAGTTACTGCCATCTTATGAGGTAAACCTCTTGACAGATATTGTGATCAGATGCTTTGTTGGTTTGACTTTGCAAGCAAGCTGCCTAGAGTGTGTACCCATCATGTAACCACAGTAGAATATGTGGCAGGGCACAGCAAGTGTGGCAGTGAAACTGTGGATATGGCAGCTTGTGAATCTGAAGGGTCGGAAACTGTAACACAGCAGTTGTGAAACATGGGAGAGCTTATCTGCTGAGAACCAGCATGCCAAATACAATGTTCTATGGGCTGGTAGTCACTCATGGGGCGGGAGGGAGGGTCAACAAACACATGTTAGCACACTCTGCCTTACCAGAAGTGAAATATGCAAGTGGGGTGGAATGTAAGGTAATATAGCATGCCTTGTACCATCTCGAAACCCTGTAGGGCACTCGGGTCTGCAAGAATGGAAGGAGAGGGCCAGTGCCACATTACCCAGGCAGACCGACACAGCTATCATGCACACCAATGCCACCATTTTAACGACTCCACGCTTTGTTAAAAGTACCTGAGCTCCGGTCAGTCGAATACATACTATTGTTGTCTTGGGTGCTGGTGAAGGGTGATTTACTTGCATGATTTCATTTTTAAGCAGTTTTTTTTGCTGGCTTCTTGCAGTGAGGGATTTGGTTTTATCTCTGTTCCTTGCTACTGCAATAGCAACATCCTTTGTTGCAACTGTACCACAGCGCATGCCCATATGTAGGCATTACACAATTAGTATGACACATTTTATATGACGAAAAAGTATCATACCCTGCACCCCCCACATACTCTTTAAGTTATTATAAGTTAGAATGCTCAAATAATTGGACATGCGTGCCAGTGTTGTGAAATGCCACAGTAAAGTGTGCCCGTGCTGTGAGACTTTGTTGGAAGTGTGTGCAGTGAAAACGTGGATGTCCAAAGACAAGGGATGTTCATCAGAGGCGTTGCTAGGCGGGGGGGGGGGCTAAGAGGGCTATAGCCCCTGATCTTTTGGTTGTAGCCCCGGATAGAATCTCAGGAGCTACAGCCAAAAGACTAGCTAGCCCCCAGTCTCAACAGTTCTGACATCAGCCTAGCCCCGGGTCTTTTCCAGACCTAGCAACTCCCCTGATGTTCATGTTAATGTAGGCTTCACCTACCAGTGCAGTGTTGTTGCTGCGATTTGTATTTGTGTTTTTTAAAATCCGCAATTAAACTAAGCCATTCTGTGACACGCTTTACAATCTGTTGAAATGTGAGAACGGTTATGTTGCCGATCTTTACATTTCTGCAGTGTGCTAAAGTGGCCTTTTTCATTTGAGCGTGGGCTTAGTATTCTTAATAACGTCCCCGGCATTGTTGAACTGTTTGATAAATGTAAGTATTAAAAGTGAGAAAAAAAGAAACATAATTACAAAAATACGACGTGCTGTAGTGCCAACACACTTTAAGAATCGGCAAAAAAAGCATATTAAAAATCGTCACAAAAAAAGCCTCAGAAAACTGTCGGCCAAGTTTTTTTAAAACCAACACAAAAGCATGTATCTTCACCACTGCGTGTTTATGCACAACCCGTGCGCCATTAGCAGACTTCCTGTAAGCAGTTATTGAACACCCACACCACTGCTCCACTCTCACTTTGAAGCGAAGCCATCCCACCATTTTATCGAGAGGAAGCCGTTTCGGTGTGAGTCATCTGAAAGAGGGAAGTATGACACGCTCCTGATTCAGGTTAGATGGCGTGACAGAGCTCTGTTAACCCCCGGGCGCAGGTTGCCGTACCATGGTACCGTAGGCCTCACTTCCCCCTCCTTCCTGGAAATGACCCCATGCAGGGGCTGTGTCAGTGCAGCTGCCTCCGTGGGAGATCTGCATCACACCCACCCAGCCACACGCTGCCTCATAGTTTGGATTTTAGTTCAAGGCTCATGAGAGAAGGCAACAACAGTTAATATTTCTAAACCGTTTACAGTAAACATCAGGAACAGGCAGGCCAATGAGTTAGAGGTCGAGCAAAAACGACCTGGAAGTCAAAATGTTGGGGATGAGGACTGGTCAGGGAGGGGTTGGGTAGGATACAGTGGTGGCAGGCCTGACTAAGCATGTGTGGGAGCCCATTTCCACATAATGGTTGACCCCCCTTTCTTAGAGTGGAAAACAGTCTGAGGGACCTCTGGGGTGCAAACATTATATCGGAGACAACGAGATATAGCCAGGGGTTTATGGCCACTGATTATCGTGAGATGGCCAGCCAGCAGGTAGTTGAAACATAAAATGCACACTGAAAAGCTATACACCCTTCTTTATCAGCAAATGGCTTATATAGCGGAACCAGTGTTATAAGACAACAAGGTGAAAACTCTTCCATATACCCCGAGGGAAGTGGCGGCCGGAAGGCATCCAACAAGCGCTGCTTTCAAAGTGAAGGCGGTGCGAAGTGCACATATAAAGCCCCAGAACAAAAGCAATATATTGCAGTGCTATAAGACTGCTGACTGTCTACATGGGGGCAGTGCTGGGGACCCATCTGAGGCTCGATGCCCCTTTCAACTGAAAAGGTTGAAAGGCTCCAAAGCCATCCTTGACTGGCTTAGTCCCACTCCCCAGATGTTGGAGCACGTTTTAGGGCACTACAAAACAAGCTTGAAATACAAAGCCTTTTGGGCTCAAGATGTTTACATATAAATGTCTAAACAGAGCTGGTCACAGAGATCTGATTTTCATTGGTATTTTTGTCTGTCACATCTGTTATGTCAATAGAGGCTCATTTCCTCCCACAGGTCAGGCACATAGGTTGTTCGACAGTGCTAGGTTCTGTTTGCAATGGGGGCGTGTTGTGGTGGTTCCAGGCTCACATGTTTTTCTTTGCGCTGCAGGTTTCTGCGCGCATTTCATGATATGAACCGGCTCCCGGCGCTATTCTTTTCGTCTGTGCAATGTTCTTGCTCACGAAAACTCCTTAGCACAGCCGTAGTTCTGTTTTTGTAAATGAGGCCCAATGGGTGTAGAGTTGTAGTATGATGGACAATGTTCTATTTAGTAGGAGATATGTCTTTGTAAAAATGACATATATGGCAGGCACTGCAACTGAACAGAAAGGCAATTCATGTTTATATTTCACCCATATCAAAGGTATTCTCTTGGCCCCATGGTACTCGGGATGTACGTTTCCTCTCTAATAGCTTGGTCAAGTCATACTGACCGAAAGTATGCCGCCTCCTAAATGAATGCAGGGAAAAAGTACCAAAGTAATTACTGCAATGATCAAGTCACAAAAACAAACCAAAATCATTAACTGGCATCCAGAACACTAAATGCAAACATCATGTTTTTACAAAGCCATCGCAGAACAAGGCCGCAGTGTTGTGCCACGCAGGTGTTTGGCGGTGATGGGGTAGAGGCACAGATTGTGAGCGCGGACGATTTCTCCTTCCATCTGCGTCTACAAGGTAAGAATGTACTTGGAGGATGAGTGGCACTGCTGCACCCCATGCAACTCCCTCACCTGCACATCTGTTCCAGTCTCCTTCTTGCTCCTCACAAACAACCCACGCTTGCCGTCCTTGCATCTGTCCCGCTCCCCCAGCCTAGCGCATCCTTCTTGCGTTGCTCCCCACATAACTTGTCCTTGCTCCCTCTCCCCACTGGCTTTCCTTCACAACTTAGGCCCCCCCTTAACCTTTTTTGCGTGCCATGTGTGTTCCCTTCACAATTTAGGCCCCAGCTCCCCCGTCTTCATGCCACATGCGTCCTCATGCAACCTGTCCCGCTCCCCCAGCCTAGCCCATTCTTCTTGCGGTGCTCCCCACGTTACTTGTCCCCGCTCCCCTCATCTCTGAGGTTACTAAAAAGTCAAACTTCCTACTGCACATCCTCAGAGGTACTCTGCATTTCCTCTCCTTCCCCCAGAAGCTCACTGTCTCCCAAGCTCTGGTTCTCTCCAGGTTGGACTATTGTAACAGCCTCATCCTAAATCTACCTGCCCCTACTCTCTGCCCTCTGCAACTAATCCAGAACAGGACTGCAAGACTTGTCCTTGGCCTCAATCCCTGGGATCGTATCTCTCCAGCTCTGAAATCTCTCCATTGACTCCCAGTTGTCGCAAGGATTAAATTCAAAACCCTCTGCATGTCCACAAGGCTTTCTGGGGCCTGGGTCCAAAATACCTTCAGCTATCCCTCCGTAAATACCTCCCCTCTCGAGCTCTTCGTTCCTCTACCTCTAACTCCCTTAGGGTCAGACGTTTTTCAAAGAAACGAGCTGGGGTAGATCTCTGCCTTCAGCTGGGGCCTCCCTCTGCAATAGCCTCCCTGCCACTCTAAAACATGAGGAGAACCATCTCCGGTTCCGGAAGCACCTCAAGACCTTCCTCTTTACTTCTGCCTTCGCTCCCCCTCTCCCCTGCTGATCTGCTCTCTCTTGGCACTGTGCACCTGGCCACCCTCTGTCCCCTGGGCCCAGGTACCTGCCCACCCTGCCACCATCCTGCACTGCCACCTGGCCACCCCTTGAAATGGGGACTGTATCTGTACCCATACAGTACCCCGCCGTCCCCCCTGTTTCTTCCTTTTCTGCACTTATTTAGACTTACCCAGTCTGCTGCCGTAAACACTGCACTTGTCACTTGCTGGCTGCACTAGCACTGTTTATTGCCTCTATTATCTATGTATTTGTATTTATTATTATTTATCTTTTCTCCTCTGCTCCGCACTCTCCTCTCTCCCCGTCGATGCACTTTCTCCCCTTTCCCTTTTCCCATGCACTTGTGTCATGATGCCTACCCCCGGAGCACCAGGCCAGGCCCAGCACCCCCGGAAGCAGGCATCATGCCCTCGGGTAAAAGCCCAGCGGCCCCTTATAGGGGCTCTTTGGACTCAGTCCTGGCGCGCTTTGGCGCCAGGCTCATGTTGGACATCAGTCCTGGCGCCATAGGCGCCAGGCTCATAAAGGGAGGTGTTTTGTGCACTTACCTGATGCACACCATGCTGCACGCTTCAGGCCTCCCTGAGACCTGAAAGGGACTATTTTTTCATAGGCACTATTTTTTCACTCGGGCGTGGCCAGGGAAGGATACATACCTAGTTGGGGAAGGATACATACCTGGGCCTTCTTTGGAGGCTATTTAAGCCACGCCCAGACAGCAGCTCATGCTTCGCGTTGTTCTGCTTCCTGCAGCTTAACGCTCACCGTGTCTGCTCCTGCTCCTGGATTCCAGCCACGCCCGCCTCGAACCTGGAAGACCTGCAAGGAAGGAAGAGAAGAGAAAGGTGAAAACCAAGGACTATTTCAAACTTCTTACCTGCATCCGGAATCTTCTCGCCAGCATCCCTGAAGAAAGACTTCCATTTAAAAGCATCGCGTTGCTCGCTGCAGCGCCACGCTTCACTCACCTGTCCTCGAGACATCTCCCGGCTCCATCGCGGCTGTCAGCATCGGACGCCACATCTCTGCACCTAGGGGAGAGAGGAAGAAACAAAAGGTGAGCAGAAGGAACACAGAAGGAAAGCCTGATTAACAGCCATAATACTTACCGGCTTTTCTTCCACATTTCGGGTCGGCGCCGCCCCGTTGGCAGGTACCGTACCCCGGCCCCTATGGGGAAAGGACAAGAGACATTTCTGGGGAATGATAAGGACATTTAGAGGGATCGCCCTCATCACTACTCACCTCGGCAGTTTAACCCCTCAACGCATCGCCTTCATTCTGCACCTGAAATAAAGGACAGATCACAGGTTAGAAAGACAACATAAAGGGGGCCTCACTTGAACTTTGAACTTTCATACTCACGGCGCATCGCTCAGGAAAGTCAAGTGGATTTTGCCAGCGCCATTCTGAAAACCAGTGAAGTAACTGGACTAACGCGCGCCCCTGCACCAGAAGCAGGATAGAGAGTTCATCCTTCCAAACCATAAGGTGAGCTTAAACCGGGGTTTGGAGGAAGTTAGAGAGGAACGAAGGGGGAAAGGGGAGAGCTAGCACACTATTCTGCAGACTGTTAATCCCCTTTCTCATCTGCAGAAGGATATTCCTACGGGCCAGGCAAGCACGATTTGGAGGTCCTGTCCAATCGGTGTTCCGGGTCCTGCGCATCACGCTAGAAGAGGCCACAGCAATCCAGACTAGACCAGCGCCCCCGTGGGTACCAGGTGAGCGTTACAGAACGCGAAGCCTTCCTACAAATTCCCACCCAGGCGCTATGGAAACTTCCGAAACTGACCTGTTGGCCCAATTACTGGGGGAATTACGGGCCGAAGTACATGCCGCTCATCAAGAGACTAGTGTCCTCAGGAGGGAAGTGATTGTAATAAAGGATAGAGCTGATGACCTGGCTAGACAGCTTTTGCAAGGTCAAGCTGGACAAACTCCTTTACCTGGTTCCGGGGGGAACCCCGCTCCTGTGGTTTCCAGTAACCCGGTGCAGATTAATCTACCTGGAAACATGCCGCTGGCCCCACCTGAACGCTTTGCTGGGGACCCCAAACGATTCGCCGTATTCATGAATCAGTGTCGTTTGCACTTCCTATGCAGACCTGGGGCCTTCCTTAATGATCAGACCAAGGTAGCCTTTGTGTTGTCATATCTCTACGGCTGTGCTGCCGATTGGTCAGTCCCACTGGTAACTCAAGATGACCCGATTCTTTGTGATTTTCAAGGATTTCAAACAAGCATGGAAAGGTTATTTGCTCGACACTCCCAGGGACAGGCTCTGGATGACATTCTTGTGTACTCCTCTTCAGAATCTGATCACAGAAAGCATGTCAGGGCCGTCCTAGAGAAACTGCGCCAGCACAAACTGTTTGCCAAGCTGGAAAAATGTGTTTTCCATAACACCGAGGTTGAGTTTCTCGGATTCATCCTGACACCTAAAGGGGTCCGAATGGATTCAGGTAAAGTGGATGCCATCCTCAAATGGCCATCACCTAGTTCGGTGAAAGGTGTCCAAAGCATGCTTGGTTTTGCCAACTTTTATCGCAGGTTTATCCCAGAGTTTTCACGTGTGGTGCAACCCATCACTGCACTCTTGCGAAAAAATAAAAGTTTTGAATGGACCGAGGAAGCCGAACAGGCCTTTCAGGAGTTGAAAGCTAAGTACACCTATTTTGAAGCACCCGCGTCCCGATCTCCCATATATAGTCGAAACCGACGCGTCCAGCTTAGCCATGGGAGCTGTCCTTTCTCAGAGAGACCCTGAAACCAACCAACTGCACCCCGTAGCATTTTGGTCCAGAAAGTTCTCGCCGCCGGAGATAAATTATGTGATCACCGATAAGGAACTATTAGCCATTAAGTCCACCTTTAAGGCTTGGCGGCATTATCTCCTCGGCGCCCGGCATACCATCACCGTGATCACTGATCACCGAAATTTACAATATTTAAAAACTGCCAAGGCTCAATCGTCTCGACAGCTCCGATGGGCTTTGTTCTTTGCTGAGTTCGATTTTGTAATCACCTACCGCCCCGGCTATAAGAATGGTAAGGCGGACGCTCTATCCCAAATTGGAATGGAAGAAATAGACACAAACTCAGAACCTGTGCCGATAATTCCCGAACAAAGAATTTTGGGGATAACCACTTTACAAACCCTTGAAGACATTCAAGCACGAGTGAAACAATTCCTGGACTCTTCAGCCTTGCAGGATTGGATCAAAAGGAGGTCTAACTTTTCAGTCAAGGATGGCTTACCTTACTTCCAAGGACGCTTATTTTTGCCAGAAAAGGAATTGCAAGAACTGGTTATTTCCCGTCATCATGATACCCTGATGGAAGGACATCCTGGCATTGCCAAAACAGAGGAAAAGGTTAAACGACAATTCTGTTGGCCTTCCTGGCGAAAGGATATTAAATCTTTCGTGATGTCCTGTGGAGTTTGTGCCCAAAACAAAGGTCAAAAGACAAGACCCGCCGGTCTTCTTCAGCCCTTAGACATTCCACCAGCACCTTGGCACACCCTGTCACTAGATTTTATCACGGACCTGCCCTCTTGTAATGGTTACAATACTATTCTGGTCGTGGTGGATTTATTTTCCAAAATGGCCCACTCTATTCCGTTGAAAGGATTACCTTCAGCCTTTGTTCTTGCCAAGGAATTCCTCGAAAATATCATCCGTTTGCATGGATTCCCGTCCATACTAGTCTCCGATCGGGGAAGCCAGTTTATTTCTCATTTTTGGAAAAAGTGTTGTCAACTGGCACAAATCGACGTAAGACTCTCGACCAGCCACCACCCACAGACCGATGGTCAGACGGAGAGAACGAACCAGACCCTTGAACAATATCTACAATGTATGTTGCACCAATCGGAGGGTAATTGGAAGGACATTTTATGGGTGGCTGAATATGCATACAATAACTCGATACACTCTGGAACTGGTCAGAGCCCCTTTTATACCCTATATGGACATAACCCTCGTACTTCAGACTTGGACTCACCTCTGAGCCATGAAATGCCCGCAGTGGACCATTTGCATTCTACGATTACTCAAGCCTTCAAGGATGCAACTGCACATTTGCAACATGCGAAAGGGAAATAGAAAAAGAATGCGGATCTGCATCGAAGAGAGGCGCCTCCATACCAAATAGGGGATCAAGTATGGTTGGCTACCAAACACCTATCACTCAAGGGGCCTCAAACTTTTAATCCAAGGTATTTAGGCCCTTACTCAATCAAAGCTATCATCAACCCAGTGGCAGTCAAGCTCGATCTACCAGCTAACATGCGGATTCACCCTGTTTTTCATGTGTCACTTTTGAAACCAGTGCACCCAGGAACCAGATTAACAAAGCCACCAGAACCGATTCAGATAGATGGGGAGCCTGAATTCGAGGTGAAGAAAATTTTGGATTCTAAGATCTCAAAATCAAAACTTTTCTATCGAATTGATTGGAAAGGGTACGGGCCTCAGGAAAGGTCTTGGGAACCCAGTGATCACGTACATGCACCTCGGCTGGTAAAAAGGTTCCATCGGAATTTCCCAAACAAACCAAAACCTCCAGAAGGAACGACCTTGGGAGGGGCCTTGGGGGGGAGTGCTGTCATGATGCCTACCCCCGGAGCACCAGGCCAGGCCCAGCACCCCCGGAAGCAGGCATCATGCCCTCGGGTAAAAGCCCAGCGGCCCCTTATAGGGGCTCTTTGGACTCAGTCCTGGCGCCATAGGCGCCAGGCTCATAAAGGGAGGTGTTTTGTGCACTTACCTGATGCAGACCATGCTGCACGCTTCAGGCCTCCCTGAGACCTGAAAGGGACTATTTTTTCCTAGGCACTATTTTTTCACTCGGGCGTGGCCAGGGAAGGATACATACCTAGTTGGGGAAGGATACATACCTGGGACTTTTTTGGAGGCTATTTAAGCCACGCCCAGACAGCAGCTCATGCTTCGCGTTGTTCTGCTTCCTGCAGCTTAACGCTCACCGTGTCTGCTCCTGCTCCTGGATTCCAGCCACGCCCGCCTCGAACCTGGAAGACCTGCAAGGAAGGAAGAGAAGAGAAAGGTGAAAACCAAGGACTATTTCAAACTTCTTACCTGCATCCGGAATCTTCTCGCCAGCATCCCTGAAGAAAGACTTCCATTTAAAAGCATCGCGTTGCTCGCTGCAGCGCCACGCTTCACTCACCTGTCCTCGAGACATCTCCCGGCTCCATCGCGGCTGTCAGCATCGGACGCCACATCTCTGCACCTAGGGGAGAGAGGAAGAAACAAAAGGTGAGCAGAAGGAACACAGAAGGAAAGCCTGATTAACAGCCATAATACTTACCGGCTTTTCTTCCACATTTCGGGTCGGCGCCACCCCGTTGGCAGGTACCGTATACCGGCCCCTATGGGGAAAGGACAAGAGACATTTCTGGGGAATGATAAGGACATTTAGAGGGATCGCCCTCATCACTACTCACCTCGGCAGTTTAACCCCTCGACGCATCGCCTTCATTCTGCACCTGAAATAAAGGACAGATCACAGGTTAGAAAGACAACATAAAGGGGGCCTCACTTGAACTTTGAACTTTCATACTTACGGCGCATCGCTCAGGAAAGTGAAGTGGATTTTGCCAGCGCCATTCTGAAAACCAGTGAAGTAACTGGACGAACGCGCGCCCCTGCACCAGAAGCAGGATGGAGAGTTCATCCTTCCAAACCATAAGGTGAGCTTAAACCGGGGTTTGGAGGAAGTTAGAGAGGAACGAAGGGGGAAAGGGGGGAGCTAGCACACTATTCTGCAGACTGTTAATCCCCTTTCTCATCTGCAGAAGGATATTCCTACGGGCCAGGCAAGCACGATTTGGAGGTCCTGTCCAATCGGTGTTCCGGGTCCTGCGCATTATGCTAGAAGAGGCCTCAGCAATCCAGACTAGACCAGCGCCCCCGTGGGAACCAGGTGAGCGCTACACTTGCATGTTCTCAATGTTACTGAGCCTAGTAAAATCGTTGATGTGTTCTCCCATGTTGCCCTCCCTTGCCTTGTCGCGCTCTGAAACACTTGTGTATGAGCGCAATACAAATAAAATTTTATAAAATATCATATCCCCATCCCCACTTGCGTTCCTTCGAAACTCAGGCTCTGCTTTCCCTGTATTGTGTGCTACGCGCGTTCCCTTTGCTACTTCGGCACCATCTCCCCCAGTCTTCACGCCACATGCGTTCCCACGTAATCTGTCCCTGCTCCACCGGCCTAGCACATCCTTCCAGCATTGCTCCCCTCACAACTTGCCCACGCAACTGGTATAGAGCATCCCACTCTGTGTTGGTTCCCACGTAAGTTGTCTGCATTCCTCGGGCTTTGTTTATTCTTTTCAGAACTGCTCCAAACGCAACCCAGGCCCACTTCCCTCCTCATCTTCCTCTTCAGGCTCCCCTGACCCTCGACCGGTGTATTTTCCCCACGTGTGTCTCTGCATTCCATTATGCACCCTGTTGTACTGCGACTATTGTATTGTCAATTTATTGCATTGCTTTCATTTTCCTCTTACTTCTAGGTCTCCTTGGATTACTAGTGTTTGCTAATTTTGTTTTGTAGGGTGACCATTATATTGAATACATGTTGCGTCGTGTATATTTCTCTTCTCCCCCTCTAGGTCCCCTAGGACTACTTGTTTTGCATGTTCTGTCCTGTACTTGCATTCTCATGCCCTTAAGTACTATTGTAGTGTACATTTGTTGCTTGCACTGTTATCTACTCACTCCTCTAGGACCCTCCTAGTTTCCACTGTTCTTGTTCTGTGGTGTACTTACTTGTTGCCCCCTCTTTGTGTGTGACCCCTCTTGTGCCTCCCCCTGTTTGCCCCTTGCGTGTGAGCCCCCCTCGTCCCCCTCCTGCCTAGGATGCCCTCCCACCCGCACCCTCTATGGAGTTCTCCGTCTCCCCTATCTTCTCTAACTGTTTCACCCACAATACTCTAGTGACATTTGAAGAGACACTTAGGGCCTCATTACAAGCATGGCGGTCCAGGAACTACATAATTCCCGGACCGTCATACTATGAGCTGTGCTCGCGGGCGCCTACATGTCGGATGCACCAGCACCATTCTGAATGGTGCCCGTGCATCCGACGTCCCATTCCCATTCGACCTATGGGGCCGAATGGGGATGGGGAGTCCCTTATTGTCGGCACCCACGAATGGGCAATTACCAGGTCCATCGAACTCGGCATGACCCGGTTCTTGCCCATTCAAGGGTGCTGGTAAAAATTCAACTACGGCGACAGCTTTGCTGGTTTTGCCGGCACGGCTACCACCGGAGTTGTAATGAGGCCCATAGTCTTCAAGAAAAACCTGTTTCTGGCTGAGGGAAAAACATCTCAAGGAAAACTCCCACTTCCAGCCCTAGATGTCACATCCCCTATCTAATAACCCCCCAATAGAATTGTGTGCTGAGGTTGTCGAAAGTCCACTATTCCACAGACTGACTGGCCCTGAAGGCAGTTAAAGTAGGGACTTCAAGGGAAAGCCCTCCTTGACTGAATCATTACTAAAAGGTGTGACGACTAGGGGCACCAACTTCAAAAACCTCTGGTCCCTGGCTGGCCCAGGAAGACAGATGGCTGTGCTGGATGAGGCAGACTCCCCATTTGCTGAACAGGAACACTCCCAATTAATTTAAAAGAATATGGCCCTCATTACAACACTGGCGCTAAACCATGGCGCTATTAGCACCATGGTTGGTGCTGGTGTTGTAACGGGTCCGCCATGGTTCAATGGGGAATTACCACCCCATTCCAAGGTTGGCGGGGCGGTAATTCCCCATTGAACCATGGCCCTTACCCATTCCCATTTTTGCCCCATAGGGCTCTATGGGAATGGGGAAGGCGCTAAGTACGGTACCGCAAATTGCGGTACCGTACTTAGCACCAAGGTCCCTTTGCGGGTCCCTACTTTAACGGCTGGTCTAGACCAGCCGTTGAGGTTGGGTCCCGCAAAGGGACCTCGTAGTAAGGTGCTAAGTGTTTAACAGCGTCGCAGCCTTTTACGGCGCCGTTAAACACTTAGCGCCAGGGTCCTAATGTGGCCCAATTACCATTTAGGCATTTTGCGTAGCAAACATACTGTGGATTGATTTCATTTTGGTACCATTTTTTATGTAATTTCCAGGCAATTTTCGGGATATCAAATGCATCTACCTGTGAATCTGGGAACTGTAATGGCCAGTTAGACTAGGTTTCTGGCTGATCTGAATATGTTCCAAATGTGAGAGTTGATGAAAAGGTGCAAAATGAAATTAGGGATATGCTCAATAACTTACATCTTCATAACTGTTGTGCATTTTATTGAAATGACAAAAATGTGCCACATGGCCATGCTACATCGTACAGATTTGGCGGTCACCTTATCTAATTCACCATGATCAGCTAAAACAGAAAATATGTTTGGTATGGCAGTTGCTAGTAAAATTCTGAAGTTGTGATACATAACTATATTTTGGCAAAAAGTTGAAAGGAGAACAAAGGATGATGACAAATGGCAATAGACAGATGTTGCTCCAAACCCCTAAACCAATATTGACTGGAAACGGAGAGAGAGAGGGTACCTGTCCAATGCTAGTGGCAGGGATTATTGCAGGGTACTTCCCCAGGATTGTAAAATTGGTGATGTAATTTTTGCTATATAAGTGGTACAGCATTAGGACAGGAGACAGACACACAAAAACCGGGGAGACAGAAGAAAAAGGAGAAAGACAGGAGGACAGAGAGAAGGCTGCTGAAACTTACCATCTGACAGCTGTAAGGAAACACCAGAGGAGACAATGCATCTGGGTGGAACTGTCTATTTCTAGGAAGGTCTCAAAGCTGACTTGGTCCTGTGGTGGAGAGCAGGAGGCCATTTTTGAGAGTGGAATGACCAGTCCCCTGGCCCTATAGTTTCAGAGTGTCCTGAGATGCAGCTGGGTTTCCTGAACCTTAAAAAGAGACTTGCTATGTAAGTAGAAGTAAGCCCTGGAAACCCAAAAGGTGGGGGGAGTCTGCTTGCCTTGAATCCTTTCTCTTTATTGTTGGTGGGGGGAGGCAAAACTGTGTAGATCCTTAGCCTATGTAACCAAAAATATTAATTTAATTGATTCCCCATTTGGCAAAACACTACAGGGTGAATTTTGTTAAAATTCAAAATTAACCAAGCTCACTTCCCAGTGTGCGCTGAAAACGATAGCCTATAATTGAATTAGGTAATCCTTGTTGTCCAGCTGACCCCGACTTCTTTAAGGAAGAGGGGTGTCTTTGTTCTTAAATCAGTTGAACCCTCTATATTCAGTTTCCCCAACAAAGACCTTTCAGTAAGGGGGTCAAACATTTTGAATTTCCCTGTGTGACTTTCCAACCTAGACCAAAGCAGGGGGTCTGAAAAACAAAGCGAGAAATTACAGTGTGTTTATTTTAAACCAAAAGTGTGGGTGAAGTTATAATTGCCATATATATTTTTACCAATCTTGAAATCGTTCTGCTAGCTTTTTAAGCCTGCAGGAAAATCAAAATCGCACAACACTACATAAGAGCCTTCTTCATTTATCAGTGTAATGATTTTGTGAAGTGAAAGTTACAGAAAGAATTGTGTCTGTTCTTTTAAACTCACTTTGGTGATTTATTTGTGCTGAGACAAGTTGATTGTGTGTAGCATGGATAAAGTGGTGTTTTTGACATTTTCATGCTAATTTCTATTATTTTTAATTTAAATAAATACCAATATATTTTCCATACACCGGCTTGGTTCTTGGCTCATTGTTAGTTCAGGGGTGAGGTATTCAAGGGGCGCAATATGTGGCTGAGATAGGGCTAAAAAAGAATCTGTTAAACTGTTTGTTGATCAACTACTTGAGTGGGAAGAGAAGGGACTCCCTGTGTTGAGGGTGGCTTCTCAATACACCGTTACACTCCTCTCCCCATTAATGGTGGCACCCGGTGGGAGGCCTTCCTGGCCCCTTTCCACTCCTCCAAGACCATCATTAATCTCTACTTAAATGGCACCATCTTGGTCCAGGGCCCTCAGGCCAATCTCCTCTTTTTTGATACGTGCTTCCCATGTCTTATCAACTTCCTCCCTTCTCCTGCTACTCCTACCTAGCCCTCTCTGGCTCCTCTGCCACCTTCCTCCTCCGCCACCTCTCTGGCATCCAGCTCTGAATCTCTGGCTGGTCTTCCGCATCCTTCCTCGCCACCTCTCTGGTGCCTTCTGCTGCTTCTCTGGCCCCTCAGCCTTTTCCTTCCTCTGTCACCTTTCTGGCACCCTCTTCTTCCTCTCTGAATACTCTGCCATCTCCTGCTTCCTCCTCTGCCCATTCACAGGTGCCTCTAACACTCCTGCATGCCGTATCTCATGCCTATACCCCTCCACGGAAGTCTTGCAAAGGTGGGAATCTGCTCCACGCCACTACTCTCAACTCTCGCTCCGCTGTCAAACACTCCGTGGACATCTGCCATCTCCTCGAAGAGCTCGATCTGGAAGTACACAATCTCATCGAGGCTTGGTTCACGGTCAGTTCTGTCACGAGTTTTGACACTCTCCTTCCTGATGGCTACAAGATCCTCTTTGAACCCAGAACCAACCATCCTGGAGGGCGAGTAGTACTGATCCTACCGAAGTGGATCCCTGCTTCTGTCATTCCTATGCAGGCCTACTCCTCCTTTGAATGCCTAGTTTGCAGGCTCTCTATCGCTACTGGCCTCTCTCTCACCGTGGCCACCTTCTACAGGCTGCCTGGCAAGGTCACCCTCTTCCTCTCCAAGTGGGCTGACCCCGCCTCTGCCCTCCTTGCTACTACCTCTCAACCTCTCCTCAGAGACCTCAACATTCACTTGGATGCTTCTAGCTCCTCCTCAGGGCTCTTTTGCAACCTCTGAGGCTCCCTCTCTCTTTCGATTCTTCCGTCTGGCCTGACTCACTCTGCAGGGCACTCCTTGGATGGTCTGATCTCTTCAGACCTCTCCCTCACCAACCCTCTCACCACTCCTCTCTCTTGGACTGACCACTTTCTTCTCTCCTCTCATCTGTCGCTCTCAGCCCATCAGGTTAAGCTGACCCGAGCACTGCCACCCACCTTCTCGGTCATCCGGCCCATGAAGCATTTGTCAGTGGAGGTTTTCCCCACTACTTTCTCTCCTCCTCCTAAACCTTTGGCTGACCCACACTCTGACACAGCGCTTTCCATCCTTCATCTCTCAATCTCTAATACTCTGGATATCCTTGCCCCTGTCATGAGGCTCCATTTGAAGCCTGCATTCAAGTGCAACTCTTGGTACGATTCCAACCTCGCCACCCTTAAGCACATGTGTAGGGTGGATGAAAGGAATTGAAGGGCATCAGGCTCGTCTTCTGACAAAATAGCCTGCGGTCTGCTCCAAAGGCAATGCGTACTCTCTGGTCTTTCTAGGAAGAGAGCCTAAATCCGACCCCACGTCTTTGCAGCCTCTAACAACTTGGCCAATCCTCTCAAAATCTTCAAGGAGCTGGCCAATCCTGCGTCAGTCTCCACCTGTCCTGTTCCCTCCCAGGCCCTTTGTACGGGTCTGGCATTTCATTTCACCACTAAAACTCAGGACATACGGTCCACTCTGTCCTCCTCTTCCTCTCTCTGCACCATGCAAGGTCCCTCTCAGGCCGCACCTCATCTTCCTTTCTCCACCTTCTCCCTGTTCACTTCGGATGATGTTTCTAGACAAGTCCGATCTATGAAAGTCTTGTCAAAGCAGGTGTTCCCGTACTTCTCCAGAACGATTAAGGACCACATCGACACCCTTGCTCCAGCCTTGGCCGATTTCTGCAATCACTCTTTTGCCAATGGATCCTTCCCTTCCCCCCTTAAGCACTCCCTTGTGCACCCCCTTCTTAAGAAGCCCTCAGCTGATCCTTCCGCTCTGGCAAACTGCCAACTGATCTCCATCACTCCTTTCCTGGGCAAACACCTGGAAAAGCTGTCCATCTCCCAACTTAATCTTCATACTGAATCGGTTGGTTGTCCCCATGACCACCAGTCTTGCTTCAGAGCAACCAGAAGCATGGAAACTGCTCTCCTGAACACCCGTGAATACTTTCTCTCTAATCCTGACTTTCACCTTCCTTCTGTCCTCATTCTCCTTGATCTATCCTCTGCTTTTGACACGTCAACCATGCCATCCTGCTCAATCATCTCTTTGACAACCTGGGTATTGTGCTGAGGCCCTAGCCTGGTTGACCTCCTTTCTCTCAGATCGACCTTCCCAGGTCCAACTTGGGTCCTTCCTCTCTTCTATCTCTCTCTCTACATGTGGTGTTCCCCAAGTGTCTAACCTCTCTCCCTGGCTCTTTAATCACTACCTGGCACCTCTGTCCCACCACATGTCTACCTTCTCTTCTAACTTTAAGTGTTACGTGGATGACACTCAGCTCTCCTTCAGGTTCTCTTCAGCTTCTTCTGCTCCTTCTCTTATACCTGACTGTCTGTCTGCAATTCAGGAATGGTGTACCTCCAATGATCTCTACCTTAATGCAAGTAAGACTGAGATCCTCCTCATTGGGACACCTGCTGTCACCTTCTCTCTATCACTCTCGCGCCCTACCCTGAGCCTTCTACCAGCACTTTCCTGTGAGGCTAAGAACCTTGGTGTCATCTTCGACTCCACCTTCTCCCTCTCACCTCACATCTCTGACGTCTCTAAGAAGTCACACTATCAACTGCACCTCCTCACCTTCCTTTACTCACTTTTCCCCAGAAGCTCACTGTCTCTAGAGCCCTAGTTCTCTCTAGGCTGGACTATTGCAACAGTCTCTTTCTAAATCTGCCTACCTCTACTCTTCGCCCTCTACAACTAATCCAGAACAGGACTGAGAGATGTGTCCTTGGCCTCAAGCCCATCTCTCCAGCCCCAAAACCTCTCCACTGGCTCCCTGTGGCTGCAAGGATCAAGTTCAAGACCCTCTGCATCATCCACAAGGCTTTCTGGGGCCAGGGACCACACTACATCCAACTCTATTTCTTCTTTAGCATCTTCCTTCTCAAGCCTTCTGCTCATCCACCTCCAACTCTCTGAGGGTCAGACACTTCTCCAGGCAGAGAGTGGGAGGTAGATCTCTGTCTTCAGCTGATGCCTCCCTCTGGAACAGCCTAACTGCCTCTCTCAAACTTGAGCAGGACCACCTTAGGTTCTGGAATCAACTCAAGACCTTCCTTTTCACTTCTGCTTTCTCTCTCCCTCTACCTTGCTGATGCCCCTGTCTGCAGCGCAAACTGGTTACCTGGCCACCTACTGAACTTATGGGACCAGGCTCCTGCATGACCAGTTGCCCTTGCACTGCCTCCAGGCCCCCAACCCCCAACCCCTTAGGGACTGTATCTGCAACCCTACAGTCCCCTGACTCTTTGCACTTATGAGCCACTTTTTTGGCATCACTTACGCGTTCTTTTGCACTCTCCCCTCCCTCCCTCTCTCTCTCCCACATTGGAACCCCCCTTCACACTTACGTGATCTGAATGACACAAGGCCTTGTAAGATCGTTGTTTTTGTCCACCTTCTGACTTCCCTTCCTTGTCTTGTCGCGCCTAGAAACACTTGTGTGCAGGCACGTTTTGAATGACTTATATCATACATTGGGCCTCATCACGAGTTGGGTGGTAGCCCTTAAATGCGGTGGTAACGCTATTACCACTGCAATTAATGGTCTGACCAATTTCTGGCTGGTAGCATTTACCTCCTGCTCTAAGCTGGCGGTAAATGTGCCACAAAAATGCAGATTTCCAGTGCAATTACCGTGCGGTAATAGCGCTGGCGGTAATTGCGCCGAATATTCCCCATTGGGTCCAATGCACCCAATGGGGAATTACAGTTACCGCCCAACCCGTGATCCAGCGGTAATACCGCTGGAGGGTTGGGCGGTAACGCAAATACCGTTGGGCGCTATCCCATTCAGTGATAGTGCTTAACTTGAGCGTCAATTGTACAATGATTACACAATTTCTTCAAGTCAAGAATCAGAGATTAGAACGCAGAACAGCATTGCGCAGACCTGGGATTGTAAATGCTAAGTTAAAAGAAGTATTCAGGTCAGTCATCTAAACCAGGGTGGTGGTAAGTAGCAAATATGATGTAACTACATGTGCACAAATGTAGAGCTGGATAAGCAAGGTGAGGTCTGAGCTGGCCAGGTCAAAACTGGAGCTTTGGCCTGACTCCCATTTTGGGTCAGTGCCTGCATAAATCAGGGGCCAGCCCAAGCCCCACCTGCTGCGTGCAGCGCTGTCCAGAAAAAATATGCTTAATTGATATGGCATTGCCATGTACAGGAGTGTTACAGCTTGACTTCCTGTCCCACCCCTCTGCCACTCATTGATTGACTGGGACAGCGCATGTAGTCCAGGCACTTTCTGTCATGGTGGCAGGGAATGGAGAGGAGTGGAACGAGTTGCGACTTTGAAGCGTGTTGCTTTATAAGCCAATGCTTTGCTGCATGCCACTGCTTGCTTTTCCTTCTGCCTACACCATCCCCCCTGCAACACCATTTACTGATCTCTCTCCTAAGTCTTCTTCCTCATGCCATCATCCATTAAACATCAGTGGTAATCTCAACCCCCGCCAAGCAAGGGCAGCCCCATGTGGAAAGGGTCTGAGGCTGGAACCACTGCTCAAGCCAGGACTTTACCAAGCTCACCCTTTACCTGATGTCTGATTCCACGAATAGGGATCCTTCCACCCATTTACTATCCATTCACCTTGTAGCTTATTTTACCTCACAGGACCAAGGAACATAAATGTTTGTGGGTCTGCTAAGTGTCATTTGGTTGCCTATAGCCCCATTGTAGCCCAACTCAGAATTTACAGGTGCTTCTTCTCAGCCATCCATCCATCCCTTTCCTTCCCACTTACCCACCTACCCTCCCTTTCTATTGGGCTGCACCCTTTGTTCATTGTCTTCACTTTCCCATTTCTTCCATTTGTCCTTGTACTCACTCTTCTCCTTCCCTTCACTCATAGCCTTCAGCCATAACCTTGTGTAACTTTAGTATCAGTCTCCAGCCTCCCCAACTTCCTACTTCTCACAAATAAGGCCCTCACATTCTCCCAGGAGCTAAAAACGTCATCTATGCACCTCACCTACCACACAACACCTGCCTACCATCCCGCTTCTCCTGTCACTCTTTCAAATGGTCTCAGGAATGCACAATCCCTCTGCAACAAGTCTTCCTAAATTGCTGACCACTTCGTTGCTTATCACCCTCAACTTTCACTTCATGCTACCACAGAAACCTGGATCTCTCCTCATGACTATGCTACACTAGTAGCTCTCCACAATGACTAAGCTTCCTTCTCCCACTCCCCCAGACCACTTGGGAAGGGCAGCGGTATGGGTTCCTTCTCAATAAGGCCCCCAACACATCTCCTCTATCCCCCTCTGACATCAATTCTTCCTCTTTTGGATATGTCACTATTCAACTCCCCTCCTACTCCTCTCACTGTTCTTGCTCTCTATTGACTTCCTGGTTCTCTCAACTCCTTCTTCCCTGATCTGACCCATCTCCTTGAGTTACTTCCTACTGACATTCACATTGTCATGTGTGGCGACTTTAACTTTCCTAAGCCTTCCGCAGTCACCAGCCTTGAACTTAAATCCCTCCTATCTGAACCACTTCCTCCGCTCCCTCAATGATCAGCCTACCCACTCTGTTGGGGACTCTCTTCACCATGTCTATCTCTCTAATTCGCTCTCCTCCTGTGACGTCTCCATTGACCCCACTCCCTCTGATCACTCCATTGTTAACTTTAACATCTTAGTCCCTGCACCTTCTACTTCTCATCTCCCCCCTTCAATAACTAGGAAGAAATTCAGGCAGGACTCTTGCATCCCTTACTTTGATGATGTGACGACCTCTCTCCTGTCTCTTTCCACTATTCATGCCTCTTCAACTGACTCTGATTTCTTGGACTTTCACTAAGCACTAATGGCTTCATTTGACCAACACTATTCTGCCTGCATGTTCAGATGCTGTGTGCCCTTCCGAAACCTTGAATCACCTCTTAAATTCAGACCCACAAAACAAATAAGTGTTGTGACCTACGACACTGACACAAATTACGGACACCTTCCTACTCCTAGCCTACAAAAATTCCCTTGCTGCCCTTACCTCTGCACTGGACTTTGCCAAATTCTCCTACTTCATGAACCTAATCTCCTCGATTCACAATCATCCCTGCAAACTTTCATCTACCATCCAATCTTTGCACACACCTCTATATCCAATATCCATCCCCTCCTCCCTTTCTGTTAATGACTTTTCACTACTGTTCTCCAAACATTTCTAAAATGTGTGCTATGCTCAACACCCTCCTCTCTCTCCCTCTCCAACCTCCTTCTGCCCACCACCTCTCCATCCCCTACGTCTACACTCAGCTTCTTCTCCCGTCTCTCTAATTGAATTAGCATGCATACTTTGCAGTGCCAACCCATCCCGCACTCCCATTGACCCCTTTTCTCCCCAAATGGGCAAATACTTAGTCCTAATCACTGGCATTTAGTTTTCTGTGCTCTTTAACTTCTCTTTTCCCACAGGACTCTTGCCTGCCTCCTTCAAAGCTGCATCTATCTCACTTCTATCGAAGAAATCTGCTGACCCAAACATCTGAGCAAACTGCCGCCCAGTTTCTCTCTTTCCCCATTATTTGTCCTTGCATGGATGGTTTTCGAATGGATCACTATTTTGAGTATAATGTTGTTGGTGATCCACTTACTTCAATTTGGTTTCTGTAGTAAACAATCTACTGTATGACTTTCCAGTGCCTCATTCTGAAGTGATGTTTCTCACAGCTTCCAATGCAACACCTCCTCTACCATCTCCTATCTCCTACTTGCTTGACCTACTTGCTCCCTCATCCAAAGCTCACAATCTTGGAGTCCCCTTTGATAGTGACCTACGAATGCAACAATTCATCACTACTACTGCCTCTGCTGCTCGTTTTAACCTCCTCTACATTCATCCTTTTCTTACTAACCACTCTACAAAAACTATAATCTCTACTTGTATGCTCAGGAAGCCAACTACTGCTCAAGCCTACCACTTGGCCTTCTCCTGTGCTCCTTCCTCTATCTAAATAATGTCCTCAACTTTGCTACCCACACTCTATACAACCTACCTAGATTCTCCCCTACTTCAACCTACTGACAACATGCTGGTTGGCTCTGTGCTCTCTTTTCAAGTGCCTTTGCTTAGTATACAAAGCTATCAATGGTCTTGCTCCTCAGTACCTGTCTGATTGTATCTCAGTCTATAAGCCATCTTGTTCCCTCTGATCCTCCTCTGCACGCAACCTCACCATACCATACCCTACCTGTGCCTTCTCTTGCTTCTGCGCTTTCTCCCTAAACATGTTTAAACATCACTTACTTGCTAAAGAGGGTGGTCCCCCTGCCCTCTGCCCCATCGTCCCTACTTGACCCCACCATTGCCTCCAGTGACCATTAATAATGTAATTTTGCATATTTAATTAGTACTCCTCTTTCGTTTGAAGCACTTGTCACCTTTGGATAGTGTTACCTTTGTAAGTCACCTGTTTTCTTGTATACATTTTGTTTCTGCTTGTTTTCTTTTGTCCCTGGTATATTCTCTAATTTCTTACACCCTCAAACTGGCTCACTACTTGTTCTTATCTTTAAGTTATTGTACAGGCCCCCTTTGTGGGATTGCCTCTGCCATCTATAAATGTTGTTTTACGTCATTTCTGCTCAAAATAGAAATCCCTGTTCTTCAAATGAATACAAATAAGAAAATACAAGCACCGCCATCCCCTTTTTTCTCCACCCAGACCGCCTCCCCTCACCACCATTCACAAAATACCAACCCTAGTTCGCCCCTCGTGGGTGACTCCATCCCCCTGTCTCCTCCTTAGCCTCATGGCCCTACTCCAGGTTCTCAATGTGATCCTTGCATTTGCTAGGTTATATTTATCCATGCGTCATTACACATGTACAAGGGAGAAATAGAGAAGGCATGCTTTCCCGGGATGTGGGGTGCCATTTATGTCACCAATGTGGCCCTCACACCCCATTCGGCCATAGGACACCTGTACAGGAACAGCAGATATTGTCATTTTGTGAATGTACAGATGGTGTTTGATACAAGCAACATCATCATGAAGGTGAATGATAACTACCCAGGCACTACACATGAAAGCTATATTGACCAACACTCTGTTGTAGCACAACAATGTGAGGCAGTATAGCATGCCAATAGTTTGTTGTCACATGGTCAACCCACTGGCCAGTGAATGCACCTGGCATATAAGTGTCCTCAGAGGTGTTCTGACAATACTAATGCCAACAAACATCCCAGCCTCTTTGAGAGATTCAGCATCCTGCAATATACATGGTCTAACAATGAGAGAACAGTAGGAAGTAGAGACGTTTCCACATGCTTGGCTTGTAATCATATACTTACTGACCGTTTTTACACAATTATGTTACATAAATGCATAAACCTAATCTACATCAACATAGGCAAAGACGTCAGCCAACAACATTCCTGAATGGCATAGCCAAACTCCCTCCTGTGACACATAAATGGTATACCCTCTTTAAAAAAAAATGATTGTTAATTTCTCAGTTATTACAAACTTTACTTTACATATACATACTTTCATTAATTGAACACGAGTTCCAGACATCATGACCTTTACATTCACATTTGTTGAACAGTGCTAATTTATCAAAATCTTGTCAAGATACTCTATTACTGCACAAACTAACATAAAATGTTGTCCAGACAGGAATTCCAGTCACCACATTTCCAAGTCATCATTTTTGGGTGCATATTTCCCCAAAGCAGGCCTCTTTGGGATCTCAACATTAGACATTCGATGACCAGGTGTTGACCTGATTCCACAGCATTGCCACACAATGGACAGTGATTATTTTGAGTCTCAGCTTGATGTTTTATGAATAGCATCTCCTTCATAGGATAAAGATTTCGACGCAGCCGCAGAAATTGGTCTTGGTGATATCTACTTGGAAACCTCTCCAAATACTTTACTGTCGTATTCACACCGTTAGCCTCACTACCCAGATCTAATGTAGTGCTATATTTCATTCTTATATTCTCAGTTGCTTTCCAATCACAATATGACAGTTTTTCTTTGCAGCACATGGGTTATTTAGTAATGTTATCATGTCAATGTTGGCAAATGTCAGTTGGACGTCTATCTTCGCGATCTACTCTTTCAACTGTGCATAAAATGGCATCTCGCCTGTGCCGCTGAAAATCCTATACGAAGGGGCTGACATCTTCAGAGACTTTTTTCTTATAATAGCGATCGATTTCCACAAAACAGTTATGATCATGGACTGCAGCCCGAGTCCATAACAAATGGCTGCAATTGGCACACATCTTGGTAATCACAGAACTTTGCACCAAAATTGGCCTTCCAGAGTATCCCGCACTGCTCTGCTGATATTTAAACCAGCTTCACTCCCAAACGTGATTGTGGCTAGCACCTTTTGGTGGTAGAACATTAGAACGGGTTTAATCATACATTTCCCAAAGTCAACCTGCAGTTTCATACCCTGAAGCGTCAAGTTTTTCATTCTGTTTTTCAAATCATGAGTCTATTGCTGTTCACTAATGGATTTGTTCAACATTACACCCAAATATCGAATAGACTCGATTTTTTTCTAGTTGTTCATCAGCTGCATGACAGTTAAAGTGGTTTCCCCTTTTCCCAAGATTTGCGCCAAATGCCGTGATTTTTGACTTACTAGCATGTAACTGCAAATTGTTGCTTCTCATGTACACTACCAGATTGCTCAGTAGTCGCTGGAAACTTATTTGTGTGGTGTCTAACAGCACCAGGTCATCATCATAGATTGCCCAGATTAACTGATGACTGTTGGTAAATCTGCCATGTGCAGCTTAAAAAAGCAGCAAGCCGGCAGCCTTGTTTGGCTCCTTTTTCTGTTGGTATTCTTTCAGTGAGGTCACCTTCTGCATTTAACCTGATTCTTACAGACGTATTAGAGTGCAGCGCTCTGATTGGTTGAAGGAGGTCTAACGGACAATTCCATTTCTCAAGTTTCTTCCAAAGAGTAGCTCTGTTCACACTGTCGGAAAAGCCTGGCGCAAGTTAATAAATGCGAGAAACACATTTCCCCCCCTTTGATTGCCTCAGCTTTAGCAAGTTTAACATCGTGAGATTCACTTCCTCACCTATGCCTTTAGTAAATCCCGTTTGTCTGCAGTCTAAGATGCAAGCTTCTTCTGCCCATTTGGACAATCTTTGCTGTAGAAAAGAGGCAAATAACTTGCCAATTACATCGAGAAGCGCAATCGGAGGGTAGTTGTTCGGGTCTGTACGATCTCCTTTTTTAAAAATGGGTACAACTACACCCAATTGATATGATGTTGGAATTGTCATCTCCGTTGAGATCTCAGTAAAGAGTGTTTCAATAAAGCTCCCCCATTGTTCTTTAGGCTTTTTTAGGGTAATGTTGGATAGGCCATCTGAACCGGCTGCGCCCGAATTCTTCAAATGTATGATTGCAATCAAAATATTGTCTTTATCAAATTGATGGTTCCAAGGGACTTTTCTCACTTCTCCTCTGTCAGCATCAGCTGGCGAGCTGAGTTTAAATATAGCAGAGTAGTGCTTGACCCATGCATCCGCACTTACACTTATGCATATATTCGATTTCTGAGATAGGGAACCTTCATTAATAATAATCCAGGTGTCTCTGCTGTGATGTGCGTTAAATGACTTCAACAGTTCTTCTGCTCTGTTTTGATCACAGACGAACTTGAACGAAATTAGCCAATTCCGGTATTTTTGTCGGCGCTTCTTTATAGCAAACCCTCCATCTAACATATTGCTGGCTTTTAGTGCTCTGACGTCTCTTCTCATTTTCTTATTTTCTTCCGCTACTTTGAGATTCAATGGATATTTATTACAATGATGGTCATTCCTGAATCCGCTTTGCCTTGTTTTATATTGTGCTAAAAGGGGCGCATAGTCTAGACAACTAGGTTCAAGTACACTTCGTGAGGAACATTTTTGCGACAACTCTTCAATCTCTTTTTTGTTCAACCTTAGATGGTTCAGGCCCTGGTTGATTATGAGGTTGCCTACATATCGTTCACCTAGCTGTGCTGTTTCTGTTCGCGAGGTCACATTTACAGCATCGTGGTCACTATGTTTCATCTTCAGAACCTTTACATTTGTGGTCAAGTGTGTGAAGTTCCTTGATGTCCAGATGTAATTGAGGGCTTTATGGCACCCAGTTCTATTCCAAGTAGAACTTGCCGGGATGTCTCCAAAGGTCTGGCCATTTAACATCTCACAGTTCCTTGTGGCCATTTCCTCGTCCCAGCATTTTGTTTGCTCATATGCTCGATTGCATTGCGTTGATTTCTTTACTTTTCTTCCACCATTCGAATCAAACCATGAAAAGTTGAAATCACTGCTCACCAAAATGTGAGTATTATAGTACTCACAAATATACTCATCAATCAACAACATTACAGAGGCAATCCCAGATGATATCATAGCCGGATTCAAATAAATATTGATGTTGAGAAGATGTTCCATTCCAAAATTCTTTTGATGGGCTGACCGTTGCACAATTCCTTGTACAAACAGGTTAAGGTCCGAAGATCTTATTAATTTCCACACTACACTATTTGTAATCATCGTTAGGAGAACTGAGAATGGGCAGACAGTCTTATTTTTGCCAGCAGCATTCAGAAGGATCGTGTAACCGTCACATATCGGAAGTTCACGCAACCACATCTCTTGTAGGGATATTATTGAATAGCGCTCTTTACTTAGCCCAGTGTCACAAAACAAATGCATAAAGTCACAAGTGTTCCATGACATTAGGGAGCAAGCATTGTGGGCGTTGATCATTTTTTGCTACTCGTTGCTGCTTCGACAAGTTCTCCTCAAGTGCGATCTTCTTTAGGGGGAGTCAACTTTGTATTTTGCCTTGTCATTTCTATGCACATCTCCTTCAATCTTTTAACGCAGTAAGGCTCACCTGGACTCGTTTTGAGTTGAGCCTCCTCTGGCTGTAAGCTTTTGCTGTTGTTCAGTTTGCAGACATTTGGAGACCATCTCAGTATGGGTCATTATTTCATAACCAAAAGACCGTAATTCATTGCCCACAGATATCAGTTGTGAGTCAACATGTAAGATCACACAATCTGACCTACATTCAGACACATACTCCACAATAGCAAGCAGTGCCCTCCAATGCTATATTTCTTAGCGAAGGTACAGAGTGCAGCAGTTTCATTATATTATGCCTGTTTAAATTTACTTCATTTGTTTTCCCAGGCAATATTCTCCAACCAGAGTTTTCTCAATGACCTCTGTTTTATAGCTTGTGGACCACAGTCTTTAACAGGTCTCCCGCCTTGACGTTCCACTTGTGCCGAAGTAAATTTGGGGTTCAGCTTCAGCAGAGGATCACTCTCAGGGGTTTCAACAAGATCCCATTTTACTTTCCTTTGATACATTAGAGAAGTCGGACCATTGTGTTTTAATCTGGCACTAATGTTACCAGCTGACGATTTCTGTGGGTCACAGGTGTAGCCATCCTCCTTATAAACTTTCCTTCGCTTTGATGGATAAGTTAAACCATTAAATATTTTTACAGCTTTTATTATCACATTTTTTGACGGTTTAAGGCTCCCCGCCTCGACCATATCAACTTGCCCACATGTTGCAACTTCTGACATTCCTCTGAGTTCGACACGCTGTGGTTGATGGACTACAGGGCTTTTCCACTCATCGTCATCAATTGAGTATGTGGATAGATTTATTAGGTCATCAGTCGCGTTTGAGTGGTTACTGACTAAATCATTATTGTCAGCTCTTGGTCTTTTTTTGGATTGATGAGATCAGGCGACAGAAACATCTTCATCGGTACATGATTGCTATTTGTCTTTTGTTCAGTCTGTACCTTCTGCCCCTAAGGAGAGTGATCCACATTACTGTAACAGTTTATTGAGAGGCCATCCTCACTACAGGGAGTTCCTTCCCTCCCCAAGCTTACACAATAAACCGTTAATGTCAGTTCTTTTATTCAGCCCTATTTCAGCCTCATGTCATGCCCCTTGGATCCCTCCTGCTGAGCTACCAATGAACCAAGGACCAGGCCAGTATACAGGAAATAGATTTGTATTTATTTGAATTATAGGTAATAGAAATCATACTAAACTACACATGCCACCTTCTTTGTGGCTCACAATTAACTTCTTGTTACACAAATAAATCACATCAATGGGTTAGGAAAAACACAAATTACAATACTTTTCTTTCTACAGAATTTACGTCAAGAAATAATCACCACTGGTCAATGACCGAATTCCATTTACAAATGCAATGCTGTGCAGTTTAGTTTTACAAATGTGTGCAAATGCATATAGCAATTATTATTTCACTCAGACCTTTGCTTTAAAATAAACACAGGGTGATTTAGAAGTTTGTTTTTCAGATCGCCCTTACTTTGGTCTGTATTGGGGAAGCCGGCCAGAAAAATTGGAATGATTTGGGAATTTTTGGATTTCAGACTCCCCTCCACTTAAAGGCCTGTGTTAGGGGAAGCTGGATGTTAAAAATTCGGAGGATTTGAGAATTTTGGATTTCAGACTCCCCACACTTAAAGGCCTATGTTAAGGGAAGCTGGTTGCTAACAATTGGGATGATTGGAGAATTTTGAATTTCAGACCCCTCTTCACTTAAAGACCTGTGTTGGGGAAGCTCGATGGTAAAAATTGGGATTATTTGTGAATTTTGGATTTCAAACTCCCCTCCACTTAAAGGCCTATGTTAGTGGAATCTTGATGGTAAAAATTGGCATGATTTGAGAATTTTGGATTTCAGACCCCTCTTCACTTGAAGGCCTGTGTTGGGGAAGCTGGATGGTAAAAATTGGGATGATTTGAGAATGTTGGATTTCAGACCCCCGTCCACTTAACCTCTTAAGTGCCAAGGACGAGCTATCTCGTCCTTGACATTACCTCAGTGTTGCCAAGGACGAGATAGCTCATGCTTTTTGGCACTTTGTTTTGTGCGATCCCTGCAAAGCAAAGCAGGAATCGCACAAAACTTAAATCCAACCCCAAGGCTATGTATGGAGGAGGTTCCTTCTCACGGCCCGGGAGTTGCATTTCTGTCAGTTTCATGTCAGCATGCGTAATGCATGCCTACGTGAAACTGAAAGTAATTTTCACTGCAGCAGCCATTTCGGGCTGCCGCAGTGAAACTGACAGGTGAGTATAAAGATTTGGGTGGGGGTGGGGGATCCCAGTGGGGCCCACCTGACCACTAGGATTTGTTGTGGCTTCAAAGAGGGCAGGGGGTGGCCCTCTCCCCCCACCCTAAGTGGATGGGGGCACATCATGTAGCCCTCCCTGGGGGCAGATTTCTGCTCCTAGGAAGGGGTACATGAGATGCCCCCATCCATTTGGGGCGGAGGGGAGAGGCCACCAGATATAGTGGCTCAGGCCCCCCCAAGCCTGGGGCAGTACGTTCTAGCCCCCGGGGGCAGATGGGCACACACATGTGCCCATCTGCCCCTAGGAAAGGGGCAAAAAAAAAACAAAATATATATATAAAACATATTTTGGTGGGGGGGCCGGGGGCTCACTAGACCACCAGGATTTTCGTGCTTTGAAAGGGCTGGTGGCCCTCTCCCCTCCACCCTAAGTGGATGGGGGTACCCCATGTAGCCCTCCCTGAGGGCAGATTTCTGCCCCTAGGAAGGGGTACATGAGATGCTCCCCATCCATTTGGGTGGTGGGGAGGCCACCGGAAATATTGGCACAGGCCCCCCAATTCATGGGGCAGTAGGTTTTGCCCACCCTGGGGGAAAATGGGCACACTAATGTGCCTATCTGCCCGAAGGAAAGGGGCAAAACTAAAACAAAAATTAACAAAAATTATAACTTGTTTTGGGTTGATGTGGGGGTGCACTAAACCACCATGGATGTTTAGTGGAAAGGGGGTGGCCCACTCCCCCGACCCGAAATGGATGGGGGCATCTCATGTAGCCCTCCCTGGGGGCAGATTGTTGTCGCAATCTGACCCTAGGAAGGAGTACATGAGATGCCCCCCATCCATTTGGGGTCTGCCCCCCAGGGAAGGCTACATGAAATGCCCCCATCCATTTGGGGTGAGGGGGCACCATAAAAAATTGAAATGGTCCCCCAATGCATGGGACAGTACGCTTTGCCCACCCTGAGGGCAGATGGGAACACTAATGTGCCCATCTAATGTAACTCAAATTTCTAGGCTAAAACCCAGGACTGGATTACGTAAATATTTCTGGTCAGTGCAAAATACTTTTTAGCCAGCAATTTGCAGTGAACAGCTATGTTTCACCACGTTTCCTATGCCCAGGCTAGCAACCTTTTCTGGCACTTGTTGTTTCTGTTTTCAAATTACAAAAGTGGTCAAAAACCTAGCCACAAGTTACCACCAGACCAAATGTTCTTATATGTCTTGGCTTTATTGGCTAGATTACATGTTGTGATGAATGGTCAATTTGTCCCTTCTCCCCAGAAAAGAGCCACCCCATGTGAGGCTAGGGAGATGAGTCTGCTCTGCAAGACCCTCCCTACGGGTCTGTGCAAGTGGGGCCACACTGGGAGTGACTGCCTTCTCGGAGACAAGGAAACCAAGTCTGATATGGACCTCCCAGACTGTACGACATTGTCTGCATACATGGAACTTGGACAACCTACGTAGGCGTGTGCGTGATCCCTACGCAGAGGCAAGCCCTTCGGAAGATATATGCTGTAGGGGCAGAGCCATGCTGGGCCATGGAGCCCACTGGAGCATGGAGAGTGCGGCCAACGTTAGGCTGGTGTTTTCTCTGACCCTGAAGTCCAGATTGGGGGAAGATACAGAGACAGAGAAGTACCCGTTTTCATGGTGGCCTGGATCCCGGTAACCTATGCTGAGACCAACTCGCTCAGCATTAGGTTCTATATATGGGCTCTATGACCAAAGGAAATTGGCTGAGGAGACAAGCAGCAACAGGGAGCCAAACACTCCCACTGAGAGAATACCACAGAGAGGTACCAACACTTTGAAGCAAGGCTGGGAAAGGCGACGAGGTAATGGGAGCCTGGGAAATCTGAGCGCCCCATTTGAATCAGAACGAGAAAGGTACGAGCACTGTGAATTAATTGTAATTGTAATTTTAATTGTTATTGTTTGTTTATTTGTACTGCGCTTATACACAAGTGAAGTGCTTCAAAGTGCTTCAAGGCAGGAAGGGAGCAAGGGAATTCAATAGTCTTTCTTAGGCTTTGAGGTTTCCGAATGATCTAACAAACAAGTAGCGTACTAGGCGTACTAAGCCTGACAGCATTTCTTCGAGTGCAAGGTTAGGAAAGCAAACCAGGTTACGGGACTCTGAGAAACCCGAATGAACGAACACCCTACGTTAATGTGATTGAAATTGTTACAAAAACTTTGCATCCAAGCTGTAAAAGCTGACAAGGTTACGGAACCCTGAGAAACCCAAACGGGCATGCGCCCTATGTGAATTGGAGTGAAAGAAATGCAAACATTTTGTATCAAGGTTGGAAAAGCCACTGAGGATGCGAGAGCCTGAGAAATCCAGAGTAGGTAAGCATCCTGTGTAAATTATATGAATTAAGATAAAGCAAAGTCTGTCAGAATGACTTTGTGGAGACCAAGAGTCAGGAAACTGTGATAAATAGAATTGTGATAAAAGGGAACCCGGAGAGGTCTTGAAAAATTCCTTGTTTTCCTGAGGAAGAAGGAGTTATAAGGAGGAACCTTTATGTTGATTGAAAAAGTCTAGATGATATGTAATAACAAGCATGATTCTGTCAAACAAGGACTACAAGAAGATGGCCTTATCATACAATACAGACTTTTCAGCCTCTGGGAGTGATGAGTAAACATCTTACTTGGCTTACCCTCTTCACCTTGTCTTCTCTCTCTGGTGTGTCCTCTGCACAAAATCGAAATTTAGCTGTATGTTTTTACACCCTGCACTCTAATTTCACTACATTGTGGCTTTTCATTGACAATCAAATTTCATTGACAAGCAAATTATGCTGCGTGTATTTACACCCAGCACCTTAATTTCACTTCATTGTGGCTTTTAGCTGTGTGTATTTACATCATGCACCTTAATTTCACTGCAATGTGGCTTTTCATTGACAATCAAATGTATCTGTGTGTATTTAAACACTGCACCCTAATTTCACTGTATTGTGGCTTTTCATTGATGATCGAATTTAGCTGTGGATTTACATACTACACCCTAATTTCACTGCATTGTGTTTTTAATTGACAATCGAATTTAGCTGTGTGTATTTACACCCGGCACCTTAATTTCTCTGCATTGTGGCTTTTAGCTGTGTGTATTTACATAATGCACCTACATTTCACTGCATTGTGGCTTTTCATTAACAATCGAATTTATCTGCGTGTATTTAAACACTGCACCCTAATTTCACTGTATTGTGGCTTTTCATCGACAATCGAATTTAGCTGTGGATTTACATACTACACCCTAATTTCACTGCATTGTGTTTTTCATTGACAATCCAATTTCATTGACAATCAAATTTAGCTGTGTGTATTGTTAGGTGGAAACCTGTGCAGTTCCCTCTGGGACCACTTCAAAAGATTTAGGACTACAGGTGTTTGGCGGTGAACCCACTTGGTAGCAGTCTGTACCACACAGATTCACTTGGTAGCTGTGGCTGAGCAGTCAGACTTCCCTCAAGAAGAGTTGAGCAGTATGTGGGGTATACAAAATAGGGCAATTCTTCACAGCAAGACAAGCAAACACGCAACGAGGCTCAGTGTAAAGATATTAAGGTATTTATTTACAACGGAACATCTATCAAAAACACTATGGCACTTTCACGGCAAACAAATCAAACACAATTACTCCACCAAGAAGAAACGATCAATCCCCCTAGCAATATTTCGACCAGTCTAGGTTCTACCGGTACCACTTATTTACAGACAGAGGTGTATACCTCAACCTAGATGACACCCTAATATTAGTTAGGACGGGAGAGAAAAATAAGCAGGTTATGAAATCAACACAGTTCAATGCTTCACGGGAAAAAATGCAAGGCAAGAAGGCAAGAAACACAATAGGTCATAAAGTTCAGAGGCCAGGCCCACTCGGAGAGAGGCAAGGCGATGTGTCCTAAAAAGTCTCTAGTGGAGATGCATTCAAGTCTTTGTAGCAAATTGTTATCGGCAGATTGAACCAGTTCAGAACAATAAATGAGAAAAGCTTGGAGGCGACCCAATGGAAAGGAGAGGATTAAGACACCTCACTCGAACCGATCGAAAGGGAAGCCAGGCGGGCACGGTACCTTGTTGAGGAGGGCAGCTCCGGCGGGGGCAGTTGTTCCTGGTGGTGGATGCACGTCGGGTCTTTGCCAAGAGTAGAGATGTTCTCGTCGTCGAAGAAAAGTGAAGTCCGGTGCACCACCAGGGAAGAGACCAGCCGCGGAGTGCTCCGTCACAAGGCACCGCCTTTTGGTCGCGGTACAGGGGTAGTGGCTATCCGGTTGCCGAGGTGCGCTGCACGGGCAATTTGACCACTGCGTCCTGAGGCGAATAAAAAGCAAAGGGGACTGGTTGTTCCCACCAGTCAGGGGAAGAGACTCTCCGGCAGGGAGATCTCCTCTGTCGTCGGGAAGTGGTGAGTCAGCTCAGCAGGGCTCCACCAGAGGTGTCGTCGTTGCAGGTCGGCTCAGCGTTACCCTCGTCGGATTCTTAGGTCCTGTGGCGACTTCTGAAGATCCAGTCCCAAAAGCCCTGCTTTTATGCAGAAAACCCCCATTCATTCAGCCTAGCTGTCAATCAACACATGCTAAGTGGTGAGCGGGAAGGCTCACCACTTGGGCCAATCACTCCAGAGTGCGACCAGAGTTGGCAAGGCAACTCGGTCCAGGGTGCCTAAACCCCCTCCCACACCCATGTGGTAACCCAGACAGAATGGCACCACTTTGGAGGGTCTCTGTACAGAGCCCGCCAAAAGTGGAACAAAGGGCTCAACCTTTGGTTTAGGAGTCACAGAGACGAACACAGACGCCATTTTAAAAACCGAGTTCTGGCAGAAAATACCATCCGATAGACTTATTTACGATAAGTAGACCGATGGTACATTAGAGATTAACGAGGAAAAGTATCAATCTCCAACAATGGGACGAATCCCATAGGGTTAGGTTCGGGGTCGAACGTAACAAGTAGTTTCCACTGCCACCAGCCAAAACTCGACGAGGGGGGACGGGACAGTGCCCCCTCGAGTAACAGATCCAGGAGTAATCGAATTACCCCTACTAGTACGCCCACAATAAGATGGTTTGTACTAGTTCTGTTGTAAATTTAGGTCTAGTAAAGTCAATGGTGACTTTACATGCCCGGGGAGACAGTAGTCAGTCCCCGGGTATGGAGTCTATGGTGGGGGTCCGCTAGGACGCCCCAGTGCTACGGCACATAGGGTGCGGTGTAACACACATAGAAAAACATATGAGACCCTATGGAGTAAAAGACCCCATAGCCCATAGAACACATTGGCCCTCATTACGACCCTGGCGGAAATCGAAAAACGATGGCGGAAATGCAATACCGCCATCGAATAGCGCTCGGTGCGATTATGACCCGTCACTGCAAAGTACGATGCCATTAGCGACACCGTAGTGAACGCCAACGCTAACTGCACCAAGTACGCGCGCGCGCGCCATGCCAAACCGTAAATACCACCATGGCGCAACGGTACGCGAATTCTGACCCTAGCGGACATGCACCTAACGCCATCAAGCATGGCGGAAAGTACCATTCCGCCATGGTGAGAAGTACGGCATCGCGAACCAACCGTAAACGGCCCCACTGAGTGCCTGTACACCGCTCCCTGGCCACATTGTACAACTCCCCGTAGGTGCAATGAAGTCACAATGCAACCAGTGAAATGTACAAGTCACCCATGCATGCCAACGAACAAAAGAATCTCAAGAGGGGCCAATGGAAGCTGCAGGGCACAGATGGCACGAATACAGAAGCTATTCCAATGGACATGACCTCAGTCTCCCACCAAGAAACGCATGCAAACACAGGCACCTGTGACCAGCAATATTCCGAAAATCACATCATTCCACCAATCCACCTGGCTGACCGGCATCTGTTACACAAAACCTAATCCCCCGCCCCTGAGCATGACATCATTCAAACAGTCATATTGGCAGCCCTTATCCCTGACCTCACTGGGCTTCGTAGGCAAACGCGCCCAGCACAGTACCACGCAACTATACTCCGAAGCTGGAACCCAATGCAGATCTCCTCACAATACATCGCTCCCCAAATAGGAATATGCCACATCACTTGCAAAGAAGAACGCTACACGGCCCATATCAGAATAGAAATTTAATGCACAACAAATTCACCAAGCCCATACAGCCATTAGGCCATGAACTCCAAAACACATTTCACCATTGTGGGCTGCATCCGCAATAAATGACCAGCTACTTCTTGTGTGACGCCCTGTTCCTTCATGGTACACAGGGCCACATTCTCGTACGAAAAGGCAACATGGAAGCGCCCAGAACCGCAGGGCCGTCCCAATGGGGAGGCACTAGTCCAGCTGAAAGGCCGAAATGTTGCTCCGAGCCACTAGTACTGCGTAAGGGCATGTGGCCCATTGGCGATCGTCCCATAAGATCGTAATGCTGCTCCACTGATTAACACGAAGCAGCAGGTGTCGGGAGTAAAATCCATCTGCAGGAGTGGCATACAGATGGCAGTGGCAAAAGGGGAGGAGATACCTGTCAACCAAATGAAAAGAAAAAGAATAGAATGGCCATCAGAACTACATTCGAATAACTCACTTCAATGATCACACCAAATCCACAGCCATATGCATGCCAGCCCACTCCAAAGGATCATCACCACCCAAAAACCACTTGCGACTCATAACTATCTATATCGAGGTGAAAACACCATCACAAACGAGTGTACCTGTGCATGCGTCTGTTAAAACAGAATCCATCAGATGGGATTGGTAACGTGCATGGACACAAGTGTCTGAAGGCGCGTCGAGACAGGGAGGGCTCAACAAGGCCAGATAGACGATGGTCCCACTATGGCAGCCCTGCATCACATAGCGCAGGGGAGGCGGACAGATTCCAAGAAGCCCTGTACATGGCAAACTCTGTATCAAATCATCTGTCCATGCATCCATTCATCATTCCCTCATCCCGTAATGATAACGCCTGTTTCCATACTCACATAACATGTGAAAATTCCATTGAGTCTGTGCGTTATGCAGCCTGCAAAATCCACTGTGCCCCAGCCCGTAATTCCAGTGTTGTGAAGTAACATGTATTTGGGAACGTCCGGCCTCATCGTCCACTTCGCTATTGCGCATCCCAAACTATTCATATCAATAATTGCATCCTCGCCATGGCCCCTGTCCCAAGGACATTGAACAATAGAACGTTATATTTGCAGTCAGACCTGTGGGCATCTCCTCGCCGCTAGCTGAAAACCGAAAGCGCCGCCCTTCGAATTCCTCATTTGCAACATCACGTCGAAAAGGCATCTGTGGCCGCTTGAAATCACAAATTAATCCATCTAGTGCGGCTGTGTGTGAAAATGGCAACTGCCTTCACTCACAAATGGGACGCCCCGCCCGTCGTTGAAACTCGGTACAGTGATGCATGAGGGTCCACCGTTACTCGAGTACTACGTTCCACTGACCCTTCACAAGTCTGTTCGCGACTGCTAAGATAGTATGTGAAACAATGGGACCATAGCCGAATGAACATATCAACCAATGTTACACTGCCATCGGGTACAAATACATGATTGTAATAGCAAGATGCCATTCCTCGAATTGCAGCGTTGTGTGCGGGACGTGCTCGCCCAAAGGGGAGAGCAGCTTGCACAGGTGGAATGAATCACCACAGGTGGAGGCCATACAGCCTGAAAACACATAAATAGCACACCCAGTCTCCTCCCACAACCACACCCACTCCGAAATGCTACCGGCAGGACTCGCGATGTTGGCCCTGGGGGACCTGATAGCACTGCAAGTACTCCAACTCCAAGAAGAAGACGAACACCAACTACAACCGGCCGCACGGAGGAGACGCAGGAGGAGGAGGAGGGCAAGGCAGGGCCAGCAAGGGCCGCCAGCACAGCCACTACCACCACGCAGGCAGCCCGCATTCCCACGCCTCCGAGCACATCCGTTCAACCTCACTGATGAGCAGATCCACACCCTCTACCGTTTGGACCGGGACACCATAGCCGCCATTGTGGACATGACACAGGCTGACCTTGTCAGCATGATAGATAGCCCAACCGCCATCCCACCCCTACTGAAGGTGGTGTCTGTACTCCACTTCCTGGCCACAGGCACCTACCAGCACACAGTCGGACAGTTGCATGGCATCTCACAGACGCTGTTCTCACGGACACTATTGCAAGTGCTCGATGCCCTCCTGCAGCACGCAGACGACTACATCTCTCTACCACGCTCGGAGCAGGAAATTACCAACACAAAAGTGGGATTCCATGCACTTGCCGGCATACCGGGTTGCATTGGTGCCATCGACTGCACCCATGTGGAATTGGTCGTCCCACATGCCATGGAGGCCCAGTACCGCAACCGAAAACAATTTCATTCTCTGAATGTACAAATGGTGTGTGACTCCAACAGGATCATTACACATTGTTGTGCCCGATTCCCTGGATCAACCCATGATTCTATGGTCTTGAGGAACTCAACAATACCACGCTACATGGAGCGACACGCAGGGAACAGATCCTGGCTACTCGGTGAGTCTCATTTCATGCATGATGATGTGGGGTATGTGATGCGGCAATGACCTGGCAGGAAGGGGGGGGGGGTGCATACGTAGCAATGGCATTCCACATAATTCGTTTATCGTCCACATACAGGTGATGCCGGATATCCACTGAAGAGATGGCTCCTCACACCAGTCCGGAACCCACGGGACCAGCATGAGGAGGACTACAACCATGCCCACTCACGTACCCGTGTAGTCATTGAACAGGCATTCGGCCTACTGAAGACTCGTTTCCGGTGCCTCAGCAGGTCTGGCGGGGCACTCCTGTACCGCCATGTGAAGGTTGCAAAGATGGTGATGGCATGTGTCATGCTACACAACATGTGCGTACGTAGAAATGTGCCCATGCCCCCTGACGCAGAACTGCAAGCACCTGAAGATGGTCATGATGAGGGTGGGGATGTGGCAGCACCTCAAGGAGTCTGCGAGGCACAGGAGGGCCGTGACATTCGTCAGCATCTCATAGATGCATGCTTCTAGCACTCACGCCTGGTGGCTGATACATGGACACGGGACTCGTGGCACTGTGTGTGTCTGGTACATGCACAATATGGACTGTACGCCTATGATGGCCTCGTACACAAAGATCAATGTCCACACATCTCATTGGTTGATCGTGCATTGTTTATGGCATATGTGATATCATGTTGAACACCCTATCGACCCGCCACCCAAGTGAGCCCAACACACCCCCTCCACCCTCCTACCTCCCCCCCGAACACCAGTGTCCAAAGATGCTCATTGTCAGTGGGCAGTCGCTATTGCAAGCCCCCTCTGCGGGTATCAGGGGCACCCCTGCCTGTGGAGCGCAGGTTCCTCCCAGATCTACGTTGGGGGCTGCCCTGGACGGAACTTGCAACGGATGATGTCTCTGCCTGCTCACGTCCATGCATGTCCCTAAGGGTTTGTGAGAGCTCAGTGAGCACACGGCGCACTGCGGCAAGTTCGGCACATACGTCTTTGGACGTTGCATGCAGTTCCCCCCTCAGGCTCTCGGTGCTTCTCTCCATTTGTACTCTCAGGCTCTCGGTGCTACTCTCCATTTGGACTCTCAGGCTCTCGGTGCTACTCTCCATTTGTGCCCTTAGTGTCTCTGTACTTCTCTCCATTTCTGCCCTAAGTGTCTCAGTTGATGTTTCTATGTCTGCCTTAGTGCCCCCACATTCATCGGCATGGTCCTTGAGGAGCGTGGCCAGTTGCTGCTGTTGCACGATTAACTGGTCGAGGGACTGTTGCCTCTGCTGGGCCATGGCCATTTGCGGTGGTGTCACAGAGTGGCTGTTCGCCTCATGTTGCCCTGCCACAGGGCTTGTGGGGGATGGCCAGTCGTCGTCTTGTGGGTGCCCCTGCGTGGTATCCTCATGGTGTACGGGATGGAACAGACAGGGGGATTGGGACAGGTCATGGATGGATCTGACTTCGACATCCCCGTCTTCTGTGTCGGAGCATGCTGCCATTAATGGAGTGTCACCTATGGTGCTGCTGCCACCAGAGGCAGTGCCTTCTGTGGCATCCATTGGGGGGACCTGTGGTGGTGCTGTTGTGGGCATGCTGGCTGCTGGGGTGCCTGTTGGAGTTCCCTCCTCTGTGCTGCCACTTGATTTGTGCTGCTGCCGTGTCTTGATGCGTGCAGCTGAGGTGGAGGGTCTTTGGCCGTTGGTCTTGGCCCTCTTTGCAGGTGTGCTGGTAGGGGTGTCCTGAAGCTCGTCGTTTGGATCGGACCCTGTGGTGGAGTAAAGGAGGGCGAGCGTTATTAATGGGTCTGTGGGAATTGGAATGGCAATGTATCACATGCATTGGGGTGGTACCTGAGGGTGATTTGGGTCGGGGCCTTGGAGGTGCTTTCATTTGTGTGTGGAGTGAGGGTGCAGTTGTTTGGCAGCCTGCAGTTAGGGTGTGCCTGCTGCACGTGTAGAGGGTGTTTTTGGGGTTTTTAATTATTTATGTATTTATTGTGAGTTTTAAAGTGCGCTGTCAGGCCAATGTGTGTGGACGTTCTCCTGGACATGTGTTACTGTTGTGCTATGTGGACACATGGTGATTCACATGATTGGACATTGTGGATTTGGCATGGTTTCATTTGTGCCACCTACCGGATTCTTCGGATGTCTGCACTCCTTTCTCCATCCCTCCGACTCCCTCTATGCTCTCCATTCCTATGGTGGAGGCACAGATTTCTTCCCAGGGGGTCAACTTGATGGGTGATTCCGATCCTCCCCCGGTGGCTGTGGCAATGTTGCGGTTGGCAGAAAGTATGCTACGGACGCGTATCCGCAGGTCGTCCCATCGCTTTCTGCATTGCTGTGGGTTGCGGGGTGCGGTCCCCACCGCACTTACCCGCTGTGCCACCAGGGCCCATATGGCCTTCTTGTTCGCAAGTGCCGTCCTGGTCATTTGCGTGGAGAAGACGGCGGCAGCATTCTCCTGGAGGGTCTCTGTGAGCACGGTGAGTTCCTCACGGGAGAAGTGGACCTGCCGCTTGCGGTCGCACGCTTTCTTCGCTACTTTTCCCATTTTTCTTGGTTTCACTAGGGTGGATGACGGGTTGGGATGTGTCTCAGGGTAGTGTTTTTAGTGGTTGTGTGGATTTTGTGGTTTTATAGGTGTACGGCGTGATGTTTCCCGTTCCGGGACCATGTTTTTACTTCCGTTTCCGTATATTTACGGTCACCGTACTTTCCGGTTGGCGCTCACTGCGGTGTCCGCTAAGATGGGTGGCGGTATTGCACCTAGGGCGCCGTACGGCGGCGGTGTGGGCCGTTTTGGGGTCATTTCCGCCATCGCGGACTTTGCACTTCCGCCATGGCATGGTGCTTGTGCCCGATGGGTCGGAATGGGCCGCACTTTGCTCCATCGTGCAATGGCGGAAACGCTATTTACGCTGTGGCGGTCCGGTCAGTCACTTTCCGCCAGGGTCGTAATGAGGGCCATTGACATTCAAAGGAATTACACACATACATGTCCAAGAGTGGGAGGAAAAGAGTCCCACTCTTGGCAGGATAGAAAAAAACAAACTCCCGAAATCCAGCAAAGTTGCTGGGGGACTCACTAGGTTAGGGAATTCAGCCTAAACAGAGAATTCTCCCTAACATGTATTTACATCCTGCACCCTAATTGCACGGCATTGTGGCTTTTCATTGACAAGAGGATTTAGCTGTGTGTATTTACATGCTGCACCCTAATTTCAATGCACTGTGGCTTTTCATTGTCAATGGAATTTAGCTGTGTGTATTTACATCCTGCACCCTCATTTCACTGCATTGTGGCTTTTCATTGAGAATCAAATTAAGCTGTGTGTATTTACATCCTGCTCCCTAATGTCGCTGTATTGTGGCTTTTTATTGACAATCGAATTTAGCTGTGTGTATTTACATCCTGCACCCTAATTTCACTGCATTTTGGCTTTTCATTGACAATCGAATTTAGCTGTGTGTATTTACATCCTGCACCCTAATTCTGCTGCATTGTGGCTTTTCATAGACAATCAAATGTAGCTGTGTTTATTTACATCCTGCACTCTAACCTCATTGCAATTATCTTTGCTACTGCTAGGGCACCTTGAGACAAGGTCAGAACTGTGCGGTGCAGGCCCCCTTCTCCTTTCCACTCCCCTCCGTCACCCTAATGGCACTCTACATCTCTCCTATCTTCTCTAATTGCTATTCTATCTCCTATCCCCCCTCTCTGAAAGTCCGGAATGAAAAAGCACAAAAGAGATATCTTGCGTGTAAACCCAGGCCTTCCCATTGCAGACGCCTACGTCAGCGCAACCTCCAGAGATGCCTTCACAGATATCCTCTTCTCTGTCCCCTCTCCAAGTCTTTGGACTTCTCATCTCATCTCTACTCTCCCTCCTTTCACTTACTCTCCAGTTAACGATGGGTCCAAGTGGGAAGTCCTCTTGGCTGGCTTCTCATCCTCATGCTGCATCGTTAATGTCTACCACACTGGAACTATCTTGGTTCAGGGCCCTCAAACCAATCTTCTACTCTTAGACCGGATTGTGCCTTCCCTCATCAACACCCTTCTATTTGGCTGCCTCTCCCCTCATCACTCTCACAGTCCCTCCGCACTCTCACTGTCCCTCATCTTTGACTCCTCTTTATACTTCCTACCTCACACACAGGACATTGCAAAGAAGTCCCACTTCCAACTCTTCCTTCTCAAAGGAAATCTCCCATTTCTCACTTTCCCCAAGAAGCTTAATGTTTCCCAAGCCCTGGTTCTCTCTGGGCTTGACTATTGCAACAACCTCCTCCTCAATCTACCTTCTTCCACTCTGCAACGCCTTCAGCTAATCCAGAATAAAGCAGCAAGACTTATCCTTGGCCTTAAGACAAGGGACCACACCTCTCCTGCCATAAAAAGTCTCCACTGGCTCCCGGTTGCTGCACAGATCAAATTCAAATCCCTCTGCATCATCCACAAGGCTGTCTGGGGCCAGGGACCACACTTTCTGCAACTCCCTCTTACGAAATACTCTCCTTCTAGACCTCTAGGTTTGTCTGGCACCAACTCCCTGTGTGTAAAGGGTTTCGCCAAACAGAGAGCACAGGGTTGTTTGCTTTCCTCAGCTGGATCACTGCTATGGAACAGCCTCTCCATCCCACTGCGTCTTGAGTAGGACCATCTTAAGTTCCAAAAGCACCAGAAGACTCTCCTCTTTCCCTCCTCCTTCCCTTCTTCCCTCCTCACAATTAACTAAAATGTGTGATCTGTGGCAAATAATTGTATTTCACTGTGTGTTATCTGCCAAAATGAGAAGTACCCAAAAGCCATTCAGTTGTCATGTGTAGAATACACAAAAAAGCCTGCTTCGTGTATAATATTAATTATGCCACATGATAGCCTGCACATCAAAGTTATTTGTCTCTTAGCTTACTTAAAGAAATCTGTTGTAATGTAACTTAGTATCATTCCATTGAGTATAAAAGACTACATATAAATGTAATTTTCTGTGGTATCACTTTGAATGATGTCAATAGATATGAAAATTTAGGGGAGGCTTCCTTTATTTTTTTCGCACAGCCACGCACATCAAAACCTGGCAACTTTCAATGAAAGCAAAGTTCACATTTGGCATGAAAGTTAGATGTCAGCATGTGCATTTTCTATCAAGTTCCTACAGTATGGGAAGTACATTAATTAAAAAAGAATAGCCTACACTTTGCACGCTTGGTCCAGACTACAGAACCTGGCAATAGCAGGGTTAACCATGATCCTAGCTTTTGATGCTGTAATTGATTTAAGATGGTGCCCATATGGTAACATGTACAGTATCTGCAACAACACATACTAGGGCACCACAGCTTTGCATGAGCAATGCCAACTGCCACATGCACACAAACATCAGCCTTACATGTACATACCCATCCTTTCACATGCAACAATGCTTTTCACACATAGAAACTATAACATTCACATGAATGCAAACCAAAGATTCACATGTGCACAATCAGCCTTTTACATGCATGCACTCCATCATTCTTTCATATGCATCTACACAATAGCCTTTTTCATGAGCACATGGACGTCTATCATATCATAAGGACATTGCAGTCTGAGCAGAATATAGAGCTCAGCAAAGGTGGGCAGAGAAGGGAGGCGAATTAGAAGACAACTGATTTAGGAAACAAGAGGTGTGAGAAAGGAACAGATGAAAGAAGTGCTACTGTGAAGAGCTAAGGGGAGATGGGCAAGAGAGAAATGCATAAGATCTGGTGGATAAATGAGAGGGAAAAGTGAACAAAAAAGAGATAGAAAGTCAATAAAATGGTGCAAACGTGAGGAAAAAAGTAATGAAATAGAAAAGTGATAGGGAGCAGAGGAGGAAAGCATGACAGATAAGAGAACAGCTATCTCAGTTGGTATCATAATGTAGAGGAGGTGCTAGACCCCCCCCTCAAAATGAATGCAGAAAAACAAATAGGGTGATGAATGGTTCCAGTGTTGCAAAAATCAGAATTATAGTGTTTTAGGGCAACATATATTTTTTACGGTCAGAATGACCCAAGCAGTATTGGATGTCTCATGTATTACACGCTCATAATGAATATATAAAAATGTAGTCCAAAAGTTAGATAGAAAATTAATTATGCACAAAGGTAAAGCACCATTGCTGCACAGAACATTCAGGCTGAACAGGCTTAGATAGAATCTATGATGGATGCTGAAACAAAATGGCTTCTGGACCAGGTGTCAGAAGAGATGACTCATGTGAATCTAAGATGTTCTTTGGCAGACGCTGGGGTTTGTATATTTAGAATTTCTTGGCAGGCAAAGCTGACAGTGATGGGTACTAGATCTGATAAGGGGTCTGGGAAACCTACCAATTAGACAGAGCAGCTGCTTAAACTTGCATCAAATGTGATGAGCGCATGGCATTTACTGCAGTATAGTCTGCCAAGTGTACTTGGCAGGTCTGGAGAATCAACTTAGGGCTGCTTTTTTGGCAGACGATAAATGGTTTATAATGTAGGTCAGTTTGATCTGACACACGTTTAATTACCCTATGTGTCAGTCAAATGAGGCTTGCCAACATAAGTCATATGGGCTTGATGAGTGGCAGTTAAGCCAACCAATAATAAGATAAATAGGTGTTTGCTTTTAGTTGCAGGAACCAATCAAAATGTATTGTGTAATAAAATGTAATGTTACATCAGCCTGAAAAAGGTATAAAAGGCAGTTGATTCAAGAGTTCAGTGCTGCCACTTCTGATGTCTTAATAAAGATGATTGTTGAAACCAGCCCGGGCGTCCAGCTGTCTCATTGTCTTGTATTCTGTCTCCACTGCCTGAGTCAACAGATGTCAAATGCCCAGGGCATTGGACCCTCCAGTTCACGTGACAACCACTTGAGGGACCCTGAAGCCTTTTCTTCCAGGGACAAAGACTCCAGATCAGTGCATCCTGGAAGGGATAGGAGATATGGCCTGGGGAGAGTGGCAGGGTAAGTAAATGAATCTGCAGTATGCCACCATCTTGCCAGGAGGGGTCTCATATGACTGTCAGCATGTGATGATGGTGTGCTTTGACACCTGTGGATTTGGGTATGTACCATGGGAGACTGAGGTAAGGAGGGAGTAAATAACATTTTATGTATATAATTTAAGGATTAGTTTGTGGTAGTGTAGAAGAGCAATTGGATAGTTTTAAGACAAGTAATGTGGTAATAATAAGAAGTAACAGGGGTTTGTATAAGTTTAAAAATATATGACAGAGAGCGTCAGAGATGAGACGTATAGCGTCTGGAAACTTGGTAGTCCTCATTCATGGAGCGTAGAAGTCATTTCAAAATACAAGTGGATAAAATAGGCAGCACACATAAAGATCTGTGAGAGGAATTGACTTACACTCCCATCAAAGTATCTTAGGGGCTAGTGAATAGAGGTGTCATGACATGCATGTGAGAGTCTGTTGTTATGTGTTTTGTTTTGAAGTTAAGTGTTAAGAAGTGACAATGAATTGTATTAAAATGGAGACAGGTCAAGAAATTACATCATTTATTTAAGGAAAATAATTTGCACCAATCCAAAAATAGACTGGAAAAAGTGAAAAAATATAGGTGTAAGTAAGTCATTTTGATGAGTGAGCCGATGTCCATGATTTAAAATGTAATAAGAAAGGAAAAAAACAGAAAAAGATATGAAAATAGTTGAAAAAGTATGTCTGCTTTGTATCCTTAAGGCAAAACATGTCAGGCAGATAGAGCGTTAATGTTTATATACCTGCATAGTTGACATTCTTAGCCAGCCAAGAAACTTTAAATGATAGAAAACTGTGCAGGGCTTGATGTAAGCGAACAGCGAAGAAGTAACAATGTAAGAGACATTAATCTTGCTTTAAAACAGACAGCTGTGCAGTTACAAAGGAAAGAGTTTAGGGGGTGTATATCAAATTGAAACACAAACCCAACATCAAATCCTGGTTCTGCAGCTCAAAACCAAGAGATTAAGAGGTGTTGCAAAGAGGTGTCAAAGAGGTGTCAAAGAGATATGACCATTTGTTTTCATGCGATGTGCGTAGCTTGGCAGAAAGCTAGCACCGACCCACACAGTAAAAAATGTCTTCCACGCTGCTGAAATGCAGCTAGAATGTCTATTGAAAGCTGAGAGATAACAAATTGGCAGAGTTAAGAGAATAATTTATGATCGCAGAAAAAATCAGGGCTTTTGCACAAAATTACAGGGATAGTTCTTTAAATTAATGTAACTGGGGCAGCTTGTGTAGAAAGAAGCAGTAACATGCTGTTGATAATATTTGTACAAAACACTAAAGCAAAAGTGCAGGCAGATTAGGAAAAACATTTGGATATACATTCACATTAAAAAACAGGGACAAGTTACTTTGAAAAAAGTCATGAAACAATTTATTGAAGTATAATAAAAATTGGTAGGATTGACACTAATATATGTGTAAGCATACAAGGAAAATATTTAAAGATTTATTTTGTGCAATTTTGAAAAATTCATTTTTTTGCTGCAAGACTGCAACTGAGCCTGGGCTCGCCAGGATGCATATGAAAATATGGGTTTGAACCCAAACTCATTAAATTAAATTGTTTTTGGGGGGGATTTCTACCATACATATATGTAATGTATCTGTTCAGTAGTAGGGATGCTTAATTGTGGGTTGAGTTGGCTGATACCCGCTGAGTAAATTGGCAGGTAAGCAAGTTTTGAAAAACATAATTTTTTCATTGCATTAGTGTATGGTTGTGGAAATCAGATGTTGAGAGAAGCGCTGGGTTTAAATTGACATGTTGTTAAGCAATTTAACCCCTGGTTGACTAGTCGAGGTGGGTATTTTGAAGAATTTTTGTTTTGAGCAGGAAAAGCAATGTATGGTTGAAACTTTGTGTTGAATATATTGTCTTTGTAGTAGAGACTACCACTGGCTATTGTATATGTATGAGCTGGGGTACCCCGCTGAGTTATTGTTTAGGATTACACAAACAATTCACATTTTGGGGGGGGTTGACTGGTCATTTAATGAGGTGGCGATGGATGCTTTATTGTTAGGCACACACCAGAGCATGCCTGATGTGTTGATTTCATGTGGGGCAAATAGCCGTCCCTTATTGAGGAGGAATGGGGGATTTAGAAAGAGCATACATTCTGGAACATGCATGGGGCAATTATGCAAATGAGAACGGGAAAGGAAAAAATAGTTGTTAAATTGGGTTTCGGTGCACTATGGGAAAAAAGGACAGATTGCCAAATGGAAGCACAGAGAAGTACTCTGGGGGACCACATTAGCAGGAATATTGATGTTTAAGGGACAGAGAGATGGCATGGGATATGTATTGCAATACAAGAACCTTTTAAATGGACTCCGGGTTTAAGCAGAATTGAAAAGGTAGAAACATTCAAATACCTGGGAGTACCATTAACAACAGCAAAGTAGAAACTCCACTGTAGGAAGCATTGTTAACAAAAGCAAAAACATTGGCAATACAGGCAAAACTTATGGACAAAAAATACGTCCGGTTCTCACTTTTGGCTGCCATTAAGTTCTATAAAGGCAAGGCCGGCCCACTCTCACATATGGCATGGATGCATTTCCCCAGATACCAGATGGCCAAAACTCGAAGGTGTGATATGGCGAAAAATTCTGAATTGCCAAACGCATTACCGATCTCAATAATTAGAAGAGAACTAGGCCTCCCGTCTCTGTATGCATCAGTAGAATGGATAGGGCTTGCTCTGTTACGTAAAGTGCTACTACCAACTAGTCCGATGATCCTGAAGCTAATAAATCTAGAAATTACAGGTTCGTCATCTTTGCTAAAAACTGGGTCTACAAAACCAGGAAGACACTGGAAGAAATAGGTTGTAACGAGAAGGTCTTGATGACAAATCCCATGAAAGTTAAAAGAAAACTCATGGAACTAGACTGGATCCACACCAAGGAGAACGCAGGGGTTTATAAGCTTGTGGGAGACCTGCCGCCTAACGCCAGGAAGCTAAATCAGCCACGTGCTTACCTCTTGAACTTTCCCAATAGAACCTTTACAGACACCTTCACGAGAATAAGTCTCAACTGATTATGACAAATGCGGTTATGGTAATTCAGGGTCTCAGCTCCTCCAATATCTTTAGATTCTGTCAGAACCCTGATGAGTGGTCCTACTGGTAGGCACTGGGACTGCACGTCCATGAATGAAGAAGGAAAGGTGTCAAATGGGGGGAATTATCAGAAGATTGAGGGTTATTTGAAGCTACAAGTTGAGTTCTTTTTTTATTGATGAATTATTAGTCGCTGATGGAGAGTGTGTCATAATTGATCTGTGTTACATTTATGGCAGACACTAGTTACATATTTTTGAGAAGGAATAGGATGACAAAATTGAACATGAAGACTTTATTTATTTGATCAAGCAATGGGCTGTTCCACTTTTTGGATACACCATTTGAATGCAGTGAATGTATCTTAGCATACACAGGGCATGTGGCTCTGCAAGGTGTTTTAGTAAAGCCAGAGGTCTTTTTTATTATGAGATGAGCATTTTGTTATTTAGCTTAGTGGATTAAATGGTGAGAATATTTGATGAATTCTTGTTCAGACCACGGATACCTATGGTTAAAGAGGGGGGACAGATAATACCTGTGGAATTAAAAGCAGCCGTAGTGCAAAAGAAAAGGAACATGCTCAAAGGAAGGGACAATAAGAGCGGACCATGGAGGACAGTGATGGTTCTCAAGTAAGGTTCTAGAGTGACTGAGGTCACTGATGATTAGATATTTAGACAAAACTAAACAAAAGATGAAGTGGTGTTTCTTTAGGAGCATCACACATTGAGAAAGAAAACGGAAAATCGTCTAGCAAGTCACAATAATGTAGCAGCGCTCAGCATAATTTCAGGAAAGCTTGGAGAGAGTGCCTAGTGTCCTGTGGACCATCGGCCCTCATGGCATGGGTCTAGTAAAATACATGCATGCAAGGGATTATAATATGAGAAATATGAAGGTTTGTGTTATGATTAAACTAATTAGTGTAAGATAATAATAAACAGTTGACCCTAAGAGCACATGAATAAGAAACTCAGAACTAAAAGAGAGTGATGACAATCTAGGGAAGTGAAATATATAAATAAATACATTTAAAGAAAAATGAATGAATGAATGAATGAATGGATATTAAAACAGTGAACTGGGAGACTCCAGCCCTTTAAGGTGAGGTAGCAATGCCCTTGAAACGAATGGGGATGCAGATGTTACTCAAACCTCAATAATCGAAACGACTCAGGTAGTTGGTAAAAAGATAACTGTATTAATATCAATGATCTAAAACAGGGAGTACAACGGAAATCAATGGACGTCTCAGTGCATAGTTTCTCAGTGCATCTAAAAAAAAGCATTCTTTTATAACACAAGATCGTCATTGATGACATCACCTTTGTATTTACTAACGTCATCCTACGTGCAAACTACAAAATCCTAGTGGCTATTGTGATTGGTTCTAAGGGAACATCTAAGTATACGTTCCATACTAGTCTAAGAAAGTGATAGGCTTCTTAACATCATGTGGGGCAACTGAGCCCTCCCCTCAACAGGTCACTATGAATGTCACTAAATACACGACATCCCATTGGTTACACAAACTAAAGGACTCTTAATCACGCGGCCCCCTACAATTGGTTGGCACTCTAACCTCCGTCAGTACTTTTCCACCTGCGTTAGCAGCATGCAGGCTGGGCTTCATGTGCTGGTGAGCTAGTCTTAACCATAGCTTCCCACCAAATAGCTCATCATCTGTCATCACCTCAGTGGTCTGCTGTCAATTAAGGCTTTGAACTAGGTCTTGGGAGAGTTCTTTGCCCTGGAGAATTCAGGGGAGTGAAAGCACGCTCTGCCCTCATGCGTAGGTGTGGTCATCATGTTCGTCCAACTTCATCCTTCCACGTGACTGAAGACCACAAAATCGAGCTTCCGGTGAATTTAAAATACTATTTTCTAATAGACCTCTGATGTCTTCCTTGTTTTTGCTCTTGTCTTCTGAACAGGAGTTTCGTTCTTTTACACTATTTGTATTCAATGTCTGCTCACCCCAGCCTGATACGACCTTGGCTCCTTGGGCTCATCCAGTTTTGCCTTTCTAAGATTCACTCCTGTTAATCCATTCAGTTGTTTTTAACTGCAACACACTGGAAAAGAGGCCTTGCTTTTTTAGTCCAGCTCTGCTATAATACGTAGTGGAAACATCAATTCTTTACTTGCTCCTACATATATATATATATATATATATATATATATATATATATATATATATATATATATATATATACACACATTGGTGCATGCCGTAATCTAGTCACTATAAAGATAGCCTCAAGAATACTTTGTCTGCTTGCGTTTCTTTGCATATTTACATGTTTAAAATGACTTGATATCTTCATTAGTTCTGTAGCAAAAGTTTCTTCATCTTAATCCCAAGATGTCATTCATCTTCGATACTTTCTTGATACCTTATAGAATATCTTCATTCTCTTGTCTCTGCATCTCTTCTATGTACTTCAAGCTTGTTTTGTGTGACGGTGACATCACCCTTCTTCTCTTCCTTTCATCTGGCCTGTTTTTTCTCAGATTTCATTCAAATGGCCATCATACTGTCTCGCATGCAAGTATGGCTTTCTATCAGGATATGCCAAGACCTGATCAGTCAGTCTGGTAGACGAACTCGAAGAGTAGCCATTGAGTTCTTCCTACCAATGTATCCCTTTGTATTTCCAAGATAAACTACAAAGGAATCAATTAGTCAAAAGATGGGAACACTGCACCAGCAGTCGAAGGACCTAGACACCGTTGACTGTAGAAAATAAAAAAAACTTATATCAGAGACTATCTTCCTAGGAACAAGAACACTGTATAACAGAATTGCAAGAGACAAGGGCAGGAGGTTATTACATCAACATGACTCGAGAGATAAATAAAGGTTGACTTACCAAGGTGGGGGAATAACCCAGCCTATCCCTAATACACAACGGCACAAGGACGCCTGGGCAGAATCAGCAGTCTCCAGTCCATGACCTACCCGGACAAAACGAGGGCGCTTATCGACCTGAGCGCCAGTAGTAGAAGTTTCTAGTTTGTGCGCTATAGTGTATGGGTAATGCAGGTTCACTCAAGGCAGGATATCAGTCCTGAGGCAGTAAAATGGTCAAAACGTTCCGAGGTCAGCAGCATGCGAGCAAATACAGGAATTGGAATCAGGAGGCAAAGACAGGTCAGTAAACACAAGCCGTGGTCGGGTACATAGGGGTCAAATACTGGGAAGGAAGGGTATGAGCAAGAAGGGTCAAAATGCAGGAACATGAAAAATCGAAACAGAGCGTTAGCCGTGATTCAAAACGAAATCAGAAGCAGCGAGTGCGGCAACCCAGAAGCGTTTATGATGGGTGGCCATGACCTCGCTTGGCTCCTCCTCTCCGGGGCGCGATAACATTGCGCACGTGGAGAGGACACCACAGCCGCCATGGCAATTTGGCAGCATGTTTTCTGGCATGATGAAAGCGAAAACAAGGCAGTGCGGATTGCGGGATGCTGGTACAAATATTTCCAGGTTTGTTAATGGAGAAAGGATGTTTCTTTGGGGTTGGCAAAGCTCCCTTAATGGAGCTAATCCTGACACTTTCTCAATGGGAACCTTGCTTCCAGGATTCTCCTTGGTATCTGTATGTTCAACGGTTCTGCTTGTGTCTCACACTCTGGTTCCCAACATATAGGCAATATGGGTAAAGTGGTTGAGGTGGGGGTACTTGGCTCCTTCTCTACACTACCCCCTCTGGGCGAATCATCGACCACTCTCCCATCATCCTTCTTATCTAGACAACCCTTTCTGAAGAAATGCTTCTTTGGAACCCATATCTTTATGACTGCTTTCAGGCACCCAGCTGATTTCACATGCTCATCCTTATTCCAAGTCATGGGCATGCACTGTCTACTTGGGCTGCAATAGATCCACTTTCCCACAAACTTCTTATGATTGTTTGGATACAGGAACTTCATTCCATCAGGTGCATGGATGCTGGCCTTCACAAAATCTCTGATTTATTCATCTGTCAAGTCTCTGGCATTCCATCCTGATTCAACATCGATCATGATTTTCATCCCTATGGTTTTCTTTGCTGTCTTCTTGGATTGTGCGATTATTATTCTAATCACACAAACTCCAAGCTATACCAATACGATCAGGGCTCCAAGGAATTTGAACATGTCTGCCATCCATTGTGGAACCCAAAAAAAAAGAGCGATCCAAACCAACAGTCATCAGCAATATCTTCTACTTTATCATCTTGACGTGTAGTTTTGTCAGTATCTCTATGGCCTCTGTCAAGGTGGGAAAAGCAATCCACAAAGTCCAAGACGACGTAACAATTCAGGGGCAGAGTCCAGAAACAAATCCAAAGAAGCAATCCGTAGTCGTAGTTCCAAAATTACAGGTAGAATCCAAAGCGCCACGCAGTACTTGAATAAGCAGCTGAGAAGCACCGTTTCCGAGTTCTCAGCGGGCTTTATACAAAACAGCAGTCACATGACGGGTCCAGGAAGCCACGGTCGACGTGCAAGAGAATCACGTGATACTGGCTGCTGGTCACGTGACACCTACTCCGTTTTGCCGTGGCGATTGCGCCAATGGCGGCGCCAGAGGAAGGGGTACCTCCATTTCAGTTGCCAGAGGAGAGAGGGTCGATAAACGCCTGAAGTACCAAGCGTACTGGTAGAGAACTGTTGCCTTTGTCTGTGGAGTCGTGTGTGAGCGTGCGAGTGATTGAGACTCTGTTGGGTTGCGAGTGACTGTGGGTTGTTCCCTGCACCAGTGTGAACCCTGGTGGACGTGACATCCATTCATAGCTTTGATCATGTCCAGGACGTATCTATTCTGAAGAGTCATGGCTCTCAGCTCTTCTGTGATAGCATTCAATCCCTTTATGGTAGTGTTGATTGTCTGCAGCAATTCCCATCTGTTAATCTGCAGCCATTTGATATTTGCTCCAACCTGGATTCTCGACATGAAGATCAACGTGAATACTGACAAAGTCTGGCTGAACAGTCTGTTCTCATACAGGATGGAGTCAAAAGCTTCTATTGACTTGGCTGATAAATAGTTCTCCCTCTTCATTCGATTTACCAGCTCCACAGATCTCTCCTTCCTCAGTTGAGCATCTGCTTTTGGGAAACTGTCAAGATTTAAGTCACTTTTAGGAATCACCAACGCTGGAACATGGACATTCACTAGTGAGCATCGTCCTCCCCAATCCTTGGGTAACTTCACATAGGCACTGGATCCACAAGCCCAAAAGTGATCCATTATCACTGCTTTCCCAGTGTTCGTTCCTTGTGCCTCAAAGATTCGACCACAGTTCTGGTTCTCTCCAACTTTTCTTGTGCCATTGTTTCTGAAGCACAGCTTTACATTCTCCTAAAACACTATCTGCAGGGGTCCTCCTCTATCTTCGACACTGGTCAGTAGCTTAGCAAGTTTTGCCATAAAGTTTTACACAGCATTTGTGCATTCTCAATAGTTGGCTGGTAGTGACCCATTATTATCCAGTCTCTGCAGATCACCACACCTTCTTCCCAACCATCTGGCGATAACAGTGATCCCCAAATCTGCATCTTGCCTCTGTTTTTCCATCTATGAATGTCTTCTGCAGATTTCCCTGGACTTTCCAGTCTTTTGTTTACTTCCCTTCTATTTCAGCTTCTTTCACTCCAGGCTTTTTGCATCTGATCACGTGATTCTTGGTGTGAGCTCTTAGCCTTGTCTTTGTATCTTGGACATAATAGTCTTCGTCTGGATCTATTCATTCTGTTGCCCATTTGAGATAGACTGTTCGACACATGAACTGGCCGCTTGTGTGACAGAATGTTAGGTGTGATATACAGTGTGCAGTCATGACATCTATTTCAATAGCTATGATGATTTTATACTTTCCCATGCTATAAGGCAGGAGTGCACATACAATGCATTCCTCCTTTGAGGTTCTTCTTCCCACTTCATTCATATGCTGATACCATATGTTATTCCCGAAATGTGCTGTACTATCCAGGTAATCATTTAACTAATGATCATCCTCCCTAGCACTTCTTTTAGGTCTCATTCTTTTCTTATGGGATTCTATATTCCTCTCATGCACTACGTCAGCATAATTCCTTCTTAAGGGACCAATCATAGAAACATTTGTCAGTGTGCTGGGTGTTTTTACACGTGCTACCTGTGTAGGTTCACTCCTAGACAATCTCTTCCATTTTCTCTCCTTTCAGGCCTTTTTCTGGTGCTCGGGGACAATTTCTATAACACTCTTTTCTAAGGACAGATGTCTGGCGACATTTGTCATAGCACCAGGCAACTCTACACCACCTTATGGAATAGGGATGATTACATGGGGTCTTGGTTGCTTAGTACTTGTCACATCTGTACCCTCCTTCTGCATAGGAGGATACACAGAAATCCTTCGTCTTTTTGGCTCCAAATAGTATGCAGTGTGTACAGTAAGTGAGAGCAGTATTACTATGAAAATAATGCAAGTGTAAATCACATATAAGTAAGCCCATTTACAACAATAGCTTATTGCACATCATGGACGTTTCTCATGATCTGTCATGATGATTTTGCTATTGATGCTACCCATTCGTACTCTTTTTTAAGGAAGGAAAAACTGATTTTTAATCGGGCAACATCATGCAATATTCTGAAAGCTGCTGAATCTGCTCCCCAAGTTCCTCGATCATCTTCAACTGGATGACTATACGACGATGAACAAAAGTTCCCAATGAAGATAACAAATCGTCCTTTCACCGATGACATGACGATTTTCCTCCAGCATGAAACAAAGTCCTTTAACCAGTGGACTTTTGGATCTTTTTCCTCGAAAGTCTCATTCAGTTCTCAGTGTTCTCGTAGAGTAAATGTTCACCTGTGTTATTATGTCTTTCAGTATTTCATTAAGTGCTGCATTATTCCTCAGTTCCCTCAGGAACGTGCGGACATCAGTTTGTCTCCCAACAAGATGCGGGCACTCCTCAATCAGATAATAGAACACCAAGCCGACCATTCTATGTGCATTATCATCCTATAGGGGCATTTGTGTTTTCGCCACTGTACTCACAAAGTTGAAGAACTTGCTCTATTATAGCTGCGAGCAATCTCCTCATGATCCGACCAGACTTATGATCTTGCAGGAACAGATGAACACTAGTAGTTCTCCCCACAAGCACAGGGTATGCACGCAAAATGAACAGAAAAACTGCAAGAACGATCCGTGAAACAGTACCACCATGGGCACATCTGAAAAGAAATTCAGTGTGAAAGGAATCAGGGAACTGTTCCCTCTTCCATTCATCGAAAAGGAACTCCAAATCTGGCATGCTCTCCTTCTCGATCAAGACTTAAATGTGTCTCAGTCCAATGACAACAAACTCCTGTGGCTGAGAAACAAATAGCTTCACTTAACTCCTTTTTTAGTGACTGAAAAGAGCATTTGAAATAAGCCACAGTCCAATATACTCTTGGTTCTGTTTATTCGGCAGCTTCTGTGTCCTTCTTCCTCATCATAGATCTAGTCTGCACATGCTGTGGTTCTTCCCCGATGCTTGCTTCTGACAGGGGTGGGGGTCATGGGGGTTCTCCAGCATAGATGTTTACGTCTCCGAGAAATATTCATGCACGTCTGCCTTGTACTTTAACTGCAGACTATGTCACGTCTTCCACTACGAATGGGCCCTTGAATCACGGCTCGTTCCACCTTCTTGTAAAGTCCCGATCAAGACCTGATCACTGGGAAAAAGCTTGGGAAGACATCATTCTTTAACTCCAGTTGCTGTAACATCTACTTCTGTGTTCTGAGTAGCCCCATACCCCTTTTGCTTGAGCTGATCTGAAATGACAGAGATACTTAAGGTCATCCATGTTAAGTAGTCCCGTAATTCCTTTCCTAACAATTCTGCTGTTGTCTGGGCATCACTTCTAGTTCTAGACAGAAGTATGAGAGGTGTCTTCATTCACCTCCCTGTCACTATTTCGTGGGGGGTAAGATGGTGGTCTGAACCTGGTTGAATTCTCAATTCTCAACACACACAATGTCAGTGGTAGGCAATGCAACCATCCTTTCTTCAAGATGAGCTTCAATTTGGCTATTCTTTCTTTTAGAAAGCCATTGAGTCTCTCACAGATACCGTTCGCTTGCAGGTAATAACCGATGAAAACTTGTGCTTTATACTAATCAACAAGTTTATCTGTTCAAAGACTTAATTAACAATATGAGGGCCATTATCTGATCTGAATACTTCACATATTCCCCATCTAGGAAACACTTCTCATACTAAAAATGTTGCTACACAGGTGGAGTCTGGGTGTGTACATGGACCAGCCTCAATCCTTCTTGAAAAGGGACATACCACTAAAATCATATACCTGTATCTATTGCATACTTGCAGCATGTCAACATAGTCGATGTGCAAATGCTGAAAAGGGCCATTAGGTCTCGGAATAACTGCTCTAACTGTGTGCAGTGTGTGCCCAGCAGTAAGCTTTTGACATACAATACAGTTTACTACATAAAATGCAACGTGTTCTACCAAATTTGGAACAAACCATTCCTCTGCAATTGTTGCGGTGAGGCTCTCTCTAGTTACGTGCGCAGGGTTGTATAGCTGCTCTAACACCACTCTTAATAAGGCTACAGGCATCACCAGTTTACCTGTGCTGTGTTGTTACCACAATGCTTTGGAAGGGTTCAAAGAACATCCCCTCCTTGACCAGAGGTCTTTTTCATCCTGAGGTGCTTCCCCTTGAATCTCTACTAGCTGAGTCATAGACAGATCATTATAACAATCAGACACACTCATCATCACCACCATGCTTTCATACACATCTGGCGTGTTAAACTCCATAATGTTTTCTGAACATGCAACTTGTTTTGCTCCCTCATCTGCCTTTTGATTTCCACGTGAAGTAAAGTCTGCCCTTTTAGTGTGCGCTGTGCACTGAACAACTGCAATGGCTACTGGGAGTTATAGTGCTTTAATAAGTCTTTTCAATAACACTACGTGCTGCACTGGAGTGCCACCCGCTCGGAGGTAGCCCCTCCTTTTCCAACGTGCTAGCCCTACGTGCACTGTTGATATCACATAGGCAGAGTCACTGTACACTGTTACTTCCTGGTCTGTCTGCATGTTTCTCGAGCGCAACAATCAGCACCATTAATTCTGCAGCCTGTGGTGAAAAGTGAGATGGTAGTCGTGCACTTATCAATACTTCAAACTCTCCATTAGCCATTTGCTTCACCACAGCGGCACCTGTATATCTTTGTCCATCATTTTGATTGATTCTAGAAAAAAATGTCAATAAAGAGAATCTTCCCAGCTGCCAGTGCATTTTCCTGCATCCTTGGGAGTTCCTTATAGTTTGAGCAATCATGTGCATGCTCGTCCTCTCCCAGTGGTTCTGCTACAAACATGGCAGGATTCACTATTCTGCATCAAACTATCTTAATCGCTGGAATCTATATGACCACCTCATAGGCAGAAGCCCTTTGAGAATTTAACGTGCAGTTAGATTTTTCCAAAATAGTAAACAATGCATGCTCAACAAATAAGGTTATGCAACACCCCATTACTAGGCTGGCAGCCTTCTCAATGGTGAATGCGGCGGCTGCCAAAGATTGTTAACAAGGAAAATGACCCTTCATTACTGGGTCTAGAATCTGTTACGCTCACCTGATATCTCTGGGGGCATCTGGAAAGCTCTGAGATCTGGAACCCTGGATGCATAGTTGCCCAGTGCTGAATAATGAATCTGCAATTACAGAAGGGATGATTTGTGATAACTGTCTCTAATGGGTAAATCTCCCACCTCCCTCTGACCGATTCCCTTCCAACTGGGTTCTTTTCTCTCCTTAGTTATTTGTAGGGTGAGCTATCCGTCCTGCGTTTCTTGTGCAGGGGCGCTTGATGTTTGTTGGCGAGCTGCCCGAGTTGCTTCACTGGTGCAGTACGCCTTCCTTGGGTCCAGGCCTGCTGTGACCCCGAATCTGCTGGTAGGCAGGTAGGTTTGTCAATTGTAAGTCTTTGTTCTGTTTATGATGGGAATTCGTTAATGTCTTTATCTCCTTCTATTCGGGTGCGAAGGTCTTGATGCTGGCGTGCCAGATGGAGAGGAACGTTTCTAGGTAAGAGAAAGTTGCGAAGCGCAGCGCCCTTATTGTCTTTTGAAGCTAACCTGTGTTTTCTTCTTCTTCTCCTCACAGGCCGCTGTGGTGCTGCGAGTGGATGAGAGAGCGATGAAAAACAGGCCCCCGGAATCCGTTAAGGTAGTTGAGCGCTGTGCGGTTGTTTAATATTGAAAGCAAACCTGAATATGTCTCTTTTCCTTTGCAGATGTTGCTGTGGTGCTCCGGATGGAAGCGTGGCGTAGCGCGATGGAATTCAGGTAAGACTGATGGAATTCGATGTTTTGGAAGCTTGCGTTCTAATATTGTTTTTCTCTTTCTCGTTAATGCAGGTCGCAATGTTCGAACATCAGCTGTGGTAGCGGTTCGCCAGAAGTCATTAAGCTAGTACTCATAGGTGAGTGATCTTTCTTATTCTCTCGGTTTCCACAGATTGCAGCCTAGTTGAGATGCTGGATGGTGTTTTCTCAGGTAAAACAGAACAATCTTGTTCTTGTTCTTGCAAGATTACAGGAAGATGCTGAAGACCAGGAGCTGGACACAGTGAGCATCACGCTGCTGGTTGCAGAATAACATGAAGCATGTCCTGCAGTCAGGGTGTGTTTTATATAGCCCAGGTAAAATAGTACCAGGGAAAGTAGTTCCATGTCTGCCACACCCAAAACACTAGACAGCATGGCTTGGTTCTTAGAACTAGACTGTGTAGGTGCTTGCATGTTGGATTTAAAGGCCCATGTACATAAATGGGACCTAGTTTGAACAGCCCTTCCTTCCTACATATGAGCCTGGTGTCAAAGGCTCCAGGACTGACTCCAGGAGCCCTTTTGCAGTGGTTTTAAGGCCCTCAGGGTTCTGGTGGGAGCCTGCTTGTGGCACAACTTGTGCCCCCTCACAGTGGTCATGACACTGTTACCCCAACGTGGTTCTCTGTGTGAGTACAGCTGTCATAACAGTGCCATTCATGTGTGAAAACAAAAAAGAATTCCTCCGCATAATTGGGAATCCCTAAAACTGAAGTTGTGCAAATTGCCTTTTTTAACTCATCAAACCCTTCTTCCATTTCCTCAGTCCAGACAATTTTTTCCTGATTTGTCTGTGCTTTTTTCAGAGCTTGCAACATGGGCCTTATTTATGAACTGTAATCAAAATCCATACCCTTACATAGTTGCAGAGTCCCAAAAATGTTTGCATGTACTTTATGATGAGTTACTTTACTGTTTTCAAAATAACCTCAGCCCTCTCGGAAGTAACTTTCTTTCATTCATGCAAAATTAACTGGCCTATGTACAGCACTTCTTCCTGACAATACTGCAATTTCTCCCTGTCTACTTTATATCCTGTCTGCAAGAATAATCATTAGCTGAACTGAGTCATGTCTGCACTCATCCTCTGAGGTGCTACAGACCAATATGTCATCCACGTACTGCAACGCAACACTTTCCAAATCAATATTGCTTAAGTACATCTGCAGGAATCTACTGAAAATCGACGGAGATTCACAGTACCCCTGGGGCAGGCGAGTACTTTTCAGATCAGTTTGTCTGAACGTAAATGACATCAGATCCTGTGAGTCTTTATGCAATGGGATTGAGAAAAATGCATTTTTCAAGTCAATCACAGTGAAATATTGTGCTTCAACAGGGATAGTACATAAGATTGTCGCAGGATTAGGAACTAGATGGAACTCGGCCTCTACTATCTGGTTAATCAGCCTCATATCTTAAATTAAATGCCACAACCCCCTTTCCCTTTTTTCACATGATAAATCGCGCTATTACACTGTGACTCTGACGTCACTAGGATCCTCTGTTTCATCATGGCAGATATCGTCTTAAAAATACCTTCATCTGCCTCTCGAGATATGGGATACTGTCATGCTCGAGGTAAAATTGCTCCTGGTTTCAATGTAATCTTCACTTCTCCAGCCCCCTTCAATAAGCCTACGTCATAGGGGCCTTTTGTCCATAATGAAACTGGCACTTTCACCATGTCTTCATCGAAATACTTAGGGCATTTCTGTGCTCGCATCATTTTCTGAGGAAACTCACGTTTAATTGCTCTCACCCAATAAGTAATGCTCATCTCAAATACTACTTCATCATCTGACGGATAGTCTCCAAACATATCCTCATCAGGGATGTCAGTCAATCTGTAACCTTCCCCAATGGCAATCACTGTGCACCATCGTCTGCCGTCATAATCATTCCCATCAAGCACAGCCATTTCTCCCCGAACTATGGCTGCTTGTAATTCTAAAGGAAAGACTTGCCCTTCCTCTTCATCCATAGGTATCTTTGGCCTAAATAAAAATTCATCAGGTATTCTCATAGTTCTGCCCACTAAACCTGGTAGCCATGTCAACCGAATGCGTACCCCATAGTGAAAAACTTCTGGTTCTAATAGTACTCCTCGTATGGCTATTTGTCCTGTAAAAAACATAATAAATTCACTCATGTTTAAATTATGTATTCCTGGTGTTGAACATACTATGCCTTTATCAGTGAACGAAATCGTCATATTCAATTTGGTCATTAAATCTCAACCTAATATATTGACAGGTGGCTGCCTTGAATATAACAATGGCACAGACATGTCACACTCTCCTATAGAGACTGGCAATTCTTCAGTAAAAGGAACTCTGCTTAAAGCTCATGTGAATACTTTATTCAGTAAAAGGAACTCTACTTAAAGCTCCTGTGAAAACTTGAGTATTCATGGCATTTCCAGACACCGAAAATGTCCCCTCTCGTATACATGACCGTGTTGCACCCGTGTCTACTAAAAAAGAAAACTATTTGCCTCCTATATTGACATCAACCCTTGTTTCCTCTTGAGGATTGGGAGTCACTGATAGTATTGAACACATCAAGTCTCCCAGTGAGCTGCCCTATTGTGGATACATTCTCATCCCCGTACCTGTGAAAGTATTCCCTCCATCAATAGTAACACCCCCTATTCTAGGAGTCATTAACTGTTCTGTGCTTTTGCTTTGCTGTATTTGCATGGGTGACTGCTGTGACTGTCCTTGTGGCGGATTCAATGTTACCTGCTGTGTTTGTAAATCTTGTTGCATTCTCAGCCCTTATGTTTGCTGCACTGTCTGATTCTGAGCTAACCCTTCTCCATTCTGCTGTGAATATGCAGGCAGGTTTGTGATCCCCCCTCTTGGGAATTTCCCATTCTGCACAAATCCTTGACTTCTACATGTGCAAGCAAAGTGCCCTCGCATACCATATGTCCAACATATAGGATGAGGTCTCTTAATTTGCCCCTCCTGCATACCTTGATTATCGTTCTGCGTGTTTTGAAACCCACTTTGATTGTTCTGGAAGTTTCCCTGATTATTCTGGAAGCCTCTACCTCGAAAGTCTCCCCTTGCCCGTGGTGCAAATTAATTATTACCTTGATCAAACTGCCTTTGGTTATTCATCTGCAGCATGCTTGCTGCTTGCTGTGAACTGGATCTGTCTCCACTAGTCAACATTGCCCTTCAATGGTGTACTTTGATCATTTTTTTCGGCACTAACTTTGCCTCTTCACCTTTCCTAACATCGTCTTTCTTTCAATATAATGCACAATGGTCAGCTTAATTTCTGACCATGGCTTTGCTTCTATTCCCACTCATTTCTTGAGCTGCTTTTGTACTTCTTCTGGCAGCCCTTGGCACAATATATGGTAAAATACAGGTATTGATTTCCCCCAAGCCTCACGTGTCTCCAAAACCCACTGCTCTTGGAAATTCTGAATGTAAACAGGATCATCCCCTTCCTGCATCTTTTTTGCCATTATAGCTCCCATATCTGACGTGTCCGAATACAGCACTCTAAGCGCTTTCCAGACCTCCAACCTACAGTTATTGAAAAGTGCTTCATCATGAACAGTGTTTACTGTAGTAACAGTAGAATACCATGCTCTTGACCAAACATCATCAGCCCTTTCCCCAAGGATAGCAATCAGGAGATCTTTAATGTCCCCTATAGCTAACGTGTTTCCTCCTGTCATTTTCTCTAACTCATGTATCCATTTCCCAGCGCCGGAAGTTAAATTCTGGAGTTACATTTAAATTGTCCTTATCCATCTGTGGCCAAGGCATATACTGTGGCCTGGCTCCTCCTTTCTCTAGAAAGGGAAACTGTGAAACCCCAAACTCACACTCGTCCCCCATCGTCTGTCTGTTCATAATAGGGACAATGGCTCTGCACCGTCTTCTACCTGGCAGTAACCTTAACCTGCTTACATAAGGTGGAAAGTCCCCCTCTCACCATGGGATCACCCTCTAGGTGGATCTAGCCGTGTCAATGATTATGACGCCCGAGATTTGGGTATGTCTAGATCCGACCATCTGACTTCCTTGTCCATTGAAAAACACCCTTCAGGGCCACATGCACTGCCTTCCTCCTCCCCACGGAAGATTTCCCTGTCCTAGTATGACATATCCTGTCCCCAACTCGTGTGACTTCTCTCTTCTTCATCTCTATTCAGAGTCAGTCTGTCTAAAGACAGCTACTTTGGCTCCAAACTAAATGAGTTTCCCTCTTTATCGTACAACTGCATACTCTCGAGTCGATGGTTTTTACCCTTCCCCCCGCAGTACTTTCTTAGTCCTCATATCATGATAGACTTTATCGATAGCATCCCCGATGCTTCTAGAGTCAAACTCATCCTCTAGATTTGCTCTAGATGGACCTGCTATTGGCTCATGTGCTGGGAAGAACTCTTTTATGTCTTGTCACTACTGAATTAGGATCTATTAATTCCTCTGCCACACGTTCATGATCGCATGCTCTCTGCCTCCTCTTTTGTTCTAGTTCATCATCAAACTCTCTTCGTTTTCTTGCTTCCTCTGTTACCCAGTCTTCCTCTTTTCTTTTCATATCTCTCCTCTCATTTGCCCTTCATATCTCTTTGTCTTTTCGTCTTTGTATTCTTTTATCCCTTAATTTGTGTTCCTCCGCTTCTTCTTTCTTTAATTCTTTCTTTGTTTTTTTCTCGTCTTTCTTGTTCTTCGTTTGCCCTCTGTTTATTGTCATACTTTCTTTGCTCCTCTGCTCTTTCCTGCTTTTTCAGTTGTCCATCTTGATACAACTGTTCCCGTCTTTGTCTATCCTTCCTTTTTGCCCCATCTTCTTTCAATCTTTCCTCTCTCTCTCTCTTTCTTTCGGTCCTTTTTGTCCTATTCGTCTCGATCTTCCCTTTGCCTTACATCCTCGATGCTCTTACCATCGAGAATAAGCAAAAACTGACCACCTATCCATTCGTTCTGTATAAGTGCTAACGCATCAGTCTTATCTTTTTCTCCTTTCCATCTCTTTATTTCCCGTCCTATATCTCTCTTTCCTCCTGGTACATTTTCCAGAGCTCTAAGCTTGCTAATCGTTTATCTAACTTTTTCTCTGTGTATGCTGCATGCAAATATGTCATCATATGCTGCAAAACTGCCTTCGATAGTAATCCCCCTTGTGGCCATGGCATGAACATTTCATCTGCCGTGCATGTAGCCCATTCTGCCCTGCACTGCTTAAGTTTGGTGTGTGTTTTGGCAACTGTTTGCAGAGATCTACAAGTGGAATAATATCCTCCATTTGACTCACCTTTACTCTTTGCAAATTTCAAAAATATGTTTCGGAAAAACAAAACAATATAAGCATGCACCAATCATCGCAGGCTCCAAACCCTCTATACCATGTGTTTTACTTTAATCTACTTTTTCACTAAAAACCAATAAATAAATAATACATTTTTAAATCTTGTGTTTTCCTTTTCACGTCTATCAATTCCAATATTGTATTTTCACCATATACAATCACAATAAACAGACAAACAGACATACTCGACCAACCACATATATCTCAGTCTTCTCTTCAAGACTTGTCCTACCCCTAAAAAAATACCCCGATTGGTTTGTGAACCTTTCTTTTTAAACTTTTCATTAGCCAAGTTCGTTGCCTACGTCATCCGTAAATCGGACTCTAGAAACGGTTCCTTCTCTTACGTCTTTATCACGCAGGAAACTGGGCATACTCTTTATCGTGGCACCTTACCGCACAATGTCACTTAATTCCTTGGCCTCTCCTCAAGTCAATTACTCAATAACTCAATTGCTTGGCCTCTCCTCAAGTCAATCACTTAAAATTCTACGCTCATCGTTCTCAAGTTACTTTACCCCAGCCTCCCTCCATTAGTCATTTTTCCCTTATCACCTTCTCCACTCACTGCCCATTCATAATTTTTGCCACCTCACTCAGTTTTTACTCACCATTCGCTTTTTAGACTTCCGACTCTCGGGATTGTCCACCTCTTTATCAGCCTTTTCAACTTTCTGTTTGTTCAGCTTCCTGTAGACACCAGGAAGGGATTCTGTCTGAAACCAGGGGAACCGTCTGACCCAGCACTTGGAAGCTTGATAATTAAAAATGTTTCTGCTATCTACAGGGAGCTTCACATCCTTTCAGCTGAATGACAGAGGTTGTGCAATATTTCCAGGACCCCAAAGCCAACTATCTCGATTGATTTTTAACCATCCTCTGTTACCACGTTAACTGGGAGACTCCAGTCCTTTAAGACGAGGTAGAAATACCCTTGAGATGAATGGGGATGCAGGGGTTTCTCAAACATCAATAATCGAAACGACTCAGGTAGTTGGCAAAAAGATAACTGTTTTAATATCAATTATCTAAAACAGGGAGTACAACAGACATCAACGGACGTAGTTTCTCAATGCATCTAAAAATAAAGCATTCTTTTATAACACAAAATCGTCACTGATGACGTCAACCTATATATATACTACATCATCCTACGTGGCAAACTACAAAAACCTAGTGGCTATTGTGATTGGTTCCAAGGGAACATCTAAGTATACATTCCATACTAGTCTAAGAAAGTGTTAGGCTTCCTAATATCAGGTGGGGCTGTCGGAATTGAAACAATATTATGCCTCCTATCGCAACAATTGTATGTGTATTGGCCTACGCCAAGTTGTCTAAACATCATATGCGAACAAACTCCGCGGCAAGGTCTTGAGCTTAGAGAAAGTAATGTAAGTCGCCATCTTGGATTAAGCCGCCATTTTAGGTTCTCTTGTAATATGGAAGTCACCCTGAACATCAAAATGGAGGCCGAATGACATTCTGAGTAAGATTCTGGCCGTTGTGTCCTCCGTACACACGAATGATTAATATGCCTGCAGGCCACTTGTCGGGGTCGCGAACCGAGACCTTGTCCTATTGCTGACCTATGTGTAAATGTACAACTATATCAGCGAAACTAATCAAAATGCATATATTATAGGATTGACCTGGCTAGGAACCCATAGGCCCGATCCCTAGAATGGTTAACCCATGAAGGGGTTGGCCAAGGGCTGGATAAAGAATAGAAAAAGCCCAAGTATTCCAATGTACGGTCTCTCTTACTAATGCATCGAACCTTCGTTGAAGTTCGTTACGTTACTCTGAGAGCTGAATTGCTATCCGTTTGTCAATTGACTTTGGTAACTGTTGTAGCTTTTAAATAAAGCACTTGTATGTTCTTTGTAACCTGTGTTGGTGTGTTTCTTTTTGGGCTTCCCGGCCTCATATTATTTTTATGTTTTCACAGTTGGCGCCCGAATAGGGACCCTCAAGATTGATGCTGGATCATTGAAGGTTGACGCAGACTATCGAACCGGGATCGGACGGTGTGATACTGCGGGCCCGACTGAACGAGACGCAATATCTCGGCAGCGCTGCACGATCCGATCCTTGGACGATAGTCGTGTGGTCTGACACGGCATCTTGACGAGGGTCCATTTTTGAGGCGGGCAGATTTGTCGAAACCACCAAACACAAGGGAAAATTCGTTAGGTAAGTTCTTTGGTAAACTGTACGGTCCTCCTTAGGTTTGGTCAGGTGCAGTCGTGACCCGGCTCTTAATTTAACCCTGACAATTTGAATTTGGCGTATTGTATTTGCAGACACAATTATTGACCAGGTAACACCAATTTTTTGTGAAATGCCTGGGAAATTGTCTAGCTACTTTAGGGCTCTGTTCCGCAGCGATCGACAATCTTTGGAATTTAGCCACCCGGCACCACAGGAGGGGTCGCCGGCATGTACTATGTACTGTAAGTATGGCATTGGAAGTATAGTATTTAATGATATTTGGCACAGACAAACCAGAATTTCGGTGGCCAATCAATGGTAGTTTCGAGATCCCCCGTATTGAATACCTAGAATCGGTCTTGCTAAAAAGAAGGCCAGACCTGCAGCATTTGATGTTTTGCAGAATTGGAAAAAAGAAGCGTTGCAGCAGCTTAAAAGTAGGGATAAACATGCACGCCGTCATAAAACAAATGCCGAAAAGGTGTTGTTATATGATAAAGAAAAACATTCGGAGTCAGTCAAAAATATGGATAGGGCTTTCTCACTAGGTATCCAGAAAATGTGTCCCTCTAAAGATTTCCATGTTTCTGAAGAATTTATTGAAAAATTGTTAAATGAACGCAGGCCTGGTGCCTCTGCGCCACCTCCGTATGATCCTCTCCCGGGTGCTCTGCCCATTCCTGCTGTTGTTCCTGCTGTTATTCCTGTTCCCCCTGTACAACCTATTGTTCCTATTCCTCTAGTTGTTGTTCCTCCACCTATCCCGCCACCCCTTCCTCTTGCGCCGATAGTTGCAACCTTATTGAATTTGCCCACACCTCCGCTCCCGAGTGGTTCTCTATTGACTGAAGTTGATCAAGGTGCGGGGTCAAAGATTGTCACTCGTAATACTGTTTCCGCAGACAAGAAACGAGAATTATTTGCATGGGCTAAGGACTGTATGGAGAAAGGTGATCAAGTTAACGTTTTTTCCACATTATCAAATTTGAACAATTTTCCCGAGAAAAAATGTTTTTATCGAAGGTTTGGGGACTTGTTTATGTGTGATGTGGGGTAGATTACAAAATTCGGATCTCCCACAAGGGGTGAGGGATCTAAATGCTTTAGCACTTTCGAGGGACACAGAGGAGAAAGTACATGGTCATGTTGAAAGATTGTTTGAGTATAGGAGGGACTTTGAGAAATCAGGAGATGAGGATGATGAAGACGACAGTATGTATGTGCAGAAACGGTTCCTTCCGTGTCGTAGATCGGCACCTGAGGAAGCGCGAATTTGTACCAAAGATGCGATTCGATGGATCTCGGATTCATCGATACCGCCAGATGAAGTATATGACACGTTTAGTCAGTATACAGTAGAAATGCAAAAGAAGGTGATTCAGGTAATGGTACAGTACCTGCAGGAAGAATGTGTAAGGAAGAAGGTTAGTTGTCCTATAGAGTTATTGGGAATTTGTAAAAGGGTTTGTTCGCCCGACACTTCTTCGACTGCCTTAGCGCTCGACCTGGCTCTGTTGCTTAGTAAGCGGTCGGAGTTACCTATATCTCAGTTGCTTATGAGAGAGGTTCTTCCGACATTTGTCCCAAAGGTTGAGATTCCCGCTAACGCTGGGACTGGTGCACCCGCTGTGGATATCCCTGCAATTATGTATCACAATTTGTTCACGTCCCGTTTTCACGACAGGAAGTGAACACTATTAGACAATCAATTCCCGATATCAGGAAAAACCCGACAGGGTTTTACAAAGAGATAGAGTCCGTTTTGCAGTCCTCTGTGTTCACCTTAAGTGATATTGACTTGCTATTCCCTGTACTCCTGCCCGTAGATTTATGGAAGCAGGTTCGAACAATAGACTATGTGCCAGGGTTGGGAGATACGTGGGCTAACATGACTAGGTTTGATGGGGAAAGACCAGCTGGTGCGAAACCACCTCAGGTAATACTTACTTTGCCTGATAGAATTGTCGCAAAATTGAAAACTATAATTCCAGAGAAAAGAATTATTTGGGACAAGCTTACGGCCTGTGTTCAAGGAAAAACTGAAGGTGCCACCGAATTCTTTAATAGATTCGAACAGGTATTCTCTGACTTCAGTGGACAGGACTTGGGCACAGAGTCTGGGAAAAGGTTGTTTGTGGACAAATTTGTACGTGGATTGTTGCCCGACATCCAGTCACAGATTATGTCCTCTGAGAGCGCTTGGCAGGCGAAATCTCAAAACAAAGTTTTGCACATGGCTCAGTATTATGAGAACCGTGTTAATAATGAAAAGGAGAAAATAGAGAAGAGGAAAGGAGATTTGAAGACTAAAGTATTATTACAACAAATTGTTAGAAATCCCAGAGGAGGTACTTCACAGATCAGAGGTCAGTATGTCCCAAAAGGAAACGCTCCTTTGGGTCCTGTGAATGTTAATCAATGTGCCTATCGCCTCCAGGAAGGTCATTGGCGAGCACACTGCCCCGTCCTTCGACAAAGGTCAAACAATGCGTTTGGGAGTATGGGTAGACGAACTAGAGGTCGCCCTGGAGCAGGGGGTCCTGACAGAGGTCAGTTTTCACAAGATCCTCAGCAACCTTTTTCACGGGAAAATCAGACTTCGAGTGTGGACACAAGAAACATATTTGATCACCCTTCTGCTGCCTACCGTTCTGAAGAGCTTCCTTCCGACGACATTTTATTTTGTTAGGACTGCCCGAAGCAGGGTTTGGAACCTTCACCTATTCCGGTTAATCAGAAAGGTCCCTACATTGAATTGTTAGTGGGGAATAGGAAACATCAGTTTTTGATAGACACTGGAGCACAGAAGGGCTCCATTGATCATTCCCGGGTTCCAAACATTCCACTGTCAGGGCAAACAAATGTTTCTGTAGGGTTTTTTGGTATACCAATTGTTTGTCCGGTTTCTTCGCCGGTGTCTGTTTCTTTGGGTCCCTTTACGGACCATTGTCCCTTCCTTCTGACTTCGAACTGTGGAGAGAATTTGCTGGGGTTAAATCTGTTGAAGAAATTGAATGCAGTAATTCATTGTTCCTCTGATGGAGTACGACTGACGGTTTCACCACAGCAACTTCCCAATTCTCAGTTTTTGACTCGACCATTGCCTCCTGAGTTTAGTGTTGTTCCAGAATGTTTATGGGCGGCTGACGACAATGATGTCGGGGTGCTACAGATTGAGCCCGTTAAAATAATTTTGAAGCATGGAGTTAAACTAACACGCATTCCACAATATAAAATATCAGTTGAGGGCGAGCGTGCTTTGAAGTGCATTGTCTCCGATTTTGTGCATCGAGGGGTGATTGAAGAGATTGCAGGTAGTTTATGTAACAGCCCGATTTTGCCTGTATACAAGAAAGGCGACAATGCAATCCCATACCGGTTCATAATTGATCTTCGTGCTATTAACAAAGTTGTCGCCCCACAATTTCCAATTATGCCTGATGTAACAACAATACTAACAATCATCCCTGCTACGGCTACGCACTTTAGTGTTGTGGATTTAAAGAATGCTTTCTTTAGCATTCCTATACACAATGAGAGTAGATATTTGTTTGTGTTCACCTTGGGAGGACATTCATTTACATTTACTCGGGCACCTCAAGGATATATTGAAAGTCCAAGCATTTATAGTAGAGCTTTGAAAGAGCAGCTCGACACCCTCGAATTGCCACCTACTTGTACACTACTTCAGTATGTCGATGATTTGCTTTTGGCCGCAGATTCTGAAAGTGCTTGTAAGGAAGGCACTGTACTGTTGCTTGTTCATCTAGCTAAAAATGGTCATAAAGCTTCGCTCAAAAAATTTCAATATTGTTGTCAGGAGGTCGCCTATTTAGGCTACCTCCTGTCAAAGGAGGGGAGAAGATTGACACCTGAAAGAATAAAACACATTTCTGGCATGTCTGTTCCAAATACACAGAAGGAAGTCAGAGCCTTAACCCTTTAAGTGCCATGGGTATTTCTCCCCAGTGCCAGAGCCTTTTTTGGTGATTTTGGTATGTGGCCATTCAATGGCTTGTAACTTTTTCGTTACATGAGATATCTCGGCCAAATTTGGCTCCTTTTTTTCCCACATGTAGGCGGTCGTAACACCACCCAGGAAATCTAGGTTGCTGTAGGGGGGTGAGAGAAAATAAGGAAAAAGTGCGAAAATTTTGGGTTTTTTCAAAAAATGCCAATAAAATGATGCACAAAGAAGCCTGTGGTTTTTTCCTTGTAAGAGCTAGGAACAAATGGTTTGCTGTGCTGAGTTCCCCAATGTGTTGGCTTTCAGGAACAGGTTGAGTGGAAATGGAAAAAAAATATTTTGATGGGGTTATCAACCGTTTTGTGAGAGGTAGGCGATTTTTGCCATTTTTGCCAATTGGACATGCATGGACGGAATGGAAGAAAAGGGCAGGAAAGCCAAATTGGAGGACAGAAAGGCATATATTTCTGAAAAGTAGACAAAATTCCAAGTTTAGGAAGGGGTGATTTGCATAGGTCAGGCAACAACTAGGTAGGGGAAACTGCCATCGAATGGGGGAAAAGCGGGAAAATGACTGAAAAAAAAGGTATGTGTTGGACATGGTTGGCTTGGTACGGCAATGGCTTTTATGAATTTTGAGAAAAGCAATGCTCCACTACATTCCTCCGACTCTTGCAGTTAGGAGAGCATACCATTTTTGTAGTGTTTGTACAAAACAAGCAATACCACAAGCCAAACACTGAGCCATGGTACACAGGAGTTTTACGCTCACGGCCTGACCAGACGCACTTAGCATGTGTAAGTTGGGAAAACCAATGTGGTGAGGAATGGCAGCCATACATTTTTTGAAAGAGCACAGGCAGACCTTTTCAAGGGTAGGTGACTTGTGCAGGTTACAAAAGTGTATGGTGGCTAAAGCAGCGACTAAATGTAGGTCACATTTGGGAAAAGAAAGGGTTGTGAGACAAAGGGCTCCAGCAAATGGGTCAAAACGTTATGAAAACCACACAAACACAACACATGGCCTACCGTCCCGCGTTCCCACAGGTGTCCCAATGAAAACTGTACCCCACATGTGTGGGTTCACCTACCTGGCCGGCAAGGGGAAAGCCTAAAACACAAGTAACCCCAAGTCTGTTTTCACACCGGAAATGTCACACTCTCACATCATACAGATATGGGCCTCGGGTGTCCAAGCCACAAAGGAAAACAGGGAACCCCATGCATTTCCGAAAAGAGGACACCCGTGGGAATCCGCAAAGGTATGATATGCCCAAATTGCCCCAGATTTTATTACCCGGACACCCCCGCAAAGTCCGAAATATGGGAAAAAATACACAATTTCCGCACATTTCGCTCGGCTCACCCATCGAAACACGCCCCCAACAACACATGGCCTACCGTCACGCGTTCCCACAGGTGTCCCGATGAAAACGGTACCTCACATGTGTGGGTGCACCTACCTAGCCGCCAAGGGGAAAGCCTAAAACACAAGTAACCCCAAGTCTGTTTTCACACCGGAAATGTCACACTCTCACATCATACAGATATGGGCCTCGGGTGTCCAAGCCACCAAGGAAAACAGGGAACCCCATGCATTTCCGAAAAGAGTACACCCGTGGGAATCTGCAGACGTATGATATGCCCAAATCGCCCCAGAATTTATTACCCAGACACCCCCGCAAAGTCCGAAATGTGGGAAAAAATATGCATTTTCCTCACATTTCGCTCGACTCACCCATCGTAACACGCCCCCAACAACACATGGCCTACCGTCCCACGTTCCCACAGGTGTCCCGATGAAAACGGTACCTCACATGTGTGGGTGCACCTACCTGGCCGCCAAGGGGAAAGCCTAAAACACAAGTAACCCCAAGTCTGTTTTCAGAGGGAAATCTCAGACATTCTGCCGACCGGCACAATGTACAGATATGGGCCTCGGGTGTCCAAGCCACCGAGGAAAAAAGGGAAACCCATGCATTTCCGAAAAGAGGACACCCGTGGGAATCCGCAGAGGTATGATATGCCCAAATTGCCCCAGAATTTATTACCCAGACACCCCTGCAAAGTCCGAAATGTGGGGGAAAAAAATGCTTTTTCCGCACATTTCGCTCGACGAACCCATCGAAACACGCCCACAACAACACATGGCCTACCGTCACGCGTTCCCACAGGTGTCCCGATGAAAACGGTACCTCACATGTGTGGGTGCACATACCTGGCCGCCAAGGGGAAAGCCTAAAACACAAGTAACCCCAAGTCTGTTTTCACACCGGAAATGTCACACTCTCACATCATACAGATATGGGCCTCGGGTGTCCAAGCCACCGAGGAAAACAGGGAACCCCATGCATTTCCGAAAAGAGGACACCCGTGGGAATCCGCAAAGGTATGATATGCCCAAATTGCCCCAGATTTTATTACCCAGACACCCCCGCAAAGTCCGAAATGTGGGAAAAAATACGCAATTTCCGCACATTTCGCTCGGCTCACCCATCGAAACACGCCCCCAACAACACATGGCCTACCGTCGCACATTCCCACAGGTGTCCCGATGAAAACGGTACCTCACATGTGTGGGTGCACCTACCTGGCCGCCAAGGGGAAAGCCTAAAACACAAGTAACCCCAAGTCTGTTTTCAGAGGGAAATCTCAGACATTCTGCTGACCGGCACAACGTACAGATATGGGCCTCGGGTGTCCAAGCCACCAAGGAAAACAGGGAACCCCATGCATTTCCAAAAAGAGGACACCCGTGGGAATCTGCAGAGGTATGATATGCCCAAATTGCCCCAGAATTTCTTACCCAGACACCCCTGCAAAGTCCGAAATGTGGGGAAATAAACGCTTTTTCCGTACATTTCGCTCGACGCACCCATCGAAACACGCCCCCAACAACACATGGCCTACTGTCACGCGTTCCCACAGGTGTCCCGATGAAAACGGTACCTCACATGTGTGGGTGCACCTACCTGGCCGCCAAGGGGAAAGCCTAAAACACAAGTAACCCCAAGTCTGTTTTCACACCGGAAATGTCACACTCTCACATCATACAGATATGGGCCTCGGGTGTCCAAGCCACCAAGGAAAACAGGGAACCCCATGCATTTCCGAAAAGAGGACACCCGTGGGAATCCGCAGAGGTATGATATTCCCAAATTGCCCCAGAATTTATTACCCAGACACCCCTGCAAAGTCCGAAATGTGGGAAAAAATACGCATTTTCCTCACATTTCGCTCGACTCACCCATTGAAACACGCCCCCAACAACACATGGCCTACTGTTCTGCGTTCCCACAGGTGTCCCGATGAAAACGGTACCTCACATGTGTGGGTGCACCTACCTGGCCGCCAAGGGGAAAGCCTAAAACACAAGTAACCCCAAGTCTGTTTTCACACCGGAAATATCACACTCTCACATCATACAGATATGGGCCTCGGGTGTCCAAGCCACCAAGGAAAACAGGGAACCCCATTCATTTCCAAAAAGAGGACACCCGTGGGAATCCGCAGAGGTATGATATGCCCAAATCGCCCCAGGATTTATTACCCAGACACCCCCGAAAAGTCCGAAATGTGGGAAAAAATACGCAATTTCCGTACATTTCGCTCGGCTCACCCATCGGAACACGCCCCCAACAACACATGACCTACCGTCACGCATTCCCACAGGTGTCCCGATGAAAATGGTACCTCACATGTGTGGGTGCACCTACCTGGCCGCCAAGGGGAAAGCCTAAAACACAAGTAACCCCAAGTCTGTTTTCACACCGGAAATGTCACACTCTCACATCATACAGATATGGGCCTCAGGTGTCCAAGCCACCAAGGAAAACAGGGAACCCCATGCATTTCCAAAAAGAGGACACCCGTGGGAATCCACAGAGGTATGATATGCCCAAATCGCCCCAGGATTTATTACCCAGACACCCCCGCAAAGTCCGAAATGTGGGAAAAAATACGCAATTTCCGCACATTTCGCTCGGCTCACCCATCGAAACACGCCCCCAACAACACATGGCCTACCGTCACGTGTTCCCACAGGTGTCCCGATGAAAACGGTACCTCACATGTGTGGGTGCACCTACCTGGCCGCCAAGGGGAAAGCCTAAAACACAAGTAACCCCAAGTCTGTTTTCAGAGGGAAATCTCAGACATTCTGCCGACCGGCACAACGTACAGATATGGGCCTCGGGTGTCCAAGCCACCGAGGAAAACAGGGAACCCCATGCATTTCCGAAAAGACGACACCCGTGGGAATCCGCAGAGGTATGATATTCCCAAATTGCCCCAGAATTTATTACCCAGACACCCCTGCAAAGTCCGAAATGTGGGAAAAAATATGCAATTTCCGCACATTTCGCTCGGCTCACCCATCGAAACACGCCCCCAACAACACATGGCCTACTGTCACGCGTTCCCACAGGTGTCCCGATGAAAACGGTACCTCACATGTGTGGGTGCACCTACCTGGCCACCAAGGGGAAAGCCTAAAACACAAGTAACCCCAAGTCTGTTTTCACACCGGAAATGTCACACTCTCACATCATACAGATATGGGCCTCGGGTGTCCAAGCCACCAAGGAAAACAGGGAACCCCATGCATTTCCAAAAAGAGGACACCCGTGGGAATCCACAGAGGTATGATATGCCCAAATTGCCCCAGAATTTATTACCCAGACACCCTTGCAAATTCCGAAATGTGGGAAAAAATACGCATTTTCCTCACATTTCGCTCGACTCACCCATCGAAACACGCCCCACACAACACATGGCCTACTGTCCTGCATTCCCACAGGTGTCCTGATGAAAACGGTACCTCACATGCGTGGGTGCACCTACCTGGCCGCCAAGGGGAAAGCCTAAAACACAAGTAACCCCAAGTCTGTTTTCACACCGGAAATGTCACACTCTCACATCATACAGATATGGGCCTCGGGTGTCCAAGCCACCGAGGAAAACAGGGAACCCCATGCATTTCCAAAAAGAGGACACCCGTGGGAATCCGCAGAGGTATGATATGCCCATATCACCCCAGAATGTATTACCCAGACACCCCTGCAAAGTCCGAAATGTGGGAAAAAATACGCAATTTCCGCACATTTCGCTCGGCTCACCCATCGAAACACGCCCCCAACAACACATGGCCTACCGTCACGTGTTCCCACAGGTGTCCCGATGAAAACGGTACCTCACATGTGTGGGTGCACCTACCTGGCCGCCAAGGGAAAAGCCTAAAACACAAGTAACCCCAAGTCTGTTTTCAGAGGGAAATCTCAGACATTCTGCCGACCGGCACAACGTACAGATATGGGCCTCGGGTGTCCAAGCCACCGAGGAAAACAGGGAACCCCATGCATTTCCGAAAAGACGACACCCGTGGGAATCCGCAGAGGTATGATATTCCCAAATTGCCCCAGAATTTATTACCCAGACACCCTTGCAAAGTCCGAAATGTGGGAAAAAATACGCATTTTCCTCACATTTCGCTCGACTCACCCATCGAAACACGCCCCCAACAACACATGGCCTACTGTCCTGCATTCCCACAGGTGTCCTGATGAAAACGGTACCTCACATGTGTGGGTGCACCTACCTGGCCGCCAAGAGGAAAGCCTAAAACACAAGTAACCCCAAGTCTGTTTTCACACCGGAAATGTCACACTCTCACATCATACAGATATGGGCCTCGGGTGTCCAAGCCACCAAGGAAAACAGGGAGCCCCATGCATTTCCGAAAAGAGGACACCCGTGGGAATCCGCAGAGGTGTGATTTGCGCACATCGCCCCAGATTTTTTTACCCAGACACCCCTGCAAAGTCCGAAATGTGGGGAAAAAAACGCTTTTTCCGCACATTTCGCTCGACGTACCCATCGAAACACGCCCCCAACAACACATGGCCTACCGTCCCGCGTTCCCACAGGTGTCCCGATGAAAACGGTACCTCACATGCGTGGGTGCACCTACCTGGCCGGCAAGGGGCAAGCCGAAAACGCAAGCAACCCCCAGTCTGTTTGCAGAGGGGAATCTCAGCCATTCTGCCGACCGGCACAACATACAGATATGGGCCTCGGGTGTCCAAGCCACCAAGGAAAACAGGGAGCCCCATGCATTTCCGAAAAGAGGACACCCGTGGGAATCCGCAGAGGTGTGATTTGCGCACATCGCCCCAGATTTTTTTACCCAGACACCCCTGCAAAGTCCGAAATGTGGGGAAAAAAATGCTTTTTCCGCACATTTGGCTCGACGCACCCATCGAAACACGCCCCCAACAACACATGGCCTACCGTCCCGCGTTCCCACAGGTGTCCCGATGAAGACGGTACCTCACATGCGTGGGTGCACCTACCTGGCCGGCAAGGGGCAAGCCGAAAACGCAAGCAACCCCCAGTCTGTTTGCAGAGGAGAATCTCAGCCATTCTGCCGACCGGCACAACATACAGATATGGGCCTCGGTTGTTCAAGCCACCAAGGAAAACAGGGAGCCCCATGCATTTCCGAAAAGAGGACACCCGTGGGAATCCGCAGAGGTGTGATTTGCGCACATCGCCCCAGATTTTTTTACCCAGACACCCCTGCAAAGTCCGAAATGTGGGGAAAAAAACGCTTTTTCCGCACATTTCGCTCGACGCACCCATTGAAACACGCCCCCAACAACACATGGCCCACCGTCCCGCGTTCCCACAGGTGTCCCGATGAAAACGGTACCTCACATGCGTGGGTGCACCTACCTGGCCGGCAAGGGGCAAGCTGAAAACGCAAGCAACCCCCAGTCTGTTTGCAGAGGGGAATCTCAGCCATTCTGCCGACCGGCACAACATACAGATATGGTCCTCGGGTGTCCAAGCCACCAAGGAAAACAGGGAGCCCCATGCATTTCCAAAAAGAGGACACCCGTGGGAATCCGCAGAGGTGTGATTTGCGCACATCGCCCCAGATTTTTTTACCCAGACACCCCTGCAAAGTCCAAAATGTGGGGAAAAAAACGCTTTTTCCGCACATTTCGCTCGACGCACCCATCGAAACACGCCCCCAACAACACATGGCCCACCGTCCCGCGTTCCCAAAGGTGTCCCAATGAAAACGGTACCTCACATGCGTGGGTGCACCTACCTGGCCGGCAAGGGGCAATCCAAAAACGCAAGCAACCCCCAGTCTGTTTGCAGAGGGGAATCTCAGCCATTCTGCCGACCGGCACAACATACAGATATGGGCCTCGGGTGTCCAAGCCACCAAGGAAAACAGGGAGCCCCATGCATTTCCGAAAAGAGGACACCCGTGGGAATCCGCAGAGGTGTGATTTGCGCACATCGCCCCAGATTTTTTTACCCAGACACCCCTGCAAAGTCCGAAATGTGGGGAAAAAAACGCTTTTTCCGCACATTTCGCTCGACGCACCCATCGAAACACGCCCCCAACAACACATGGCCTACTGTCCCGCGTTCCCACAGGTGTCCCGATGAAAATGGTACCTCACATGCGTGGGTGCACCTACCTGGCCGGCAAGGGGCAAGCCGAAAACGCAAGCAACCCCCGGTCTGTTTGCAGAGGGGAATCTCAGCCATTCTGCCGACCGGCACAACATACAGATGGGTGTCCAAGCCACCAAGGAAAACAGGGAGCCCCATGCATTTCCGAAAAGAGGACACCCGTGGGAATCCGCAGAGGTGTGATTTGCGCACATCGCCCCAGATTTTTTTACCCAGACACCCCTGCAAAGTCCGAAATGTGGGGAAAAAAATGCTTTTTCCGCACATTTCGCTCGACGCACCCATCGAAACACGCCCCCAACAACACATGGCCTACTTTCCCGCGTTCCCACAGGTGTCCTGATGAAAATGGTACCTCACATGCGTGGGTGCACCTACCTGGCCGGCAAGGGGCAAGCCGAAAACGCAAGCAACCCCCTGTCTGTTTGCAGAGGGGAATCTCAGCCATTCTGCCGACCGGCACAACATACAGATGGGTGTCCAAGCCACCAATTAAAACAGGGAGCCCCATGCATTTCCGAAAAGAGGACACCCGTGGGAATCCGCAGAGGTGTGATTTGCGCACATCGCCCCAGAATTTATTACCCAGACACCCCTGCAAAGTCCGAAATGTGGGGAAAAAAACGCTTTTTCCGCACATTTCGCTCGACGCACCCATCGAAACACCCCCCCAACAACACATGGCCTACCTTCCCGTGTCCCCACACGTGTCCCAATGAAAACGGTACCTCACATGTGTGGGTGCACCTACCGGGGGCGCAAAAGGAAAAGGGTAACCGACTGGGAACCCCAAGCCATTCGCCACTGCCCATTTTGTTCATGTGGGCAACCTACAGATTTGGGCCTAGGGTGTCGCAGCCAGCAAGGGAAACAGGGAACCCCATGCATTTCCCAAAAGAGGACACCCATGGGAATCCACAGAGGTCTGCCTTGCGCAAATTGCCCCAGTTTTTATTAGCCACAATCCCCGACAAAGTGTGATATTTGGTGGGGAAAAAACACAATGTTCACTTTGTCTGGGGTTCTGGGTAATAAATTCTGGCCCGCTTCGCGCAAATCAGACCTCTGTGCTTTCCCACGGGTGTCCTCTTTTGGGAAATGCATGGGGTTCCCTGTTTTCCTTGCTGGCTTGGACACCCTAGGCCCAAATCTGTAGGTTGCCCACATGAACAAATTGTGCTGTGGCGAAAGGCTTGGGGTTACCAGCGGGTTACCCTTTTCCTTTTGCGCCCCCGGTAGGTGCTCCCACACATGCGAGGTACCTTTTTCGTCGGGACACCTGTGGGAACACAAGAAGGTATGACATCTGCTGTTGGCGACGTGTTTCGGTGAGTGGACACAGGGAAATGTCTCTGAAATTGGCCGGAAATGAAGACAATTCTCAGACATTTCGCTCTGGCCACCCACCGAAACACACCGCCAACAACACGTGGCCTACCTTCCCGTGTCCCCACACGTGTCCCGATGAAAACGGTACCTCACATGTGTGGGTGCACCTACCGGGGGCGCAAAAGGAAAAGGGTAACCGACTGGGAACCCCAAGCCATTCGCCACTGCCCATTTTGTTCATGTGGGCAACCTACAGATTTGGGCCTAGGGTGTCGCAGCCAGCAAGGGAAACAGGGAACCCCATGCATTTCCCAAAAGAGGACACCCGTGGGAATCAACAGAGGTCTGACTTACGCAAATCGGCCCAGAATGTAATTTCAGAACCACCAGCAAAGACCCACATGGGAGAAGGGTGCCCAAGGCCAGGGATATTACCGCCGACTTTGCTGGAGCCCTGGCTGCCCTGCGTTACAGCTTCTCCCCACCAAGGAGTCTCGGCAGTGTGCCAATACCTCCCCGAAGGGAAAAGCTGTAATGCAGCCCAGCCGCAACTCCAGGACAGTTGGAGGTGATCTGCCCAGACGGGCCATTCCCACCCACACCACCAACAATCCAGCCCCAGTCTCACCCACCCCACTGACAGTGGGCCCTAACCATAGAATAATAAAACACAGTACTCACATAACGTTGCAGCTGCTCGGGTAGAAAAAGCTGTAAACAAAACAAAGAACATGTGTTACCTACGGTCACACCAGCCAAATGTAGCCCTCCCCGTGGGCAGATAGGGGGGGGGGGTTGTCCTGCACTCCTCCCTGGGCTCAGGCGTCCGTTCCTAGGAGCGGATATCTGGTCCCAGGAAGGGCTGCATGACTTGGCACCCACTTCATTGCGGGTGGGGGGGAGGGGGTCAATGCCCCATCCCATTAGAAAATTCCCTGACCCTTTGGGGTGCCCCACCGCCCCCCCTAAAAAGCGTTCCACCATTTTCATTTTTTTCCTTTGGTAACCCAACTCCCCTTGGTGCAGAGGGTCACATTGGTGTGCCAATCTGGCGCCGGGGTGCCCAAACCTTACTGCCCCACCCACTGGGGGGGCCTGTCCCACCATTTTTGGGGGGCCTCTCCCCCCTCACCCCAAATGGCTGGGGGACACACCTCATGCAGGCCTCCCTGGGCCTCCTCCAAACGGCTGCGTGAGGTACACCCCACCTCCATTTGGTGTGAGGGGGGAGAGGGCCACCCCAAAAGGTGGGGCAGGACCCCCAATAGATGGGGCAGTAGGGTTTGGGCACCCTGGGGGCAGATAGCCACACTAATGTGGCCATCTGCACCAAGCAAAGTTGGGTAAACAAAAAAAAATATACAAAATCACAGGCTGCTTTTTAGGGGGGGCTGAGGGCCACCCTAAATTGGCAGCGCATGATGTACCGCAACGGGGGGTGGCCCTCAACCCCCCCCCACCCCAAATGGAGGGCCCCACCTCATGCAACCCTCCCTGGGGGCAGATATCTGCTCCTTGGAAGGGGCATCTGACCCCAGGGAGGGATGCATGAGGTGAGGCCCCCCCTATCTGCGCCCAGGGAGGGTTGCATGAGGTGGGGCCCTCCATTTGGGGTGGGGGGGGTTGAGGGCTATCCCCCATTGCGGTACATCATGCGCTGCCAATTTAGGGTGGCCCTCAGCCCCCCCTAAAAAGCAGCCTGTGATTTTGTATATTTTGTTTTGTTTACCCAACTTTGCTTGGTGCAGATGGGCCCATTAGTGTGGCTATCTGCCCCCAGGGTGCCCAAATCCTACTGCCCCATCTATTGGGGGTCCTGCCCCACCTTTTGGGGTGCCCCCCCCACCCCACCCCCAATGGCTGGGGGACACACCTCATGCAGGCCTCCCTGGGCCTCCTCCAAACGGCTGCGTGAGGTACACCCCACCTCCATTTGGGGTGAGGGGGGAGAGGGCCACCCCAAAAGGTGGGGCAGGACCCCCAATAGATGGGGCAGTAGAGTTTGGGCACCCTGGGGGCAGATAGCCACACTAATGTGGCCATCTGCACCAAGCAAAGTTGGGTAAACAAAAAACAAAATGCAAATTCACAGGCTGCTTTTTAGGGGGGGCTGAGGGCCACCCTAAATTGGCAGCGCATGATGTACCGCAACGGGGGGTGGCCCTCAACCCCCCCCCACCCCAAATGGAAGGCCCCATCTCATGCAACCCTCCCTGGGGGCAGATAGGGGGACCCACCTCATGCATCCCTCCCTGGGGTCAGATGCCCCTTCCTAGGAACAGATATCTGCCCCCAGGGAGGGTTACAAGGGGTGCCCCCTTTCTACTTCGGTTGGGGGGACACCCCCCCATGGGGGCACACCCCCCACTTTCATTCAGTAAAAAATCCATGGTGGCTAGTGGCCCCCACCCCTTCCCCCACCCTCGTTTCCCATCATTTCATTTTTTTTTATTTTACATTCCCTTCGGGCAGATGGTCAGCCATCTGCCCCAGGGTTCACATGCACGGAGAGGGCTGCTTACTTGAAGCAGCCCCCTTCCCCCCCACCTCACAAAGAGATCCATAGTGGTCTAGTGGGTTGCTGGTCACGGATCGAGCGCTCTGCGCCGATCCGTGACCAGCAATGCCTCATATGTGGTGTCCTTGGAAAGGGGAGAAAGTCCCCTTTCCAGGGACACCACTTTTTGCTCAATCCCTGGTGGCCTAGTGGGCCCCAGGACCCCAAACCCCCTCCCACCTCCCTCCTTCCCTCGACATTTTTTTTTTTTCCCACCCCTGGGGGCAGTGATCATCTGCCCACAGGGATCCCTGGCGCTGTGGCCCCATGCTTTGGGGCCACGGGGGAAGGGGGCCGCTTACCTAGTAAGCAGTCCCCCCTCCCCCACGTGTCACAAAAGGATCTTTGTTTGATCCGTGACGTTGCTGCCCGCGGATCGAGGCGCCCTGCGCCCGATCCGCGGGCAGCAAAGCCACACAATGGGTATCGTTGGAAAGGGGAAGATCTCCCCTTTCCAACGATACCCGCCTCGATCTCCGGCTTGAAATACAGCCGGAGATCGAGGCGGAACAAGAAGGGCACTCACCTTCTCTCTCCAACGCATTACGCACGCCGACGTGAAACTGAAGGTAATCCAGCCCCCTGGCAGTGAGGAGGGACCTCCGCCTCACAAAGCCCGGGGGTTGGATTACAGTTTTGAGCGATCCCTGCTTTGCAGGGATCGCTCAAAACAAGGTGCCGAAAAGGACGAGCTATCTCGTCCTTGGCACTGCGTGTGCACTTCCAAGGACGAGATACCTCGTCCTTGGCACTTAAAGGGTTAATAGGTATGGCTTCTTACTGTAGGTTGTGGATCCCAAACTTTTCACTAGTGATAAAACCGATGTTGGCTTTGACGAAGAAGGGCATTTCTTTGCCGCTGCCATGGAAATCGGAACATCAACGATCATTTGAGCTTCTCAAAACCGCGTTATGCTCTGCACCGGTTCTGGGTACTCCAAATTATGACAAGGCCTTTGTGTTGTTTGTGCATGAATGTGATGGAGGTGCTTTGGCTGTGTTAACACAGGCACACGGAGGGAAAAATAGGCCGTGCGGCTACTACTCCTCCGCCCTTGATCCTGTCGCATGCGCTTTGCCAAGATGTTTGCGAGCTGTCGCTGCTGCTGCCGCGTCTGTAAAACAGAGTGAGGGAATGGTCCTAGGCCATGATTTAATTTTGATGGTACCTTACTCTGTAGGTGTCCTATTGAATAAAACCCAAATGCAACACCTCACTTCTGCACGGCTGACAAGGTATGAATTAATTCTGTTTGCCACTCACATTCAAATTAAGAGGTGTTGTGTTCTTAATCCGACTGAACTTCTACCTTTCCCGCAAAATACTGTTTGCGGTGATGAAGAATTACATGACTGCCTGTATACCACTGAACAGGAAACGAAGGGCAGGATAGATCTTATAGATACTCCTTTAGGTAATGCAGAAGGGGAGCTGTTTTGTGATGGCTCCTGCTTCAAACTCCCAGATGGTACATCTACAGCTGCCTATGCAGTTACTACGTTGAGTACGATTGTTGAAACTAAGAGAATTTCGCATAACTCCGCGCAGGCCACAGAGATTATAGCGTTGACCCGAGCTTGTGAACTCTCCAAAGGGCGTATAGTAAACATATATACTGATAGCCAGTATGCCTTTGGGGTGGCTCACAACTTTGGGAGACTCTGGTCGGAAAGAGGGTTCCTAACCTCACATGGGACCAAGATCCAGCATGGTCCCCTGATAGTGCAATTGCTCTCGGCACTCTCACTCCCTAGGCAGTTAGCGATCATGAAATGTGCAGCACATCGTAAGGTCATAGATGATGTGGGAAAAGGGAATGCTTTTGCTGACCAGATAGCCAGGCAAACGGCTACAGACCTGAGCGCAGACATGTATGCTCTAAGGGAAACAAAAGATGCCTATGTAATGGATGAGGGTATTGGGTCTGTGCGAGATATTCAAACTGATGCCACAATAGAAGAGTCTAAAAGGTGGGCCAAAGGAATGGGGAAACTGGATGATGATGGGTGTTGGGTGGATACATCTGAAGGAAAATGGTTGCTCCCTGATTCATATGTGCTGGCAATGGTTACGATGGCACACGGTCCTACACATGTGTGTGCTCAACAGATCACGAAAATGCTAGAACAAGTCTGGGTGAATGATAAAATTTTGAAGACTGCACAGCGACATGTTCAGAATTGTATGATTTGTTTACAGCACAATGTGGGGAAGGGGACAGTAACTCCAAGGGGTAGCTTTGGGCCCCCTTCTGTTCCCTTCAAGGTCATCCACTTTGATTTTATTGAGATGGAACGGTGTAACAATCTAAAATATGTTCTTGTGATTATTTGTGCTTTTAGTAAATGGGTCGAGGCTTTCCCCATTAAAGATGCTACTGCCATGACCACTGCAAAGACTATGGTAAAAGAATTCTTTCCACGATTTGGGCTTCCAAGGGTAATTTGGTCGGACAATGGTCCCCATTTTGTTGCAGCGGTAATTTTGCAGATATGCACAGCGTTACACATTGAAAAACGATTTCACTCAGCTAGACATCCTCAAAGTGCTGGGTTGGTAGAGAGACATAACGGCATCTTAAAGAATAAGCTTGCAAAAACATGTGCCAACACCAAATTGAAATGGCCAGGTGCCTTACCTATTGTATTGTTAGCCATGCGTACCACACCTCAAACTAAGACTGGGCTTTCTCCATTTGAGGTAGTGATGGGGAGACCTGCTAACATTTGGGGTCTTCCAAAGCCTAAAGCATTGAGGGAGGTAGAAAATGTATTGCTTGTAGACTACTGCAACCAGTTGACTAAAAACCTGTATTTCATTTATCATCAGGTCCAATCAGCTTTACCTGTACGGTTTACGGGCCCAGGACACGATATTCAGCCTGGAAGTTGGGTCCTAGTGAAGGGCTACGAAAGGTCTTCCTGTCTTGCTCCTCGCTGGAGGGGACCCTACCAGGTGCTGTTGGTCACTCAGACAGCAGTGCGGGTGGCTGGAAAAAAACATTGGATCCACGCGACGCATGTCAAGAAACTTCCTCACCCGACGCCACACGTTACAGAAGAAGCAGAACCCCTCGCTGATGCTACAATCTCTGATCCTGGAGTAGCAAACAGCACTGTGAGTGCGTCGGAGAATTTCCCTGAGCCCGTGGAGTTTGGGGAACAGCCCATTTCGTCTCCGCACTCTTTGAAAAAGTCATTTCCGGAAAACATTGTTTCAAGTTCTGCGACTTCCGTCGCCTCCGATACGTCGCTTCCCTCAGGAAGTGGCGTTACCTTGTTTCCGGATCAAAAGTTTTGGGTACCACCAGGTACGACCTTCAACGAAGAAAATAGAACTACGGCACGGGTCTTTTTCCGTGCATCTGAGAAGAAGTGTTTGAAAGTTTTCTCTTGTAAAAGAAAGTTCCTTTCGAACAAAAAGAAAAAAAAGGGATTCTGCTGGCTAGGGTTGGGAAGGACTAAGAAGTCGCGCGACCGTAGTGTCACCAGCAACGAACATTGGGGTCGTCGATTGAGAAACTACGATGCCTGCCACCTCCACCGCTGCTCTCCGCACTGGACTTGTAAATAGGGGGGTGACTAACTCGGACAACGAACAATGTGCCTGGGCCCCGAAAACGTATTGCTGTGTTGTGTTAATAATAATTGGAATTTGTGTAATTACTGCTGTGGGACTTTGGTACTTCGAAGAAATTTACCCTCTAAAACCTCTACTGCCAATTGAGACTGTACCTACTGCTTTGACTCCCTCTGTACACCTGCACACCTTGTCACCTAGAGACTCCCAGCATAGACGAAAGTATCATAATAACACTTTAATGATAGTAATGAATGCAACGCATGCCATTTTTAATAAGAGTAATTGCTGGATTTGCACCCATTTACCACAACATGGGAACAAGGGGCTAGGATGGTATATTCACCCTTTACCTTTAACGACTGCTTGCTAAGCCTCTCTTAGAGCACTATTCTTTGGCCGTTGGAATGATAGCGTCTCAGGGAACTTTGATGGAACTAATTTAAATGATTTTGAGAAACATGAATTGACTCCCTTGGGATGCTCGCTTTTTGCAAATAGAAGTAGACCTAATGTTGCTTCTATTAGGCCATCTGATAAACCATCTCTTCCTTTTCAAACTCTAATTTCCTTTAAAATAGCTCTGATAGGCAATAAGGATGCCGTGCCTCCTTCCTACTCTATTAATCATAGCCCTTATTCTGTCCCCTTTTGTGTACAAAGATATGGAACTCGGCGAATGGGATATTTTGAAGGTTGTGTGAACATTGTAAATTTGACCGGGGAGAACAGGCCTCTGTATGTAGGGGGGCCTGTTTATTTTGTTTGTGGTAGTTCAGCATTTCCCCAAGGATTGGCAGGGAACCTGTTATTTACGAATCCTGTTACCTGGGGTATTTATAGCTAGTATATTGGAAGTTTCTAAGGCTCGCCCACGGCGGGACGAAGATGGGGATACCCCTGGGCAAGTATTGGGAGATATAGCGAAATCAGTTGTGCCCTTTTGGTTACAGATAGCAAACTCTGAAAACATTAGGGGGTTAGCAAGAGTACTGGAGAGAACCATCAACCGGACCACGGATATACTCTACAATATGACACTAGAACAAAAGGCAATATGATTGGTAGCACTCCAACATCGGATGGCATTAGATGCTATTCTGGCAGAACGTGGTGGAGTATGCAAATTAGTGGGGTCCGCTTGATGTGTTTTCGTACCAGATTCCTCTCCGACAATTTTCAAAGCAATACAGAACTTGCACATCCTTAGTTCGGAGGTGCATGTTCCTGTGGGAGATTGGAATATTAGCGCCTGGTTCTGGGATTCTCTACGATCCTGGGGTTGGAAGGTGCTTTCTGTTATCCTGGTTATTTTGGGAATCCTGCTATTCCTTTGTTGCTGTTTCCAATGTCTACCTAGTATATGTGCAATGCTAGGGGGGTGTTGCGCTCAAGCGGTGAGCACAGTAGGGCACAAAATGTATGCCCCAGATACAGCATCTAAAGAGTTTGTGTTACAAGAGGTTCTGATGAACGATCTAATGGCTATAGACATTACAGATAATGATTCAGGATGTACAGACGACAATGCATGGAGTTATTTACAAAAGTATTAGAAGTGATATTAGCACTTGGCATAGGCCAAAAGGAGGGTTTGTCGGAATTGAAACAATATTATGCCTCCTATCGCAACAATTGTATGTGTATTGGCCTACGCCAAGTTGTCTAAACATCATATGCGAACAAACTCTGCGGCAAGGTCTTGACCTTAGAGAAAGTAATGTAAGTCGCCATCTTGGATTAAGCCGCCATTTTAGGTTCTCTTGTAATATGGAAGTCACCCTGAACATCAAAATGGAGGCCGAATGACATTCTGAGTAAGATTCTGGCCGTTGTGACCTCCGTACACACGAATAATTAATATGCCTGCAGGCCACTTGTCAGGGTCGCGAACCGAGACCTTGTCCTATTGCTGATCTATGTGTAAATGTACAACTATATCAGCGAAACTAATCAAAATGCATATATTATAGGATTGACCTGGCTAGGAACCCATAGGCCCGATCCCTAAAACGGTTAACCCGCGAAGGGGTGGGCCAAGGGCTGGATAAAGAATATAAAAAGCCCAAGTATTCCAATGTACGGTCTCTCTTACTAATGCATCAAACCTTCGTTGAAGTTTGTTACGTTACTCTGAGAGCCAAATAGATATCCGTTTGTCAATTGACTTTGGTAACTGTTGTAGCTTTTAAATAAAGCAGTTGTATGTTCTTTGTAACCTGTGTTGGTGTGTTTCTTTTTGGGCTTCCCGGCCTCATATTATTGTTATGTTTTCACAGGGCAACTAAGCCCTCCCCTCAAAGAGGTCACTATGAACGTCACTAAATACACAACGTCCCATTGATTACACAAACTATAGGACTCTTAATCACGCGTCCCCCTACAATTGGTGGGCAATCTAACCTCTGTCAGTACTTTAACACCTACGTTAGCGGCACACAGGCTGGGCTTCCAGGTGCTGGTGAGCTAGTCTTAACCATAACTTCCCATCAATTAGCATATCATATATCATCACCTCAGTGGTCTGCTGTCAATTAAGGCTTTGAACTCAGCCTTGGGAGTGTTCTTTTGCTCTGGAGAATTCAGGGGAGTGAAAGCACGCTCTGCCCTCATGCATAGGTGTGTTCGTCATGTCCGTCCAACTTCATCCTTCCACATGACTGAAAACCACAAAATTTAGCTTGTGGTGCATTTAAAATACTATTTTATAATAGACCGTTTTGCTTGTTTTGTCCATGTCTTATAAACAGGAGTTTCATTCTTTCACACGATTTGTGTTCAATGTCTGCTTATCCCAGCCTGATACGACCTTGGTTCCTTGGGCTCATCCAGCCTTGCCTTTCTAAGTCTCACTCCTGTTAATTCATTCAGTTGTTTTTAAATGACTTGATATCTTCCTTAGTTATGTAGCATAAGTTTCTTCATCTTGATCCCAAGATGTCACTTATCTTTGATACTTTCTTGATACATTATTGAATATCTTCATTCTCTTGTCTTTGCATCTCTTCTTTGTACGTCAGGCTTGCTTCATGTGATAGTGATGTCACCATTCTTCTCTTCCATTCAGCTGTCCTGTTTCTTCTGGGATTTCATTCAAATGGCCATCACACTGTCTCGTATGCAAGCATGGTTTCTCAATGGGAACCTTGCTTCCAGGATTCTCCTTGTTATTCTGTATGTTCAACGGTTTTGCTCATGACTCACTCATGACTCACACTCTGGTTCCCAACATTTAGGCAATATGGGTGAATTGGTTGAGTTGGAGGTACTTGGCTCCTTCTCTACAGCAGCAAAGAGCACAATGGATGGTGCTGGTTATAATTGAATAAAGGTAGTATGTTTTAAATAAGAAAATAATTGTTAATGGAAGGCCAAGGGAGTGTGGATGGCTGAGATTGATTTAACATATAAGAGAACCTTTAGTATAATTGCATGAAAGAGCATATGAGAGTAAATAACAAAAACATTATTTGAATGATGAGCACGGGAGGAATGTCTACATGGCCTTAGCAGGGAATAGCAAATATAATGGGAAGAAGCAAATATTATGACAAAAGTAAGTATTTAGTGAACAAGTAGAGAAGAAAGAGGTAAGTATCAGTTCACACCGCAGGTGTGGACAGATTGTTGATCATTATAAGGAGTAAGAGGACCCAGGTGAGTACAGAAAAAAGGCAGTAAGGCATACAGTCTTTCAAATAATTAGCATTTCCCAAGATAGGTGCAACCAGGTGTGAGTATGATATAGCATATATATGCAAGCATGGCCATATCTTTCAGCAAGGACACAGAAGGCATTGGATAATAGGTGGAGTAACCTTTTTAAAATTCTGTCAATGGAGAGATGCCAACTAGGTACATTTGGTAAAATATATGGAATATTCAGAAAAGACAAAACGATGTATTTCTTATATGGCACATTAGCATACATTCGATAGGATCAGTGCTGGGATCCAAATAACAGGGGTAGGTAAGATTAGTGTAGGCAAAGCGGCAAGTGGAGAGCAGCAAGCGGGGTGCTGTGAAATATGTCAATTATATCTCAACAGAATAAAAGGCACAGCAAAAGAAAAGAGAAGACCGCGATCCCATGTGAGCAGAAGGAAGACATCAAACATGCAGAGAAGAATGTTCAGCATAGCAGGAAGAAATGAAGACGAGCCTAATTGTTATGCGAAATAATAAATCAGTTCATATGTGCACCAACGATTTTGGGGACAGAAAAGTAGGCCTACATATTAGAGGGCTGAGAGTGTCAAGAAATGACCACAGTAAAAAATATATGTTTTTATTGAAAGGAAGAGAGCAGAGGAAATAATGTATTGCTTTGTCAGCTAAAATATGGCTGTAACTCTATTTTGGTTTTCTACAGAAAGCAAGGACCCACACCAGTGCTGTGTTCTTCAGCTACGGATGCACCAAGAAGACAGAAGGAGGGGATAAACGAAGATACGTCCTTTTTTGAAAAAGAATTTCCAAATTTGTTATGTTGTCTGTTTGTTATTTTCTAACGTTTGGGTCTGAGAATGTCGACCACAGGGGAGATATTTATTTTAAAAATATTATGCTTTTTTTGAAAATAAAAGCTCATAAGAAAATAGGGCAATGTCAGACACAGATGGATGTATATATTGTATAAATCCAGATCATAAGCCAGGTCCCGACATCAGCCAGCATGTATTTGAATATAAGTTAAAGATGAGTGAAAAGAAAGAAAGGATCCATCATTTTGTTATTTTAGAAATGAAGAAAAATGCAGTAGAAATTGTTTAGGAGGCAGGAATGTTTGAAAGAAACACATGAGTAGCTTTTTAAGGGTTGGGTTTGAGGAGGAAGTACTGACGATAGAGACGTACTTATTTTCAAAGAAAACGAATTCAGTTTTATATTACAGAAGGACGGGAGAGACCTAAACACCAGGAGAATTGGCGACAACCGACCCTGCGAGCAGACAGAAAAAGATTGAGGGACCCAGCCAGATGCCCATTCACAGATATTTCTGCTGTGTGATTGTAAAAGCAAACATTTTCCCTGAAAGAATCGCCCATCCTTGTGCTCCCCAGAGACAATTGAGTGTCCCCCCCATTGACTATCTGACTTTGGATGAATGAACTAAGAGTCTGAGTACTCTGTAAAATAAAAGACAATGAACTCCTGGCCTATGTGTTTAAAGGGTCTGGGAGACGTGCTGCAAAGCAGCCCAGAAAGGACAAATTCAACCAGATAAGACGATCTGTGGATGCTAAACCAAGATGAATCGGGTGGAAGACATGTCAATGGAAGAAAAATTAATTAAAAAAAGACAATCGAAATATGCATGGGGAAGAGAATGGGAAACAAGAAAATGTTGTCGTCGTGGAGTGGGTGGAAGGAAAAGTGTGCAGTAAAAGCCACATGTAAACAGTTAAAAGATGGGCTGGTGCATTCCCTCAAGGAATTATTTTCTCTTGATTCTCATAGTGGCCGTAATTACCTGATGTGTCTAGTTAGTTTATATTACATTAAGTAAAAGAGGTGGGTGTCATGCCGTGAGGCGGGTGGCGCCTGTGGAGCCGCTGGCGGCGCGGACGCTAATTCCAGTCGCACACGGCTGCCTACCCGTCACGCCCTCCTGTAGCACTGTTCTAGTTGTTGCACGCTGACGTGGCCCAGAGCAAAAAATCTGCTTCTTCCGGGTTGCGGACGCGTCGCAACGCTTCCGGGTTCATCCGCTAGTGCTGTTTTGCTTTGAGCCTTCCCTGCCTACTCGTCTGTTGTATTCTTGTCGGGGTCCCGGTCCCCGATCGGGTCCCGGCATTCCCCTCTTCTTATCCGCCTTTCTTCCTGCTCAGTGTTCCTTTCTTCTGTTCCTTTGCCTTCGCTTGCTCCCCCCCTTTCGCTCTCCCTCCAGTTCCTGCTAGCCCTCCCCCTTCCCATTTTCTCTCTTGCCCTGTTTCCCTGCTCTCTAGTGTTTTCTATTTCTTCCTTTTTTCTGCCTTTTCCTTGCCGTTGGCATCCCTCCTGCTGTTGCTCTCCGTTTACCAGATTCCTGGCCTGTATTTTGGATTGCCTTTTCCTTACCTATTGGGATTCCTCCTGCTGTTGCTCTTCCGTGTACCAGATCCCGGCCTGTATATTGGATTGCCATCTTCTCCTTGTTCTATTTCCTCGTGCCTGGTTCCCATTACCGAGCCACACACCGATTGGACTGCACCCCTCCGGGGCTTCTACTGATTCTTCCGCTGGATTACTCTTCTGTTCCGGCCTCATCTTCAAGAATGGCCAGTCTATGCATCTCCAGAGAGACACTGAGATTGCTCAGGGGTTTTTTGTGCCTTAGGGCTTTTTCCCCTTTCTTGGCGTTCCCGGGAGGGGGCCCCTGGTCACCTTTTTAGGCGACACGGTGGCTTGTTTCCGTGGCCGTCCATACCTGCAAAAAAAAGGAGCGATCAAGAAGAACAGAAAAGAAGGGTTCTGGGAAGAAGGACGAGGGTGAGGAGTTAGCGGAGGGAGGAGATTCGGAGTCTACGTTCTCTGACTAAGATATCACAGTTCATGGTGACAGTTTACAACGCCAGATAGAGATCAAGATGGCCACCCCGCAGCCAGCACAAGAACTTGTAGCCGCAGTTCAGAGTTTGAATTTGGAAATGCAGAATCTTCAGGCAGCTAATGCTACCCTTCAGCAACGCATGACTGAGAGGGAACGACCTTCTACTGACCTACCACCACTTCCCTTAGTGTCGGGCAAGTTTGATGGCTCTCCTAAAAGGGTCAAAGAATTCCTGGACGCATGCAATCTACACTTCTCTTTTCGCCCCCAAACATTTGCCTCCGACCATGCCAAGGTGGGGTTTATGATCACCCATATGACAGGTAACGCCCTGGCAAGGGCCACCCCACTGGTGAACCAGCCTGACCCAGTTTTGCAGGACTACAATGCATTCAAGACCTTGATGCAGCAGACCTTCCTGCGTACGGAAAGCACTTTTTTGGCATCGGAAGATCTTCTTGATATCCAACAAGGAAGTTTGGATCTTCTGACATACATAACAGCTTTTAAACAAGTGACAGCTGAAGCTGGTTGGCAGGAGCAGGCACAGTATACCATTTTTCGGCAAGGTTAGAGAGAAGACCTAAAATATGAACTAGCCCGGATTGAAAGGCCCATATCCTTTGCTGAGCTCCTGACCGCTACACTCCGAATCGACTTCAGAATGACAGAACGACGCATGGAAAGAAAGAGAACCAAATTAAATGTACCCCCTCTCTTGGAAACTCACCCGTCCACGTCAGTACTCTTCCCACGAACCTCAAAGGAAGAACCAATGCAAATTGGCACAACTCGAGCCCCGCTCACACCGGAGGAACGCAAACAGCACAGGGATGGCTGCCTGTGCATGTATTGCGGGGCATCCACACATATGCTACGGGATTGCCTGGATGTTCCACCCAGAAGGTCGGGAAATGCTCGCCCTCGGTAAGTGTTGGGACTCACTACCAAGGGGCTGGTCCAAGCCCTTATGCTCCTCTATCGGTGTCCTCATCGGAAACTTCGGAGGACTCACGCTTGATGTGCTCACAGTAACTCTCAAATTGGAGGCAACGGAAGAGACAACCTTAGTTCTACTTGATTGTGGGTCAGCCGGCAATTTCATAGATACTCACTGGGCCGAACAAAAGGGTGTCAAAAGAATAGCCAAACAAGAAGATCAGAAGGTAGAAGGGGTGGATGGCGAACCATTGAGCTCAGGCATGATCACGCACACCACCGAAGAACTCACCTGGTCGATACAACAACACTCTGAAAAGATCATCTTTGACATCATCAGAGCCGCTCACTTCCCCATCATCTTGGGAATATGCTGGCTACGCAAGCACAACCCCAATATTGACTGGACGAAGAACTTACTGAATTTTCAGTCCCCCTTTTGTAAGTCAGAGTGTTTACCCGAGCCCAAATTTGTAACTGTTAAAACTACGAACAGTTGTGAGACCAAGACCGTACATTGTTTGCCCCATTACCTAAAGGAGTTTACTGAGGTAGTTACAGAGAAGAAACCCATCGAACTACCTCCACACTGACCCGAGGATTGTTGCATTGACTTAACTCCGGGAGCTCTGGTGCCATTTTGCAGGATGTTTTCGCTTTCATTGGAGGAGAAACAATTCCGCAGAGAATATTAGGACAGCAATATGGCCAATGGACTCATAAGGCCTTCGAAGTCCCCCGCAGGGGCCTCTATGTTTTTCATTTCCAAGAAAGAATCCAAAGAATTAAGGCCCTGCATTGACTGTCGAGGCTTAAATAAGGTCACAGTGAAAGATCGTTATCCCATGCCTTTGATAACTGAGATCCTACAAGCAGTCCATGGAGCCACAATATTTACCAAACTTGATTTAAGGAATGCTTACCACCTTCTCCGCGTACAGAAAGGAGACGAATGGAAGACTGCCTTCCGGACTCCGTTCGGACTCTTTGAGTATCAAGTGATGCCGTTCGGATTCGTTAACGCCCCTTCAGTATTCCAACGTTTTATGGCAAGACTATTTTCCGATCTGTTATGTCAAACCACTTTAGTGTATCTCGACGATATCCTGGTGTACTCCAACAATCTTGAGGAACACGAAGTGCATGTCAAGGAGGTCTTCCAAAGACTTAGAGACAACCACTTGTCAGTCAAACTCGCCAAATGCGTGTTTTCTGCCTGGTCCATCCCTTATTTGGGGTATATCCTGTCTAATCAAGGAATCTCGATGGAGCCTTACAAGGTATCTTCCATACTAGATTGGCCATCACCCAGTTCGGTTAAAGAGATCCAAAAGTTCTTGGGTTTGGCTAATTTTTATCAGAGATTCATCCCAAATTTTTCTTAAAAGATCATACCCATTACTACACTTCTCAAGAAGTCTTCGGAACCATTCAAATGGTCTGCTGAGGCCGAAGACAGTTTTGGAGACCTTAAAGAAGCATTTTGTGCAGCACCCATCTTACAACAGCCAGATCAAAATCTGCCCTTTACCCTAGAAACCGACGCCTCAGCAGCCGCCATAGGAGCTGTTATCCTACAAGAAATTCAGGGAGTAGAACATCCAGTCGCTTATTTCTTGAAAACCCTAAATGTCAGTCAAAGGAACTACTTTGTCATTGAACGTGAATTGCTGGCCATGAAATCTGCTTTTGTAGAATGGCGGAAGTGTTTCTCCAGGATATCTTCAGGTTACACGGAATGCCCACGAAAATAATCTCAGACAGGGGCAGTCAATAGACTTCCCCCTTCTGGAAAGCCCTCTGTGATAGGCTGGGTATCGAAAGAGCCCTCACATCTGGTTTTCACCCACAATCCAACGGACAGACCGAACGCCTTAACGGAACCCTTGAACAGTACCTGAGGTGCTTCGCCAACTCCCAGCAGGACAACTGGTACTCGTTATTGTCTTTAGCAGAATTCTCCTATAATAATTCTGTACACTCAGCTCTTGGGTTTAGTCCATTTTTATGTACCTATGGCTACCATCCTCCATCTATTCTTCCTGTCTCCGGCCTTTCTACCGACTTGCCATCAGTAGATTCTTCACTCACTCTCCTTAGAGAAATACACAAGAAGGCGGGGGAAGGCCTTAGGGCAGCTCAAGAGCGTTACAGGTCTCAAGCCAATAAACACTGCCAACCTGTCCCTGGGTGGGAAGTGGGATCTAAAGTAATGCTTTCCACAAGATACTTACCTCGATGGGCTCATCCTTCCAAGTTGTCCCCCAAGTTCTTAGGGCCCTACAAGATAGTACAGAAAATCAACCCTGTTGCTTTTCGTTTAAAACTTCCAACCAGCCTCAACAGGGTCCATCCGGTCTTTCATCCCTCACAGCTAAAGAACTTTCATGTGGACACCTGGACACGTCAGGCGGAGAGAGTCACAAAATACCTCTGGCTTCCACTCAGGAAGAATATGAGGTAGCTCAGATTTGCGACTCTAGGTATCGCAGAGGCAGATTGGAATATTTGGTATAGTGGAAAGGCTTCCCCTCCTCTGAGAACACCTGGGAACCCATCTCACATATTACAGCCCCTTCCCTACTGCGCAAGTTTCATTTTTTTCATCCGGGTAAACCGGGGGGGAGGGAACTTTAGGAGGGGGCATACTCTCATGCCGCGAGGCGGGTGGCGCCTGTGGAGCCTCTGGCGGCGCGGACGCTAATTCCCGTCGCACACAGCTGCCTACCCGTCACGCCCTCCTGTAGCACTGTTCTAGTTGTTGCACGCTGACACGGCCCGGAGCATAAAATCTGCTTCTTCCGGGTTGCGGACACGTCGCAACGCTTCCGGTTTCGTCCGCTAGTGCTGTTTTGCTTTGAGCCTTCCCTGCCTACTCGTCCGTTGTATTCTTGTCGGGGTCCCGGTCCCCGATCGGGTCCCGGCTTTCCCCTCTTCTTTTCTGCCTTTCTTCCTGCTCAGTGTTCCTTTCTTCTGTTCCTTTGCCTTCGCTTGCTCCCCCCTTTTGCTCTCCCTCCAGTTCCTGCTAGCCCCCCCTTCCCATGTTCTCTCTTGCCCTGTTTCCCTGCTCTCTAGTGTTTTCTATTTCTTCCTTTTTCCTGCCTTTTCCTTGCCGTTGGCATCCCTCCTGCTGTTGCTCTCCGTGTACCAGATTCCTGGCCTGTATTTTGGATTGCCTTTTCCTTACCTATTGGGAGTCCTCCTGCTGTTGCTCTTCCGTGTACCCGATCCCGCCCTGTATATTGGATTGCCATCTTCTCCTTGTTCTATTTCCTCGTGCCTGGTTCCCATTACCGAGCCACACACCGATTGGACTGCACCCCTCCGGGGCTTCTACTGATTCTTCCGCTGGATTACTCTTCTGGTGCGGCCTCATCTTCAAGAGTGGCCAGTCTATGCATCTCCAGAGAGACACTGAGATCGCTCAGGGGTTTTTTGTGCCTGAGGGCTTTTTCCCCTTTCTTGGTGTTCCAGGGAAGGGGCCCCTGGTCACCTTTTTAGGCGACACGGTGGCTTCTTTCCGTGGCCGTCCATACCTGCAAAAAAAAGGAGCGATCAAGAAGAACAGAAAAGAAGGGTTCTAGGAAGAAGGACGAAGGTAAGGAGTTAGGGGAGGGAGGAGATTCGGAGTCTCCGTTCTCTGACGAAGATATCACAGTTCATGGTGACAGTGAGATTCAGATAGAGGCAAACAAAGGTATTGTTTAAGGATACACATATGTTCTAGACTAGGAGAATGTAACATGATTGAGGTTATTGTCTTTTCTGGAATAACGCTTTTATGATACCTACCATGTTGAGATAAGTCACCACACTGAGGGGGTGACTAGGACAGGGGTGCATAGGTATACTGAATATGGGGGAGGGTGGACATTGGGTGCAGCGCTCATGTATTAAATAGGTATTTGAATACAGGCCAGAGGGGGTACTGTAGAGAAGGTGCTAGAACCCCCCTCACAAACTGAATGCAGAAAACCTAATAGGGTGGTCAATGGTTCCAGTGTTACAAAAATCAGAATTACAGTGTTTTAGTGCAACATATATTTTTAATGTCAGAATGACCCAAGCAGTAGAGGATGTCGCAGGTATTACACGCTCATTAAGAATATCTAAAAATTTAGTCCAAAAGTTAAATAGAAAATTAGTTATGCACAAAGGTAAAGCACCGTTGGTAGCTGCACAGAACATTCAGGCTGAACAGGCTCAGATACAATCTAAGGTGGATGCTGAAACAAAATGGCTTCCAGACCAGGTGTCAGAAGAGATGACTCATGTGAATCTAGGATGTTCTTTGGCAGACCCGGGCTTTGTATATTTAGAATTTCTTGGCAGGCAAAGCTGACAGTGCTGGGTACTAGATCTGATAAGGGGTCTGGGAAACATACCAATTATACAGAGCAGCTGCTTAAACTTGCATCAAATGTTATGAGCTGATAGTGTTTACTTCTGTATAGCCTGACAACTGTACTTGGCAGGCCTGGACAATCAGATAAGGGCTGCTTCTTTGGCAGGCAATAAGGGATTTATAATGAAGGTCAGTAGGATCTCACTCAAGTTTAATTAGCTTGTTTGCCAGTCAAATGAGGGTTGCCAAGATAAGTCATGTGGGCTTGGTGAGTGGCAGTTAAGCCAACCAATAATACGATAAGTAGGGGTTTGCTTTTAGTTGCAGGAACCAATCCTCATCCTGAGAAAGGTATAAAAGGCAGTTGTTGATTCAAGAGCTCAGTGCTGCCACTTCTGATGCCTTAATAAAGATGATTGTTGAAACCAGCCTGGTCGTCTGTCTGCCTCCTTGCCTTGTGTTCTATCTCCACTGCCTGAGTCCACAGATGTCAAATGCCCAGGGAGGGCATTGGGCCCTCCAGTTCAATCCTGATTCCCTCCAAATACTTACAGCCAAAGACAGAGACGAGCTCCAACACAGCAGACTCTCTTATATGTGGTTTCCATCTACGAAAGTGCTAATTAAAAGTAAGCTTTGGGGTCAGCCTACAGCATGGAGCTCTTCTTTCCTTTCTGTAGGCCCATTGTTGTCCTGGAATTGGTGCAGAGAATAATAAATGTGCTCATCTTCTCCGAAACCAGGTCTCAGTTAGTGCAGCATCAGTTATAAAATGGAAAGCAATTAATCATTATTGTATCATGAATTGTGATGCAATACTACTCATTTTATGCCTTGTAAAGGTGATCTTCCATAATCATGGGACTACCACCTATCTAGTTAAGGAAGGGAAGGATAAAGTGCATGGGATTCTTGAGAAATCCTTCACCCCTAGTCTTCAAGCGGTAAAGACCCTGACAGAAACAGAGAGAGGGTCGATGGGGTTTGGAGAAGTCGAACTCGTGAGAGAAGAGGCAGATGTAAAGGAAACAGAGGACATCTACCCGCTAACCGATCTTGCCTTCGCCTAAAGGAATTATGCAGCTCTTACAAAAGCCTTTGAGAGGGTGACATTGGAAGAGGCAGGACGTAGCCAAGATGGTCCTTTCTTTTCCTAAAGAAAGGATTGTTATATCAAGCTGACGTGGAAAAAGATGGCCTTCACCAAACCTAACTGGTGATTCCCCGTAGCCATCCCCAATTAGTGTTAGAGCTGGATAATTTGCATTTAACTGCCACCCATCAGGGGATAGGGAAGACCAAGAACCAGGTCATATCCTGGTTTTACTGGCCAACAGTGTTCCCAATGTGAAAACTCATGTCTTTAACTGCGAGATCTGCCAAAAGAGCGCAGCCACTCCAGTTCCCCATGCCCCTCGAAAACCCCTTCCCATCATCGAAATCCCTTTTTCCCAAATAGCGATGGATATCGTAGGCCCACTTGAAACATCAAAACTAGGGAATAAGTTCATACTTATGATTGTCGATTATGCTACTCGGTACACCAAAGCAAAGGAAACCCTTACCGACCAATGCACAACTTTTATGTCAAAAATCATGCAAGACGTAAAAGAGGTGTTACATATCCAGCCCCTGCATACCTGTATGTATGACCCCCAAACAGATGGTCTTGTGGAGAGGTTTAACCAAGCCTTAAAGAGAATTCTCTGCAAATTAGTAGAGGTCAATGGTAGGAACAGAAATGTCATGATACCCTGGGCTCTCTTTGCGGTAAGGAAACCACCTCAGGCATCTCTAGGGTATTCCCATTTTGAATTATTATATGCGAGAGAACCTCAAGATGTACTGGACATGTTAAAAGAGGACTAGGAAGAGATAGAAGAGGCCATCATACCCATTTCACAAACAGCTCTTACATGTCTGCTGTTAGGAAATTGTAAAGCAACAGTTAGGTAGGGCCCAACAACATCAAAAGACCTTGCATGACCGACAAGCAGTAGCCCGATCTTTCTCTGTTGGGGACTCTGTCTTAGTTCTCCTTCCCACCTTTGAGAACATAATGATCTCAAAATGGTACAGTCTCTATAAAATTCTTCAGAAAAAGGGTCCTTTGAATTATGGCGTGGCACAGCGCAACAGAGACCACAAAAGCCAACATTATCATGTTAACCACGGCCAACATCCTTACAGACCAAGTCCTAGAACATCAGTTTGTCCCTCTACATTTACCACTCTCCCAACAAGAAGATCTACATGATCTACTAGATCAATTCTCAGAGGTCTTCTTAGAACAATCTGAGAGAGTACAACATGTGTTTCATTATATTAGGAACTCTGCCGGGCAAACAATAGATCTAAAACAATAGCGGATACCGGAGGCAAGAAGGAAGATCATTGAGACGGAGCTCCATGAAATGCTCAAGATTAACATCATTAAGCACTCAGAGAACTTGTGGTCCTCTCCTATTGTGTTAATGGCAAAACCGGACAAGAATTGGAGGTTTTGCATTGACTTCAGAAAGCTGAACACCATCTCTTCATTCCATAACTACCCTATGCCACAAATTGGCAAACTCATTGAGAAGTTAGGCGTGTCTAAATACATTTCCACCTTATACTGGCAGGCCCTGACAGGGAAAACATTGTGCTTTCTCCACCCCTCAGCAACTCTTTTAGTTCAAATTCCTTCCCTCTGGTTTAGCTTCCAGGGGTTAATTGACAAGATTCTACAACATTACACTATCTTTTCTGGAGCATAACTAGATGACTGCTTACAAAAGGAGGAAACCCGGAACACTACTGACTAATACCAAATTAGCAGTGTATACTTTGTCTATATCCGGGAGGATAATAATCACTGTATAGGGAGACAAAGTTTAAAGTTGGGTACTACAGGTGCCTTGCATTAACACTTAAAACAAAACAATATGGGGGACCAGTTGGAAAAATAATATCAAATTTTAATAATAACGAAGAAATCAGCAAGTCTAAAGCATCCAATTAAACAGATTGGTCCATGACAGTGCATATAAAAAAATCTTTCAATGTACAAACAAAAAAATAGGAAATACGTTGCAGGCTTAAGTGGCTAGTTTACAAAAATATTACCAAAGGAATATGACCACTGTGGGTACTCGTCTAGCAACAAAGTGTATAGTACCCGTCCGCATATGGATCAATATGTCATATAGTATAATCCCTGTTTAAAGTCCAGAGATGTGTCTCGACATGTTTCTGTTCCTTAGGGCAAAGTGTGGAACATTCATCAGGAGGTAACAATTCAACAGTATAGCCTATTTTACAAGAAATGATGGTACACAGATTCATTCGAGCCTAATAGTACCTGTGAGAGATAAAAACAATAATAAACATCCAAGATTTAGTTCATGACTCACTGTGTACTTGGATAGGTTCAAACAATGAACGAGGCAACAACAAAAGGGTAAAATTACCTATGGTGGTGCCAGTGGGGGCTCTCTACTTAGATTAGTAGGTGTAGGAAGGCGGCCATCGCGACCCTACAAAAAAGTGAATGAAAATTGCGGTCAATAATACACAATCCAGCCTCCTAGCACATATAACATAACAGCAAATACCTAGAGTATGGCACCAGGGAGAGTATCAGTAAATGTAAGCAACTCTAAGTCAAACGAGTGGCCGATAACAGTGTGTTACAACTCGATGTCTCGAGGGCGAAGAGAAGCATGGGATGACCGTGGAGGTGGGGATCTACAAAACGTAGTAACCCTTGCAAGCAACTAGCCCGAACTAAGAAAGTACCAGAGGGGTAAATATGTGTAAGGTGAGAAATAGACTAGAAAAGTGTCATCGTGCATTTCCGTAATGGCCAGTGTCGGGAGCAAACAATGCAAAACACTTTACCTATGGCATCCATTGGTTTGCGAGCAGGAATGTATCTCCGCGGTCATAACTGAAAAAAGAGGGTCAAAAATAAATGGAGGGTCAAAAATAAAATGGACAACATTACATAGTGCGTGTTGCCACTGAAAAGCCTCGTGAAACTGGGGGAATTGTAGTAAGAAGCGTCTGGCGAGTGTCTTACCCTGTGTGAAGAGGTGCACGGGATGCAGGTCTTGCGTGTGCTACTAGCCGAATGTGAGACGCTGCCACTGTTGACAGGTCGTCAAGGCGACCCATATAGTCCTACTACTATGTCGATGATTACGTAATCGGCACCGTGTTTCGGGATCATCGACATAGTAGTAGGACTATATGGGTCGCCTTGACGACCTGTCAACAGTGGCAGCGTCTCACATTCGGCTAGTAGCACACGCAAGACCTGCATCCCGTGCACCTCTTCACACAGGGTAAGACACTCGCCAGACGCTTCTTACTACAATTCCCCCCGTTTCACGAGGCTTTTCAGTGGCAACACGCACTATGTAATGTTGTCCATTTTATTTTTGACCCTCCATTTATTTTTGACCCTCTTTTTTCAGTTATGACCGCGGAGATATATTCCTGCTTGCAAACCAATGGATGCCATAGGTAAAGTGTTTTGCATTGTTTGCTCCCGACACTGGCCATTACGGAAATGCACGATGACACTTTTCTAGTCTATTTCTCACATTACACATATTTACCCCTCTGGTACTTTCTTAGTTCGGGCTAGTTGCTTGCAAGGGTTACTACGTTTTGTAGATCCCCACCTCCACGGTCATCCCATGCTTCTCTTCGCCCTCGAGACATCGAGTTGTAACACACTGTTATCGGCCACTCGTTTGACTTAGAGTTGCTTACATTTACTGATACTCTCCCTGGTGCCATACTCTAGGTATTTGCTGTTATGTTATATGTGCTAGGAGGCTGGATTGTGTATTATTGACCGCAATTTTCATTCACTTTTTTGTAGGGTCGCGATGGCCGCCTCCCTACACCTACTAATCTAAGTAGAGAGCCCCCACTGGCACCACCATAGTTAATTTTACCCTTTTGTTGTTGCCTCGTTCATTGTTTGAACCTATCCAAGTACACAGTGAGTCATGAACTAAATCTTGGATGTTTATTGTTGTTTTTATCTCTCACAGGTACTATTAGGCTCGAATGAATCTGTGTACCATCATTTCTTGTAAAACAGGCTATACTGTTGAATTGTTACCTCCTGATGAATGTTCCACACTTTGCCCTAAGGAACAGAAACATGTCGAGACACATCTCTGGACTTTAAACAGGGATTATACTATATGACATATTGATCCATATGCGGACGGGTACTATACACTTTGTTGCTAGACGAGTACCCACAGTGGTCATATTCCTTTGGTAATATTTTTGTAAAATAGCCACTTAAGCCTGCAACGTATTTCCTATTTTTTTGTTTGTACATTGAAAGATTTTTTTATATGCACTGTCATGGACCAATCTGTTTAATTGGATGTTTTAGACTTGCTGATTTCTTCGTTATTATTAAAATTTGATATTATTTTTCCAACTGGTCCCCCATATTGTTTTGTTTTAAGTGTTAATGCAAGGCACCTGTAGTACCCAACTTTAAACTTTGTCTCCCTATACAGTGATGCATAACTAGATGACACCATAATTCATAGTAACACCTGTCCCGAACACATGCACCATTTCTATGTGATCACAGGAGCACTCAGAAGAGCTGCTTTAACAGCTAACCCAAAGAAGTGTAATCTGGTCCAGGAGGTTGTCAAGTACCTGGGTTACTTCATGGGAAACAGACTTATTAAACGTTCTGTGGAGAAAGTAAAAGTGGTACAAGAAACATCTGTTCCAAAAACCAAGAGGGACCTTCGAGCTTTCCTCAGATTGACCGGCTACTATAGACAATTTATCCAAAACTACTTCACCTTGGCTGCCAATCTGACAACCTGAAGAACTCCCATTCCCAAAAACGTGTCTGGAGAGAAGAGGATCAACAAAGCTTAGAGGTTCTGAAACAAAGCTCATTCCAGGACCAATATTAAAAATGCTGGACTTTAATCAGGAATTCATTCTACCGTCTGATGCCTCCAAGGTTAGATTGGGAGCCATGCTGTCACAAGAACATGATAGCTTGGAACACCCCATATTGTACACAAGTCGTAAATTATTTCCCAGAGAACAGTCTTATGCCACTGGTGAACTGGAAGACCTGGCCATCGAGTGGGCAATCATAAATGTCCAATGTTATTTGGCATGTATAAAGTTCCGGCTTGTGACCGATCACTCCCCTCTGACTTGGATGAGTCTCAGGAAAGACTCCAATGCCTGTGTCATGAGATGCTTTTTAGCTCTCCAAACCTTTTGGTTTTCGGTAGAAGATCGAAAAGGAAAAGAGCAAAGCAATATGGACTTTCTGAGTCATTTCCCACTTCCCAATCTGGGATGAGCTTCTCATTTAACAGGTGTCTATGAGATGAATCTGGTCTATTCATACTTTTTCCCCAGAGAGGAGCCAGCCCCTGTGAGGCTATAGAGGAGATCCACTGTGCAAGACCCACCCTAGGGGTCTGGGCAAGTTGGACCTTGCTGGGAGGGATTCCCCTATCTGGGACAAGGATTCCCAGTCTGATAAGGACCTCCCAGACTGAAATACATTGTCTGATACATTGGACTAGGACAACCTAATTTTATTCCTACTTTGACTACATCAACCCGTTGGCTTCCGGCAATGCTGGAGTTCATCTGAGTGCCAAAGAAGAGGAAGAAGGAAACACCTTTCCTGTTGGTGATGACATACTTAAACAGGAGGGGAACTGAGTATGGAGAGAAGGAAACTCCTACAAAGGGGCAAAGGTGGACTGAAAACCAAGAGGCCCTGGAAATAATTTTCAAAGTTGACCCATATCACACATTTTCACCAAGCACAACACTTTTCCTATGCGAAAATTTGGAAATGCAACACAAAAGAGGCCCAGAGTCCCAAGGCCTACCGGGAAATCTCCATAGTTCCCAATAGGCCAGGTGTGAGAGCCCTCTGGACTAGATGTCCTGAAGGAACAGATCCATGCTGGGCCACAGAGCCCACTGGAGTGTGGAGAGCAAGGTCAACACTAGCCGGACACCGGAAGGCTGGGGTTTTCTCTGACCTTGAATTTCAGGTTGGGGGAAGAGGTGGAGACTGGGAGGTACTCATTTCTTTTGGTGGTGCGACCATGGACATGCCGTGGAAGGCCTGGATCCTGGTAAAGGATGCTAAAACCAACTTGCTGGGGAATGCCTGACACCCCGAGTTCTATGCCCAAAGGACATTGGCTGCCGAGACAAGCAGCAAAAGGGAGAAGAATGCTCACATGGAGAGACTACAACACAAAGGTTCAAACACTGTGAATCCAGGCTGGTAAAGCCCACAAGGTTACCAGAACATGAGAAAACCAAGTGGGCAAGCACCCAATTTGAATAAGAATGAGAAAGGTATGACCACTGTGAATCAAGGCTGGGAAAGCCAAGCGCGTTATGGGACCCTGAGAAACCCGAGCGTGCAAATGCCCTGCGTTAATGCAATCGAAATTGTTACAAATACTTTGCATCCAGGCTAGGAAAGCAGACAAGGTTACGGGACCCTGAGAAACCCGAACAGGCACACGCCCTATGTGAATCAGAGTGAAAGAAATACAGACATTTTGTATCAGGTTGGGAAATCTGCTGAGTTAATGGAAGCCTGAGAAATCCTGAGTGAGTAAGCGCCCTGTGTGAATTATGTGAATTAAGAGAAAGCAAGTATGTCGGAACGCCGTAGGACTATAGGGAGTCCATGAGTCAAGAAACTGTGATAAAGAGAACTGTGACAAAAGGGAACCCAGGGAGGTCTTGAAAAATACACTTGTTTTCCCGCGGAAGAGGGCACCATGAGGAGGAACTTGTACGTTGATTGGCAAAGTCTGCAGGAAAGCTGTGAACTAGGTTATAGTAATGAACTTGGAACTAGTGATAGATTGGAGAGGATTTTTGGACTACGGACTTTTTTCTTTGACGAGAACTATAGTTTTAGTTTCTAGGTAGGGAACTTCCCTCATCGAAAGTTAGGAGTTTTTCTTTTACTTTTAATAAAGAGTGTTACAACATGGCAGTCGTCGGTCCAAGTCCTTGATCTGGTTCACCAAAATGTTTTGCACCAATTCTGTACTAGTGTCAAGCAGTTTATTTAAAACAGTTCCACAGTTAGAATTGTGCAAAAATACAGTTTTTCACTGATTGGTCAGTGGAATTGCTGATGCAAAAATGCCAGGCACAAGTACAATACTCCCCACCATTGGTGGAAATGATGTGTCCCGGTCCCTGGATCGTGATAATTCCTATTATCACCATCACGTGATCCAAGGTGCATCATATTTTACTTTAAAAAAAGGCAATGAATTGGACGTGACACTGACACTCACTTCACACTAACAAAAGAGCACTACTACTGATAGCTTAGCGTCCTATGGAGGGGAGGGCCTTTTACCGTCATGGATACCCACACAAGGGGCCTCATTACAACCCTAGCGTTAAGGGGTTAACGGCGCCGTAAAAGGCTGCGGCGCCGTTAAACCCTTAACGCCAGATTCACACTTTAACGCCTGCTTTTTGCAGGCGTTAAAGTCCAACCCGCTAAGGGACCTTGGTGTAATTACGGCACTGTAATTTACGGTGCCGTAATTAGCGGCTTCCCCATTCCCATAGAGCCCTATGGGGCAAAAATGGGAATGGGGAAGGGCAATGGGGGAAGGGGGAATTACCGCCCCACCAACCTTGGAATAGGGCGGTAATTCCCCTTTCCACCAAGGCGGTGCCGGTATTTTACCGGCATGGACCAAGGTGCTCATAGCACCTTGGTCCACCCCCATTCGTGTAATGAGGCCCATGGACTGATCTTGATATGGAGGCACGAAGGCGTTTGCCAGGCGCACCCTGAAAGCTATCGACTTTCAGCAGATGAGGATATCTCCTTCTCTTCAGATGTGAACAAAACCAAAAGATATTCTGTGGTTTTAGAAAAAAAGTATTTACATAAAATATACAGATTTTTTTAGCAAAAAAAAACCCTGATTTTTCAGAAGAACGCTGCTGTTAATCGAGCAGGTGATGTCCCTGACCTTTAAAGTTCACATCTTTTTTTATCACATTTTGCATGCTTTTCCCTTCTGGGTAAACACTACTCGTAAGTGTTTGTGACTTTGTCATACTCGCCCGTATCGCCTACACTTCGCACTGACATAGAGCAACTTTATACCGCATTTCAAATAGGGCAATATTAGTCCCATGCAAAACACATTTGCACCTGCATTGCAGAATGTTTGTATAACACAGGGCCAATGCCTTCAATTCCTTCCCTGTGCCTTTCTCAACTGAACGCATCGCCGAATTGGACCTGATAGATTAGTCTACTCTGCATAGTTATTTGAGTGGAAGTCCTTGCAGCCAGGAGATTCAGAGACAATACAATTCCTGGGGTGGGGGATTGCCTGGGAATGTTGCTACTTTTACAGCACCCTACCCCAGGCAAATTATATTGGCTTCGGGGCCACAGCCTTCATTCACTCATAAATATATACTGTTGGATAAAAAAACACCAAATTATGCCAGATCACAAACACATCCAGGCACTGATTTACAATAATGTTTTAACAAGGGAAAGTCCAATTGAAAACATTTTGCAAATCAGGCCCTTATATCAAAATGAGTTGCAGTTTCTTAGCCCTTTGCGCAAACTGTGAAAATGATTTTAAACATATTTTTATGGGATTTGCTGGTATTTCGCTTCGTGCATGACAGCACAAAAGCACCACCTTTCCAACTTAAAACATTAGCCAATTCATGCAATCATTTGCGTGGGAAATAAAGGACTTGCACACCAAACAGATCGAAAATCCGCATTCGTTGATTCATGGAACCCACTGCACAGGACTTCGTTGGGACTTACTTGGAGTTCGAGCTGGCCCGGCATGTCTGTAGCGAGTCGACAAGCGCCTTGCATGAGACTCCATAAAGAGTGTGGGCCGGCCTGCGCATTGACCAACATAGGGGGCAGAACAATCAGAATGAGGAAGAACACGCAAAAATGTTGCCGTGCTGAGGGACGGTACTCGGTCAAGCAAGCGCACGTCCATCACTGCGCAAATACAACCATATTCATGGATTTTAACTGGGAACATTGGCTTGCGAAAAAGGACACGCAGATCCTGGAACCCATACACCACATGATAGCAGGCGTAAACGTCAACGCACATTCAATGTGCTTAGGAACAAATGGGTATAAAGCACGCAATACACACCAAACGAATGTCTACAGCCATGATGAATCCAGCAGTACTCTGAGCCATTGTGCACAGACTCTGTAAGAGGAGGAGGGTACCTAGGGCCAGGAACTTCACAACACGCAGCACACTTTTTTGCATGCCAGATGATCAGGTCTATGGCAGGTACAGGTCCCCCCCCAATATAATCCTAGACCTTGTCAGGGAGTTGGAAGATGGACTAACAACATCACCCACTATCACTCCTATGCCCTTACCTGCGACTGGGTCCTTCCAGCGAACTCAGCAATAGTTGGTGGGATATCACAGGCCACCCAGTCAGGCAGATGGCGTAACACAAAATGTGGGGGCCCCCCTGCGAGCCATGCTGAGGCCCCCCCCAACTCAGCAACAAATCAAGGGTCGCGCCACCCTCTGCGCCGGCCTAGATTATCACACGTGCGCAATACGCAATAACGTGCTGCTGAAGGGATATGCCGCACACTGCAGTAGGAGAAAGATATAGATATGTGTTTTAATATAATATACAGCACACTTTCTGAGAAAAATTGGCTAAAAAGCCAGAGTGTTGGCAATTGTTTTGTAGGGTAACACCAATCCAATAGATGCAAGTCACCAACAGTACCCAGGAACATGAATGCTTTGCTATTAAAAAATGCCATGCCACAATGAAAACATGTCCAACTGGCTGCACAATGTAGACCAGTGTAGACACGTAATAACAATATAGTAAAGCTTGCCAGGCCACATTTAGACATATCTAGACTGGTTGCACCAAAATGCCAGTTGAAGCAATAACACTCATCAAAAAGATAACACACATTGAAGCCTGTTTTTCTGTGGCCTCTGACAACACAGCCAAACTCTTTAAAATCTGAAAGGAACTGGTACATCCTGTTGCAGTCTTTACCTCTCCTGTTCCTTCCCAGGCCCTCTGTATGGCTGTGTCATCTCACATCTTTGCTAAAACTCAGGACATCCTGTCCTTCATCTCCTCTTCCTCTCCCTCTTACTCTCTCAGCCCCCCTTTGGCCATCTCTACCTCTCTTCCTCCTTTCTCCTCTTTCTCTCTGACAACACCTGACGAGGTTTCTAGACAAGTCCAATCTATGAAAGTGTCATCCAAACATGTGATCTCCTGCTCCACCAGAACCGTCAAGAACCATATTGACACCCTCGCTCCAGCCTTGATCGATTTCTGTAATCACTCTTTTGCCACTGGAACGTTTCCCTCTCCCGTTAAGCACTCCCTTATGCACCCACTCCTCAAGAAGCCGTCTGCCGATCCTGCCTGCCCGGCAAACTATCGCCCAATCTCCATCACCCCTTTCCTGGGCCAACTGTTGGAAAAGCTGGCCATCTCCCAGCTTACTCTCCACAGGGAATCTGTTGGTTGTCTCCATGACCATCAGTCTGGCTTCAGAGGTGCCAGAGGCACCGAAACTGCTGTCCTGAACACCTGTGAAGATCTGCTCTCTAACCTTGATTCCAGCATTCCTTCTGTACTCATCCTCCTTGATCTTTCCTCTGCTTTCGACACGGTCAACCATGCTATCCTGATCAATCGAGCTTGTGGGTGGGTGGTATCTGGATTTGAGGGGGCTGCCTGGGGGAGTTTCAGAGGTGTGGACAGTGTGGGGAGGGGAGTGTACTGTCAGAGGGCTGCCTGGGGGTATTGTTGTAGGTGAGGATAGTGTGGTGAGGGAAGTGTCCTGTCCGGGGGCTGCTTGGGGGTAGTGTCAGAAGTGAGGACAGTATGGAGAGGGGAGTGTACTGCAAGGGGGCTGCCTGGGGGTATTTCCGTAGGTGAGGACAGTGTGGGGAGGGAGGTGTACTGTCAGGGGGCTGCCTGGAGGTAGTGTCAGGGGTGAGGACAGTGTGGGGAGAGGACTGTACTGTCAGGCGACTACCTGGGGGTAATGTCGAAGGTGAGGAGAGCGTAAGGAGGGGAGTGTACTGTCAGGAGGCTGGCTGGGGGTAGTGTCGGAATGAGGGGGGCTGGTGGGTGGTGTCTGGACTTGAGGGGGCTGCCTCACAGTAGTGTTGGAGGTGATGACAGTGCAGGGAGAGGAGTGTACTGTCAAGGGGCTGCCTGGGGCTAGTGTTGGAGGTGCCAGGGCTGGTGGATGGTGTCTGGACTTGAGGGGACTGGCTGGGATGGTGTCTGAGGTAATATGGGCAGGTGGGTGGTGTCTGCACTTCAGGGGGCTGGCTGGGGTAGTGTCGGAGCTGAGGGGGGCTGATGGGTGGTGTCTGGACTTGAGGCGGCTGCCTGGGAGGGGGAAGTGTCTGAGGTGAGGACAGTGTGGGGAGCGGAATGTACTGTCAAGGGGCTGCCTGGGGATAGTGTCAGAGGTGAGGGGGGGCTGGTGGGTGGTGTCTGGACTTGAGGGGGCTGCCTGGGGAGAGTGTCGACGGTGAGGACAGTATGGGGAGGGGAGTGTACTGTCAGGGGGCTGCCTGGAGGTAGTGTCAGAGGTGAGGACAGTGTGGGGAGAGGACTGTACTGTCAGGCGGCTACCTGGGGGTAATGTCGAAGGTGAGGAGAGCGTAAGGAGGGGAGTGTACTGTCAGGAGGCTGGCTGGGGGTAGTGTCGGAGTGAGGGGGGCTGGTGGGTGGTGTCTGGACTTGAGGGGGCTGCCTGGGAGGGGGGAGTGTCTGAGGTGAGGACAGTGTGGGGAGCGGAGTGTACTGTCAAGGGGCTGCCTGGGGATAGTGTCAGAGGTGAGGGGGGCTGGTGGGTGGTGTCTGGACTTGAGGAGGCTCCCTGGGGGGAGTGTCGACGGTGAGGACAGTGTGGGGAGGGGCGTGTACTGTCGGGGGGCTGGCTGGGGGTAGTGTGGGAGGTGAGGGGGCTGGTGGGTGTTGTCTCGATGCACAGCGTTGTTCTCAGAGCATGGCCCTTGTGGGATTAATGCGCTCTGTTCCATGAATCAGGCCCTAAGGATTATTAACACTATCATCATCTGGGCAGAAAATGACCAATATGCGGTTGACAGAAAAGAGATTCTCACGTTGCTAACTCTAAATACCACAATTTAAGGGTACATGGCAGACAGATAAATCTGCAAACATATATTGGAGCTCAAAAGGAACTGTGTGCCTAATAGCCTCCTGACCCTTTCAAATACTTAATTTGTAGCTAATGGCAGGTCAACAGAAGCTTTGTATCATACATTTGTATTTGTATTTGTTTATTATTTGTATCGCGCACCTAACCTTGAGGTAACTGGGCGCTGGAAAACTTAGAGGAGTTACAGTCATACATACATAGAAGTGTTACAGGTATACACACATAGGAAATCAACAGGTAGGTCAACCAAAGTTTACAGGCAGGTCTAGACGTCAATAAATATAGATAAGAGAATAGATATCGAACAATGCAGGAACATTTGTATTTGTGTACATATGTACTAATACATGACAACTGGCAAAAGAAATAGTGGAGGTAAAGCAGTTTGAGATGTTGGATTTATCAGTGAGCCAGCTCTTAACACTAGTTCTGAAGGCAAAAAATGGAGGGTTCCATTCTAATGGTAGGAGGCAGAGAGTTCCAGCATTTGGCAGCTTGGACTGGCAAGCTGGATCCTCCACCAGTTTTTAGGTTAAACCTTGGCACTGCGAGGAAGTGTGAGTGGGAAGATCTTGTTGGTCGCGCTGGTTGGTATTTGGAAAACTTGTCTGACAAATATTTAGGAGCAGAGTTTGAGAGACGTTTGTGGGTGATTGCCAGAGTGCGTAGTATTATCCTATCATGTACTGGGAGCCAGTTGGTATTTCGTCTGAGACTTGAGATGTGGCAGGATCTGGGAATGTTAAGGGCTGATCTCAAGTCATTGTTTTGTAGGACCTGTAATCGGTTGAGATTCTGCTCAGACGATCCTAGGAGTAGCGTATTGCAGTAGTCGATCTTCGCTGGCGCTAGTGCACTAGCTGGCGTGATGCAACTAGTAGGGGACAAGTAAGATCTACACGCATTTATCAGCTTGTTAGTGTAAGCTGTCGATAAAGCAATGGAGCTAACTTGTTTCTTTAGGGAAAGGGTGGAGTCAAGATAGACTCTTAAAGTGTTTATTTCCTTAGCAACTTTGATCAGGTTCCCGTCAATATTGAAGGACGTATAACATGAGCTGAGCTTGTTTAGGCAAGCCTGTGTGCCGACAATCAGGAGCTCAGTTTTTTCATCATTGAGGCAGAGGCTGTGATCAGCCATCCATGCCTGAATTTTCAAGTAGATTGTGTTGATTATCTTGGAATCATCTTCGTAGCATCCTGACAACGTGATGAGAACCTGGGTGTCATCTGAACAATTTGTGTAGAGCACACCCATATTGGCAAGACGGTTGAAGAGGAGCTTCATGAATATGTCATAAAGCATTGGTGAAACGCATGAGCCCAGAGGCACTCCGCAATGGGATTGGGTCTGCTGAGGTTGAAGGCGAGAAAACTCTGGTAGTCCGGTTGGATAAGAAGGATTTAATCCAGTTGGAAGCATTGATAGAGTATGCTGCTGCTTGGTATCTGGTGGTCGACCAGATCAAATGCAGCCGAGAGGTCTAACAATAGTAGGATGACCAGATTACCTTTGTCTTTAGCCTCATCTAACTGTATCTTCAGATCCAAGAGGGCTGTCTCTGTGCCATGTCTAGGCCGAAAGCTGGATTGTCAGAGGCCAAGTAGGTTATTGTCCTCCAAATGTTTCAGGATTTGCAGGTATGCAACTCTGTCCATAATTTTTAAGAGGAAGGGGACGCTGGTGATAGGCCTATAGTTCGTTGGTATGTTAGGGCCTAGATTTGTTTTTTTTAAGAGGGGCATGGTGGCGAGAATGGCAAATTTGTAGGAGGCAGCTGCTGAAATGAACAGTGCCTTGTTATGAGTGGTGGGTGATATACGCCAGGTAGTTTCCGCCATTCTTTTTTCGTTCCTCAAAATATTTTGTTCTAGTGTGAACCAGTTGTTGAGGTGTGCAGTTGGTTTGGCCTTCTTTAGTTTGAGCGGAGCGATGTTGTTCAAGGCAGACTCTAGAGTATTGTTATAGAGGTTGACTAATTTATTTTAGTTGGAGGCCTTAAGGATGTTGTTAATTAAAGGGTGTAAATTGGGCAGTGTTATGTTTCGGGAGTTCCTCGAGAGAGAGAGAGTTGGGGGGCGATGGTGGGATTTGGGAGTGTTGTCCACTGGATGGAAACAGAAATGTAGGATTGGTCTGTCAAAGCAATGGGTTAATTCTGGAGTATTTTAACAGAGCAGTTGAGGTCTGACAGCCAGTCTAATGTTTGACCCTTGATATGGATAGGCTCAGAGATTCTGTGTTTGAAGCAAAGCTGGGAGATGGAGTTTTAGAGAGCTAAAACGTTGGTGTCATTAGGATCCTGGAATCCAAGGTTAAAATCTCCAAGTGAAATGATTTGGGAGCCTAATGTCACATTGGATGTTAGGAGGCCTGTGATGTCTTCCTCAAAGGACGATATGGCACCTGGTGGGCGATAGATGAGATGCAAAAGGATTGTTTGGGTAGCTGTTAGGGTGATTTTAACTGATAAAAGTTCTGCAGTTGGTAGGCTAGAATGGGCAGTAGCTCTGAGGCCCAAATGGGTTTTTGGTATAAGGGCAACACCCCCTCCTCTTCCTGAGTTTCTGTCTGCTCTGACAATGGTAAAGCCCTCTGGGAGGGCTAGGGAAAGTCCAGGGCCTGCGGCCTAGTGGAGTCAGGTTTCTGTGATGGCCAGAAAATCCAGGTGATTTTCAAAGATGTGGTCTGCAATACTGAGTGCATGGGCAACTAAGGAACATGCATTAATCAGTGCTCCTTTAATGGTGGGCAGCATTGTTGCAGGAAGAGGTCCCACTGGGCTTGCTGAAGCAGTAAGTGAAGGTTCTCTAGACGAGGTGGTGGGATTCTGTGGATTGAGTATTTCTGTTGATACTACTGAGCGAGTGGTCGGCAAAACATTTTTAGATTTGGAGGAGAGACAATGAGAAGGCGATCTTATGGATGCCGAGTGGTTAAGGAAGTGAGATCCTAGTCTCTTGTTTCTGACATTTACGGGGCAAGGTATTCATGGGGTAGGAGGAGTGGTGCCATTCTGCTGGAGTGAGTAGGTAGGTGGGGGTATCCTTGGAGTAGGTGTCAGCCACGGGTATGTGATCTTTTTCAGTCTGGAGTGGCGGGAGGAAGTTGGTAGGTGAGACGGATTGGATGAGTGGGAGGATTGAGGCCATGGTGAGGGTGACTCTGTGGAGGGCTGCCATAAGTGAAGGTGTCTGGAGATCGTAGCTGAGATGGGGTGATGGGTATGAGGTCCTGGTGACCTAAGGTTATAACAGGGTGCCTAGACTGGTTGAGCAGCAGGTTGCATTACATAGGTGAGAGCCGCCTATTATGGTGCAGAGGCTAGATAAGTAAGACACAATGCACAGGCAGTGACGCCCATCTTTGCCAAGTCTACAAAGTATAGTTCAGGCTGGATAGGTAAGATACAGTGCCCTGGTAGGTTAGAGTAGTAGAAACATCAGGGATAGATCATACATTGCAGCAGTTTTTGCAAATGGTGGACAATATGGTGCAATCCAAAGTAATGTGAGGCAGTACTGGGGTCGCAAAAGTCTGTAGTTGTACCTTAGACTTGCCAATGCACAGTAGGAGTGACCTAAGGTGCAATCCTAGAGGGCACGGATCGCAAAATGAGGCATTATAGTCTAGAGACATGAGGGCATGCATACAATGGGTTGTTAGTCGGAACAATAGATTACAATGGGTTACGTGCATACAATGGTTATATCATGTACATCGGTGCGGTAACAGAAAAATCAAACAGCGGCAGGTGGTATACAGTAATTACAGTGCAATACAGTGGATGACACACGGCAATAGAGTCATACAGGCAGTAACAAATGTGTAAATGCATAGCAGTGCTTAGTAAGTTTGTGGGGAGAAAACTGGGTAGCGTGTTGGTAGGTCATTTAGAAGGCAGACGGGAGGAAAAGTTTGTAGGTTACTGTGATTTCGTGGAACCGTGCCGTGATCGGCACAACAGGTCAGCTGTTGCACGGTGGTTAAGTGCACGAGAGGTGTCATGGGCAACGTGATCAGGAGGCCAGTGACTGGCGTGGTGGGAGGAAGTTTAGGGTGTAATGAGAAGTCAGGAATAGTTATATAGTTGGGTGCCAATACGCAAAGACTCGACGGAGGTAGAGAGCGATAATCAGGATGTTGATCAATTCGGACCAGCTGTGATGAGTTTTTGGATGGTGGAGCACATGGTCCTCTCGGTCCTTTCAGGCTCCTGACAGGCTCAGGGCACAGGCTACATGCCAAAATTATTCATTTCATTCGGGTGATGATAGACCGGTCCCGGTTTTAACTTTGCATTCTGGGACTAACAGACGTGCAGTCCTGGATTTCCCCAGTATTAATCCAGGAATGCAAGTAATACAATGAAAAGTTAAACCCAGGACTGGCCTTGCCTCTACCGAATGGAATGGATAATGTTTGGAAGTGTGTTGTATTTTGAAGGCCACAGAGGAATGTATTTCACCTGTGACTATTTACCTGTGACTCTGTGAAGACGCAGGAAAACAGAATACCCTATGCCTTGTTTGCAACTTTGGCCTGAAAACTTAGGGAGGGAATAAGTCCCCCTGCACCACCATACCGCCTATTGGGGTGGGACTGTCCTCCTCATCTCCCTTGCCACTATGCTCTTGTCTGGGATCTATCTTGTTGCTGGTGCCTGAACCATCCAAAGGTATTAGTAGAAACATAGCAAAGGCCATACAGCCCATTACGGGAATGGCAGTGTGGTGAAAAAGGGTGGTAATCGGATGACCTCTACCTTTACTGCAACACCATACTGTGATGTTGGTAGTAATGTGGAGGAGATATGTCCAGCACTTGGCTGGAGCTATTTTCTCCACATTATCACCAAAAACCAGAAAAATCACTGTGATGGAATTACCACCAAATTCCCCTTTGGGTCCATTGGACTCTGAAAGTGGGGATTTAACGCTGCTATCCTGACATTTGCCATCCATTTGCCACCACAGGGAGGGGTGAGAATGCCATTCCTGCATACCGCTAAGCCACAGAGGAAATGCAGGTAGGCGAGGATCCCCCATGTGAATGGGCAAGGAGGGACCAGGAGGGCAGGAGGAGGACACAATATCCACATGCTGCTAGTCCACAGAGGAAACATAGGCAGGTAGGTAACACCAACACGAAATGGGCAGTAGGGGGCCATATTCCTTAAAGTACACATCGCCAACACCATTTTTGGGGGAACCTGCCTGCCTCAACCAGGTACACAAACCACTAAAGTAGCACAGAGGAAAACTGCCATCCCATCATACCTGTCAACTAGACGGATAAATTACAATAGCAAACTCACAGGATAACCATAGGTGTTGAACAAAGAAACGCAAAGGGCCTCATCACGACCCAGGCGGTAAGTTACCGCCTGGGCCGTGACTTTACCACCATGGCGTAAACTACGTTTACGCCATGGTGGTTGGCGGACTTACCGCCCCATTCGGACCTTGGCGGGGCGGTAAGTCCCCAATCCCCATTTACCCTTCCCCATTCCCATTTTTGCCCCATAGGGCATAATGGGAGTGGGGAAGGCGTTAATTACGCCACCGTAAATTACGGTGGCGTAATTAACTCCATGGTCCCTTAGCGCCATGGATTTTAACACCTGCTAAAAGCAGGTGTTAAATTCGCCATGGCGCTAAGGGACCTCGTACTCAGGCGGTAAGGGTCGGCGCTGTTTACGGCGCCGTAAACCCCTTACCGCCTGGGTCGTAATGAGGCCCAAAGACTAAGAGGTAACGAAAGACCCCAAAAAAACACTAACCCCAACTGGAAAACCTCAATTTTCGACATACACTTCTCACGCAGAAACCCGTACAACCACTTCTCTGCACAGCAATCCGCACCTACTTCACCACACTGCAACAACAGACAAACAACACATAACCCTTTTCAACAGCAAGTGGGAACTCTCCGATCCGCAAACAGCACTCAAGCTCAGCACATGGTGAAAACCGAACTGAAGCTGCCAACAGGACATTACAGCTCTCACGCTCCTACTCCCACTAAACCCTACTAACCCCCCCCTCCTCTCCTCTTTCAGATCCGCAAAAGCGCCTGGGGACCACTTCCGGTGGTGACAGTGCACGGTACCTTTAACATTAACATTAACATTTGTAATCGGGCATATGTTGCCCAATTACAATTGGTGGTAACGGTAAACAAGTTTGGCAGGAATTAATCTAGAATTACCGTCAAACTCATAAGGGGCCCATCGTATTCTACATTCATTTTTGAGTGGCATGACAGCACTCACTGAATCATGGTGCACCCTATTTTAACTTCAAAATGAGTTACAAACGAGCATTTTTCATCTACGGAAGATGTTATGTGCCTTCATGTTTTTGCCATTTTGAAATAAATGAGCACAGGCCACATCAAGCCAATACACTGCAGGCACAGACAGGCAGATGCATTCATGACAAAATATATACTCGCTTGAAACTGTTTTTTCGACCCCAGGATGAGATTCCATTTCCCGGTTTACCAGAACGCTTGAAACTGTTTTTTTTTTTTCAAGCCAATGGTGAGATCGCATTTCCCGGGGTTACCAGAGTGCTTGAAACTGTTTTTTTCGAGCCTATGGTATGATCTTATTTCCAGGGTCCACCACAATGAAATAAAATACAGAATAATCTACACTACCGCGTCCCCAAATGAACAGGAGTCAAAGAAGTGAGGGCGTGTTTGACACAAACATTCTCGCATTGCTTTTCTATTTACTTCAACTGAAATGCAAAGGGGTCGAAACTAGAATCAATTCATGGCTTTGACAAGCATGGTTTTTGTTGTTCATACACTGTGTAATGTCCATAAGAAATGTCACTAAAACAGAAAGCAAAACAAGAGAATAAATTGCGTGTTGCAGATTTAAAAAAAAAAGTGTAATTGACATTGCTGCTGAGGGTCAATTTCATCTCATTGACACAAGTCAAGTCCGTATGCGCTCCATGTCTGAGATGTGTGTAATGTAGCCATCACTTACACCCGATAGCTTTTCCAGAACCCAGGCACGCCAAGTAAGTGATACAAGAGAGCAAGCTGGAGAATGGATTAACCATCACAAAACGCCACTCATGTTTTCAGACCCTCATTAGGCTGTAAACCCACCTCAACTCTAGGTAATGGAACACTGCTACCTCACTTCTGACTAGCAGAGTGCCCGTCACTCAAATTCACATCCAACAGCCATTAAGTGCGCCAACAGTTGCAGCACACTGCAAGGACACAATGGTAAGATTAAATTCCATGATCAGAAACTCTACTAGGACATTGCACTGCAAAAGTGTTCAGCGATACAGGCACTTTGTGTACGTTTGAGTTTTTTTTTTATAGGGGCACCACATTTCTGTCAAAGAGGCCTTATGTTCAAGTTGTGCCAGCCCTGCACTATGGGTTGAGTTGGCAGAGAGTGCTGGGCTGCAGACAATGCACACACGCCAGAACCAGAAGGGTACCGGCGGATCAGGTGCTGACAAACTCAGCAAGGTCTCCAGGTGCTGAAGGTACACACCTTGTCTTCATAGTGGGTCAGTGGTGTGCTGGGGTGTCAAGTGTACGTTCCAGGAAGGTGGGAAAGGGTTATTGCATAGTGTTGTTGGGGGAGAGGTTAGCCTTTAGGGCGTTCCTGAATGTGATGTGTGAGGAGTAGCAGCAGATGTCAGGGGAAAGCTGGTCCCAGATTAAGGGTTCTTAAATTGAGAATCACCTGTCACTCCTTGATCTGAGTGGATGTTTAAAAGAGCACAGCGTTTTGATGCTTCATTTGTAAACAAGTATCTTGCAGAGATTCCTTTCAAGAAAAGAAAGAATGAGAGATCATCAATAAAACAATAAAGGATTACCAGGCGAACGTTGGTGGAGGTAGAGAGTACGCTACGTACATTAGAGAATGAGTACGTCACTCGAGCTTATAAAGCACTGCTCTGGGTGATAAAGGGTAATGTACTTAAGTTCCAAGACCTAGCCAACCAAGAGATACGGTATGTGGCTAAACCCATGCTGGCCAGACAATATGGGGAGGAATATAGACCTGGGAGATTGTTGGCAAAGATAGCTAAAAGTGAAAAAGGGATAGCACCTATCACAGGAATCACAGGGCAAACTGAAAACTTTTGCCATCCACTGAAACGATTAATGACAACTTCCTACGATATTACAACAAGCTGTACTCTAAGGCAGACACCTGCATGGTAGAGGAGGTGAAATCATATTTACAAAGCATCCCTCTCCTGGCCCTACCCGAGGAAGTAAAGTTAACATTAGATAATCCGATGACAGTTGATGAGATGCGTAACAGAATCAGTATGCTGGCATCCGGTAAAGCTCCCGGGCCGGATGGACTAGGTGTAGAATTATACAAGACTTATTGTGTTATTCTGGCCCCACGACTACTTAAAATATGGGAGGAGGCATTGACAACAGGACACTAGCACCTACACTCATTGAGGCAATTATCTCAGTGCTACCGAAACCGGGCAATCCTACAACGAAACTAGCTTCCTATCGTCCGCTCTCATTGGTTAACACAGATGTTAAGATATAACCCAAAGTACTGGCGAGTAGAATCCTTCCACACATGTCTTAACTTATACATCCAGATCAATCAGGGTTTATCCCAACTAGATCCACAGCCCTCAATATGCAACATCTCTGGTATAATATCACAGATTGATCATCAAGCTCAAGCGGTGGCAGCATCGCTCGATGCAGAGATGGTGTCACGACCCTCGCCCAAAACCCCCTCTGGCAAACCCATTGGCCAGATGGAGTCAGGACTCAGGCCTCTAGAGCCTGGCATCCTCTTCAAAAGCCCTCATGGGGCCAGTCCTGGCGCCTATGGCGCCAGGCTCATACACCATGAAAAACAATGTGCTTGGGAACTACTTTATTGTATTGTCAGCCAACATGGAGGCATCCACATAGCTTGGTTCTTAAGAACCAAGCTATGCGGTCTAGTGTTTGGGGTGTGGTAGCCTAGGGACTACTGTACCTGGACTATTTTGTTGGGGCTATTTAAACCACACCCGAGCAAGACAACACGCTTTGCGTTACTTTGCAGCTTGCAACGTGACACTCACCATGTCCAGCTATTCCCTCGAACCTCAGAGAGGCAGAACCTGCAAGGAGACAAAGGAACATCATTAGTACCAGCATCTTACCTGCAGTCTTCATCTTTAAACACTCGCAGCTACTGAGAACAGCTTCCTCGAATCTACGCGCCCCTGCAAAGAAGGGAGGATGGAGAGCACGCCTAATTCTAGGACAAGGTGAGGAGAGGGCGCCAGAGGGACTGAAATCATACAGGGGTGGAGGGAGGATACTTACCCCAGTCGGTCAGTCTTGAACACAGTCCTCCTGTATTTTCAGGCAGAACCTTCCCCGCAGACCACATCAGGGCAAAGCTGAGAAGCATGCCAGCGAGTAACCCGGCTGGGTGGCGTCCCCGTGGATACCAGGTGAGCGTAACAGAACGCGAAGCCTACCATAACAAATCCACCTGGGCGTCATGGAGACATCAGAATTGGACCAATTGGCCCATGTACTAGGAGAGCTTCGTGCTGAGGTTCATTCTGCCCGACAAGAGACTAATACCCTCCGGGGAGAGACCTAATAGAGACCAAAGAACGCACTGAAGAGTTTAGCAGGCAATACTTGCAATCACAGGCAGGACAGACGCCTGCACCTGGAAGAAATCCAATGATGCAAAACCCTGCCATACCACCCACTCCGGTACAGATCACGTTACCTGGAACAGTGCCCCTGGCACCACCAGAAAGGTTCTCAGGCGACCCATGGAAGTATGTGGCATTCATCAATCAGTGCCGCCTTCATTTTCTTTGTAGACCTTGAGCATTTCCAAACGACCAAGCTCGGGTAGCTTTTGTTTTATCATACCTGAGTGGTAGTGCAGCAGATTGGTTGGTGCCGTTGGTAACCCATGACGATCCTCTATTACATGACTTTGGGGGGTTCCAGAGAGAAATGGATTTAACTTTTTGCTCGCCATACCCAGGAACAAGCAGTAGACAATGAACTCTTGTCCCTCCGACAGGCGAATCAGGACTTGTTAACGTACATTGCTACCTTCAACAGACTGGTTGCCAAAGCTAGGTGGCCAGAAAACAAAAGAACCACTTTATTCTATCGAGGCTTACGAGGCGATTTAAAGGACGTCTTAGCCCAGGTGGTTGATCCACCCAGAGACTGTACAGAATTCATAAATCTGGTTGTGCAGCTAGACCACCGGTTGCAGGACTGAAAGGCAGACTGGTCTAAGATGGACCCTCGGACCGTGTATGTTCGACCAAGGGAAAACACACCCCGTGTACCTGAAAATGCTGTAGAACACATGCAGATTGGAGGGATACGGCCTCCATTAACAAAACAAGAGCGGGACAAAAGAAGACAACAACAGCTTTGTTTGTATTGTGGGAAACCAGGACATTTCCTAAAGAACTGTCCAGTAAAACCCCCAAGATGAACAGTCGGGGCCACAGAGAAGGATGAAGCTAAGGAATCGGAAAACTACCAAGCTCGACAAACGTAGAGGTCAGTTTGTCAAGTGAGATGAAAGAGTTGCTGACCTCGCACTTTGCAATACTAGTGATCTTAATTAACCACCAACAGTCGTCATTGAAGCATACATCAATAACGGAGCAGTTGGAAATTATATTGATCAAGAACTGGCAGCAGAGATGGGGCTTCCTTTGTGTTCTAAGCAAACTATGGACAAGGTAACCACCGTGGATGGGACAGAAATCGCTTCCGGACCAGTAATCCAGAGCACAGCCAGGGTAACCTTGCTGTGCCAGGACAGACATCGGGGGTCTATTTAATTCGATCTCATCAAGGCACCTCAGTTCAGGCTAATACTAGGGATGCCATGGTTGTTTGCTCACAACCCTTTGATAGACTGGCGGGCACGAAAATTAACCTTCCCTGGTGACTGCTCCCCTGCCTGCTATTACCTAGAGGAGAAACCCGACGTCTGTATCCCCATGGCTCCCGGAGCGACAGTATCAACCCTGGGAGCAACTAATACCTTGCCAAGTGAATACCATGATTTCCAGGATGTTTTCTGAAAGGACCAAGCCAATACATTGCCTCCGCACAGGCCCTATGACTGTCAGATCGACCTTGTTCCTGGTGCACAAATCCCTTGCGGCAGGATCTCCGCTCTCACAGAACCAGAAAACCTTCAGTTGAAATCCTATTTAGACCAGTACCTTGCAAATGGATTTATCCGTCCTTCGAAGTCCCCCGCAGCCAGTCCTTTGTTCTTCGTACCGAAAAAGGAAGGAGACTTGAGAACCTGTATTGACTACAGTGCATTGAACCAGATTACCGTGAAGAACCGCTACCCCTTGCCACTTATCCCTGAGATGCTAGACCAAGTTAAAGATGCCCAGATTTATACCAAATTGGACCTTCGAGGAGCGTACCACCTGGTCCGAGTCAGAAAAGGAGATGAATGGAAAACCGCCTTCCATACTAAGTACGGCTTGTTTGAATATCAAGTCATGCCCTTTGGGTTATGCAATGCTCCTGCGGCATTCCAATATTTGATGAATGACGTCTTAAGGGAGTTAATTGATGTGTGCGCCTTAGTGTACATAAACGACATCTTAGTATACTCAGCCTCGGAACAAGATCATGTCAGGCACGTTCGTTCAGTCCTCACCAAGCTCTGTCAACATCGCTTGTTTGCAAAGCTTGAAAAATGCTTTTTTCACGTTAGCCTAATAGAATTTCTTGGTTTTATCCTTACTCCAGGAGGCATCAGAATGGACATGCACAAGGTAGATGCCATTTTGAAATGGCCTTCACCGACGTCTCTGAAAGGGGTACAAAGCATGCTGGGCTTTGCGAACTTCTACCGCCGGTTCATCCCAGACTTCTCTCAGGTTGTGCAACCAATCACAGTACTATTACGAAAAAACAATAAAAAGTTTGCTTGGACCGAAGAAGCAGAAGAAGCCTTTCAGGAACTTAAACGAAGGTTTACCTCCACTCCAATCCTGCGACATCCTCGTCCAGACCTCCCTTATGTCGTTGAAACTGATGCGTCCTGTCTCGCAATGGGGGCTGTCCTTTCACAGAGAAACCTGGAAACTGGCCAGCTACATTCTGTGGCCTTCTGGTCGAAAAAGTTCTCACCTCCAGAGATTAATTATGCCATCACGGACAAGGAAATCCTGGCTATCAAATCCGCCTTTAAAGCCTGGAGGCACTACCTTCTGGGGGCCAGACACACCATTATAGTCATCACAGACCACTGAAACCTGCAATTTCTCAAAACAGCCAAGGCCCAGTCCTCACGCCAATTAGGTGGGCCCTTTTCTTCGCCGAATATGATTATGTAATCACATTTCGACCAGGAGTCAGAAACGGAAAGGCGGATGCCTTATCTCGCATGGGCATAGATGAAATAGTATATACAACTCCAGACCCAGTACCTATTATACCTGAAGACAAACTCTTGGGTATCATGACAGCCTTAACACAAGCAGAACTATGAAAAGAAATCCAGCGGACAATGAATCCTGATGCCTACCTCGCATGGCAAACTCAAGGAGAACAATACACAATCAAGGAACATCTACCCTTTTTTAGGGATCGCCTATATGTACCGAAGAAGGAATTACAACAGCATATTATTTCAAACTATCACGATTCACTGATCGAAGGGCATTCTGGGATCGCCAAAACCCTAGCTAAGTTGAAAGAGAACTTTTGGTGGCCTACCTGGCGTAAGGACATAATTCAGTATATTCAGTCCTGCGGTGTCTGCGCACAAAATGAATCACAGAAACAAAAACCATCTGGTCTCCTACAACCATTGGACATTCCTCCAGTTCCATGGCACACTCTTTCCCTTGACTTCATCACTGATCTACCTCCAAGCCAAGGGTTCAACACCATCCTTGTAGTTGTGGACTTATTCTCGAAGATGGCTCATTTTATTCCTCTCAAAGGCCTCCCTGACGCAGCCACTTTAGCAAAAGTGTTCCTGGAAGGCGTGGTTAAGCTACATAGCTTCCCTTCGGTTCTGGTCTCTGACTGAGGCAGCCAGTTTGTTTCAAACTTCTGTAAAAAATGTTGTGCAATGGCGCAGATCGACGTTCGGCTATCTGCCAGTCACCATCCCCAAACGGACGGCCAAACCAAGAGAACCAATCAGACACTCGAGCAATATTTACGGTGCATGCTGCACCACGAACAAAGGAATTGGAAAGACCTACTATGGATAGCCGAATATGCATATAACAATTCTTTGCATTCAAGCACGGGACAAACGCCCTTCTATACCCTTTATGGCAGACATCCACGTACCTCTGAACTAGACCTTCCAGCCAGCTTGGAAATGCCAGTGGTAAAGAGTCTACACACAACCATTACTCAGGCTTTCAAAAGGGCAAAGGAACACTTTATTCATGCCAAAGAAAAACAAAAGAGATTCGCCGACCAACACCGGAAAAAGGCCCCTGATTATCAAGTAGGCGACAAAGTTTGGTTAGCAGCTAAATTCGTACCCATCAAGGGAACCCAGACCTTTCATCCCATATTCTTAGGACCATATACCATTAAGGCAATTATCAACCCAGTGTTACTCACCGGTGAGATGAGTGCGTAGAACCGGGGAGTATCCAAAGCCCAGGAAGTTGCTTGAAGAGCTTTGGGTAGGGCCTCTACCCAAGCCTCCTCTCTGTGAGGGAATAAGACCTTCAAAATGATATGACCACTTGCTGTAATTAACCAGACAAGGGGACTGATCACCCAGAAGGGCGGGGGGAGAGCGCACCGCCACAAACCAGGCTGTAAAGGAAAGAACAACAAGTAAGTAATATGCAGGTAACACTTGTCCCCTGTAAGCCTTACTAATTGATGGAATACCTGAGCTTTTTCCCCCCGTAGAATGGAAGAACGGCACAACCCGGGAATCACCTAGGAATATAAAAAGACTTAGCACCTAACTGGTTTAAACTATGACACAATTCATGAGGAGGACAGGATCTTACCAGTGGAGAAGGACTGAAGGATTTGAGTAGTTCAGAACACAACGACAGGGATAAAATAAGAAAAAGGTAAATGTTAGTAGGATACTAATACCCGGGCGGCACAAGGGTCGCACTGGATTCGGGATGGTGCACAGCTGCAGAGCGTCCTTGAGTGCACAGGAAAAAACAGGTTCAATCCAAACGTTCCGTTCGTGAAGCAAAAAGTCTTACCACTGATGAACGAAGAATGATGATAACAACCAGTCGGGATGGCAGTTCCAGGTAAGGTAAGTTGAAGGCAGGTAAGGTCTGGCACGATGAAGAACAACCAGTCGGGATGGCAGTTCCTGAGATAGGTAAGTCGAAGGCAGGCAAGGTCTGGTACACTAGCGGACAGGGACTATGGCAAAAGCGTGTAGAAGAGAAGTCCGGAAGAAAACAGGGTTTCGGTACACTTGCAGGCGAAAACAAAGACAAAACTTTTTCTAGCGGGGTCCGTGGATGCAAAAACAGGTTCGGTACACAGGAAGGCAGTTCAATAAGGGTATTCCAAATAGCGGGTCCAGTAAACAATCCGAGTCGAATCCGTAAGAAACAAAAGAGGTTTGGCAATCGAAGAAGGAACTTCTAAATGCCGGGAGTAGCTGTAAACAGAAGCTGGGTCCTGGCTGCCTCCACGGACTACATCAGTGAGAGAGGTGGGGCAAGCCAACGCGAAGCTCTACCGGCAAACTACCGCACGGAGCCAGGTTTTCTGGGGAGTGTAGTTTTCGAGTTGCTAACTTCCACGGCAGCTGCCATCGTGCATAGAATCGGGCAGCATGATGCCGTATCCTTTTGGGGAGCGCTACGAACCTCCTAACCTTTCTGGTAGCTGCACTGGGAAACCGAAGTGCTAGGGATGCAGGTGGCCAGGTTTTGCACACAGGACGAGGTGAACGTCGACCCATAACACCCAGCAGCTGTGAAACTGGATTTACCACCTAATCTACACATCCACCCAGTATTCCATGTCCCTCCTGAAACCAATGCAACCGGGCACACGGATTGGGACACCACCTAAGCCCATACTTGTTGATGGAGAACCAGAATTCGAAGTCAAAGATATCTTGGACTCTAAATATTCTAGGACCAAGCTATATTATCTCGTCAATTGGAAAGGATTTGGACCACAAGATAGATCCTGGGAGCCCAGTGAGAGTATCCACGCACCACGTCTAATCAGGAAATTCCATCGGAACTTCCCAACCAAACCTGGGCCAGACAGAAGGAACACCATGGGAGGGGCCTTGGGGAGAGTGCTGTCACGAACCTCGCCCAAAACCCCCTCTGGCAAACCCATTGGCCAGGTGGAGTCAGGATTCGGGTCTCTAGAGCCTAGCATCCTCTTCAAAAGCCCTCATGGGGCCAGTCCTGGCGCATATTGCGCCAGGCTCATACACCATGAACAACAATGTGCTTGGGAATTACTTTATTGTATTGTCAGCCAACATGGAGGCATCCACATAGCTTGGTTCCTAAGAACCAAGCTATGCGGTCTTGTGTTTTGGGTGTGGTAGCCTAGGGACTAGTTTACCTGGACTATTTTGTTGGGGCTATTTAAACCACACCCGAGCAAGACAGCACGCTTCGCGTTACTTTGCAGCTTGCAACGTGACGCTCACCGTGTCCAGCTATTCCCTCGAACCTCAGAGAAGCAGAACCTGCAAGGAGACAAAAGGAACATCATTAGCAGCAGCATCTTACCTGCAGCCTTCATCTTTAAACACTCGCAGCTACTGAGAACAGCTTCCTCGAATCTGCACGCCTCCCGGACAGAACGACCTGAAAGAGGAAGATAGAGGCAACATTAAAGAAAGCAGTAGAGAAATTTACGAACTGCTCAAAAGGCTTACCTGGCTGGTCGCCTCTCGGCTGGCACAACTCCGGACATTGCACTCGCGCTGAAGAATACCGCGACCTGCAAGGAAGGAAAACACAGGTTAGCAAAGGCAAGACTTTGCAGTGCTGCGCATAGCACTTACTTACCGCATCATAGCGCTCTTAATGCGCCATCATTTACCAGCGGGGCTCAACCAAGCCGCACTGAAGCTCTGCATACCTAAGGGAGAAAAAAAGAGACATTTTAAACAAAGAAAGGCATGCAGGATAGCAACAAAACTAAAGAACAGCAATAAGACCTACCTGAACAATATCAAACGGGCCGGTGTCAGGTGAAGTAATTGGACTGCACTTGCCCATGAAAGAGAACGCGCCCCTGCAAAGAAGGCAGGACGGAGAGCACGCCTAATTCTACCACAAAGTGAGGAGAGGGCGCCAGAGGGACTGAAATCATACGGGGGTGGAGGGAGGATACTTATCCCAGTCGGTCAGTCTTGAACACAGTCCTCCTGTATTTTCAGGCAGAACCTTCCCCGCAGACCACATCAGGGCAAAGCTGAGAAGCATACTAGCGAGTAACCCCGCTGGGTGGCGTCCCTGTGGATACCAGGTGAGCGTATCAGATGGCTTTTCGACTCCTGGAATTATTTATTTGAGGTACTTAATCGCTTTAGATTCGGTGGATAAATTTGTAAGATTATTATATACAAACTCAACCGTCCAGAGTCAGGTCCAACGGGGATCTTTCACAGTCATTCACACTAGAAGGGGGAACGAGACAGGGATGCCCATTTTCACCATTATAGTTTCCACTTACAAAAGAACCATTGGCACAACAAATGAGAGTATGACATGCACATAGGGGGTTACATATAGCTGGCCCACCCCAGAATATATCGCTACACACTGACGACACTTTACTGTACATATGAAACCCTGAATTACATCTAGGGCCAGTAATGGATGAAGTGGCTACATTCACCAACTACTCAGGATACAATATCAACATGGCAAAATCTGAACTATTGCCGCTTACGGATAACACTAAAAAACCGACCGACCTCAGGGTCTCAAATGGGCCCCAGCAACTTTTAGATACCTGGGGTGATTGTGGCGTGCACGCACTAGGTGCTATTTGAGAAAAACCATGAGACTTATATTAATACCCTCACTGTAAAACTGGAACTCTGGAGGAAATCACCAATCCCTATATGGCAGAGTACCCTTGCTTAAAATGGTGGTAGTGCCAAAGCTTATATATTATTTCTCAACTATTCCAATTTGGCCGGGTAGAGCACTTCTTTGTGAAACTCAGATCCCTTGCAGTGCAGTTCGTATGGGGAGGCGAAGTACCCCGTATCAGCTGGGAGAGTCTCAAAGAGCCCTATGTACGGGGAGGCTTGGCTGCCCCAGACTTTGAATTGTATTACATAGTCGCCCAGGCACAGTATGCCATGGTTACCGCCTACCGTGTAATGAGGCCCATTGTCTCTTGACGAGGGAAGTTGCACTAAACGCACGATTGAGACTCATTCAATTGAAAGTTCTGAATCATTTACACTATACTCCTTATGCACCTGCAAAGGTGGCACGTTTCTTCCCGACTACTGAAGAGAAGTGCATAAGATGGGGCCAGTATGCTGATTCGTTCCATATGCTTTGGAAGTGTCGCTTAATAGCACGGTTCTGGCAGATGGTTGCAGAAGCCTTGCATGATATGGTTGGGATACCACCTACACTTCCCCCACTTAAGTACTTGCTGGGCGATATTGGGAAAATGTCCACGCTGAAGCGAACATTATTCAATGTATCTGTATTATTGCAAAAAAAATGCATATTATGTAAATGGAAATCGAAAACTGCACCTACACTTGAATGGCTCAAGGAGTTGACGTATGTGAATGAAAAAGAAGGGGGATTTGCAATGACTTTACGTAACAAACCGACCCAGGGACATCTGGGGACCCTTTCGTGACTATAGGGGCGGAATGTTGGCTGACACTTAATTCAGTATCTGTGTAACTGTAAAGTTGTTGAGATTAACGAACCACCACTGTATGTATTATTAATGTCTGTAACAAAGCGTTGCAGGACCCATGCCCTTACTGTCTACTTGTCTGCTTAAATACAAGTGTTTAAAAAATACCAACAATAAAGGATTGCGAAGTTCAAGAAAATGGGTGATGACAAAAGGATCACCCAAGACTGAAGAATGGAGGCCCACCTAAACTACAACTGGGGTCAACTGTTTGTATCGATCCCACCGTCCACGGAGTAGCCAAAACCTTGGAGTTGGGATTTTGATTGCACCAGGCTGAGCTGGCTGACAGGTACCAAGATCCTGATTGGATCCAAGAGCATGATTTGGTGTAGGCAGTGTGGGGACGTGTGCCCACTAGTGACATTTACACCGGGCAGTGGCTCCTAAATGTGATTACTTCTCTGTCCAGCCAGTAGAGGGGTGGAAGGATTGGGGATCTGAGCCAGCATTATGTATCCTGTCATTGTATGGCATTGGTGGGGATGGGCTGAAAATAGGGCACTGATTAAGTTATTAAGTTTGGTGTTGATAAGGCCACCACATATGACTGTGGTGTTGTTCAGAATGTAAGGGCATTTTTCGAGTTGGCAGATTTAGAAGACCTTCAGAAGTGCTTTCCTAACAGATTAAATGCACGTGTTCGTTCTGAGGACAGCATCAGGGTTTTTGGTGGAAGTCCTTTAACAGAAATTGCACTGTAAATTGCCCACATAGAAAATGCATAATTACACAGAAAATGCAGCACACACCACCTACTGGATGGAGAGTTGAATTAGCTCCTTGAACAGGAGATCCCTTTGGTAACATCGATTTCCCCTGCAAGTGGTACAAATCCTGGCATGCTCTCTTGTGCAGCCAGTAGCATCACTTTAAGCAAAGCCACAGGCTAAGCAAAGCATCCCAGGGCTCGTGAGTGCAGGAGTGTAGCCAACAAGCAAGGTCCAATTTGGCTTGATGGCTTCCCTCAAAACGAATTGGGCAAAATTATGACTTTTAAGGATCACAATCCAAGTGTATCACATTAAACTTCTATGAATTTTGATGGCAGCCCATGTGTATTCAACAGAGTGCACTACACCCCTGGGAAGGCGGGGGGGGGGGGGGTTCTCCTTTCGGTGATAATTGATGCTTACTATTACCCAGTGTATTAGTACTCATTTCAGCACCCGGAAAACCTGTGACTATGAGATCAAACACACTTCTCTGTAGTAGGTGAATTAGGCCACTGATCCACAGATCCATCTTATAACCAGGGTCATGCCACAACACCATACAGGCATTTCTCCCATTCAGCAACAAATGCTGGTCAGCCCATCAGAATTAGGTTTACATTAAAAGAAACCTTGACTGCATGGAAGTAAAAATGTTTGTGCCGCATGGACAATAGTGGCAATCTGAAACATTTGGCATCAGTAATAGTTTATGTGTGTATTTGTTTATTTATTTATTTATTTATGCATGCATTTGTATAGCGCACCTAACCCTGAGGCATCTGGGTGCAATTTGTGACAAGTGCAATGAGGTTACAGCAAAACAGTGAGTTGGTTAATTACAGTTTCAACCTGGACAAATGCAGCTACATCATGGATACAGAATACGAGTATATATGCAGAATTAAGTAAGTTATGGAGAGCAGTATGGATGTACAAGGACTTACAGCTGGCCATAAGTGTAAGAATGATAGTAGGTGCACATTACCACTCAAGTGCAAAGAGCCAAGTTTTCAGCCTTCTTCTAAAGGTCCAGAAGGAAGGTTGGGCTCTTAGTAACAGAAGTAGAATGTTCGAGAATTAGACAGCTATCACCGGGAAGCTGCTGCGCCCTGCTTTCTGCCATTTGTATTTAGGGATAGTTAGTAAGTGTGCCTGGGTTGAACGTGTGGGTCTGTTAGTTTGGTTTTTGGTGAATTTATTGGTCAGATATTTGGGAGATAGTACCAGTTAGTACCCTGAATTGTCACCAGGTGCAAGTAAGACCTGCTATCTATACTCTACCAAACAATATAGAATGTTCACCTAAGCCACTAATTGCATTTGTATTTACATTCATTCATTTATATAGAGCTTTATGCCAAAGCACTTGGTAAACAACCTTTATCAATTCAAAGAAAGAAGAGAAGTTTTAATTGAAGTACAAAAGGAAGAGGCAATGGTTATGGACAGAGGCAAAGAATTCCAAGGCCTAGGTGCTAGTAAAGAGAAAGCACAAAAGTGACAGGAGGTAATGGGGTGGATTAGAGACGATGAAGAGATTCAGGGTGGAGTGAAGGAGCGGGAACATACATACGAGCACAGGACACAAGGTAAGAAGCGGGCCAGTCCATCAATACATTTGAAAGCAATACATAGGAAATGATGAAGCAAGCGTGACACAAAAGGAAGCCAGGAAACAGATTCAAGTGAAGGGAGGGTAGATTCACGATTACAGAGAGAAAAAAAGAGTGTGAACAGCAGAAATGAAAATAGATCTTAGAGGGGCAAGCCTGAAGCCAGGGAGAACAATTAGTAAAACAGGGCAGTAATCAAGTTGTGATTGGACCAGAGAAGTAATTAAGAGTTTAGTAGCATAGAAAGAGGGAAAGGCACGAGCTTCACGAATATTATAGAGAGGATGGCGACAAGAGCGAGACGCATAGGATATATGGTCCAAGATAACTCCAAGATTGCGAGCCGAGTGACTAAATGGAAGAGTGAAAGGTGAGAAAAAAATGGAAGCAGGAAAAGTACTAGAAGAAATAGAGGAAGCAGGAAATAAAAGGATTGGTGTCTTTGATGCATTAAGATGAAGACATGTGAGTGCATCCAAGACAGGATAGCTAAAGGGCAGGAAGAGGTGGTCGAATGAAGTGAGTCAGTAAACGTGGAAAAGGTGACAGAGATGTGTGCCATTTCGTATTGGGACAACTGTACCACATGTCAGGAAGGTATACAGTGAATGTAACAAAAAAAATAACTAATGAATTCATAACGAATGAAAAATAACGAAAAAATACCGATTTCAATATATGTGGGGTAGAGGGTTACATCTTGTGGGGAAGGGGTTGGGGTTGCTTTTTAGCAAGGGGAAACGGGGGCATCGGTGGGGAACCCCTCAAAAAAAGAAAAAAGGAAAATCGTAATTTTTTTCGTTATTTTTAATTCATTCAAAATTAATTCGTTATTTATTTATTTGTTTTTAAGACATGGAATCGTCATGAATTCCCATCAAGAATGCTGGCCCTGGATATTGTGTCCTAAGCCATGTTGTGCATAAGAAGAACGCCCCTCAGGAATACTGGACCCACCTGTACTGTGTTTGCCGGGATACTGTCACGTGAGCAATGGCTTTCCCAATATTATGGGCCCAAACTATGTCAGTAAATCAATGAATATGGTTTCGTGAGGCTCTTGGAAGGGTTTTTATTGGGAGCAGGTTTAGAAGAGGTAATGACAGTTTCCTGACTTACACTCAAGGCCTTATAATGAGCCCCACAGAGTTGTTTCTGGGATCTAGGCGAGCAGTATTTACCATTAACACATGAAGAAATCTGAGGGTCGCCGCAGATGTGGACTTTTACCTCAATATCAGCAGTAACAAATGCAGATTTTGGAAATACTGCATGCAGTATTTGTGGAAATCTGAATGTCATGGTTTGGCACCCTGAAGAAAAGCATGTCCATCAATGTTTAGGGAACCCAAGTTGATTTGTTACAGTACGGATCACTCAGCTACTGTGTCAAGTAATGCACAGAAGGGTCAATAATGACGCTTCTGTGCATTATGCAAAAACAGTGGTGGGAATTCGAGATGCTGACATGTGTACTGCATTACGGGAACCCCTTTCAGATTGTATCCCTTTTGGTAAAGGACACCTCATTACGAGTTTGGAGTCAGCCATGGAGCTATTAGCTCCATGGCTGCCTCCAAATAGCTCCATGGCTGACTCCAAACCAGGCTCCTTTTCCGGGTTCCTGCCATGGGGATTTACCGGGTCATTCCGACATAGGAGGACCCAGTAAGTCCTCCTCGCAGGAACCATTCCACATTCCCATTTGAGCACCCATAGGGCTAAATGGGAATGGGGATGGAGGTAACAATGGGCACATTATAAGTGTCCCGTTGTTACCTCCCTCTTCCCCTCGCGCGACCCGGAAAGGACGCCTGGTTTTACCAGGCGTCCAATCCGGGTCCCGTGATGGGAAGCTTGTAATCAGCACTGACGGAATGAAGGGGGCCGGTCCCGTACCGGCCCCCTTCATTCCGTCAGCGCAAGACTCGTAATGAGGCCCGAAGTGTTTCCTTGCTAGGGGGATAACATATGTTCCCCCCCACCATTTGGGTTGATTTAAAAAGTTGAGGAATTCCAAAGCAGAATTCATATTCCTCCTGGTCCACTATTTCCTGCCTGCAGAATCCGCCTAGTATTCCTTATGAGGGAGACACCTCATGACCTTTAATCTACGGGTGGTGAAAACATGCAGGGGTTCAAATGAAGCCTGTGTTACTGCTACTGTCTTACCCATAATGAAGGTGGTAATGCTTCTGTCTGTTTCTGGGATCTAATGAGTTGTTGAACAAGTAATTGGTGTTTTTGGGCCATGTGCTGTGCTGATGCAGTGAGCTTGACTTGTGGCATCGTTAAAGAAGAATACTAGGCCTTTTTGAGAAGATTTATGGTGCAGTACAGAGGTTTTGCTGAGGATGGTAGTTTGAACAAGCGGTTGCGTTTGGGAGCTGCTGCAGGGTGTGATGTTTGCAGGTGTTGCTAGTTACTGCAGATTATGGCATTTCAGCATGACAGAAGGCTGGTGTAAACCCCTCAGGGAGTTACTACGAGTGTAATTGGGACACATGCAAGCATTTTAAATTTGCCTGCTGGCCCCTAATTCAGAAATAGGAGCCAAGGTAAATACATGGTTCAATGTGTTGCATAACACATTCTGTGGCAGATCAGCACAGTGACGTCCTAGCTGCAGTCTCAACCCAGTGGGCGAAGGAGGAGGGCTACAGGAAGGTTCCTACAGCGAAAAGGTAGGAGCCCGTGCTAAGCCTGCAGGAGAAGGTCTCCTCATTATGGAGAGCCTTGGCCTACTCTCTGCTCATGCAGAGAGGATCCACCCCCTCATGTTACTGACTAAGGGTGATGGCATGGCCATGATGCAATGGAGAGCCAACCAAGTTAGAGACTGTCATGGATTAGTCCTGGCTGAGTATCTGGGCGGACTCTGCCACCTAGAAGGCTCAGGTGACAATGACGGGGTTGATGACTGAGCACTAAAAGTAGCAAACCCCTGTGTGTAAATCACTAGGACAGTCTACTCTAGCAATCACCCAAGCAATCACCCAGGCAATCACACAGGCAATCACAAAGGCCGCCACCAGGGATCTTAAGGGGCCAGCACACAAAATTAATTTTCTGAAGGCCAGTTAACTGATCGAGCCTGCCACATGTGTTAAACAGTCCAGATACAGAAGGCATATCTCATCCCAAGGTAGAAAACAACTATCTAACTGGAACCCTTTGCCTTAATGTGTGCATTAGTTAAGAGTAGACTAGATCTTCTCCAATGGCATTAGCCAGAACTGTAACAAACTACCAAAGAGATGCGTAAGTGACTGACATAGGTAGATGAGTGCAAGAGATGTTGATGTATAACCACCGATGTGATTTGTTATTAGTAAATCAGTGTTCATGTGACTTGATTTGAAAAACTTGTGACAAACACAGGGGTGTTGCTAGGTCTGGAAAAGATCAGTGGCTAAGCTAATGTCGGGACTGGCGGGACTCGGGGCTAGCTATAGCCTTTTGGTTGTAGTCCCTGAGCTTCTATCATGCCTACAACCAAAAGACCCGGGGCTATAGCCCCCTCTGCCCCTCCCAGCAACGCTGCTGGAGGCACTTGCCCAAGGAGAGGAAAACCGAGTCGACTAAACTACATCTGGTTGCAGTAGGTAATTGCAATGGACGATATGGAAAAAAAGAAATTAGGAGAAGAGGTAGATTTTGAAACCTTTTCTAAAGGCAGACAGAGATGTGAGACTGCAGAGATGCTGCTAAAGGGAATTCCATTCTCGAAGTTCTAATGCTGAGAACCATCTTATCACCTCCTGGTGTTTCAACAAGATGGGGCACGATGAACAATCAACAGTTCTCTCAGTGCAGAGGACTACCTGGCTGATCAAGTTGGATCTTGTTGGCTAAATTCTATGGGACCAACCCGCTTGCAAACACTTAAAAACGAAATATACAACCTTAACTTGTATTTTGCACATATTGCAAGAAGGCATTCAGGAATAGTGCATTTGCATAATTGAGCCACGAATTAACTAAAGGCTGCACCATCACAGCACAGTCTTTTTTAGGGAGATATGAGAGAGTATGTCAAAGAAGCCAAAGTCTAACGGAGACAGAATTCATAATCTCTTACACTTCATAAACAGAGCCTAGGTTAGATTGCAAAACCAACCCACCTAAATTCTTCACTCCATTGGAGAATGTAGTGGGTAAACAGAAAAGCATGGTGGGGGTGGAGGACTGCAGGAGTAATTAAACAAATGATTCAGCCTCAGGAGGATTAGTTACATCTTTGAGGGATTCTGCTGAAGGACATTTCAAAGCATCCACATTCTCACCTCCATGAGTCAAGAGTATATTGAGGGAAGTGCTCACTAGGACCAGAGACCCTCAAATACACCTTTTTGTCATCAGCATATGAGTGACAGTTAGGCCCAAATTTGCAATAAATGGCCATCTGTGGGGTTCATTCAAAGGCCCCAAACAGAAGTCCCTTTCACAAGAACAGTAGGATTTTAAACACTGAAACAAACACGGCTTGGCCTTTGGTTTTGTTTTTCAGGTAAAATCAAAGAGCCATGTGGAAAAGGGCCTTCCTGTCATTACCAAAGGAAAAGCAGCATTTTAATTTACAAAAGAAGGTGGAATCAAAGATCCGTTTGACATGGGAAACATGATTTTTATACACGGAAACAAAATTGGCTTCCACAGGTGTGTGCAAATAAAAGGAGTGTAAATATGAAATGTATCACTGCTCACAGAAACATTTCAGGGAAAAGACATGATGTGCGAGTTGACAAAAAGCAATGTATATTAGGTTTCACATACAAAACTGCAGTGACATTTGAAAAGCCACTTTGTGCTCATGAAAACATGTCAGCCCAAGACAAACTCTTTTACTGGCTGTTGGAAACTTCGCAAGGAAATCCCCCACTTCCAGTCTGGATGTCACATCTCCCATCTAATTATTAACTGCAATAAAGTGTCCTGCTAAAGGTGTCTGAATTCAGTGTTCTCCAGACCTGCTGAAGGCATTGACTGCAGGGGAAGTTCCCCTTGGCTGGAGCATGACTAATATGTGTGAAAATGTGACCAGCAACCTCAAAGAGTAAGCTTCCAACACAAAGAGACTGAGATTAAAAAAAACTCTTGGTACAGACTGACCCAGTGAAAACAAATGGCCGGTAGGCAGGATAGTTGCGATTTGTCCCACATGAAGATTCACAATTCATTTAAAAGAACTATTATCATTTAGGCCTTTTTCTCAGCAACCATAAGGCGGATTGATTGCATCTATGTACAATTTTTTATGTAATTTCCATGTGATTTTGGACGTATAAATTTCAGCGACTCAGGGAACCATAATGGTTATCTAAGATGTGTTTCTGACTGATCTGAACATGTTCCAAATGTGAGAGTTGGTGAGCGGGTGGAGAATAAAATTAAGGATATGGGTAATAACTTACATATAGATAACTGTTATGCTTTTTATGGAAACAGCAGAAAGGTGCCACGTGGCCCTGCTACATGGGACAGACTTGGTGGTCGTCTCATCTAATTCCCCATGATTAGCAGAATAAGAACATATGTATATTATGGCAGTTGATAGTAAAATTATGAAGTTGTGATACATAACTAGTTTTTGCCAAAAATTTGAAACCAGAACAAATGGCGATTAAAAATGGGAATTGCCATTTGTAGCTCAAAACCCCTAAACCAATCCTGACTTGGAGGCTGGATTTGGGAGGAGACAGAAGGTTAACTGTCCAATCATAGTTGCAGGATCTATTGTAGGGTACTTCCGAGATTGTAAAAGTGGTGGTGTTATCACTGCTATATAAGGGGGACTCTTTTAGGAGGAGGGACACAGATAAAGACAGACAGACAAGAGACAGACCATCAGGAAGGCTGCTGAAACTTACCATCTGACAGCTGTAAGGAAACACCAGAGGAGATTACTGAGAGTATATCTGGGCATAGCTGTCTATTTCTAGGAAGGCCTCAAAGCTGACTGGGTCCTATGCTGGAGAGCGGTAGGCCATCTTTGAGAGTGAAGTGACCAGACCCCTGCCCTATATTTCCAGAGTGTCCTGAGATGCAGCTGGCTTTCCTGAACTTTTAACAGATCCTTTCTATGTAAGTAGAACTGAGCCCTAGGAAACCAAAAGGGTGAGGGAGTCTTCTTGCCTTAAATCTTATCCCTTTATAGTGGGCCGGGGCCAAAGCTGTATAGAACCTTTGCTCATTTAACCAATTCCCCCGTTGGCAGAATGCTACGGGGGAACGTTGTTAAAATTCAAAGTTAACAACGACCACTTCACAGTGTGTGCTGAAATCTATAGCCTATACATTAATTGGGTAATCTTTGTTGTCCTGCTGACCCCAAATTCTTTAAGGAGGAGGGGTATCTTCATTCTTAAATCAGTCCAACCTTTTTATCCAGCTTCCCCAACACATGCCTTTCAGTGGAGAGGGATCTGAAATCCCCAAATTCCCCAAATCATTCAAATTATTTTTGTCCCACTTCCCCAACACAGACCAAAGTAGGGGGTGGCTCAAAAAAAAACGCTAAATTACCCTGTGTTTATTTTGAACCAAAAGTGTGGGCAAAATCATAATTGCCATATGTATTTGTTCCAATTTGGAAATCCTAGTGCTAGCCTTTTAAGCCTGCAGGGACATCAAAACTGGACAATACTACATGATAATTGCTTCCGGTATTGATCAGTGTAATTATTTCTTGAGGTGAAATTTGCAGCAAGTAAAGAATTGTGATTCTGTTCTTTTCAACTCACTTTTGTGATTTATTTATGCTGAGAGAAGTTGATTGCGTTGTGCCATGGATATGTTTGACATATTTGTGCTAATTTCCATTACTTTTATTAAAATAAGTACCAATATATTTCACGTACACCGGCCAGGTTCTTAGCTCATTGTTAGCTCATGGGAGATGGATCCAAGGGGCATGATATGCGTCTGAAGTAGGGCTGAAGGAAAGAATCCGTTAAACAGTTTGTTGCATCACACTTTTAGTGGGGAAGGAGGGAAATCCCTGTGTTGAGGGTGGCTTCTCAATAAACCGTTACACATCAAATGTTGAATATCGATATTAAATAATAAAGGTGATAGTGGAGATACGTGAGACACTCATCAAGTAACTAAAATAGATCTGGATGCATAGGCCCTACCTTAACTGCCTGGATTCCCAAATTCAAAAATCAGCAAAATCAATGCACGGCCGGATGTGTGACCCCAGTCAGAGACCTGAGATGGGGGATCAAAATATTATGGTTGACTGTATCAAAGGCCACAGTGTAACATCAACAATAGGGAAAGATACCCCTTGTTGCCACTGACTAAAATGACATCCCAAAACATAAATAAAGTGGTTTGAAGAATATAACAGCATTCATTCTGCTTAATGGGATATGCTAGTTTAAGAGACTCGCTTTTTGGCTAGAAAGTATTCACTCTGTTTTCCCTGCCAAAATGGCACAACTCCATGTGTGTGCCCAATGACTCCAGTACAGATTGCTTTCAAACTCTGGCAGAAAGAAGAGACAGACATATAAGACCCTTTCTAAGTACTTGCTACTGACTGTAGATATCTTGACTGACTACAGGATTATCATTCATTGTGGCCAGTTGTTCAACCCATGAAGACAGTGAACACGGTTAATGTCACCAGGATCCTTCAAAGAGGGTTTCTGAGTGAAGGAATACCTGAGGTTTTGTGGTTCAGACAATGGGTTGCAGTTCACCTTGAAAGGAACGTCATTGCACCCTCCACAGTTCATTAAATTGGTGGGGTAATTTAATAGGAACTTCAAAAGCTAGTGCAGATGTGTATACAGAACAAATGGGAATTTAAGTGGGAACTCCTGAAATGTCTGTTCTCTCAAAGCACTACAACACATAGCACCACAGAATTGTCACCTTTTGAGCTTTTGTGAGACTGCTGACCTTACAATGACCAATGCCCAAGCTGGGTGTGAGACAAGAGTAATACTTTCAGGGAAGATTACATAGACTACAGGTGGGGGACCAATCTGTCCAGTTTAAACACAGGTCAATGTGTAGGTGTACACAAACCAGGAAGGGTCACTGAGGACCTAATGGTGGGGGTGCCAGTGGTGTCCAAACAAGCAGAACTCCTCCTTAATGCGTCCCGGGAATAGCAGAGGGACCCATCCTCTAGGAACCTGTTTCTTCATCTAATTCCGGTCTCAACAGACGTATGAACGGCGCACCTATGCGATTGAAGGAATATGTAATGTATTCATGTTTATTTGTCGTAATTGTTGTACTCGTACCCTTTTTTCTTTGTTTTCTTGTTGGAAGGGAAGATATGTCCTGCTCTTCATATTGCTCTCCCCACACTGGTTCCCCTGTGTGGGAGACCCAAGTGGAACTTTGAGAAGCATTCTATGACATTTGCGTGGGCATTCATGCCTCTACCCTTCACCAAAAAGACTTGCCTCTATCTCATCTGAATAAACAAAGCTATTTTTCTTTCACTGTGCTGCCTCATTTACTCATCACAATTATGTCCTAAACTTCTATTTACTCATAAGATTGCTTAACATGGAGACTGCGATGGAGTCCCAGCAGAAATGGCTCTGTTGAGCCTCTGTTCTCTTTCTTTCTCTTCTACTGCTCTAGCCAATTCCCTTTTCTATTCCTTCCACCTTGCAGAATATAGATTTGTCACACACACATTTGTGTAGCAACTCTCTATGCCCACTTGGGCTTCACTGGACGCCATTGGGCCCTCTAGAATAATTGTTGCTGTTTATTTTCCTTTCCTTTGTCTTGTCTTTCCTTCTGTCCCCTCTCCCTTTCTTTTCCTCCTTTCCCTTCCTCCTTTTCACTCTCTTTTCTTGTAACAGGAGCTTTGGCACACATAGGGTCTGACTCATAAAATGTTGTCCCCGCCGCAAAGGCACTTTGTACAGAAAAAGTGACGTTTGTGGCGCACAAAGCTCATGTTGCTAATTCATGTATCAGACTTTGCATGGGTCCTTCCCAACTTTGCATGATGTTTCATGCTTTGCGCAACACACTGCACAAAGCATTGGAAGGGGCTGCACAAAGATACAAATAGGAGGCAGAACATGAATATTCCCCATTCCCTGCACGTGTTGAGGGATGCGCCACATTAAAAAAACACACCCATTCAAGCGCAAACATAACCCAATTCATGGATTACTAACCGCAACTTCCCGGAGTTAAGAGGCACACGCAAACCTTGTGATCCCACGCCACATGATGCTTGACGCAACGTACAAAACAAAAGGAAATATAACCATGCAGTGGACACCATTTTAAAGTTGCTCTCCCAGGATGAATCCAGCTGTAGTGGCAGCAGTTGTAAATGTGCATGGAAGAAGGAGGAGGAGGAGGATGGTGAGGGACAGGATTTTCCATCCTCGCACAATGCTTTTTGGGATGCAAGATGTTGAGGAGTATGTAAGGTACTGATTTCCCCAATTTCATCCTAGACCTAGTCAGGGAGTGAGAGGAAAACCTTGCATCACCCACCATCTGCACCCATCCACTCACACCCCTGGAGTAGGTGCTGACAGTCCTACATTTTATGGCCACGGGCACGTTCCATCACACCTCTGCCCTTGGTGGGTTCATATCACAAGACACGCAATACCAGGGCCTACACGAGGTATTGTGCTGCATTACATCACGTCTACATAGGCACATATAAATGCCATGCACACCGCAGGCAAGGCAGAGTGTGTGACAGGAATTTTATGCCATAGCGCACTTCCCAGGTGGAGCCATTGATTGCATGCGACAGAGCACATGTACCGCAACCGCAAAACTTGGCATCCAATCAATGTACAGGTCATCTGCAATGCAAAGGGAGTCGTCATGCATGTGAATGCCAATTTCCCCAGAAGCACACATGATAGCTTAATTTATCGATGGTCATCACTATACCAGGCCCTGGCATCGGGAATCATTGGCAACACCTGGCTCATGAGTGAGTATCAAGTATCACGTACATGCAAGCAGTCACTTGACACACAGAATAACACACCATGACAATCAAAGCTAACAACAACCATTTCCACATTTGCAGGTGACAGTGCAGTGCCTGCCACTCTCACCATTCCTGCTCACGTCATTCAGGAATCCTGCCACCACAGCTGAGGTAAGGAATAACGCAGCACGCATAGCCATGAGGGGCATAGTGGAGCGCACGTTGCAGGGTGCTCAAGTCACGCTTCCGCTGCCTTGACCACTCTGGCGTCATATTGATATGTGCCCCACCAGTAGTATGCAAGATCTTCTTGGCATCTTGTGTTTTGCACAATGTTGTCACATGGCGTGGCATACTAGTAGAGCTGCAGGATGGGCATTGATTGCCCTCAGCCACAGGGACTACCCATCCCCTTCGAAGGCCAAAGGGTACAGGGACAGGATGCATGCAACCATCTTGTGCAAACATACTTCACATGAAGAGCAACTCCTGTAGAGCACACACAGTGAATCCACATCCCTGGTGCCCTTCAATGATGAATCTGTGCTAATCCCCACTGCCCATAATAACAGCTTGAGAATGTGTGTCTGGGAGAGGCAAACTGTGTGTGTGTCCGTAGTCAGCAAACCAACTGCACAAACCACTGACACAGTCAGTGCAAGTGGAAACAATAGTACCCTTGTCACTCACACAAAAGCACACAATCCAATCAATAAAACCTGTAATCACTTCCACATGCTCACCACCAACAATTGTGCACCCAGACACCCAACAACACACAGGAGAACACAACAGAAATGCACAGCATATAATGTAAGCAGGAACAATCACATGCGAGGACTGGTCTGCCCACCAAAGGTGTGTCTTACCCCAATATACAGACAACAATACAGCTCATAAAATACATCTACATAGAAACAGTCATATAGACTGAGAAGGATGCAAGGTCAGGTCAAGAAAGATGCCCATCGCACCTCAGCTCTTTTGATATGAAATGAAATGATGCCATTCATAACGCGCCTGTACACAAGTGTTTCTAGGCACGCCAAGACAAAGAGGGGGGAACATAAAGAGGACAAACAACAATCCTACTAGGCCTTGTGTCATTCAGATAGTGCAAGTGCAGGGAGGAGGGAAGGGAGAAGTGCTGGGTAGGGGTGGAGAAGAGCAGGTAACTCAATGAGTGCTGCCGGATGGTGGCTCATAAGTGCAGAGAGACAAGGGACTGTAGGGTTACAGATACAGACTCTTACGTGCTGGGTGGAGCCAAGAGGCAGTGCAAGGGCAACTGGACACGCAGGAGCCAGGGCCTGAGTTTCAGTGGGTAGCTAGGTTGCCAGTGTGTGGAGCATTCATGGATTTCAGCAAGGGAGAGAAAGAGAGAATGCAGAAGCGAAAAGGAAGGTCTTGAGTTGCTTCCAGAACCAGAGGTGGTTCTGCTCAAGTTTGAAAGCGGCAGGGAGGCTCTTCCAGAAGGAGGCCCCAGCCGAGAAAAGAGATCTACCCCCCACTCTCTGCTTGGAGAAGCATATGACCCTCAGAGAGTTGGGGGTGGATGAAAGGAGAGAGCTTGAGAAGGAAGATGTTTAGGAAGAGAAAGTTGAAGGTAGTGTGCTGTGGCCCCAGAAAGCCTTGTGGACGATGCAAAGGGTCTTGATCTTGATCCTTGCAGCCACAGGGAGCCAGTGGAGAGATTTCAGAGCTGGAGCGATACGATCCCAAGTCTTGCAGTCCTGTTCTGTATAAGTTGCAAAGGTCGAAGAGTAGAGACAGGCGGGTTCAGAAAGAGGCTGTTGCAATAGTCCAGCCTAGAGAGGACCAGGGCTCTGGGGACAGTGAGTGAGCTTTCCCTTGAAAGTGTAGTTGCATAGCAGCAACCATGTCCCCCAGCAGAATGCCTCAGAAGAAAGGAAAAACAAGGTCAGAGCAGGTAACACATCCCTGCATCCAATGACACTGTACCCTGGGTCCCCCTGAGTGCCATGCAACAACTGGGAGCAATAACTTGCCAGCCTCCCATATCCATGTCTACCCCGCACCAAATGCAGATGGACCTGCTCACCTCAGGCAAATGCACTGAAAAACAACCCACACAGTGACAGCATAACCACCCACCACACCACCACTGTGTGACCCATGAGTGGCATGCAACAACTGCAAGCAATGACTCCCCAGCCTCCCATCTCCATGTCTCCCCCTGCACCCAATGCACATGGACCTGGTCACCTCAGAGCAATGCACCAAAAAGCACCCCACACAGTGACATTATCACCACCCACCAGAACACCACTGTGTGCCCCCCTGAGTGACATGCAACAACAACAACTACAAGCAATGACTCGCCAACCTCCCATCTCCATGCCTCCCACCCTACCCAGTGCAGATGAACCTGCTCACCTCAGGTCATCGCACTGAAAAACACACCACATAGTGACAGCATCACCGCCCACAACACCACCACTGTGTGCCCCTCTGAGTGACATGCAACAACTGCCCTTATCAGCATCCACATTTGGGAGTCCAACAAGAACATTGTGTAACACAACAAACATGTTCCACGTGCAGTGACCTCTAAGTCTGCTTGCTGGTCTCTGTGGCAGCTTGACAGCCATTCACACGGTTATGGTGGCCAGGGCTGGGACCCCACCAGCCCTATCTCAAGATACAACTAGGGCCAGAAGTAACTGAAACATATGCATGATGACCTAGACTCACCATGGCTGCTGCCACCAGATGCAACCCCCAATGATTCCCTCTGAAAGGATGTGAACTGAATACATACCATTCACTAGGAATTCAAAGAATCCGGTGCCATTGATTATTGTCACTTGGTCCTGAAATTGGGATTGCCCAATTAGAATGCTTGCTGCCTTCCTTGGATGTGGTGGCTGTTTGTCAGGATCGCTCACTTGAACTGAAACATGATTCACCCTTAACTGTGAGCACCATGGCAGGCACAGGAAGTTGATTTACCAGACATCACTATGTATGTTTAGCGTTGCGGGGAGGTGCAAACTGAACAAGTATAGCCACAGTCACTGAAGTGGTCATGATATGCCATATTGCACTAGGTTTGATGAATGCACACAACCTAAGAGTTCAGCGTCTTCTGGCATGTATTAGCCGTAAATCCACCATGGAAATTAACGGAAGTGAACGAGCCATCAAAGGGGACATCATTACCTCAATGAGCCATTTTCCCTATCACCGTACTAGCCATGTGTACAAACCTGTGTATGGCTCACTCATTGGGACAAGCAAATGCCACCGGCTGTTTACTCACAGTAGCTGCACCTGCCTGAGCATAGAAGTGGGGGTGTCTTGAACCCACCTTGGGCTAATCTGCACACACTCTGGGACTTATATGGGACAGAAGCAAGAGAGCATGCAAAGCCCCACACTTGGGGGGGGGTGGACAGGTCAACCACATGTGCACCAGCAGGCCAGCCTGCATTGGGGGCTGGGGGGATGGAACGGGAGTGACTGGCCTGAGGCACAAATTAAATTGGGAGGGGTCATGCCAAGCGCAAACACCAGTGTGGTGACATGGTGTGTTTGCACTCCACAGCACGTTTCTTCTCAACTGCTGCACATATGTGCTCAGTGGTGAAGGCTGAACAGCATGACCGAGAGTTCCCACACTGTGGCAAACAACACCCTACTCCATCCACTATGAACTTGCCAGCAGTGAGCTCCCAGGATACGCAGTCTCTGTCCTGCCTTTAGGGGTAAGTCACCCATATAAGGGGGCCCACCCGAGAGGACATGCCCTTGACACAGTCCTAAGGTGGCTGGAATCCATTGCCAAAAACTGACACCATGAATCTGTGAGTCATGCCAGAATGGGGAAGGCTGTGTGGGCGCCCCCAGGCAAAGTCACAGTTCTGTACCAGGGAGCAACCAACACAATGAGGGTGCATTGCATGCACAGATGGACTGGGTACCCTTTATGGCAACAACCTGAAGGACAAATCATAGAGTTTGAGCACCAATAAATACACCAAGATTTGTACTAAGGAACAGAGTAATCACTGGCGGTGAAGTAAACAAATTGCCACCATAATACATCATGCAGTCAGGACACAATGGTTTGTCTGCCCAGGGATGCAGACATAAGGCTGTGCATCGATGACAGGCATACAAGTCGGGCACACCCACTGGCAGGTCGCCCGGGGGCCTGTGGGATACCCTTGGATGAAGGGGGGGTAGAGGGACACAAAGGAAAGAGTGGAAGAGCTGGAGAGTGAAAGTACAAGTGTGGGAGATGATGGTAAAAATGAAAGAAGGCAAGAGGGACTGGAGAGAGAGGATACAGGGTTAAGGATGTGCAGCTGTGAAGCAGAGAGTCGGAGTGGAGAGTAAGGAGGAGATCTTCTGGTGGGGAGATTATCCCAACATGGGTGAAGGCGATCGTGCAATTGTAACTACAGTGGATACAGAGCTTAACACTGACTGGACCCATGACTCCTGGCTCACCTTCTCTGACACAACGGCCCCATCTGGACTGCCTGTTGGGGCACCCTCCATGTCCCTCACTGTGTCCACCACATCCAATTCAGAAGCTTCACTTGAAGAGTATGAAGAGTCGGAGGAATTGGCAACCTGAACGAGGAGTGCCTGCAGCACCTGTGGATTCTCCTGGTGCATGACACCCCGGCCTCCACTGGTGGCCTGTCATGTGAATGCCTACTCTTCCTTGTCCACCTCTGCATCCTCTGCATCATCACCTGCACAGACAAACAGCAACATTTTCGAGGTATGAGTACCTTGCAGAACATGCATATGCGCACAGCAATTCATAAACACACAAAATGTCCGGATACAACTACATCACACATTGTGACTGAGCACACTGTGATGCCTTTCGCGGACCTGTGCAATCATGTCTGGGCATATCAGGCTGTGCAGCATGACACGTTTTGTGGGATCAAGAGTACACACATACACACTGACATGATTGGCATTAATTCACATCAGTGGAAGGATGGAGGTCTGTGCATCATCAGTGAACCCATACTCCACTCAGACATTTCCTTGTTGCTACATGCGGAAGTGGGTCCTGTACATTAGTGGACCCAAAATTAAATGCAGGCATATATGTTGCCATGGTCTCCCCAACAACCATTGCAACATATCCCCATGCAAAATACATGGTTGGTCACAAAAACATGCCTTGCAACCATGTGTGACGAGACTGCAACATGGAACTGACCAAGGCATGCCTGAATGGCCACTGCTCCATTGACATGTACTACACTGAAACAACTACTGGCCCTCCACATTTCGTCCTGTCTTGAAGGCGGCCTCATGTGTCTATACACAGACATTGGGGCTCATTCTGAGTTCCCTGGTACCCGCCGGTAATTCCGGCGAGATCCCGGGAAACTATTGTATCATCTCTGCCACCCGATATTCCAGTATTACTAGGATATTACGGGTGGTGGAGACACCAGTAACTCCCTATTACATGGAGTCCTATAGGACTCCCTGGGATTGGGTTGCCTGAATCAGCAACACCGTTAGTAATGGTGCTAGTGATTCAGGCATTTATCTGCCGGCTTGGACCTGAACTACTGGCAGGTCAGGCCTGCCAGTAGATCAGAGCCCCTACCGGCAGATTTGGAGTTGGCTAGTCTGGAAAGTTGCCAGTATACATTGTTACCAGGCACTTAATTTCCGGACCAGCCACGTCTTAATACGGCCCCATTGTCGCTCATCCATGTCCACCAGCAGCCACGGCAAAGGAATGGATGACTATGACACCATGCACACATTACTATGAGTCTAATAAGTCATGATAATCTCCCCCAAATAGATTATATGCATGCATGACACTGTGAATGTGTTCAATGATATGTTTGTTGCATGCCATTGCCACTCATGCATGCACTGGGACAGCATTGAAAGCCAGCAGACAGTGATGTGTACTGTGACATCAACATGTACCATGCACGTAAACCACACAATCTCCTACCTAAATACAGGTCATTTGACGGAAGTGTACACAGTAACAATCATGCACTTCCCATGGATGGCTGACAAATGCAGCCAACTGTACTGTAACGCATATATGAGCATGCCATGCAAAATTGTGAACACATACGATATTCACAAATGACAGTCACCAGATGCGTCCACATAGGCCTCCATGCCTTGCACCTGCTCACTGCTGATCAGTCCACTTGCAACTTCTTTGAGTGGACTGAGTAGATGGCGAGGTTGACACTGAGCTTGTTTTTGGTCCTTCCAGTGAGGTCATCCATCTGCTTGGGACCTCTTTAGCAGTGTGCCTCTCCACACCACAGGCATTTATGCAGTCTGTGACCTCCTGCCACATCCTCATATGCTGTGAGGTTCCCCATGGTGATTCTGCACATACGCTGTGAGGATTTCAAGGATTTCAAGTTCCTCATTGATGAAGCGCTTCTTCCTCTGCGGCCCCACCCCAAAACAAAATATGTGGTATGCTTTACATGAAGGCAATGGCTTGTGATGCTCCACCAAATGCATCTAAGTAATTTAGTCCTCCACCTTTGTACCTTCTCGTGCACAACCAGTGATGCGTGTTGCACCTCTTAAATATTCCTGTCACTGCTGTGTGTGCATATGCCCTTTACTCTCATCTTCACTCTGCCTCGTGAGTTGGATGGCATGGATCCTTTTCCACCTGCCTCCGTGCTGTTTATTTTGCCTCCTTCCGCCCTGTATTGCCTCCAAAAACCACTATCTGCTGCTGCCTAGTGTTTGTGAGTATCCGTTGCCCACCTGCACTGTTTTGGTGTGCCTGCAGATCCCCTAGTTCCTTTTCTCCAATGGCTAACATGTAAGGCTCTTTGACCACCTCTACTGCCGACAAGGAACGTCCACATCTCTGTTCCTCCACCACCACCGCTTCACAGAATATCATCAGGATCCAGCTGTACCACACACTCCTCAGGGGTTGCCATGTCTGGCCCATCCTCCCCTCCATCGAGCGGCACCCCCATGGGCGAGTCAGAGGGCTGCCAACTTCACATCCAGTGAAGAAGGCATCCTACTGGATCAGCTTCTGCCCAACTCAGCTCAGGAAGGACGGATATAAGAAGATCTGGGAGGACATCATGGCTGTCATCAGCCCCGAGAGGGTGGCAGTTCATTCCATTGATACAGTGAAGAAGTGCTGGGATGACCTGAAGCACCAGAGCCAAGAGAAGGCGAAGTCAGCCCTCGATGCCTCCAGTTGAACTGTGCGGGATGCCATCGGATGAAACCCCTTCAGCTCCAGGTCCTGCAGAGGTTTACCCATCGTTCCACTCCCAGGTTCTTGAGTGGCAGTCACGTCTAGAATCTATATGCTAGTGAGTACCTATGTGCTGCACTGCTCTACAGTGTATGTGTGTTGTGCATAGGTATGCATGATTACAGGTACTCCGTCCTGTACACTATATGTGTGTTCCACTGCTCTGCACCAGAATGCAGCCTCATGCCGATGCTATGTGCATATGATGGCATCTGGGATGTGGACAAACATAGGTATGTGCATGTTCAGTTTTCAATGAGTTTGTGCACTTGTGCGCATGCAATTTGAGTTGATGACTACATTTACTCACATAGGTACAGTTGATATTGCAATGTTGCATGTGAGGGGCATACATGCACAAGACCTCTATGGATCACACATTTTCTATTGACGATTGCATCATTCTTACTCAGTAGCTGCCACTGACACATGTGTATGAATGTCAGGAAATGACATGTTGGAGCATCAACCTCTCAGGGACCGCATTGTGATCTGTCAGCCCAATGCTTGAGGAACCAAAGATGAGATGGGATCATGCCATTAGTTTGGGCTGGGGGCAACACCACAGGTGCTTGTACCTCAGCAATCAGTGCCTGTACTTGTCGCATACTTTCTCCTCAAATTGACATGGGTGCATGCTGCTACATGTAATTTGATGTAAAAGTGCCCAAGCAAGTGTCATGAAACCTCTCCACCCACTTGCATTGCCCTGCTGTGCGTGATCAATTCATGGCTGGCTCGAGGGGCCCTGCATGGGACTGTGTGGCTTGCCAGCTATGGTTTGACCAGCAGTGCACACTGCTTGCCCGGGGAGGTCCCCCGGTCCTGTTATGCTCCCATGCATTTCGTGTTTTGTCCCCCTAACAAGGGTCACACTGCCCACCCCTCCACCCCTCTGTTTCGGCCTTGCAGGGACATGTTGCAGGGGGGCAGGGAGTGTTCCTTGCCCATCGTGGTCCTTTGAATTGCTGGTTGTCCACTCTCCATGCCCGGTCGTCTGATGGTGTACATGGGGTATGCATGGTAGGTCCAGAGGGCTTGCCATCTCCAGAAGGTCCGTATCTGCTCCAATCTGGAATATACTCCTGTGTCTATGAGGAGTCATGCCTCTCTTTACCAAACAACCTCCTCTGTCACCCAGGGTGCACAGTTTACATATAGGCTTAGTTACCTTCCTCTGGCTTACTGATGACACTGTGGAAGGGTCCTGTCTGCCCTCCACTTGGTACTTGCAGACATTCCCAGGCTACTCACATATGCAAGATGTACAACGGCCATGCCACACACAAAGTGCAAACAGAGCTTTTCTGCTGGGGATGCTCTTCTGTGTGTCCAGGTTCATTAGCAGCCCTGCAGGGTGCCTGGCTTAAGATACAACCTCAGATGACTTGGACCACAACGGCAGGCCAGCCTGTTCGTCTGGATCCCTGCAATCCACAGGTTCATTTGGCACACTTGGTTCAACTTGTTTTGGACTGCTTGTGCAGCCATGGACGTTGAGACAGGCATTAACATGCCAGCTGTGTTGGGACAGTGTATAATACCCCCTCTGGTAGTGCACCCTTACATGCAGGGCCATCATAAGCACTTTTGGGGGCCTGGGCACGGACATCTTTGAGGGCCCCCTCCACTAAACCAAAGCAATTAAGTGATCAAGAATATCTGGTTACACCCCCTCCCCTCATCTTGATCACAACCTGTAACGTATAGTTTGATATACTGCCTCGAAGCATTCAAAATAAGCATGTTTACTCCCTTTAAGCCTCTTACCCTCTTCATTCTTGCTCTAATCAGAATGATAAACAAGTAGCATTTGAAGGCCAACATTAGCAGTCTATGAAGAGGTTACTTCTGTTGTAGTATAGATACAGGATACCTTTTATCAATAGCATCCAGGAAGGTCTGGGGCCTCTAGCATTAATGCAGGACCATATGTACAATGTACCTGTAACCCAAAATAGACAGGGAACTCACATTAGCTGCCTCGCAGACTGCAAAAGTGCTCAAGCATGGATAGAGGAGACCAATTGGAAGGAAGGAGATAGTTAGACATAACCATAGCATGGACAGTGGATGCAGATTAGAAGCTACGAGGAAGGTGTGTGTATCCAGACAGACTAATACTAGAAGTGGGACATGGTTTTCAAATAGTGTTGCCATAGTGATCAAAAGAACATGTGCCTGTGGTGTGTACCAAAGTGATACCCAAAGGCACCTAATAGAATGTGGTGTCAATGCTCACTATTATAGTGGAAGCAACACTCTAGCCAGTGACCAATGAGTGAGGCTTTTTTGAAGATCCGACCCTGAAAATGAAATCACTCTGAGGGCTGACAATTTTGAAAGGTTTAGGGACTGGTAATTGTAATGTCATCACCTTTGTTAGAGACCCTCATCAAGTGATGAAGGACAGGGAGACGCGGGAAGGGGAGCGGAGGGAAGTGGGAGGGAGTTGTCAGTTGGAGGTTGGAAGTTAAGAAATAAAGACATGTTGAATATCCCTCCTGTCTCCGCCTCGTATGTGTAGGGATATTAATGCTTGAGGCCTTGTGGGTTCTAACAGCAGTCCCTGCAGGACTGTACATTGGCGACGAGGTCAGTCGGGCTTCACAACATTCGTGATCGCACTCTCCGTGCCCGTGGCAAAGGCAGCCAGCTGCCACTTGAGCAGCGGACGCAGAGGCCTGTGTGATGGCACACGTGGGCCCAGCGACTCGATCAGAAATTTTGAACCGGCTCAAAAGGTACAAGCGGTTCTTCTTCTGTTTTCGCATCCAGTGTCCGGGCGGGCAGTTAGTCCCTGCCAATGGCAAATAAACACTGAGTCGGATCAGAGCGTACTAGAGCTCCCAGCAGAAAAGGAAAGCATGCGCAGCCACGTGGATCTAAAAATACCAGGGCTCCCACTCCGCCTGCATCCACCAGCCTGGCCATGTCATCCTGGATGGCGACCAGAATGCTCTCCATGCCCCTACGAGGAAGAAAGCCAGATTGAGCAGTGAAGTGGGAGAATGGAACAAAAGGCTCCCACCAATCCCCTCACACCCCTGGCCTAGAGGATCGCGGCCCAGACACCCGCCACGAGAGGAGTTTGCCTATCTACCAGATGACCAAATACCCTGGTACAGGAACATACGGATGTGCCCACCAGCCTGCCCACCAGCCTGCCCTGCCCATGCCAACACCTGCGGCATGGATGAACTCGACTGAACCATTCAACAGTAAATGAACACATCGTTAGAGATGCCATGACGACCTAGCCAACGGTCAGCACACCCGTGCAAACGTGCACACTGGACACTCCCACACCAATCCACACGAAGAACATATTCAGTGCTATGACGTAGGTGACGGACACACCCACTGATGCGCATCTTTACTATTTTTCACATAGGCTTTTCAAAATGCAGAAACGCAAGACGCACAACAAACTCATCTAAAATGCTTGCTGATGCTTCTCCTACCCCATGCATTGCAATGAGAAATATAACGAAGACATGATACCGGGGATAAAGCAATATGATACCATAACCTAAAGCGCCGTGCATCAAACGTCCCTACCTATGCACCAGGCCCAAGTAGGCCGCAAGCAAGAGCCTCCATGAACATTGAACGAGCAAGAGTACAATTGCTGACCCTGCAGAATGAGCCCGGCGAGAACAGACAGTCAAGGGCACAATGTTGCAAACTCGCATGCCACAAGCCGAAACCAAGGTCACACCTGCAAACTAAGTCCGACACACAGTGGAAAATGCAATATTAAATGTGCAGAATTCTGCCTCAACCACGGTCTCTCCTCACGTGACCAAGCCGAACCTGACAGGGTGCCAGGCCCAGGAGGAAGGAGGCGCCTGGATCCAACGTTTTGAGACGCAGGCAGCAACAATTAAGCGACTCAATGGACATCTGCGGCGGTGGGAGTTGTCTGCCCTCCAGCATATGAACAAATCCTCGCATTGTCTGCACATACCCATAGTTATACATTGTTGCAAATGACAGGTGCACCGCGAACTGGGAACAGCGATGGTCCCAGACTGGGGGGCTCACGAGTGGACCAATCAGAACATGGGGTTCTTATCACTGACACCATTAACATTAGCCAATCCTCAGGGGTCTTCATGTAACAATTTTCATGTATCTAATTGAAGGGACAACCCAAGTATACCACCTGACTGACCCTCAACCACTAACAGCGCTCTCTATACGTATGCTATACTAACCCTACCACTCGAGGAACCAATCCAGAGTGGCGATAGGTTTTTTGCTAACTTTCCCAGGTGACGCAAGCAGCGTGTCATATTGAGGTAAAAAGGGCCTGCGAGCCCACGAATTGAGAGAGAGTGTCAGGACGGACGCGTACGATCCTTGACCCATCCCTGCCGTTTTGTTTAATAAACAGCAGAATCACCTTGCTTCTTGCGTGTGCCTCATACTCATTTTTGGGATACACGGGAGGAGTTGGGGCCTCCCTGCCCGGAGGTCCGCGGACGGCTCAGCCGACCCCGGGAGATTTTTCCCCCGACAGCAGTGTCCAGGAGATTGGGAGATTCAAGAAAAGTGGACACCAGAGAAGACACCAGTGATTCTAGGAGTTTAGACAGAAGAGGCAGAAGTGAAATAGGACGGAAATTAGATAGAACAGTGGGATCCAGGGATGGTTTCTTCAGGAGAGGAATTACCCTGGCTACCTTCAATTCCCGCGGAATCAGTCCTGACTGAAGCGAGTCATTGATGTCACCCGTAATCTCTGACAGCAGATTCGGTGCAAAGTCTTTCATGACTCGTAATGGAATAGCATCCAAAGGGGAGCAAGATTTAATTTTAAGAATTGCTGCCAGGACTGCCTCTTTTGAGAAACTCTCATGAGAGTGTGCATGGTCCTCGAAGAGGCCTAGCTCACTTTGAACAAGGACAAGTGTGACTTTAGAAAACAGACACTCCGTTTCTTTGGTCACATATTTTCCTCAAAAGGAATGACACCCGATCCTGAAAAGGTCATTGCACTCACAGACGCTGAACCACCCAACTCCACGTCAGACCTGCGATCATTCATCGGCCTAGCAAGCTATTTTACTCGCTATATACAATACTTTGCACCTGTCAGTGAACGCCTCAGGGCGCTGACGAAATACAACACAGACTTCATATGGGTAGAGAAGTGTCAACAGGCATTTCAACTTATCAAGCAGCACATATCTGACGCCTGGAACATGGCGTATTTCTACCCAAGAAAAGAGACAGAGCTGATTGTGGACGCCAATCTAGACACATTGTATCCTATGCCAGCAGAAGTTTATCCAAAACAGAACAAGCATACTCCCAGGCTGAAAAGGAAGGGTTGGCGGTAGTCTGGGCCTGTGTGCACTTTCATCTGTTCCTCTACGGAAAACCGTTCACAATTGTCACAGACCACCAGGCCTTGTTGTTCATCCACGGGAATCCACAAGCCAAGATGCCACCCCGAATAGCGAGGTAGGCTTTAAGACTACAAGACTACAGTTTTGACATCATCCATAGACCCAGCAAGGATCACAACCCAGCCGATTTCCTCTCGCGGCACCCACGCAAGGAGTTCCAGCCACCACCATCCATTGCGGACCAGTACATTTGCTATGTGATACATGGAAGCACCCCGAAAGGTCTCGATCCTCACCAAATAGCCCAAGAAACAAATAATGATCAGGGGCTACAAATAATCCTGAGGTGCCTGGAGACCGGACATTGGAAACAGGCCCGTCAATTGAAAGAAAACGCAAGTGAAGAAACAAAACAGGACATCAGCTGTCTCCTCGCTGTCACGGACGAACTCGCAAAAACAGAGGAGGGACTATTACTGAAGGGCACCAAACTGGTAATCCCCAGACTCTACGTAGGAAGGTCTTAGAACTGGCCCAAGAAGGCCACAGAGGCATAGTACCACCAAAAGATGCTCAGGCAAAAACTCTGGTTTCCTCACCTGGAATCGCAGGTAGAAGATCTGCTGAAACACTGCCTACCTGTACGGTTATCAACCCACATACAAGACCCGAACCCCTATGCATGACGGCCCTCCCAGAAGGAACCTGGGATGAAATCGCGTTAGACTTCTTCGGACCGCTGGATGGGGGAGACCACATACTAGTCACAGTCGACGAATATTCCCGATTTCCAGACATCCAGCTGGTACCGTCCACCTCGGCATTCCACACTATACCAGCTCTTGACAGAATGTTCGTCACCTACGGCATTCCAAGAGTTTTAAAGTCAGACAACGGACCCCCATTCACGGGACAAGACTTCAAAACATTCTCTGAATACATGGGCTTCCATCACAGGAAGGTAATACTGCTGTGGCCACAAGCCAATGGCACAGTGGAGCGTTTCATGAGCAACATGAAGAGAACCGTGCAAATTGCTCGACTGAAGGAGGAGCCTGTGGAGAAAATGCTATGTCAATTACTAATAGACTATAGGAACACTCCTCACAGCACCCTGGGAAAGACACCGTCTGAGGTGATGTTTGGCAGACACATACGAACCAGAATACTGCACCTAACACAAGAGTACGAAAGGTACAGCGAAGATCGTGAGATGCGAGAAAAAGACTCCACCAGGAAGGAAGAGATGAAGAGGCGGGCAGATGAAGGAAGGAGAGCCAAGAACAATGACCTTGAACTAGGAGACATGGTCATCGCCCGGAAAGTGCAAAGCCGGAAAAGCATGTCTGCTTTTGGGGAATAACCATTAACAATGGTTCGAGTAAAGGGTTCCCTCATCACAGCTGAAGGCAACAGAAAAACCATCAGCAGATATTCATCACACTTTCGGCAGATGCCAGGCGTCGTCCCAGTCCTTGATCACTCCCCAGCTGCCCCAAGCTCTGCGTGGGACTCACCCTATGAAGGAGATTGAGAAGACTCCAGTGAAGAGGGAGTATCATGCCATCAAGAGGCCATCAAGAGTACCATGAGCAAGCCGGCCTTAGTCCTCAGAGGACAAGTAAAAAGCCTCAGAGACTAATTCAGGAAATGAACTAGAATGGACTTCATGTTTAGTATCGGGGGGGTGTAATGTCGTCACCTTTGTTAGAGACCCTCATCTCATGGTGAAGGACAGGGAGACATGGGAAGGGGAGGGGCGGGAAGTGGGAAGGAGTTGTCAGTTGGAGGTTGGAAGTTAAGAAATAAAGACGTGTTGAATATCCCTCCTGTTTCCGCCTCTTGTGTGTAGGGATATGCATGTTTGAGGCTGTGTGGGTTCTAACAGCAGTCCCTGCAGGCCTGCAGAGCAATGTTCAGAGGTTCCGCAATACAAGATTACATGAGATGCCCAGGATCTCACATTGGTTATGGGGCAAAGCTGGGACGTGTGCCAGCTCTGTAATTTCTAGATTTGAACACTTTCTTTTCCAGTTCTTATCACAAACTAAAATAATGTCATTTTATAAAACAGACTTGGAAAGTGCACAAATCACATTTCCAAACATGACAATTTTTTAAAACAAAATATTATAGAAGAGTGTTTTTTTTGCAAAATGGGAATTATTCTAGCTTCATTCTCTCCATCATCAAGGGAAGTATATAAGTACCAGCATACCAACTGATGTAATTTAACAGTTTTAATCTGGGTTTGTCTTTTGTATTTTAAAGCTTTAAATACTTCCGAAACACTGGCTTGTGAAATTTCAAAAAAACCTTTGACTTTTACGAAAAAGCACACCATTTTTTGTGTCAAATGGGCATACCTTAAAATATGCTTGTAACTGGTTGCTTCCCGTGTTGTGCCAAGATCACAGAAAATGAAGTGTCGTACTAGTAATGCCATATGGTGTCTTCATTGAAAGTGTGCCCCCTTAGTGACATGTGTTTCAAGCTGACTTTGCTCTTTAACAAACTTGAGCACAAACAAGACTGTTCTCACAAACATAAGTTAAGTAGCACACAAATTGGTAACACAGTTTAATGGTTTTATAAACCATTAGTGCACCCGGAGTAGCGATAGACCAAAGTCTTGCTATTGGCCTAGCCTGGCGCTGAGAGGAGCACAATTACCCCAAGCTCCTTCTGTACCTTAAAATATGCCTGCCCAAGGCCTACAACATCTGGTCCTCTCTATTCTGTCTACCACCCCTTCCACTCAAATGGCCTACATAATTAGAAATAGCAAGTAATTGGCTAAACAATGCCACCAGCATGAGAGAAGGCAAACCTCACAGAAGACAGTGCAGTAGTATAAGAAATATTAGATGATTTGACCAGGATCACTGTATCATCTGCTGGCAAAGCCAGGATACAAGCATGTTCCGCAGTCTTGAATTTGGATACTTATTCACCTCTTGGACTAACAGTTTATGCTCATCGATAGAGGTGATTGCCTAGGTTTTACAACACCCCATCTGAACAAACCAATTTCGAGACCCTCCCCATATGGATGACATGTTTGTTTTGATTGCAACCTCTATCTGGTGCAGGTACATTGCTGATAATAGCACCTGTTGTGCTGCAAAATCAAGTACATATTTAGGCAGGTTTATAAACTCCAGTCATAGGAAAGGCTCAGCCAGCCTTGCTGTAATGTGCTAATCTAATCTTGTATATGAACACATATCGCTTGCAATGAGTGCTTAACACACTGAGCTAATTTCTGAACCATTGTGGCACTCAATTTATCAATATGAATTTCAGCTTTGGCTATTGCACACGATCAACACAATTTTCCCCCAGGAAGAAAAGATTGCTACATGAGTTGTGCAATAGTGAACACATAGACAATGGGCCTCATTACAACCTGTCACGTTTGGACCGCGGTGATTCCGTGACGGCGGTAACAAAGTTTCTGTGTCCGCAAGGTTGCGGAAAGACCGTCCGATTACGTGCTGTCGGTCGCGCGCACCACACGGACGTGGAAACGTTATTACCGCCATCACGGAAAAAGCCATGGAAATGGACATAGCGCTGCCACAAGTAGCACAAAACCCGTGTCCGCCTCCGTCGCCACGGACATGGAACCGGAAATACCATGATCGCCGAGGCGGAGCTAACTGATCTGGTGGCGCATATAGTGGAGCATGCAGAGATGCTGTTCAGTGCCGATCAACGGCGTGCCACACAGCAGCGAAGGAAGGCAGTGTGGGCGGAAGCAGCACGCAAGTGCACCGCTGTGGGCATGACTGTGAGGAGCGTCAAGGACTGCCACAAGCGGTGGGATGACCTCAGGCTGAGGGTTCGGAACCTGATCTCCACACACCGCCAACGCAGCAGTGGGACAGGTGGAGGACCCCCTTCCCCACTGAGGCTGCAAGCATGGGAGGAGTGTTGCAGCAGTGTCCTGCACCTTGAGGGCATCCATGGGATCGGTGAGGCTGAGGCAGGAGTGAGCCCACCTGCAGATGCTGGTAAGTGGTGAAACTTGAATGCCACATGAGAATATGTTGATGGCATGACTGGGCCAAAGCACCCATAAACAACCCCCCTACCCCCAAGCAGTGCATAACTGGGCCAAAGGACCCATTAACAACCCCCCACCCCCAAGCAGTGCATGACTGGGCCAAAGGACCCATAAACAACCCCCCCCCCAAGCAGTGCATGACTGGGCCAAAGGACCCATAAACAACCCCCCCCCCCCAAGCAGTGCATGACTGGGCCAAAGGACCCATAAACAACCCCCCCCCCCAGCAGTGCATGACTGGGCCAAAGGACCCATTAACAATCCCCCCCCCAAGCAGTGCATGACTGGGCCAAAGGACCCATAAACAATCCCCCCCCCCCCAAGCAGTGCATGACTGGGCCAAAGGACCCATCATGATCCGTATGGCAACCAATATCACAACAATGCATACCCCCAACAATCAGATGCATGTAACTAACACTATTGAATGATCAACCTGTATGATGCATGTGATGCACCCATCAGCCACCACCACAACACTAATTGCATGTCCTCTGTGTCCCCACAGCCGTATCAAGTGACAGTGATACTGCACAACAGGCCAGGCAATCTGCACCGGCACGTGTCCAAGCCACCGCCCCTGCACAAGAGGATGCTGCCAGCAGTTCGGCATCTCTGCCCCCGGTACCAACTGCAACAAATGTGCCAGCCATCACCACCAACATCCCCAGCGTGTCCACGCTGCCTGAGGCAACACAGGTGCCACGGGAACCCATCATGCCCACCCAAACCAACACAGAAAGCAGCTGCACTGCAGAGGAGGCGGCCTGTAGTGACAATAGTGCCCCGGCAGAGCACTCTGATACTGGGCCACAGGGGGAGATGCCCACATTTGATGACCTCGGATCCTTCCATCAGCTGGAGTTTAGCCCCACATCACTCCGAAGTCCCATGAGGTCACCCACCCCATCTATGGCAGAGCTTAATTCCCGCATGCAGCGGATGGAGGAGCAGCAGGCTACCCTCACCCAGCTGGTGGAAAGGCAGCTCGAGGAATCTAGGCTGCAGAGGGAGTGCTACAGCACATCAGTGCGTCGCCTATCAAGGTCCATTGGACGCTTTGCCAGCACTTTTGTCACCCTGGCACGCCATGTGCGGGAGGGTAATGACAACACCTCCGGGCTCATAGAGTCCATGTTGATTGGGCCACAGGCAAATATTGCACGTATGCCATCTATACCTGATTCTGTGCCATCCAATACCACCACCCCATCCAGCTCCACTACTGCCAGTCCAAGGAGGCGCTCGAATCGGCTAACGGGGCTCTCGGGCAAGGATGCACAGGCACAGAAGCGCACACGGAAGTGATGACGTGTGTGGGGCACGGCAGGACACACGTGGACTAAAAGGGTGTGAGGGTTGGGTACGTTTGGGTGGTGGGTGAGGTTGTTTTGGGTGTTTGAACATTGGGGCCTGGGTGGGGTGGGTACGTTTGGGTGGTGGGGGAGGTTGTTTTGGGTGTTTGAACATTGGGGCCTGGGTGGGCGTGGGTACGTTTGGGTGCAGGGTGGGCACGGGTGAACAGCTTCCCTAACAATTGCACCTCCTTCCCTGTTGTTAATTCATCAATATATCATCATTCGAAATCAAAACATACATGTGTGGACATCTATCATTTCATTTGCAGTACAACAAATCATTTATTGTCATCACCATGTCCATGCATTGCTGTGAACGTGCTGTGTCTCAAAAGTAAATGCAAATCAGTTCATCCCGTGCTCTTTGGCCATCAAGTGGACCCCCAGCGGGAGGTGGTGCCATCCCATCCCCATCTCCATCCCCATCTTCTTCATCTGCGTCTGGGGGCATTGGGATGTTCCTGCGCAGGCAAAGGTTGTGCATCATGGCACATACGAGCGTGATTTTACCCGTCTTCACTGGGCTGTACAGCAGTGATCCGCCAGATCTGCTCAAACAGCGGAACCGGGCCTTCAGCAGTCCGAATGTCCTCTCAATCATTCCACGTGTGTGGACATGTGCCCTATTGTACGCCTCTTCATGCCTGTTCCTTGGTCTCCGTACAGGTGTCATCATCCATGGCGTGAGTGCATATCCAGCATCACCTACATGGGATGTAGATGGGGGGGACCTGTCAGTGTTTGTGGTATCATGTCTTCATCTGATGCTGTGCTATCTTGTATCATTGTTCATTCATGCATGTGTGCCATGCAGTGGTTGGAAGTGTTTATTGGCCATCACAGTGGATGTAGCCAAATGGATATTGACCTACACATTTACGTGCATGTGTACTCTGCCCTGCGGGTGACATTTGATTGTGAGTATGGCATAGTGCAGTGATGTGCACACATGGCAGAGTCACTCCACTGTAATGAAGTAGTTAATGCAGGATGTTTCATTTACAGGCATCATGTCCATTGGGAGGGCAGTGTTCCATTTGTGGGTGGGTGTTTGCAGTGGCACAAAGTGTATGGGACAATGTGTGACCTGTCATGTCTTCCTTTGTGATGTTTGGGATCCGCTGTCTATTTGGTTGATGACAGGGGGTTGATGCATGTGTGGTCACAGCGGCACACTCACATTGCTCATTGGCCTGGACACACACACACACACACCACTTCAACAGGGTCGGAGCATTGTCAGCTGTACTCACCTAATAGCCATGTGCTTTGTCCAGCATAGCGTTCCATGTACCGTGGCAACGTCGAATTCCGCAGTACCATTGAGTCATGGGTTGAGCCTGGGAAACGTGCGCAGCAGTGTGTAATCAGTAGCGAGGCATCACATACCATCTGTACATTCAACGAGTGATACTGTTTCCTATTGCGGAACACCATCTCAATTGCACGTGGTACTGTCATCTCAATGTGGGTGCAGTCAACTGCACCTATGCAATTTGGCATGCCTGCAATGGCATGGAATGCCAACTTGGTTGCAATGACCTCGGGGAGGGTACGGGGTAGGGCTATGTGTTCCGACACATGGCGCAACAGAGCATCCAGAACCTGTACCAGGATTTTTGAAAAAAAGGGTTGTGATATGCCATGCAGCTCACTGACCGTGTGTTGATAGGTGCCAGTGCCAAGGAAATGCAGCACAGACACAACCTACAGGAGGGGGGGGTGGCGGTGGGGGTGTCTATGTGGCTGCTGATGTTGTCCTCAATCATGGCAGTGATGTACAGGATTGTTGGATGGTCCAGCCGGTATAGTGTGTGGATCTGTCCTGGGGTAAGGTTCCAGGGTGAGGCCCTGATGCGTGGTATTGCAGGCTGCCTGCGGGGTTGTGCTGGCTGGACAATGGGGTTTGCCATAGGTGCAGGGTTGGCTGGTTGGCGCCTGCGCCTCCTCCACCTCCGCCTCCTCCTCTGCACCATTACTGCCATCATGTGCAGTGCTGCCTGTTGGTTGAGTAAGCCCAGTCCAAGTGCTACTAGAGCTGCTGCCTACATGGTTCTGGGTTGTGTTGGGCTGGGTGTGGCACTTTTGTAGGCTCCCAGTGGGCTGCTGGGTCCAGCTGGGCTGATTTGGTGCACCTGTGCCCTGATTCAGTTCAGCAGGCACTGTTTAATGTCACGTTCACGGTGGCGGCGCTACCGCCACCGTGATCACGGTTTTAACGCCATTTTTCTGGCGGTGTTTCCGTGTCTGCGCTAGTTGTGATGCTCGCGGTGTTTCGTATTGCCGGTAACTAAGGGGTTTCCGTGCAGGTGGACTTCATGGGACCCTTAACTCCGTGGTGGCGGTTGGGGGAGGTGCTATTTCTGGGGCCGCGTGTCATGATTGGGCGGACGTGGAAACGGTTCCGGTATGGTTTTACCGGCGGCGTTAACTCCGGACCGGTGTAATGTATACCACAGTGAACACAGAAAGCATTACATGATGAATTGATCAAGGCAAAATGTACTTGTCAACAACCGGCTGGCAAAAGTATTAGAGCTTCAGCAGCATGCCATAAAATATCCTAACGTGTGCTAAACAATGGAATGTTCTTTAGATCAGGAAGCCTTGTGGGGCCCTTTCCAAGGTGCGGGCCCTGGGCAAGTGCCCCTTTTGCCCTCCCATAAATACGTTGCTGCTTACATGGGGGTCTCTACCCTCCAAACAGTGCAGAGGCAGGGCATTGCAGCATTAACCCAGTGGTCGTGTGAGAGTGCAAGGATGGTGGGCTGACCACAGTGCCTGAACAACACACAGTGGTTGTGGGCCCACGAGAGCCATGCCCTTGCTCCACTCAAACACAAATTTTTCATATGCAATCTAGGGTGATAACATTTTCACAGGGTGGCAGACCACCCATCAGGGTGAAGCAGCCACCCCCTTCTTGCAAGATTGATGCCTGCCCAGCCTCTCCCTCTCACCCATCCAGATGGATCTTTGGCACATGAGTGATCAACAGAACACCCTAACCTGCAGCATTGGGTCATCGACTGACACTGAGGTCACACAGACAGGCCTGAGGGCATGATGCTCATACCAAGCCCAGCCACACACTCATGTCAGACGTGGTGGAATGGTACGTTACGCCAAGTTACTTGAGTGGGTCATCATAACATGTCCAGGAGTCCCTGTGTCACCCTGAGTGCTGTCGGACGTCCACAGTGCTAGTTTTACATCCAACAGTGAACACGTGGAATGTGGCATAATGTGACCCACATCCCAGCAATGCTCAGGTGGCCTTGGCCATTTTGATGGAGCTGACCCCACAGTGTCATACCAGTAGAAGACACTGGCACAGTGTTGGTGGCTCAAGCCCGGACCCCGGATGTTTGCCTTATGGGTGGTCCTGCCTCATAGTCCCACATCCATCTGTTGGTCTGGCCAGTTCCTTCAGCCAGGCCCAACTGCACATGTGGCCGGGCCTGGCCATCCAAATGCACTGAGTTGCAGCTGGCCCAGATGGGTGCCACATTTGTCACCAGCAAAGCTCCAGGAACCCCACTTAGTGCATGCATTGTCATCTTTGGTAGGTGTCTTCCTGTGAAACGGACATGTGGCATGGTGGCTTGAGGGGATCCTTTATGCTGGTACCAGGGCACCACAGCAGGTTTGTTACTACAGGCAGGTCTGCTGTGGGTGTGGCTAGGCAATGCCAGCACTTGACACGTGCTCTGGTAGGTGTCCCACGGAGGTGCTAGTCTGGCTCCATAATGCAGCCAGGGTACCCATGACCCTCGGGAGGGTACTGCTATAGGGCATCAATGACATGGACCCAGTTGTGCACGTTGTGGTGCCACACTTCTGTGCCACTATGAAGGCCATGGCTGTCAGGTTTCCATGTACCATCCATGGCGCCTCGTGGCTGTCCTCTTTGTATCCTTTCCTACACTGCATGTCTATACGAGTGGACAAGATGATCTTATGAGACATGCAATGGCGGTACTGAGACATGTGCCCAGGTGCAGTTCCCATGGACCTGCCTGCACATACAACTTGGGTCACTTTCGCATTGGTGTAGTGACGTGTGATGATTTGTTGAAATGTGGATGTGGTCACACGTGAATGTGCTGGGTTGACATGTGCATGTCTCATGATTGTGGACCTACACTTGTGTGTCAGTATTCACGCTGATTGCATGGGCATGTGTGTGTGTGTGTGTGTGTCAGTTGCTGGTTGACTCATGCTGAATTAATGGTACCGTTAATCCTGTTTATGTGACACATGCATTGTCACTGTTTACTGATGTCTATGTTTTTTGTCCCCTTTCTCACAGTTACTGCAGCTGGCGAAGATGGCAAAAGCAGTGCTGTGGAGCAGAGGAGCAGGGATAGGGACTCTGGACCCAGACGCCGACCCCAGCCATGCCCAATTGACACCTTCTCTTCAGAAAGCGACGTGGCTGGGGGAGCACCAATTTCACCAGGTGAGACTGCTGATGGTAAGTCCCAGGAGGGGGTTGTTGTGGGGGACTCCTCAGCAGCATTGGAACAGGGTGTTGCCACACCGGAGCCAACTAGGACAGGGAACTTCTGAGGTGATGGGGTAGCAGTGGTGATGGGGGCCTTGTAGGCCAGCCCAAGAAGTCGGGTGGGGACATAGCAGAGGGTGTTCAGGCTGCACCCTGGGCACAGAGACATGAGCATGTGCAGTCCACCGTGGAGGGTTCTGCACCACCTCCTGTTCGTGGGCCAGATGCAGCTGCGATCACCTTTTGTGATGCCTCCACCCAGGCCTGGCAGAGGTGAGTAGGGATGGTGTCAGGACTTGTGGGTGCTGCCTGGGGGTTGTGGTGGAGGTGAGTGGGGCTGGTGTCAGGACTTGAGGGGGCTGCCTGGGGGTTGGGGCAGAGCTGAGTGGGGTTGTGTCAGGACTTGAGGGGGCTGCCTGGGGGTTGGGGCGGAGGTGAGTGGGGGTGGTGTCAGGACTTGTGTGGGCTGCCTGTGGGTTGGGGCAGAGCTGAGTGGGGTGGTGTCAAGACTTGAGGGGGCTGCCTGTGGGTTGGGGCGAAGGTGAGTGGGGTGGTGTCAGGACTTGAGGGGGCTGCCTGGGGGTTGGGGGAGAGCTGAGTGGGTTGGTGTCAGGACTTGTGTGGGCTGCCTGGGGGTTGGGGCAGAGCTGAGTGGGGTGGTGTCAGGACTTGAGGGGGCTGCCTGGGGGTTGTGGCGAGGTGAGTGGGACTGGTGTCAGGACTTGAGGGGGCTGCCTGGGGGTTGGGGCAGAGCTGAGTGGGGTGGTGTCAGGACTTGAGGGGGCTGCCTGGGGGTTGTGGCAAGGTGAGTGGGACTGGTGTCAGGACTTGACGGGGCTGCCTGGGGGTTGGGGCAGAGCTGAGTGGGTTGGTGTCAGGACTTGTGGGGGCTGCCTGTGGGTTGGGCCGGAGGTGAGTGGGGGTGGTGTTGGGACTTGGGGGGGTTGCCGGGGGGATTAGTTTCTACTTGGAGTTTGAAAATGATTGGGAGTCCTTGCTGACTGCAAAACTGTGTGTCAGACTTCCGCTTCCTCCCTGGAGAGAACACTGAACCAATGATATTTGTTACATGTTAGAATTTCCGCAGAAGGGATGTGGCATATTTCTCCTATCAGGAATCTAGATTATGTGACTAGCTTCACAAAACAGAGGAGGCACACATGACTGTTGATTGTTATGACCTATCTCTAGTCTCGAACTGTGTGGGTGGAAGGAATCACGATAACCTTTACTTCTGACGACAAAGTGTGTGTTGTAGTTTCACTTCAAAATTGAGAAAATCTGTGAAGACAAAACACGTCCAGTGGTCCGAGATCCCGTACCCAGCATCTCACTAACAAAAAATACTTCCGGTGCTATATAGCTTCATGGCACTTTTGTGCATGTGGCAATTGCTGGGGCTGAGCCCACCAGCACATCCTTTTTTTTCACATAGATTGACATTTTAACTACTGAGCGACGCCAGTCACGCTTAATGTCAGAGGTGAAACCTATGATGTGTTGGATTTTGCACAATTCTGTGGCTTATTACCTTTGACCCTCAGCATCCAATTTTCCAACCACTTTGATTGGTGGGCGGGCCCAAACACCTGAGAATGTGGGTAAATATCACGCTTTTAAGAGTTATAAAGCAACCAATAAGGTGTGTTTTTTTACTATTTGCATTCGTTTTTCCTTTATTGAAAAGGCATAGTTTTTGAGCAGATGCACAACCTAAACTGCTGGACGAATTTGTTTTGCAAGATGCAGGCAGCTGGCAATGCATTCCTTTTTTTATTTCTGTTTCTCTTTTTTATTAGACATGTATGACAAATTGACTCGGTTTCATACATCTGTGTCCGTATGCAGTGAATGTGCTCCCATAGCATATGTTTGGCACACGCCTTTTAAAAGATGTAGACATTATGTCATTTTAACAGGTAGTTTCCAGTGATGGAATAAGGAATGTCATACCTGTTGTCATAAAAATGTCATATGCGTGGACAAAATAGATGACCCGTATGAAAGTGAATGGAGGATAGCACAAGGAGAACGTGCTGGTCTTGGAAGCAAGATCATGCAGAGAAATGGAGGTTCGAATCGCAAATCCGTGCTTGGAAACCAAACTCAGGTATGGTATTAGGTGCATTATAAAAAAAACAATTAAATAAATAAATTCAATGTCATAAGTGCTGTCAAATATGATGTCACCATGCAGTGATACCATCGAGTATGTCATAAGTCATGACATGTTTGATGTAATTGATGAGGTCATCATTGTTCTCCTGGGCTGCGTAATTGGCAGAGCTTAGAGTTAAGATGGCATAGCATCCAAGACCTGCTGAATTTCAGGGATTTTGTTGCATAAAACTGGCACTTTAACGTCACTTCAACTGCAGTTATTTTCACTGACTTTCAAGGGTTTGGTTGCACTCGAGAATGTCCTTGAATGTTTGTGAGTGAGAGATTCCCTCTGCTATCCTGTCAAGTTGGTTCTCTTCAAAGTAGTCTGTTGGTTAACAAATTAAAGGGTATTGGAAGTGTGGGGAACGGAAGGCCCGTTTGCAAGGCTAATCATTTATCTCAAAAAAGACCATCGCACAGCATCTTCAATGCCATTAACAAATGTGTGCATTGTGTCACACAATGTATGAGCTGTTAACACAGTCCAAGAAGAAAGGGTGAGTCTCATTCAGGTCATTAATAGATACATGTACTCTAGCATTTTGTAAAGTTCTGGGTTCAAGCAAGATGACTCTGACATCATTGGATGTACCAGTAACTTATTTATTAGGTTCCAGTACATTACATCCAGTTCATTGAGTCATGTTCATAAAATGGTAACTTCCAGGGTACAAAGACAGGGAGCGGCATCCTCTCTCCCAGAGCTCACATCTCAACTGACTCTCTCAGAACACCAGTCATACCACAACATTCTACCTGGTAACATTCTGTATCAGTCAACCCCCCATTCTATTCATTATACCCGAATATAGGAGACGGCAAATCACTACACAATACCCCTAAAGGGAACTTTTCATGACACTGTGCAGCATAAATGTTAATATATTTTGAAATACACACAGTGTGCAATATTAGACTCAAAGCTTGCCATGCATACATGCGAGGGCTACTGTTGGCACAATTCATCAAATTGTGGTCAGCAGCATCACGAAAAGGCTGGTCGCCATGTTCACCACACATATTAAACGCACATCACACAGATACGGAGAAATGGGAAAGCGCCTTGCCATTGCAAAAGCCAAAAAGGATCTGTTTTGAACTCTGGGCTGCAAATGATTTCCCGCTGCATAATGCTGGGAATGGGTCAGGGAGGGAATGTCCTACTTTGCCCTTCTATAAAAGACACCTTGTTTAGTATGCGTCCAATACAGCACGCAGAATCCCCCACTAAAGCACATGATCAAGCTTTGAAACACTGTACAGCATCTCAAAAAGGTTACAGAACAGCGACATGTATGTAGCATGTCCTCCATGCAGTCCCTTAATCAGAAAACATGTCTTCATTACTACAAGTGCCAACTGTGACATGTTGGATTTAGATGTTTAAACACAACACAGCCTGTGACCTGAGGTGAAGAAGAGATAGAAAACAGAAAACATACAATCGAGATTTAAACCTAAGAAGCTAAACAATCAAAAGTCATCTTATCAAAACAGCATGATCAATATAAAGTACCAGAAGGAGAGAAAATGGCACTTACACAGGGCTGGCGAGAGCGCAGTTCCTCCCGGACTTCCTTAGTACTTGTGTCAGACCTTTAGCCCTTGGTAGTCACATGTCATAGAAGAAGAGTGGTTTATCTAAAGGAAATCCGCCTTTACTATTGTTACCAAAGACTATAAGAAATTGAGATGAAATAATCTAGATCTGTGTGTTCTCTGAGAGGGGCTAAAGAAAGAAACTAATGAGGGACAACTGGGCTTTACTATGAAATCCCACCTTCTGTCTTCTGAAAGGCAAATCACTACTGAAGGAAGTGGAAGAGTTTTGGGAATACCATTCTCCCACGTAGGTTCTGGCTGCCCCATTTCGACCCAAAACCCTTTTCCTGCCACGTGTGAATTGGAGCCATGAAAATATATGGGATAAAGTTCCCATTACCAATGATATTGAAAGTGACTGAGGCATTCTCTGATCAAATAAAGGCACCATCCTGAAGGCCGAATTCCTCTATAAAGTTACAGGACCACCAGGTGACTTGAAATAACCTTTATATGTTCGGTGGAGGGTATTGTGTTTCTTATAATTACCCATCTCATCATGCTGATGTTAGATTCCTTCCTAATGTTTATATGAAGAATAAATATGGACCCTTTTAAATTTGGAACAAAAAACATTGTTTGAAATGAATTGCAAACAAATGTTGTAAGCAGATTTAATTAAATGCTCTGCCCTCAAACATATCTACATTCGTTTAATTTGACTAAGGAAACACATTTAAAAATATATTGTTATACATTCAGCTGATAGTTTAAAAAAAAAAGTAAGTTTCTATCGAAACATATTGATAAAATATGATGCCATAGAATGCAAACATTTAATGATGCATTTTTGTCCTTATTTAACTAAATATTAGTAGTTCCCTTTCATGGCCAGGCAGCAGGCCATAAGATGTTGGTCCGTTAAGGCTCAGAGCTGGGCCATGTATCAAGAAGGTTATTTGAAGTTCAATTGCTCAAAGCCATTTAATAAAACAGTCCTGTGCCCCTTGAGTGAGTACATCAACATGCTTTCACAATCGTTCATGGAATACCTGTTTGATACGAATTTCTGTTACTTAATGATTGTCTATGGCAAGCCTACTCCTCAGGCCGAAACATATCTGTGGATGCGTGTGGTGGCGTGCACAAGGGATGTGAACTAGCAATTCAGACTGGGCTGCCCCTTTTGGGGTGGGACCAAGACTGATTTGCTTGTGATCTTTCATCTTCTGTAATGACTTGGCAGGCTGAGCAACAATAGTCTGAAGGGTTTCCCAGAGCTGTGCCTGTGGTTATGATTTATTCAAAACCTTCCAGCCATCAACTTTTGGCTTTACTCCTCAGGATGTATTCTTGTATTTTTAGGGAATTGTTGGTTAGACCCAGTGACAGATGGGGATGTTAACGAATACCATTTGTTTTCCTTGCAAGGAATGTTTGAGAACAAAGGGAACATGTGATCCTTTGGTGAATCCAGGCAGTGTCATAAAGTGTATAGCACAGCCTAAAACCCGGGGAAACCTTCCCCCCAGGCTTGTGACTGGATTCAGATGAAATACAATTCTGGTTTATACTCCAAAGTTGCTGATTCCATTCACAAATGTAGAATGTACTTTCTTGTCCATGTTTCCCTGTTATCATTTTTTCTTTAAACTTTTATATGACTAGAAGGATTTATTTTTGTCCTTGTTATTTACTGTAGAGAAACACACTTGTTTTGTAAATGAGCTGTTTACATCACAATACTTCCTCACATGTGGTTCTCTCAAAGGCTTTGTGCATGATGCCGTCCATATATTTAATTTGAAATGTAGAGTTTCACTTTGCATCCTTTCCCTTTGCACAGATTTCCCTATGCCGTCTAAGGTATGTATGCCACAGAAGAAATCAGCATTATTCTGTGAAGCAGTATTGAGTGACACTGATTGATCATATACTTTCTCACCGATGGACATGCATGCTGTAGCTTTGATGAAAAACACTATCTCAAATTGATATACACTATTCCATGGCACTGATGGACATACTCTACCGCTTTGACATCACATTTTGATTGCCGACAATTTTAATGTTTTATTTTATTTACTTATAAGGCACTTTGCGCAAAGCACTGCAAATAAAGCAAGCGGTACAAAACATGTAATGAGACAAGATGTACAAACCAAAAGAGGAGAGATTATGGCATAGTAGAGAGAAAATAGTTTTTAAGGTGGGAGTGAAAAATAGAGTAAGAAGAGACAGATTTGATATGCAGAGACAAAGTATTCCAGAGTTTGGGGGCAAGAAGACAGAAAGACTGGAAATGGGATTTGGCACAATGGGGTCTGGGAACAGAAATTGAGACTCAGATCTAAGATATCTAGCAAAGCGACCAGAGAACAAAGATGGGGGGCAGACCATGGAGACATTTAAAAGTGGTTCAAAGAAAGCCAAATTACTGGTGGAATTCAAAAGATAACCGATGAAGAGAGTGTAGAGAAGGGGAACTGGGAGAGCCAGGTGGGATACGGCAAAGAGTGTGGATAGCTGAGTTAAAGATGGAACGCAAAGGAGCAAGATGGGATGCAAGAAGACCGACAAGGAGACAGGAACAGCAGTCAAGACATGAAAAGACTAGCAAAGTGATAAGAAGTTTAGAATCATGAAAAGTGAGGAACTAGCGAGTTTTGTGAATGTTAAAGCATTGGAAATGACAGTAACGTGCGATATTAGAAATATGGGATGAAAAAGAGAGTGAAAAATTAAATAGGATTCATTGGTTAGGGGTAGAAGATGTGAATGAAAGGGAGGTAGGAGGAAAGTTGATAGAAGGAGGGGGAATCAGAGAGGGAACAGTAGAGGCAGGAAAGAATAGAATTTCTGTCTGAGAAGCATTTAGAAGTAGAAAGTGTGAATGCATCCAGGTTTGAATCGCGAGTAGGCAGTCATAAATAGTAGTATGAAGAGTATCTGACAACTCAGATGAAGAGATATAAAGTTGAGAGGTAGCATAAAAATGTGAAAAGATCCCAAATGAAAACAAAAACAATAGGAGGCAGGGATGGAGTACATAATGAGAAAATAAGGGGCTCCAGAATAGAGCCTTGGGGCACACCGTGATCAAGCGGAAATGAAGGGGAGTTTAAGCCATCCCAAGAAAAAGAGAAAGACCAGTCATACAGATAAAACCAGAAACAGGAGAGTGGTACCAGAAAAGCTCAAAGAACATAGCGTGGAAAGAAGGGTAGGTACAGTGATCCATGGTATCGAAAGCAGCTGAGAGATCAAGTAGGATGAGAATAGAGGAATGTTTAGAGTTCCTAGCAGACAGGAGAGCATTTTTGACAGAGAAGGGCCATTTTGGTGGAATGGAATACCTGGAACCCAAATTGGGTTAGAGGAAGAAGAGAGTTGTGAACAAGATAGGATGAGACTTGAGTATAGAACACGTGATGCAGGATTTTAGATTTTACAAAATATAAATACTCATCAAAAATAAGTTATTGCTGAATGCTAGACTAATTCAAGACACTGCCCCTTGCCATCCATGAATGAAACCTCAATACTGATCCCAAACCCTGCTGTTCAAAGTTGTAAGGAATAATGCAAATGGCTGCATTACAAATTTGGTGGTATTAGCTAGGCTAAACACATGCAGGAACCATTATTTACCATATCAGCTATAGTTACTCCTCATCTTGAAGTCCCATGGAACCCAACTGTGGCTAGGTGGAATTACCAAAGGCGGTAATTCCACCTAGGTCTTTACCACTGTTGGAAATAGAAGTGGCATCTCCACTTACAAACTGGCATACTTTTGTATATGGTTGACAAAACCAGAATTGTGAGGAGCAGTAAAACAGATGGTATTCCAAAATACTGATTGTGTTACCATTACCACACAACTCGTAATGAGGCCAGAAATGTCAACCCCGGCCCAAACAAAGGTTGCTTTTGTCAACGGCATGTTATATGTTGATAGTCTCACTCAGTATGTGTGAGGTGAATCACAGTTCCCTCTTCTGCAATGGTTGGTCAGTTATCAGTGAGTTGATATTTAGGTAATACTGTTTCTCAAGACTTACTTTTATGATCTGTTGACCCAACGACAGTCAGATTTCGTAGACACACGAGATCCCTACCTACTAGACACCACAAAATATATATGTGAGTTCACACAGACACCAGCGCTGTCATGCCCGCTCTGGGGAAGATTGGGAATGGTGATGTTACCTATGTTAAGTCTAGCAGTCTACTGTATAGTTGTTTATATTATGTTCAGCCAAAGGCACGTTTCATTGGCCCATCAATGGTGTATTGTTTACTCAGTGCTTGATACTTACACTGAGAGATTATTTTAATTGTCCATATAATTTCATGTGCCTGTTAAAGTACTGTATACAAGCATACTATTTTAGTCAAAACAACTATTCAGGCAACGCCTGGAATGGTTTGATCCGCGCTTATCAAAAAATTGAAATGAATAAATAATTTCAACTAAATTAGACTCAGTACTAGGTAGTTTCTGTCTGCCATGAGAGTGATTGGTTTTGCATTGCACACAATCTGAACTAAATTGGCTGGCGAGGCTTGCATGGGCGATGGGTCTGCATTCAAAGCTCATCAAAACTACCAAACTGTGGACACTGGAGGCGGAAAACTTCTTCACACTGCCTACCAGCGAGTAGCCTTCCTGGACGCTTCGATACCTATTACATCAAAGATGCAGTCCAACTTTTGTGTCCTACAACGCAGCTTGGCATTACAAAAGGCATTAGAAGCCCCTTCTGTATTACCCAATACACCAGAGACTTTTATCAGCTGATGCATTGCGTTTTCATGTTGGCATTAATAGTAGATTAAAAAGATTGAGGATATCGCTGGTTGCCTCAGCGCATGTGCCTTTACAGAAAGTGCACGTGGTACCCCACCTCACTGAAAGGACGGAAGATTGCGCCACCTCAGAATAGGGTGTAATTACCGAAAATGTCGTTAGCCCTTTTTACGACATTTTCGGAAATTACCACCAACTTGAGAATCGGGCCCTCAGAATGTAGACTACCAATGGGAAGTTTAGATTTCAGTACCCTCCACCGGAGTGGGGGACTTAGGAGGTCCAAGAAGTGGGCATTCCCCCTTCCATACGCAGGGTCAGTATCCCTGATGAAAAGCCCGAAACCCCCACTCTATTTCTATTTTAATGCTAACTCGCATATATGACCTCCCTGGGGCAGACATCAAGCATTACCAAACTCTACAACAACCACAATGTCCCAATACAACAGCACTAATCACAAGCATGCCATACCATGATGCACTTTTTATCTGAGAAAGATAGCTTGTACAAAAGGGTACAGATGGGAAATCATTGGTTTGACAGTGGATATAAAAGATACCCAATGCTTGAAACAGTGACATGTGGGCTTTGGGTTTGAACAAACAGCACTTTCAATCGCAACCACCAAAAGGAAGAAGACCTGTATATATGTTTCACCAACAAAAAAGGACTATCTGGTAACACACAGTGCTGGCTATCGTTTTACATCTTTTTTCTGGACGCCTCATACTCAGGTCTTTGATACACTGGTAATTGTCACAAAATTGGCGGAAAACTATGTGGACACAATTGGTAGTTGGTAGAGAAATCTTTAATTTGTGTGTTGTAAAACGTTCAGATATCACACAAGATGAAAATAATCATTGGTTGTAGAAATAGGGATCACAACAGGTTCCTGGGTGAGAATAAAGGACACAGAACACATCCATACCAGTCAAAACTTATTTGCTCACTAGAAGGCATGAAAACATCTCAGGTAGGCGAGAGATTAGGCGAGAGAATCCTTGTTCATGTAATCTTCTGATTTCTGCTGGCCAGCCAACAGGGTTGGCAGACGTGGACCATTTGAGGTAGCCATCTGTATGATGTGGACACCTGTACACCAGGTTTTGAACTGTGACCCCCTTGCTTCCTTCACATATGCCATGTTGATAATAAAACTTGAGGACAACGTAAGAGGGTTGAATTCACTCCGTACACCGGACATTAAAGGACACTCCAACCCTGAGGGATCATAAGAGTGTGGGGTGAAGTAGCCCCGGATGTCATAAATAAAGAGGCCAGAGTCAGTTGTAAGCGCTCACCAAAATGAAAGGCCTGTGCATAAATGATGTTGGACATAAGGCCTAGTGAAGCCGAGTCAAAAGGAAAGAAAGTGGGCCTAAAAACTTCAAGGTGCTAAAATGTGCACAATCATTTCATGAAGGAAAGACACATGGGGAAATAAGGGTTGGACAAATCCATGAAGAGCTGTACTGCTATTCCATAAAAACCACAGTGCACAGTATCTTAAAGGAAATACCAGATTGTGTCCAAGCAGCTGCAGTGAAACAAAGTTAATTTCATGTGTAAAATAAATACAATTTTATTTTGTTTTTCCTCCAAAGTGACAATCTGCAAAGCAAAATGTTCACCAAAATCACTAGAAGCGTGAATATGATGTTCTAATCTAAAAGCTGTATGCCAGGGACAACTTAGTAGTGACACCTATACATTAGCTGAAACCGTGTGCCTTCAAAGAGCTTATTTAAAAGTAAAAACTGAGTTTAAAAGGCAATTTGCGGCCGGGTGCCTGAAAGTTCAGTTCTTCAGAAATAAAACGTACCCCGGCATTCTTTCCCCTGCTGCCCTGAAAATCTGGCCTGGGTGTCATCATCAATCAGAACCATTTCTTAAAAATACAAGAAATAATATACTCTTAGATGGGAAATGCGTTGAAAGCCAGATAAGGTGGTTCTGCAGCCCTTGTGAGATGCAGGTCACAAGGCCCACAAAGAAAACCCATTTATGGCCATTAGCCCTTGAAAGGGGAGGTAAAATCTAAACACAGATCCCTCTTCTGACGTCATGTGCTCCAGGAGGGTGGGGGGCCAGCAGATGAGGAGTCAAGCTGTACATTGCTTTAAAATGGGAGAAATGCTTTTTATTGTATAGAATTGACAGTGTACATCGCACCACAGTCATTCTGGTATTTTATTAAAGGTGACAGTTGACCCCTTCTAACCATGCTTAAACGATTGTGGTGAGGTAAGCACAATTAAAGTTATTAATGAAAATGTGATTTGGGCCTCCTCGTGTTTACTAGAGATGCGAAAAGTTGATAATGCGTGCCTATTATGATTAATATGACGCCCGTAAAAGTAGCATATTTTTCACTGATATGGTTCCTGAGTAAATGAGGAAAAGTGGTATCTCTGTACAGGAAGAGCGTGCAGAGACCAGATTAGTTTCATTTGATTCACCTTAAAATGTAGTGCTAAAAGATATATTCATACATGTCAAGATGTGAAAATTAAGGGTACTTGCCATGTGGTGAGATTTGTAAGTCTGAATGCAGACTGAGCCCATTGGCCAAAGAGGGATGATGAATTTCTCTCCTCCCCTCGCTGTCCCAAAGCACTCCACCAACCCCTTGTCGTATCAGCACAAAGGTGGGAGTGGGGTAGTGAACATTAACCAATCCCTTCCGTGGGAATTATGACAAGTTAGTGATGTCATTTGCCCTATAACTATGCCAGCTTGCCTTAGAGCTGGACTTTTCCCACTAATTCCAAGAGGTGACCTGCTGCGGAAATCTGGCGATAACATCCCAGCAGAGAGAGGCCTAATCTTGCAGTGGAGCCAGGAGACATAGAGACATAGAGACTGATTGGAACCCTTTGAGGACTCAGGGGAAATCCTTGACTATCCCATGCCCTCCCAGCGGTGTGTTCTGATACTCCCTGATGCCCAGTCAAGACCTCTCCTGTAAGTAGAAATACCCCAAGCCATAGATTGTGTATGCCCTATATGTTTTCAACATTGTGTTAGTTAATTGCCTATTGAAAAATCCCCTGTTTGTCTGTGTAGATCCTTACCTTATATCAAAGTAAACCAATTAATTCCCCCATGTAATTCACAGGATCTATATTGTTGGCATTCAAAACCAACAATCCTTTCCCAGTGTGTTATGAGCCGGTATAGTCATAAAGATTTGCCAAAAGAATTAACACCCAACCTTGTTTCTACGTGTGTATGTAGGGTGTGAAAAACGAAATTCCCCATTGACCACATTCATGTTAAATCGGAAGTGGGAAGCCCAGTAGTGCCTGTCCATATGCAGGGTAAAAATGAAATTGTCCCTGTGTTTCATTGTGATCTGCAAAACAAAATTGTCCCAGCGTTCCCATTGTGCTCTGAAAAACGAATTTCCATCTGCATTTTCTTTCTCACATTGCATCTATGAACCCAACCCAAAACCGATTTTCCCATTTTGTGCTGACCAATCCCCCCTAAAGCCCTGCCTGTCCTTTTAATGTAGGAAAATTAATTCCCCATTTCTTTCTATTCTTTCCCGTAGCAGTTGTGCTAAACAATTCAAAACCGACTTTACCTTTGTGTTCTTCAAAACAAATGTTCCCATTACCTTTCTGTCTCCCTTATTGTTTCTGTGAGCACTACCCAAAAATCGATCTTCCCATTGTGTTCCCACCCCATGCCACTGCCTTCGATTCAAAAGAATCAACCTTAGTGGTGGTTGTAGGGTGAGGGTTGCTGGGAAAAAAGTATAACCCTGTTCATTTTTGTTGTGTTCCTTGAACTACTCTTTGTTTGTAGTGGTGGGTGATGTAAGAGGAATGACTCTATTGTAGCTGCATATTCTAGTGTTATCTCTGTGTTGGTACTTCACAAAAAGTTATTTTGTTTTGTGTTGCCACTCTTTGGTGGCGGATGTAATTTGTTTGTCCTAATTTGACTTAAATGAATTAATTAATTAATACCTTATTAATACCCACTAGCCTGGTCTCTAGTCCATTGTTGCACTGGGTATTTGTTGGGGTTGTGTGCAAGACGGATTGGAGGCCTTACTATAGTGAACTCTTCATAAAAGAAATCCAAAGCGTTTTTATTGTGCGCCACATTCATTGTGGGAGAAGGAGAACCCTGACTTGTGTGTGACCGTATAATAAACCACGACAAGAGTTGAATTCCACAACCCTTGGAGAGCCGTAGGTTACAGATGCCTAATTTAGTGATGCCATCTAGCTTTTGCCAAAGTGGTCACATTCAACCAACTAAAAGTCTGGAAAAGACAAAGGTGTTGATGTGCTCTTTCTGGGTCACTTGAAATAGGTCACTGTAGGACTGAAAGGCATGTGACTCCACATGTTCTATGAAAACTCATGATAAGCAGTGGAAAGAATTGACACCAGCAACCAATGGATTTGCTCATTTTGCGTTGAAGAATTTTCCGAAAAAGTTGCAGCTGAAAAGGCACTTTAGTACTCACTTTACGCAAATTTGATTTTTCACAGACCTGGCAAATATTATTCACAATGTGCATAAACTTTTTTATGGTCCAATTGCAATAGGGAAAATGCCAGTCAAAGACACAGGAAATTCTTACACCTTACACGTACCTTAAAGAAAGGGTTAATCAGTTAGATTTTGGTTCAGAGACTCACATTTGCACAGGTTGCACAAGTACAGTTTGATAAATGTGCCTCATGATCTCATCGATTGCCCACCTCAAGGACATTAAGCAATGGAATGTTGAAAATTAGCTGGCACTCAACTATTGCTGGTGGGTAACTTAACCATAAATCCATGGTCAGACTGGGACAAGAAAAAGGTCCGGTCACCCAAAAAAAAGTGGCCCACCCCTCGCCTCAAAAAAGTGTCCCACACCTTGCCTCACAATCCTTGACCTCTGATGACATCACCAGAAGTGATGTCATTTAACCCCACCCCAAAGTGGCATCCCAAGAAGCGATGAAACGCGATCTTTCACCCATTGACAAAACAGGAAGTGGCATCAATTAGCATTGTTCCTAAGTACACTAAATTACTGTGAGTGCAAGCAGATGTCCAAGGCCAAATTCTTCCAAACCGGCCCAGACATGGCGAGAAACCGGCCCCCACTCCCCAGGGATGATTTCGGCCTGGCCAAAGGCCGAAATGCCGAGGGGCCATTCCGACCCTGCATAAATCTGAGATATTAAATACACACTACAGTAAAGGTAACAGACTGCACCTCCAATTACTATGCCCCATACAATTGTGTAAAGGAGTCAAAAACCAATATGGTGGTTCTGACAACATAACATCAAACCCTTACAATATGCACCTCAAGTAAGCTATGTACCAAGTGTCACCCCACTCACTGCACGTCCCTTTACCACCATTACACCGGAGTGTCCCCTTTCATGTCATACTAGCTGAATCACAGTTTGTCACAAGGCTTTTCTATTAACAATTTTAGACCATTGCCATTTGTCCACAGGATCTACCTCAATACCTGACCTAAAAGCAAGAGGAGTAAACCGATAACTTCCTGTTTTTCTTCCGAGCTTTAGAGGCAGAACAAACGATACTCCTGCAGCAAGGAATGCAATACATCGAGGAAACTGAAAATCCACATACAGGCCTCTTTACTAAAATGCTTCCAAAGCAATCCTTGAAGGAGCCCTGGGTTTCTCCAGAAAGGAAGATGCTGATCGCGTAGTGCATAAATTGTGGACTGGCATGGACGGTTAAGTGTTAAGCATTAGTATGCTATTCAGATTGGCGGTTCAGCTTTGTAAATTTACGAGAGTTCTCTATCATGAGAATTCATGATCCCTCCGAAGCATTCAAAGACTGCTGTAACGGGACCCATACTTGCTCTCCTGCCTTCTGCCGAGGCCATTGTTTCTCCCAAGACCATTCTTTCTAGACAGAAGCAGGCGCCCTGATAGGAGGAGCAGACTGGGCAGGAGACAGGACTTGACAGGCACTCACTCAGGGAGCATGAAGGTCACAGAACCGGAAAGGGGTTAGAAGAGGAGGAGGAAACACAGAATCTCACTGGCCTGTCCAAGAAGAGAACTACTAAAATCCAGGGCACAATCACAAACCTTGTTCAAGGGGGTAGTGCTGGCTGAAGTTTTTGAACAGAGAACAAACCTGAGCTGCCGAACGCAGAGGAGTAATGGAGAAGGTGAAGAAGGGGACCCAAATGCAATTGGCCTTTACATTATGAACAAGTGTAGGCCTGAGGCACAAACCCATGTGTAGGAAATACTGAATTTGCTTCATTAGAGGCCACCCACAGAGCCACAGGACATGAATTCTATAAAATAGACATGTAAATCAAACCTTTTAGCAAGTCCTGATTTTTCAGATAATTCTAAATATCCTGAACAGAGAATGTCAAGACCTGTAGAAGGTGGCAGCATTAACATTTCTGTCCTGAAGATACCAAGTCCAAGGAGGCAATGCAGAGCACCCAGAGGTAATTTGTGTGCACTCTCTGATGCTTAGCCCCGTAGTAGACCTTCCATGGCTGAGAAGATATACTTCCCAGGGACCAAGAGGACCAGAAGGTTGATGCCGTTATGTAGCCTATGTCCACAGATTTCAGTCTATATTGCATACTGCAGCATATGAGGTCTACAAGGCCCAGTCCATAATGAAGGATATGCTGCACCTGGGGTCAGCTTTGGATGCAAGAAATGACTGTGTTCCACTTTTAGAGGTCATACAATTCCAGGTTCAACTGATTCTGGATATGGCAAGGACTGTCATCACACCCACAGCAATAACCCGAGTAGCCACCAGACTCAATATCTACATCAGATATTTCAAAAATGACAATAGGCCAAATAACATTCTCCTGCATATGCTATTTTCGGGGGTGCAATTGTTTGGTGATACGCTGGCAGGCTCAACGATCATTGCATCAAGGAAGCAGTGACGACCTTTTCAACTGGAGAATAATCCTTAAAAGATCCCAGGTTTACTAAAACTAGAGCAAGAGCTGCTTTTATGACAACAACCCAAGTAATCAACATCAGGGTCGCCAGCTAGACAACAGAAAATCTGACTACGCCAGGCCAGATCTCGTAGGTGGAAGGGTCCAGCCGTTTCACCCCACCTCAGATCCATGGACACGCCCAGTAGTGGCCATAGGGAAAATTCTATAATTATCAGGATATCCAGTGGATTTAGGGATGATGGATGCAAAGGTTTCTAGGAATCCTATAAAGAGAAATGTGCTAATGTCAGAAGTGGAGCTCCATGGGAGCAGCACAGAAGCTCATACCACAATTACCCTGCGGGGCCAGATTGCCCTAATCACACGATGACAGGTGGGTGTAGCTTTCCCCCAGAACAGAGGATTAGGGTGGAGTCTGGAAGGAAGCATCCCTGTGTACAGGGGAAGATACAGAAGAGTTGTTGCCACAGCCTTTACACCATACAACCCAGACGTCAGTCCAAACCCTAATCCTGTCACAAAAACCTTAACGGATCTTGCAGCAAAAGCATTCCTAGAAGTTGGCACGTTCACTTATGGTTTAGTTACTTTCCAGGTTTGCAGCTAGAAGACATGGTCCTCAAAAGGGCAGAACCTCTCCCACACTTTCTGGTTGTAACCTTACACTATGGTCCTATTCCACGCAGGACTTACTCTCTGACTACAACCCTTTACTCTATTCCCTAAGTGAACAACTACTATACTGGGGGTCTTACTGCATACCCGAAGACTGACGTTCTGAGCTCTTTACCATTTGCATCCATATAGCGCTTTGTTTTTTGCCCATACAGTGGTTTGCCTATGCGCTCAGTCTTCTCCAAATGTTCACATTCACTGAATGTACTCAATGTTTTCCATAATATCACACTGCAGGTCTTTTCCTAATGTAACAGAGCGCCTCTGACTGAAGAGCAGAAATCCTAAACTCCAATGCTAGGAAACATCCTTATGTGTCCACAGGTCCTTGCTGCTCGCTGCGTCTGTCACCTGAGACCTGCCTCGTCCTACAAGCCTTGCAAAGTTGCAGCAGCTGTTCATTGGCTACTGCAGTGGCCCTTATACTTTTTCTCTGTGTCTTGATGCATGGATAATGAGTCCATGTCTTAATGTAACGTGCATATTCATTGGCCAAATCCTAGAAGGTTGCCAGGAGGTGCTCAAGGGAACTGGAGTTCCCAACCTTATTCCAGTGCTATAATGGACAGTAGGCTAGATGATACAATGCATGTTTCTACCCCTCCAGTAGTGCCACCCTGTGCTACCGTATCACTTGTCACCCGTCCCATCCTGATATTTCCTGTCTTTTCTTGATGCTCTTGTATTCCTCCATTCGCTGCTTGGGTCCACCAAAGCAATTGGGTGGGGGACAGTTTGGTCTGTTCGGTCTGTGGGACCAACTAGATGAACGGATTCAGGATGGGCGGGATGGGAATGAGTTGGTTGAGAGGTGGACCAAGCGGCTAATGTCAAGTTTCCAAGTTCGACTGAGAAAAAAAGTCAACCACAACAGTCCCAGCGAAAGAGAATGGTTAAGGCCATTACTGCAGCATCTTCGTTTCCGAGCACAACATCTGGAGGATGCATCTGATCCTGAAAGTTAGCCGGCAGAAAAGGTTTATTCCCGAATATCAAGTACAAAATGTAAACTGCACAAACGATTGTGCCATTTACTTCAACAGGATCATTGATGATAAAGATAGACTTTCTAGATGCCCATCAGGATATACCCATCCACAGGAATCATAGAGATATCCTAATTCGATGTTCAATATCTTCACAATCAAATCATCATACTACTGTTTGGGCTAATGTCTGCCCGCTGGCTTTTGCAAAAAAGATGGTCCGCGTGGTGGGAATTCCATGCCAGCAGTCACTGTGCATGCATCCCTACCTGGATGATGGTTTGATTCGTTGAGCCATCAATTGTATTTATTTATTTATTTATTTATTGTGTGTTTTAGAACAAAACTGAACTTTTAACACATCGATACACAGATATCACAATAGCAGTTTAAGAACCTTTAAAACTTAGAGATAAAAAGCATATTAATACATGCAAAATGTCTTAAGATACCAACACAACACATCCTTAAAACATAGAAAATGTAAAATCACATAAATGTTTTACATCATAATCACAATTACTTCATTCCCTTTAAGAACAACTTCTAAGAATTCCAAAAACCTTATTGACAATAAGAGCTCATTAGTATTTAAAATTCTGATCCACACATCCTCTTCTGTTAGTTCACAGCACAACTCAGTTATTTTCTTCCAAAGAAACCGTAAATCTGGGCATGAAACACACAGATGTTTTAGGGTCTTATCCTCTAGGGCACAATGGTGACATGATCGTTTACGTTTAGGAACATTGCTGCTTCTCCCTAGCACTTCCCTAGTTGGAAATAGATTCAACTTTACTCTCAACATTTTGAACCTAAATTCTCTCTACAGATGTTTCCTCAGGTATGGGGCTAATGTAATGTAATTTTTTATTGACCAGCTGAAATGATCATCAAAGGTTTCATATTCCATTAACGCAGCCCTGAGCTGAATCCACACATGTCTAAATAGTTTCTGTTTTGCCTTATCAGCGAGAGTTACGTAGTCCAGGATTCGATCTTTAAGAGTTTTAGCGTACCCCACTCCACCCATTTCACTAAGACCTGACAGTTGCCTTTTACGCATATTTCATTGAGATGAATAGAGAAGGAAGCCTTTGGAGGACTGACAATACTAGCAAAAATCTGCAGCTTTCCCCTGTCAATTCCTGTCTCGATTGGGAGCTGTCCTAATGTTTCAACAAAATAACAGCCACTCGGACAGAGGCCGGGAGGGGAAAAACTTTGCGCTATAGTTTAGCCTCCAGCTTAGGCCAGGGTGTGGAGTCCTCTCTCGTCTTTGCCCAAAAGTAAGTTTAGGCACGATTTGCTGCTTAAATAATTTCATTACCGGCAGCAAGGAGTACCTTCCAAATTTAAAGCCGAAATTAATTAACTGGCTAGTGGCTGCCCACAATTTTGAGTTTATTTCCACATCAGGTGCATTCCTACTTGTTCCATCATAAATGAATGATCCCAGATACTTAAATTTGTCAACCACCTCAAACGACTGGCCTTTGATGTTCCAACCATCTGTTTACCACTTACACTTTCTCCTGTTTAGTACCAAAATATTTGATTTTATGTTGTTAATCTTAAGATCCCGCTAACTAAGGAACTCGTCTATCGCCTGCAGTGCTCTTTGCAGCCCTATTGGGTTCATATCGCAGACGACAATGTCATCAGCATATGTCAAATGTTGCACCTTTTGATCCCCTAGTTTAGGTGGGTTAGTCCTGATAGTATTCCAACAAATGTGCATATCCTTTATATTTAAACTGAAAAGAAACAGACCGAGGACACACTCCTGACGGAGTCCTTGATTAGTCTCTATCTAATTAGAATATGAGCCCTGCGTGTGTAGTTTCACTTTTAGTTTTATTCCTGAGTGCGAAGCCTGCAAAATTCCAATTAACGGTTCAGGGCAACATTATCATACATGCTTTTCCACAAGGTTGCCCTGGTTACATGATCTTGCTAACATCAAGGAACACCAGGTATACTGATCCCCCCTGTTCCTTATCTTGACCAGCAAGTAGTGCCAAGACAAAACTATTCAAAGTTGTCCCTACTCCCTTCTTGAAACCTGCCTTGCAAAAATCTAAGCAATTGACTCTTTCTGCCCATAGTTGCAATTCTCTCAGGATCATTTTAGCAAAGATTTTATTGGCACTAATTTCAATATTTAAAATGGTAACGATACATGCACCCTACCTTTATTTTAAAATATGTCGCAAACAGAAGGCATAATGCCAAAACGTGAAACTATACGTCCTCGACCCTCTGGCAGGAACCAGTCCTCCTAACACTACGAACGGAGATCAAAACGTATGTTTTGTAAATATCAGGACTATCAAGGCCGCACACCATGACTCCGGGATCCTTATTGTTAACAGTATATTCTCAAACAGTTGTGACAGTAATTGGGCCCATAGTAAGACGTTCGATTTAAGGGTCAAGTTTGGGGCATTTGACTTTTTACTTGATTTTAGCAACAGGACAGTGTCGTCCAGATCCCAACCGAGAGTCCCTTGCAAACTAGAATCTAAGAATCGACTGCTTCCATAATTTCCTTGAACAACATACACTTCTGTTATGTACTTCACCCATCCCCCCTTAGATATTGCTTGGGTTTGCAAATATTGGTCAGTTCCTCTGGGCTTTATTAACTGCCAGATTCTAATGGTGTCTTTTCCCAACATACAACTCAAGATTTTTTCTGCATCGTTGATCCCCATGAGGAATTTATAGCCCTTTAGCCAATTTTTATAGTTTTGCTTAATTATACAGACTTCGGTGTGCTCTCAAAGATGCCTCTTCCTCCACACATCCCTCAATTCATGGCGCATCTGCCTTTTGAGTGCCCTTACCAGAGGGTCGAAAGCATGATTCAACCCCACCCTCTTGAGTCCCTTTTATAAGTGCGTAACTGGCACAAGACCCCCAGAACCATCGAAATGTAGGTGGCGAAACCATCAGGAGAGCACAGAACATCCGCATCTGAGTAAAAAAGACTCCTAATATTTCCTTCAAAAGCCCCGATATTTTCAGGGCCCACTTTACTGAGTGGTTTCTGGGATTCATCTCCACATTCAGGGGTTTAGCCTCGATTTGTGTCAACCCTGAAATCATCCGTTCACAATAGACCATAGAATGATCACTTATGTCTGTGTGGCTAACCTTCAGTGTTCCCCCTTTCTGAAAAAGATCAGCAGACATGAAGATATAGTCCAAGGTAGATTTCAGAAGACCATTCTGCCATGTGAAGTGGGGGGACATCACCTGGAGAATTTCCATTTATTGGCAGCAGGTCCCATGCATCTAACTCCCGTCGTATCATGTGTCCCCTCCTACGAGCTTTACCTGACGTTTTTTTCCTAATCTTGGAATGATACCAAACATCATCCAAACATTCTGCATTAAAATCCCCCACAATAACGACTGAGGCACCCTCTTCTGGGGTTTCCCGCAACAATAGAAAAGAAAGAGCATTCAAGGCCTCCTCCATCTTAAAAAGATCTGTATTCAAATACGCATTCACCAGTAAACACTTGTTAATATCCCCTGCTCCCTGATCCAGCTATTCAAGAAGGACTGCTAGCATATCTTTTCTTTCCAGATCTATTTTCCGTACTGTGAAAAGCTGATTTTCCCTTATGGCAGTTAGTATTCCACCAAAAGTACGGCCCCTTAGTCCTCGTTCTGCCCCGATAGATGCAACATCAAAACCTTCAATAATCGGAGTATCCATCAGCAGAGTCCTTTGCAAACAATCAATGTCATATGAAATAAACAAGTCTTGATTATTTACAATGTTTACGAAACCCCTAGAATTCCAAGATACCGTTGCTACCCTCAGATTTCAGGCTACCTGGCCTTTGATGTTATCCCCACTAGGCCCATGGCACTGCCCCCCATTGAAGTTTTATTTAATTTATTTTGCATTTTTAAAGCGCTCACACAGCCCGCAGGCATGCAGGCGCTGTTACAGGAATTGTTCGGTTTTTTTTAGTTGCGTAATTGTTTTGTTTTTTGTCTTAGTTACGTATTTATAACGCGCTTAAACACCCAGAGGTTTCTAAGCGCGGACCCTGGGATCGAACCTGTGTTGCTTCGTGTCGTCTTGCTTCCAAGGCGCACACGTTAAGATATCCTCCCGGGACATTTTGTGGGAGATATACCTGATGCCACAAAGGCTCACTTACGTCAACACGCATTGCGGATTGATACCCTACCTCCCTTTGTCCCATCCCAAGGTGTGGACGAGCAAGTCTGGATATAATAGAAGCACCTGCATCGGATACTTCAAATCCATAATTTAGAAAACATGCATGAGCCAGGATCCCATTTTTACTAATCTGTGAGCGGAGGCGTAGTTTGACAATATCAAGGCAGTCCTCATGGACAAATTCCACTAGACTTATATCACAGGTAGTTCCCAGCCTTAACGAGGGATTTCAAATATCAGGGACAGAATATGTCTATTGAGTTGAATTCTATTAGAGCTTTCAAACAAACAGCTTATATAGTGACATGTCACATCTTCCCCCATCAGCTTTTTTAGCACTTCCACCCATTGCCGTTTCAGTATCACCTTCAATTTGCCTGCCAGCAATTGCGGATTGGAACAGAAGCAAAACCTACTAGTAAAATGTTACTTTTGGGTGCGCCTGACCCCCTTTCTTCAATATATTGTGTCAGTGGCACTGGCATTTTTCCCTGTTTACCCTCATCTGGCAAATTGGCGTGCATAATCGTTGGTCTAGCAAAAATAGAGTACAACTTCTGCCCCTTCACTGGCGCCAGATCCTCTGTCACCTTGTTCGTCTCCACCACTGTATTGGAGAGCTTCGGCCATCAATATAAGGCAGACATGTCTAAGTTGTGTTCGGCAAGGACATGGGTAGTGTTCCTCCCTAGATTCAGGGCTCTGAAGCTGAGAACACAACCCACAAGGTTTCTGAAAGCCCAGGCTGCCATGCTCAGGGACTTTTAGGGGGACATGTCTGCCATGGTGGTGCATGAGAGCACACATACACCTTCTTTAGTCTCCACTTGACCCAGACCATGGTACATTTTGAACAGGAGGTCCCCATTCTGAGTGTGTTCAACATCACAGCAGATCGCCTGAACTCAGTATTTCCTTCCTTTCTGGATCTACGTCTGAAACAGAGGATATTCAAGGAGATTTGCAGATTTCCTAGATCTGTTTGTCCAAGTTCCAATGACAATGTTCCGAAATGCTCCTGGCTCCAAATTCAGGAATATCTCTAGGGGGCATGCGCAGTCAGTAAAATGGGAGATGTAGTGCGCTTTCTCTTTATCCAATAGGAAAGGCTACAGAATAACCAGGAGAGGTGAGGTGCAGGGGAGGTACAGTGGAGCAGATGAAAGGGTCTTGTTAAGGAAGAGACTTATCCGAGAGATGGTAAGGCAGAGGGGCGGTAGGGTAGTAAGAATTTTGCATGTGCAGAGTGCGCTGTAATGTTGTGTGTTGTGGGAGAAGGGATTAATTGAGAGATGCAGGGAAGTGAAGGGCAGATGTGAGGAGTCAAAGGGAGAACGAAGTACATAGGCAAGAGGGGAAGGTGCTCAGGAGAAAATTAAGTGCAAGGAAGAAAGAGGCAAAAGGGAAAGAGATTCAGGAGGAGAGAGAGGTACGGGAAATTAAGACAGGGAGCAAGCGCAGGAAGATAAGGTTGAACGAAGTGTGGAAGAAGAGGGAGAGTTTTTCTGAGTTAGACCAGCACCTCGTGACTAACTCTCACGGTTGATTTACACAGTATCAAAACATGCGAAATAACTCACTTCGGGGCGGAAATGAAAAGGGCGGCACTCCGAGGCCATACCTGCCCTGGAGGCAGTCTCGGCAGGACGTGCCATGACACTAATTTCAATATTTAAAATTCTAACGATACATACACCCTACCTTTATTTTAAAATATGTCGCAAACAGAAGGCATAATGCCAAAACGTGAAACTATACGTCCTCGACCCTCCGGCAGGAACGAGCCCTCCTAACACTACGAAAGGAGGTCAAAACTTATGTTTTCCGGATAAACTTTCTCCCTTTCAGTTTGTTTTCTTTCTATTTTGCCTGTGCGCTCTGAGCCCACCCATGGCAAGTTACCGTTACTTCATGTAAAATAAATATACAAATGAAAACTTTGTTATCGATGGCGACGCTTGAAATATAATATCAGTACTTGAACATACAGGGCCTGATTCACAGAAGCGTTTTATAATGGCACTATCCCATCGGAAAACGCTCAATGAATCAGGCCCATAATTGTCAATATCTGGCATCTGGTGGCACTAACTGTGCATGAAGGCCATACATGTGGCAACGCGGAGAACGTGCTCTCCCTGTTTATTGCCTTCGTCACTGCTTCTTCTCGACCACGTCTCGCTGACTGGATTCTGTCGTGAAATCACAACGAACATCTGGCGGAGAAATTACGAGACAAGGGTGGGAGAGATCGTTTGCCCATAACCAGCGCCGAAACAAAGGCCATTATACAGCGGTAGAGCCGCGTGACGGGATAATCCCTGCGCCTCGCATGACAGGCGGGTTTCGCTGCGCTGCCTCTATTGTTTGGCCGGTGCTTTCGGTGTTATGACAAGGGCAGCCGCGAGACAAGCCAATACTTGACAGGGCCTTGCCCGGGGCTTCCTACGCGGGCTCTGTAAACACCTGCTGGATGTCGCAGCTTGGAAAACAAGGCGCGCAGAGTGTCCTCAAAAGTGTGCTTCCTTTCAGAGTTCCAGCCCATTTATTTGTAATTGATGTTTACTAAAAATACCACAGTGTCTCGGAGAAAGACAACAGCTCGACTCTGTGACATGAAGCAACCTTGAGAACAGCAGGCCCTCACTAGCCAGCCACGAATGCATCCCCGTTTGTGTTCGGCTCGCTCCGGAGACATGTGGGCAAACCCTCTGCAATGGCTCCAAATGCTTCAAAGTAGCTCAGTGGGTTAATCGCTGATGTGTGTAGCCCGCATGCCACAAGGCCACATAGGGCCTGATTTACAGAAGCATTTTACAATGACGCAATCCCACTTGAAAAAAGGCTTTGTAAATCAGGCCTATAGTTGGATCGTAAGGCTAGCTATTACTTTAGGTTGCAATATGCAGTGCTGGAAATTGACATTATTAACTGTGGGATCCAGGGCCGGCCTTAGGGCAGGGCGGGCCGGGTGACCGTCCAGGGCACCATGCCCCCCAGGGCGCCATTAGCCCCGCTCTACGCCAGCTCTGGGGAGTCATTCAAGGGCTCCCCCGAGCTGGCGTAGTCGGAGAAGGTGCGGCAGGCGCCGTTTTGCAATTAAATGCTCCCGCGTCGGCGGGACGCATTTAATAACAATAGGGTGCTGATGCTTTGCATCAGCACCCTATTCAAATGATTACCTCCTTGCTCTGACGCGGGAGTGAGGCGGTTTGAATTGGAATAAGACGCTCATGCATCAGCATGACCGTCCTATTCCAATAATTACCTCCCTGCGAGGCCCGGAGCGAGGAGGTAGAAACAAAATGTGGCGCATCCTACACTCCCAGCCCGCCCCGCTCCCTGTTGACCAGGGGCGCGTGGGGAGGAGGGGGGCTTGGGGATGACGGGGTGCGCCAATACTCCCAGGGTACTGCTGCCAATAAGGCCGGCCCTGGTGGGATCCACCATCCACAGGTGGGGTGGATTTTGTACATTAGTGGGAGACGGGAACTCAGGCGATTTTTCTCAGCGCCCCACCCATAAATCACCATTTACATGTCAGGAGATTAATTCATATATTATTAAGGAAAGGAGGCGCCTTTCCTATAATGTCGCAAGCAAATTTGAAAAGGTGCACTCATCTTTACAAAGTTGTATTTGAGTATTTTCTGCGGAGTACAGGTCTGATAGGAATGTTCACAAGTGTTCTAACTGGATGTTCCAACTGGGTGTTCCAGTAGTCTAGTGGGTAAATCACTCGAACGTTGGTCCTAATGACTCGAGTTCGAACCTGGTGTTGGCATCAAAAGCATATCAATGACACTAATGAGCACAAGTACATTTCCTAGATGTGGGTGTCATTTTTTCCAGGATCTCGAATACCGGAAAATCCCGCCCGATGACCAGCCCCGTCTATATGCACGTGGTCAATATAGTTACTTAAAAACAGGCTGCCAGACTACTTAAGTGGTTAGAGCTCTTCAGGTTTCAAGATTAAAAAAAAAAGAAATCTACATGGAAGACTTTTATTTTTTGTTTATCATGCTGAGCCCCACCCACTCTACCCTCAAGGACAAAACAGAAATCACAGTTACCCATATGGTGTAGGATGCTAGATGCAGCCACATAATTTGGGAAATCAAAATAGGAAAAGGAACACCTTTCCAAGGCCGCTATTGGGCGCCTGTGTGAGTCGCATGCCAGGGTTCATAGAGTATGGGTGCTTTTTAACAAGTTAGGTATCATTTTGTACTGCCTGAAACATTTTAATTACTGCATGTGAGTAAGAAACAACCTATTTAAATTCACTATTACACATGTCTGATACTTGCATCTGTTTCCGTAGGGAGGGTAATAATCACAGGGCCTTGCCTAACTGAATTCTTCACCATTGTCACAGATGCAAGTCCTTGAAGTTAGTTTATTTTACTTTTATTGTTTTTTTGGAACATGCTTAATACCTGAGTTCGGTTTCGAAACACGGATCAGGGATTCGAACCTCTGCTGCTCTGCAAGGTCTTGCTTCCAAGACCAGCACGTTGCCCCTGTGCTATCCTCCATTTCTGAAGCCACAAACATAGGCGTGTCCAGAAAGTGACGGGGTGGCACATACTACTCCTGGAATCTGATTGGCCACCCCAGGTGCCACCCCATTATCCTAAACTATGGAATGTAAGACACTGTAATGTTAGTAATAAACGTTTAAACACGGGAATGTAAGATACTAATGTTAGCAATTAAAGTAGATATGGGTAGTGTAAAAAAATAGTAAATTGATGCTATTCAGATGCGTGTGTGCGTGTGTGCACGCTCTTACTTCACGCTCCCCCTGCATAAGTAAATGGCCCACTTGGGCCATCGCAGTCAAAAGAGTCTGGACACGCCACTGGCCACAAATACACAGAGAGTTGTTCATGAGTGACTATCAACCAGGCCCAGCTATGGCCCCCTCCCTCGCAGAGTCAGTGCCGCGCCGACGAAAGGAAGAGCGAGCAAGCCCCCACCTTTGTGAGGGTGGAGCTTAGGCGCAACGCATCAAAGGAGCGACGAAAGCTCATAAAATAGAAAAGATATCTTTATAGAGCTTTATAGAGCTAAGGGCATCCATCCCAACCAGCAGTGGGCGTTCCACTCAACCTACAAGTCCAGGTCACAGCACTAAGCACCCATACAACATGTCAGAGTATAAATGGAGCAAAGAGCAGACGCAAAAACTGGATGAGAGCTTTAAGAAGGTGCTAGGGAGCTCGTTGCTGGATGCAGTGGTGCAAGGGGTAAAACCCCTACAAGAGAGGCTACCTACGCTAGAATCTATGCTAAGCCAGCCCTGCAAGAGCACCAAAGAGGTAAAAACCACACCTTCTACATACTCAGATGGAAACAATAAGGCATGTACAGAGACCCGTAAGAGGAAATCCTCTACTGATGCCTCGGGTCGTATTAAAGGGGCAGGCAGAGAAGCTCTGGAGGCTTCTGATGCCTTCGGAAAGCTGAGTGACGCTTCTCTTAAAAAGTCAGCAGTGCCAAGCCTCATGCCCCCAACAATACAGGAATAGCAGCGGAAGACTCAGAAGGGGAGTCACCAGACACCGCTCTACCCTCACAAGAGGAAGACGAGAAACCAGTACACAACTGGTCAAAACGTTCCGAGGGCAAGAAAGCCCAGAAAGAAAAACACCTTGAGGGCGAAGAAGATGAAATGACAGACATGTTCGGACCTGAGAACATCAGGAACCCCAGATCAACAGACTGGCAACCATCGCCCAGAGTATCAAAGTACATGGCGCACAAGCTCAGAAAGACCCTAGACAAGGAGGCAAGGCAGCACATGAGAGCGAGTGCCCCCACCCAGACCTACCAGGCAAAGTAGCAGAGACTCCAGAGCTAGACCCGAAGATGCTAGCCTTCATATCCAAGACGAATAGAGGCCCACGGAAAAGAATAGACAGGTCCTGCAAGAGCTGCCAGGAAAAAGTGCTAGATCTCGCCGGCCCTTTAGCAAAAATAATGGACTTAGCTGAGCGAGCGAGAGACACCGGAGAAGAAGTGGACTCAGACGCGCTAGCAAACTGGGCCCAGAGAGCAGTGTGCCTGCTAGGCAATGCAAACTGCGCAATCTCCTCAGAAAGGAGAAAAGGGCTCCTGCTGAAGATAGACACAAAGCTAGGAGACCTAGCCACATACGAGACAGGAGAGTAGGCACAGGGGTTCCTATTTGGAGAAACCTTTAGCAAAGAAATGGGGAGGTTTGTATGGACCTACACCTTCATAGAGAAGGCACATGCCTCAACAAGGGAAATCTTCCAGAGCAGAGTTTTTGCCGGGACTGGCCGCCACAGAGGTCGCGCAGCTGGTCGATTCCAAGGGACGAGAAGACCTCAATACAACAGAGCGCAGTATCGAGAAAGCAGGCAGCAAGACTCATTCTTCCCCTCCAAAGGAGGCTTCCCAGGAAGTCGTAGGGGTAGAGGACCAGAAAGAGTTCAAGGCCCTTCCACAGGTGAGAGCACAATTATATCCGCCCGTAGGGGGAGGACAAGGGAATTTGGCAGAACTGGCATTCGCTTTCCAGCGATGCATGGGTTCTACAAACAGTCAGAGGGCTACAATTAGAATTCGTTCAGGACCCAAGGCAAGCGAGCATCCCGCAAGCGATCCACATGCCATAAACAGAGAAAGAGATGTTACACAACAAGCTGAAACAGCTTGAGTGGAAAATATCCATTGATCGATGCTCTGCAATTCATAAGCAACATGTTTTTAGTACACAGAGAGGAGAAAGTGAGACCAGTCATAAACTTGAAGGAGTTAAACAGCTGGGTACTGTACCGACATTTCAAAATGGAGGGTATACCCCATCTGCGAGACACTCTAAGAGAAGGAGACTGGCTGACAAGGATAGACTTGAAAGACGCCTAACTCTCCGTACCGGCCCAAGAGGAATTCCGACCATTCGACTGGGATGGACAGGTCTAGCAATTCAATTCAGATTTGACAAACAGTACATGTATGCCACCCTAACAAGTTGGCTTTTTATGTCCTACAGGAGATGACCAGAAAGCGAACTGAGCGTCCGAGAAGGGAGATCCGTGCAGGCTATGGAGGGAGCAATGCAGCGCAGCGGGCCCAAGGCAGTTGGAAACCAGAAATGTGGGACTTTCCTTTAAGTTAAAGTTACAGCTATGGATTGGTGCAGATCATCCAAAGAAGAGGAGGAATTAGAAGACAGGAAGTGACATATGGACTGGGCAAGCACTGCCAGGGACTACAAGTGGCAGAGGGAAATGTATTTTAAAAAAGAAAAAAAAAGGAAAATTAGTAAGTGAGGACATTTTCAATGTTTTCTCTGTTACTTTGTTGAAAGTGCCGAAGAGTGGTATTAACGAAGTTGAAGCATAATGCTTGACTCGTTGTCTTTAATAGAATCCAGACTCCCTCTGCAGTAAGCAGGGCTAATCTTCATTAGCATTTCTGAGGGGCTGCGCTGCAGGAGGCCCGGACAGAATTTGATTTCTTGCCCTGGACAATGATTTATGCTCCACAGCTGACAGCACAAATTACCAGGGAAATGGAGGGCAAGTCACACCTCTAAGTGAGGTAGCACACTTGCACAAGAAGGCTGCAGACAATATATGTAGCAAAATCCTGTGTTTTAGTTGCACTGTTCACCTTACCTACGTTTCCACATCTCAGTTACAAGGTAGCTATTTTTGCAACCTTAAAATCACCAGTGGTTTTCTGTAAATTAAAGTATGTTTATTTTTGTGGGAATAGAACAGTTATTCCCATCATGCTTAACAAAACGGTTAACTGTATCAAACAATAAATGACTGGTGATGTTGCTTGCACATGGATTTCTGCAGCAGGAGCATCAACTGACTGAGGGTCCTTACAAATTACGTTCAAGGTGTATTTTCTGCTGAATTTACTAATCGACTACATGTGGAAAACAAGGTTGGTAATAAGAAAGATTTAATTCTGGAGGGGAGAGTGTAGTAAAATCAAAATGGCATAGAAGCATGGCTTTGAATTAAACATTACCACCATCATTGCTCTGGGAAGCCTTCCATGCCATAATCCTGTGGCATGTCTGTGTCATTACAGGAGGGAACAAGCCATGGGCAAAGGGTGCAGTTCTATCTTAGTTGCTAGGCCATGTCCCCTGTGCACTGAAACAAAAGCAACCACTAGTATCTTTAGCACTTGTGGACTAGCAGTTTGGGCAGCGCTGCTCACATTAGTGGTAGAGCTAAGGCTGATTTGCAAACAATGGCCTGGAAGGCTGACCAAAGCAATACCAGTGGTTATGCTTGATTCAGAGATTTACATCCATACGTTTTTAGTTTTGGCTGATGAAATGGATTCTTCATGCGGGTCTAGAAATGCAACCCATATATTGATCATAACAAGGACAAAAAATATATGCTACCAAAGCGGTATTTGTAATTTTTCAATTATTATACCATGCTGTGATATAATAGTTTATTTATATAGCGCCTATTCACAATGTGTTTCAAAGCGCTTCAAGGCAAGGGAGGGAAAAGGGAAAATACAATGACATTCTTACAAGCCATGAACAGTAAGGATGTGAAATTAACTATCGTACTCGGCCTGACGACATTTTAGATAGTGCAAGAGCTAAGACATAGATAAGGAAGGGAGGGGGAGAGTGGGAAGGAAATGGAAACAGACAAGCGACTACCATACTAGGCCTGACGACATTTCTGGTAGAGCCAGAGAAAACAAAAGGTGATGCAGTGGGGTGCAGAAAGTGAGGAGAGGAACAAAACAAGCGACTATCGTACTAGGCCTGGTGACATTTCAGATAGTGCTGGAGTGGGGGGGGGGCATAAGGGGAAGGGGGAGGAGACAGACGAGGCTGCTATCATACTAGGACCAGGGACAATTCTGATAGAGTAAGTGCATAGCAGAAAGTAAGGGGAGGAGGGGGGGAGATAGAAAAAGAGAGAAAGGGAGAGGAGGAGAGAACAGAGAGTAAGCAGTCAAAAAGAGGGGAGAAGCAAGAGGGGAGACTGAATACAATTGCAGAAGTCAGTAGTAACACATAAGGCTGCAAGCCTGGATACAAGATGAAGATGGGAACAGCATGATTCAGGGCCACCGTGAGAAAGGGTGACGCACCGTGAATCACTGAAGTCCATGAAAGTCAAATCTAGCATTGGCCAGAAGACGGTGATGGTGAAACCAGAATGTATCAGGACAGACAGTAGAAGTAGGCTGAAGAGGGGGAGCGGGGCAGGATTGAAGAATCAAGCAAACCAGGCAACACCTGTGTGCGAGAAGGGGGTGCAAAAGTGAACATCACAGGGGGATCAGAGGGTTGGGGACGGCACCATATGTTAGTCAATTGAGAAATCGTGTACCAGCAGATTGAGTCATACTGCTGTTGAATTCTCCAGTTTCAAATGAAATGATGTATTTAATGGATGCATACCATGGGAAATTAAAGCACATTTGGCTGACTGTTTAGGCAATGTGTAGCATCACAGCTGCCCTTACGTGAAATCAAGTTGTGCCCCAATATAAATAATTGGAGGTATTCATGAATTTGATTTTTTTTGTCATAGAAAGAGGACATGGTGTCAGTCTAGACCAGCGGTATTCAAACTGTGGGGCACGTCCCTCTGGTGGGCTGCAGCTTCATGCCCAAGGGGGCGCTTCCACAGTCTCAAAAAAAAAAATTACATTCAGCCTAATTTCTTGGTCCACGCGGCGGGCAATGGACCAGGGCACAGAGATAAATAGCTCAGAAGGTAGGCTCAGTAAGGGGCCCACACAGAAATCTGACGGACAACAGATTAAGCAGCCTGCTGTGCCAGTGAGCGCTGCTTTGCGATGTGCGGCTGGCTGATCTCTGTTGACTTGAAGATGACTGTGATGCATTCAGAATATGCAAACAAAGGAATGCATATTCCAAACGCAGCGTGTGAGATGCTCTGGAGTCACATAACCTGCGCCCCTCATTCTTTGTGTTGCCAGCCTTTCAAGTTGGGCAATTTATAAGTGATGGCTCATTTAACAAGCCATTGTTTTTATACAGTATATGCTTAACATTTCAGTGTTAAGAACTAAACATGAGTCATTTTTATTCACCAGGCCAGCACAAGTATCAGTTGTGCGAATGGCGGGGGAGGGGACCTGGGCCCGAGATCAGAGGGTGGCCAGGTAACCAGTGCAGTTTTAGTTTCAGCCAGGAAGTCAGCAGGGGAGAGGAGGAGAAAAAGCAGATGCAAAGAGAAAGGTTTTGAGGTGTTTCCGGAACCAGAGATGATTCTTCTCAAGTGTCAGGGAGGCTGGGTTTGTGCACTGCACGAGTTGCCACCCTGTTAGTTAATGGTGTCTATGTGGTGCTCCCTTATGTAACAGCACATATACCTGTTTTTGTCTGATGTGCCCAATGTCCATGCATGAGCACACTGGACTGTTTTGTGTATGTGACTCTGACGAGCATGCCATACTGTGCCCCCACTTAAAAACATAAAGCAATAAAAGAAGTTGCCTCAAATTGTAAATCCACGAGGCCAAATGCCCTTTCTGCACTGCCACACCATGATTTTCACTAGCTGCAGGCCAGCGCTAGTAAGAGATGCTAATGCCAGCTCTGTTAGATAACGCATGGGCCTGCTCTTTTTTGCCGAAATAACCCCTGAGACCTGCGCAATGGTGAGGAGGTAGTGGCTGAGGAACTGTGGGCCCTTTACCACGTGTCAGAAGCCGGTTTTATTTAAAACGCATCATCAACTTATTACTGGTCAGGCTAAAGTTTGAAAGAGGTACAATCCTTTCTGTGTAGCCCTTTTGTGCATTGTTTATTGGGTCTCTCTTGTGCGTTATCCTGCCCTGTCTGTAGATTTAATTCCCTAAAGATGTTTCTGTATTGGGGTTGGGTATGCCCACACTGAGACCCATCCCTTCCACCTCTAAAATTCTTCAGAAATAAGAAGCAAAAGAGCCCTTGTACCCCATTTGAGTGGCTGATGTTGCAGCCATTTTATACTTGCATCCAAAAACGTAAGCTGTTCAAATGAGCATGTATGGTTCATGGTTACAAACATTTGAATGTTAGGGTGAGTATTGTGAACCGTGATGTGAGCACCAAGCCATGCATCAGTTATACATTTAGAGATTCCCACATACAATAATTTTATCACATACTTGTTTATCAAATGTAGAGATCTCTGATCACTGTTATAGTCCTGAAATGCTCTGTGATTTAATGCAAAGTATACATGAATTCTCACTGGTGTTATCTGTCCCCTTTCCCACTATCAGAGAGGTATTTTGAAAGAGTACAATAAGTGTGTACCAGACTTTCCATCTTGGAATGATAACCTTCTATATTGTTAGTCTAGTATTGCCCCTTGTGAAATACAAGTGAGGTGGTACAAACAGAACACCTGCAACACAGGGCCAGGTCAGTGGGCCCTCAGACCCCGATAGGCTGTTCACATCGCAGTGTGCTAGTACGGACAGTTTGAAACTGTATTCAGACAAGGCCTTCCCTAAGAGCAGGTGACAGAAAAAACATTTACTTGGGTAACAGCAGTGTTTTCACAATAGAATTATTCTGTAAAATACTTTAATTACAATGTAATGAAACCAGCTTCATTTATATAGCAATTATTCATTCATATTGAGGAGGGGTTTTGTCGCACGACAGAGGTGTAGTTTAGGAGTGACGTGTGCCAGTCAGTGCAGTTGAGGGGGCGCATTCTGATGTTTCTGATGTTTGGCCATGGGCACCAAGTTGGCTAGAAACTGCCCTGATTACAGCACACACCTTCTTTTGTTGGGATGACCAGCCTCTCCCATCTGAATGCAGAGCAGGACATCACTAATGATGGCTCATTAGTGACATACTGCCCTACTTTCAGATGAGAGGGGATTGTAGGAGGGAACAACTGCCCCTATGTTGCCAGTCAGAATTCATTTAGCTTAGTAATGTATTCAGTTCTCTGTTTTTTGTCCTGGTGTTTAAAATGTGCACTTTGCATTACACGCTGTGTGCCACAGACTGGTACCACTCTAAGCGGGGGAGAAATGAGGACTGTGGGGACTCTGTACAAGTGAATCGAACAAAGACCCCATGGACCTAATTTCTCCTGAAGCAGCAGTGGCAGGGAAGGCGCAAGGGCTTTTTACCCTTTTCAAATTAGAGGTGCCCGGGCATTTCAAATTTTTCATATGAGGAGGCTTCACTGTGCCTGATAATCCCAAAATTCTCTTTGATTTTATGCAAAGTTGCATTTTAGTTTTACAAATGTATGTGACTCACTGAATGCTGATCAAGTCACCTAACAACATTAAGGTCCAGCTTTGATAAATACTTCCCTGAAGAAAATGCTGGCTTTAAGGACTGGGTGATGCAGCCTTTTCTGGCAGACGAGGTGGTGCATATTCCATTTGATGTCCAGGAGGAGCTGATTGAGGTTCAGTCACACACTACTCTGCAATCTGAATTTAGGAATATTGCAGTGGGTGACTTTTGGCTGACGGGAATCCTGGAGTATCCTACATTGGAAAGGTCTGCTATACAGTCTCTCTTACCTTCCTACTTGTGCGAAATAGGCTTTTCAGCATTGACTGTACTGAAAAACAAATACTGCACAAGGCTGGAAGTGGAGGACAACCTCAGAGTGGCGGTCTCAAAAATAAAGCCACACATTGACTCACTTTCTGCAGAGAGACAGGCCCACCCTTCCCTTTAGTACTTGCTCTGTAAAATCAAATTGCCTTCTGCCGAATATACTAATAGGAATGTATTTTGAGAAAATAAAGGCCCTACTGGAGAATTTTGTGTTTACTTGCATGGTTTATATGTTTAGATTGGAAGTGATTGTCCTACTGTCATGGAATGTCTCCCCAACAACATATCCCTTCAAAATTATGGCACCACGCATTCTGCAGCCAGCTCTATAAAACAAAAATAACACCAACACAGAGGGGTGGGGCAGAGGGGACCAGAACAATTTATTTTTTGCTCAGGGGGGCCTTGGCATAAAAGGTTTGAAGACCACTGGTCTAGATTTGTTAAACCATTATTTGTTTGTTTCATTTGTAGTTTAGTTCATCCTAAGGGAGACATAACTTGAAACTAGCTACGGCTGGAATTGATATCACATGGAACAGCCATCAAAAAAATATTCTGAGACGGAGATAGTCTGTCAGTGGTCCCAGCTAGTTGGCCTGGTCTTTTACAAATTCAGAATTTGGGATGAATTTGTAAGTATGGTTTCTGACAACATTTCCATTATAGTTCATATTAATATTTCTTTGTGCCTGTATATTTGTGAGGTAAACAAATGTTGTGAGCACACAGGATTCCTCAATTGTTTGTAAGGGGGGCTGTGGTATGTGAGGAAGGATACATCAAACAAGCAAGTACATTAACCACTAGCTACCCACCTCTAACACACCCAAGGGGAAGGCTATTTATCAGAAAATATCCTCACAGTGGAATTTTCATACAATTCTGTCTACCACCACGGTCAAAAAGTTATCTTAAACATATTTTAATCAATATTTACTCCAAACATAACAGTAAAAACAACATAAAAAGCCATATACAGTGTTCATCATTTACGAAAGCCGTAATGGACAAGATGGAAAGAAAACAACACTTCACACTTATGGCTGTAGTTCACATCACAATGTTTACGATCTATCAACATTGGTTATTTGGCGTGATGTTAGTAATAGTGTGACTGAATCGCATAACTATTATACACAAATATGGTATAATGGCGTCTACAATCTGATGTGTTTATGGGGCAAAGGACAGCACTGTTGCAGTCAAAAGCTTGTCAGTAGTGTCCCAGGACCCGTCTTCAGGACGCAGTGAGTTAAAAGGGCAGTTACACTGTCACCATGGCGCATATGTAGCAGTGTAGTCACCTATACAGTGAAAAAAAATTGAAGCAAATGTAAGATTTACTCAATACAAGTAAAAACCTTTATATCCGTGGTGTGAGTGTAATACAGAGAAATAGCCAATTTGCTAACCTTATGGTGATTTCTTTTGGTGTGATGAGAGAGGCGATTGCACTCGTCAATCTTATAATGGCGGCTGACAAGTCCGTCCAAATAGTAACAGCTGTAGATCAATACATGTTTTTAGTCAATCAATAATACGATTTTCAAGGGATACTAATCACGATACGGTATATCAAAGTTAAATATTTACCGTTTGGCGTGGACCTCAATTCAATTATAAGTTCCCGCACGGCGTGTTGATCGTGAACATAGGTTATGTAATCATTTGGGCACTACATGTCCCATAATGCACCATGGAATCTATAAAGGATAAGGAATATATCAGTTCTGTGCTGGTTTAATTTAGAAAGTGTAGAGGTTACATACACTCTGCACGTACTTGACACAGAATGTCCCAAACGCTATCTTGCTTTTTATCTCCTATTTTCGCTACTTTTAAGTGTCATCTCACATTGTCAACCAGACCAGGGAATCAAGTCCTGCATGGGGGCAGAAAGAGGCAAAGGGGAAGGTCAGCCCTCTAGTTATTTGTCGGGTAGCCGTGTGTGTCATAAAATCAAAAGAAGCTTACCTTATGTGTCAGTTCAATCGGTGAAAAGCTACCGCTGCAGGGCACAGCTTCAATAACATGTACCTCAAGGAGGGACTGCCTTCACACTTCTATCAGAGCCCAGTGGTGTTGAAATAGAAAGTGGACTAACCTAGTAGTCTGAGGTTATAGACCTCCAAGAAGGACTACCTGTATAGTTCTATAGGCCCCTGTAGTCAAGAGGGGGGGCCATCTTGGAGTGAATAACTGTGTTGATTGCAAACACAAGGCAGCAATGTGATCCCTGAGAGGGCAAGGAAGCCCTCACATGATTACTTGTACGGCTACCACTGTGTTGTGTCTGTATTGTAATTATCAAATGTCATTAATTGTTCTTAGTAACCTCGATTCTAAAAACAAAAAAAAAAAACACAAATTGATAGATGATATACAATATTCATCTATTGTTGGATAATGATATCTCACATAGTGTTACCCTACACTATTAGTGTCTACCATCTCGGGTCGTGCATAAAAAATTCATCGAGATGTCATGTGTGGGACAAGTCTAAGTCAGCTATGACTTTGGTGTGTGTATCAGCCATTAGTGGATAAACAAATTCCATTCCACGGAAATGTTTAAACTGGATTGGGCTGTTTTTAGATGATAAATCCATTTTTGTTCCAGTTTTTTAAGGGACAAATCCCTATTGCCACCTCGTGGGTGAGCTTTGGTAGTTTGAATGACAAACCAGAACATATCTTCACAAGTGTGTTTAGCCTCTGCATAGTGGGCCACAAGTGGTTTGTCAGGGGTACCGTTTCGGATAGCTGAACGATGTTCGCAAATTCGCACTTTTACGGGCCTAATGGTTTTACCCACATATATTAGCCCACAAGGGCATCTGATCCCGTAAATCACCCATTTGGTCAAGCAGTTTGAAAAGGATCGATATTTCCACATCCGGCCATTAAGGTCGATTTGTTTAAGGTTTTTGGTTAAGTGGCAGACTGAGCATTGCCCGCATGCATAATGTCCACTTACTGGCGGTAGGCCCCATAGTGTGGGCTGAGCTGGTGTCTCATTATTGTTAGTTGGATAGGTGTGCACTAGTTTATCTCGAAGATTTGGCATTCGTTTGAAGGCAAATCTTGGGTAATTCGGTCGGAAATCTTCAGTATGAACAATTTTCCAGTTTTTTAGTATTACCCTCCTTAGATCATTGCTTAGGGGGGAAAAAGAAGAAACACATGTGATTCTCTCATCTTTAGGTTTTTTGTATTTTTGCAGGATGACCTCACGATTGGCATTACGTGCTCTTTTTAGAGATCTCTTAATAATCTTCCGGGGGTATTGTCTAGGTCGTAATTTTTCACTCAGTTCCTGACTGTTAGATTTAAAATCAGCAATTTCACTACAGTTCCGTCGTCTTCTTAGGAATTGTCCATAAGGTAAGTTTTCCCGTAGGCTAGACGGATGGAAGCTACTGAAAAGTAGTAACGTGTTCTTGTCTGTGGGTTTTTTAAAAAGTGTGGTGCCAAGAAGATTATCCTTTTTGAAAATTGTCAGATCAAGAAAGGCTATACTTTTACTACTACAAGACATGGTAAATTTGATGGTTGGAGTTTGTCTATTGAGCCACATAAGAAACTGATCAAGTGCATCTCGGCTCCCATGCCATAGCATGAAGACGTCGTCAATATAGCGGTGCCATGAGCTGATGTGCTCATGGAACGGATTGGTCGCCGCATTCTCACGCCGCCTGTCCTGGGGTCTCCTTACCCGCTACGGCGCTCCCCGTCCTGGAGGTTGTATCCCCGCTTTCGGCTTCGGTGTCCGGGGCTGTCCTGGGTCTCGGGCGCTTCCGGGTCTTCTGTGCGCACTGCTCTGCGCATGCGCGGGCGTCCGCTCTCCGCGCATGCGCGGTGCGCAGGATGCTCGATTCGGGGAGACCTGCGGCTCAAGCCTCGTTGTGGGTTATCCAATGCCTGGGAGGCGGCACGGCTTGCGTTGCAAGCCTCCCTGGTGCTGGTGGACCTATTTAAGGAGCCGTGATCCTTTTCCAAACCTCGTCTCAACGCGGTTGATCGGATCGTGTCTTCGCTGCCCCTTGTGTTGCCTTCCCGTTTTCCTGTTGTCTTCCTCCTGCCCTTGTTCTGCCTGGGGCACTCCTGACTCCTTACCTGTTCTGCCTCGCTCCCTTCTTCCTGCTTCCATTCTGGTTCTGGGTTCCCGTTGGCCCTCCTTGGTTCTGATCCCTGTCATTCCTTACCTGCCAGCCTGGCTCAGTCCTCCCTGACTCCATCCTGGTTCAGAGTTCCCACTGCTCCTTCTGGTTCTCGTAGCTCTCCTCGCCTGCCAGCCAACTCCTCTTGCTGCCTAGTCGTCGCTCCTGGAGGAACTGTTCTGCTTCTGGACTCCTGATCCTCATCAGCATCCGTCGGGATCACACTGCCTCTGTGAATGTTGCTGCCACAACACATCCTTGAAGTCTACAGCCTCGATCCCTCTAGTCCCGGGAGGGGACTCATCTGCTTTATCTTCCTTGTCCCAGATTCCGAATGTTTATGCCGACCTTTGTACGGTGTTTTCAGAGCCCGGAGAAATACCTCTTCCTCCTCACAGGACATTTGACTGTCCCATAGACCTGATTCCTGGTGCTGTGATTCCTCATGGGAAGATATACTCTCTAACTCAGTCTGAAAGACAGGTGCTCCGGGATTATCTGGATGATTGTTCTAAGAAGGGTTACATCGTACCTTCCAAATCCTCCGCCGGTTTCCCGCTGTTCTTTGTCAAAAAGAAAGAGGGGACCCTGCGGCCCTGTATCGATTACCGCCAATTGAATGACATAACACTCAAGGACAGGTACCCATTACCTTTGATTCGGAACATCATGGAGTCTTTACGTTCTGCCAATGTCTTCACCAAGTTGGATCTCTGGGGAGCCTACCACCTGGTTAGAATCAAAGAGGGCGACGAGTGGAAGACGGCATTCAAGACACCCTTTGGGCACTATGAATACAGGGTAATGCCCTTCGGGTTGTGTAATGCCCCAGCCGTCTTCCAACGGTTTATGGACAACGTCTTTGGCGACTTGATTGGCATCTCGGTCTGGGTTTACCTGGACGACATCCTGATCTTCTCTGACAATCTGAAGGAACATGTCTCGCATGTCCGAGAAGTACTTCTGCGACTGTCACGTAATCATCTGTACGCCAAAGCCGAAAAGTGTTTGTTTCATCGGAATAGCATAGAGTTCCTGGGATACGTAATCAGCAATGCAGGTATACACATGGATTCGGTCAAAGTGAAAGCTATCCAGAACTGGAAACAACCACATGATCTGAAGTCCCTTCAGCGGTTCTTGGGGTTCGCCAACTTTTATCGGCGTTTTATTCCGCAGTTTTCACAGGTCACGGCCCCATTGACACGTCTGACCAGTGTTAAGATACCTTTCCTTTGGGATCAAGAGGCATCAACAGCTTTTGATTGCTTAAAAACAGCGTTCAGTACAGCTCCTGTTTTGCGTCATCCTAACGATGAGATGCCCTATGTCATCGAAGCGGATGCTTCCAACTTCGCTGTTGGAGCGGTCCTCTTGCAAAACATCCTACGTCCGGCGATGAACACCCTGTGGCCTATTACTCACGGAAACTCACCTCCAGTGAGCTGAACTACGCAGTCATTGAAAAGAACTTTTGGCCATCAAGACGGCATTCGAAGAGTGGAGGCATCATTTGCTTGGTGGTCGTTTCCCTGTAGAAGTCCGAACCGACCATCGCAACTTGCAGTTCCTACGATCATTGTAGTGTTGCACCGCTCGCCAAGCCCGATGGGCCTTCTTCTTCTCCCACTATGGGCCTCATTACGACCCAGGCGGTAAGTTACCGCCTGGGCCGTGACTTTACCACCATGGCGTAAACTACGTTTACGCCATGGTGGTTGGCGGACTTACCGCCCCATTCCGAGTTTGGCGGGGCGGTAAGTCCCCAATCCCCATTTACCCTTCCCCATTCCCATTTTTGCCCCATAGGGCATAATGGGAGTGGGGAAGGCGTTAATTACGCCACCGTAAATTACGGTGGCGTAATTAACTCCATGGTCCCTTAGCGCCATGGATTTTAACACCTGCTAAAAGCAGGTGTTAAATCCGCCATGGTGCTAAGGGACCTCGTACTCAGGCGGTAAGGGTCGGCGCTGTTTACGGCGCCGTAAACCCCTTACCGCCTGAGTTGTAATGAGGCCCTATGACTTTAATATCACATACATTCCTAGCTCCCAGAACCAGAAGGCTGATGCCTTATCCCGATCCTTGGAGAAGGAAGAAGAGGGAGTCGGTTTGAACACGCCTATGATATCTCCCAAACACTTTCTACTGACCATAACTCTGCATCTCCAGAGGATCATTCAAGAGACCTTGAGGGATCCGGAACGTGTCAATCTGCTGAAGAAACCTCAGATCTGTGAACGCGACGGTTTTCTGTTCTTTCTGAACCGGTTATACATACTGACGATTGCCCTTCGCTTGGACATTCTACATGGCTTTCACGATTCTCAAGAAGCTGGTCATCGTGGTATCAAGGCTACCCAGGAGTTGATCTCCAGACAATTCTGGTGGCCTGGATGGGCCAAAGAAGTAAAATTGTATGTGGAAAGTTGTCCAATCTGTGCTCAGACGAAGACGCCCAGAAGAAAGCCTTTGGGGCTACTTAATCCTACTGAAACACCACCCTACCCTTGGCATACTATCGCCACGGACTTCATTGTTGAGCTTCCGCCCTCTGAGGGTCACACTTGTGTCATGGTGGTCGTGGATTGTTTCACTAAATACGCACACTTCATTCCTTTCATGAAGATCCCAACTTCCTCCCAGATGGCTTTGGCATTTCTACACAACATTTATCGGTTACATGGACTCCCAGAGAAGATCATCTCTGATCGTCGTTCACAATTTCTTTCTTCTTTCTGGCATCAGTTGTGTAATCATCTAGGTATCCACAGAGCCTTGAGCTCAGGCTATCACCCGCACACCAATGGTCAGACCGAAAGGACGAATCAAACCCTGGAGCAATACTTACGTTGCTATGCCAATGCCACTCAGTCAAACTGGCTAAGGTACCTGGATCTGGTGGAAGTTTCCTATAATAATGCGGCCCATGCTGCCACCGGTATCAGTCCTTTTTTTTGTTCAGCCGGACAACATCCCAAGCTGGTTCCCTTCTCACCTGTGGTGTCCAGCACTTTTCCGTCTGCGGATCAATTGGTCTTCAATATTCAGAAACAGCATGACCTGGCCCAGAGTACCCTTACGGAGACACGAGAGCGCATGAAGGAGCAGGCTGATAAGGACCGAACCACAGAGCCCGATTTCCAGGTGGGCGATCTGGTTTGGTTGTCTTCCAAGAACCTGCCTGTTCGCAATTTACCCACTAAGTTGGCACCCCGGTTCTATGGGCCTTTCAGGATTGCCAAACCTTTGTCTTCAGTGGCTTTTCGATTGGTGATCGCCCCTCACTTGGAGAATACACCCTGTATTTCATGTCTCCCTTTTAAAGCCCTATGTGAAGGATGTCTTTAGGCGCTCTGGTCCACGACCCTCCTCTGTTCCGGTACAGGGGGTTCCTGAGTTTGAGGTTCAGGAGATCTGTGATTCACGGATTCGTCGGGGTGTACTGCAATTCTTAATCGATTGGAAGGGTTATCCTGCTTGTGATCGCACTTGGGAGCCGCGCTGTAATGTGCACGCTCCCCGGCTTATCCGTGAATTCTTTCTTCATTTTCCCTGGAAACCTGGGGCCCCGGGTCTTTCTGGGAGGGGGCATAGTGTCACGCCGCCTGTCCTGGGGTCTCCTTACCTGCTACGGTGCTCCCCATCCTGGAGGTTGTATCCCCGCTTTCGGCTTCGGGGTCCGGGGCTGTCCTGGGTCTCGGGCGCTTCCGTGTCTTCTGTGCGCACTGCTCTGCGCATGCGCGGGCGTCCGCTCTCCGCTCTCCACGCATGCGCGGTGCGCAGGATGCTCGATTCAGGGAGACCTGCGGCTCAAGCCTTGTTGTGGGTTATCCAATGCCTGGGAGGCGGCACGGCTTGCGTTGCAAGCCTCCCAGGTGCTGGTGGGCCTATTTAAGGAGCCCTGATCCTTTTCCAAACCGCGTCTCAACGCGGTTGTTCGGATCGTGTCTTCGCTGCCCCTTGTGTTGCCTTCCCGTTTTCCTGTTGTCTTCCTCCTGCCCTTGTTCGGCCTGGGGCACTCCTGACTCCTTACCTGTTCTGCCTCGCTCCCTTCTTCCTGCTTCCATTCTGGTTCTGGGTTCCCGTTGGCCCTCCTTAGTTCTGGTCCCTGTCATTCCTTACCTGCCAGCCTGGCTCAGTCCTCCCTGACTCCATCCTGGTTCAGAGTTCCCACTGCTCCTTCTGGTTCTCGTAGCTCTCCTCGCCTGCCAGCCAACTCCTCTTGCTGCCTAGTCGTCGCTCCTGGAGGAACTGTTCTGCTTCTGGACTCCTGATCCTCATCAGCATCCGTCGGGATCACACTGCCTCCTGTGGACCTTGAACCTTCTAACCAGAGGCTCCCCCTGTCAGTGCTTGCACTGTCCTGACGCCACGCAAATCAGGGGTGAGCCAACCCGTGGCGTTGGGAGCCGGTTCACCTCCAATCCGGTTCCATTCGGGCTGTTGTTGGGCTGGTTCCCCGCGCCATCAGTCACGTCTCCACGGATCATCTGACAGCCTGGCCTCATCACCAAGGAACCCAACCGGGCGAACAGGTACGCAGCGTTCTCGTGACGCTATCTATAATACGCATAAATTAAGTTGGTTTCATAGTGATCCATATACAAATTAGCCAAGTCTGGTGCAAATGTGGCCCCCATTGATGTATCTTGTCTTTGTTGGTAAAACATTTTTTTACATAGAAAAAAGTTTTTTGTCAAGGCTAACCTCACACATTCAATGATGAAATTAGAAGGCACTGTGAGATCAAACCTTTTCTCAAGATATTGATATAGTACTTCTATACAATGATCCTGGGGATATTTGTGTATAATGATTCTACATCAAGGGTAACCAGAATGTCATTGGCACCGAGATGTAAGCTGGCAATGGTGTGAATCATGGCTGTCGTGTCTTGTATATATGATTTCATCTTGGCCACAAAAGGTCTCAGAAACGAATCTGCATAGATAGAAAGAGGCTCTAACAATGAGCCTATTGCTGAAACAATTGGTCGGCCTGGTGGGTGGGTCGCATTCTTGTGCATTTTTGGTAGTAAGTAAAAGGCCGGAATGATGGAGTTAGGTCTAGTCAAAAAGTTAAGCTCATCTCTGCAGATCCATTTCTGATCATACGCATGGTTCATAAGGTTCATGATTTCCTCCCCAAGACCCGCAGAGGGATTGCCTGCCAATCTGCGGTAGCAGAGTTGGTTGCCCAGTTGTTTCTCAATTTCAATGTTGTATGCATTGGTGTCCCACAGCACAATCCCCCCTCCTTTATCAGCAGGTTTTACCACAAAAGAAGTGTTCTTTTCGAGATCTTTTAGAGCTTTGCGTTATGCACAAGTAAGATTGTCCTTGTGTTGATTTTTCTGCCTAAAGAGATAGTCCAATTCTCTAATTACTTTATTTTCAAAGGTCAAAATCTCAGGGGAAATCATGGCCGATGTAGGTGTAAAAGATGAGGGTAATTTTAATCCTGATATATTATCATCTATAGTGGGTCCCTCCTTGGGATTACGGAAGAAATACTTGAGTCTTATTAATCTGAAAAAAATCCTCATTTCCGTTTCTGTCGTGAATTTATCTGCAATTTGTGTAGGAACAAAAGATAATTCCTTACTCAGAACGCTAATTTCAGTGTCAGTAAGACAATGCGAACTGAGACTGAAAATCGGTATTACCAATTGGTTTGTGGCAGTTGCCACTGTCTGGTGGGCATTGTGCAGTTGCCCCACTGTTTGTTCTTCCCTCGTTGCCCCTGTCCCTGAAAAAACTGAGGCTGGGCACCTCTCTGCGATGGTCCTCCTCGACTAGTAGAGGGTTGAGCAGTGGCAGAATCCGAATCGCCACTATTGGATGAGTTGGAGAAAGTAACAAATCTATTCCCACGATTTCTATTGTGGGGGGGCCCTCCCCCTCCCACCCCCTCCCTCCCACTTGGTTAGCATTCTGTTGTTGAAAAAGCCAGAATTCAGGTATTATATTTATTGTATAATAGTTATGCGATTCAGTCACACTATTACTAACATCACGCCAAATAACCAATGTTGATAGATCGTAAACATTGTGATGTGAACTACAGCCATAAGTGTGAAGTGTTGTTTTCTTTCCATCTTGTCCATTACGGCTTTCGTAAATGATGAACACTGTATATGGCTTTTTATGTTGTTTTTACTGTTATGTTTGGAGTAAATATTGATTAAAATATGTTTAAGATAACTTTTTGACCGTGGTGGTAGACAGAATTGTATGAAAATTCCACTGTGAGGATATTTTCTGATAAATAGCCTTCCCCTTGGGTGTGTTAGAGGTGGGTTAATGTACTCGCTTGTTTGATGTATATTTGTGATACATTGTATGTAAAAAAAATACTTTTGATTGTGTCAGTATTAAAATTTGTGAATTGTTTTAAATAAAAGTTTGATTATTCTTATGTATATAGATATATTGATGAATTTTGGATTATTTCTCAGCAATGAGCATTTTGCTCTGCGGTTGTTTGACAAATTGCTACAAATTAAAACATTAATTTTGATATGTTACTCTAGTCATGAGATGTTCTTTCCACTTTACTTAAGTAATTTAGATAGATACGGTATCTATATAGTTTAAGGAAATGTATGTATCTCGTACGACACCAACTCGTTTGAATACTTGTATTTTTCTCTCACTTTCCTGGGGAATCAAGGGGATTACATACCATTATTTTAGTTTGTTCACTGGTGTAGTATCATAATTCTATTTACACTGAACACTGTGATTTGAAGTTAGTAGTTGGTATAACAGTTGCCTACTTTTTTTAAAATATGGAAACATTCACCATGTCTACTCATGCTGCTCTTAAATTAGAAAATGTGAAAAAGTTGTATGTAGACATAAGATTGTCATCCTTTAGTTTCAAATCTGGTTTGATACAGAAATGTCTGGATCACCAGGAGTCTAGGATTGTTCCTTTGCCTCTAAATAGTGATGAAGTAGATACTACGGCAGGTCCCAGCAGTAGCAATGGGCTTGTGGTTACTGCGACTATTCAGAATGCAGACGAAGAAGGAGAGGGGTCTTCTCATGTTTCAATGTCAACCTCAGAAGCTGAGGCCTTGAGAGAGCTTAGGAGAGAACACCTTAGGCTGCTCAGGGAAAAGGAGTTGGACTTCAACATGGCTAAACTGGAGTTTGACAGGAACGAGAAACAGAAAGACAGGGATCAACAGTTGAAGTTGGCCAGACTACAAGGGTCTCAAGGCTCCTCCAGAGGTTTTAGGAGGGGTTTTGGATCCTCTTCTCATCCAAGATTTCCCTAGGATCTGCTCAATATGTATGATGAACAAAGATATACAATTGATTGGCTTACAACATTTGAGTATGCTTGTGAGGTGCAAGAAGCAGTGAGCCCGATAAGATTTCTTGGCTCCTCAGCAGACTACCCCATTCTGGCAGCAACGCCATTATGGATATGTCTAAGGCTGAAAGAAAAGACTTTGACACATTGAAGAAGGGTCTCTTTATAATAATTGTTCTTTTATGACATGCTTAATACCAGGGACTAGTTTCGAAGCACAAGCCCGGGATTCGAGCCAGTGTTGCTGTGCGTTGTCTTGCTTTTAAGACAAATGCGTTGCCCCTGAACTATCTTCCTGGCAAAGTTTGGGAAAACTGCTGCCCAATATTTAAAGAGGTTCAGCGAACACAAGTAAAAAGATAATAATACTTGGGTGTCTTTTGTGACAGCTATCTTGAAGAATTTGAGTGGCTGGGTAGAAGGCCATCAACTAACTACATTGGAAGGCATGGTCAACCTGGTCATGCTAGAACATAATTGTGCCTCATGTTTCCTTGAGCGTAATCAGCATTTGACAGATTCAAAGGAGTTAGATCCTAAGAAACTGGCCATTGTTGATGATCTTTCGGTCTCCCATATAGTGTCCCATAAGAACACGCATCCTTCTGGTAAATATGAGGAAGGGAAAAAGCAATAAGAGAAAGAGGGTGGGTCTACAGATAGAACTTCTTTCCATAAGGCCCACAAAATATTTCATAAGGGGAATAAGTCACACGAGCATGGAAAGGATAGTGGGACTAACTATCCCAAGCATGAGAGTGACCATATGAATTCTTTTGTATACTCAGGCAATACAATTATCCTAGTCATTGCTGATCACACCACAGGGTATCCTATAGCCAACACATTGGCCCTCATTACGACCTCGGCAGTAGCCATGCCGCTATCAATGTCAACCTCAGAAGCTGAGGCCTTAAGAGAGCTTAGGAGAGAACACCGTAGGCTGCTCAGGGAAAAGGAGTTGGACTTCAACATGGCTAACCTGGAGTTTGACAGGAACGAGAAACAGAAAGACAGGGATCAACAGTTGAAGTTGGCCAGACTACAAGGGTCTCAAGGCTCCTCCAGAGGTTTTAGGAGGGGTCCTGGATCCTCTTCTCATCCAAGATTTCCCTAGGATCTGCTCAATATGTATGATGAACAAAGATATATAATTGATTGGCTTACAACATTTGAGTATGCTTGTGAGGTGCAAGAAGCAGTGAGCCTGATAAGATTTCTTGGCTCCTCAGCAGACTACCCCATTCTGGCAGCAACGCCATTATGGATATGTCTAAGGCTGAAAGAAAAGACTTTGACACATTGAAGAAGGGTCTCACAGGGTATCCTATAGCCAACACATTGGCCCTCATTACGACCTCGGCAGTAGCCATGCCGCTATTGGCGGCATGGCTGCCGCCGAAATCGCATCCGGGTCTGGGTCCTCAGAATGAGGAATTACCGGGCCATTCCGAGTTTGGAAGGCCCAGTAATTCCTCCCTCCAAGAACCCAGACCCGGTCCTTCCCCATTCCAATTTGAGCCCCCATAGGGCTGAATGGGAATGGGAGAGGGAGCAAATAACGGGCCATTATGAGTTGGCCCGTTGTTTGCTCCCTCTTCCCCTCACGGGACCCGGTAAGCACGCCTGGTTTTTCCAGGCGTGCTTACCGTGTCCCGCGAGGGGACCTCGTAATGAGGCAGTATGGGGTTAACGGCGCCGGCACCTTTTACGGCGCCGTTAACCCCGTACCGCCAGGGTCGTAATGAGGCCCATTGAATATAGGGACTGCCAAGTCAGTTAATGTAGCTTTTCTGGATGCTTTTACAAATTGCAGCTTCTCTGATGAAGTTGTGCCTGACTCAGGCATCAGCTTCATGTCCAGGTATGGCCAGGCCCTGAGGGAAGAAGATGAAGTGATTTATCGTTTTTATCCCCATCTCCCCACAGTCAGTCTGTCTGAGAGAAAAATTCTTTGTAACTTTCCAAAGTATGAATGGAGCCCTTAGGGAGTGCCAAAAAAGACAGTGGGACCTTCTATCGTACTTGTTATTGGAAAACCTGATCATGACTTCATGGTGTGGTTCTTACAAGGAAGGTGAAAGACATGCTAAGGTAAACTATTCCGAAGACCTAGAAAGTCTCCCATAGTGTTTCCTATTAATAGATTGAAGGATTTCATCCTTAGTGATGAAATGAGAGCCCTGATCCTAGTTTCAGAAATGGAAACAGAGAAATCTGAATCTCTCCCTGACCTGTTCCAAGGCAGCCCTTCTTATTGTTTCATTGAGGGTGACCTAGAGTCTCCTCGACGAACTCTACAACAACAAGGTGAGGTGAAAACTTTGCTGAGGCAATTTCCCCCCTTGTTTTCTCTAATTCCAGGACTAACACCTTAGTGTGAGTCTGATGTTGTCACTGTGGTGGTGGACCTACCAGGTTTAGGAGATGTAGCTGTTCAGACAAGGTAAGATCTTATGTTATGATTGAAGTTAACAAAATGCTGGATCCAGGGGTGATAGAGCCAGTAGACCTTGGCCCAGTCCTGTGGATCTGATACCAAAATCAGGTACATCTAATTTGAGATTAGGTGTGGACTACCGATCTCTTAATGCTGTCACTAAGACAGAAGTTTATCCCCTTCCAAAAACTAATGAGTTAGTAGACAAGCTAGGTCCTGCCACGTACATTAGCACCTTTGACCTTACTGCAAGGTATTGGCAAATATCCCTGACAGAAAATGCCAGGGAGTAGACAGAATTCTCAACACCTGAAGGACTTAACCAGTTCAGGGAAATGCCCATTAGATTAAACAATGCACCTGCCACTTTTCAAAGGTTGGTCAATCATGTACTGAATGGATTTGATGAATTCGGCATGGCTTATCTGGACCATATAGGAGTTTTCAGCCCTACTTGTAAAAAACATGTGTGACACCTGGAAGTTGTGTTGAATGCTCTTCAGCATGCCCATCTGACCATGAAGGCGACCAAGTGCCAGATTGGTCAGGGATCAGTGACCTATCCTGGGCATGAGGTTGGTGGGGGCAAGATTCAATCTTGTCCCAGCAAAGCTCAGGCTGTACAAGACTTGGCAACCCAGACAACCTTTATCCAGGTGAGAGCTTTTCTAGGCCTCTCTGGGTACTACAGAAACTTCATAGGGAACTATGACTGCCCTCACAACTACTAAGAAACCCAACAAAGTTGCTTAGACTGAGGATTCTGAGAAGGCCTTCCAAGGCCTTAAGGAGTCCCTATGTCAGGCCCCTGTTGTCAGGACAGCTGATTACCAGAGACCTTTTATTGTTCAGACAGATGCATCAGATGCTGGTGTAGGTGCCATCCTTTTACAGTTAGATGACAAAGGAAGGGAACATCCTCCATGTTTTATGAGTTGCCAGCTGAAGGACAGAGAGCTCAGATGGCGAATTTGGCAAAGGAATGTGTTTCCATAATGTGGGCCCTTTGGAAGCTGAGACCTTTTTGGGACTCACTTCACTCTGCAGACTAACCATAAACCCAGTGGTTAATGAATATGAAGAGAGAGAATCCTACGTTGCTGAGGTTCTCCATAAGCCTTCAGGGCTTTGTATTCAATATTGAGCATAGGCCAGGTGCACAACATAGCAACGCTGATGGACTGTCTACAATATATGGACTGGAACAGGAAATCCATGCAGGAGTGGGTTAGATTCTTCTGTGCCTAGTCTTGGGAGGGGGGTGAGAGTTAGGAAAGATGTCTCTTTTGACTTTTTTCAGGGAAGTGAAGCCTTCATCTTCACTCACCTGGCCTTTTGCTAATTGTGATATGAGGAAACTGATCAGTCCTTCAGGCTATCAGCACTGGGAAACTATGTTTCCCCTTTGTCTTTTTTTCACCTTCTACCTTGTTGGTAAATGTTTATCCCCTCTGGCTAGTGATGCCTTTGTGTGAGTGTGGCCCAGGAAGGGGGTGGGAGTGTCTGGTCCCATTCCACATCCATAATGCATAAAAGTCTGAGGGTGGGACATGAGCGAAAACCACAGTGGTCCCTGATTGGAACACTGCTGACTGTTTGAATGGTGAGAACCTTACCATTGGTGGGCTTGGACTTGCTTCTAGGTAGAATCTTGCATAAGACGTCATTTCTGTAGATCAGCATTGAAGCCACGTATCCTTTGTAGAAGAACAGCTTACTGAATATCCGAAGAAGACTTCCGAAGAGGTCCAGCATCCCTTCCTGCATCTGGCCCAATGAATCCCTTTGGTCTACCTGATCTGAAAAAGCCATGTGCGGTGTTACAACCACTGGACTGATAGCACCAACCAGTCTCGATGTTTTCACAAGGATGCAGCCATCCAGAGCCCTCAGAAGTGTCCATGGACCACCTGGTGCATTGACCGGCTCTCCAGTGGTCTAACTCGCTGGAACCACCACCATTCCACGTTCAGCCACAGAACTTTGGTATGCACCTGATTTGGATGTAAGTCACCTTTCTGTTGAATTTCAGCCTCCCGGCTTCAAGGGATCCTGCTCTGGAAGGTCTTCTTCAACCACGGCTGGAAGTGCCCCTGTCGTCACCTGTGTCCAGGTGCTGCCTCTTGAGCTCCCCTTCCCCCATCTTGTGAAGTGTCCTGAAGAGGTCTGCGTCAGTGCTTCCTGCATTTCTCCATCACTAAGGGTTGCACTCAGCTCCGGGACCCAACTGGAAGAATCCTTGCACCCGCCGCTCCTGGCAACCTCTCTCAAGCTATCCCAGTCCACCCATCTAGTCTTCTGGTAACATGGTAGTCAGGGTGTAAGTAAATGCAACGCATTTGTCCCCCCTGTTCTCCCTAGAATAAACCCTAGAATAAACCTGAGGTATTCTTCCATTCCACTTTTTTTTATCATTGCGTCTAAAGCAGTTGTACATGACATACTGAAACACATTTTTTACTTACCGGTAACTTTGTTACATATTGTCTCTGTAAGATTCATCAACACAAGAACTGTAGCTACATCAGACACTGTCTGGGGAGAAGCATGGTGACTCTTCATAGAGATGGGACTTCTGAAGCTAGGGCATATTTCTTGTGACGTGGTTCCATCATACTGCATCAATACATTTTTAAGAGCCTCTGGTGATTGTATACATGTTTATAAGTGAGTGCAGTGTGATATTATCACCTGCTTGTTTTATTTCATAGTGGGTGTTTTGGGCCTGGAATAAATATAGTTTTTGTGTACTTGTGTGTACAGTTTTTGTGTACTTCATTGTGTGGCCTCATTGTGGACCCATAATTCCACTCACACTCTCCTGGGAATAGCCTTGACTGCTCTTCGTTGATACCTTGATTGGGTGTTGGCTAACCTCTCAGAGTTCCCCAGTTCACTATAACTAGGGTGGCCTCCTAAAAGCTCCTAAAAACTGTCCACCAGGCCAGATTCAAGAAATCCATCTTAAAAGTGCATCCTATCCATAAAATAATAACAGCTGGCACATGGTATTAATACCTCTGCAATTTATAGCAGTGCCTGGACAATGTCTATACATGACACAAAGCAGTTGGTTTTGCCAGTGCTTGTTTGTAACAGGACTTCAGTGCAAGGACAGATGCAAGGACATACATATTGTTCAATAATCAAGTAGCTGAAGACACAATTGGTTCTGTCAGTTTTATCACACCGGGACCTTTTTACAGTTGCATTTAACTACTTAGAATGAACATTTGCATTCCGTAGCTGAAAGAGATCCCAGGAGGGTGTGTATTGTTGCCTTCCATTTAATGATGAATTACATTGCAAGTTAATGTGCCAAGCCTTCTTATGTGACATCATTGTACTGAACTTCCAGAGCTGAAGGCTGCTATAGAAGAGTTGCTCAAATAGGAGTTGGTGGAGGCTGTTCACGAGTACAGGAGTCTTCCCTCTACGTTATGAATAAAATACTTAAAAGTGCTGATCGCTGACTTACCTGTGTTTGCAGCACTTACAAAAACTGTACATGAGCTTCCAAGGAGCAAAGAGGAAAGTACAGCGCAACAGGTTGACAGAGATTTGTCCTGCTTTTGGGTGGTGTTGGCAGACCCTGCCCTGTTCAAAATCCATGATACGCTGCTGCAGCAGAGGGCCTGACCCCAACCACGAAGCACACACCCGGAGGAGAGATGGGGGAAGGAAGGCTGTGGCCTCCTGACTTGGAAGAAGACACCCAGAGGTGATAGGTAGCGTGGAGGGACGCAGCCAGTTGCCAGCAACCCCTCCAATCATGCAGAGGGCAGTAGGAGACTCTCTGAATCGCTGGGTCAAGTCCGAGGTATGTCCAGCCATACATAAAATATGTGTGTGCTGTGGTAAGCATGGACATTTTCTGAAGATTTGTAAGTCCAAGCAGGACAAACAGAATCTGTATTCCACCAAAGCAAAAGCGACATGTGTCCATGAAGGTGACCCGAAACGACCAAGAGAGGATCTGGTAATTATGACTATTAACTGTTTCACAAAAGCAACCACAAACGTAACAGATGTAACCACACCTGAAGATGAGATCTTCAGAGCAGGTCACACGTTCAGGCCTTTATTTGACTCAGAAATTGATCCTAGATGCTATTCTGGATACAAGATTGGCATTGTAGGCTACTTTAAAGCCACTGTAAATTACAAACAGCATGTGCCCGGGCCAAGGTGTAGCTAGGAAGGGAGCCCGAGTAGTGGGATTGTGGCAACAAGCTGCTTTTCAGATCAGGCTAGAAGCAACAGGCCCCAACAGAATTTTGTTGATCACAGTTGAAATGGGAAGAGTACTGAAGGCATTGTACAAGAATTTCCAGATATGTTCAGAGAAAAGCTGAGTTGCATGTTAGATATTTCCAACATCAAATCAAGCTGAAACAGGGTGCATGCAGTACCAGAGAAGCACAATGTTCGACCAATACCTAGACTCAAGCAGGAGCTCAAGAACATTCTAGTAGGGGTTTGAAAAGAGGGAGTCATTGAAGATGTGGACTCTGCGGAATGGGTATCCCCAATTGTATTATTTCAGAAGGAAGGAGATTGTTAGAAAGTGTGTAAACCTAAGAACTCTTAATATGAATATAGTGGTGGACGCCCACCCTCGGCCGAATATCTCTGAACTCTTCAGTGTAGTTTGGGGTGCACATTGCTACTCTACTTTAGATTTACACTCAGCTTCTCATCAAATAGCTTTGCACCAGGATTCTAGGGACCACACTACTTGCATTACTCTGGAGGGAATGCTCCACTTCTGGTGTATACCATTTGAACTCTCTTTTGCAGCATCTGTATTCCAGCGAGTCATGCATATGCACTTCCAAGAAATAAGGTTTAGTGTGCTTCCAAGATGACAGTCTTGTCTTTTCTCACCAATTGAAGCACACAAAAGGATACAGAAGGAAGTGTTGAGGATTCTGCAAGATAATTGTATGACTCTAAAGGAGCAGAGGTGCAGATTATTTGGGCAAGATTAAAACTAGTTATGGTTCGGAGAGAATTCTGGGGTGGTAGCTGGATGTTGATATTTAGTATTTCACATTGGACAGAGTGGCGCAATACTGTGTGGCAGTACAGTAATCAGAGTGTTTGTTAAAGATCCTGTACACATAATATTATACACCAACAATCTGGCTAGGGCTTCCTCCTCTGTTTCCAATAGATGCTTCAATAGATGCTGGCAAAAGTGTTAGAAAAAGGCACTTTTATACATATTGGTGGACTATAAGGCCTGTGCATAAATGTGAGTCAGATTAACATGGCATTGATGCACAACCATTTTGGACACTCATCTCACATCACAATAATAAAACCTGCATTTCCGCGGGCCTCACAAAATAAACGAGTAGAAACGAAAACAGAGCACAGTCACATAAATATTATTGCCGAGTGGACTCACTGTGGGGAATAGTTATTGTATTGTCCACTGAAGGACGAATACAGAACTGGAGTCGGAGCGTCCTGCAGGTGCATGATAAGGGGTTCTGTGAATGAATGCGAGGAGAGGGGCACAGGGTTATTCCACTTCTGACTGTTTTTTTCCACCCTCTGTCCCTCTGACTTGTGATCTGCTCTTCGGCCGAGGGTGAACACAACTGAGAAGGGCGGGGAAATGCACCCATAAAGGAGAGCACACTGCATGGCAAAAGTTAGTTGGAAATTGGACCCCCGGATGATGTAGTCTCGCTGAGTGGGAGGACGCTCCGCCTCAGACCCCGTTAGACCCAGTGATCTCTGTGCCTACCTGCTGAGGGACTAAGCAGTGTTGTGTTGGCCAAGATGAAGGTTTGTTCTGCATCCTGTTTAACAGTGATGTTTCTCATATCCATATTTTCATATATCTAAGTGTATGTTTGTTTATTTGCATATATAACGTGTGAATAAAGAGCCTATAAGGAGCCATTTGGTTTATGATACTGCATAGTTTAGGTGTGGTCTTTTGCTCGTCTGAGTCCAATCACTCGCTTTTGCTACGGGGTCAGGGAGAAGTAAGTGTAAGTGCTTCCCCCACATGGCCAAACTGATGCAAAACATGGACCTGCACTGTGACTTAAATGTACTGGTCCGAAGAGGTTAGCTGGGTTAATTCTATCAGAGGGTTTGTGTTACACATGATACCAGAGACACTACTCTTTAGCTGCTCTTCTCCGGACTCTGAAGACCTGTGTTGCTTGCCTTTGGTTATGCTTAAGCTAACAGTGGCAAAGATTGCGTGGGTGGCCCCTTGGAGTCTGATTGGCATCAAATCACGGTAGTGTGGGAGAGTAGGTACTTTGTAGAAAATATCAACCATAAACACACACAATGTCAGCATGAGTAAAGTATGATTAATGGTCCAGACTGTACAATCTTTGTTATATTCTTCATATGCTCTTTTTCCTTGATGTTTTTTTTAATTTTGATATGGCAGCATATTCTTGTGCTATACATGTGTTGTGCTGTATGGCTTTTTGCATTGATCATGTTCTATAATGTTTTTTTCTTCAATTGCCTGGATGTGTTGGAAGGCAATGCTTTGCCTTAATCCGCAGTTAAAACAAACACAAAAGTAGCAAACAAAATAAAGATCCCAATGGCTCCGTGGGCGCTTTGATCAACTAGAATATATGCGACATATCAACCAAAGGAAATAAGAACCTACAACCACTAAGATATGACATATGAAATGAGTAAACAAGCCACCAAACTAACAAAAGGGACCAGAAGTGAAAATGACTCATCTTACATTGGTCTGTAGATTGACACGATGGAGATATCTCAGCTCTTGATCATAGGCCTGTGGTCTCCACACCTCCTCGTTATCCCTAAACAGACTCACAGAGCCACTCACCACATACTTAACCAATGTACACAGTGTAGGCTCCATTTTTGGCAATGACCTTTCATTCGTACTGCAAGAGAGCAGAGGTAACCCAGAGTGTGTTTAATTGGCTACACCAGAGAACTGCTGTCCTCCCACTCCTGCATCACTCCTGCAAAATTGCACAGGACCGCCCTCACAGTGGCCATTTCACAGATACATGAATGTAAGGGAATTCCTCAGATCATCCCCGGCCTGATAAAATAGTGTGCCCAGATCTTCCAGACCTGTCAACCAACCAGAATCCAGAGTTCAGCAACTCTGGAATTGCCATTCCATACACCCAGGAAGGTATGAATGCTTTGGAGGGAGAGCCCAACCACCCCCACAAGACTCCTTTCTTTAAAATGCAGTCCTTCCTCGCCCGTAATGGACTTTATCAGATTCCTTGGAAGCATGGACAACGGCCTTAACCCGCTAGACCTCCTGTTACAGTGTTCCAGAAATTGCCTGCACGCCACCAGTATTGACGCATGTTTCTGGTTATACCTTTAGGAGCGGCCACTCGCCACTCATGGTGTCTGCAAAATATTTTGGTACATGAAGGTGCTTAATCATAATCGACTAACCCGCAACAAGGAAGGCACACATGTATCCCCAGTCTCTGCTGCCATGTAAGTGAGTCCCCATTCCTTTGGCTCCGTCCCTCTACCCTACCCTCTACCCAGCCCAGTATACTGAAATGGCTAAACAGCTAAAGTCATGCAGCTTTTTTTAGAAAGGATTCAGCTGTATAAATACATAAATACATACATACATAAATAAATAAATAAATAAATAGATAAATAATTAGTACAGCCAATTTACCTCAACAGTTCACATGAAAACAGATGGGGTAAAAATGGAAGCTGTCAAATACAAAGTGGAAATGCTTAATGAGGTGGATTAAGACACAACTGTCCTGGGCTTTGGTATTTTTAAAGACCATTGCTACCGATTACGAAATTAAACCTGGGTTCTAAGGGAAGGATTCAAGTATATATGAGATTGTTTTCTTTGTACTACTTGCAAATGCTACTGAATCTGCGCTGCTCCCTATAAGAAAAGGAACTGTGGGCACATGAGAGCACAGAGACCACATTTCACTTTGGCCAAATGACATGTGTGGCTTTGACAGCAAAGTGACCACACAAACTACATTTCACTTAATTCTCTACCACAAATTGTATTAGCCATGGATGAGCACATGTAGAGTGCACTAAATACAGCCCAGCAACCTCCCAAATAACATCACACCGCCTCTATCACGCATCTCTCTGACAGTGGGCCTCTTTACGAGGTGGGCGGTAACGGATTACCAGCACCAGTAAGGGCACCGGTGCCGGTAATCCCTTAATGCCCTACAACGAGTTCCCTGTGCGGGTCCTCCCTTAACGCCTGGTTTTTCCAGGCATTAAGGACGGGACCTGCAAAGGGACTTTGGTGCTAATAACGGTACCGCAATTTGCGGTACCGTTATTAACGGCTTCCCCATTCCCATTGAGCCCTATCAGGGCTCTATCGGGGCTCAAGTGGGAATGGGGAAGGGCCCTGGTGAATGGGGAATTACCGCCCCCGCCAACCTTGGAATGTAGCGGTAATAGCTCCATTCACCAGGGTGGAGTCGGTAAGGATTTGGAGGCATCCATGGCGCTAATAGCGCCATGGTTACCTCCAAACTCGTAATGAGGCCCAGTATCTGTGTATCTGTCCAAATCTGTCTGTCTGTACGTCCTATTGATCTACCTTTCTTTGTTGACAACTATCAACCTCTCTATTTAACGGTTGCCTCCATTGCTGGTCATTGGGACAGATATTCCCGGATCTGGGATCAGGCAAAACATTTCTCCCGAGATCTGTGAAATCTATTTGCTCCCGTCAAGTATTTCGATGTCCTTGGCCTGCATAAGTATTGCCAAGAGCTTCTGTGCTCCTGACCGGTTTAAACATTGCAGAGATGGGACTCACAAAATCTAGATCCACGGTCTAGACACTTCACCACAAGACCACTTCAACATCTGGTCTGGACGCCCCTGAAATTGCTTGTAATATAGTACTCTTCAGAAAATATTTAAAGGTGTGCTGCACCATTTAAACTTTGCTTGCAGCATTATCAGAAATGAATCACTCCCCTCCTGGATTATTTGCCGGACCGGCGTACTTCGAGTCTGCCAGTAAGGGCAGTGACCCATCGGCAGGCCTGACCTGCTGGTAGTTCAGGCCCCTATCGGCAGAGCATCCACTGAATAACCGGCACCATTGACCGTCCTATGGGACTCCATGGAGTGGGAACTTACTATCGAGGCTGGTGCCTGTAATATCCCAGTAACACCGGGATATTGGGCGCCTGTAACTGTAAGAGGAGTTTGCAGGTTACCCGCCAGTATCAACATAATGAGGGGAATTTCTTGCTCAAAGACAATTGTGCCTCATTATGAGCATGCCGGACCAGAAAAAAAGCAAGTAAAATAGCCAGTAAAACCAGTTCTGGCATTTTTTCCAGACTGGCATACTGCGAGTCTGCCGGTAGGGGCAGTCAATCACCGGCAGGCATGACTTGCCTGTAGTTCCGACCCCGTCTGGCAGAGAATTCACTGCATCACCGGCACCGTTGACATCAGTGCCAGTGTTTGAGGCGTTCCCATCCCATGGATTCTCATGGGAACTTACCGCCGTTGCCGGCCCCCGTAATATCGCGGTAACACCAGGATATCGGGCGCTGGTAACGGTAAGAGAAGTTTGCCGGTTACCGGCAAACTCGCAATGGGAGACATTGTGCAGTTACCATTCCTATGAAACGTTGCGATACAAACAGAAATCTTACAGGGGATATCGGGGGGGGGGGGGGGGGGAAGGGGGGAGGGAGGAGGCACAATGCCGTTGCTAGTCTCCAAAACTCGCCAAAGTTCGTGAAACAAAATAGAATTCTAGAATATTGCAGCTTTGATGAAAGAGAACTTGCCAATTATTTCTGTTCGTTGCATAGCTTTTAACGATGGCCTCTAGAAACAGAATCGTTTTTAAAACAACAGATTCTTATATTTTGCGCATTATTTATACTCCTTAAATTGTTGAAGAAAAACACTCAGTAAATCATAGGTCACGCACAAATACAACGTTTTATAACTGGACATGGTGCCAAACTGGAGGCCAAGAGGCCAAAAGGTTACTTTGTTTCTCGAGAAATGATAAAGAAAATAAATTAAAAAAACATTAAAAGTGTTTGTTTCGAAAAAAAGCAAATGCAAGCTTGCATGGCTGTACTTTAACTTTGTATTGCAGCTGCTTGCGCGACCATGGGGAGTGGCCTGGTTCCTCTACTACTCAGTCAGTTTAGCCAATTGAACTGGGAATCACCATTGAGCCTGGATTCTGAAAACGTTCCATACATGAAACGCCAAATTAAGCACCGTGGGCCAAGAGAGGCATGACTGTTAGTCGGTAAAGAGGGTAGAGGGTAATGCCTGTGCTACTGAGCTTCCATTTTCTGCACTCTGACATCCTGGTCTGAGGCGTTACTTTACGGCTAGGGTAGGGCTGGCTTAAAAGCCGTCAGAGCTGGTAGGAACCCATTCCAACATGATGTTTGGGGCCTCCCTTTTCAGACAGCTGTGAAACAGAGTCTGAGGCACCCAAGGGAGCTTACATTTTTATGAGGATAAAAGAACAGCAAGAGGGTTAGTATCGTGGGACAAGCAGCCAGCAGGTAGCTGAAACACTAATGTCATTTGAAAAGCTATTAAGCACTCTTTGACAGTAAGGTGCGAATGTCAGGCAAACAGGAGTAAAAAGGCAGCATAGTGTTAAGAACATTGCTAGAATCTCCAAGAAGATAGCAGGGCTGGAGGCACCAGCAAATACAGACTTTAATATGTGCACTGCACACGTTTACTGTCCAAATTAAAAGAGTGTATTTCTGTTCCATAAGACTTCCAACATGGGGTAGCTTCCCAGGGACCCCCAGAGCACCAGGGACCATTTCAACTGGCCCTGTTCCTGTTTAGAGAGCTGTAACTGTGCCCCACAAAACAGGCAAAACCCTTCATAAACAACTGAACAACACCACATAACTCTGACGTTACTCCCTGTACAAGGGCGGGGATGGGGTATAAAGGGCAACCGCATCTTCGGGCCCTCCTGTGTAACCACACAGATTCACAGAAGCAACCAATCAGGAGTAAGAGAGGTCGATGAGGAGTCGGACAAGAAAAGGAGAATCTCAGTAAGGAAGATAACCAGTAAGTATTCGGGGCACTTTTCCCCTTCTCCACCCCAGTCCTTACATATTGAGAATATACCAAAATGACAGGCTTTAGTTTTGATATTATTTACCAAAAAAAACACACCATATTCAGTAATCCTTTGCACACATCTTTTCAATGAAAAAACACAAAAAAGACACTGAAAATCATTATCCTCACATCTGAAAACACCAAAGAACGATTCAGGATTGCATGGAACCCCTGTCTCTCACATGCATGCTGTAGTGGGCCATGGGCGACACAGGAGTCACCCAAGTAACAGGTCTGCAGATGCGAGTCATCTATGTACCCCTGGCCTCAGCCCCTGATGCTGCAATGGACGCAGTGGAACTGTCCTGCATCTGCTCGGGAAGGTCCATCTTCAGCCAGATAATCGTCTCAACCCATCGGGTCATTGTCACTGCCAACAGGAAAATTGGTGACCAGCCCATCGAAGGGCCAGAAGGATACGGTCCATTCTGGATGGATTCCAGCTGCTCTATGAACATCCAGGTGTTTGACCCTGGATCCCTCTTCAGTTGAAACATCAGTAAAAAGCAAGGAAGAACTGTCTCCTCTTTGAAGTGAGATGAAGTCCCAGACATAAGCATCTTTGTCTCCATAAACATCATACGATAAAGGAACGCGGATCCCACAAACATCTGGCTAACGTGACAGCTGCCAGAAAGATGGCCTTAAGAGTGTGAACGTTCAGTGGGATCTCACAGAGGCGCTCAGCAAGATGATCCAGAACCGGGAGATCCCTGGATGGAGCTACTGACCATGCCAGTGTTTGTATAAAACACGAAAAACCTAAGCAAGTGACTTCTCGATGACTCTCTAAAAGCCCTGATTGTGGCACACTAAATAAATGGGTATCTGGTCATTCCATCAAATGCAATAGTATCGAATGCCTTACCATCGAAAGAAATGCATTGTAAAAAAGCATCAAATTGTTTTAAAAGGTAAAGGGTTTAGGTTTATTATAATGGGTTTTAAAGGATCAAAAGGGGACTTGAGGGGATCCCCCATTAAACATTTATTTTAAAAGAAATGCATTCAATGTTTTTTTTTATGCTTTTTTAAAAAATGGAATGGTATGTCAATGGTAGGAATTCGATGCAATGATGGTAAACCAATAAATTAAGGGGAAACACCCCATTACATGGGAAATACCCTCTGAATAACCAAAGTACTTAAGTAAGAGCGGAATTCCAAGGCTAAATATGCTATGACCCTGATATCAACAATAGGAATATGACAGGCAAGGTCAGAACCACCTGCAAATCTCACCAGAATCCTCTAGGGCAACACAGAAGGCCTGAGACAATGCCAATATTTATCTCAGATTGTCCACCTTTGCCTTCTCCACTTTTCCGATGTGGATCGAAGATAGGGACTAAAAGTTGGCTTCTTCGGAGATCTCAATCTGAAAAAATAACAATGCCAAGATTCTGGATATCATTCCTCCTACCTGTTCATGTACAGGATGACTCTGTTGTCATATTGTGCCACTGTGTTTGTCATTTTTACTAATACTAATTTCTCCTAGCTCCTGATAAATGCAGAGAAGTGCTCCCGAAACAAGTGACTTTCCAGCTGCATTTTCCAATTGGAGAAATGGTACTGAAGCTTTGGTCCCAAATGCCCTGAATAGAATGATGTTCCAACATGGCTATTGAACTATGACCGCTGGCACCTCTTGCTAGGATTAAAAGAGCGAAGGATACATTTGGAGAGTCAAGACAACATTGCTGCCCACTTTGATTTCCACTGCGACATAGATAATTTCCTTGTTCAGCTCAAAATCCCACTGCCAATGTTGCAATGCATAATGGACACAATTGTCCACACGTGGATAATCTCACAGAACCATGAACACTGTGAAGCTGTTTTCTCCAGTACCAAAGGGCAAGGTGCATTAGAAACCTGGTGCACCCAGAGAAGAAGGAGTCATGTTGCTGTGCAGCTTCTGATGCCACCCTAAACAATTGCAGTCCTGAAGAGGTGCCAATCTTTTGGGCTCAAACTCCCCATAGACTGATATTATGCCTGTTATCATAGACTACTGAAGAATACAGAGTGGACGTTTTCATCTGCAGAAAAACATGATATATATTTTTTTATTTTTTATTTGATTTAATTGCACAGCAATTTTTAAAAAACAAAAGGAAAAAAAACTCTAAACATCCGAGTTCCTTACCCTATACATACATAATCCTTCTTCATTGAATTAACTTTCCAATAGGAAAACTTTCCGTATAAAAGACACCACTGCAATGGTCCATGATATCTTATCTCCATTGATCAAGGCAGTCCAGTGGTTTTCATCAGTGATTGTTGAAAAATGATCCATCAATGGTTTCAACAGGAGGTCCGCTGCGCCGTCAAGCCAGTACAGTCCGTGATTACGTGTTTAATTGTCCGCACTTGCTCTTGTTCTAAATTCGGACAAAATCTGCACATTTTAGTAAAACTGAGACCTCGATTTTCTCCAATCTCATTCGTTAGGATTAGGTTAAAGCGTGTTCGCATAAAGATGTCGCTAAAACGTATGTCAGAAAACTTCTGTATATAGCCACGTAGATGGCTTACTTCCCTAGATTCTACAGGTAGAACAACAACAAGTTTATATGCCCCCGCTGTCTCTTCAGTGTGAATCCAGTCTAGTTCTATGAGTTTCTTTTTGACTCGCACAGGTTTTGACAGCAGAACCTCCTTATTACAGCCTAAATCTTCTACTTTCTCCTTCAATCGAATTTCCCAAGTTGTTAATAGAGGTGAAGTGGCTTTCTTTTTTTTTTATTATAACTCTGTTTATTGAGTTTAAACAACATAACATAAAGGAATGACCATAAATGAGACATGAATCAGCGGCATACATATGACGAAGGCTATTTGGCAATAATAACAGCTCGCCTGGGCCCACCGGGACGAGGACAGTAAGACAGAAATAGGCCAAGGCAGGCAAACAATGCTAACAGTGCTGCTGATGCACCCCCACCCGCAGGTCTCAGCTAGCGTCGAGCCATTTACCCCATATTTTTCAAATTTGCGGGGACAACCCTGTGCGTTATAGATCCGCGCTCTGAGGCTGGGCACCTGTACAACTCATTACTCCAACAGTTCAAGCACAGTGGGTCGGCTGATCCCCAATTGGCCGCAATAAGTATTTTGCCTGCCCCCAGCACAATTGTCAAAAACATTTTCTTGTATTTAGACAGGTGACTTCACCCCCGATGCCCAGGAGTACCATCTTGGGATCCGTAGGGATTGGTGTCGCCAGAGCAGCTGAGATTGTGTTAACACAGTGCACCCAGAAGGCCTGTATCACCTGGCAGTCCCATATCATATGGTGGAAGGTGGCGGGTTCATTTTTGCATCGAGCACATGTCCCGTCTTCTATTCCACCCCATCTGGCCATTACAGTGCGTGAGTGGTATGAGCGATGAAGGATCCTCAGCTGTATTAGTCTAAGCTTAGATTCTATACCAATTTCTCTGGGGGACATTAATGCCTCCACCCAATCTTCAGGTTCCAGAGGACCTACATCCATTTCCCACTTTGCCTTGAGCCAATCGAGCTGCGCAGCCCCAAACGAGTTAAGGGCCTGATAGAGAGTGGAGGTGACCTTAGAAGAGATGCGGTGCGGGAGAATATTGGTCTCAATGGGAGAGCAGAGGGGGTATGATCGTCGTGTCGGGAAATTGGGTGTGGATGGCGTGGGACAGTTGCGCATGCCGAAACCGGTCCATGGGTGCCAGGTCGAATTGTTCTCGCATGGTCTCAAAACTCAGGAGGCGACCCCCTTGTATCACCTGTGCTAGTGTGTGTATTCCTTTTGCTTGCCAGTGGCCAAAGGAGCCCATTTTCACTAGTTCCGGGAGGAGCGCATTGTGCCATATGGGTTGTGTCAGTGTTGGCTGTCCTTTCCAGCCGATTAGTTTATGTGCGTCCCGCCAGGCACGACGGATGTGTTGGGTCATTTTGTGCAGCGCCGAAGTTGATCGTGGGTGGCGTAGAGGATTTGCAGCGGTGTTAGCGGGGCCATGGTCTCCAGTTCTATACGGGTGTGTGGTAGTGTGGGGTCCGCATGCATCCAGTCATTCACTACTCCTATCAGTGTGGCCAGGTAATAGGTGCGTATGCAGGGTAAACCAATGCCCCCATCCCACACCGATCTCTGGAGCGTATCAAGGGCGATCCTGGATTGTTTCCCACCCCATAGCAGTGTGCACAGGTTCTTGTCAATGAGTGCGAAGGTTTCGCTGAGAATGGGGAGTGGGGCATTCTGGAGAACGTACAACAGTCTGGGGAGGGTCATCATTTTGAATAGCATGGCTCGGCCCATTAGCGATAGGGGAAGTGATTGCCAGTGAAGTGGCTTTCTTAATTTCCTGGTTTAATATCTTGAAGATAGCAGGACTGTTGAGCAACAGTATTTTGCGTAGCAGAGAAAGCTCTTTCCATTCCACTGCTGCAGCTAACGATAGGAGGCCCAGTTCTCTTCTAATTAATGGCATTGGAGTTGAGGATGGTAAATTCAAGATCTTCTTCCAAATTATTCCTTCACGTTTTGGCCGTAGCTTCTTTGAGATATGAGGAAAAGCCTCAATACCATATATAAGGAAGGGTACAACCTTGCCTTTGTAGAATTGGATGGCTGCCATGAGAGAGAATCTCCCATATCTATTGTCTATCATTTTTGCCTGGATCGCTAACAATTTTGCTTTGGATATCAGTGCGTCTTGGAGGAGGGTCTCCACTTTGCTGTTATTAATTAACACTCCCAGATGTTTAAATGATTCGACCTTTTCAATTTTAGTGGTCCTCAGTGACCATCTGAACGGTTCTTTCTTCTGAGATCTTGGCTGAAACAACATTATCTTAGTTTTTTCCTGGTTTATTTCCAGCCGCTTCAGTGTAACATATCCCTGCAGACTATCCAGCGGTCTTTGTAACCCGATTTTAATCTGACCAATTAATATCAGGTTATCTGCATACAGTAGTCTGGGAACTTTTTCCTCACCAATAGTAGGTGGGAATTATCTCAGCTGCAGTTCAAACCATTGAATATCTGAAATGAAAAAGTTTTAGATTGCCAGAGGGCAACCCTGCTTAACTCCTAGTGGGAATCACAGTAGACAGGAGACATACCCTATTTAGACGGACCTTGATGTTTGTGCCTGTATGGAGAGTGATTAAAGGCTCTGTTATTTCTCCTGGGCAATTCCTTTTCTTTAATTTTATCCAAAGCAAGTTTAGGTCCACACGATCAAAGGCTTGCACAAGATCTACAACTGCAAGAAAAATCTTTCCGTTACCATGGTGTACCTTATCTTTCAAGATATTGAGAACAAAGATGTTTGGGGTCGTGCCTACTGATTTTACAAGTCCCGTCTGTAAGGGATCAATAGAGTTGGATGTCCTGGTCCACTCAATGAACTTTTCCAGCAAGAAAGAGCTGAAAATCTTGCCCACGACATCTAACAATGCGATGGGCCTATATGTTACACCTTTCCTGCGATGGCAAATCCGGCGTCATTGGTGTCTGTGTGGAGATGTGTTACTAGGTAATTCCAATAGGGCAAAAGTGAACTGTTTCAACAGACTAGTTGTTCCATGTTGCCGGCAGAAGCACGTGACTGATCACCTGATGTCTCTTAAGGAATACGGAACAGCGCTTTGAGGCGTCGCTTCTGCTGAATGTGATGCTCCGTAAGTTCGCAGAAGATTCTATCCTTGTGTTCTAAACCTTTGCAAGCTATCTAACTCACCCTCCTAACTCCCATTCTTTCTCCTATAGAATTGTTTCCCGTTTCGAGCTTCCCGCTTCTGCTCCCTCTATGATTCCCTTGACTTCTCCCGTTCGTTCGAGCTGGGGTTTTGGTTCAAACACCCAATCCGAGTCAGAGAAAGAGTCCGTTTTGCGGAAGTAAGTACCGATCCTTCATTGATTCTCCCGTTACTTTCTTGCTTTGGGCTATGCTTAATTATTCTTACCTTGGCAGTGATTTCTCCCCCCTTCGGATTACAACACTCCCAGCCACCCGGATTGCTCAAGGCAAAGGGTTTACTTCCAGTCACCTCAGTTATTAGTAAGCGCTCTCACTCTCCCAGATTGTCATTCTCACACTCTCTACTTCTCCCACTTACCTGTCATTCTTTCATCCTGTAGGACTCCTCCCTCATTCTCCGCTTTGAGAAGAGTCACCCTTCTGAGAAGGCCAGTTCAAGACCTCCCGAGTCGCCAATCCAAGCAGACCGATCCCAGACGCCCAGGGTATTTTTCCCAGAGGGTTTCCCTAGCGTTCGTGTTTCCCTACGCTGGTGTCTACTTCCCAGTGTTAGGGGAGGCAGGCACTTCCGGGTGATCCTTTCTTTCTGAAGTTGATGCTTCAGTCAAGCTAATGCTCTATCAGGATAGTGTCTATTCCAAATCGTTCTCTTGTTGGGAATTAAGATAAACCATACCGTGTTGTAATCCTATCAACTATAACACTATAATTCTGCGGGTCATCTTTCGCCCCCCTTTTAAAAATGGGGACAATTATTGCCGATTTCCATGAATCCGGTATTTTCCGTTGGTTTGAGACGTTCTTCAGTACCGCGAGTATGAAAGCTGCCCATTTTTCAGGATTTTCTTTCAATATAAAGTTAGTAAGACCGTCAAGCCCTGGAGCTCTGGATGCATTGAGTTTAGTAATTTTCTCCAAGATGTCATCCACTTCATATTGAAATGGCCAAATCTGCGTCTGTTGGAATGACTCAATAGGTTCCGTTGGAAGGGCTGAACCTCGGTACAGCTCTGAAAAGTGGGTAATCCAAGATAATTTGCTCACATGATTTAGTTGGTTATCGTTTATAGTAGCAGGAGACTGTTTTATCAATGACCAGAAGTTGGAAGGTCCTCTCTTACTTAGCACCCACAACTAAGTCTCTGAATCATGTTGTATCATATGGTGTCTTATTTCAATTACCCATGATTTATATTCTTTGCACAATTTCGCTGGGTGGTCTCTTACACTCTTTTCAGACAAAAAACACGATTTTCTTTTTAAACGTCTCATTGTCTTTTCTTCACCTGTATCTGGTCATATTCATGATCATGTGTTATTTTTGACTTTAGTTTAAATTAGTTCTTTCTTTTGTACTGCTGTAGCAAAGGGTCAGCTAAATCGACATCCTCTTTCTTGGCTTCGATGTACTTCTTTGTTATTACTACAATATCTTTAGGTTTTATCCTCAAACGGTTCCCTGCACTGTTTACCTCCAAATCTTTATTCATCCATTCTACAGGGCGTTTTAACTCACCAATCCACTTTTGTGTATAGAAGATTGTGATCGCTGTTCGCGGTTCTTATTACAATGAGGTTTGAGGTGATCTGTAGCAGTCCCCTTGAAACAAATATATAGTCCAAGTCAGCAGATTGATCACCTCTTACCCACGTCGGGATTGATTTGGAGGCTATCTGATCTTTAAATGTTAACTGGTGCATGTCCCAGGACATGATATATATAATATTTTCAGTAGTATATTCATGTCTTTCATTGAAAGAGGACTGTCTCTCATTCTCCATGATCTGTGCAAGTTTGTCTAAGTGGCTACAGATGTTCCTCCAATAGTCTCTAGGTCAGGAGGTCAGATTTGTCAAGGTTCTAAGTACATTCTCCTGTTAGTTGCACCTTAAGTTCCCCATGCAGGCCTTCGCCAATAGTACTGCTCCTTTCTTCCATGCCTTTAAAATAAGTGTGACAAGGCCACTAAACAGTCCTTGTCAAGAGAGGGGGAGAGGCCAGCCACAGTACAACTCAGACCCAGTTCTGGTCCTGAGGGAAAAGGCAGCCGAGGAGTGCTCAGCCCTTATCGCTTCCCTTTGTGCCTGCCTACAAGTCACCAGTACACCTTTGCCTCGCACAATGCCTCCTTCCCCAGATACATGCCAGTCTCTTTCTATCATTTGTAGAGCCGATGAAGCATATGGGCAGCAGAGCGCCAAACCTCAACTAACGGCCCATTTCCATGGAAAAATCCAAGACAAATGCACTGTCCAATGACTTATCCTCCAGGCTCCTCAATTGTAACGGTGAGGTCAGAGGAGAAGCCGACAGGCCAAGAGACCAGAATCAGGAAGGAGGAAGCAGTGGATTGCGGGGGCTGTTATTTGAAAAGGTGGTGCATTGGTTTAGTGAGTGTAAGGGTACTGCAGTGTGAGTCTGAGGGTTTGTGTGGCCTGTGCATAGAAAAGCTATTGTGAAGAGTATATGTGAAGCGTATGACAACAGGCTGGGAGGAGGGTGCTTGAGTAGACGTAGTGGTTGGAGGGTAGAGTAGTATTTGGAGGGTAGAGTATTGGTTGGATGGCACAGTATTGGTTGAAGGAGAGCGGTATATCAGAGGAGAGAGTAATAGAGTGCAGGAGGGAGCAGTAGATTGGAGGAAGGGGTGGGGGTAACATCAAAGGGTGGAGGCAACAGCTGGGAGGCGTGAAAGATTCTAGTGACAGAGCCTTAGAGAGGATTAAGAGAAAGAGGAGGGAGGCAGTAGGAGTAGAAGAGGAAAGGTAAGAGTGGGTGTGAGTGGACATGTCTGAATCCAACTGAGCAAGTGTAAAGCACTTTCCTGATTCCCTCAGAACATTAACGCATGGATAGAGTAGGGACAGATAGGAAGTCCCTGAGGGAGGTTAGAGACCCAACATCTTACGGAGTCATCCATTGCTGAGACAGAAGACAGACAGTAGAGGTTAGTGTTTGATAGCGCTAACCTGGGCTTATGGAAGCCTGGACCAGGGAGGACATACCACCGGAGATAAGAAAGAGAGGGACGTCCCAAGGGACTACAAACGTTTAACAAAAACCCTTGGCCCATCCTTGAGTCTTGGGAGTGATTTGTATGTCATCTTTTACATAAGTGATTTAGCCAGTAAGCATGCTATTCTCTCTTGTACAGAACACTGTTAGAGCCAAGTTGAAATGACTCTGGGGGTTTTCGGCACATCAGTGTTCATGATCTTAGTGATTTTTTTCAATACTTCCCGGAATTTCTGAATTGAGGGCATGATCAAGGTAAATGAAGGAAGTCAGCATTTGGGCTACAGCATCTCAGGAATTCCCCATTGAAGGGTGTACTGTGTTCAGCTATCTGTTGTGGTGTGCGCTACTATTAATTAAAGTACCTGAATTTAAATAATTGGTGAGAGTATCTCATTAAGACCCTACGTACTTGTCTCATAGCAATTACCCATTGGGCCTCACTTAATTGTGTGCTGAGCAATCTCTCCCATTTATACTCAGTTGGGAAAGATTGATTGCATATGGTTACTGTCAACTTATAGAGTGCACCATCGGATTCAGGTATAAAATGGAATATTTGGCCCTTATGTGGTAAAAACTGGAAAAGTCCTCATGGGGGCCTGCAAGCTCTTATACCGGAGTGCACACATGCTACTTGTCTGGCCGGCTCCACTGGCCAATTTACATAAACGTTCATACTTTAGAAAGGCGCTTTCAGGGAATACATACTCCATTTCTATGAATTCCAGAGTTGCAAAGGATTTCAGGAATGCCGGGTCAAATGTTACAGGTAGACAGAGGCATTGCTAGGGGGGTATGAGGGGGCTATAGCTCGAGGTCTTTGGTTGTAGCCCTGGACAGAAGCTCAGGGGTTACAACCAAAAAGACTAGCTAGCCCCCAGTCCCGACAGTCCCAAAATGAATGTAGCCCTGGATCTTTTCCAGACCTGGCAACACCCCTGCAGGTAGAGCATCAATCTTGTGTAGGAATATCTGTGAGGACATACAATTATCCATCCCCGACTATGTGTACAGGTTTTGGCATGCCCAGATTGTGGCGTCTAATGTGTCAGTGTCAGCAGTAGACCCCTTAGGTGACTCAGTGCACAGGTCAGTGTGTTTCTAGTTTAACATGCAGTGAGTTTGAAGTAGTTGCATAGCAATAGCAATCATATGATGTTTGTGCTACCAGATAATACTTCTGGTACAGCTACCCAGCCCCTACCAGTGTCTGAGTTAGGGTAGCCCATTAAGCTCTGGGTTGCGTTGCGCCGCATATTCATCTCCCTAATAATTAACAAAGCTTCCGAAAGAAGCATGATGGTATTTTGATACATACATTATTGAACAGATGAAGGCATTAGGGTAGTACCACCGTTCTAATTATTGTGATTCCTCCTATCGTAGATATTGGTAAGGCAGTCCATCGATCCATCTTGTGTTCAAGTTGGTTCAATAGTTTTGTGTAGTTGAGCGCTATCAGGCAGCCTCTTGGTTGTTCTAAGTGCATACCTATGTGGCGTACAGCATTGTAGGAAAAATCCTGGCACTTCCCTTTCTGACACAGTTTTTCTGCCACAGGATCTTAGTGAGGCATCTACAGACCTTTTTCCATGCATTTGATTCTAGAAGGAAGCGCATTAACCTCTAGATGCAACCCAAATGGAACTAGACACAATAAAGACCACTGCACGCTTTCATCAGCCAGAAAAACACACTCTGAAACAATAAGTATTTTACTTTGGGCACATGTGAGAATACAAGAAAATACACTCTGCATAAAAAAAACATTTGATATGATATGATACAGCATTTGTAACGCGCTTATACACAAGTGTTTCAAGGCGCTACGAGGCAGAGGAGGGGGAACAGAGGGAAGGACAAAGACAAAGATCTTACTAAACCAAGTGACAATGAGATAGCGCAAGTGCAGGGGAGCTGGAGGTGAAAATGTTCCAGGGGAAAGGGGAGGGGTGAAGTGCTAAACAAGGAATCAAAGCAAAAACAAGAAGTGCAGCCAGCAGGTAGCAGGTGCAAGGGTAAGTGCAAACAGCAGGTGTCCAAAAGTGCAGGACAAGGGACAGTAGGTTTACAGATACAGACCCAAGTGCAGGGGATGTTGAGAGGCAGTGCGGGTGTGCGACTGGGCTGGCAGGGACCTGGGTCCGAGATCAGAAGGTAGCCAGATGACCAGTGAAGTGTCGGACAGGAATTCAGCAGGGGAGAGGACGAGAGAAGGCAGAAGCGAAGAGGGTGGTCTTGAGGTGCTTACGGAACCGCAGACGGTTCTACCCAAGTTTCAGAGAGGCAGGGAGCCTGTTCCAGAGGGAGGCCCCAGCTGAAGAAAGTTATCTATCACCAACTCGTTGCTTGGAGAAGCGACCAACCCTGAGTGAGTTGGAGGTGGAGGAGCTAAGAGCTCGAATAGGAAGATATTTATGAAGAGAGAGTTGGAGGTACTGAGGACCCAGGCCCCAGAAGGCCTTGTGGACAATGCAGAGGGTCTTGAACTTAATCCTTGCAGCCACTGGGAGCCAGTGCAGAGATTTCAGTGCTGGAGATATACAATCCCTAGACTTGAGGCCAAGGACAAGTCTCGTAGTCCTGTTCTGGATGAGTTGCAGAGGGCGGAGAGTAGAAGCAGGGAGATTTAGAAAGAGGCTGTTGCAGTAGTCCAGCCTAGAGAGAACCAGAGCTCCAGAGACAGTGAGCTTCTGGGGGAAGGAGAGGAAAGGAAGAATACTTCTTAAGAGGAGCAGTTGGTAGTTTGACTTCTTAGAGACCTCAGAGATGGGAGGAGAAAAGGAGAGCGTGCAGTCGAAGATGACCCCGAGGTTCTTAGCCTCACAGGTGGGGGAAGGAAGAGGGCCAAGGGAGGCCGGCCAGAGAGTGACAGGGAAGGAACGGGCAGGTGTGCCGATGAGGAAAATCTCAGTCTTACTGGCATTAAGGCAGAGATTGCTGGTGGCACACCACTCCTGGATAGCAGACAGACAGTCAGAGATGAGAGAAGGAGAAGAGTTGGCAGAGGGGAGCCTGAAAATAAGCAGTGTCATCCGCATAGCACTGAAAGTTGGGGCAGAGAGCGGCAATGCGGTGGGTGAGAGGAGCCAGGTATTGGTTGAACAGCCAGGTAGAGAGGTTAGACCCCTGGGGAACACCACAGGTAGAGAGTGAGATGGAGGTAGGGAAAGACCCAAGTTGGACCTGGGAGGGTCGATCATAGAGGAAAGAGGTCAGCCATGCCAGGGCCTGATCAGTGATACCCAGGTTGTCACAGAGACGATTGAGCAGGATGGCATGGTTGAGCATGTCGAAAGCAGAGGAAAGATCAAGTAAGATGAAGACAGAGGGGAGAATAGAATCAAGGTTAGAGAGTAGGTCTTCACGGATGTTCAGGAGAGCAGTTTCCGTGCTTCTGGCAGCTCTGAAGCCAGGCTGATGGTCATGAATACAACCAACAGATTTGGTGTGAAGATTAAGCGGAGAGATCTAGCTTGTCCAGGAGTTTGCCCAGGAAAGGAGTGATAGAGATCGGGCAATAGTTTGGCAGGCAGGAGGGGTCGGCTGAGGGTTTCTTGAGAAGAGGGTGCACAAGAGAGTCCTTCAGGGGGGAAGGGAAGGCTCCTGTGGCGAAGGAGTGATTGCAGAAGTCAGCCAGGGCAGGAGCAAGGGTGTCAACATGGTCCTTGATGGTTTTGGAGGAACAGGGCAGAACCCGTTTTGATGAGACTTTCATAGATCGAACTTGTCTAGCAACCTCGTCAGGGGAGAAAAGAGAAAAGACAGAGAAAGAAGAAGGAGAGGTGGCCACAGGGGGGCCAGAGATAGAGGAGAGCACAGAGAGAGGAGGACGAGAGGGTGGACAGGATTTCCTGGGTTTTAGAGATGAAATGAGAGGCCAGGGCCATCCAGAGGGCCTTAGCGGGGACAGGAGAGATGGAGACTGCAGCAGGAATGGTCAGCTCCTTGCAGATTTTAAAGAGTTTGGCCGAGTTGCTAGATGCCGCAGAGACCTGGGCTTGGATGTGGGCTCTCTTCTTAGTGTGGACAGAGAGCCGGTATTGACTTTGGAGCAGGTGGCGGGCTAGTTTGTTCGAGGATGCACAAGACCCTTGTAATTTCCTCTCAGCCACCCTGCACTTGCGCTTAAGGGGTGACGATGTCGGAATCGTACCAGGAGTTGCATTGGGCTTTGGGCTCCAAGTGGATCGTCATGACAGTGGCAAGAACATCAAGAGTATCGGAGATAGCAGAGGGGAGGATGGAAAAGGCTGTGTCAGGGTCAGAGACATTTTCATTGGGGCGGCATAGCCATTCAGATGTAAGGAAACAGCATCTGGCACTGAACTTTCAGCTGCTGGAGAGCTGCCTTTACCCTGCAACTGAATTTCCACTCTAATTCCACGTAGACAACGCTCTCGCCTTTAAAATACACACAGCGGGAAAAACAAAGAAAGCATGGCTCCAACTACAGCTCCTGTGGAAAACCAAGCCCTTCTTACTAAGGGTCCATGTAGAGGATGTGGTCCTACCTGACCTGGATGGAGGAAATGCCCTTCTCACCGGCTTACCCACCGACAACCCAGTCACCACCGGAAGCCACAAAGATGCCTAACTCCCAAACTCATCGATCTCCACTGGCAACCCCTGCCATCAAGCATAACCTTCAAAGCTTGCCACATCCCATAGAAGTCCCCTTGCCTTGCTCTCTCCTGACGCCTTGTCAGACAAATCCACCATCTCTGGCTTTTAGCTCAACACCAGAAGTGAGTGCCTGGCCAGATGAGAGTAGCAGACCAAGAAAACAAGCATTCTAAGAATACTTCTGCAGGCTGTGAAACCTTACACGGGTCTCAGCCCAGCCCAGCCCACATAACATTCAGAAAATAAATCAGAACCCTCCTGCTGGGTGAACAACTTACTCACAGCCCAAACAATTCACCCCCCAAAATCACCCAGCCCAGGACCCTCACGGTGCCTCCCTTTACAGCGTACCCCTTGATCTGCCCCAACGCTCCACTTCAGCAGTGTTAGTTGTTCCCCAATAACCGTCTGTGTTAACCATGTCCTTCTGCCCTCATTGATATACCAGTACGAAAAACAGGGTACGCACTGCTCACCCCTGTACACATCTCACGAATGTCTGCAACTAACCCTACAGATGTACACTGCTAGGTTGCTTACTGAAGCAATGTCAACGCTCAATAAAGTCCGCGCTCAATAAATACCCAACATAAAATAAATAATCAATAAATCAATGACCTGCTCATCGGTGCATTGATTCTGATGTGTTCAGAAAATAAAGTGTAGCAATGTTATCTTGCTGTGCGAGTGTGTGTTTGTACGTGACAAGGGTCCCATGAATTTCTGTATTTAGGTTTGATTTTACGATGCTTTTTCCATCCCCTCTCTTTCTCACACGGAAAGGCGGCCTTGTTTCACGTGCTATTATATACACGCTTAACCTTGTGTTAAACAATATTAATCTGATATCAGAGCCATGTGCCCAGAAGCATATTCACTTCAGCCGGTTTGGATTACTCATTTTGTAAGCCTGAGAGTTCGCTTTCTCAATCACGGAGTTTAATGTGCTTCCTCAGCCGGCTTCTGCTTCCACTTGCGTCATAGACCACAGTGACGAGGCGTACAGTGTCCAATGAAGTTTGAGGAAGTGCTGAAGACGTGCACTAGGCATGCTGAGGTCAAAGAGTTCCTCCACGTGACACTGCAGTTCCTCCCCCATGGCTTTGCCCCATAATAAACGTGTAGGCCATTTCTCTTCCTATGCCACTGAGCACCTATTATAACGTCTGTTTCTTGGTTAATAAAGCTGGCGCTCACACACAAACCTGCTGTGGAGTCGGTAGTTGTTCCAGGTAGCTTTATTTTACAGATGTACAGTATATACACATCAATCCTGTTACTCTTCAGCTATATACAAGACATGAAGTACAGGACAGGGACAAGGAGGCGCATTGAACCAACATACATAGGAGAGAAAACCCACCGGCCATCCAACCATCCCAGCTCAGGCCCCCAACTGACACTCTCAGAACATTCACTCAATGATCCACTCAACATTCTCCTGAGCTGCATTCATGCATCAACATTCTGACAGCAAACACTCCAGGCCAGTGACATCATATGACAAATCTACAGCACCCCTTGATGGTCCAGGCATGGATTAAACTGAGTTCAGGGATGGATCTGGCTGCTGTCTTTCGCTGCTAGATTTATGCCAGTAAAAGAGCATTCTCAAAAACTGCAAGCCCGTGAAATAACTTAGTTGGGGCATCCTGTGCCACCAGCTGCACCACTTACTGCAGATTTAATCATCCACCTTATAATTATTTATTTATAATAAAATAAAAACCGAACCTGTGTTGCTTCGCGACATTTTGCTTCCAAGACGAGTACCCTGAGCTATCTGCCCTAGACCACACCGCTAGGAGAGCATGAGAGTGTGAAAGACAGGGGGAGGGGGTGTTCTAGGGCACACACAGGATACATATCACACTAGCCTAGCACCTTTAATCTGTAATCTGTGAATAAAGCACTGCTTCAGCTGTCACCACTGTTGCCACGTCATGCATCTTATGTATGACATCCACAGTGTTGACCAGGATGAGGTGCTAAGAGCCTTCAGCGTGAGCACATCATAAATGAAGACAATGGGCCTCATTACACGTACGGCGGTAACCATGGCGCTAGCGCCATGGTTGCCGCCAGTATTTTACCGAGTCCGCCTTGGTGAATGGGGGAATTACCGCCCCATTCCAAGGTTGGCGGGGCGGTAATTCCCCATTCACCAAGGCCCTTCCCCATTCCCATTTGACCCCAATAGGGCTCAATGGGAATGGGGAAGGAGCAAATAACGGTACCGCTATTAGCAGTACCGTTATTTGCCCTGAAGTCCGTCAGCGGGTCCCTTCCTTAACGTGTGGTCTGGCCACACGTTAAGGACGGGACCCGCTGATGGACCTCATAGTATGGCGCTAAGGGATTACCGGCAATGGTGCCCTTACCGGTGCCGGTAATCCCTTAGCGCCATCCGTGTAATGAGGCCGAATGAGCAGAGCGAGGAGACAGAACTCCAAGGAATGTAAACAGTGACAAAAAGGGCCTGTACACAGCATGATGCAGCTAGTGACGGAGCCGCCGGACACCCTGCTCACATCAGGGTCTCCCACACCACCATACCAATAGCCGCAGAGTAGCTTCGAAGTATGCCTGGGTGCATTGGAAATGCACAATGCCCTATGCAAAAGAAAAGCTGCCTTAATGCAGATTTCAAAGTCTACCCACAGAGAAAAATGCAGATGGTTCAGAGATACCGAGCAAGTATGCACAGCCTGGGAAGAGGAGAACAAAAAAGTTGACCTGAATGGAAACAAAGTAAGGTACAGTCTTCCCTTCTCTTATAGTAGAGCAGAGCCTGCAAAAACCACACACTTGAGCAAATGATCTCCTTATCACAGACCATGCAGGAGGTCTCACTGCACCACAAGAAGGGAAGGAAGTAGTCCGTAGAGAAAGGGACTTAGCAGTAAGTGAAATAAAGAAAGGACAGAGAAGGCATAATAAGTCCTCTGATCCCAACCCGTGATCACAGGAAGGCATTTCCAACAAAGGGTATAACCGGCGTGGCAGCCATTCCCATGTCATCAGCAACAGAGAATGCCCTGTTAGTGGAAGAAAGTCCTTAAATTGCCAGAAAATTGCTCACTTTGCAAAGGTATAACAGGGAAGTCCACCGAACCTAGTGAAGAGATACATCTGCAGAAAATGTCAGACAACGGAGAGGAATCTCCAGGAAGGATTGTACTGAACCTAAGAGGGCAAATGCCCAGACTGTACTCTGACATTTGCATGGACGTGTGACGTATATCAGTGATGTCATGCCCAGGAGCAGATCAGGCCACCATTTTGAGATACATCTTTGAGAGTCAGTGGGTTAGAGATAACAGGAAGCTGAGAAAAATGAGGCTCAGCCCTGAAGGACATGGAGGAAGCAAGATCAAGGAACTATGCACAGCAAACAACAGAGGTCCCATACCAAGGTGGCCTCACAAAAGCTGACTTCACAGCCCCATAGCTCAAGGTTGAGTGCGAGTCAAACGGCTGGCCCAAAGTATAAGATGGCATCGTAGGCCCATTGACGGAGGAAACGAGAAGAGTAGTATACAGTAGCCCTGGTGGGTTGCACGTCCAAGTGGATGAATGTCTAATTCATGCAAGAAAAACTCAATCCGAACAAATGCTGTATTGAGCAAAAGCAAAAGGTGTTGGCTGGAAGATTTTGAATCAATCATAACCATGGGCACGGCTCTTTGCAACCCTCCAGACCTTTGTTTTTTAGCCTGCCAAGCCATTTCAGAAGGGGAAAGGCCAAATGCAAATTAGGCTTAGTACCACCCCAAAAAGGGTAGTCCAGCTGCATCTGCTAGGTCACAACCCTTCAGCCCGAGACCACAAGCATCCCCAAACATGTTTCGGCCTCACCAAGCCTGATTTACATATGAATGATTCAAAACCTTCCAGCTATCACATTTTGGTTTTCCTCACATACTGCATTCTTCACAAAGGTCTTCTAAGAGGCAGAGGTTCCTCAATAGCAGCCACTTACAAAGGTGTTTAATTCACCTCTGCAGAAAATAAAATATTTCAGAGCAAAGAGGGTTCATCGATTTCAGAGGAGGGTTATAACACTCCATAGGGATGTCACAGCGAAGAGAGAGAGAAAACAGGCCTATTAACGGCATTATAGAGGCATCATGCGATGCAGGGTTTGCTCTGTCACTCCCAACAGTAAACATGAGTTACCCTGTTCCAACTCATGGAAACCACAAACCCAACAACCACGCTTGCTCCTCTCTGGCTGATGGAAATAAAGAGGAGAGTCTGCAAGTCGCAAGGACAAAGGAAGAAGGTGCACAATGCTAAAAAATGAATCTAAGGCACCTCGCCAATTCCAGGAAGGTGATTGGATAAAGAAACGGCAAGGACATGGACGTGCTGCACCAATTAGTTGGATATAATCAGAGAAAATGACAAAGTGAAAGCAGATAGGGAGAATGTGGAAGCAGGGACATGTGGCTATGTACTACAAACACCGGACTAACATTGAGGGCCTCCTGAGGGAAAGTCCTTGAGGGAAGGAGACACCACATGAGACCGCAGAGCCTGAAACGTAGAGTAAACCTGTTGCAGAGATCCATGCAGAACTGGAGAACCCTCTGGAACCTGAAAGCAAAAGGGAACCAATGGTGCAAAGGCAGAAGAACCCATAGAAAGCACCCCAACATCACATGATGAGAACATTTCCCACATGATAGTAGGGCCTTTCCATTAACTGAGCCTCTCCCCAAATGTTTTCACAATGGAAAGAACAAAGTGGCACCCTGGCCCGCCCACTGACCCGGCCCATGGGCACTGTGTCATCCTAATGGACGGCACTACAACTGGGAAACATGACAGGGATGGGAAAGGCAGGATACTGGGAGTACTGGTATGAGAAGAGCAAGATTCTGGACCCCCCTTGAAAGACTGAGGACAAATGCAGGTGCATGTATCTTCTGAGTAAAGCCATACTACACAACTCACTCGCCCACGCACGTCTCTTATTGGCCACTTCCACGCAAGCCTTGCATGCCATCTGTGATGGTGTAAAACTCGCAGCCAAGGTTGTAAGGAATGTCTTTGTGTATTCTCTGGACTTCTTCTAATTCCCACATCCACATAAATCCTTCTCGCTTTCATATTCTCTTACGGCAGTGCTATTCAAACTTTTTTCACACTGTGAGAAAAAAAAAGGTTTCCGCCCCAACCTCCTCCCGGCAAGCTATTACTGCATATAGTTTCTATTAAAAGCAATTACAGTAATCCTTTTTTCTAAAGAGCCTTGCGCCCCGTGCAACATATTCAGCCTGCCCCAGGGGGGCCAGCCCCACAGTTTGAAGACCACTTACTTATGGGAAGTTTGCAATATTAGGTTAAAGAAAAATAGAATATCTATAACTTTTGACTTTTTCATTCATCTGTAGTTGACAGTGCTAGTGATCACTCAAAGTCATTCAGAATTGCAGTCGATTTGGGTGTATTTCCCCCTCAGTATTAATAAGCATAAGGCCTGTTAGCTACTGAAGAATTACCCAATGGGCCTCATTAGGACCCTGGCGGAGAGGGTATTACGCCAGCGTAGTGCATGGCGTACCTCTCCGCCATACTACGAGTTCCCGTAGCGCCATGGAGGTTTTCTCCGCCTGGTTTTACCAGCCGGAGAAAACCATGGCGCTACGGGACCTCGTTGTTAATTACGCCACCGTATTTTACGGTGGCGTAATTAACTCCTTCCCCACTCCCATTATACCCTATGGGGCGAAAATGGGAATGGGGAAGGGCAGAATGGGGATTGGGGATTTACCGCTCCGCCGAGGTCGGAATGGGGCGGTAAATCCGCCAACCCCCATGGCGCTATCGGCGGCTTTCCGCCATGCTTCGCGGTGCATTTAGCACCGCGAAGTCCGCCCGGGTCGTAATGAGGCCCAATGTGTGATCTCGACCCTCATCAGGTGGGGTGGGCTGGAGCACCCACCAGCTGCCCTGCATCCTCACCCAGACCGGAGGCAACATCATCTGCAACGCTACGATCTGGGCCTACCAGCTGCACCTTCTGGTGAGCACACCCCATGCTTCCAGTCAGCCGCCCCAGGATTGCTGTATTTAGCCATCTTCAGAACTGCCATTCTCTATGAATACGAAGCCCTTTTGACCGCATCGCGCCGACTTGCCTGCTTCCAAAATGTCGGGCCCGATGCAGCCTCAGAACGAGGCTTAGCTTCCCCGCGTCGCCAGGCAACCCGACGAATAAGTTCCGCGTACATCCGCCGGCAGGCGGAAGCCGGCTCCAGCTAAGGTCAGAATAAGGCCTGTTAGCTACTGTTAGCACTCTGGTTGCGCTGTAACGTTGCTTTACCTCCTCTACTCACTATATCACGAGGTAAGAGCTTAACCGCCTGCCTGCACGCCAGAGCTTGACTCTGTTCTCTATCATTTATCACTATGCTATCTCGGCATCTCGTCCATTTCCAGACCCAGGGAATGCATTTGGGCTTCTACTAACTACATGTACGCAAATTACACATTGCGCAGCCTGCCAAAGACTATCCTTGCTCCCTGATACGGGTGCCATCCTATCATCTTGCAAATATTCCTAATCCATCATACCGACACGTATACTGTATGTCCAATCACATTTACGCACAACTACCTGAAATGTAGGCCAATAAACTACTGCTGCAGTACCTCTAGTTGCCCTTGCATATTGCTGCCCTTATTGAGCCTTTTTTCGGCTATTATGTTGTCTTATAAGATACTCCTACCACTCAAGGACTGAAACTATTGCATCTGCTATGTGCCTCTAGTTGCCATTCAGGTTCGACCTAATATTCATAACATGACTACTAGCCATAAGCGTACTGCCTAGCCAAACTGTGATGCCTCTTATGCTATTAATGTGCTATTAACGTGACTGACATTACAATACTGTCATACATAAGACCTTGCATCCGCTGACAAACGTTACATTTATCGCTTAAAATGAAGCAGCCTATGATGTTTGTAAAATTAGATTTGGCTCATCTTGCCTCCAAAGCATATTGAAGTATCCTATGTTTACTGCACCTAGTGTACACTGTACTACCTCATTTGTTGCCTTACAACTTGTACTAGTCTAACAAATCGACCGTATACCACACACCTAGGTTTATTGAAGTAGAACTAGCCCTCTTTGCATGGTATTGCACAAAAACTGTATCACTCTACTATGTCTATTGTACACGGCGCCTGCCCTCTACTTAGTTGCATACACTGTAAATAACTAACCTATGTTTACCTTAACTTGCTCCTGTACCTCCTATGGTTCCAGACTATACTACAGCACTTCCAGCTCAACCAGCCTACTGTGTCACCATAAGATGTGTGCCTTAGGAGATTTTCTACCCCTCCTCACAATGCTCATAGTCTCGGCCTATATACATAGAAAACAGTAACCCACCAATTCTTGAACCACAACCCCACCATGTCACTGATACAAACCCAACCACTAATTAACCCCACTGATTATGTGGGACGACAACAGCAGTGTACACATGACACTCAACCATGCAACACTACCTCTAGAAATGCCAGACTGCACGCGAGACTACCTAAATTATACGAACCACTAGCTCGAACTCTCACTACCTCTAACCGCAGGAAAATTACTCCCATTGTGATTCCGAACAAGAGTACAAAAATACCTCACAACCTCCCTCGGAGAGTACATAAAGGACATATACACTCCAAATATATGACCCAACCTATGGGCCCCCCCTGTACACCTACAACCACCATCCCTCACCTCAAAGGTGCTCTAATTAATGCTAGATCTATGGTAGCTCACGCTATTGAGAGCTCAGACCTCATCCAGTTCGAAAACTTTGACTTCTCGGCCATCACCGAATCCTGGTTACATGCTGCCGCAGGACCAGCCCTATTTTAGCAATTCCCAGCGGATATACCATCTTAAGATCGGATAGAAGTGAAGCCTGTGGAGGAGGCATAGCCCTTATTGTCAAATCCAGTCTGCCCATTAGACTAGCTCCAACCAATGAGATCAAATCTTGTGAAAGTCTTACAGCCAAATTATCGATTAATAACTCTCAAACCCTAACGATTCACCTGATATACAGGCCCCCAGACTCCATTGGGACCTTCGAGGTGGATATTTTGACTATCCTGTCCAACAACCTAAAACCTTCTTCACAAGTTGTTCTACTAGGAGACCTCAACCTGGGTTTCAATGACCCCAAAGACCCTCATGCAATCAGTGTGGCCAAGACTCTTACTGAACTAGGCATATCCCAAAGAGTACTCCACCCCATCCATAATAAAGGGAGAATACTCGACTGGGTAGCAGATTACAATTGTAATGTCTCTATTTCATCAATCTCCCCCCAGATCTGGACAGACCATCACCTCATAATATTTACACTTGCAACCAATAGATCTACCTCTACCCCCATCCAGCTGGCTCCACCTATTCCAACAAGGAATAAAAAAAAACATCACCCGGACAATATTCTTCCCTTGATTTTACCCAAACTTAACTCGCTGCCAGAAAATTTGGGCCCTGAAGCCCTGGTGAATTAGTTTAATAAAACGATGTCCACAGCTCTTGACTTAATTGCACCGCTCAAAATGAGACAAAGCAAACCTAAAGCCCATCACAACTCCTGGTACACACCCTACCTGAAAACACTACGCACCAAACAAAGACAATGGCCCTCATTACGATACCGGCGCTAAACCATGGCGCTATTAGCACAATGGTTGGTGCCGGTATCGTAACGAGTCCGCCAATGTTCAATGGGGAATTACCACCCCATTCCAAGGTTGGCCGGGCAGTAATTCCCCAGTGAACATTGGCCCTTCCCCATTCCCATTTTTGCCCCATAGGGCTCAATGGGACTGGGGAAGGCGCTAAGTACGGTACCGCAAATTGCGGTATCGCACTTAGCACCAAGGTCCCTTTGCGGGTCCCTACTTTAACGGCTGGTCTAGACCAGCCGTTCAGGTCGGGTCCCGCAAAGGGACCTCGTAGTAAGGCGCTAAGTGTTTAATGGCGCCGCAGCCTTTTACGGCGCCGTTAAACACTTAGGGCCTCATTACACGGAAGGCGGTGAGCCATGGCGCTATTAGCGCCATGGCTCATGTCGGTAAAATACCGGCACCGCCTTGGCGGAAAGGGGATTTACCGCCCCATTCCAAGGTTGGTGGGGCAGTAAATCCCCCTTCCGCCATTGCCCTTCCCCATTCCCATTTCTGCCCCATAGGGCTCTATGGGAATGGGGAAGGCGCTAATTACGGCACCGCAATTTTGCGGTGCCGTAATTAGCTCCGAGGTCCCTTAGCGTGTTGGTTTTTAACGCCTGCAAAAAGCAGGCGTTAAAGCACCAACCCGCTAAGGGACCTCGTAGTAAGGCGGTAATGGTTAACGGTCACCGTTACCATTAACGGTGGCCGTTAACCATTACCACCTTCCGTGTAATGAGGCCCTCAGTGCCAGGGTCCTAATGAGGGCCAATGTGAGGTTGCATGGAGATTACGTCCCTCTGAAGAGAATAAAACTAACCTTACGGATATAACAAGCTTCTACATAAAGGAAATACTGGCAGCTAAACGGGAAACTTACAACACTAGAATATCCCAAGCCAAATCGAGTATAAAGGAACTTTTTGTCATCTTCAAAGAAATAGAATCTCCCATCCCAGTGCCAGATAACTTTGTAAAAGACAAATCCTGGTGCTCTAATATACAGCAAGCACTGGCCAACATAGTCACAACTCTTCAGGTTAAAATAGCCAAGAAAAAAGCATCACTGATCCCAACATCCTCACCCAAAATACTCAACACGCCTCCTAAAACCATCACCCACCCCCCCTTTCAAATTCTCCAAAGTGTCTATTATCAAGACAGAAAAAACGATACTATCGCTCCAACCTTCTAACCGTCAAGGAGACCAATGCCCAGCCCAACTTATAAAGGATGCAGCCAGAGACTTGGCTCCCTCCATCTTGAAACTTATTAATGCCTCCTTTGCCGCAGGATCCATACCAACTAACCTTAAAGAATCCTGGGTGCTCCATTACTTAAAAAACAGACACTAGACCCTGCCATACCCACAAACTACCGCCCAATCTCAACAGTTCCCTTTCTATTAAAAATCATAGACAAAATGGCGTACCTACAAATACAAAAACACCTGGAAGCCAAGCACCTGTTAGGAGCACGCCAGTCTGGTTTCCGACCCCATCACGGGACTGAAAAGCCTTAATAGACCTAAAGGCCCAGACTGATGAGCTTAGGGATAAAGGGAAATCCACTCCCTACTCCACCTCTTGGACTTAACAGCTGCATTCGACCTTGTTGACCACAAGGTCCAATGTAGGCACCTAGACTTGGGTGCCCATTTTTCTGATGAAGCCATAGCGTGGATACAATCCTTTCTCAACAACAGGACCATAAGAGTCTTCTCCCTCACAGCAACCGCAGACCCTATCCCCATTACCTGTGGAGTGCCCCAGGGTTCTTGTGTCTCACCCACCCTATATAATATCTTCACTAAGCCCCTTTTCGATGATCTGGATTCTCTTGGCATCACCTACACTAACTATACAGATGATACTCAGATTCTCCTAACTCTTACGGGTGATTATGACAAGGATATGGCCTTGGTGAATAGGGTGTATCTCATCATTCAGGCATGGATGGCCACCCATGGATTATGCCTGAATGATGACAAGACTGAGATCATCACCCTGGGCACCCCCACCACCCTTAAAAAGTTAGGACCCAACTACTCCACCTTGAACATTAATAATAACCTGATTACCACCACTCATGAGGTGAAAACTTTAGGCTTTTATCTCGACTCGACCTTATCATTCATTAAACAAGTCAATGTGATGGCCTTCACCACTGCCTACACTTGCAAACTGATAAGAGCAGGCAAACCATTCCTATCCAACAACAGTTGCATCACCCTTGCCAGAGCACTTCTTCTCTCAAAGCTGGATTACTGCAACTCTCTTTACATAGGTGCCAACAAGACAACCATCAAGAGAATCCAACTCCTCCTGAATAACGCGCTCAGAGCGGCATTAGGTATCTCTAAGAGGGTCCATATTTCCAAAACCAGAAGAGCTAACAATTGGCTGTCGATTTATGAGAAAATCCAGTTAAAAGTTGCGTCACTTGTATGAAAATGCCTAGACAACGCGCACCTTATTATCTCTCTGAGAGATTCTCTAGAACTAGTTTCACAAGACCTCTAACACCAATTGCATCACATTACCTAGATTCAAACTCGCCAGAGTCGGAGGGTGCAGCTTCCAGGTCACAGCAGCTCAACTTTGGAACTCCTTACCTCATCCTCTGCGAACTGATCAACCCTACCTTAAATTCCGACAGAACCTCATAAGGTGGATCAAAGACCTTGATAAGTAAGGGCAGGCTTTTACACCTAGCCATGACTGATCCCTCTTCTGCCTACCTTCGCCTGGCCATCCATGTATATTTGTATATACTCACTGACCCATAGGGGCTTCTTTTCAGTGTGTATCTTGTAATTACGTGTATATATGTCTTTCATCTGTTCTGCCATGTATAGTTTTTGTATAATGTATGCATTCAATCTGTTATGTAACCAAGCTTTAAGCTGTCTTATGCAATGCGCCCTGTTACACCTGGGTCTGGTGCGCAATACAAGTAATAAAACAAACAAACATGTTGTCTCCTGTACAATATCTTCATTTCGATCTTCCAGACATCACTTTATCTGATCTTTATTAATTCCACTAGCCAACATTTTCTCCATATGAAGGGGGATCCAGTCTAAACGCATATTGTGTTTTGTCCTCAATGTATCCATGTGTTTACCCTAAAACGGCAGACAGTGCTTAAAACATGTTTGTCCATGCTGAAGCCTGTGTAGGACATGCAAGATGAAAGCATGAAAGGGAGAACTGGAGAAGTGTCTGAGGACAGCTCCTTCTTCCTGTTTCTGCCTTGGATCATAAAGCACTGTGATCAAGTTTGATTCCATTTTTTTATTTTTTTATTTAAAATTATATAGTTTAATTTAATCTTTTCATTATATTGCAATTACAACTTTCAAACGTCACGTGTTGCATATCACAGTGTTAAATCACTAGACTCAGTGGTGTATTGTCCAGTTCCAAAACGTTCTGTAAGAATATTACAATTCTCTAGATTGGGTAAGGGTTGTCATTTCATTTAAAAAGGAACCGTGCGACAGAATGACATAAATTAAAAAATGTGCGTGCTCATTGCACATACTATCCTGCAGTGCAAAATACAGCCGTGCAGAGTGAGTGACGTGCACGCCGTCAGCTGACATTTTAGCCGTCTCCCTATGATGCTCTATAACATGACACGCGAGAGCTCTGACCGTCCCCCCCCCCCTCCACCCCGCTTGAAAATGTGGTTCAGGAAAAATCGTGGGTTACCACTTTCGAAGTCTAGTGAACTGCGAATATTGGCAAGTGACTTTTTGGGGGACAAATCAGGGGAATCAACCCTGACGTATGTATCAATTTGCCTGATTTCCCCACAGCTCCCTATGGCTTCCTTCACCATCAGCACCCCCAATAAAAAGAAAAAGGTTTAGAATGCGCCACAGCCCTTTATGCAGTAGCCCATTAGGGTAGAACGGTAGCTCGTGAAGCGGTTTGGCCCTTATTGGTGAACCTCATACGTTTCAAATGTCTGACAGGCAAGGTCTGTAGCACCCCGAAACACCCATAATTCGGCGAGTTTGAGGATCCCAAATTATTTGCCCAGGATTAATGTTTACCAAACAGATAGCTGTCTGATATCACCGTTCTGCACATAACACTTCTCACAATTAAAATAATTATTCACACAGCATTCGTTTATTTTTACTATACATTTGCCAATGACAATAACCTTGTAGATTAAAGATATAATGTATCCAGATATGTCTTTCTTTAATCACACCATATACAGTGTTAGGGAATAGCTCACAGCACTAGTGTCCTAGGTTGTGCTTAAAAGAGAGAAGACAATGGGCCTCATTCTAGGTGGGCCGGTCTGGTAAAAAGGTGCCGGTATTCATGGATACCAGCCCTTTACTGGTCCGGCCAACTACAGGTTTGCCAGTGGAGCATATGGGTTACCTCCAGTTCGAGGTAAGCCAGGCATCCTACCGGAAAAAAAAGCCCTCATTACCGGCACCAGCATTGCCGCTGCCGGTAATGACGGCAAATCCCCTCAGGGAGTCCTATGGGGCTCCATGAATGGGGATTTACACTGTCACTGCACCACCCGTAATCCAGCGGCAATGCCGCGGGACCGGGTGCCGAAAATGGTAGCTACATTTGCCTGTATCCTGGCAGCTCTACCGCCAGGATACCGGCAATGTCAGAATGAAGCCCAATGGGCCGCATTATGGCTTTGGCAGTGTGATTAAAAAAAAAAGGGGTGATAACGGAATGGCTGCCACATTTACCACACTATCATATTCTGGGCTTGGAGGTAAAGTCCTCCGGAACATGGCTGGAACTTTTTCCCTCCACTTTACCTCAGAGAATGGAGGAATTACAACAAGCAGAGTGACCAATGATGGTAATTCCTTCACCCCCCCAATTGAGTCCTATAGCTCCAGAATGGGGAATAACACCACCTGGTTCCAAAGCGATATTATGGCGGTAACAGTATTTGAGATTCATGGATTTTCCCTGGGTGAATCTACTCATAATTAATTAAAATGGAAATCATGAAATGCCAACAAGAACTGGGCAGTACATGTTAAACATTGAAATATGTGCAGTTCCAAATGTAATGCACAAATCTAAGGCTATTATTGTGAACATTTGTAATGTTCTGCTATTGAGATGTATACTGCACAGCACAGCCATGTTCATGGTCTCCAGTCCCTCAGGCCGATCTGAAAAGGAAGCAGGTTAGTGGGACTGAGATGGACAGTGCAAAAGTGTGCTTGTTGTACTGTTGGTGACTTCAGTTCGGAAAAACCGGTCACTGTGTGATTTGTTTGTTTCTAGATGTCATTGGCTTGGTGCTGTTTTGGAGTGCGTGTTTGTATAGGATTGTTGTGTGTGTGTGTCTGTGCTCTAGTGCTTGAAGTTTAATATGTTGCGATTGAGTGGGATGTAGCAGGGGGCGTACAGTTTGCTGTGTGACTTCAAGTTGGTGCTGTGGTTGAGGTATGTGTGTGCAGTATTTAATGGCTGAGCAGATTGCTTATAGAAAATTGAAGCTTTTAGTAGAGTTAACAGTGAAAAAATGTGTGTGAGTGTGTAGGCTATTTCAGTTTTTTTCGATCGAGATTCCTCATATGGAGTTGGCGGTGTTATACTTTCTGTTTGTGGAGCCCGCCCAGTACGGTGGAGTCGCTTTTGTGGTACCATGGTTTGAGGTGCCTTTCCATGTATCGTGGATGAGTGTTTCTTTTTGATAACATTTGTTGTTTAGGTGTGCTGGTTAAAAAGCCGCATTTTGAGTCGTTTTCTGAATTTTAGGTGTTCTTCTGTTCACATTTCCTCGGGGAGTGAGTACAAGGTTTAGGTGATATGCACAAGAAGGCTGTCACACCGTATTTCAGCTTTGCGTATTGCTTTGGTTCAAGGCAAATGTCATTGCTGGATCGCGGTGTTGGTTTCGGTTTGTAGATGGAGATTTTTTCCTTCGTGCTTTCTGCTCCTTTGCAGTTGATTGCTCTGTGGTAAAAAATTGTAAAACCTGTGGTGTTTTAAGTACTTTTGACTTTTTATTTACCCCCTGGAGCTTTGTATCTCATGTCGTAAATATCCCACGTGATCCTATGATGAGCTCCTCCACTTGTAATACAAGAGGTTTAAATAGAACGGAGGAAAACATTTCTGGGCAGCCAAAATATACATAAAAGTGTCTACAGGCCCCATCACAATTTAGGCAGTAACCCTTAAAGCCGATGGTAAAGGGTTACCACTGCATTTAAGGGATAACACAATCATGAGTATTGCGTTCCAATTTGTGGCGCAATTACTGCACTGTAATACCGCTGGCGGTAATTGCACCAAAAATTCCCTATGGGCCCAGTGGGGAATGGGGAATAACATTTACCGGGCAAACCGTGATCCAACGATAATACCACCGGATGGGTGGGCATTATGCAAATAAAGTTGGGCGGTATCCCAATCGGGGTACCACCCAACTCTTGATGAGGCGCTAAGTATTCAGTAGACTAGGGCGTTTTTGTAAGAGTTCAAGTTTAGAACCAAAAGGACAGTGCTTTCTGCCACATTGAAACCTGTCTCCTCCTTCTAAATGCTGCATTGTAGCGTGGCAGGAAACACATTGGGCCTCATTACGACCCAGGCGGTAAGGGGTTAACGGCACCGTAAAAGGTGGCGGCGCCTTTAACCCCTTACCGCCTAATTACGAGGTCCCTTTGCGGGTCCCTACCTTAACGGCTGGTTTTACCAGCCGTTAAGGATTGGACCCACTAAAGCAGTGGTATTCAAACTGTGGGTCGCGACCCCCTAGGGGTCCGCGGGTGCATCCCAGGGGGGCCCTGAGAGCTCAGCATGAAAAAAGATTTTTTTTTTTTTTTTTTTTTTTAGATTGGAAGAAATGGGCAGGGGTGGCCCACATGGGCGGGCTGAAGCATGAAACTGTCTCAGGCAACAATGAAAAAGTGGCCCACAGTTGTAAATGGATATTCATTCCTTTAGTCACAGACTGGGCCTCATTACTACTATGGCGGACCAGTAACAACGGTGCTGGTAAGCTACCGGCACCGTTGCTACCGTTCCGCCATAGTAAGAGTTGTGCTCGTGGGTGCTTGACAGCCCCCGCCAGGTCTGACCTCAGCTCGTCGGATGCACCGGCACCGTTATTAACGGTGCCGGTGCATCCGAGCTCCCCATTCCCATTTGAGCCATATGGGGCTCAAATGGGAATGGGGATCTACCGGCACCTTCGAAAGGGCAATTATCATGTCCGCCTAACTCGGCATGACCTAGTAATTGCCCATTCGCGGGTGCCAGACCCGGATGCAACTCCAGTGGCAGCCGTGCCGGTTTTACCGGCACAGCTACCGCCAGAGTAGTTATGAAGCCCACTGTTTCAATAGTACCCAAAGGGGTGCTTTGTGTTAAAATGTAAGTAAATTGTGATATATTCAGCAACAATGGTCAACATTACTAACTGCATAGTTAAGTAACTCATCAAAATGGTCCACATTGGCCAAAATGGTGGCCCATTTTGATTGGCCCAAACTAGCATTTTACATTTTTGGTACAGGCATTGCCCTATAGGCCTGTCCGAGCCTGGCGGCTCATCCATAATGGCAAGAGGCGCCCACCCAGTGGCCCCTCACCCATTATGGAGGAGCTAAGGAGCAGCCCAGTGAAACAGTGAGCACTCCCTCAGCTGCTTTATCCAGCTAATGGAGTGCTCCTGGGCTGGCTGAACTGTCAAAGGGAAACACTGTTTCCCTTTGACAGTTCAGTTTAGTTCCCCAGCCGCACATGCTCACTGAGCCATGCAAGTGCTGGGGCGTTTTGCTTCGCCAGCATTGCATAGCTCATTGGAAATGCTGGCTGGGGCACTGCATGTCTGTATGTCCGAGGGGGAGCTCCTGCGCCTCCTCGCACATACGGACAGAGCAGCTGGAGCAGGCCGTTTCAGCACCCACACACAGGCCAATGCAGAAGGTACGTTTATGTTCATTGTTTTTATTTAAACATGTGTATGGATGCGTTATGAGTGAGTGTATGGTGATGGATGCTCATGTGAATGATAGAGTGATTGCTGTATGAATGTGCAGCGCCTTGCATATACACATAATCATGTTCATTGTGTTAGGACCAGTGGGGCCCAGGGGACAGGGATGGTATCTTTTTACCGGACATCTATCATTCAAAACCCTCTGCCTTGTCCACAAGGCTTTCTGGGGCCTGGGTCCAAAATACCTTCAGCTATTCCTCCGCAAATACCTCCCCTCTCGAGCTCTTCACTCCTCTACCTCCAACTCCCTCAGGGTCAGTCGTTTATCAAAGAAACGAGCTGGGGGTAGATCTCCGTCTTCGGCTGGGGCCTCCCTCTGGAACAGCGCCCTGCCACTCTAAAACTTGAGGAGAACCATCTTTCTTCCTGCACTTATCAGACCTACCCTGTCTGCTGCCTTAAACGTAGCACTTGCAAATTGCTGGCTGCACTACCACTGTTTGTTGCCTTTATTATTTATTTATTGTTATTTATCTGTTTCTCCTCTGCTTCGCACTTTCCACTTCTCCCCCCTTCCATGCACTTTTCCCCTCACACTTGCGCGTTCTCAATGTCACTGGGCCTAGTAAGATCGCTGTTCTATTCTCCTCTGTTCCCCTCCCTTGCCTTGTCACGCTCTGAAACACTTGTGTACGAGCGCGATAGAAATAAAATATCAATGCCTGCCCCCTGGACTCCCAGCAACAATTGCAAACTGTTTGGCTATTTACCCATTTTTTGTTAAAAGTATGCTCTACAATGCAACATTTTAACCTATTATTTAAAAAAAAATTCACAGGGGGAAACCCCCCCGAACCTCCCCTTAATGCCCCTCCACTTAAAAAAGATTCACCAGCCGCCACTGGCCCTCAGACTGTGTTGGGAACGGGATGGGGGAACCGAGGGACTATGGTGGGAGCACAATGGGCGGGAACCATGGGATAGTGATGGGAGCAGAGTGGGGAGAGCCCTGGGTGTGTGATGGGGTGGGGAGAGACCAGCGACTGGGTAGGAGTGGGATGAGGGAGCCCAGCGACTTTGATGGGAGCAGGTGACGGCGCGCAATATATACTGTCCATTTGGCATTTCTGGGGGGTCCCGACCTGCCCAAATTTTGCTCAGGGGGGCCCTGGCCAAAAAAGTTTGAAGACCACTGCACTAAAGGGACCTTGGAGGTAATAACAGTACTGCAATTTGCGATACCGTAACTACCGCCTTCCCCATTTCCATTGAGCCCTATGGGGCCAAAATGGGAATGGGGAAGGGCCAATGGTGAATGGGGAATTACTGATCCACCAACCTTGGAATAGGGAGGTAATTCCGCCATTCACCATGGCGGAATCGGTAAAATACCGCACGGGTCGTAATGAGGCCCATTATCCTTGGTAGTACAAATGGGATTCATTAGCATGAAGCCAGCTTTCCCCTAATTTCAGCTGCACAGGACCACCAGAAATATAAAAATGTCAGGACCAGCGCACAAACACTGTATCAGCTTACTTCCCAATCAGCCAACTGATAAATAGATGGTATTTTAAAAATAGGTGGCATTTAAAAAAAAACTATGAGCCTCATTACGAACCCGGCGATAAGTAATGGACATTACCGGCATGGCGCAACTAACGTGTCCGTGCTGGCCTGAAACCGTTAAAAGCGGAACATTACGACCTCTCGGGCATGAGCATTGCGCCATGCCGGTAATGTTATCTGCGCCATGTCGTTAACGTCCCAAAAACGACACCTACCGGCATCGTATGCCGTGCAAGCTGCACCACCGCCACCCTACCCACCGATATTAGCGATCACCGCAAATAGCGGTGACCGCTATTAGCGGTGACCATAAAGAAGCGGATCTGGAAGTTACGCCATCGCACCGGAACGGGAAAGAGCACGGTAGCCATCTTTAAAAACACAATCCATTGCAATCCTCCACAACCAGTGCACATCTGACCCCGAGACCCGCCACAAACCTTCACCCACATCCACCCATCGTCAGAATACCGAAAGTTGTCAAAAAATCTTGCGATCGGCTGCGGCAGGAGCACTTCAGTAGGGAAGAGCTCACCATGTTGGGGGAAACCCTACAGGAAAACGCGGACATTGTATTCTCCACTGAAATGACCAGACCGGCAATAGCACGGAAGAAGGCCATATGGGACCTAGTCGCACAGCGGGTCAGTGCAGTAGGTACAACACCCCGCACCACAAAACAGTGCCGGAAAAGGTGGGACGACCTCCGGCTCCGTGTAAGGAGCATACTGTCTGCCAACAGAAACCTAGGCATGGCAACTGGTGGAGGAGCAGACTCGCCAATAAAAATGGAGCCGTGGGAGGAGATATGTGCCACAACCATTGGCATTGAGAGCATCGAGGGGGTCGGTGAAATGGAGAGAGGAGCCCCGACATCAAGTGACGCAGGTGGGTGCCTCAAATTAAGCCATGCTAAACTTCCTGAAGTCCAGTTTCATGGGAAGCACAATGTTGCCTAATAGGGTTAACGCAACACATCAGCAGAAGACTGCCAACAGGCATCATTGACCTACACCCTGTACACATGCAGTATGCACACTCTCACTGTAGACACCCACATTCCTGCATGCTTCTCCCACCCAAAAGGGAGACAACCTGTATGTCACTGCCTCCAAAGTGCACCATCTAGTCATCAAAATCATGGCAGTCATCACAATGCCTGCTCAATGTCCGCAGACCCATCAATAACACTTTCCCTCCTTTGCTCCACCACAGGCTCCCATTCGGACCTTGGCGAGGACGAGACTGGCACCACACCTGCCAAGAAGGCCAGGCCCGAGGCAACACCACACCAAACCTCCACCTCTGCTGGACCAAAAAAAACCCCACAGCAGCCAAAATCGACTGCCACAATGCAGGCCAGGGCAACGATAAGCACCAAGGCAAGCAGCATGGTACCACCAGCAACAGACATTCAACAACTGGTGGCCACTGAAGGGACTGTGTCTGCAGGAAGCAGTACGATTGGGGAGACTGCTGCCATTGCAGCTTGCTCGGATAGTCATGTGGGGAATGATGATGATGTCATAGAATGTCCCCCCACTGCCCACCCTCATTCCCCCTACCTGTCCCCATGTAGCCTGCATGCTGATAGCACACAGGGGCAATCCCCTGATGACTCCTGGCCAGCCACTCCATGCCCAGTGGAAGGTGTGGAGGAGGGGAGTAGCCCAATGAACGCGCCAATGGCATCATCCAATGCCCAAAAATACCAACAGTCGCTGGACCAAATCTTAACAAGGCAACACCAACTGTCCTCACTCCTCACTCAGCATGTGGCCGAATGTGGAGGTGCAAGTGCTGACATGCAAAAATGTGCCGAGACTGTGAAGGCAGCCATACAATCCTCCACCAACGACATCTGTGCCGAACTTGCCGCGGTGCGGCACGTGCTCTCGGAGCTTGTACAGACAATGAGGGACATGCGTCCTAGTGAGCAGCCGAGTACCTTCTCCGCTGCCAGTTCTGCCCCAAGCAGCCCCGTCCGCAGGTCGGCCAGGAACCTGCAGAGTACAGGCAGCGGTTCTCCGGGGGTCGGCAGAGGGGGCTGCCAATAGAGGCCACCCAGTGGAACAATTCCACATTAGGCACTTCTACACAGGCATCCACGCACTTTTGCGGGGAGTTGAGGGGGGAGGGGGGAGTGGGTATGTTGGGGAGTTGAGGGGGGAGTGTGTGTGTTGGGGAGTTGAGGGGGGAGAGGGGAGGGGGGAGTGGGTGTGTTGGGGAGTTGAGGGGAAGGGGGGAGTGGGTGTGTTGGGGAGTTGAGGGGGGAGTGGGTGTGTTGGGGAATTTAGGAGGGAGGGGGGAGTGGGTGTGTTAATTGAATTCACATTTACAATACCATTTTTGCTTGATCACAAATCACATGTGTGGACATTGCTCATTGCGTATGTGTGCTTTATTGGTGAACAGTCCACAGTGTGCATATCCCAGACACACACAGTGCCCCAATTGCCATCTCCATGTGACACCCCCCATTCATGTGTGCTAGAAACATTGGTTGATCAGAGTCTGACGCATGTCACGTCCCTCCTGTGCATCTCTGCCTCCCTGAGGTGCTGCCCCATCCCCACCCTCCTCATCCTCATCGTCAGGTGGTTGCAGTTCAGCGTCAGGGGCACATCACGTCTGATGCACATATTGTGTAGCATGACACATGCCATGACGATCTTTGCCACCTTCTCATGGCGGTACAGGAGTGCCACACCAGACATGCTGAGGCAGCGAAACCGTGCCTTCAATAGGCCAAATGCCTGCTCAATCACCACACGGGTTCGGGTATATGCACGATTGAAGTCCTCCTAGTGCTGGTTCTGTGGGTTCCGGACTGGTGTAAGGAGCCACCTCTTCAGGGGATAGCCTGCATCACCTGTATGTGGGCAACAATGTATGTTCAGTCATGACATCAAATCTCAAATCATGACGTGCCACCATGGCATGCATTCAACTCTTACTTTGTACCACTTTTGCATGCACAAATGGATTCACACTATGTGACCAGTATATGTGTATTCCTCTCATGGACTTTTTTGCATGCCATCAACCAATGTATGCAGGGGGGTCCAGTGCCTTGTGAGTGCCCATCCACTGTGTTTGTTCATGGCGTTTGTTTTGGTGACCTGGCAGGTGTCCTGTGATATCAACGCTCTCATCATGGCAACATTGCTGTCAGCCTCATAATGACCCCACTGAGCACTACTAATGTTGATAGGCAAATTTATTGGGCCTGGGTGTCTGTGTAGTGGTGTATTGATGTTCTTGTCCGTCATGTGCCTCCTTTGTGCACAGTTATGGGGGACTGGCCTTTCAGTTGATGGTGTTTGGTGCCGTGTATTGGCTGAAGTCATTGCATGTAGGTGCATTTCGTTGAGGTCAATGTGGTCCGAATCGGTACAATGCACTTGCAGATGGTTGTGTCATGGTTGGGACACACCTTCATTCACATGGTAGGGCTGCTTACATCGGGCATTATGTGTACAGGTGTCAGTTGACGTTTGGGCTGCTTTAGGGTATGAGCTGGCTCCATTGCCTCTGGTACTCGCAGCCAGGTAAAGTATGCATCATTCCCCCCCTTTCAGACAGGTAAAGTATGCATCATCCCCCCCCCTTTCAGCCAGGTAAAGTATGCATCACCCCCCCCCTTTCAGCCAGGTAAAGTGTGCATCACCCCCCCCCCCCTTTCAGCCAGGTAAAGTATGCATCATCCCCCCCCTTTCAGCCAGGTAAAGTATGCATTGGTACGTCAATCACCTACCCACTTCACATTTCCATGGCCATGACATGAGACTCACCGAGTAGCCCGGATCTTGGCCCTGCATGTCGCTACATGTAGCATGGTATTGTGGAGTTACGCAGGACCATTGAATCATGGGTTGATCCGGGGAATCGGGCACAACAATGTGTGATGATCCTGTTGGAGTCACATACCATTTGCACGTTGATTGAGTGAAATAGTTTACGGTTGCGGTACGCTACCTCCATCGCATGTGGGACCACCAATTCCACATGGGTGCAGTCGATGGCACCAATGCAACCAGGTATGCCGGCTAGTGCATGGAAACCCACTTTGGTGTTTGCAATCTCCTGGGCAGACCGTGGTAAGGAAATGTGGTCGTCTGTGTGCATGAGGAGGGCATCGAGCACTTGGATCAGCATACGTGAGAATAATGGTTGTGAAATGCCATGCAAGTGCCCCACTGTGTGCTGGTAGGTGCCTGTGGCCAGGAAGTGGAGCATGGACACTACCTTCAGTAGGGGGGGATGGCGGTGGGTGTTTCTATCATGCTGACGATGTCGTTGTGTATCATGCTAACAATGGTGGTGATGGTGTCCTGGTCCAAACGGTACAAGGTATGGATCTGCTCAGCAGTGAGGTTGAATGGACTGGCTCGGATGCGTGGGATTGGGGGCTGCCTGCGTGGTGGCACTGGCTGTGCTGGTGGGGCTTGCTGGCCCTGCCTTGCCCTCCTTCTCCTCCTGCGTCTCCTCTGTGCTGCCTGTTGTTGTTGTTGTAGTTGTAGCACTTGCATTGCAATCAGGTCCTCCAGCCCCACATTGCTAGTCGTATTGGAATCATTGTGGAGTGTGACTGGGTGTGGGAAGGGGTGGGGTGTGCTCTTTTTGTACTTGGTGAGTCTGTATTGCCTCCACCTGTGCTGATTCTGTGCACCTGTGGCAGCTGGGAACTCTGCACATGGCCATTTAGGGTTGGTTCGCGATGGCGGAATTAGCACCATGGCGGTAAGGTACTTTACGGCCTTCGCGATGGCGTTAAGGACATGTCCGCTTGGTTTGTGATTTGCCCACCTTTGCGCGATGCCGGTACTTACGGCGTGGAAGGTCGCGTGCACGCGAGCTTGGTGCTGTTAGCGGCACCGTTAACTACGATGCCGCTAATTGCACTTTCACGGGTCATGATCGGACCTAGCGGTAAGCGATGCCAGTAATCATTTACCGGCATTGTTTTTCACTTACCGCCGGGGTCGTAATGAGGCCCTATTTCTCCTGTTGCCGTCATAGGGCCTCATTACACGGAAGGCGTTAAACCATGGTGCTGTTAGCACCATGGTTGCCGCCGATACCATACCGGCACCACCATGGAGAAAAGGGGAATTACCACCCCATTCCAAAGTTGGCGGGGCGGTAATTCCCCCTTTCTCCATGGCCCTTCCCCATTCCCATTTTTGCCCCATAGGGCATAATGGGAATGGGGAAGGAGCTAATTACGGTACCGCAAATTGCGGTACCGTAATTAGCACCAAGATCCCTTTGCGGGACCCAACTTTAACGGCTGGTCTACACCAGGCGTTAAGGTCGGGTGCCGCAAAGGGATCTCGTAGTAAGGAGGTAAGGGTTAACGGTCACCAGTACCCTTACCGGTGACCGTTAACCCTTACCGCCTTCCGTGTAATGAGGCCCATAGTCATAATGAGGTTCTAAAGAATTGCATTTTGGGTTTCTCAAATCCTACATTTTGTAGAAAAGAAACCGGACCACGTTTTAAAGAAATTGTCTGATAGACATAGATGAAGTATTGACGTAGAAATCAAAGAGCGCTCATTAAAAATACAGTGCTGTCTCATTAAACTGACAACACTAAAAAAGGACACTATTTCAATATTTATGGACTATAGTGCTTGCCTAAGATGATGTCTCACATTTCATCAAACCTCACGCAGAAGTGCCCTAATTGTGACACATCTGAAGCTGAGGATTGCCACATGCTTGTAAATTCTCCACCACTAACATAGCTGTGAAAATCAGCGAGTATGGCGATGACTATGTGCAGCCTCACACAAGTTCAAGTTCAGAATACTTTCCGCTGCTCTTGGCATCATGACAACAAAATCATCACTTTATATTGAAACATTAAAGTTAATCAGCCTGATTTAAAGTTTACCATGGGAACGTTTGATCTACCCTTGACATAAACCTCAAGAGGGCTATTTTATTTGCAAACAAGTTACACAGGAAAACTTGGACCTGCATAGAACTTACTGGGAGTATGTCAGGATTAAGTCAGAATTATGTGTAGTAGCTTATTTGTGAATCAAATAGTCCTGACTTACTAACAGTTAGCCTGCAAAAATGATGAGCTACTCATAGTAACTTATTTGTGAATACTATAGCCCTGACTTCCTGGAAATAAGCAGGGAGTAAGCTAGACTTACTCATAGAAACGTCGTTGTGAATACAATAGCCCAGGCATATTGGGAGTAATTGACAAGGGGGGTCCTGGGAGTCCCTCTGCCAGACATTAGTCCTGGTTACGAGAGACTTACCCAGAGTCTTTAGCTCACTATCTTTCACAGAGAAGAAATATCCCAAACATATCAGTCTTTGTCCTTCCCAGGGGCAGTCCAGCACCGAAATGCTAGGCAATTCTCCTCTGAACAAGAGTACCAACAGAAACCCCAGACACGTGTTTCGGTCTGGTCGGACCTCATCAGTAGGGTGGATCTGTGTCTCTCTAAGAATAGTGAGCAAGAGGTCCACGTCTGGATTCCCCTAGTAACTTAGGGTGAGACCCAAAGTTACTTAAATATGCTAATTGACAAGGGGGTTCCTGGGAATCCCTCTGCCAGACATTAGTCCTGGTTACAAGAGACTTACCCAGAGTCTTTAGCTCACTATCTTTCACAGAGAAGAAATATCCCAAACATATCAGTCTTTGTCCTGCCCAGGGGCAGTTCAGCACCGAAATGCTAGGCAATTCTCCTCTGAACAAGAGTCCCAACAGAAACCCCAGACACGTGTTTCAGTCTGGTTGGACCTCATCAGTAGGGTGGATCTGTGCCTCTCTAAGAATAGTGAGCAAGGGGTCCACGTCTGGATTCCCCTAGTAACTTAGGGTGAGACCCAAAGTTACTTAAATATGCTAATTGACAAGGGGGGTCCTGGGAGTCCCTCTGCCAGACATTAGTCCTGGTTACGAGAGACTTACCCAGAGTCTTTAGCTCACTATCTTTCACAGAGAAGAAATATCCCAAACATATCAGTCTTTGTCCTGCCCAGGGGCAGTCCAGCACCAAAATGCTAGGCAATTCTCCTCTGAACAAGAGTACCAACAGAAACCCCAGACACGTGTTTCGGTCTGGTTGGACCTCATCAGTAGGGTGGATCTGTGCCTCTCTAAGAATAGTGAGCAAGGGGTCCACGTCTGGATTCCCCTAGTAACTTAGGGTGAGACCCAAAGTTACTTAAATATGCTAATTGACAAGGGGGGGTCCTGGGAGTCCCTCTGCCAGACATTAGTCCTGGGTACGAGTGACTTACCCAGAGTCTTTAGCTCACTATCTTTCACAGAGAAGAAATATCCCAAACATATCAGTCTTTGTCCTGCCCAGGGGCAGTCCAGCACCGAAATGCTAGGCAATTCTCCTCTGAACAAGAGTCCCAACAGAAACCCCAGACACGTGTTTCGGTCTGGTTGGACCTCATCAGTAGGGTGGATCTGTGCCTCTCTAAGAATAGTGAGCAAGGGGTCCACGTCTGGATTCCCCTATTAACTTAGGGTGAGACCCAAAGTTACTTAAATATGCTAATTGACAAGGGGGGTCCTGGGAGTCCCTCTGCCAGACATTAGTCCTGGTTATGAGAGACTTACCCAGAGTCTTTAGCTCACTATCTTTCACAGAGAAGAAATATCCCAAACATATCAGTCTTTGTCCTGCCCAGGGGCAGTCCAGCACCGAAATGCTAGGCAATTCTCCTCTGAACAAGAGTACCAACAGAAACCCCAGACACGTGTTTCGGTCTGGTTGGACCTCATCAGTAGGGTGGATCTGTGCCTCTCTAAGAATAGTGAGCAAGGGGTCCACGTCTGGATTCCCCCAGTAACTTAGGGTGAGACCCAAAGTTACTTAAATATGCTAATTGACAAGGGGGGTCCTGGGAGTCCCTCTGCCAGACATTAGTCCTGGTTACGAGAGACTTACCCAGAGTCTTTAGCTCACTATATTTCACAGAGAAGAAATATCCCAAACATATCAGTCTTTTTCCTGCCCAGGGGCAGTCCAGCACCGAAATGCTAGGCAATTCTCCTCTGAACAAGAGTACCAACAGAAACCCCAGACACGTGTTTCGGTCTGGTTGGACCTCATCAGTAGGGTGGATCTGTGCCTCTCTAAGAATAGTGAGCAAGGGGTCCACGTCTGGATTCCCCTAGTAATTTAGGGTGAGACCCAAAGTTACTTAAATATGCTAATTGACAAGGGGGGGGGTCCTGGGAGTCCCTCTGCCAGACATTAGTCCTGGTTACGAGAGACTTACCCAGAGTCTTATTTGCATATTTAAGTAACTTTGGGTCTCACCCTAAGTTACTAGGGGAATCCAGACGTGGACCCCTTGCTCACTATTCTTAGAGAGGCACAGCTCCTCCCTACTGATGAGGTTCAACCAGGCCGAAACACGTGTCTGGGGTTTCTGTTGGTACTCTTGTTCAGAGGAGAATTGCCTAGCATTTCGCTGCTGGACTGCCCCTGGGCAGGACAAAGACTGATATGTTTGGGATATTTCTTCTCTGTGAAAGATAGTGAGCTAAAGATTCTGGGTAAGTCTCTCGTAACCAGGAGTAATGTCTGGCAGAGAGACTCCCAGGACCCCCCTTGTCAATTTGCATATTTAAGTAACTTTGGGTCTCACCCTAAGTTACTTGGGGAATCCAGACGTGGACCCCTTGCTCACTATTCTTAGAGAGGCACAGATCCACCCTACTGATGAGGTCCAACCAGACCGAAACACGTGTCTGGGGTTTCTGTTGGTACTCTTGTTCAGAGGAGAATTGCCTAGCATTTCGCTGCTGGACTGCCCCTGGGCAGGACAAAGACTGATATGTTTGGGATATTTCTTCTCTGTGAAAGATAGTGAGCTAAAGATTCTGGGTAAGTCTCTTGTAACCAGGAGTAATGTCTGGCAGAGAGACTCCCAGGACCCCCCTTGTCAATTTGCATATTGGGAGTAAGCCTGGAGAAATGATGAGTTACCCATGGTAACTTCTTTGTGAATACAATAGGGAGTAAGCCAGAGTTACTCTGAGAAACTTATTTTTTTTAATCAAATAGCCGTCTCCAGATTCAAGTCAATGGCCCTCATTACAACACTGGCGGTAACCAATGGCGCTATTAGCATCATGGTTGCTGCCGGTGTTGTAACGATTCCGCCAATGTTCAATGGGGAATTACCACCCCATTCCAAGGTTGGCGGGCGGTAATTCCCCATTGAACATTGGTCCTTCCCCATTCCCATTTTTGCCCCACAGGACTCAATGGGACTGGGGAAGGCGGTAATTACGGTACCGCATATTGCGGTACTGTAATTACCTCGAAGGTCCCTTTGCAGGTCCCTACTTTAATGGCTGGTCCAGACCAGCCGTTCAGGTCGGGTCCCGCAAAGGGACCTCGTAATTAGGCGCTAAGAGGTTAACGTCGCTGCAGCCTTCTACGACGCCATTAACCCCTTAGCGCCAGGGTCGTAATGACCCCCAATGATAAGTTATAGGGCCTCATTACGACCCTGGCGCTAATGGTTAAGGGCGCCGTTAACCCATTAGCGCCTGATTACGAGGTCCCTTTGCGGGTCCCGACCTTAAATGCTGGTCTACAACAGCCGTTAAAGTAGGTACCCGCAAAGGGACCTTGGTGCTAAGTACGATACTGCAATTTGCGGTACCGTACTTAGCGCCTTCCCCATTCCCATTGAGTCCTATGGGGCAAAAATGGGAATGGGGAAGGGTCATGGAGGAAGGGGGAATTACCGCCCCGCCAACCTTGTAATGGGTTGGTAATTCCCCCTTTCTCCATGGCGGAGTCGGTAAGTTACCGGCATGGACCATGGTGCTATTAGCACCAAGGTTTTCCGCTTGGGTCATAATGAGGCCCATAGTTACATTTTTTGTGAACCAACCCCAGTAGATTTAGCTTACTTACTGACAGATAATAGGGTTCTCATTACGAGTGCGGTGGTAATGCAGTAGTAACTAACTTACCACTGCATTACCACTGCATTACTGCAATGCAGTACTACAATTATGGTGGTATTGTGGAGGTAAATCCTCTACTGCCAAATAACAGCAACATCGGTGGAATTACAGCCATCTGTAATTCTGCCGAAATCCCTGTGGAATCCTATAAACTCCAAAGAATAGGGACTTACACCGCCTTCCACCAATTGTAAATCAGCGGGACCAAGTGGCGGTAACTGACATTCCATTTGGCGGTATTTCTGTGGATTTACCACCAGAATACTACCAAACCTGTAATGAGGCCCACAGCATATATTCACTTGCATACAATCAGAGAAAATAGAGCAATACATACTTTTATCCAGTGGTTACTTTGCTATTGCATTGGTGCCTTGAAGGCTATGCTGTTGTCAGTGTTTCACTGGCTATGTAACAAGGCTAACAAAAAGGAAGCAAATGTTTATTATGCTCTCAATAACTTTTCACAAAACAGTGCCTCCCTTTTTAGTGAACATTCGCTGATGATAAAAGGCATGAACATGAAAGATGATGGCAATAAGAGTTTAAGAAATATCTCTTGGACTAAGTACACAAAATTCGGCATTAAGGGAACATCAACCACACTATGAACAACACAGCACCACTTACCTGCACCAACACTCAGCATACTGGCACAGAGTCTAAAGCCACAGTAAACATGCCAAACGCCATGATATGAGTACATGAGGGGCGAGAAGACCTCTAATTTACCGTCCAATAACAGCAAAGCTGCTGGAATTACAGTCAACTGTAATTCAGTCAAAATCTGCATGGACTCCAAAAAATATAGATTTATACCGCCTACACCCAATTTTAAATCCGCTGGACCAAGTGGCGGTAACAGTAATTCCATTTGGCAGTATTTCAGTGGATTTACCACCAAAATACCACCAACCTAATGAGGCCCATGTTATATATTCTCTAACACACTATTAGGCAATAAGCCCAAAGCCGGGGGGGCATTAACGTGTCAGGTAATGCCCTGGAGCCCACAGTTACAGGCCCAAGCATAGCGAGGACCTTAGCAAAGGCCGAGGGTATTACTTGAGACGTTAATGCACACCCACAAGGGGATTATTGCTATTGGTACCTCGGCCCGTAAGTGTTTTTTTCAATAGTGAGATGCTGTCAGTGGGCCTCATTCTGAGTAGTGCGGTAAGGGTTAACGGTCACCGGTAACAAGACCGGTGCTGTTAAACCCTTAACGCCCTACTACGAGTTCCCTTTGCGGGTCCTTCCTTAACGCCTGCTTTTAGCAGGCGTTAAGGACGGGACCCGCAAAGGGACTTTAGTGCTAATAACGGTACCGTAATTTACGGTACCGTTATTAGCGCCTTCCCCATTCCCATTGAGCCCTATGGGGGCTCAAATGGGAATGGGGAAGGGCCCTGGTGAATGGGGAATTACTGGTCCCTCCAACCTTGGAATGGGCCGGTAATTACTCCATTCACCAGGGCGGAGTCGGAACGATTTTGGAGGCAGCCATGCTGCAAATAGCGGCGTGCTTACCTCCAAAGTCAGAATGAGGCCCAGTGTATTGCAACTGAAAAAAAAGAAATAAAAGAAAATAGCTGCCACTTAACGCAGAGAAGGGACTAGACGTAGGGCCTCATTACACTGTAGGTGGCAAGGGTTTACCGGTACCGGTAAGGGCACCGGTATCGGTAAACCCTTACCGCCTTACTACGAGGTCCCTTTGCGGGACCTGACCTTAACGGTTGGTGTAGACCAGCCGTTAAAGTTGAGACACGCAAAGGGACCTTGGTGCTAATTACGGTAGCGCAGTTTGCGGTACCGTAATTAGCCCCTTCCCCATTCCCATTAAGCCCTATGGGCCAAAAATGGGAATGGGGAAGGGCCATGGAGAAAGGGGGAATTACCGCCCCGCCAACCTTGGAATAGGGTGGTAATTCCCCTTTCCTCCATGGTGGTACCGGTATGGTACCGGCGGCAACCATGGTGCTAATAGCACTATGGTTTACCGCCTACCGTGTAATGAGGCCCTTCCCCGTTCCCATGGCAGCCATTGACATTTTTTTTAAAGTAAATAAAAAAAATGGTCACCATGGAACGGGAGAAAGGACTACAGGTGGCCATTGAAAAAAGAAAAAGAAGTAAAAACAAAGAAAACGGCTGCCATGGAAAGGAGAGAAGGGACAACATATAGGGCCTCATTACGAGGTGAGAGGTAAGGGATTACCGGCACCAGTAAGGGCAATGGTGCCGGTAATCCCTTACCTCCCTATTACGAGTTCCCTTTGCGGGTCCTTCCATAACTCCTGGGGCCTCATTACGAGGTTGGAGGTAACCATTGCGCTATTAGCGCCATGGCTGCCTCCAAAACCTTACCGACTCTGCCCTGGTGAATGGAGCAATTACCGGTCCATTCCAAGGTTGGTGGGACCGGTAATTCCCCATTCACCAGGGCCCTTCCCCATTCCCATTTGAGCCCCCATAGGGCTCAATGGGAATGGGGAAGGCGCTAATAACGGTACCGCAAATTGCGGTACCGTTATTAGCTCTAAAGTCCCTTTGCGGGTCCTGTCCTTAACGCCTGGAAAAACCAGGCGTTAAGGGAGGACCCGCAAAGGGAACTCGTAGTAGGGCAGTAAGGGATTACCGGCACCGGTGCCCTTACTGGTGCCGGTAATCCCTTACCACCCACCTCGTAATGCGGCCCCTGGTTTTTGTAGGAGTTAAGGACGGGACCCGCAAAGGGACTCTAGAGCTAATAACGGTACCGCAAATTGCGGTACCGTTATTAGCTCTAAAGTCCCTTTGCGGGTCCTGTCCTTAACGCCTGGAAAAACCAGGCGTTAAGGGAGGACCCGCAAAGGGAACTCGTAGTAGGGCAGTAAGGGATTACCGGCACCGGTGCCCTTACCGGTGCCGGTAATCCCTTACCACCCACCTCGTAATGCGGCCCCTGGTTTTTGTAGGAGTTAAGGACGGGACCCGCAAAGGGACTCTAGAGCTAATAACGGTACCGCAACTTACGGTACCGTTATTAGCGCCTTCCCCATTCCCATTGAGTCCTATAGGGGCTCAAATGGGAATGGGGAATGGCCCTGGTGAATGGGGAATTACCGGTCCCTCCAACTACGGAATGGACCAGTAATTGCTCCATTCACCAGGGAGGAGTCAGAAGGGTTTTGGAGGCAGCCATGGAGCTAATAGCTCCATGACTACCTCCAACCTCGTAATGAGACCCATAGTCCCTTCTCCCTTTCAATGGCGGTCACGAAATAGAAGAAGCAAACGTTGCGTGGAGTCGGCGTGATACAGGATATCCAAAGAGGAATTACCGGTTCGGTAAGGCTCGGAAATGCACCAATGGGTGCTTTCAGGTACTGATAAAAATAGTGGCAAGTGTACTAATCAGATATAATCGAGCAACACATACTTTTATCCAGTGGTTACTTTGCTATTGCATTGGTGCCTTGAAAGCTATGCTGTTGTCAGTGTTTCACTGGCTATGTAACGAGGCTAACAAAAAGGAAGCAAATGCTTCTTTCGCTGTCAATAATTATTCATAGAACAGTGCCTTCCTTTTTAGTGAACATTCGCTGTTGATATAAGACTTGAACATGAAAGATGATGTCAATAAGAGTTTAACAAATATCTCTTGTACACAATAATTGGCCTTAAGGGAACCCCAACCACACTATAAACAACACAGCACCAACACTTTGCATATTAGCACAGAGTCTAAAGACGCAGTAAAAATGCAGAGAAGCCATGATATGAGTATATTAGGGGCGAGAAGTCTGTGGTGTGGCCCTCATTACGACCCTGGCGGAGAACCATGGTGCAATTTGCACCATGGTCCATGGCGCTAAGCTGCCAACTCCGCCATGGTGGTTGGCGGACTTACCGCCCCATTCCGACCTTGGCGGGGCGGTAAGTCCCCAACCCCCATTTAACCTTCCCCATTCCCATTTTTGCCCCATAGGGTATAATGGGAGTGGGGAAGGCGTTAATTACGCCACCGTAAATTACGGTGGCGTAATTAACAACAAGTCCCGTAGCGCCATGGATTTTTCTGCACGGAAAAAGCAGACGAAAAAAGCACCATGGCGCTACGGGAACACGTAGTAAGGCGGAAAGGTACGCCATGCATTACGCCGGCGTAAACCCCTTTCCGCAAGGGTCGTAATGAGGGCCTGTGAATGCTTGTTTGGTTTTGTAGAAGATATAATATTGAACGTAGCAACCTTGACTGTAAGCTTGGTGACTCAGAACAAAGAAAACCTACACTGTCCTCAAAAAGCAGCCCTTAAGGTGTTTTTATAAACCACGAAGGACAAAGTGTTTGTTTCAAATGCAAATTCTACAGAAGCACGTGCTTTATTGGTCAACAATTGCAGACAAGCAGTGGCATTAGAAAGTATCAGGGAGGCAATGTACAAAGGCGTCAATTTATTTCTGTTCTGCATGCCATTTGCATACGATGCAAATGTGTCAATTTAAGGTGGAACGTTCCATTAACCCAGGAAGAAGGGAGGAGTGGCTGCTTAGGGTGTGTGCAATGCTAACACTACATAATATGTAATCAGTGGTTCCCTACAATAACAGCATTACTAAATAAATCATTTATATAAGACCCTCTGATTTTGGCCATTTTCCCACAGGTGACTTTTTATTAAGTCTTGCTTTAACAGAGGGTGGTGCCCCCATACCAGACCCCAGGGTTCTCCCTACCACACCTTTCCATCCTTTTCCTTTTTAAATATCCTGTTGATGAAACTATACCATCAAAAGTCTACTATCACCACTGATGTGTTTTGGAAGCATTTCATACTGATGCGCCAAGGGGGGCAATTGTTAATGCAGGGGTCCTAAAAGTTGCATTATTCCTTCATCTCATGCAAGATCTTTTGGAGAATCGATTTACTGGGCCTCATTACACGTTGTGCGGTAAAAATCGCAATTTACCGGCATGGCGCTATTAACGTGTCCGCCTTGGCAAGAGGCCGCTAATAGCGTACCATTACGAGTACGCGGACACGAGCATAGCGCCATGCCGGTAATGACCCTACCGCCATGCTGCTAAAGACCCCAAAAAGACCCTTAGCGGCACCGATGAAAGCGCTGATAGCACTTCCGACCTCCCGCAACATGCAAATAGCGGTCACCGCTAATAACGCCCATCGCAATTAGCGGTCACCGTTAAATAGCAGAACTGGAAATAGCGTCATCGCACAGGAACGGGAAGGAGCACAACGGCCATCTTTAAAAACACAATCCATTGCCATCCTCTGCCCCCTGGACCTGTTTTTAGTACTTCGCTATTGGAAAGCCACAAGGACACCCTCACCATGCCTAGGGCTATTAAAAAACAACCGACCGCCAGCTCAAGAAGTTTACCACCGAGGAGCTAACAATGCTCACAGAGACCCTTGCAGCGAATGCCGAGGTGGTATTTGCGAGCGACATGCGTTGGGAGACCCTTATCCGCAAGAAGGCAATCTGGGCAGAGGTTGCCCTGAAAGTGAGTGCAGTGGGCACCACCACCCGCACTGTCTGGGAGTGCAGAAAGCGGTGGGATGATCTCCGCCTCCGGGTCAGAAGCATCCTGTCTGCGAACCACAACATAGCCACAGCAGGTGGATCTGATTTGCCGATAAAATTAAAGGAGTGGGAAGAGACCTGCGCCAACATGATTGGAGTTTAATCGATTGACGGAGTCGGGACTATGGAGCATGGTGTGGCAACTACATCAGATGCAGGTGAGTGTACATATGAAAGTATGCACTGTGAATGTTCAGGTGCCCCCAAATGTGAGGCAAGAATCACCTCATGGATGTGCAAACATCCATACATGCATACAACCCTGGCCATGTCAGTGTCAAACCCAAACACACACACATGCACACATCACTAGAGACAAGTGCCACACACCACCATGCATGAATGAGCCACTCAACAGACACGTCACCTGCATCCCTACCAATGAAGTCCAAATGCTCACAACAGCATGATTGACGTATTCTGCATGAAGTACATGGAACCGTTACCAATGCCATCCCCCTCTTTGTCCCCGACAGGCTCACATACAGACAGTGAAGATCCTGGCACTGCAACTCAGGCACCCCCTGCCACGAAAAAACCAAGGCCACAGGACACAGGGGACACCCCATGACATCAAGGGGCAAAGGCAGAAGAGTCTCCATGCAGAGTGCCAAACATCGGCGGAGCGCCACTGCTAACATACAACTGTCCACACCAGCAACAACTGCCCCACCTTCTGAAGTGAACCCCCCACCACAGATTCCAGCCACGGAGGGCCCACCCTCTTCTGCAACAAGTTCCACTGGAGAGGCAGCAGCCACAGCGCCGCTCTCAGATGTGGAGGACCCAATGGAGTTCCCCATGGAAATTCACACCCAAACCCCACCGGTAAGCCCAGAGGCAACTCCACAGGCAACACCTGGGTCCAGTGTCCATGGCCAGTCTGGCGAGGACAACATGGGAGGGTTCAGTAGCCCACCGGTGGCTTCAGCAGATGTCCTGGTAGCAGAGTAAGGAGCAGCAGCCACACCACCAGAACGCCACAGTGCCCTTGACCTGGCCAGCATCAGGCAGCGCCAAGAGGACATAACTGTGCTGGTTGGGCAGCATGTGGAGGAGGCTGCCCGTCTCAGGGGGGAGATAACAGAGACTGCCAGGCACTCAAGGGAGGCGGTTGAGGCCTGTCCCAACAGGCTGTGTGGGGAGATTGGCCAACTCAGGCAGGTCCTCCCGCGGATAGCGGACGCGATGGACCGCCAGTTCCCACCACCACCACCCGGACAGACAGCCACATCATCATCCGCTAGTTCGAGGCAGACAAGCCCCCTCCGCCGCTCCATGCGCACCTCCAGGCGCACGTCAACCCAGCCTCCTAATGCTAGTGGTGGCAATGGGGAATAGGGACTGCAGGGTGAACCTTCCACGCGTGCATCTGGACAACTACATTGTGCCAGACACATAAGGGACTGTTGTGGGGGGGGGGGGGTTTCGGGACTGTTGTGGGGGGAGGGCCGAAGGGTGGTGGGATGGTTGGGGACATGCACTTATACATCTTTAAATTCCTTAATACACTGGTGATTAATCAAAACACAGGCTTGGACTTCTTCATTGTGTATGTGTACTTTATTGGTGACAGGGTCCATTGTGCGCTTCAACACAGACACCAGTGCATTTCTACCCATATCCATCGTACAGAGTGAAACCATGTTACTCAGAAAATTTGGTTGATCAGATGCTGTCTCACATCACGTCCCTCTTGGCCATCGCCCCTTGCATGACCTGCATCCCCGTCACCTCTGTCCTCATCACCATCATCATCCTCATCAGGTGGTTGCATTTGAACGTCAGGGGGCAGTGGCACATTCCGTCTGATACACATATTGTGCAGCATGACACATGCCATGGTGATCTTGGCCACTTTCTCATGGCCGCACAGGAGAGTGCCACCCGACCTGCTTATGCACCTAAACCATGTCTTCAAAAAGCCAAATGTCTGCTCAATCACGACACGGGTACGGGTATGTGCACGATTGTAGTCCTCTTCGTGCCGGTTCTGTGGGTTCCGTACAGGGGTAAGGAGCCACCTCTTCAGGGGATAGCCGGCATCGCCTGTATGGGGGGAAGAATGGGGACCTGTTACTGTTCAACTCTGGAGTGGCATTTACATGTCACACAAATCAACTATGCATACTGATTGTGATCCATGACTACCAGCATGCATGCAGACGATCTGTGTGACTGCAATGTGCAAAGGTGTACTTGACCCTGCAAGTGGACATGCCCGAATCATGCCTCCAACAGCAATTGACATATACTGGGTGAGGCCAGGTCTTAGGTGTCCCTGAGCCCAGGCATATTTGGTACCACACCGCTAGTGTACTACCATTCCGACATTGATGTTGCCATGCTGTGTAGCATCGCTTCACTGGTGCTATAGGTGTGTGGTTCAATGCTATGGCTAGGGGTGATCCCTTTGCATGCATTCAAGGGCACATTTCTGTATTGATGTTGTGCTGTGCTGATACTGTATTACCATCTCGACGCCATGTTGCTGAATAGTGTATTATGTGGTGTGGCATAATGTGCAATGTGGATGTGGATGGATGTGTAATATTCATAGACCTGGATTGTTCTCTATGTTGTGTAGCTTATAATTGCATGCTGGTTCTTCTCAAGTACATTGCGGCCCTCTCTGATGGACATTGGCGTACATCTGTATGTCTATTAGTCCTACTGGCGACAGGCTTCACCCAGTTGGAGTATGTATCTCTCCCCCTCCCCCTCAATCACACCCAGTTGGAGTATGTATCTCTCCCCCCCCAATCACACTGCCATGTGCTTGCCCTGCTACTCACCAAGTAGCCACGAACGTAGTCCGGCTTGTCGTTTCATGTAGCGTGGTATGGTTGAGTTACGCAGGACCATGGAATCATGGGTTGATCCGGGATATCGGGCACAACAATGAGTGATTATCTTGTTAGCGTCACATACCATTTGGACATTGATGGAGTGGAATTGCTTCCTGTTTCGGTAGACTACTTCATTGTGATGTGGGACCACCAAGTCCATATGGGTACAGTCGATGGCCCCAATGCAACTTGGGATGCCTGCCAGTGAATAGAAGCCAACTTTGGTGTTTGCGATCTCCTGGGCAGTCCGTGGCATGAATATGTGTTCAGGTGCATGCTTCAGGAGGGCATCGAGTACCTGGTTCAGCGTGCGTGAGAATACTCGTTGTGAGATGCCATGCATCTGCCCCACTGTATGCTGGTAGGTGCCTGTGGCCAGGAAGTGGAGCACAGTCACCACCTTGAGTAGAGGGGGGATGCCAGTTCGGATGCCTAAGAGGCTAACAATGTCGTCATGTATCATGTCCACAATGCTGGTGATGGTATCCCGGTCCAGACGGTACAGGGTGTGTATCTGCTCAGGGGTTAGGTTAAATGGACTGGCTCTGATCCTGGGGATTGGTGGCTGCCGCTGTGGTATGACTAGGTGCCCTGGTGGTGCTTGCTGCGCCTGTCTTGCCCTCCTCCTCCTCCTCCTGCATATCCTCTGTGCTGCCTGTTGTTGTTGGTGCTGCACTGCAATCATGTCCTCCAGCCCATGTAATGCTGCTAGTATTTGAACCATCTTGCTGTGGGAAGGGGTGTGTGAAGGGGTGTGGTGTGCTCCTTTTGTGCTGCCACAGTGTCCATTGCCTCCACCTGTGCTGATTGTGTCCACCTGTGGTAGGTGGGAACACTGCTCAGTTCTATTAACGGGTGGTTCGCGATGACGGTCTTAGCGCCATGGGGGTAAGGGGTTTTGGGGGCTTTACCATGCCGCTATTAGCATTTCCACTTGGCTTGTGATGGTGTGCTATTAGCGGCATGGCGTTATTTACGGGATGGAGGGGCGCGCGCACGTGGACCAGCCGCTATTAGTGGCACTGTACTTAGCGGTGCCGCTAATAGCGGTGAGCCGGGTCGTAATTGGCATGGGGATTTAACGATACCGGTATTCCCTTACCGGTAACGTTAAATCCCTACCGCACAACGTGTAATGAGGCCCACTGTGTACCCCAAGTTTGGATTTTTGGTTGAAGGGTGCTAATACTTTATTTTTATATGTGCATGGTTTTATATGTTTCCTGTTCCGCTGTACATTGCACCTTATCGACAAAGATGTTCTTTCAAAGCAAAATCTAAAAAACACAGGAATTCACCATTTAAGGTTACCAATTCAACTACAACTCACGCCCTCCATGCATATATCATCACCTCACACATTATATCATACATAGGGCCTCATTACGAGGAGGGCGGTAAGGGGTTAACGGCGCCGGTAAAGGTGCCTGAGCCGTTAACCCCGTACCGCCCTATTACGAGGTCCCCTCGCCCTATTACGAGGTCCCCTTGCGGGACCCGCTCTGGACGTCTGGTTTTACCAGATGTCCTTTGCGGGACCCGCTCTGGACGTCTGGTTTTACCAGATGTCCTTTGCGGGTCCTGCGAGGGGACAAGCATGCTAACAATGGCCCGTCATTAACCCTATGGGGGCTCAAATGGGAATGGGGATGGTCCGGGTTCCCTGAATGGGGAAATACTGGGCCTTCCAAAGTCGGAATGGCTCGGTATTTCCCCATTCAGGGACCACGGACCTGGGCCCGAGTTTGGAGGCAGCCATGCCCTTACTAAGGGCATGGCTGCCTCCAAACTCGTAATGAGGCCCATAGTGTTATAAATGACACTCTCAATGATATATCCTACTGGCATTGCAAGAAGGGGATCTGTGCTGGGGGCTGGTCTGCTGAGCCCAGGCACCATGTGATATGGTCCTCTGGCATGGCCTGATGCTATGCCAGCTGGTACTGTGATTCGCACTGCCAGTAGACACACTTTGCCTGAGTATGTTAGCAGGCCAAGCACTGTGCCACTGCAGGTTAGGGTGGTGCACTCTGGCCATGGATACAGGCTATGCTGCGGTACAGAACGCAGAAGGTATGGGTGCAGACCATAGCCAGCCACAACTGTGAGTCGGGGCACTGCATCTGTGGCATGGGTGCACAGCATTTTCTGTGGGCACCACAAGTAGGGGCATAACTGTAAGCCTTGCCCTTGGTTCATTGCCCACAGGGAATATTCACAGGTTATGTCACGTCCACACTGCAGGTAGGGGTCTGCACCAGTGGCATGGTAACACATTACAGTGCAGGATGCATAGCCTGGCGAACAATGCCAAAACCATACCCTATGGACATAGTAGCCAGGGACACTGTGTAAGGACCATGGTCACGTGCCAGGACCCAGACACAATACTTGCATGGCAAGTCCACACAGCAGGCTGTGTGAGACCGCAGGCTAGGATCAGTGTGAATGGGTCATGCAGACTGCAAACATTGTCATAGTGCAGCGTTCTCAGGGCGTATTCCTCTGGCGAGGTCTGAGAACAGGTGGGCCACAGTTCATCCAGAGTATTCCTACAGAGATCTACGTTAAAACAACTTTTTTTTATTTCCAATTTCGAAATAATTTTTCCGCAATGGTCTCAAAAATCTCTACATTTGGGGAAATAAATGGTATTCAAGAGAAGCAAAAATAGGCTTTTCTCATGAATAGTGATTACGTTGAAGAACCATGGATGCGAAGACCTGTATTATGTTTTCATGAATGCCACCTAATTTTATTTGGTATTAAAAGAAGTTTCACATTCCTACATTCTTCTAAAAGAATAACCATGTTTGTGAACCCAACACTTATCTATGAATAGTTTTTTTGTCCACATTAGCAAATTCCTAAATACAATACAAACATAAAACTATATTCCTGTAGCAGAAATTGAACAGAGCAGATATATATATAAAAAATGACGCCACACTACAAACGGAATTCAACACAAAATGAAACAAAATTAGTCAAAGATCATATGAAAACTTTTAGAAGAAAATATCATGAGCCCATGCGATGAAAGTGGTATATGGGACACTGGAAAAAGAGAAGACCGTACCAAGGTGCAAAATAAGTGTCTTAAAAGAGAGGTGCACACAGAGGTAAAACTCGGACCATGGATGCAATATTTGCATCGTTCTTTACCAATCTATGGAGCAGTGGCGGAGCCTGTCGTGGTAATGGTAATGTTTATTTGTAAAGCGCCTTTACAAGGCAAGTGTTTCAAAGCGCTGAAGGAAGGAGGAACAAGGGGAGAAAACAACAGTCATTCAGAGTCCTTGAAATTCTGAACAATACAAGTTTACACAGGCATTGAGGTACCACTATGCAAGGAGGGGAGACAGGGAAGACAGATAGACAATCTTCAAGGCATGGTACGTTCAGATCGTGCAAGTGCAAAGACGTTACAGAAGAGGGGGGGACTAGTGAAGGGGGGAATCCAAGTGCACCCAGTTAGTCAGAAACTAATGAGCTTAGAGCAGAACCCTCATTCCCGAGATTCAAACACCTTACGAAAACCTGGCTGGCCGCCCAGGACATTTAGCTCTGGGTTCTCTGCTTAATTTGTACATGTATATATAATCTGCTTGTCCTCTCATTGCTATTATTATGGTTTATGGTCATAATACCGAAAATAGAAATCTCGAAAAAAAAAATCTCGAAAAAAAAGGCCGAAAAAAAAGTTGCATTTTTTTTATGACGTTTTTTATCCGAAATGGGGGGGTTTCCCCCACAACCCCCCCTTTTTTAATTTTTTTTTTTTACCATTTTTTTTTAAATCCCGGACCCCAAAATAAATATATAATTAAAAAAAGAGAAATTCGACTTTTTTTTTTTTCGAGATTTTTTTTTCGACCTTTTTGTCATTCGAGATTATTTTTTTGATATTTTGACCGACCACCTATTACTATACCTGTAAATTCTATATTATACTTGTAAACTTTGTAATTATGGCTCTGTCTGTTTTTCTTATGTTGTAACTAAGTGATGCGCCCGGTTTCCCCTTGGCCTGGTGCGCTATACAAATAAATAAAATACAAATACAAATACCATCTGGTTCTGAGAGATGCCATTCCATGGATCATTGACCAAGTGCAGTGGCGATGAGGCAAGTTCAGGCCCAGAGGCAAGTGCGAGAGGACTGGCAAGGGTGCGAGGGACCTGTGAGACTCTGAGGTACCCCGGCAGCCAGTCGGTAAGCTGTGTGGAAAAGGAGGGTGAGACGGAAAGAGTGGAGAGAGAGGTTAGCAGGGTAGAGGGAGAGAGAGAAGGAATAGGCAAAGAGGAATGTCTTAAATAGTTTCTAGAACTTAAGGAGATTCCCTTTTGGGACCCTCCTCTATGACCCACAGTTCCCCAATCCTGCCTTCTGGGCTGCCTCTTGGTCATCGAGGTTGAGCACTCATCTGTTAAAAAAAAAAATTTATGGAAAGGCGGGAGCAAGGGCACAGAGGCGAACAGGTGCTGATCACTGCAGTCAAACGGTTGCTCGGCAACTAAGTTGAGATTTTGCCCCTGCCCGCTTAGGCCAAAATGTTAAATCCATTGTCTGCACCAGGCCCGTAGGAGAATCTAGATGCCTAGATGGGAGAACAAACTGAAACAGCAAATCACTGCCATGTAAAAGTAAGTTTGCACAAATGTTTTGTATGCATGCATGTGTGCCTTGAATGTTATGCAATGATTGTGTGTTTGTGTTCTGAATGAGTGTGTGCACATGTGTGAGTGATTGAATCGGTATGTGTTCTTGCATGTATGTAGGTATATTCTCATGAAGTCATACGAGGGGCCTATAATAAATCTGCAGAGTTCATCATATAAGGTAAATGTTTTATTTAGCATTGCAATTAATGCGTAGTGACTGCAGTATCATCCTCCATCCTCTAAGGTCAGGACTAACTGACTCTCACCTTTGATAACTATGCCCAACATTCCTAGGTTCCATCATATACATCTGATGCAGTCAAAACAAGACCCCCTCAAAGATCTATGGAGGATTACAACATGTGATACACGCCCTTCCCTTTGAACCACCACAAATAGCTCAAAAGTGGTGCAAGAAGAACAGGAAAAGAAAATAATAAAATATGTTATACACCAATGGTCCTCTAACTCTCTTAACACAAAATCTGAATCCAGGTGCTGGCAGGAGGAAAGCAATGCATCACCTGTTCACTCTTCCACACAGCCAACCTTCACAACTCTCTCTTTGTTCCATTCCTCACCTCCTGAAAGACACACCGCATTCCTATAATACTTCAGAACAGTTTTGAGTCCTGAATATTTTGACTCACATTTCCTGCCCCTTTCTTGAAAGCTTAATTTTGACGCAATCACCAACCAGAATCTCTCTGCATCTGCACCTGTGCTTAATATCATGCCATCACCGGGATGCTTCACCACCCTCTCTCAACCAATCTCCTACCCTATTACTATCAGTGTCAAGCATCCTCGAGTGATGCAACCCACCTGGGATTAGTAACATGTTTGGCTTGCGACCCCTCATGAGTTGAAATGGGAAACACCAATGTAGGGATGGGGAGTCAACCTGTATTGAAATCATATCCCTCTGCCAATCTCCATTATTCTGAACTGACAGTCTAACCCCGTCCAGGGCTGTCCTGTTAAAACACTCAACACACCCATTACTTTCACTACTTTGGGGATGGTATTTATTTTCATCGATTTATTTATTGGGCATTTGTATTGCGCCTATACACAAGTGTTTCCAGGCACCACAAGACAAAGGGTGGGGGGGGGGCTTTGTAGAAAAGAATGTACACTAAAAACGGTCCTAATGGGCCTTGTGAAATTTGGACTGTGCAAGTGCAGTGACAATAAGTGAAGGGGGAGCAGGCAGGTCAGGGCAGGAAGGATGGGATGAGGGAAGGGGGAGGGAGAAGTGCTGGGCAAGTGCTGAGGAGGTTCTAGGAGGGCAAGTGGTAGGGGGAGCCAGTGGTAAGGGTCAGCTAGTGCGAGGAAGAGGAGGACCAGATTCAGGGAAGGGTGCCCAAGGGCAATTGCTTGTTAAGGGGTGATGGGGTAGACTGGACGAGGAGGGCCTGGCCTCAGTAAGGCACATAAGGGACCAGGCACCAGTCGCAGGGGGAGATTAGCAAGGGAGGGGGAGAGGGATGGAGGAGGAGAAAATGAAAGTCTTGAGAAGTTTCCAGGGCTTAAGGAGATCTGGCTCAAGTCTGAGAAGGGCAGGAAGGTTGTCCCAGAGGGAGGCTCCTGCCGAAGAAAGAGATCTACCCCACACTCTCTGCTTAGAGAAACATCTGATCTGCAGAGAGTTGGAGATAGAGGATTGAAGGACTCTAGCAGGGGGGTATTTAGGGAGAGAATATTGAATGTAGCAGGGTCCACGTCCCAGAAGGCCTTGTGGATGATGCGGAGGGTCTTGAATTTTATCCTTGCAGCCACTTGGAGCCAGTGGAGAGGTTTTGAGGCTGGAGAGATGCAATCTCTGGGCTTGAGACCAAGGATAAGTCTTGCGGCCCTATTCTGGATTAGTTGAAGAGGGCGAAGAGAGGAATGAGTCAGATTGAGGAAGAGGCTGTTGCAGTAATCCAGCCTATAGAGAACCAGGACTCTGGAGAGATTGAGCTTCTGGGGAAAGGTGAGGAAAGGGAAAAAGTCTCTGAGGAGGGAGAGCAAAAAGTTGGACTTCTTGGCAAGGTCCGTGATGTGAGGGGAGAAGGTGAGAAATGAGTCGAAGATGACCCCAAGATGACTTGCCTCACAAGAGGGTGAGGGGAGGGGGCCCAAGGCGGGTGGCCAGAGAGTGGGAGGGAAACAGGGAGTCAGCAGCCCAATGAGAAGGATCTCAGTATTAGTGGTATTAAGGCAGAGATAATTAGCAGAGCACCATGCCTGAATAGCAGTCAGTCAATCGGGTATTAGATAGGAAGAAGAGGAAGCAGAGCAGGCAAGCTTAAAGCAGAACTGTGTGTCATCAGCATAACTCTGGAAATGAGGCGAGAAGGTGGAGATCAAGTGGGCCAGAGGGGCAAGGTAAATATTGAAAAGCCACAGTGATAGGATAGATCCCTGAGAAACGCTGCAGGTAGAGAGTGAGGTGCAGCAGAGGAAAGGGTCCAGTTGCACTTGGAAGTTCGGTTAGAAAGGAAGGAGGTCATCCAGGCCAGTGCCTGGTCCATGATGCATAGGGTGCCACAGAGATGATTAACGATTAACGAGGATGCCATGATTGACTGTGTCAAAGGCAGAAGTAACATCGAGAAGGATCAGAACATAGAGTTTGACTTAATATTTGAGAGCAGATCTTCGCAGGTGTTCAGGATAGCAGTTTCCATGCTTCTGGGTGCTTTGAAGCCAGACTGGTGGTCGTGAAGACAGCCAACAGATTCAGTGTGTTGGGTCAGTTGGGGGATGACCAACTTCTCCAGGAGTTTGCCCAAGAAAGGGGTGATGGAGATAGGGTGATAGTTGGCCAGACAGGAAAGGTCATCAGAAAGGTTTTTTTAGGAGAGGGTGCACAAGGGAGTGCTTGACAGGTCATGGGAAAGAATCAGTGGTGAAGGAATGGTTACAGAAGTCAGCCAAGGTAAGGGCGAGAGAGCAGTCGTTGTCTTTGATAATTCCAGAAGACCAGGTTAGCACCTGTTTGGAGGAGACTTTCATAGAGCAGACTACTCTAGAGACCTTATCTGGTGCAATGTGAGAGAAGGAGGAGAGTATGTGGGAGGGTGAGGGGGGGGTCCCAGGGAGGGAGGAGCAGAGGGGGACTGGTGAGGGGAGTGAATGAGAGTGAGTACAGGATGTCCTGAATTTTGGTGGAGAAGTGAGAGGCCAGTGCAAAGCAGAGGAGCTGGGAGGGATGAGGAGACTAAAGTAGGATTGGCAAGTTCCTTGGAGATTGTGAAAAGTTCATCTGCGTTATTGGTAGCCTCAGAGATGCAGGCTTGTACATGAGCCCTCGTCTTAGAGTGGATGGAGAGTTGATATTGCCTTTGGAGCAGGCGGCAGGCCAGTTTGTCAGACGATGTGCCTGATGCCTGCCACTTCAGCACAGCAACTCTGCACTTGCATTTCAGAGCAGCCAAGTCAGAGTCATACCAAGAGTTGCACTTGGAGGCAGGCTTCATGTGGATCCTCATGACAGGGCAAGGATGTCCAGAGTGTTGGAGATGGAGAGATGGAGGTTAGTGAGTGTTGAATCAATATGAGAGTCAAAAGAAGGGGTGGGAGGAGGAATGAAGGTGGTGGCTTCAGCGGACACAAGCTTCATTTGTCAAATGACGGGGAAGAAGACTGGTATTGTGGGCATTGCCCGGGGGCCCAGGAGCTCCAAATAGAAGTAGAGGAGAGCGTGGTCAGACCAGAAGAGAGGAGTAGTTGGAGGGTTGGAGAGAGAGATGTCAGCAGAGATGAGACATCCAAGGTAAGTCCAGCAGAATGGGTCGGCCAGAAGGAAGAATTGTGAGGGAAAGAGGTTGTGAAAAAGTACAGTGGCTGCATCTGGAGTGTCTAGGTGAATATTAAAGTCACCAAGGAAGAGAAGTTTGGGGGAGGAGGTCAGGAGAGACGAGGAGAGGTCAGCCCATTCAAAGAGGAAAAGGGGGTAGGTCCAGGGGCCTGTAGATAGTGGTGAGGGTGAGGAATAGGGTGGGAGAGACACCCAGCCTACAGATGAGGCATTCAAAGGAAGAGTAAGATTGAGTGGGAATGATACTAGCAGGGACTCATTCACGGAAGACAAGGGCAACTCCACCTCCAGAACCGTAAATCCTGCACTTGGATAGGATCTTGTAGCCCTCGCGAAGGAAAGTGTCAAAAGCAGTGACAGAGCTGGCATTGAACCACGTCTCAGTGAGTGCAAGGACGTCGTGGTCAAAGTATTAAAGGAGTTGACAGACTTCCTCATAGAAACATCTTTGTGAATACAATAGCACATAATTATTTGGAGTACGCCTGGAGAAAGTATGAGTTACTAATATTAACTTCTTTGTGAATACAATAGGGAGTAAGCCAGAGTTACTCATATAAACTTATTTTTTTTGGATCAAATAGCCATCTCAAGATTCAAGTCAATGATAGTTTATGGTCAAATATTTTGTGAATCAGCCCCAGTAGCGTTAGCTTATTTACTGACAGATAATACCAGACGCAGGGTCCTCCTTACAAGTACGACAGTGTGGGAAAAAAAAGTGGTAATACAGTGGTAACTATCTTACTAAAACTGATGAAATTACAGCCAGCTTTAATTCAGCCAAAATCCCCATGGACTCCAAAAAATACAGACTTACACCACCTACCACCAATTTTAAATCCGCTACACCAAGCGGTGGTAAGGGTTATTCCGTTTGGCAGTATGTCAATGGATTTACCACCAAAATACCACCAAACCTGTAATGAGGCCCATATTACATATTCTCCAACACACAATTAGGCAATAAGACCAAAGACGGGGAGGCATTACTATGTCAGGTAATGCCCTGAAGCCCATTGTTCCATGCCCAAGCACTTAACGAAGGCCCAGGGCATTACCTGACACGGTAATGCCACCCGCACAAGGGTATTATTGCTATGTACTAATAGTGTTTTTTTCAGTTGGGAGACGCTGCCAGTGTTTCACAACTGAAAAAAAGAAAAGATAATGGCCGCCACATAGCGCGGAGAAGGGACTATACGTAGTCCCTTCTCCCTTCCCATGGCAGCCATTGAAAAAAAGTAAATAAAAAAATGGTTGCCACGGAACAGGAGAAAGGAATACATGTAGTCCCTTCTCCCTTTCCATGGCGGCAATTGAAAAAAGAAAAAAATCAAAACAAAGAAAATGGATGCTATGGAAAGGGAGAAGGGACTACATGTAGTCCCTTCTCCCTTTCCATAGCGGCCGTGAAAAAGACTATTGGCAAAGAAGCAAACGTTGCGCAGAGTCAGATGTGATACTGGACCACCAAAGAGGGATTACTGGTAAGGTAATGCTCGGAAATGCACCAATGGGTACTTTCAGATAAGGTTAAAAATTGTTAAAGGAATGGTTTGGTCAAAAATGTTTATTGTCCCTACGGGTCGGCCATGTGTTTTTAAGCCTAAATCGCTCGATTTTAGAAAAATGTCCTATGGACCTTACCCGAGTTTTCGTCCATTAAACACACGAGAAAACAGGCATCAGGGCGCTGCCATTTTGTGATAATCCTATCACTTGCCCCATCGCCCTGGCTGACCTGCTTTTGCGGCACTAAATCATATCCCCCGCCCCTGAGCCTGTCATCAGCAGACACGTACTGCCTATTTCACAACGCCAATGCACATCTCGTGTCAACATTCGCTGCGCTTCAGCTAATGACGTGTCGCCATGGAAATGGCAGGACGCCTCTTTCGTCAATAAGTATAAACAGACCGTTTCACAACACACAGCAGCAGATTTTCGATTCCATTCCTCTCTCTGTGTTACTTTGAGTATTCTGTGCATCGTTTCTGTGCTCTGTTCAGCTATCTTCGTTGCTTGTAGCCCATGTGAACAGATACCAGTACCACCGCTATAAATTATTTTAGTTTGTTTAACACACAATGGGCCTCATTATGACCCTGGCGGTAAGTACCCGACATTACCGCCATGGCTTAAAGAACGTTTACGCCGTGGACCGATGGCGGAAAGAGCGCCACATTCCGACCCATCGCGCACAAGTTTTACGCCATGGCGGTAATGTAAATAACGCCATGGCGGCAAGGGCCCCTACCGGCATCGTAGGCTGCGCAAGGTGCACTACCGCCACCCATCTCAGCGGCCACCGTAATTAGCGGCCACCGTAATCAGCGGTGGCCGCAATTAGCGGTCACCGTAAAAAGCGGAACCGGAAATAGCGTCATCGCGGCGGAACGGGAAACAGCACGGCGGCCATCTTTAAAAACACAATCCATTGCCATCCTTCCCAACAACACCAGATCCAACCCTAACACCTGTCCCAACCCATCACCCACCCACTTAACCACCCAAAAATGCCCAAAGTTGTCAAGAAGGCATGCGACCGCCAGCGCCAGGACAGATTCTCCCGGGAGGAACTCAGCATGCTCGCGGAGACCCTACAAGACAATGCAGCCGTTGTTTTTTCGCCGCAAATGACCAGGCCGGCGATAGCCAAAAAGAAGGCCATATGGGCCCTGGTGGCAGAGCGCGTCAGCGCGGTGGGGACCGTACCCCGCACCCCACAGCAGTGCAGGAAGCGGTGGGATGACCTTAGGCTACGTGTAAGAAGCATCATCTCTGCCAACCGCAACCTTGCCCTGGCTACCGGTGGAGGTTCTGAATCCCCACTGAAACTCTGTGGGAGGAAAAATGTGCCAGCACGATTGGCATGGAAGGCATTGAAGGCGTCGGAGGGATGGAAAGTGGAGTACCGACATCAGACGATGAAGGTAGGTGCCTCAAATCAAGACATGCCATAGTCACTGAAGTCCATTCATGTGTAGCACAATGTTGCCCTAGACTGTCAATGCAACACATTAGCTGGACACTGCCCACAGCCACATGCGAGCTCCACCCTGTATACATGTAGCATGCACACCCTAACTGCCGGCACCCACATACCTCCATCCTCATTCCACACAAAAAGGAGACAACCTGCATGCCCCTGCCTCAAATGTGCCTCATCTACTGACCAAAATCATGTCAATCATTGTCATTCCAATGTCCGCAGACCCATCAATAACGCTCTCCCTCCTTTGCTCCACCACAGGCTCAGAATCACACCCCGAGGACGAGGACACCCCTGCGACAAAAAGAGCCAAGAAGGCCAAGACAACCATACACGCACCCTCAACCTCAGCTGCAGTGAGCCAGACCCCACAGCAAGCACAATCCACTGCCAGCAAACAGGACGGCCCACCGGCAAGCACCCCAGTAGGCAGCAGGCCAGCAGCAGCAGCACCACCTGTTCCAACATTGCCTGCCACAGAAGGCACCGGTTCTGGTCCAGCAGCAGCATTGGAGAATCAGCTGCCATTGCAGCATGCTCAGACTCCGACATTGAGGAGCACGACGTCAGACACCCCACTGACCTTCCACATTCCCCCTGTTCGTCCCATGCCAGCCCCCATGAGGATCCCACACAGGGGCACACAGAGGAAGAGGAGTGGCCATCTACCCCATGCCCAGTTCTAAGTCCACAGGAGGGGAGCAGCCCCTCCATCACACCACCAGCAATGGGCATGGGCCAACAGGGGCAACAGTCCCTTGAGGACATCATTCAACGGCAAGAACAGCTGTCCACGATACTCACCGAGCATGCTGCGGGATGTGTGGGGGCTAGGGCAGCCATCGAACAGGCTACGGAGACCCTAAGGGCCGAAATTGCGCAGGACACTGACACCCTGAGGGATGCAATGCAGTCCATGTCAAGGGACATTTGTGGCGAACTTGCCGGGGTGCGCCGTGTGCTCTCTGAGCTCTCCCACACTCTACAGGACATGCATGCACGGGAGCAGGCAGGGACATTCTCCGCTGCCAGTTCTGCCCAGAGCAGCCCCGTCCGACGTTCAGGACGGAACCTGCGCTCCACAGGCAGGGGTGCCCCGCGGGCCGGGAGAGGGGGCTTGTAATAGCCTGTGCTCACTGTTACAGGCATCTGTAGACACTCACAGTGGGTGTGCTGGGGTGTGCAGGGGGGAGGGTGTGTGTTGGGGTGTGCAGGGGGAGGTGGGAGAGGGGAGGGGGTGTTTTGGGGTGTGCAGGGGGGAGGGTGTGTGTGGAGGTGTGCAGGGGGGATGGGGGAGGGGGAGGGGTGTGATGGGGTGTGCAGGGAGGAGGGGGGGCGGGGGGGAGGGGGTGTGTCACGACAATTTATGATTAAAATACACTTTTTCCTTTTTCTGAAATGAAATGTGTGGACATTTTCATTGCATATGTGTGCTTTATTGGTGTACAGTCCACAGTGTGCATGTCCCAGAGACACACAGTGCCCCAAGTGCCGTCTCCATGTGATACACACCATCCGTGTGTGCTAGAAGCATTGGTCGATGATATTATGACGCATTTCACGCTCCTCCTGTGCATCGCCTCCTCCATGAGGTTCCGGCCCCATCTGCACCCTCCTCATCCTCATCGTCAGGTGGTTGCAGTTCTGCGTCAGGGGGCAGTGGCACATTTCGTCTGACGCACATATTGTGTAGCATGACACATGCCATGACCATCTTTGCCACCTTCTCATGGCGGTACAGGAGTGCCCCACCAGACCTGCTGAGGCATCAGAACCGTGCCTTCAATAGGCCGAATGTCTGCTCAATGACCACACGGGTACGTGTATGTGCACGGTTGAAGTCCTCCTCGTGCTGGTTCTGTGGGTTCCGGACTGGTGTAAGGAGCCACCTCTTCAGGGGATAGCCTGCATCACCTGTAAGTAGGCGAGAATGTATGTGTCAGTCATGACGTCTGATCAAGAACATGATGTGCCACCATGGCTTGCATCCAACTGTTACTTTGGACAACTTCTAAATGCACTAATTGATTCATACAATGCAATCAGTATATGCTCTTGGCTCTCATGGCCTGTTTTGCATGCCATCACCCAATGTATGCAGAGGGGTGGAGTGCATTGTGAGTGCCCATCCACTGTGTCCGTTCATGCCGTTTGTTTTGTTGGCCTGGCACGTATCCTGTGATGTCAATGCGCACATCATTGCAACATTGCTGTGGGCCTCATCATTACCCCAGTGAGCAATGCTGATGTTGAAATGGACATTTTGGGGGCCCTGCTGTCTGTGTAATGGTGTGTTGATGTTTCTGTCCGTCATGTGCCTCCTTCGTGGGCAGTTAAGGGGGACAGGCCTTTCGGTTGATGGTGTTTAGTGACGTGCATGTAGGTGCATTTCATTGTTGACAATGTGGTCTGAATTGGTAGAATGCACTTGCAGATGGTTGTGTCATGGTTGGGACACAACCTCATTCACATGGTAGGGCTGCATACATTGGGTATTGGCTTCACTGGTGTTGGGTGGAGTTTGGGTTGCTTTAGGGTATCATCTGTCTCCGTTCTCTCTGCTACTCACAGCCAGGTGGAGTATGCATCATTCCCCCCCCCCCCCCTTTCAGCCAGGTGGAGTATGCATCATTTCCCCCCCCTTTCAGCCAGGTGGAGTATGCATAATTTCCCCCCCCTTTCAGCCAGGTGGAGTATGCATCATCCCCCCCCCTTTCAGCCAGGTGGAATATGCATCATTCCCCCCCCCCTTTCAGCCAGGTGGAGTATGCATTGGTACGTCGTTCACCTACCCACTTCACATTTCCATGGTCATGACATTATACTCACCGAGTAGCCAGGATCTTGGGCCTGCATGTCTCTCCATGTAGTGTGGTATTGTGGAGTTCCTCAGGACCATTGAATCATGGGTTGATCCGGGGAATCGGGCACAACAATGTGTGATGATCTTGTTGGAGTCACAGACCATTTGCACGTTGATTTAGTGGAATTGTTTCCGGTTGCGGTACGGTACCTCCATGGCACATGGAACCACCAATTCCACATGGGTGCAGTCGATGGCACCAATGCAACCAGGTATGCCGGCTAGTGCATGGAAACCCACTTTGGTGTTTGCAATCTCCTGGGCAGTCCGTGGTAATGAGATGTGGTCGTCTGTGTGCTTGAGGGGGGCATCGAGCACTTGGATGAGTGTACGTGATAATAATGGTTGTGAAATGTCATGCAAGTGCCCCACTGTGTGCTGGTAGGTGCCTGTGGTCAGGAAGTGGAGTACAGACACTACCTTCAGTAGGGGTGGGATGGCGGTTGGACTTTCTATCATGCTGACGATGTCGTTGTGTGTCATGTCTACGATGGCGTTGATGGTGTCCACGTCCAAACGGTACAGGGTGTGGATCTGCTCAGCAGTGAGGTTGAATGGACTGGCTCTGATGTGTGGGATTGGGGGCTGCCTGCGTGGTGGCACTGGCTGTGCTGGTGGGGCTTGCTGGCCCTGCCTTGCCCTCCTTCTCCTCCTGCGTCTCCTCTGTGCTGCCTGTTGTTGTTGTTGTTGTTGTTGTTGTTGTTGTAGTAGCACTTGCATTGCTATCAGGTCCTCCAGCCCCAACATTGCAAGTCGTATTGGTATCATTGTGGAGTGTGACTGGGTGTGGGAACGGGTGGGGTGTGCTCTTTTTGTACTTCCTGAGTCTGTATTGCCTCCACCTGTGCTGTATCTGTGCACCTGTGGCAGCTGGATTCACTTTACATGGCCATTTACGGTTGGTTCACGATGGCGTACTTAGCGCCATGGCGGTAAGGTACTTAACGGGCTGGGTGATGGCGTTAGGTGCATGTCCGCTTGGGTCGGCATTCGCGTACCTTTCCGCCATGGCGCTAAGTATGGTGTGAGAGGTCGCGTGCGCGCGTCCTTGCGCAGATAGCGGCAGCGTTGACTACGATGCCGCTAATGGCATCGTAGTTAACGGTCAAGGTTCATAATCGGACCTAGCGGAAAACGATGGCGGTAATCATTTACCGCCATCGTTTTTCGCTTACCGCCAGGGTCGTAATGAGGCCCAATGGCTACAATAATGCCCTACATGTACGAGCCCGAGTATACCGAGGAGGAACTACTGGAAAGGGAAACACGCGAAAAACGATGGGTCTTCGGACGGCAGTTGGGAGGACGATTCAACAGCTGAAGAGCCTGGACCTAGTCGCATGGACAGTGTTTCCACCAGGTGCACATGCAATCGGGGCGAGCTAATGCCAACTGAGGACGAGAACTGCTGCTGCTGTGAAAACTCGGGATGCGTGGCCTACATTTCCGGAGGCGAGCCACGACCGCAATGCATCACTGAGCTGCCAGACTTCAGGGCAGCCTGCCTCACATGGTCCGTGTTGAGGATAATGATGGGGCTTATGCACAAACTTCCCGCAACTGTTCGTCCTCGTAATCCGAGTAAGTATACTCTGCTTGTCATGCCACTCCTATTCCATGGTCTTCTACTATATCCAAAATTACATATACATATCATTGTAATGCATGAAAGTCATTCAATAGTGTGCAGTGTCTAGATAGCATTTGTTCGAGCAGAATGCCATTAGTTACAAGAATTGGACAACAAATGTTTATTAAAATTATCTTGGTCATTTTAAAACAGTTTGTTTCATTCCTTTTCACAGGTGGTACAGGCTGGTGGCCTATCGTTCCTTTACATGGGGGCTTCACGGGAGGCTTGGACACCGCGTTCGAAGAGTAATACCCGCCTGTGCCATTCGTGCCATAAGAGAAACTTTCCCAAGTGACAGCGGTCAGTACAGGGGATTTTCTCTCCCTGTGCTGCAACCTGACCTGTACAATGTGTAAAGTCTTGTATTTTTGTGTCATCAAAATAAGATACAAAATAAAACACCACATATATTTTAACAACGGTTGTTTCGATTTTTTAAATGAATCAAGTGTGTCTCCATTTAAGGATGGACGTCAGACATCTGTGCTCCGAATGGGTGAAGGTCAGGTCGCTGTGAAGCCGGGTGGTCACTATCTAAGCTAACATGATATATTCTCAATAATGCATGCACTAAATAACACTTGTTCAACGTCTTTCAGTCGGTTATGTCTCTATAAAAGTCACACATATATGATATGATATGGCATTTGTAACGCGCCTATACACAAGTGTTTCAAGACGCGACGAGGCGGGGGGGAACAAGGGGAGACAGACAACGATCCTACTAGGCCAGGTGTCATTCAGATCGCGCAAGTGCAAGGGTAGAGGGGACTGGGAAAAGTGCAAGGGGAAGGGGAGAGGGGAAAGTGCAGTAGATGGTTAGTAGAATACAAGATAAATAATAGGGCCAGCTGGTGGCAAGTGTAAGGAAAGTGCAGTACATGGTTAGTAGAATACAAGCTAAATAATAGGGCCAGCTGGTGGCAAGTGCAAGGTAAGTGCCGGGAGAAGGGGCTGTAGGATACAGAGACAGTCCCGTAGTGCAGGTAGGGAGTGCAGGGAAGAGTGGCTGGGCCAAGGACCGAGATCGGTGAGTGGCCCAGTAGCAGATCCAGTGCAGGTTCAGTAATTTTAGAATCAAGAATCTCTGGTATGTGGCATTTGTTATTGATAGGCAACGATATACTGCGGTAGGGGTCTAATGTTAGTTGGGGATCTGCTAGGTGGGCATCATGGCGTTGGTCAGTGGTCTGGCACATGAAGAGAATACCTTGCAGGGACACAGGGTCAGAATGGCAGTAAGTTTCCACTGGCGAGGGTGCGTGGGCAAGGACACATTTGTGGAGATGAACAAGCTATGTGCTTAGTTCAGGCTGGTTCATATGCAGGACAGTGATCTCAGAGGAAGAGTGATGTGTTACATTTATTAGCTGTTGCAAATACCTCTCGAGTTTTCCAGTCAGAGTGGGAACGAGGGTGAGGGCCATGTGCTCTGCGCAGTGAGGCCTGGTCACCAAGATAGAGTGGAAAGGGGGTACAAAAATGGATGCCCCGTGTCCTGCTCAGTGGTCCCATCTACGCGAATGTCAACCAAAGTTAACATCACATAAGGGCAAGGGGCGAACCCACTACTGGAGGCACTTGGTCCGAGTTTCTACTGAGAAGTAAAGGATGAGAGGGGCCTGATGGCCCCTCGCTCCCACACACTTGCCTGCACGCCCCAGGCCCATCCATCCCACCCCCCTCTATCAAAGGCGGTTCGCACCCGGGGATGAGCGCTGGCATGGGCGGCTGTCACGGGCGCAAACGGCCAAGGTGCCAAACAGCATGTACACTTCAAAAGGTATCCCACGCCCAGGGGCCATCTCTCACATGGCCTCCTCAGACCCCGTGTCTCCAGGCAGGCCTCCCCTGAGGCAGGCCACCCCCCTGCAATCCACATAAGTGTGTCTCCATTCAGCAGTCTTCCTGTACCTTATCTGCACACCCCAGGCCCATCCATCCTACCCCCCTCTATCAAAGGCGGTTCGCACCCGGGGATGAGCGCTGGCATGGGGGGCTGTCACGGGCGCAAACGGCCAAGATGCCAAACAGCATGTACACTTCAAAAGGTATCCCACGTCCAGGGGCCATCGCTCACATGGCCTCCTCAGACCCCGTGTCTCCAGGCAGGCCTCCCCTGAGGCAGGCCGCCCCCCTGCAAACCACATAATACCACGACATACACATGTCATTCATTCACAAACACACCCCTGTCTCTAATACTTTATAAACCACTTGATATGTCTCATGAGAACATCTTTGTGCTTTGCAAGTCAACTCCTGAACCTTCTACCTGAGAAGCACTGAGATCTATGCTAATCTGCTCGTCGTCGTGCTATCTGTGACCGCTTCGAGCAAACTCGTCAGTGTGCTACCTGTGGCCATCTACCTGTTCTCCTGCAACACACTGCTCGGCCTGCTGAATCCAACTGTTTGTTGGTCAAGGTAAGGCCATGTATCCTAGTCATATTTCGGTCATTTTTACATTTCTATCTATTTGCGATTACAGTACCCAATAGTGCTATGGTCATTGGTCTCATTGCTATTGACTTGAGTTTCAATTGTTATGCTATCAATAAATCTATTTATTTTCATCTGTGTTAATTGTCATCGAATTGCATCCTTCGGGGGTCCATGTTTCCTTCTCGTGCAAGACAGAACATCCAAGGGACGAGTCACATGTTCAGAGTTTAGTCACATCATTTAAAAAATGTCTGTAACTTATGCAAATACTAAGCCGCACATGATGAACTGGTGTAGTTCCGGCGACCAAAACAAACCTTGCATTGAACATGGTATGGTTCATTAACTTTTTATGACATTTTTATTCATCAAGGTTTTATAATAATCTTGATATTTACTTTTCAGAATTTTCAACAATGCCTGCCTGTTCGATTAGCGGTTGCCCTTCGAAGACCCATGCTAAATCTGAAGGCACTAGAATGCATGTATTCCCTAAAACTGTTGATCGAATAAGAGAATGGGTCAGACATTGCGGATATCCACCGGAAGAGCTTGAAAGTAGAGTCCAGCAAGTCTTTCAGGACAAGAGGGGTGATCGATACCGCATCTGCAGCCCGCACTTTTCTTCGAACATGTACGCCACATCTTGGGTAACAAAGAAGAATAAACGGCGAACAACACGAAAATTGCTCGCAAACGCTATTCCAACTCTATTCGTCCACATTCCGCCAAAGGTGAGTCAAGTGTCTGGATTTAGCTTTAGGCCTTGCGGTAGTGTGTAGGTAGCCAAATAGATTCATTGATATTTTAGGTGTTGTGTCCCTTGTAATACTTTTGATATTGATATGAGTGCATAGCTTTTTGAATAATAACATTTATCAATAAATTATTTTTCGATTTTATAACCCCCAAAGGAAATCTATTTATGGGCACAGGGAACTGTGCTATATTGCGCATTTCAAATAGCATTATTCTCAAGTATTCTATTGGTTTACATGGCATTTTTTTAATATTTGCATTTCATTATCAAACAATAATTTACCTTTACAACTGCTTGACTATCCACTGAATCTGAAGCAAGAATATTCTACATCCGTGACGTGCCCGCAGTTATCAACCACTTCTAGCGCGTATCAGGTAATCATACTTGGCTATTCCGCTACAGACTTGTTTTATGCATGTCAAGTAATAGTTTTTATGTATCGTGTGATTATTTTACCAATTGTTTGGTTAGTGCTTTCCAGTTGATATACACCTTAGTTGTCGTCCCCGGGTGTTTGTTTTCAGTTATAATTAGTGTTATCCATACTAATGCAAGTACTGTCTTTCAGGGAGATGCTGAAGCGTCCACCACATTGACAACAGCCCTAGATGTTCTTCAGCAGCACGAGGCATGGATACTGACAGCTCCATCGACCGTGATCATCAGGACTGGAACACTTGTCATTTGATTGTTCTACACCATGTTTCATTCGTGGTTAGCCATTGATATGTACCTGTGCGGTCGACCCCAAGTGTGTGTTGTGTTTTCAGTATTGTAATCCTTACTAATGCAAATACTATGTTTCAGGCAGTTGTTGAAGCGTCAACCCACGCACTTGATGCGGAGCCTGACATTCAAGTAACTCCAGGGGAAGTGGAAGCGGGACCATGCGGATACGAATCGGCGCAACAGCTTTCGGAAGTGCGCCCCACATTTACAACATCCATAGATATTCTTCAGCAGCACGAGGTATGGATACTGACAGCTCCATTGAGCGTGATCATATAACGTGATTCCATTTGCTATACTTTCTTCCCTATTAACGCAAGTACTGTGTTTCAGGGAAACGATGGAGCCTCATTCCGTGCTGTCTATGCGGATACAGAAAATATAGTCGTTGCATCGCAAGAGGAAGGAAAGAGATGCGGAAACAAATCTGAGCTACAGCGTGCAGATGTTGAAGGTCGAGTCAAGAAAGTTGCAAAGAAAAGAAACAAAAATAAGGTTAGTTACAAACAGTTCATAACTTTAGAATTTCTTTGTGCTGGGGACCATTTTATGTTTTTTCCAGTCAATTGTACTATACTGTGGGCCTCATTCCACGGATGGCGGTAATGGTTAACGGTCACCGTTAATGGTAACGGTGACCGTTAACCATTACCGCCTTACTACGAGGTCCCTTAGCGGGTTGGTGCTTTAACGCCTGCTTTTTGCAGGCGTTAAAAACCAACCCTCTAAGGCACCTTGGTGCTAATTACGGCACCGCATAATTGCGGTGCCGTAATTAGCACCTTCCCCATTCCCATTATGCCCTATGGGGCAAAAATGGGAATGGGGAAGGGCAGTGGTGGAAGGGGGAATTATCGCCCCGCCAACCTTGGAATGGGGCGGTAATTCCCCTTTCCACCAAGGCGGTGCCGGTATTTTACCGGCATGGACCATGTGCTAATACCGCCATCCATGTAATGAGGCCCTTTATCTTGTGTTTAAACTGAACATCCATTTTACAATCTGTCCTGTAGTTTCCCGTGGGTCTACGAACTATACATACACAGACAGTGAAGCGAATGAGAGATGTTGCTTGCCATACCATTTACACTATGGAGGAACTATTAATTCAGGCACCGCGTGTTGAGACTAGAAATGCTCATATCCAATGGCCAGAACATGAAATTAATGTGTCCGGAGAATCCAGTAAAGTTGTAATGGACCATTGCTACAGTGCGACTGCACCACCACAAGAAGATGATACTGAATGTATTGAGGATAGCTCGGAAGTAGTCGCAGATCAATCCACACAATCTACACCCGCCAAAAAATTGCCACCAAAAAAGCTGTCGACAATGTTGTGTTCGCCCATCAATGTTGAAGTAACAGATGTTGAAATGAAAGAGAATGAACCAGCAGCAGCATTCACCGACGCATCAGAACCTGATATCGGCGATATTTCTTTCAGTTGTGGTGAAATGTCCTCAACGATGCAGTCCGAAACAAGTGTGACACCGGATGACAGTCTAATGAAAGAGGGCAAATACATAGTATTTGACAGTTGTTTGATGGATATTATAAGTATGCTGAAATGTGGGCATTCCGTCAGAGGGAAAGTATGTTGGAGGCCATTGATTCATGTGACTCGTCAAAAACAAGGCAATAACGTCAAAATACATGCCGCCTGTAGATTAAATCATGCGTTCTCATGGTCTGCAAAACCGATGCTGGGGAAGCTGCCAGCAGGCAATCTACTGTGTGCAGCTGCATCACTTGTTAGTGGGTCCAGTTTTAGAAAGTTAGAGTCATTCTTTCAGTTTGTGGGACTTCATTTCATTTCTAAAACGCAGTACTACAAATACCAAAATGATTATCTGTTTCCGGCCATTACTGATGCTTGGAAAATTGAACAATTGTCTCTAGCAAGTACATTCGAAGGGAAACGATTCAGGCTAGCCAGCGATGGACAGTGTGGCAGCCCTGGATTTTCTGCCAAGTACTGCACCTACCACTTTCAGGACATGGATAGTAAGAAAATTGTGAGTTCTGTGGTCGTGCAGGTAACACAATGTACATCCTCAGTGGCCATGGAGAAACTAGGATTTATAAAATCAGTGGAATATCTACAATTGAGGAGAATGCACATCGACTTCATAGCCACGGACAGACAAGTTTCAATTGCCAAGACAATGAGAGAGCAGTTCCCACATATTAAACATCAATTTGATGTATGGCATCTTGCTAAATCAATCAATAAGAAAATCTCGGCTGCAGGGGAAAAAAAAGGTTTGGAAAGTATTTCACAGTGGTCCCAATCTATCAGCAACCATCTTTGGTGGAGCTCCAAAACTTGTGAAGGGTCAGTGGAAATACTACTTGAAAAATGGTGGTCACTGATGCACCACTGTACCAACGTTCACCGCTGGTCAGGAAACCTACATTTCCACCAATGTGAACATGCCCTTTGTCCACAGAGGAGGCACGGAAGAAGAAGTGGTTGATTCCATCTTCACCTACACACAAAGCCATTGAGAAGCTTGTTTTCGATGAAACTCTATCAAGAGATTTGAGGGGACTGACAGAATTCTGTCACACAGGAGGTTTGGAAGTGTTCCACAATATGTGCCTAAAGTACAGGCCAAAGCGCTTGCATTTCAGCATACAGAGCATGAAACATAGGACTCTACTTGCGATCTTGGCCCATAACGAGATCTCTGCTGTGAACAATCTAGAACTACGGGTAATGTAAGGATGCCTCGCTACACTAAGGTGTTTTCTAAAAGAAGTAAGCAATGGGTCATCAAACCAGCCTATGAGGAAATGGAGTTCGACTTTGTAAAAAGCCTTACTGTTGCTGTACTCGAGAAGCACAGATATGGAATATTGAACATTTCTGTGCAGAGCACTGATGCATTGCCACCAAACATTGCCACAGTGCCATGTCCACCCAAAGCAGAGCTGGTTGTGAAGTACAAATCCCGGTTTAAATAATTGTAATATGATTGTCTTTTTGTAAATAAATGTTATTGTACAGTGTACATACAAAGTATGCTAACCCTAACCCCTCCCTTCACCATCCTGGGTGGCGAACAACCTGGGTGTCATGTTTGACTTCTCTCTCTATTCACCTCATATCGCTGACATTGTCAATATGTGTATGTATATATTTTTGTTGCTGTAACTAAGTTTCGCAAGGCTTGCGTATTGCAAATAATAAAACAAACAAACTAAATCTCACTTTCAACTCAACTCCTCGGGTACGTTATACTTTCCCTGACCTGCCCCAAAAAGTCAATGTCTCCATAGTTATGGTTCTCTAGGGCTGTAAAGCTTGCGGACAACGAGGACAAAATTGGGGGCCTCAGAACGCGCCAAGCGAGCCGTTGCTGATGGGAGAGAAGCCAGTTAACATTTGCACATTGAGGCCTAGTACATAGATGGATTCGAAAATTCAAGTTCTCACAGATGGCTTTACTACGGGATGTTGCAAAGTAAGAATGTATGCTCGTTTAGAGTGAAGGTCAGCGGCTTTGATTTTCAGATGGCGGCCTGAAGAGGCCCACAACTCACACTGGCAGCATAAGGTTCTATTGTTTTTTGACCTTGAGAGACAGGGACCATGCCGAAAGGACTTCATTTGAAGCAGGGGTGCAATAACGTAAAGGACGATAAGGCAGAACATTCTGAAACTAGACCGAGTTTCATGTTAGTTCAGTATGAGAAAAATCGTTGTCAAGAGCACAGTGGGATTTATGGACTGCATTACGCAGAGACACAATGCAAATTGCAAATATAATGTAAGTAACTCGTTAGATGCTTTTATACCGGAATGAAGAATTAATGAATGGTTGAATGAATGAATGAAGAGCAAGTAAAACGTTTGTGGGATCGTCTTTGTACCGGGCACATGGGCATGCAGGTCCACATGCCACACGCATGTAGACAAACAGTTGTTTCTCATTGTGTGTTAACCTCGATTTATTTAGTTAGTTTTCGCATTGATTTTAGAGCCGAACATACTCCATTGCACTATCCTTGAAAGCAAATTGTTTCAGATCGGCCGTAATAAATAAAATGAATAATATTAATAAAGATCGGCTGGCGAGACTAATTATAATTTTTATGTTTTCAAAACAGGTATATCCTACCCTACTGCTACTGCCACCAGTTTCAGACTCCGGCAGACGGTTTCTTCAACTGCACCACTTTGACGATCTTATGGGACGATCGCCAAGTGCCCATATGCCCTTACGCGGTACTAGCGGCTTGAAGCAACATATCAACCTTTACGCTGGCCTAGTGCCTAGTTGATGGAACAGCCTTGCGATTCACCGTGCGACCAAAGTGCTTCTTTTAACGAAAACCAACACCCTGTGTACCATAAAGTAACAGCACGATAAAACGGAACAGGATTTGCGGATAGAGAGAAAAGAAAAAAAATGACATTCCAATTTAATATGCCAATTGCTGAATATTCTATAAACATTTCATGTTAAATAAATGTACTTTACCAAATGTACCATGTTGCTGTTTGATTTGAAAGTACAGTTTCATATTCCGAATTGTGGCGCGCTGTGTTGTGAGTTGATCTGTGTTGGTTTCCGGGTTCTGTGTGAAGTCGCGTAGAAGACGACTGGGCACGTTTGCCTGCGCAGCACAGTAACATTACGGAGAGAGGCGGGGAATATGAATGTTTTGATAATGTCAGGCTCAGGGGCGGGGGATATGATTTAGTGCCGCAAAAGCAGGTCAGCCAGGGTGATGCAGCAAGTGATAGGATTATCACAAAATGGCAGTGCCCTGATGCCTGTTTTCGCGTGCGTTTAATGGAAGAAAACTCGGGTAAGGTCCATAGGAAATTTTTCTAAAATCGAGCGACTTAGGCTTAAAAACACATGGCGACCCGTAGGGACAATAAAAAACTTTGACCAAACCATTCCTTTAAGGATAAAAATGGTGGCCGGGATACTAATCTGATATAATAGAGCAATAAATACTTTTATCCAGTGGTTACTTTGCTATTGCATTGGTGCCTTGAATGCTATGCTGTTGTCAGTGTTTCGCTGTAAATAATTATTCATACAACACTGCCTTGCTTTTTAGAGAATATTTGCTGTTGATATAAGGCTTGAACATGAAAGATGATGGCAACAACAGTTTAACAAATATCTCTTTTAATTAAAGGGAGCCCCAACCACACTATAAACAACACAGCACCACTGTCCTGCACCAACACTTTGCATATTATCACAGAGTCTAAAGCTGCAGTAAAAATGCAGAAAGTCTTGATATGAGCACATTAGAGAAGTCTGTGAATGCTTTTTTTGGTTTTGTAGAAGATATAATATTCAACGTACAAACCTTGACTGTAAGCTTGGTGACTCAGAACAAAAGCAATAACACTGTCCTCAAAAAGCTACCCTCAAAAGCCACAGTGTTTTTTTTAAACCACGAAGGACAGAGTGTTTGTTTCAAATGCAAATTCTACAGAAGCACGTGCTTTATTGGTAAATAATTGCAGACAAGCAGTGGCATTAAAAAGTATCGTGGAGGCAATGTACAAAGGCGTCAATTTATTTCTGCTCTGCATGACATTTGCATACGATGAAAATATTTCAATTTAAGGTGGATCGTTCAATTAACCCATGAAGTAGGGCGGAGTGGCTGCTTAGGTTGTGTGCAATTCTAACACTACATAATATGTAATGAGGGGTTCTCTACATTAACAGCATTAGTAAAAGAAACATTTTTATAAGACCATCAGATTTTGGCCGTTTTCCCCCGGGTGACTTTTTATTAAGTCTTCCTTTAACAGAGGGTGGTGCCCCATACCAGACCCAGTTTTCTCCCTGTTACCCCTTTCCCTCCTTTTCCTTTTTAAATATCCTGTTGATAAATCTATACCTTCAAAAATCTACTATCATCACTGATGTGTGTTGGAAGCTTTCATACTGATGCACCAAGGGGAGCAATTGTTAAGGGGGTCCTAAAAGTTGCATTATTCCTTCAAACTCATGCATGATCTTTTGGAGAACAGATTTATGTGCACCCCAAGTGAGGATTTTTGGCTGCAGGGTGCTAATACTTTACTTTTATATTTCTGTGGTTGTATTTGTGTCCTGTTGTTCTGTACATTGCACCTTATCGACAAAGATGTTCTTTCAAAGCAAAATCTAAAAAACACCAGAATTCACCAATTACGTTTAGCAATGCAAACACAACTCATGCTCTCCATGCATATATCATGACCTCACACATTATATCACACATGGCCTCATTAAACGGACGGCGGTAACCATGGCGCTAGTAGCGCCATGGTTGCTGCCGGTATTTTACTGATTCTACCTTGGTGAATGGGGAAATTACCGCCCCATTCCAAGGTTGGCGGGGCAGTAACTCCCCATTCACCAGGGCCCTTCCCTATTCCCATTTGAGCCCCCATAGGGCTCAATGGGAATGGGGAAGGAGCAAATAACGGTACTGCTATTAGCGGTACCGTTATTTGCCCTGAAGTCCCTCAGCGGGTCCCTTCCTTAACGTGTGGTCTGACCACACGTTAAGGACGGGACCCACTGAGGGACCTTGTAGTATGGCGCTAAGGGATTACCGGCACCGGTGCCCTTACCGGTGCCGGTAATCCCTTAGCCCCATCCGTCTAATGAGGCCCATAGTGTTATAAATTACACTCTCAATGATATATCCTCCTTCAAAAATCTACTATCACCACTAATGTGTGTTGGAAGTTTTCATACTGATGCACCAATTGTTAATGCAGGGGTCCTAAAAGTTGCATTATTCCTTCAAACTCATGCAAGATCTTTTGGAGAATCGATTTACTGTGTACCCCAAGTTTGGATTTTTGGTTGAAGGGTGCTAATACTTTACTTTTATATTTTTATTTTTGTGGTTTTATTTGTGTCCTGTTGTTCTGTACATTGCACCTTATCGACAAAGATGTTCTTTCTAAGCAAAATCTAAAAAACACTGGCATTCACCAATTACGTTTAGCAATGCAACCGCAACTCACGCCCTCCATGCACATATCATCACCTCACACATTATATCACACATTAGTGTTATAAATGACACTCTCAATGATACATCTAACTGGCATTGCAAGAAGGGGATCTGTGCTGGGGGCTGGTCTGCTGAGCCCAGGCACCATGTGATATGGTCCTCTGGCATGGCCTGATGCTATGCCAGCTGGCACTGTGATTCGCACTGCCAGTAGACACACTTTGCCTGACTATGATAGCAGGCCAAGCACTGTGCCACTGCAGGTTAGGGTGGTGCACTCTGGCCATGGATACAGGCTATGCTGCGGTACAGAACGCAGAAGGTATGGGTGCAGACCATAGCCAGCCACAACTGTGAGTCGGGGCACTGCATCTGTGGCATGGGTGCCCAGCATTTTCTGTGGGCACCACAAGTAGGGGCATAACTGTAAGCCTCGCCCGTGGTTCATTTCCCACAGGGAATATCCACAGGTTATGCCACGTCCACACTGCAGGTAGGGGTCTGCACCAGTGGCATGGTAACACATTACAGTGCAGAATGCATAACCTGGCGAACATAGCCAAAACCATACCCTATGGACATAGTAGCCAGGGACACTGTGTAAGGACCATGGTCACGTGCCAGGACCCAGACACGATACTTGCATGGCAAATCCACACAGCAGGCTGTGTGAGACCGCAGGCTAGGATCACTGCGAACAGGGCACTCTGACTGCAAGCCATGTCCATAGTGCAGCGTTCCCCTGGCGAGGTCTGAGAACAGGTGGGCCACAGTTCATCCAGAGGATTAATACAGATATGTACGTTAAAACAACGACTTTTTTTTATTTCCAATTTCGAAATTGTTTTTTCGCAATGGTCTCAAAAATCTCTACAATTGGGGAAATAAGTGGTATTCAAGAACAGCAAATATAGGCTTTTGTCATGAATAGTGCCATGTATGCGAAGTTGTGTATTATGTATTCATAAATGCCAACTAATTTTATTTGGTATTAAAAGCAGTTTCACATTGCTACATTCTTCTAAAAGAATAACCCTGTTTATAAACTCGACTCATCTATAAATAGTTTTGTATCCACATTAGCAAATTCCTAAATGCAATACAAACATAAAACTATATTCCTGTAGCAGAAACTGAACAGAGCAGATGTATATTAAAAAATGACACCATACTACAAACGCACTTCAACACAATGGGCCTTATTACAAGTTTGGCGGTAGCCTTGCCGGTAAAACCGGCAGGCTGCCACCAAACTTGCGAAAAATTCAAGGCGCCCGCGATTGGGCAATTACCGGCTTATTACGGCCCTGCCAGACCCAGTAATTGCCCATTCGCGGGCGCCGGAATGAAATGCTTCCCATTTGGGAATGGGGAGGTCGGATGCACCGGCACGTGAATGGTGCCGGTGCATCCGACATGCTCTGCTCGCGGGTGCCGGTACATCTGCAAGGTCAGACCTGGCAGGGGGGAAGGCACAGACAAGCAGAACTCGTAGTTTGCTGGTCCGGTAACTACGGTACCGGCAAGTTTACCAGTACCGTAGTTACCAAACCAGCAAACTAATGAGGCCCAATGACACAAAATTGTTAAAATTCAAATGAAAACTTTTTATAGGAAAATATCATGAGCTCATGTGACGAAAGTGGTATATGGGACACTGGAAAAAGGGAAGAAAGAAGTGTCTTAAAAGAGAGGTGCACACAGAGGTAAAACACGGACCATGGGTGCAATATTTGCATCGTTCTTTACCAATATATGGAGCAGTGGTGGAGTCTGTCGTGGTAATGTTAATTGTGATGTTTATTTGTAAAGCGCCTATACAAGGGAAGTGTTTCAAAGCACTCAAGGAGGGAGGGAACAAGGGGAGAAAACAACAGTCATTCGGAGCCCTTGCATTTCTGAATGATATAAGTCTGCACAGGCAGAGTAAGTGCATATAATACAATTAACAGTGTAAATAACAGCAAATAGGTCTGACAACGATTCTGCAGTTTTTCCAAGTGAATTGAGCCGCCAACATGCAAAGAGGGGAGACAGGGAAGACAAGGCATGGTACGTTCAGATTGTGCAATTGCACAGACGGTACAGGAGAGGGGAGGGACAATTGAAGGAGGGGGGAATCCAAGTGCACCCAGTAAGTCAGAAACTGGATAAGTACTGAGAGATGCCATTCTCATGGTTCATTGACCAAGTGCAGTGGCGATGAGGCAAGTGCAGACCCAGAGGCAAGTGCGAGAGGACTGGCAAGGGTACCAGGGACCTGGGAGATTCTGAGGTACCCCGGCGGCCAGTCGGCAAGCTGTGTGGAAAAGGAGGGAGAGAGGGATAAAGCGGAGAGAGAGGTTAGCAGGGTAGTGGGAGAGAGAAGGAATAGGCAGAGAGGCAGAGTCGTAGCCAGGATTGACTAACATGTGGGGCCTGAAGCTAATGTAGTTGGGCCCACTGCATTGACATTAACATATGTAAATGCCCACACAGCACTGCTGAGTGGGCATTTACAGATTTTGGGTGGGCCTTGCCCATTCAGGCCCTACCCTGTCTACGCCTCTGCGGAGAGGAATGTCTTAAGGAGTTTCCGGAAGATAAGGAGGTTCCCTTTTGGGACCCTGCTCTATGACCCACAATTCCCCAATCCTGCCTTCTGGGCTGCCACTTGGTCATCGAGGTTGAGCACTCATTTGTTCAAAAAATAAATAATGGAAAGGTGGGAGCAAGGGCACAGCTGACATGCTGATAACTGCAGTCAAACGGTTGCTCGGCAACCAAGTTGAGATTTTGCCCCTGCCCGCATAGACCAAAATGTTAAATCCATTGTCTGCACCAGCCCTGTCGGTGAGTTTGGATGCCCAGATGGGAGAACAAACTGAAACAGCAAATCACCCCCATGTAAAAGTAAGTTTGCACAGATGTTTTGTATGCATGCATGTGTGCCTTGAATGTTAAGCAATGATTGTGTGTTTGTGTTATGAATGAGTGTGTGCACATGTGTGAGTGCTTGAATCGGTATGTGTTCTTGCATGTATGTAGGTATATTCTCATGAAGTCATACGAGGGGCCAATAATAAATCTGCAGCAGTCATCATATAAGGTAAATGCTTTATTTAGCATTACAGTTAATGCCTAGTGACTGCAGAATCATCCTTCATCCTCTCAGGTCAGGACTAACTGACTCTCACCTTTGAAAACTATGCCCAACATTCCTAGGTTCCATCATATACATCTGATGCAGTCAAAACAAGACCCACTCAAAGATCTATGGAGGATTACAACATGTGATACACGTCCTTCCCTTTGAACCACCACAAATAGCTCAAAGGTGGTGCAAGAAGAACAGGAAAAGAAAATAATAAAATATGTGATACAAAAATGGTCCTCTATCTCTCTTAACACAAAATCTGAATGCAGGTGCTGGCAGGAAGAAAGCAATGCATCACGGGTTCACTCTTTCACACAGCCAATCTTCACAACTCTCCCTTTGTTCTATTCCTCACCTCCTGCAAGACACACCGCATTCCTATAATACTTCAGAACAGTTTTGAGTCCTGAATATTTGGGCTCAAATTTCTTGCCCCTTCTTGAAAGCTTCATTTTGACACAATCACCAACCAGTATCTCTCTGCACCTGCACACATGCTTAATATCATGCCATCACTGGGATGCTTCACCACCCTATCTCAACCAATTCCCTACCCTATTAATAACAGTGTCAATCATTCTTGAGCTATGCAACCCACCTGGGGTTAGTAACATGTTTCGCTTGCGACATCTCATGAGTTGAAATGGGAAACACAACTGGATGGATGGGGAGTCAACCTGTATTGAAATCATATCCCTCTGCCAATCTCCATTATCCTGAACTGACAGTCTAACCCCGTCCAGTACTGTCCTGTTAAAACGCTCAACACACCCATTACTTTGGGGATGGTATTTATTTTTATCGATGTATTTGTTGGGTATTTGGATGGCGCCTATACACAAGGGTTTCCAGGCACCACAAGACAAGGGGTGGGGGTGGGGAGGGCTTTAGTAGAAAAAAATATACACTAAAAACAGCTATAATAGGCCTTGTGAAATTTGGACTGTGCTAGTGCAGTGACAATAAGTGAAGGGGGGAGCGGACAGGTCAGGGCTGGAAGGATTTATTTATTTATTTTTTATTTATTTAATTATTTGTATTGCGCCGTTAACTCGCGAGTTTCGGGGCGCAGAAACGTGGACACAAAGACAACAGAAATGGACGGGACAGTTCCTGGAATCAATGATTTAGTGGGTCATGAACGTGGTCAGTTGAAAAGATGTGTTTTCACTAATTTACGAAATACGTAAGTAGTTAGATTCTTTCCTTATGTGGGGTGGCAGATTATTCCAGATGCCTGCTGTAATGACTGGGAAGGATTTTCCCAGTCCAGATCTAAGTTTGTGTGGCATCACTGCGATCCTATTTTGATCCGAGGATCTCAAGGCGCGGCTTGGAACATAAGAACATATTTTCGATTTTAGATAGCCTGGTGCCTTCCCGTGGATGCATCTGTGGGCTATTGTGAGAGCCTTGAAGTGGGTTCTGCTCTCCACTTTGAGCCAATGTAGTTCCTTCCTAGATGCACTGATGTGGTCTGATTTAGATTTGCATTTGATTATCCTAACTGCGTTATTTTGGATAATCTGGAACGCTTGGATGTTTTTTTTGTTGGCTCCTAGCATAAGTGCGTTCCCATAATCCAAACGGGAAAGGATGGTTGCTCTGGCTACTGTGGCACAGTTGTTCTCCGTGAGATATGGTCTAATAGTTCTGAGGAATCTCAAGTAGTAATTGCAGGTTTTTTTTATGTATTGAGTCTGGGCCTCTGCTCCTAAAGACACTTCCATCATCATACCCAAAGTTTTTACTTTCTCAAGTACTTTGATGTTAGCATCCTTGGTCTTGAAATTTGCATAGTCGTGGGGCAGTGATTTTCTGGCTTGGGTGGATCCGAAGGTCATCAGCTCAGTTTTGCTGGTGTTCAAACACATCCAGTTGGAATCCATCCATTGTTCTATGATGTTATAGATACTACTTCGATTGTTGTTATCGGTTTTATGGTCCCCGCTGAGCTCCAGTACCAGCTGCGTATCGTCCGCATAGTTAGTAAAGAATATGTCAGCATGGTCTAAGATGTAGCATAAGTATCTAATGTAGAGGTTGAACAGCAATGGGGACATGCTGGCTCCCTGGGGAACCCTGCAGAGGATCTTCCTTTCCATTGAGAATTTGTCTCCCCAATGGACTCGGGATATTCTGCCTTTTAAAAAGGACATTATCCATGTTTTTGCCTCCTGTGAGCAGTTTGCTGTTTTGCCTAAGGCAGTTTCGAGCAGGTTATGATCCAGGAGATCAAAGGCAGCACTGAGGTCTAACAGGATGAGAAGTCCCGTTTTCCCCTTGTCTAAGATGCTAAGAATCTTTGTCTGTAAGTCGAGCATGGCTGATTCTGTGCTATGAGATGGTCTGAACCCTGATTGATGTGGGTGTAGCGTGTTAGAGGCCTCAAGGTGTGCCTGTAGTTGTGCCGTGGCTACTTTGTCCATAATCTTTAGCAGGAAGTTACAGTTGGTTATTGGCCTAAGGTTGCACGGGTCTCTTGGATCCAGGCCCGTTTATTTTATTAGTGGGGCAACTGTGACTTTTTTTATAGCCTGGGGGACTAGTTGGTCCCTAAAGGAAGTGTTGATGATCTTAGCAAGTATAGGGGCGATGATGTCTGGGTTTTCTAAGATTATTTTGGCGGGTAAGATGTTCTCCGAGCACGAGGTAGGTTTCATGGAGACAAGTGTTCTTTTCATCTCTTCTGTGGTGATAGCTGAAAAATGAAAGGGTTCTATGTTTTCAAGTGGTTCTTCAGCTGGCATTTTAATCATGGTGGATTTGTTTAGTTGTGATTTTGTGATTTTATCTCTAGCCTTTTCTAATTTCTCAAAGAAAGCTTTTTGAGTATTGTCGCATTCCTGTTGGGATGGTATAAAAGGTGGCGATATAACTGAGGGTTTGTCTAGGGATTTCAAGATGTTAAAAAGTTTGCTTGAGGCATTTTCTGCTTCCAAAATTTGTTTGTTGAAATACTGTTTCTTGGCCTCTGTTATTTCTTTCTTGTATTTTGTTTCTATATTTTTCCATTTTTCCCTGTTTTCAGGTGTTGGTTTTTTATTCCAGTTGTTTTTCATTTTTCTTTTGTCCCCTTTAAGCTCGAGTAGTTCTTTAGTGCTTTGTATTTTTGGTTCTAAATGTTTTGGTCTGCAAGGGTGCGTTTTTCTCTACTAGCTTATTGAGATGGTCTAAGAGAGTCGACATCATAATTTCGCATGAGTCCTCTTCTTTAGAGGTGGCGATGTAATCTTTTATGCATGATTCAAGTTGTTCTTTCTTGATGTTTTTAAAGTTCCTCTGCATAGCATTTTTGGGGGGATTGGGATTTTTTTCTTTAGGTAAGGGAAGTAAGACTTGAAATGAGACACTGTAATGGTCTGACCAAATACAAGGTTTAGTTTGGTAGTTGTGTGTTTCAAGGTTGTTGGTAATTATCCAATCTAGTTGGTGTCCATTTTTCATGGTTGGTTCTTTATTTGTGATGGTATAGTCTATGTTTAATAACGAGTTTTCGAGATTGGTGGCCTCTTTGTCAGTTTGATTGCCGTACCATCTATTAAAATCTCCGACCGCTAATGTGGCACAGTTTGGACCTTTCAAAAGATTGAGGAGGTGTGTAAAGTTGTCATTAAATTCCGGAGTGGGAGATGGTGGTCGATAGACTACTAGAAGGTTAAGGCAATTCTTTTCAGTGGGCGAGTGCTTGAGGTGGATCATTTTGCATTCACCACATGATGATTTACCTTGGAAGAGTGCAATGGAGCTTCTGGCAATAGATGCAACTCCTCCTCCTTTACCGGTTTCCCTGTTGGTGTAGTAAATTACATACCCGTCAGGGACCGCGATGTCGCAGGTGGGGCCTATGGGATCTATGAGCCATGTTTCAGTGATGCAAAAAATAGCAATATTCTCCTCGATGATCCTATCATGGATACATTGAGCGTGTTTATTGAGGGATCTAGTGTTAAGTAGACAGATTTTTAAATCAGTACTACTTTTTATTGTGGAGGGTGTAACTGACAGCTGAGTAGTTAAAGATTTATTTTCTTTATGTCGTCTTTTAATAGCTAGTTCCTCTTTGTTGCTGTTTGGGCTTCTGTCCAGGATAAGCCGGGTGGCAATCGTGGCTTTGTTTAGGCAGATTATTTTTTGTTGCTCAAGGAGCAGGGTATTCAAGGGCAAAAGGCCCATTTTTGTCTGATTGGAAGAGATTAAGGTATATGTCGCTAGGTTTTCAGGCAGCGTTTTCTGCACCGGACGCAGTGGACGGCGAGGTCCGGCGCAAGACCGGCTTGACCCTGAAGCGCCGGCGCTGAAGCGCCTGACGAACCCCTAAGAGGGGCGCTGGTGCTTCTGGGGATTGTAGTCCGTTTTGCCTGCTAGCCAATAGAAATGGCTGTTACAGGGGTCAATAACGGAGTCCCTAACAAAAGTGTACGTCTTTTTGCACCGCAAGCGGTGGCCGTTGCAAGTGTGTACACAGGGGCGCAGCAAGCAGTAACAGATGTTCCTACCGTGCCTAAGGACACACTAGTAAGTGCTTTCAAAAGCGTGCAAGTATGTTAGTAATCTCATGCTTATTTTCTGTTTATACTGACTCTTGCAGCGTGATGGCAAACCTAATGGTGTTGTAATAAAAAGCAGCTTAGTGGTACTTTACAGCTACTGATTTACAAACCACGCATTCATTGCTTCATTCATTCCATTGGCAGTAAGAATGCAGGCAGACAGGAAGTTAAACGCTCGTAAAAAAGTCACGTACTGATTAACCCTTAGGTGTGCAAAGCTCCGACCTCCCACCAAGTTACCTGTAGAGGAATGCAAGCACACAGGCTGCTTTTAAATAGTTGTCCGGCGGGACAGGCGCAAGACCGGCTTGACCCTGAAGCGCCGGCGCTGAAGCGCCTGACGAACCCCTAAGAGGGGCGCTGGTGCTTCTGGGGATTGTAGTCCCTTTTGCCTGCTAGCCAATAGAAATGGCTGTTACAGGGGTCAATAACGGAGTCCCTAACAAAAGTGTACGTCTTTTTGCACCGCAAGCGGTGGCCGTTGCAAGTGTGTACACAGGGGCTCAGCAAGCAGTAACAGATGTTCCTACTGTGCCTAAGGAAACACTAGTAAGTGCTTTCAAAAGCGTGTAAGTATGTTAGTAATCTCGTGCTTATTTTCTGTTTATGCTGACTCTTGCAGCGTGATGGCAAACCTAATGGTGTTGCAATAAAAAGCAGCTTAGTGGTACTTTACAGCTACTGATTTACAAACCACGCATTCAATGCTTCATTCATTCCATTGGCAGTAAGAAGGCAGGCAGACAGCAAGTTAAACGCTCGTAAAAAAGTCACGTACTGATTAACCCTTAGGTGTGCAAAGCTCCGACCTCCCACCAAGTTACCTGTAGAGGAATGCAAGCACACAGGCTGCTTTTAAATGGTTGTCCGGCGGGACCGGCGCAAGACCGGCTTGACCCTGAAGCGCCGGCGCTGAAGCGCCTGACGAACCCCTAAGAGGGGCGCTGGTGCTTCTGGGGATTGTAGTCCCTTTTGCCTGCTAGCCAATAGAAATGGCTGTTACAGGGCTCAATAACGGAGTCCCTAACAAAAGTGTACGTCTTTTTGCACCGCAAGCGGTGGCCGTTGCAAGTGTGTACACAGGAGCTCGGCAAGCAGTAACAGATGTTCCTACCGTGCCTAAGGACACACTAGTAAGTGCTTTCAAAAGCGTGAAAGTATGTTAGTAATATCGTGCTTATTTTTTGTTTATGCTGACTCTTGCAGCGTGATGGCAAACCTAATGGTGTTGTAATAAAAAGCAGCTTAGTGGTACTTTACAGCTACTGATTTACAAACCACGCATTCAATGCTTCATTCATTCCATTGGCAGTAAGAAGGCAGGCAGACAGCAAGTTAAACACTCGTAAAAAAGTCACGTACTGATTAACCCTTAGGTGTGCAAAGCTCCGACCTCCCACCAAGTTACCTGGATGGGATGAGGGAAGGGGGAGGGAGAAGTGTTCAGGACGCAGGGGCCCCAGGGGATGGGCAAGTGCTGAGGGGGTCCTAGGAGTGGCAGGGGGAGCCAGTGGTAAGCGTCAGCTAGTGCGAGGAAGGGGAGGACCAGATTCAGGGAAGGGTGCCCAAGGGCAAGTGGGTCTTAAGGGGGGCCAGGGTAGACTGGACAAGGGCGGCCTGGCCCCAGTAAGGCACATAAGGGACCAGTCGCAGGGGGAGATTATCAAGAGAGGGGAGAGGGATGGAGGAGGAGAAAAAGAAAGTCTTGAGAAGTTTCCAGAACTTAAGGAGATCCGACTCAAGTCTGAGAGGGGCAGGAAGGCCGTCCCAGAGGGAGGCTCCTGCCGAAGAAAGAGATCTACCTCACACTCTCTGCTTAGAGAACATCTGATCTGTGGAGAGTTGCAGCTAGAGGATTGAAGTACTCTAGCAGGGGATATTTAGGGAGAGAACGTTGAATGTAGCAGGGTCCCAGGTCCCAGAAGGCCTTGTGGATGATACAGATGGTCTGGAATTTGATCCTTGCATCCACCTGGAGCCAGTGCAGAGGTTTTGAGCATGGAGAGATGCAATCTCTGTGCTTGAGACCAAGGATAAGTCTTGCAGCCCTATTCTGGATTAGTTGAAGAGGGCAAAGAGAGGAAAGAGGCAGATTGAGGAAGAGGATAGGAAGAGGCTGTTGCAGTAGTCCAGCCTATAGAGAACCAGAGCTCTGGAGAGATTGAGCTTCTGGGGAAAGGTAAGTAAAGCGAAAATGGCTCTGAGGAGGGAGAGCAAAAAGTTGGACTTCTTGTCAAGGTCCGTGACGTGACGGGAGAAGGTGAGAAATGAGTCGAAGATGACCCCAAGATGACTTGCCTCACAAGAGTGTGAGGGGAGGGGGCCCAAGGCGGGTGGCCAGAGAGTGGGAGGGAAACAGGGAGTCAGCATACCAATGAGAAGGATCTCAGTATTAGTGGTATTAAGGTGGAGATCATTAGCAGAGCATGCCTGAATAGAAGTCACGCAATCAGGTATGAGAGAGGAAGAAGAGGTGGCAGAGCAGGCAAGCTTAAAGGGGAGCTGTGAGTCATCAGCATAACACTGGAAATGAGGCGAGAAGGTGGAGATCAATTTGGCCAGAGGGGAAGGTAGATATTGAAAAGCCACAGTGACCTGAGGAACGCTGCAGATAGAGAATAAGGTGCAGGAGAAGAAAGGGTCCAGTTGCACTTGGAAGGTTGGTTAGAAAGGAAGGAGGTCAGCCAGGCCAGTGCCGGTCCATGATGCATAGGGTGCCACAGAGATGATTTACGAGGATGGCATGATTGACTGTGTCAAAGGCAGAAGTAACATCGAGAAGGATCAGAACAGAGAGTTTGACTTAATATTTGAGAGCAGATCTTTGTCGGTGTTCAGGAGAGCAGTTGCCATACCTCTGGTTGCTCTGAAGCCAGATTGGTGGTCGTGGAGACAGCCAACAGATTCAGTGTGTTGGGTCAGTTGGGGGATGACCAACTTCTCCAGGAGTTTGCCCAAGAAAGGGGTGATGGAGACAGGGTGATAGTTAGCCAGACAGGAAAGGTCATCAGACAGGTTTTTTAGGAGAGGGTGCACAAGGGGTGCTTGACGGGTCGTGGGAAAGAACCAGTGGCGAAGGAACGGTTACAGAAGTCAGCCAAGGTAAGGGCGAGATAGCAGACGTTGTTCTTGATAATTCCAGAAGACCAGGGTAGCACCTGTTTGGAGGAGACTTTCATAGAGCAGACTACTCTAGAGACCTCATCCGGTGCAATGTGAGAGAAGAAGGAGAGTATGTGGGAGGGCGAGAGGGGGTCCCAGGGAGGGAGGAGTAGAGGGAACTGGTGAGGGGAGTGAATGAGAGTGAGGACAGGATGTCCTGAGTTTTGGTGGAGAAGTGGGAGGCCAGTGCAAAGCAGAGGAGCCGGGAGGGAAGAGGAGAAGAGGAGAAGAGGAGACTAAAGTAGGATTGGCAAGTTCCTTGGAGATTTTGAAAAGTTCAGCCGTGTTAATGCTAGCCCTAGAGATGCAGGCTTGGACATGAGCCCTCGTCTTAGAGTGGATGGAGAATTGATATTGCCTTTGGAGCAGGCGGCAGGCCAGTTTGTCAGACGATGTGCCTGAGGCCTGCCACTTCCGCTCAGCAGCTCTGCACTTGCATTTCAGAGCGGCCAAGTCAGAGTCATACTAAGAGTTGCACTTGGAGGCAGGCTTCATGTGGATACTAATGACATGGGCAAGGATGTCCAGAGTGTTGGAGATGGAGAGATGGAGGTTAGTGAGTGTTGAATCAATATGAGAGTCAAAAGAAGGGGTGGGAGGAGGAATGAAGGTTGCGGCTTCAGCGGACACAAGCTTCATCTGTCAAATGACGGAGAAGAAGGCTGGTACTGTGTGGAAGTAGAGGAGAGTGTGGTCAGACCAGAAGAGAGGAGTAGTTGGAGGGTTGGAGAGAGAGATGTCAGCTGAGATGAGACATCCAAGGTGTGTCCAGCAGAATGGGTCGGGCCAGAAGGAAGTATTGTGAGGGAAAGAGGTCGTGAAAAAGTACAGTGGCTGCATCTGGAGTATCTAGGTGAGTATTAAAGTCACCAAGGAAGAGAAGTTTGGGAGAGGAGGTCAGGAGAGATGAGCAGAGGTCAGCACATTCAAATAGGAAAAGGGCGGTAGGTCCAGGGGCCTGTAGAAAGTGGTGAGGGTGAGGAAGAGGGTGGGAGAGACACCCAGCCTACAGATGAGGCATTCAAAGGAAGAGTAAGATTGAGTGGGAATGATACTAGCAGGGACTCATTCAGGGAAGACAAGTGCACCTCCAGACCTGTAAGTCCTGCACTTGGAGAGGATCTTGTAGCCCTCAGGAAGGAAAGTGTCAAAAGCAGTGACCGAGCTGGCATTGAACCACGTCTCAGTGAGTGCAAGGATGTCATGGTCAAAGTATTGAAGGGGTTGACAGACTTGCTCATAGAAACATCTTTGTGAATACAATAGCACAGGATTATTGGGAGTAAGCCTGGAGAAAGTATGAGTTACTAATATTAACTTCTTTGTGAATACAATAGGGAGTAAGCCAGAGTTACTCATATAAACTTATTTTTTTGGATCAAATAGCCGTCTACAGATTCAAGTCAATGATAGTTTATGGCCAAATATCAGCCCCAGTAGTGTTAGCTTATTTACTGACAGATAATACCGAACGTAACTTCCTCCTTACAAGTACAACAGTGAGGGAAAAAGAGTGGCAATACAGTGGTACCTAGCTTGCCACTGCATTAGCACCACATTACTGCGCCATCATACTGATAACTTTGGTGGTACGGTGGAGGTAAATCCTCTACTTCACCGCCAAATAACAGCAGAACTGATGAAATTACAGCCAGCTTTAATTCAGCCGAAATCCCCATGGACTCCAAAAAATAGGGACTTACACCACCTACCACCAACTTTAAATCGGCTAGACCAAGTGGTGGTAAGGGTAATACCGTTTGGTGGTATTTCAATGGATTTACCACCAAAATACCACCAATCCTGTAATGAGGCCCATATTACATATTCTCCAACACACAATTAGGCAATAAGTCCAAAGCCGGGGAGGCATTACCATGTCAGGTAATGCCCCGAAGCCTATAGTTCCATGCCCAAGCACAGCGAGGGCCTTAACGAAGGCCCAGGGCATTACCTGACATGGTAATGCCACCCGCACAAGGGTATTATTGCTATGTACTAATAGTGTTTTTTTCAGTTGGGAGACGCCGCCAGTGTTTTGCAACTGAAAAAAAGAAAATATAATGGCCGCCACGTAACGCAGAGAAGGGACTATACGTAGTCCCTTCTCCCTTCCCATGGCAGCCATTGAAAAAAAGTAAATAAAAAAATGGTTGCCATGGAACAGGAAGTCTCTTCTCCCTTTCCATGGTGGCCATTGAAAAAAGAAAAAAATCAAAACTAAGAAATGGCCACCATGGAAAGGGAGAAGGGACTACTTGTAGTCCCTTCTCCCTTTCGATGGCGGCCGTGAAAAAGACTATTGGCGAAGAAGCAACCGTTGCTCAGAGTCGGACGTAATACTGGACAGCCAAAGAGGAATTACTGCTAAGGTATTGCTTGGAAATGCACCAATGGGTACTTTCAGGTACGTTTAAAAATAGCTAAGGATAAAAATGGTGGCCGGGATACTAATCTGATAGAGCAATACATACTTTTATCCAGTGGTTACTTTGCTATTGCATTGGTGCCTTGAATACTATGCTGTTGTCAGTGTTTCACTGGCTACGTAACGAGGCTAACAAAAAGGAAGCAAATGCTTATTTCTACGTAACAAGGCTAACAAAAAGGAAGCAAATGCTTATTTCGCTGTCAATAGTTATTCATACAACTCTGCCTTGCTTTTCAGCGAACATTGAAAGATGATGGCAATAACAGTTTAACAAAAATCTCTTTTAATTAAAGGGAGCCCCAACCACACTATAAACAAAACAGCACCACTGTCCTGCACCAACACTTTGCGTATTAGCACAGAGTCTAAAGCTGCAGTAAAATGCGGAAAGTCTTGATATGAGCACATTAGAGAAGTCTGTGAATGCTCTTTTGGTTTTGTAGAAGATATAACATTCAACGTACAAACCTTGACTGTAAGCTTGGTGACTCAGAACAAAAAACAATAACACTGTCCTCAAAAAGCTACCCTCAAAAGCCACTGTGTTTGTTTCAAATGCAAATTCTACAGAAGCACGTGCTTTATTGGTAAATAATTGCAGACAAGCAGTGGCATTAAAAAGTATCGTGGAGGCAATGTACAAAGGCATCAATTTATTTCTGCTCTGCATGACATTTGCATACGATGAAAATATTTCAATTTAAAGTGGATTGGTCAATTAACCCAGGAAGTAGGGCGGAGTGGCTGCTTAGGTTGTGTGCAATTCTACGACTACATAATATGTAATGAGGGGTTATCTACAATAACAACATTACTAAATGAAACATGTATATAAAACCATTAGATTTTGGCTGTTTTCCCCCAGGTGACTTTTTATAAACTCTTCCTTTATCAGAGGGTGGTGCCCCCATACAGACCCAGTTTTCTCCCTGTTACCCCTTTCCCTTCTTTTCCTTTTAAAATATCCTGTTGATGAATCTATACCATCAAGAATCTACTATCACCACTGATGTGTGTTGGAAGTTTTCATACTGATGCACCAATTGTTAATGCAGGGGTCCTAAAAGTTGCATTATTCCTTCAAACTCATGCATGATCTTTTGGGGAACCGATTTACTGTGTACCCCAAGTGAGGATTTTTGGTTGAAGGGTGCTAATACTTAACTTTTATATTTTTATTTTTGTGGTTTTATTTGTGTCCTATTGTTCTGTACATTGCACCTTATCAACAAAGATGTTCTTTCGAAGAAAAATCTAAAAAACACCGGCATTCACCAATTACGTTTAGCAATGCAAACACAACTCACGCCGTCCATGCACATATCTTGACCTCGCACATTATCTCACACATAGAGCCTCATTACACAGACGGCGGTAACCATGGCGCTATTAGCACCATGGTTGCTGCCGGTATTTTACCAAGTCCGCCATGATGAATGTCGGAATTACCACCCTATTCCATGGTGTGTGGGGGCGGTAATTCCCCATTCACCATGGCCCTTCCCCATTCCCATTTTTGCCCCCATAGCGTTCAATGGGAATGGGGAAGGCGGTAATTACGGTACCGCAAATTGCGGTACCGTAATTACCTCTTAGGTCCCTTTGAGGGTCCCGTGCTTACGGCTGGTAAAAGTATTTCCCTTTGTTGTTTTGCTAACCGATAGAGTTGTTTAGTTTCCCTTTAATTGAGTAATTGAATGTTCGGAGACCTTTGAAAACGTGTTCCATGCTACATGTGACCACTCCGATACAATGTATTTCAGGAAACGGTTCAGTTGACACATGCACACCGGGTTTCTCATGCGTTAGAAACTAACCAGTGGCTTAGGATGCTTGTGTTGCAGCCCGGATCACACAGCCTTCTTCCTTCTGTGTCGGGGCTCCAGTTCCTGCTCCGCAGACACTTCTGGGATGGTCGTCCACCCCAGGAGAATGAGCATGTTGAATGGAAAGGAATGGAGCAACCTTCCTGCATGGTTCCCTTCAACTTTCCTACTCTTCTCCAGGGAGTCCCCACTCCCACGCCATGCGGTCCGGTCTTATGCTGCCTGCACCAACCTCCTTGGTCCTGCTCCTTTTGATTCCGCCCCTGCCACTGGGTTGGGCTCCATTTATACACATGCAGCCCCTTGACACACTGCAGGTGTAGATGATTATTCAGTGCTGCCTGACTCTCATTAACAGGACATGCCTGACCTTTACTACTCTTAGCAAGCCTCTTCCTCTTGCCAGTACTAGATTGGTAAAAGTGCATAGTCTTCATTGCTCTTAGTTGCCTTTTTTCATCCCAGTACTGTCAAGTGCCAATTGTGGAGCAATGTGGGGAACTGGCTTACAATAGCCCATAAAGGTCGGGAATGGGTGTGGTTGGTTGTTGCGAGGGAAACGGGGATACCATGTCTCACCCAAGGGCACCCCACTCGCAGTTCTCAAGCATCCTCCACCCAGGGGATCCTCCCTCGCTTCTCCGCCCCTAGGGTCGGGATCCAATAGAGATGGCCTTTCCCTGGCCACCCGTGCAGAGGATCCAAGGGGTTCAGGAGTGAGAACACTGTCATGTTTCTCACACTTTTCTTTGATCTATTTCATGCTTGCACCTTTTGGGCGGCCACAGACCTCAGAAATGTGGGGCTGGGGAGGGAAATTAGTGTTTGCTTTTGAACATCATTTTAGTAGTACCTGTGGGAACTCACTTAAGCATAGAAACGTGTTTAATATTGTAAAATAATGCATCCTTTTTAACCTTTACTTTTCTGAAGGGAAAACCCACATTTTTGCAACGGTTTCAAAAATGCATGTCTTGAATTTGAATATAAAAGTGATTGCTTAACACGGTGTATGTGTGTATTGATTAGAAAGAATTGCAAAGATAATGTAAAGTGGCACCAATAAAACCAATGAAACTTTGGCGGTTTTGCACATTAACGAGCATTTTGGGAAGGTAAGGATGACCAAATGCTTTATATCTGCCATATAGGTCTGTGAGAGCTGTATGACTGAATCACTAAATACTAGGGGTGCACCTAATAGTAGAATGAAGTGCTCAGCCGAATATCGAATAGTTGGACAAGTATTCGGCCGGAGCTAAATGGAAAGCCGAATAGTTGCCTTTTAAAAAAATATATATATTTTATTGACGAATTGCATTAGTACAACATGCATTTTCAGTTTCACTCAATAGTAATAAACATTCGTCATTCAGTTTTCAGTTTTTTCCCGTCCCAACAACAACTTTTAACTCACCTCCTCCACCCCGAACCCCTTTGAGCCCCGGTCCTTTGTAGCTCTGGGATTGTCCCTTTGGGGATGCCTGCGGGGCCTGTGATCTAGCCCCTGTACCAGTCCATACCATCCTGTGCAGAGAATCCTCCTACCCTAACCATTCATCGGGCCAATCCCCCTCCTCAGAGTCCAGATTGGGGCACACCAATATCCCTCTTAAACTCTTCCCCTTCCTTCCTCTGTGGGATATTCCACTTCAACATTCCGCTGCCCATCGCCAACCAGGGTACTCCAGTCTCTCCTCCTCCATTAGACCCCTCGTTTCCCCCTTCCATCTGCGGCCTCTCTGGCCTGTACTTTTCAAGGAACATAGCCCATTCCATCGCCCTAGTTGGAGCCTGGTTATGTATTCGTCTCGTTAGTTCCTCCATTCTGTACAGGTCCAGGGCCTTCAAGGCCCACTCTCTTTCGCTGGGGAGCCCCTCGCTCTTCCATCCCCTTGCCAGGCATGCCTGGACGCAATGTGCAGAAGCTTCACCCACTCCCCTTGCACCGTTTCCATTCCAAACAGCACTAGCAAGGGGTCCAGCCGCCTCCTATCCACACCCTCCAGCCCATTTATCCACCCAGGATCTCCTTCTAGTACTTTTGCACCTTCTCATACCCCCACCACATATGCCAGTAATCCACCACCTGACCACATTTCCTCCAGCAGTGTGGATCCGCCTCGGGTATTTCTTAGATATCCTCACCGGGTTCCACTGCCAATGGTATAAGAGTTTCAGGCTGTGTATTTTGTATTGGCATGCCAGCGAAGTACTATGTGCGTTTACGCATAGTCTTACCCACGGTTCTATCTCCATCACCATCCCCAGGTCACCTTCCCATTTCCTCTTACGTGTGTTGTTCACTCCCCGCTGCGCCTCTAATAGTGCCCGATACATTCTATAAATGAGCCCCCTCGTTCCCCTCTCCATGTCCAATATCTTCTCTGCAGGCGTCAGCTCTCTCTGCAGCTTTATCTTCCACTCCTCTGACATTAGCACACCTTTAAGCTGTAGATATTGGAGTACTGAAATGTTCCCTATCCCCAGGGTCTCTTCCATTTCCCCCATGTCTATGAATTTATCTTTCTTCAGTACCTGCCCTATTCTTTCCAGCCCTGCGTCAAATCATCTCTGAAATCTCTCATGTCCCAGTATACGGTCCTGTAACCCGTGGGATGCCCATATATGGCTCAACAGCGATGGCCAAGTCGTCACTCCCACCATCTCCCTTCTTACTCTCCACAGTCTCCAAAGTGGTCCAAGAATCCTATACAATTGAACCCTTCAGGGGGGCATTGTCGCCGGTGTCCAAAGTCACCCTACCAGCATGACTACACGAAAAAGATGGTTTTCTAGGACTACTCACTGCTTATCCCTGTCCATTCGGAGGTGGGGGATCAGGGCTATGAATTGGGCTGCTCTGTAGTACATGTGCATCTCGGGGAGCCCCACGCCACCTTTCTCCTTTGATTGCACCAGTAGCCAGTAGGCCACTCTTTGTTTTTTCTCTTGCCACAGGAACCGCGCCATTCTTTTTTTCAAGTCTGCGAAGTGTGAGTCTGAGAGCTCTATTGGCAGTGCCTGGCATAGATATATAACCCTAGGTAGAAGCATAATTTTTAGAGCATTAAGCCTTCCCGACCAGTTTAGACCAGGATTCTAGCTCGCCAAAGTGTCTATCCATTAACAGAGGGAAGTTGATCTCATATCGTTTTTCCAGGTCTATGGGTATCCTTACCCCTAAGTATTTTATGCTGTCCTTTTCCACCGATATCCCTAACCCGGCTCACTCCCTACTTTGCGTTTGCATTCGTACCTGTAAAATTGATTTACTAAGATTGACCTTGAAACCCGATACCTTTGCATAGTCTTCCAGTGTCCCAAGTACCCTCTGTACAGATACTGTCACCAACAGTATATCAATCGCGTACATGCTCATCTTATGGTCGTCTATCCCCACCACAACTCCTTTATCATATCATCCTGACAAATGTTTTCCCCTAGCGGTTCCATAGTCTGTGCAAATAGTAGGGGCGATAGGGGGGACGCTTGCCTACTACCTCTGCTTAGCTCGAATTCCCTTGATTTCATCCCATTCACGACCACCCCTGCCGTGGGTCCTGAATAGATCGCCCCAATTGCACGACACATTCTTGCATAATATGGCAAATAGAAAACCCCACTCTACTCTATTAAAGGCCTTTTCTGCATCTAGGCGTAATAGTGCCTGGTCCTCTGAGTTTCTCTTTATATATTCGATGAGGTCTAGAGTCTTGCAAATTGCATCAGGGCCCTGTCTACCCGCTACAAACCCCCTTTGATTTGGGCGCACTATGCGAGGTAATTTCACCTCAAACTGCATTGCCAGGATTCTCGTAAATACTTTCTCTTCAACGTTTAAAAATGACATGGGGTGGTATGATGAACATTGGGTTGGGTCTCTCCCTTCCTTCGGGCTTACTGATATCAATGCCTTACTAAATGTTGGTGGTGCCTCCCCCGTGTCTAAAACATGGTTATATAATTTCACCATATGCAGTTATAGGACCCCTGCGTGATTTTTATAGAACCCTATAGTATATCCATACTCCTCCAGGGCCTTCCCGTTGGGGAGGCGTGATATCACCTCCTCCACCTCATCAGCGGTTATGGGGCTCTCTAGGTGCTCCACCTCTGGGCCTGTGAATTTAGTCATGTTCACTCCCCTCAGGTATTCCCCCATGTTATTCTCTCCGCAGGGGGCTTCAGGGAGACTTGGACTCACCCTTCTGGGCCTCCCAGCTTGGACACCCATCTCTCCTCTTTTTGCGCCCGGAGTGGCACCGCCATTAGTGCATCAGCCTTATCCCCCTTGTCATAATATTTCTGCTTTAGGTATCTCAGTTTCCATAGGGATTCCCCCATCTCCAGTGCTTTCAGTTCCACCCTCCTTAACAACAGCTCCTCCCTAATCTCATCTACATTCCCATCGGTAGCTCGCATCTGTTCCTCCCCCTCCATAATCTCCTTTCTCAGTCTGTCCTCATTCAATCCCCTCTCCATCTTCTTCCGGGCACCTTCCCTGATCAAGAGGCCCCTCCAGGTCGCCTTCCCCACATCCAAGACCGTCCCTGTCCACACTTCTGCTGTATCATTTAATACAAGGTATTGAGCTATTGGTTTGGATAGTTGGTCCGCAAAGATTGGATCTCCCCAAAGTGACTCATTACAGCACCACGCGCAGTCTGGCTTATGCAGCCCTTCCACATCTAGGGTCATAATAACTATGTCGTGGTCAGTCCAATCCATTGGCTTGATAGTGCTACTCTTCACTCTGGCGCTCTGCTCCTTATTTATGAGCAGGTAATCAATCCTAGTGTATATCTTGTGTGGCGGAGAGAAGAAGATAAAGCCCTCGACCCGTGGGTGCTGACTTCTCCACACATCTAACAGGCCACACGTCTCCATTGCCCTTCCCAGGTGTCCCAGCTTGACTTCTCCCTCTTGCGGCACCTCACCTTTCACCTTTCTGTCCCAGGATTCGTATGCCCATGAATTAAAGTCCCCTCCTATGACACACAGGTCCGCATCGAGACCTTGTATTTTGCCAAATGCTCTAAGCAAGAACTCCTCCTGCCCTTCATTGGGAGCGTAAACTGCCGCCAGTAGCACTTTCGCTCCATCCAGGCTGCCCTGCAATATCAGCAGTCTGCACCCCAGCAGGTTTGTGACCACACACTCCTGTAACCTGCATTGTTTATGCAGGACTATGCCACCGCCTTCCTTTTTGCTGCTCCCAGACACCCAGTGGACTTGTCCTATCCTCCCCTCGCAGAGGCCGTTCCTCTCCCTGTATGAGGCGTGTCTCCTCCAAAAAGAGCACATCTAGCGAGGCTTTGCTGAATTCCTTCACAACCAAGGATCTTTTTGTCTGGGAATTAAGGCCTTGCCCGTTGAGTGTGCCTACTACTAGTCCCTTCTTAGGTTCATCCCTCCCCATCATGGGTATATCCCCCTTCCCTTCTTTTCCTCATACGCTTGGTGAAGGACTCTCCCATATATTCATCACCTTTCAGACAGGATCCCTTTTCATTTTGACTGACAATTACTTCCCTGGAGCTAACATCGTTCCCAAACCTGCATCACAACTGTTTAACTGTTTAACCACCCCAACTTGTTATGTAGTGTAAAGGACTCTGAGACACCCTCTCTCCCACAGAGGGCCACTTGGTAGCGAGTTCTATTCCCTCCCTCCGCCAATTTATCGCACTACTTTGTTCATCTACCCTGAATGATATGTCTTCTTCAGTGTTCACTAATTTCCTTACCCGGAGTCAAGTTCCGGCCGTTGTCCCAGTGGCGTGGGCATCTTATGTGGTGAGAGCCCGTTTAGTCTCATGTACTTTCTTCTTGCTGGCCCTCTTTGCCTTCTTTGCGGGCCCGGTGCGGGTGTCATGCTCTGTCCACTCGTGGACAGACCTTGTGGACTCCTCGGTCTGACCTCAATATCCGCTGTGAAGTGCCCAAGGGCCTGCTCCGCCTCCTCCGCCAAGGTTATTCTGTATTCCACCCCCTCCAGCTCAAATTGTAGCGAGAAGGGGTAGCCCCACCTGTATCTGATCTCCTTCTCTGTTAGCCACGTCATGAGAGGCCGGCATGCCCTGCGTCTGGCGAGTGTGAGGTTTGAGAGATCTTGATACATCATCACTTTCGAGCCCTCAAAGTCCACTTCTCTTTGTTTAGCTTTGTTCAGGGCGTTTGTTCTGTCTTTGTAGCTCAGGAATTTGGCTACTATGGAGCGGGGGCCACAGCCATATGGTTTCCCTCCTCTGTGTGATCTTTTGAGTTGCACCACCTTCTCCTCTTCCGCCGCGAAGAGCTGATTCACCAAGACTTGGACCTTCTCCTCCACTTGCCTCAGGGTCTCTCTGGCTGTTTCTTTCAACCCTAGTATCCGTATGTCTTTCTCTATTTTCCAAGTCATCCATTTTAAGCATATCCTCCTCTTCCCTGAATTCCAACTCTGTCATCCTGGCGTCCAGACTCATTTCAAGCATGTCACCATGTCCGCATTGAGTTGGTTATGCTCAAGCCCCTCGACTTTGCTTTCCACCGTAGTCATTCTGCTGGATAGGTTGGCCAGTGAGGCCTGTATGTTACCTCTGAGAGCCTTAATCTCAGCCAAAATGTGTCCTGAGTCCTCTTTCGTTAAGAGCATAGACATGTCCATTTCCGTTATCGTTTTCATCTCTGACGGCTTCTACGCCACCCCCCCCCCTTTTTCCCTGCATGCAGCGGTGTACCGTCTAATTCTCATCCGCCTCCCGGCGTGGTCGCCCCTTTTGTCTTTGCTGCCATCCGTGACCCTCTTTCCTCCTCGTTCTTCTCCCTCAATGTCCCACTTCTTTTCTCCTGGAGCTGCGTCTTTTTGTGGTTGATGGAGAACCCCAGTTCGTAAAGGATAGCCATAAGTCTGGAGGACGTATTCTGAACCTCCCCAGGGGATTCCGCTAGGACCAACCAGTCATCAAGTTATGGGTATACATGGTGGACCACCGACCTGAGAAATGGCGCCACTGCATTCATGAGCCTTTTGAATACCTGTGGGGTGGAATTCAGCCCAAACGGGAGGACCTTGCACTGAAAATGGGAGCCCATCACTCGGAACCTAAGGAAGGAGCAGTGGGATTGCCATATTGGGACATGTAGGTATGTATCCTTCAAGTCCAGGGAGCACGTCCAGTCTCTCCCACACAGAGACTCCATTATCAGAGCTAGCATAACCATCTTGAACCTTTGGAGGGGTAGGTATAGGTTTAAGAAAGATATATCGACAAAAGACTTGCAGGGCTGCCTGGTTCTTGTTCTGTATCACGCAAATCTGCATGTAGAACCTCAATCCTCTTTGAGAGGGGGGGGACTCCGTTGCCGCACTTACTACAAGCGAACGGATCTCCGCAAGGAGAGCTAGTGTACCGATCTGAGAGAGGGGAGGAGAGAAAGGAAGGTTCAGAGGGAGAGGTAGGTGGATACTATGGGAAACCACTGACAGGATCCATGGATCAACAAAGAGAGTCCACCAGGACTGAATGTGGAGAGCAAGCCTGCCCCCCCATCAGAGAACTGTGGACCTTGATAAGGCCGTCATTGTTCTTTCCTTCTGAGGCAGATGCCGAAGAGGGCGACTGGAAGAAGCCTTTGTGTGCAGTCCTTTGTTGCTTGCGCCTGTGGTGACTGTGGGACTGGTCAGGCTGCCTAGCCTTCTGGTCCTGAAAGCCCCTGAATCCACCAAACATCCTTTTCCTGTCAGAACAGGCCTGCACATGCCTAAATGTCCTGGATGTAAGTTTTGCTAGTATGGCCAAAGACTTGGCGGCTTGTGAATTGTTTTGCTTCTTGCCCAGTTCTTCATACGTGGAGAAATGGTACAGATCCCCCCCCTTCAAATGGGAGATCCAGGGTGCGGTCATGGATGTTAGGGTTAAACTTGGGGGCTTTTAGCCACCCTGCCTGCCTCATATCCACAGCCATGCAGATCGGCCTGCCGGCAGTGTCGATATGACCCACAGATGACTCCATTAGGTCCTGTGCCACTATCTTGACTTCAGCCAAACCCGCCTTGAAGGATGCTTGCCTTTTAACTGTCAGGTCTGAGAGGAACTCTGCAATCTCCCTCCATAGCCTCTGATTTGCAGTGGCCAGAATAGCGTCTGCATTGGCTTGCCGCAGGTGGAGGTCGGCGTTGAAGTAGACCTTCTTCCCATAGGCATCCAGTACCTTCTCTTCCTTGCCCAATAAGGTGGATGTAGAAGAGGACGATGTGAATGTTTGGAGTTTGGCGTAAATGGAACCTGCCGCTATCACGTATGAATGGGGCTGGGGTGAACTGATAAGAGGAGAGTATCTCCTTCTGCCTGCTGATACTTCATGTCCAGCCTTTTTTTGGTGGCTGTGTTGAGTGTGGCTTCGACCAGCCCTTCTTTGCCAGGGCTCCCATGTTCCTCTGGAGGGGAATACCCCATCTCTTGGCTGATTTGATGGTTAGGACCTCCGCCAGTACCCCTCCCTCTGGCTGTTCCTTCTGAGGCTGAGAGATGCCAAGGTACTCTGCCAATCTTGCCAGTTTATTGTGAAAGGCCCTGGCTGAAGATGAGTTGTCCAGATCTTCCTCTTTGTCACCATCGTTATAGGAAAATACCATGAACCGATGTGGTGAAAGTGGTACATGGGACACTGGGAAAAAGGGTATCCGGTCATATTTTGAAAACGTATTTTCAAAACGCAATTTCGTCGAAAACATTTTGCCGAAATGTCTTTTTTCAAATGTATTTTTTTTAAATATATATATTTTTTGGGGGGTTTCGTTAGTAAAAAAAAAGTGTTAAACAAAAAAACAGGGGTTTGGGAGGGGCCCATTTAAAAAACATTCTACATTTTTTTTTCCAGCAAAATGTTTTCGAGAAAATGGCATTCGAAAATAAGCCATTCGAAATAGTCACTAGAAACCGGGAAAAAGAGAAGACTGTAACATGGTGCCTAATAAGTGTCTTAAAAGAGAGATGCACACAGTGGTAAAAGGGAGGACCATGGCTGCATTTTGTGCCTCATTCATTGACAGTCTTTATATGGAGCAGTGCCGGAGCCTGGCATGGTGAGGATGGTGGCCTCCCCTTTTGGGACCCTCCTCTATAACCCACAATTCCCCAATGCTGCCTTCTGGGCTGGCACTTGCCCATCGAGGTTGGGAACTAATGTGTTCAAAAAATTAAATAATGGAAAGGAGGGAGCGAGGGCAGAGAGGCGTACAGGCGCTGATCACGGCAGCATACAGGTAAGAACGGAGTTGAGATTTCGTGCCTGGCCACTCAGGCCGAAATGTTAAATCCACTGTCTGCACCAGCCCTGTCAGTGAGTCTGGCTGCCCTAAGGGGAGAAAAAAGTGCAACAGCAGATCACCCCTCATGTAAAAACAAGTTTGCAAAAATGTTTTGTATGCATGCATGTGTTTGTGTTCCGAATGAATGTGGGCACATGTCTGAGTGCTCCAATCTGTGTGCTTGCGTGTATGTATGTGTATTGTGATGAAGCCACACGAGGGGTCCAGGGACAACAGAACAATGTATCCAGGGAATGGGGCAACACCGGATTTGTAACAGTAAATGGGCCTCATTCCGAGGTCAGCGGTAATCCGCCGGTGCCACCGGCGTATTGCCGCTGACCCGGAAACACCGAATCCGTCGCCTGACTTCCTTGTGTCACCGGGATATTACAAGCCCCAGCGGCGTGGGAAGTCAGGCGGCAGATTCAGTAAGGGAGTGGGTAGACGGAAGCACCGGCAGCGTTAGCAACGGTGCTTACGTAAAAAGTCTGCTTGCAGGGGCCGTTGCGCATGGCAGGTCTGACCCTTCCGGGTGCAGTGGCCTCTGCAGGCAGCCTCGTAGTGTGGCGGTCATGAAACAAGGGTGCCGGTAAGCTTACCGTCACCCTTGTTTCCGGACCACTACACTTGGAATGAAGCCCAATATCTTTGAGGTAAATCTGGAGAGAACATTCACAACATTTTATCGGGGCTCTGTTTTTGAGCCTTGTTCCCAGGTGACAAACTCGCATCTTTTGGGCAAGGTATAGAGGATGAGGGCCTTTTGGTGGCTCATAGCGCAGGCACAGCCGTGGGAGGAGAAGGAGGGCGGGTCTGCACATGTGAGGCTGGTGTCCGCTCATAGTGACCACCGAAGGAGAGAGCCATAATGGGACAAGGTGGAGTGGGGAGCTTGGCCAACTCCCTCTGCCGGCCGCTCCCTGGTTGCAGGGTTCCCCCTGCCAGGGGTCCTAGGGTGGGAGGCAAGATGAGCCGCTGATGTATGCTGTGCTTGAGCACACCAGACTTCAAGGAGTCGGCTGGGTGAGAAACAAAGGGGGAGTCTCATGTTGGAGTCAATCTGCTTCCTTATTTGGCCCACCTGATTGCAAGATGGCCATATCTAGAGATAAAGCCTTGGATCGCAGTGCCAACACAGGCACAAGCTCACAATTGGTTTCCATGGGGGAGTGGTGACAAGCCTCTCCACACCAGCCAATCACCAACCCAAGGGACTGCCGCAAGCACCCATTAAGCCTGGATATTAAAAGTGTTGGAGCCTCAACATGTGTGGCATTTGCAGAAAGGGAGCAAACATGGTGGCAAGCAGGAAGAGAGATGAGAGAGAGAAAAGAAGAGGAAGGGAAGACAGGGAGGAGGGGCGAAGGAAACAGGAAGAAGGGGGAGTAAAGGAGAAGAAGCTGGCAACAGAACAGAGAAAGAGAGGGAGAAAAGAAAAGGAAGACAGAACGTGGAAGTGAGTGAAGCAGTGAGGAGGCATGGAGTGAAGAGGAAAACGTTAAAAAAAAGCAAGGCAAGACAATGTGGAGGAGAAGTTTGAGAAAAGGCTGAAATTAGAAGTGCAGGCCATAGAGCGAGAGGGATGAAAGAGAGAGGGGGAGAGAGAGAGAGAAAGAGTGGAGAGGGGAAACAAGATAGAAAGGAAATGGAAGAGGGGAGACATCTAGTAGAGGGAAAAGAAAGAGTAAAAGAGTGAGAAGAGAACCCCTACCTGGGAATAGAATACCATACGTCATGGTCCTCAGGATGCAAGGAGGCAGAGAGAAAGTATATAGGTGGGAAGAGAATACAGTACCCAGATCGCCAGGTGTAATATCCGCTGACACAAGATGCAGCCTTTGCCTGATGTAAGACCATTGTCTCAAGTGACCTCTGATTGGTTGATTTCTTCTTCCCATTGCTGACATAGCAAACGAAGAAAGTAACTGCACCTCGCTGTTCCCGCGATAGTGTGGTGCTAGTTGGAAACAGCGCTGGTCACAGATAATGTTTTGCCCAAGCCACGTGCATGGTGACGTATGGGGATGTGTTGAAACTCGTCTGTGCTTCTGCAGGCTTCCCTTGCACAGGATTGGATTGGCAAGTGGATGCGACACGTCCCTCCAAAGGAGGGGCCATCATGAGAACTGGGTTTGAATATCACCTCTACCAACTAATTTTTAGAATTGGCCTTTACATTTTCTTTTTTCTCAAGAGTATAAAATCTGACCATGCAAGATCCAATAAAGAACATTGGCAGACAACTTCCTAATCATAGTCCCATCCAAACCCCGAGCAGGCTAGTCCTTTGTCTATGTTTCTAAAAAGGTATAACCCAGGGGCCATCATGCAGTGGTGATGGCAGAATAGGAATCAAACAGGGCCCTGTATCCGTCCATCTTTCAATGTTGTTTCTGCCCAATTTGTATCTGCCCCCATTTTCCGGCTCTCTTGCATTTCTCTTCCCATCCAGTGCCGCTTGCAGCGACCTCCTGCTCCTTGGATCCTGATACATGGAGAGAGTATCTTCAGCTAGCAAGGCAGTGCACAGAACCCCTCGGATACCAAGCCCTGATGGCACGTGCTGCTACAACTGTGTGTAAGAGTGCATTACTGAAAGCTGGGACTCATATTTATGTTTTGTTTTTTAAATGGTTTTTTGTATGTTCATTGTTATAAGACATCAAAACTCAAGCACCAAAATACATTTTAGAAAAGGCCAATTCAAAAAGGAGTTGGTGCAGGTGAGACTCAAACACAACTCTGCTGGACTGCAGCCACCAGATATAAATTCTCTCACAGCTTCACCCACAATGTTGCGATGAGGAAGCCGGGAGAAGTGCATAAGGGCAACAACCCATGCATCATAATCTGCTCTGCTACAAAGTGACAATCACATTGCATCATAGCACAGCACAGACTGTTGTATGGGGCTCTGCAACCTAAGTCCCACCTGAAATGTTGGACTTGTACTTCCATGATCCCTCACCATTAGACAATGCTGACTAGGGCTGATGGGAGTTGAAGGTCAAAACATCTGCAGAGCCAAAGGTTTCAGATTCCTGAGTGTAACAATGCGTGTGTTATGCTAGATCACTCTAAAAGGGGCACAATTGCAAACCGTTGCTGCACCAAGGCTTCCCCCTTTCTTCTTTTTTGATTCTGCCTTTCATGGAGCGAAGGGGACAGAGGTTTGGAGGACACAGACGTCAACCACCTGTTTACCTCTCAAATCCATCTACATTCTGGAACTGGATGCCCTGTGAATCGGATGAGACCGGGCATGACCTGTTGGTCAGGCTTTGAGGATCCTCGTCCTGAATATAGAAGGAAGCTGTGTGTCCTCAGCGGACATTATTGATTTTGCGTCAAGGGGCTTCATGAATAATTGGACAGATCTGTTCCTAGCCCTTCCAGGCATCGTCTTTATAAATGCAATTGGGAAATAATCTGGTCTATGTAATCCAGGCAGACAATAAAGCCGAAACTCGAGTCGACATAGACAGTCCAATGGAATTTAACTGTTTGCCGGTACTTTTAAGTTGAAAAAACCTAAAATGTATTTAAATTATATGTGATGCAGGTTTTCATGAAAGGAATGGTGCAATGGTTTTCTTTTTGATTGTATTTTGCACTTGAGGTGGACTTAGTGACCCTCTATTGTGTTTCAATGATGTTATGTATGTATGGATGGATGTAGTTGGAATGCTTGATATTGTGTGATTGTTCGATGAGAGGTTGACAGGGTCTCGCACACACACTTTAGTATTGTGTTATTTGTTTTAAAATATCAGTGACTTGTGTATTTAGGGAATTAATTAAAAATGTGTGAGCAATATTTAATAAATAATTTACTAAATTAAATGGACAATTGTCTTTTTTAAGAAGTGTTTACCTAATGAAATGTGTGCATTAAGCCAAAAGTGTTTTATTTCTTTTTTCTGTGTGTTCTGTGTGTATGTCTGGCATCTGCTAAATATCTGCTCTTTGTCCTATGCCTTCAATGAAACAATGCTACCAAACGAAGGTCCCTACCAAGTAGGACTGGGCTATGCATGTAAAAGTGTGTGCAGCAGGGTGCCAAAGGTGACCCAAAAATGAGTACATACAAAATATGAAAAAGCAGGGTATACATAAAAACCAAAATCAAAAATAGTCAATAAATGTACAGAGGTGTAAAGTATATGAAGGAATGAACGAATTAATGCATTCAAAATAACGTTGTGGCCAATTGAATCCTGGGAGTCTTTTCATTAAGCATCTCCCAACTGATGAGGCGTTCACCCAGTTGATGATCACGCCAGGTTCAAACCTTGGTTCAAAGCCTGTTCCCCAAGTCTATCACACTTGCACCAGGTAAACTTTCAATCTCAAATCCAACACTGCTACAGAATGTGACAGGCATCGGAACGCCTATGTGCTTGAAAAGAAACTACGTCACTCCCCTTCTTACTCAGCATGAAGGTGGGGGTGCTGCCACCTCCTTTGAATCGCAAGGTGCCACGTAGTGGTGCAACGATAGCGGCATCTTAAAAGGCTGTGCATGACCCATATCAAAACTAGACTGGGGCCAAACCAGCGTTGAGATCTGTGGACAATGTCCCAGATTTGGTGTATAACAAGAAGAGATCCTCACCCACAGGTACAGTATGAGAGCGAATGTCACTGAAGGTCCTGTAGAGTTCTCCAAATGTTGTACAATCCATAGTAATCTGGGTGGAAAAGCAAAACCGCGATTGGGGGAACCATCAGGGTGAGCTCTCCAGTCCAGCAGTGGAAATCCCAATCTAGGTTAGCAGGCAGGTTCCTTGCCCCATAGAAAGCCACAAGGCTGCTGGAGTTTGCGTGGCCATGGCGATGGCAGCATCTGCACTGCCCTGTTACACCTTGGAGGGCAAGCACATTACTTTCAGGGAAAAGACTGAGAACTGCATTAAAGAACGCTGGCCACTGAGAGGGGCCACGGAAAGTTATCCATACTTTGCACTTCTAGGAATTATGGGTGATTCTTAGGGCCAGGCCAGGTGGCAGAACTTTTTCCTGATGAAAGGGATAGACTCTGGGCCAAGGCCCTCGGGAACTCAGAGGATGACCTGGAAAGCGTTTCTATTGTTTCTATTTGTGGAAAAATAAACTAAATACAAGTTTGTGTACTTTTTGATGGACCAACTGAAAGCCCCATAGAGTGTTTCATCAGGTCGGGATCTCATTTAGTGACGAAATAGTGTTTTATTGCAGGAACAGCGAAGACTATTCCTGTGATTATATCCATTTTGGTGTTTAATCTGTTTATAAAAGTGGTTCCTTGAAGAGATGAGTTTGACATCATGAATATTACTACCTGTTAGCCCATTGAAACACTTGTCAGCTCTGGTTGCATCTGAATGATATCACACATGTGATGATGATTCAATAATGCATCCTTTAATAGTACAAGTAATCTGGAATATTTAATTGACTGAATACCATATTAAGAAATTGCGTGGGATAATTTCCAATACGTGTGGACTGCTCAATGTATTAGCTGAATAGAATATTGTCCCTTTGCTAAGTGAGCTAGTTCATGCACTCACCTACAGAGACACATATGCAGCACCACAGAGTGGGAGCTTATCCACAATAATTATTTTTTTTATTTCTACTATATTAGAAATGGGTGGTGCATCTTTTCTTTGAGGCCAATGTAGCTAGCAATCATGCAACTCTTTCTCTTTTGTTGAAAACTCCCAACTTAAACGTCACCATCCCTTAGCGCCACCTCAGAATTAAATAGGACATGGTTTTACGTAGCAATATTAGGTCTGATGCCCTAGCAATTCATTCTGATCTAATTAATCAGTGCCTGATGTCGGAAAATGATCCCTGGAATCTCCCTGGCATCTTGTTAATTGTTTAATTGTTTTATTGCATTGATTCTCAATATTAGTGATAGTCTGTCAACAACATGCCGCATTGGGACTACCTGTACAAAGAGAGCAGGGTTGGATATGTCTTGCAAATAGGCTAATTATTACCGGCCTTCAAGAGTGCCAGCCACTCCAGACCCACAATCCGCACATTTCACATAAGGTATAAAGGTTCTTTGGCTTGGCGGAAACAAGAATACTAAAAGAGTTTTGGCAAAAAATAGTTATAATTATGATTGACCTATTATAGCGCGCTTAATACAGAGACCAGTTTCTAAGCACGTGACTGGGATTCGCTATGCGTTGTCTTGCTTCCAAGACAAACGCATTGCTTGTCAGCTATCCTCGCTGCTGTTGCTACCGCGGTTAGTAATCAGTTTTGGGAGCTGTTTATGCATGGGCCTCTATATGATCATAGAGAAATATTTAATTGGCCTTATTCCAACGTTGCCGGCATCCTGGCGGTAGAGCTGCCAGGATACCAGCAAATGTTGTTACTGTTTCCGACACCCGGTATGGTGGCATTGCGGCCATATTACGGGTGCCAGAGTGACGGTGTAAATCACTATTCGTGGAGTACCACAGGACTCTATGAGGGGATTGGCAGTCATTACCGGTGTGACAGCTTTTTTTGCCGGTAGGGTGCCTGCCTTACTGCCAGCTTTTTGCTGGAGGCAGCAAACCCGTAGTTGGCCGGTCCGGTAAAGTGCCGGTACCTATGAAAACAGGCACCTTTTTACCGGACCGACTGACTTAGAAGATCAATCTTATTACAGCTTCAGACGAAACATTCTCAAATGGCTACGATGCAACAACCTCCATGACTAACTGATGCACTTTGCACTAGTTAGCCACTGCTCTGAACCTCTCCTGGCTTTTTTCCACTATCTTATCCTTAACTGTTTTGCGTCCATCCCTATGTTTGCATATATTTATATTCCTTACTAGATTTGTTTAATATGTAATGTATGCATGCACCTTTCCTATCCTTCCTTACTTTATAACTAAGCTTGAAGTATCCTTGTATTCTGTTGCGACCAGTTACCTAAGGGTCCGGTGTGCCCTACAAATTAATAAACAAACAAACAATGAGGCCCAGTGTCCGTATGGAATGCTGGTCCGTTCTTTTGCAAGATACTCAATGGCGGTTGTAGAAAATTCTCTTGCCTATTTGAAAGTAGGGGGAAATTGAAGGAAAACAGTAAATAATAAGTTTAAATATGTACTTACCAGCATTCGTTTCAAACGTAATTGGATTAAATTCAGTTGTGGTAAAATGGTGAGGCCATTTTTATGTAGCTACCTGCACTGTTTATCCAGGGATTTTTTAATCTGCACTTCCTTTTTTGTTTTTCTGCTACAAGTATAAGGTGAGAAGGAAACAACTGCTATTGTAAACCATGGATGATATTAACCTTTGACAGTGCCCCCCTGCTTTTTTATTCTGATTGCCGGGTACATCTCCAGCACACACTTGGGTATTATGTAATGTAATAAAGACTGCTTCAAGGATAGGCTATAATAATGCTGTGGACCATAGTGTATAGTTATGAAATTATACATTGGTATTCAACGAAACTGGGCATTTTTGTATCTACTATGAAATTTGACATATCATTATTAATACTTCTTAATGTAGGGTTTTTGTAACTTTTAAACTGTATTCATATTGTCCTGCATATCTGCTAAACCTTCACTGTCCAGCAGCATACATTTAATATGGGACTATGGGCCTCATTACGAGTATGGCGGTGTTGAAAAAAGTAGTAGAAAAGTGGTGGTAATTCTATTACCACCGCTTTATCATCACATGACTGCAACGCTGTACTGGGGGTTATGGCTGTAAGGTGGATGATGTATTTGCAGCAAACAGCTGGATACAAATCATGCACCCTATTGTCCAGCACTGGAGGATTTGCCATGCAGAATGACTGCTCACTGTAAATCTGCTAAATGTCCTCATAGAGCCCTATCAATGTAGGCTAACACCATTGCGCCACCACGTTTAATTCCACAGTAAATCCAAGGGCCTGAGTGCAGAAACATTAAATGAATTTGGCAGTAAATCGGAATATTTACTGCCAATTTACTGCCAACCATTTAATGAGGCCTGAGGTTTTTTTCCAGACCAGTAAGAAATATTTAAAGAAAGAAAAGAAATCAAGAAAATTATTTTCTGTGAGCTTGCAGAATTGTTTGCTTACCCAACTCTCATCCACTTTTAATGATGGAATTATTCCATTGCTTCTCTTAGCCTCTCAAGCAAAGTGAACAACAAGAGAATATATGCAAATGTTTCTATTGATTTCTCACATTTATTTATTTATTTATTTATTTGCTGGTACAAGGTAAAAGGGCAGACAATACCATTTACCTGCATGTTAACCACTCCTGTAAAGTACGAGTTTGCCAGAACACAGTTGCTGGAATTACCAGCACCGATATCACCTCATCCTGAATTATCGGCAACAAAAATAAGAAACCTGCACCAGTAAAACTGGGACAATGGTGTAACCGGCACATTACGAAATTTGATATGCCAGTAATACCGGCTGATATTTGCTCGTAATACTGGCAAATCTAAGCCAGAGAGAGGAACACCTCGGAGCAGCTGGTAAATGGACACAGATGAAGTAAATAAGGCCACAGGTTCACCCAATCCACCCAGGTGCACCCTATGGACACAGGAAGAGTACAAAAGGGTCACACCTACCCCCAAAATACTTCCCAACACAACCATGCTGCCACTCATTGCCGTAAACATGGAGCTGGAGGCGCCACATGCCAATCTACTGCTGCAGGGGCTGCAGTACCAGCAGAGGCAACAGGAAGCCAGGGAGAGGAGGAGTAGGACGAGGCAGGGAGGGAAAGGAGGGGGAGGATGATGGGCATGAGGTGGAGAGGTCGAGGTGTGCAGTGATCCCTCACACAAGGGCCACACCCTGGGCACTCATTGACAGGCAGATACTAACCCTGTACGGCCTAAACAGGGAGGCCATACCACATCCAGCAGGGCATTGAGAGCGGGATCAGAATCAGAATCAGAATCATGTCAGCCATACCACCACTGCTAAAGCTGGTGTCAGTCCTGCACTTCCTGGCCAGTGGCATGTTCCAGCACTCTGTGAGCCAGCTGCATGGCATTTTGCAGCCTCTCTTCTCCAGAGTGCTGGTGCAGGCGCTGGAGGCCCTACTGCGCCATGCGGGCCTGCACATTGCCCTCCCCAACCACCCAGGCACAGGTCAACGCCACCAAGACCCACTTCTATGCAATTGCAGGTATGCCCAATGTGGTGGCAGCATTGGACTGCATACATTTTGAGCTGGGGCCCCCCATGCCACAGAGGAGGTCTACAGGAATCAGAAGTAGTTACATTCCCTGAATGTCCAGGTCACCTGTGACGCTGACCTTACCATTAAGCACTTCTGTGCCCGATTCCCAGGATCAACCAACAACGCAATGGTCCTTTGGAACAGCACGCTGCCAGCCTACATAGAACATCACGGAGGACAAATGACCTGGGTGTTGGGTGAGTACATGTACAATACTATCTACCTAGCAACATGAGTGACAGGCAAAGGGGGGGCACAAAAATGTCACAAATGCATGCCTGGAGAACACCCTGCACATGCAGGACCCACCCTCCAGTGCACCCCTCAGTTCATAGACCACAACAGACAAGAGTATCACATGACTGGAGAAGTAGCAGTTACAGACCAGGCCATTATAAACCCAACATGACATCCACATACAATACAGGTACCAGAATGCAACACCCCGTGAGCAGTGCAATATGCATGCAAGGACTGTAACATGAAACAGTGGGACGTGCATGCACAGACTGACCAATGAGATTCTGCCGTCACAGGCAACCTCAGTGCCAAGCATCATTACTCACACCTGTGTCCTTCCCCCTTGTAGGTGACTCTGGATACCCGCTGCTTCCGTGGCTGATGACACGTCTGAGGAATCCCCAGATGCTGCAGGAAGTGGCATATAACAGGGCCAGGACCATGGTGACCATAGAGCGGACCTAAACCCTCTGGAAGGCATGTTTCAGACTCCTACACCGGTCTGTGGGTACACTGATGTACAGGCCAGACAAGGTGGGATTATAGTCCTGGCCTGTGCAATGTTGCATAACACCTGCATCAGGCACAACATACCCCTGGCCCCAGATCTGGACCCTCCTCCACCAGGGGATGATGCTGTTGTGCCAGCTGGGCCATGCGCATGGATGCCAGGGATCGGTGCATGGCCCAGAAATAACTGCCTGACAACTTTTTCTGAGTCCACCCACCACGTACCACTGCTGAGCATCATAAGGCACACCTGTGTCTTTCCCACTTGTAGGTGACTCTGGATACCCGCTGCTTCCGTGGCTGATGACTCCTCTGAGGAATCCCCACATGCTGCAGGAAGTGGCATACAACAGGGCCCATGTGAGGACCAAGGTGACAATCGAGTGGGCATTCAGGCTCTTGAGGGCACGTTTCAGATGCCTACACCGGTCTGAGGGTGCGCTCATGTTCAGCCCAGAGAATGGGGGGCAGATACTCCTGGCCTGTGCAATGCTGCACAACATCTGCATCAGGCGCAACATACCCCTGCCCCAAAATCTGTACAGTCCTCCACCAGAGGATGATGTTGATGCAGCACCTCCCAGCTGGGCCCATGCACGTGCGTAAGGAGGCCAGGGATGTGCGCATGGCCCCTCGAGAACTGATGGAGTCTTTTCTTTTGTTACCCCTCCACTGTGTACACCCCTTGCACCTTTGTAGTCATCAAGCACCATCACAGTAAACACTTGTTTTGAAAAAAGGAATGCCCAGTCAGTGATGCAGGTGAACACTATGTATGAGTTGTCGGTAGAGGCCAGTGGTTGGAGTTGTGGGGAGCAGAGACGTTTGTTTTGCTTTGTTAGGCCTGTCTCATGCTTTGCAATGGTGTTATGACGTTTATACCTCAGCTTTTTGTATGCCATGTTATGGCTTGCTATATGTGGCTTTAAGATTAACTGAGCCCATTCCCAACCTGCCCATCAAGGTCTCCTCTGACTGCTCCCTGCTCTCAGATGTTTCAATTATATGCATCAAAACACAATACCGGATACTAACACTCGCACATAGCAATTGGACATCCTTCCCAACAAACACTTTCCCTCTGCAACAAACTTACATAAGGCAGCCCCAGCCAAAGCATCATAGCAGCATGGACAGATAAGTAGCAGCTGCGGACACAAACGGCTCTATGCACTTCATGCAGAACATCTAGTAAGAGTCCTGCATGCAGAGCTTGGGGTACTTCTGGTCTGCAGCATCAATGCAACAGCAAAACTATCTTTCATTTTCCCTCTCTCTCCATTGACCATCCCCTCTCTTTCAGATCCGCAGAGAACCTGGAAACCACACCAATCGCAGCAGAACATAGTATAATTCCCAGTAACATACCATAGCATGTCAAACATGTACTCTCCTGTATGGTACAACACCACTTTCCAGTCTTGGGTTGTTTCTGTAGGCCTTGCCCAGCGGGGCTTTCATCAGTATGTTGTGGTAAAATTTCTTTTGTAAAATCGCAACTACTTCTGTTTTTAGAGCAAAAAACATTGAAATGCTTTTTTCACATTTTTTCATATTTTTTCACATTTCTTGTGCATAGCAACTCCAATATAATGTGTGTAAGCAGACATTCTTGCAGAAGGAGAACAATGCAAACTGTATCTTAAGCGGCATTACAAAACTCTGAGCTGCGACTTTGTGGCTGAACTACGAATGAGTAGAATTAGCCATGTATATTACACACATAACACAATGGGCCTCATTCTAAGTGTGCCGGTCCGGAAACAAAAGTGCCCGTAAGCTTACCGCCACTGTTGTTTCCAGACCGGCACACTACAACTCTGCCCTGTTCCTCCCGCCCGGCAGGTCAGACCTAGTTTTCACGGGAGGACCGGCATTGTTAGAAATGGTGCCGGGGCTCCCTTATCCCCATTCCCATGGAGTCCCATAGGACTAACGAAATTACCGGCGCCTGACTACGCGGCCGCCGGACTTGGAATAGCCCGGTGGCCCCAGGAAGTCAGGCGCCGGTCATTTTTTACAGGTCCAGCGGTAAGCCACCGGTAGCACCGGCAGGGTTACCGCTGGACCCGTAACGAGGCCCAACATTTTTAAATATCACTAAGTAGCTTCTAAAGGAATGAAAAACTACAAGAAAGGCTGATTACAGACATAAACACCTTGGCAGAAAAAAGTGAGATATCATAAAACTCAATAGAATGGAAACCGGCGCAAATTTTTGACTAGCTAACCGAAAGGTTTTGCTCTAAGGCATACAATCTGAAACAGGGGTAAAGGTTGTGCTTGATATTTTTCAGCTCAGAACGATAGATGTTTAGGCCACATAAGTAGTGTTAGTTAAAGTGGTAACACGTGATAACCCATCAGGTGAAGTTTCTCTATGCTCATGCACAGACACGTGTGTGGCACTCGAGAGAGTAAGTAAGCACCCCCTAAGGCAGGGGTGCAGAACTGATTTTGACAGAGGGCCGAAAGTACCTTACATGAGGGCTATAGTGGGCCGAAAAGTAAATGTGGGCGGGGCGTGGCAGGAGGCTTTTTAAACCCCCAATTTGTACTAAACACATGGAAAAAGAATGTTTTTGAGGGGTAACGATTTTTATTTGCATTTCAAACTTACATTTTGTACTACACATTTTCCATTGTTATAATTTATTTCTATTTAGTTATTGTATCTCGCCTGTTTAATTAACTTATATATATATTATTGACCCTAGATTGGATATGCCGTTATTTTGGACTGCTACAGTTTGCTATTTGGGTTGCCCAAGAGGAGTATGGCCTTCGTTGAGTCAGGTTTCATCAGAAAGCCAAAGATGAACATCTCCTAACTGTGCCTCTTTTAGCTTTATTATTGGGTTATGATATGATATGATATGGTATTTGTAACGCGCCTATACACAGGTGTTTCAAGGCGCGACGAGGCAGGGAGGGGAGGAACAAGGGGAGACATAACAAACGATCCTACTAGGCCAGGTGTCATTCAGATCGCGCAAGTGCAGGGGTGGGGGAGGGGGAAAAAAGTGCAAAGGGAAGGGGAGGGGGGGAAGTGCAGTAAGGTAAGTGGCGTAAAGTAATAAATAAAAAAAAAGGGCCAGCTGGTGGCAAGTGCAAGGTAAGTGCAGAACAAGTGCTGGGGAAGGGGGGGGGGGGTTGTAGGGATACAGAGACAGTCCCGCAGTGCAGAGGGGTTCCAGGGGATCAGTGGCTGGGCCCAGGACCGAAGGCCATTTAGAGTGGTCCAGTTGCAGGATCAGTGCAGTTTAGTGAAGAATTAATTAGCTGTTCAGCAGGGGAGAGGGAGAGAGAAAGCAGAAGCAAAGAGGAAGGTTTTGAGGTGCTTCCTGAACCGGAGGTGGTTCTCCTCAAGTTTCAGGGAGGTAGGAAGGCTGTTCCAGAGGGAGGCCCCTGCCGCGGAGAGAGATCTACCCCCAGCTCGTTGCTTCGAGAAACGGCTGACCATGAGGGAGTTGGAGGCGGATGAGCGAAGGGCTCGGGGAGGAAGATATTTGGGAAGAGAGAGTTGAAGGTATTTAGGACCCAGGCCCCAGAAGGCCTTGTGGACAATGCAGAGGGTTTTGAACTTTATCCTCGCAGCCACTGGGAGCCAGTGTAAAGATTTCAGTCCTGGAGAGATACGGTCCCTGGGCTTGAGGCCAAGGACAAGTCTCGCAGTTCTGTTCTGGATGAGTTGCAGAGGGCGGAGAGTGGAGGCAGGCAGATTAAGATAGAGGCTGTTACAGTAATCCAGCTTCGAGAGAACCAGGGCTCGGGAGACAGTGAGCTTCTGGGGGAAGGAGAGGAAGGGAAGAATACCTCTGAGGAGGTGCAGTTGGTAGTGTGACCTCTTGGCGACGTCAGAAATATGGGGAGAGAAGGAGAGTGTGGAGTCGAAGATGACCCCAAGGTTTTTTGCCTTGCAGGTAGGAGCAGGGAGGGGGCCAAGGGAGGCAGGCCAGAGAGCTGGAGGGAAGGAGGGAGTGGGAGTACCGATGAGTAGAATCTCAGTCTTACTGGCATTAAGGCAGAGGTCATTGGCGGCACACCATTCTTGGATAGCAGACAGACAGTCAGAGATGAGGGAAGGAGAGGGGGAGGCTGAGGGTAGCCTGAAAATGAGCTGGGTATCGTCCGCATAGCACTGGAAAATAGGGCAGAGAGCGGCGATGCGGTGGGCAAGGAGTGCCAGATACTGGGTTCAATCTTGGAGTGCAACACTATGCCCCATGTCCCTCACCCCCAACCAAACACTATGTCCCATGGCCCCCTCAAACCCAACCAAACATTATGCCCCATGGCACCCTCACCCCCAACCAAACACTATGCCCCATGGGCCCCTCACCCCCAACCAAACACTATGCCCCATGTCCCTCACCCCCAACCAAACACAAACATGCACCCATAAAGACCCGAACCCCCCACCCCCCCAACTCCAAACCCCCCACCCCCCAACTCAGCACACACACTCTCAAGCATGCACCCATACAAACCCGAATCCCCCACCCCTCGACTCAGCACACACACAAACATGCACCCATACAGACCTGAACCCCCCACCCCCCCAAATCAGCACACTCTCAAACAAGCACCCATACAGACCCGAACCCCCCACCTGCCCAACTCCAAACCCCCCACCCCCCAAATCAGCACACACACAAACCAGCACCCATACAGACCCGAACCCCCACCCCCCAACTCAGCACACACACAAACATGCACCCATACAGACCCGAACCCCCACCCCCCAAATCAGCACACACAAACCAGCACCCATACAGACCCGAACCCCCACCCCCCAACTCAGCACACACACAAACATGCACCCATAAAAACCCGAACCCCCCACGCCCCCAACTCCAAACCCCCCACCCCCCAACTCAGCACACACACTCTCAAGCATGCACCCATACAGACCCGAACCCCCCACCCCCCGACTCAGCACACACACAAACATGCACCCATACAGACCCGAACCCCCCAACTCAGCACACACACAAACATGCACCCATACAGACCCGAACCTCCCACCCCCCAACTCCAAACCCCCACCCCCCAAATCAGCACACACACACGCACAAGCACCCATACAGACCCGAACCCCCACCCCCCAACTCAGCACACTCTCAAACATGCAAACATACAGACCCAAACCCCCACCCCCCAACTCAGCACACACTCTCAAGCATGCACCCTTACAGACTCGAACCCCCACCCCCCAAATCAGCACACACACAGACCCCAACCCCCACCCCCAACTCAGCACACACACAAACATGCACCCATACAGACCCGAACCCCCACCCCCCAAATCAGCACACAAACAGACCTGAACCCCTCACCCCCCAACTCAGCACACACACAAACATGCAGCCATACAGACCCGAACCCCCCACCCCCCAACTCCAAACCCCCGATCCCCCAACTCAGCACACACACTCAAGCATGCACCCATACAGACCCGAACCCCCCAACCCCCAACTCAGCACACACACAAACATGCACCCATACAGACCTGAACCCCCAACTCCAAACACCCACCCCCCAAATCAGCACACACACACAAGCACCCAACCAGACCCGAACCCCCACCTCCCAACTCAGCACACTCTCAAACATGCAAACATACAGACCCAAACCCCCACCCCCCAACTCAGCACACACACTCTCAAGCATGCATCCATACAGACCCGACCCCCCACCCCCAAATCAGCACACACACAGACCCGAACCCTCCACCCCCAACTCAGCACACACACAAACACGCACCCATAGAGACCCAAACACCCACCCCCCAAATCAGCACACACACAGACCCGAATCCCCCACCCCTCAACTCAGCACACACACAAACATGCACCCATACAGACCCGAACCCCCCACCCCCCAACTCAGCACACCAAAAACATTCAAATCCAAACATTCATACACATCCGACAACCCCCCCACCCCCGCATCTCAACATACACACAAAATACATTCAAATCCAAACATTCATACACATCTGACACCCACCCACCCCTGCATCTCAACATACACACAAAAAACATTAAAATCCAAACATTCATACACATCCGACACCCCCCCACCCCCGCATCTCAACATACACACAAAATACATTCAAATCCAAACATTCATACACATCCGACACCCCCCCACCCCCGCATCTCAACATACACACAAAATACATTCAAATCCAAACATTCATGCACATCCGACACCCCCCCCCAACTCCGCATCTCAACATACACACAAAAAACATTAAAATCCAAACATTCATACACATCCGACACACATCCGGCACCGCCCCACGGCCGCATCTCAACATACACACAAAAAACATTAAAATCCAAACATTCATACACATCCGACACACATCCGACACCCCCCACCCCCGCATCTCTACATACACACAAAAAACATTAAAATCCAAACATTCATACATATCCGACACCCCCCAATCCCCCCCGCAACATACACACACAAACATAAAGCAAAACAGACCCGACACACAAACACAAACAGACCACTTACCGGAGACGTGCTGGAAGGCAGGCAGGTAAGCGGCAGGTAAGCTGGAATGCTGGAATCGTACTATGGCTGGCGTGCCCAAGGCTGAAATGCCTTCCGGCATCAAGCCTTATGGACCACGCCAGCCGTAGTGCTGGCCCTCCATTGGTGCAGCACACACACATTATGTGGCTTGTAGGAGCGACGTGGTGTGTGTGTGTGCTGAGCCAATGAGGGCCAGTGTTTTGTCCGGCCCGGAAAAGACAACAAAGACTTTCCTAATGGAGGGTGGCCGCGGGCCGCCCTCTATTAGGAAAGTCTTTGTGCCTCGCGGGCCGGACAAAAGAGCATGGCGGGCCGCAACATATGCAAGGTCTTTATAAGGGATGATTCTCGCTCTGCTATAGAAGCTTCATCCGACATTGAGGATACACTATTTTTTTAATGCTGCTCCACAAGTCTGCAATTTGTCCCTCTTATAGATATACTGCTAGACCCATTTTTGTTCTTTGCCTTTTCCTGCCTAATGATGTTTTCAGAATTGTAGATGAGGAGGCCAATAGTATTTCTTAAATTGATAGAAGTGTAGGTGGGCAATATCTCATATATTTTAAGAAGAAATGGGACAGGGTGGCTTCATTGATAAATATGTCAAAGATTATAGACACAGTCATGAATGCAAGGAAGATGAAGATGCTTCATTTATACAGTGCATTCAAGACCTAAAAAAATACATATTTGTGGGAAAGACGATAGTGAGAACTGAAAAATGAAAACATTTGAAAAAGTATATAAAAGGTTTCCCTTCATACAACTTCATCCCAGAATATATTATGAAATCCCCAAGAAGACTGGCAATCCGATTCGCTCTTCTCTTTTGTAGTAATAATTTAGGAACTTGTAAAGGGACCCCGATAGTGCTCTTTTTCACATCTTCCATTCTGTCAGGCCACCCGGACAGTCTGGGGCCCTTTGTTGCTCTCTGGAACCCTCTCAGAAGCTTTCTGGAGCTCTCCGATGTTTCAGCAAAGGTGACCAGACAGCAGGCAAGGAGACAGAGTCAAGTTCATCAAGTTTTATTTCATGCCAAGCTGGCACAGAGCACAAAACAGCATTGTTGTCAAGTACACGAACTCCATTCTCTAGCTCAAAACAGAGCTCCCTCTTATATCTTGTCAGAGAGAGAGAATTCAGCCTCCACCTTCTCTAAACATATCCAGGCAAAACTCTTCATTGAGCATTTGCACACCGGGCTATTATTTGCTATCTATTTAAACCTTCAAAATGAAATACATTCTGGCCCACATCCTGGCTTTTTGTCCGGTGCTCTGCCCCAAATATGGTTTATGCAGCTGGTTCCTTTAGCTAAGTTTCCATACATGGCCCAATTAACTGTCTGGTTTCAGCGCATTTGTCTGATTTCTGAAGGCACGCTGCCTTGAATGTTTCAACTTCAGGATTACCTCATGCTAACACGCTCTGCAGCATTTCTTCATTTCACTCATTTTAGCAGCATTGTCAGTTACAGGCATTTCCAGTAAAAGGCATTGTCAGAGTTCTTTTCTGTCTGTGTATGGGAAAAACTTAATATGCATTCAGTGCCTTGCCTACTTACTAAACCATGATAAATGCATTTTCGACTTTATAAACATGACACCGTTTGGAATACTAATATCCCTTACCATTATGAATACTATTTTCACATAATTACAATACTAAATCAGTCTATACGAATTTCTTTGCTTAGCATTAAGTGGGGGCGGGGGGCTGCCCCATACTACATTCAGTTGTTTGTACCTTATCTTCATCTCAGCACCTCCATTACATTTCCCCATCTTTAAAGTTCCTTGTTTGTTAAAACAATAACTTTCAACCACATCCATGTCCACCCTCCTTGATACTTATCTAAAAACATCCTATCATAATCGTACAATTTGTCACATACTAACGTATTGTTATTCTTAAAACAAAACATGTGTGTTTCATCTTCTTCCATTTAAGCACCACTTCCTGTAATCATTTGCTTTAAACTACCTGTATGCCTTAGATAATTCCACAGCCATTGTGAGACTCGAGAGGTTGGTCACGCTTTGAGCTAACCCATTAGCCCATTGTCTCTTTGTGTGTCATACCTTGTCTGCAACTCCCACCACAACAAAATACAATCTCTCCTTGATCTTCTTCTTCTGCCTATGCATATATATATATATATATATATATATATATATATATATATATATATCGTTCTCACTGTGTCTTTCCTTCTTTTCCACACTCTTTCTTCTTCCGTATCTTCCACTTTACTCGTCTTTAGTTTGGTGTTGGTGGACCGTCTGTGTCCTGTCGCCTTTGTCTTTTCTTTTGAGTTGTTTCCACAGTCAGTCTCCCAGGTTCCGTTGATGCTTAGACCAGGAGTCCATTGTCTCTTTTTTCCTTTTCACAAGAAATTCCTTTTTGTTAGAGTGTGTCTCTTTCAATAAATTAATTGTTCAATGAGTCCAAAAGAGGGGATGTTTCATCATGGGGACACAGGGTTGGGGGAGTCTTTTGCAGACACAATTCAGCGTCAGGCTCTCACTGGGTTGCTCTACGACCTCCCTCTTTTCTCACGTGGTTCAACGTTAATTTGCCAAGGTATACAGTTCCCTCGACGTATACCTGCAATATAAAACGGAATGAGTTTCTTTTGTAAAATAAACATGTCTCTTCTATTTAACACATTTCCTACCAACCCATTTCCTTAACCTCTCTTCTTCGCATTGGCTCTCATACCTTATTCCCTAAAAAAAAATCGTGAGACATTCCCTCTTATCGGACACCTATGCCTCCTAGACAAAGCTACAAAACAATTTTGCTTAACCATTCCCTTTTTAAAGGTCATTCTCGCATTACAACAAAATACCCCCATCCCTAGCTCTGTGTCAGCTGGCTAGAACAGGAGATTTGTTTTCAATAACATATAATACATATTGTCCTTCATGGGAGACATGTTTTCCCCTATGGGTGCCACATGCAACCCTAAGGAGACAACAAAAAACAAATAAGGAAAGACGTCTTCTTCTTTTCTGGTCTTCTAAGCATGTCCGTAGCAGATGATAGAAACGTCCTTGGGAATCCCCGCCGTCTGTAGAAAGTCATAATATGGACAAAAGTCATTCGGGCACTGGCAAGGGGGCAGGTTTTCTTCCCAACTTCAACCCTTTCCTCCTTTTCTGCTATCAAAAATACTTTCTGGATCATTCTCCCCTATTTGTTGGTGCACATAAACAACTATTTTGCAACCACCCTGCAGAATACTTGGTTTAGGATTGGTTCTTTGCTCAGCTCAGCTGCACATGCTTCCTTGGTTAGCAGTAAATACTTGCTGGTTAGCTGCACATGCTTCCTCAGCTTAGCAGCCATTCTTCCTTTTCTCTTCTTGTCATTGGTTGGACCATGCTCTTTGCTTGTGCTTTGCGTTCATCCTATGGAGACAAACAGAGGCGTTTCGCTGCACACCGTCCCTGCCTAACTTAATCTAGTCTACTCCTGTTTTCCAAGACTATGGCACCAATTCTTACTGCATGCCTCAATTTTTTATCGTACCCAACAATGTTTGCCTCTTCTAATGATTGCATACCCCTATCACATCAATCTTTTTTTGACATTATGAACATGAAAATAATTACTCACCTTCAATTTTACTTCTGTTTTCTGTGGTTGTCTGAAATGGCCATGTTGTCATCTATGTTCTACTCTTTCTACACCTGATTGCACCTATCTTGGGGAAAACAGCTAAACACTTGAAGACATTGGGCCTCATTGCGAGTTTGGAGGTAAGTAACTGTCCCTACCGGCATGGAGCAAATACTGTGTCCGTTTAGTAAAGAGCCCGCTAATAGAGACCTATTACCAGTTTGCGGGCACAAGCTTTGCGCCATGCCGGTAACGACATTACCGGCATGCTGCTAAAGTCCAAAAAATTGACCTTAGCAGCATCATGGAAAGCGCTGACAGTGCTACCGGCATCAATGGATACGGCATTAGCGGTGACCGCTATTAGCGGTCAGCGTAAATAAGCGGAACGGGAAGTAGCATCATCGCACAGGAATAGGAAAAAGCACAACAGCCATCTTTAAAAACACAATCCATTGCCATCTCAGCACCCAGGACCTGGAGCATATTGCTGAGTACACAAACCAACCTCCAACAACTATATAATGCCCAAGGCAGTGAAAAAAGGCACCTCCCGGCAGCGCAAGGAGCGATTTAATGAGGATGAGCTCACCATGTTGGCTGAGACCCTGGCTGACAATGCCAATGTCGTATTTGCAAACAGACTCAAGAGGGAGCCAGTCCTCAAGAAGAAGGAAATTCGGGAACTAGTCGCCCAAAGGGTCAGCGCGGTAGGCAACACCCCCCGCACCACAAAGGACGTCCGTAAGAGATGGAATGAGCTGCTCCTGCGAGTCAGGAACATCCTGTCTGCAAACAGGAGCCAGGCCATGGCTACTGGTGGAGGAGAAAGCTCACCAATAAAGCTGAGCCGGTGGGAGGAGATATGTGCCATCATGATTGGCATAGAGGCCATCAAAGGCATGGGAGACATGAAGTGTGGCTCAACGTCATCGGCAGAGGGAGGTGAGTTGCCTAAGAAAACACTGTAATGCAAAGTCTGATGACAGTCCAGCAATTTGTCTGTCTAAAGAGGCAAGGCATGGCCCAATACATACACATTCCCAGCCTAGTTGTCGTCTGCAGCACAGACACATGCACATGCCTGCAGCATGGCAATGCCATACCTGACACACACCACGCAAATATGAAAATGGCATAAGTCACACTGCACGCAGGCCACAACAGAAATGCATGTCACATAGCATACGGCCGCCCCAAAATGAGTGACCCTGACGGATGCCTGCATGATCCACCCTTATAGCAAGCAACTTGAGCATCAAAACTCCACTGCCTATTCCCCTCTAATCTGTAGATGAGCAATAATACAAATGTTTGCATGATGCTTGTCAAACCATCACTCATGCCATCCCTCTCTTCGTCCCCCACAGGCTCAGATCCTGACAGCGAGGCCCAGGACTCACCGCCACAGGCGAATACACCCCGGAAGAGGCCCAGGGTTGAAGGCAACATGCCTTCCACTTCCAAAGCCCCACACAAGCCACGACAGGCATCAAAGACCAAACCAGTCCTGGATGCCACGGCACTGGTGCCACCAAGGCCCATCACCACAGTACCCACAACACCTGTGGCACCTGCAGAGGAGACAGTTGAAGGGCCACAATTTGCAGAGACCAGCTCTGTTGGGGATGCGGCAGCTACAGCACCCCTCACAGATGACGACGTGCAGGGACAGGTGTGTGTGCCTGTCGAGGATGACTCCTCCGACCTACCTGCTACACCAAGTCCGGCCCCATCCCCCCCAGCTCACACCTGTCGACTCATACCATGACACCACCCCGGAGCAGTCTGGGGGGGAGTCCATACAAGGGAGCATGAGTCCCATAGAGGACCCAAATGCAGTTGCCCATGTAACATATGCACCCTCCACCGCCACTGGTGTACCGGCGGGGGTGCAGCAGGCAGGACACGCTGCACAGCGGCAGGAGGAACTCACTGCCCTGGTGAGACAGTTCGTCACAGACAGTGCCCAAGCAAGGCAGGAAGGGCGTGACAACACCGCCTCCCTGAGGGAGATCATCATGGAAAGCACAAGTAGATTGTATGAGGAGATGTCTGCCCAGAGGCAGGTCCTCAGCCGCATTGCTGATTCAATGGAGGCTGAGCGTCAAGCCCCCAGAATGGAGCAGGCGGCCACACCATCTTCCTCAAGCTCCACGCAAACCAGCCCCCTACGCAGGTCGGCGCGAACCCTGCGCCGCTCGGTCATGCCGCCACCTGGTGCAGGGAGTGGCAGGATGTAGACAGGGCAGCCTGATGAAGGCAATAGACAATTGCTTGGACACCATGTGTGGGTGAGTTATGGGGGGAGTGGGGTGTGGGTGTTTGGGGGAGTTGTGGGAGGAGGGGGGGGGAGTGTGTGTGTGTGGTGGAGGGTTTTAGCACTTTCATCTTTATTGGACAGTTAAATACACCCGTTGTGTGAAAAACATATCTTGAATGGACATTCCTCATTGCATATGTGTCATTTCTTCATATACAGTGCATAGTGTACATGTACTCCCACACCCAGTTCCCTCTGTCCATCTTTCATTTCAGCCTTTGCACCCATGTGTCAGAAATATTGTACTATCACTGACTGACGCACAGCACGTCCCTCCGCGATGATGTGCAGTCACATCTTCCTCATCCCCTTCATCATCACCAGGTGGTTGCAGTTCAATGTCAGGGGGCAGGGGTACATTCCGTCGGATACACATGTTGTGCAGCATGACACATACCATGATGATCTTGGCCACTTTCTCATGCCTGTAGAGGAGTGCCCTACCCGACCGGCTAAGGCAGCAAAACTGTGCCTTCTACAGGCTAAAGGTCTGCTCGATGACCACTCGGGTGTGGGTATGGGAAAGATTGTAGTCCTCCTTGTGCCTGTTCTGTGGGTTTCAGACAGGGGTGAGGAGCCACAGCTTCAAGGGATAGCCACATGAGAGGCAATAAAAGGTATATGTCAGTAGATTCATGATGGACAACAGTAGTAGTCACACATGCCTGCAGATTATCGTTGGTCACATTCACATGTCCCTGGTTGTATGCACACAATTTTCATGCCCTCAATGTGTTCTGTGCCATGGACTTGTGGTGTGGGTTGCATCTCCAAGTTAATACACGGTGTACACTGCCCTGATGTTGCTCATGCATTGTGGACGCATACCACATTGTTTGTGTCAAATTTGTGATGTGTAGTGTTCTGTCTGATTTTCTAACTAGCAGCGTTGGCAGTAGGCTCTGCAATATTAGGCATTCTGCTCTGATTATTACGATGGTGACATGCTGCACTTCATTGGTGGGGGCGGCCCTGTGACAGGCAGTGGATTCCCTTGGTGATGTTCTTCAGTGCACTCACGTGGATGCTTGTCCTGTGTAGTGATTTGCTGCAGTCATTTACATAGTGAATGTTCACAGCATGTTCCAGGAATGTGTTACAGAGTATGAGGGAGGATGATGGGTGGTGGATGTGTTGTGGGATGTGGGGTGTTTTTAAGTTAGGCATGTTGTGATAGGTGTCCAGCTTACTTAATTGCTATGGGATTTTGTCGTCATATTCAGTTTTGGATGCTTTGGGGCACAGTGTTTTCTGATGTGCACATTGTGCTGTCACATCAACAATGACCCCATGGTGGTGTGTGCATCTACCCCCCCATTTCACTGCCATGTGCCTATCATGCAACTTACCAAGCAGCCAGGCACGTCGTCCTGCATGTCACTCCATGTAGCCTGGTAGCGTAGAGTTCTGCAGGACCATTGAGTCATGTGTTGATCCAGGATATCCGGCACAACAATGTGTGATGATCTTGCTGGCCTCACATACCATCTGCACATTGATGAAGTGGTATTGCTTGCGGTTGCGGTACACCACCTCCATGGCATGCGGGACCACCAACTCCACATGGGTGCAGTCGAGGGCACCTATACAATTTGGCATGCCTGCCCGTGTATGGAAACCAACTTTTGTGTCAAATATCTCCTGGGGAGTCCGTGGTAGGGATATGTGGGCCCTTGTGTGCTTCAGGAGGGCATCCAGCACTTGGTTCAGCATGCAACAAAATAAGGGTTGAGATATACTATGCATGTGCCACACTGGGTGCTGGTAGGTGCCTGTGTCAAGGAAGTGGAGCACCGACACTACCTTCAGTAGAGGGGGGATGGTGGTGCGTATTTCAATCAGGCTGACAATGTCGTTGTGTATCATGTCCACGATGGTGGTGATGGTGTCCCGGTCCAGGCGGTACAGGGTGTGGATCTGCTCAGGGATTAGGTTGAATGGACTGGCTCTGATGCGAGGGGTTGGGGGCTGCCTGCGTGGTACCACTGGCTGCACTGGTGGGGCATGCTGGGCCTGTCTCACCCTCCTTCTCCTCCTGCGTCTCCTCTGAGGTGCCTGCTGTTGCTGTTGTTGTTGTTGCTGGTGTAGCAAGGCAAGCATGTCCTCCATCCCCAGTATTGCTACTACTAGTGGAATCATTTTGCTGTGGGAAGGGGTGTGGTGTGTGGGTGTGCTCCTTTTGTACTGGCCTAGACTCCATTGCCTCCACCTGTGCTGATTGTCTGCACCTGTGGCAGTTGGGAACACTGCACATAGCATTTTACGGTTGGTTCACGATGCCGGTATTACAGGTATGCCGGTATCCCCTATTAGCGCATTCATGATGCAGGTATTAGCATGTCCGCCTGACTTGATCACCTCCCATTAGCGGCATGCCGGTATTGCCAGCATGATGGGCCGCGTGCCCGCGCCCTTGCCGCTATTAGAGCCACCATTATTAACGGTGCCTCTAATACCGGGGTCTTAGGTCAGAATAGCCCGGAGCGGTATGCGATGGTGATATTCCTTTACCGGCATCGTTTTCCCTTTACCTCCAACCTCGTAATGACCCCCATTGTGTCTCTTACTACCTCTTTCCTGTTACTCACCTGGATCCTCTTACTTTTAGTGCTGATCAATTGTGTGTCCACACCCTTTTAGCGTGAACTAGTACTTACCTTTTTCTTTTTCTCCCTAATTTTAAGGCCATGCAGACATTTCTCGTGCTTCCACGCAAAAGGTCCATAACTTTTATCTGTAAAATAAATCAAAATCGTTACAGGCACTCAAAAAGTTGTTCTTTACTTACCTCACTATATTTTCTTAAAATGGCTTGTGTGATTTTCCTTTGTTTAATTGACCCAATTCTTTCAGCCGTACTCCTTTTCTTGGTCTTCATGGTCACTGATGCTTTTTATTGCCCTATGCTCCTTTTTTGCTGTTGGCCATGAAACCTCATAAGTGCTATTTGTTTTCAATTTTTTTATTGTATTGTCCATTTTATGCCTTTGTGTTTATTCCCTATCCATTTGTTCATTTGCCCAATTGTTCCCTTCCTTAATTTTTCTTTTATTCATTTTTTATTCAAGATAATCAATCATTTTCATCTTTTCCTGATTTATTTATTTATTTATATATTTTCTGTTCCTGTGTGACAGAGGCACAAAGTCTCCCTATCATTTTTGAATCTTTTATTCTAATCATCTTTTATTTATGTTGGGCATTTATTTCGTTATTAATTTTGTTTTTTATGTATACTTAAACACACTTCCTTCCTTTTTCTGCGTGTTGCTGTGAGGAAAGTATAATTTCATCCTTCATTAAGCCCAATATGGCTGCATTGTCATCTATGATGTTGTTTAACCTAAATCTTTTTATCTGAATCATAACTGTCCTTCATGATTCTTACTTCATTTTGTTTGCTCCTTAATCATTTGCCATGTTTCCCTACGTTATGGCTGCCTCTAATCTCCTGTAGGCCATCTGTTTCATCCTTTTGTTCATAAATGTTCATGGCCTGCGCCTGAATTTATTAAATATTTTCATTATTTCTCCACCAGGCCACACAGCTGGCTGTTTTACCATGCTGACACAATAATAAAATCCTTTAATTTTCACCCAAACAATCTCATTGGCCTTCTGCCGCTTTCATGCCTTCAAAATTGTGATTGTGTCTAAATGGGGTATGTCCTAAATAAATAAACATGCTTTCCTTGGTAGCCTAAACACTAGCATCATGCATTCATGCTTTGTCATTCAAACCTTTCTGCATCCATCTAAATCCTATAGTACCAGAATCTCAACTGATCGTCGTAAATCAAAAAGGAGTTTTTCCAATTTAATTTAAAAATAAATTTCTCCACGCTAGCCGCCAAGGCCTCAAAAATTGTAAAATACCACCCCTGGTATAACACCATTCAAACTGTCCTATCACTCACGGTGGAGCTCCTGAAAAAGGACCTTTAGGAGCACCCCAAAAACTCCCCTTCAATACATTTGTGCTATCCTTGAAATTCCCCAAAAATCAGGTCACAGAGGACCCAGTAACCCCCTTCAACTTCGGAGGGCATTCTAAGTCAAAAATAATAAAAAACATGAATGACATTGGACCATTCAGCTACAAGGCGATGCCTGCCCCTGCCCTCACTTTAGTTTAAAAACCCTGTGTAAAATCACTTGCTTCTCATCTCATGACGTTCATCAATACCTTCTTCAATCCCAACACTATTTCTGTAGCTGTAAAACAACCCTTCGGAGCGTTCTTCCACTCACCCATGTCTATGTCATGCTAGGTTACATGCTACAATCCGTTCTATTGCACTTGTCATTTGAGTGCCATTGCTTCTGCTTTACTACCTCATTCATTTATGCCACCGGCCCTTTCCTTTCCCCGCAGTACTTAGAAAACCTGCTCATTCATTTCCGGTGTCATTATCAGTGTTAAATTGGATTACTACACTGCCATCCTTGCATGAATCTTAAAAAATATTTACAGGCTCTAAAAGTGCAGAGTGATGCTGTGTGCAACTCTCAGTATTCTTCAAAAGAATATACATTACTCACGCCATGCAAGCTGCTCAGTGGGTACCCGTGAAGGAACGGTTGATTTCAAAATCACAAAGGTATGTCTCACACAGTACCAGTATATCTAACTGATGCTGTTACTAGGGTCAGTTCAGCCTGACCCAAAAGAAGTCACCATGTCACTCATCTACAAGTCCCATTAACCAAAGGAGCTAATGCCAGAGGGCTATGCTTCCCCGTCTTGTTCCCGAACCATGGAATGCTCCCTCTAGCGAACTTAGAGCAGAACCATCCGTCCTCATTTTTTCGCCAAAACCTGCAAAACTACTTTGTTTAACTACCCTTATTAGTTCCCCCAACGCCGTCTATATGCATCCCCCTGCTGCCTAGTTGACCTCTATGCTGTGTGTTTACTCAATTTCTACTCCATCCAATGTGGGCTAAACATGCAACTCATCCATTGTAACTACAATATGTGGTTATCTATCCTATAACTACAGGTGAAGCTGTGGCATGTAGCCACTTGTGTATGCCCTTTTCATTGTAATAAGCAAGCCTCTTCTTTGCAACAGCACCACAATGCCTAAGGGCTTCTGTGTGCTCTATGAATTCTAATAAATAAATAACTACAGGATTTTTTCATGCATTCAAACTTTCCCTTTCTACTAGGAATCACTCATTCCTTGCCACACTACAGTAGGCATCGCTATTGGATTAATACAGTGCCCCTTCTCTGGGCACTCATGGACAACTCCTCAAAAACAAACAAAAAAATAAAAAATATGTATCACACAGAAAAAAGCCTTTAGGCAATACTGAATATTCCCATACAGAAACCTCTCATAAGTCAGGGGAAAAGCGCACTGGCTAACAGTAAACAAATGCATTCCTTTATTAAACTCATGGGCAGCACACAAAAGATGTCTTTTTGTCCACGCCCTTTCATACTTATCAGAATGAATCACTCTTGTTAGTCCATCAGACCCTCCTGGTCAGACCAATATATATGCCTATCTTTAAAAATCCACAACTGGGGGCCCAGCTTTAGCCATCCGGCTCCTAAAACCTGGAATAACCACCCACCAGCACTAAAAATGAAAGAATCTTGCATTGCTTTCCTCAACATGCTGAAAGCACTAATGTGCAATCAAGCCCCTTCCTAATCTCATCATAATAAATAGCTAGGCTGGATACAATAATGCCATCCATGTGCTAATTCTTCTCTTGTCCAATATATTCCTGTAACAGCACCATTGCATCCTCTGCACTCGCGCCAAAAAATGCCCCTGGGCTAATGTGCGCCTACACGTTTACATAACTACCACTGAAAGGTGCCTATTAAAATCACACCACAGCTGACACTTTTTCCTCAAAAGACTGCTAAACCAATGCCACATCTATAGTCCAAAAAGCCGTCTTTGCTACATGGATACACAGTCTCACTGTCTTATCATTAGACCAAAAATCGTTTGTCATATTTCCCCTTGCATTCCAAAACCCTAGTGTCAATTAACTTTTTTAGGCACATCCAAACAACCTCTGAGGCTGTCCTACTGTGGAAACACATTCATTTTCCTGTTTTGCAAAAATAGTTGTCATTTTTAGATTGACGCCTTTTATTCCCAGGTGTCTCTGTGTATTCTGTGTTTGCATATTGCTGAGCCTACATGTACGCTCACTTACTCGCCCCCTGTCAACAAATTAATTTTGCATGTAATGCACTTTATTTTCAAAAAATAAATGCAATGTATAAAACACCCTCACTTGAGCACTTTCCAGTTCACTAGAATAACAATTACATCAGCTGTACACATAGCTGATACCTCCCATGCACTGCTGTCTCTCTCGACTGACTTAATCTATGGTTCTCGATGGTGTTCAACCTCTCAGTGCTTTAAAATAATACCACTGAATATGTAAGGTGCTATATGACTACCAAATAACATGACATGATATTTTTGCTCCTTTTAACGTGTCTTTTTACCACATAAAAATAATGTATGTAGTGTTACCACCCTGCTACAACATGACCACCATGAGTCATAATGAAAAATGTAATGACCCACCCAGATCTGAGCCCTGCGCTTACCAGCCATCCCAGTTGCTGGGTTATTACATGGGTAAGCTGCAACTACAATTATGAACTTTTCCAATTTCCAAGTGTGGACATCTATTCCATAATGCGCAATAATGTTCAGAATGACGCTTCGCATCTGAGATCTGTATTTCACACATTGTTTCCAATTGAAATAAAGCCTGTCTTTTACTGCACTCCCTTGGGTGTGATAAATACAGTCTTGCAAGACACGATCATTTTGTTTGTCTTTCAACATGGAGCAATCGCTACGCTTGGCAGTGCTTATCTCAAAGAACTGCCATCACACATTCCTGTCTTGATAAATCACTGCATTCATTCTCGTGGGACATAATGTAAGCATCTTTCTTTTCTCTTGTATTACTTAGTCGCATCCTGCTTTAAACATTAGTTTTCAATTGTGTGTTTTCAAACAGCTGCTCTGATGTTATTTTTTATGCTACATGAAATATATTCATGTTTTCATCATCCCTTAAATATAAGCTAATTAAAATATTTAAAAAAACGCTATCTTTTAACCCACAACATGCAACCCCAAACAAAACATTCTAACAAAAACAGCTTGTTTCACTTCAGCACATTCTTATCAACATCTTTTGAATTTAGACACAAATACAACCTCGACTAACATTTCACTAGGCTCTGTTTTTGCTTTAAAAATCATTAAATCATTTTGTGCCTAAAAACCAATTATCTTACACACCTCACAGGCTCACAGTTCATAATTGTAACTAGACTCTCCTCCCCTTTATAATAAAAAAGATACTTCTGCACAATGCATTCCTGGCCAAATGTCCTTTCATTTCAGCTCTCGGCTTGCTTTAAATAAAAAGGAAAACACATGCTATTCGTGTTCCGGTCTGCCCACTTCAATTTGCACATAGCAACACTGTTTTAAATCTCAGATGGTTCTTAACTGTGCGCTTTTAAACAGTTTTCTCTGACTTTATATTCAACAATGTTTGTAACAACTCATTTATCTTTAACAAAAACCGTAGTCTAAGCACAACATCATTTTTCTCTCTTTGTCTCGTGTTCCCAAAACACACATTTTTTTCCTTTAATCTACAAAACAAACGTGCCTGCACCTTAAAATTCATTTTCTAAAGATGCGCTTAGTTTCAAACACACAGAGACTGAAATTCCACAATACCGCCCTTCTTATCTAAACCTTATCAAATCCTTCCTTCACATCTTCACCGTTCCTTTCCCATCAATCACTGTAAATCCAACGCGATTCTCTGTTCACATAAGGTTTTTAAAAGGTCCCGACCTCCCATTTTGTCTTTCAACTCTGCGCAGTTTCAGTGCCCACATACAACAGCCCCTTTAAATCACTATAACTTTGTCATTTAAATGCGAAACTCTAGCATACTTAGCGCGATTCATCAGTTATATTGTCTAGAACTAGAAAATCACAATTTTAACTCCATAGTTGCTCGTTTGAATTTTTGTGATGGCTTACAAGTGCAACAGTTTTTTACACTTATCTCAGAACTGTTTGACTCTCTTGAGATGAAATCACCACGAATTTGTGTTCCTTAAGTCATAGCATCTGATCAGCTACATTATTGTACATTTTTTGCATTTTCAAAACCTTGGCTGAACGCCAATTTGTTTTTGATTTAGCTTGAAAATATCATTTTTATATTAAGTGAAAAAATGAAGGAGGGTGAGGCGCGCACTCCAGGTCCTGGTCAATTTGTTGAAAAATGTGTTGCAAAAAATATATATCTGGGTTAAATCCCAAAATGGACAAATATTCACCAGGGTTAAATCCCATCTGCTGCAAATCCCAAAGATGAACAAGTATTAACAGGGTTAGATCCCTTCTGCTACAATTCAGTTGCTCAGTATTAACAGAGTTAGATCCCATCAGCTGCAGTTCTGTTTTCGGTAGTTGTACTCCTCCAAGCGCTTTCTTATCTCAAATAATCATCAGGGTGGCTGTGTATTCTTTAAAAGGTGTTACGGATTAGACTCAAAGGATTCTGGTAGCTGTAGTGAAAAAGTTTTTTCAGTTCAGGTGACCAGAGACCGACACCCCTCCAAAAGCACAAGTCCTTCCCAAGTTTGGGGTAGGGGAGAGAACCATCTTTATGATTCTCTAAAGTGGGGCACAATAACCCTGGTGCCGCTGCCTCTGGAGCCCGGGACTCCCATAGCATTAAGTGAAAAAATGAAGGAGGGTGAGGCGAGCACTCCAGGTCCTGGTCTTTTTCTACTAATTTTTCTATTAGTTACAATCTTTTTACAGTGCACACATACAGTTACGCCATCAAATGAAACAAATGAACAGCCATAACATATAACAATTATACGCACAACATAACATGACATGTGACAAAAATCAGACAAGAATCCCAGCCGGCTGCATGCATGTCTGCCCCTAAATATATGTGCGTTTCTTTACAAAACGCGAGTTCACCCCCTTTCAAGGAGCTCTGGGTGCAAACTCCATCCAGCTGTCTTTAAACGCTAGGTAAATGGGCGTATCCTCTCTCTTCTCAGGTATCTTCCTGGTATCTCTCTCTTCTCAGGTATCATCCTGGTATCTCTCTATTGCTCAGGTATCCTCCTGGCATTGCTCAGGTATCCTGAGTCAATATTTAATATATTTATTGTTTCCTCTTATATATACATATTATATTCTTATTTTGATGTTCTTTTTATTCATATCCCACCTCCTTCAGTTACCTTTTGCTGGGGTTCCCCATGAATATTTTACTCTTGTGATTGACTCTTTAATTGCTGTTAATGTTTTGGTTTTTTCCCAAATCTGGACTGCCATTGTTATTTTTCCCTGAAATAATATATATATATATATATATATATATATATATATATATATATATATATATATATATATATATATATATATATATATATATATTGCTGCCATACTGTTCTCCCTCCCTGTGTCCCTGTCTCTATCGGCTAGGGCAGCTGCAGTCTGCCCCATCCCTATCTTATTTTCTATCCCCTTTACTCCATTCTTATCTTGGGCAGAACAGTATGGCTCACCTTAGTCTCTTAGTCTTGATCGTTTTGTCCTGGCTTTTTTCGGCTTGAAGAGATGTACTCTGTTCAGTAATTTGATCAGTCTGTCCATCATCTTATCCATCCTGGATTGGCTCGCCAAGTGTAGAGGAGGTGTCATGAGCCAGATAGTGCTCTTTTTCACCACTTCCATTCTGTCAGGTCCCCCTGGACAGTCTGGGGCCCTTTGTTGCTCTCTGGAACCCTCTCAGAAGCTTTCTGGAGCTCTCGATGTTTCAGCAAAGGTGACCAGACAGCAGGCAAGGAGACAGAGTCCAGTCATCAAGTTTTATTTCATGCCAAGCTGGCGGAGAGCACAAAACAGCATTGTTGTCAAGTACACAAACTCCACTCCCTAGCTCAAAACGGAGCTCTCTCTTATATCTTGTCAGAGAGAGAGAGAATTCAGCCCCCACCTTCTCTAAACATGTCCAGGCAAAACTCTTTGTTGAGCATTCGCACACCGGGCAATTATTTGTTATCTATTTAAACCTTCAAAAATAAAATACATTCTGGCACACATCCTGGCTTTTTCCCGGTGCTCTGCCCCATATATGGTTTATGCAGCTGGTTCCTTTAGCTAAGTTTCCAGACACGGCCCAATTAACTGTCTGGTTTCAGCGCATTTGTCTGATTTCTGAAGGCACGGTAGCCTTGAATGTTTCAACTTCAGGATTACCTCATGCTAACACGCCCTGCAGCATTTCTTCATTTCACTAATTTTAGCAGCATTTTCAGTTACATGCATTTCCAGTAAAAGGCATTGGGCCTCATTACGACCCAGGCGCTAATGGGCTAATGGCGCCGTAAAAGGCTGTGGTGCTGTTAACCTATTAGCGCCTATTTACAAGGTCCCTTTGCGGGACCCAACCTTAACAGCTGGTGTAGACCAGCCGTTAAAGTAGGGACCCGCAAAGGGACTTTGGTGCTAATTACGGTGCCTCAATTTGCGGCACAGTACTTAGCGCCTTCCCCATTCCCATTGAGCCCTATGGGGCAAAAATGGGAATGGGGAAGGGCCATGGAGGAAGGGGGAATTACCGCCCCGCCAACCTTGTGATGGGGTAGTAATTCCCACTTTCTCCATGGCGGAGTCGGTAATTTACCGGCATGGACCATGGTGCTAATAGCACCATGGTCTTCCGCCAGGGTCGTAATGAGGCCCATTGTCAGAGTTCTTTTCTGTATGTGTATATGAAAAACTTAATATGCATTCTGTGCCTTGCCTACTTACTAAATCTTGATAAAAGCATTTTCGACTTTATAAACATGACACCCTTTAGAATACTAATATCCCTTACCATTATGAATACTATTTTCACATAATTACAATACTAAATCAGTCTATACAAATTTCTCTGCTTAGCTTTAAGTGGGGGACTGCCCCCTACTGCATTCAGTTGTTGGTACCTTATCTTCATCTCAGCACCTCCATTACAAACTTTCAAGTGTACAGGACCATACTTAAAGATAGATAGAAAACACTGAATTTGTCGCTCACCTATGAAACATGGGCAGGTAGAGATTTTGCAATATTTATACATGATTTGTGCTTTGCTGCAAGTTCCAAGAATTACATATTTTAGACATGTTATATGCCCAGTAGATTAATTAAGTAGTTATATTGTTTGGCATAGATTATTAAAGGGGAAGACAATTTTCCCTTATTGTAGCCACATAGTTTTATTGGGAACAAATTAAGATGACATTGAAGTGAACGAAGATGAATTCATGTAAATTAATATATATATATATATATACAGTACATTAGGTATGTACATTAATTATATCATTTTGAATGAAATAGAGATTTTGGGGGCGTGGCCAAGTGAGGAAGCATGGCGGTCGAGTCCTTGTGAACTCCGTGCCGAACCGTGACCTGAAACCCCCTAGCCTCGATTCAGGAATATGTCAAAGCCTGTGCAGTAACTCCCCGCCCCGTATAGGCAGATCGGGAGAATGACGCCTGGGTGGTGTGCGGAGAATGGCCCATGTGGACGAAGGGGCTTGAGCAGTGTCATTTGAATATGGGCAGGGCATGGCAGCCAAACATGGCGATTGCCACCTGAAGGAGAGGAGGAGCTGGACCTGCCCAAGGTGTCGAGGAGAGAAGAAGCTGAGCCACGTTGGCAGAGAAAAATAGTGCTGTCGCCACAGGCACAACAACGCCTGAATGTGGGGACTGCCAGAGAAGGTGGCCTACCCAGCAAGTGGAGTTTGCAGAGCGTGGGCAGGTTCCAGAGACCGGGGAAAGCGAAGAGCAGCTCACAGTGAGCCAGCTGCAGGGCACATCGCTCAGGGGAGATATTTTAGTAGAGTGATCTCCCACTGCTTATAACAGACACCAGAGGACTCAGGAGAACTCTTTGGGGGTGGATAGTGTCCTTGCTGCTGTGCCCCATGCAGAGAAGATAATGTGGTGCCTCTAGAATAAAGGAATCCAACAGAACAACTAAGGACTGAGTGAAGAAACGACCTGATAAGTCCCCAGTGCCCTGTTGCTATTTAACAGGACAGCGACCATGAGTAGAGGACAGGTACAAGACAAACATAGGGCATACATAAATACAGGTACAACTCAGGCTGCAGGGGGGCCAGCGTTTCGGTGTGCCCCGACAGAGAGCACATGTCCAAAGCCCCAGGCAAGAACAAGACTGGGCTGAGTGTAGACATCAAGATCCTCATGATGGAAAGGGGGATGAAACAGGTCACACAGGGGGCGGATCAGGTCCATGTGCCAAAAGACACCCCGGAGGACTGCACTGCACCAGCTACCAAGGCAGACATACAACAACTCGTGTCCTTCATGACAAAGGAGCTTAAGGCCAACACCTGTGAACTGATTAGGTCTATTGTGGAACTTCATACTCACATCAATGTAGGTGAGAAGTGCATAGGAGACCTAGAAGAAAGATTTTGCTAACAGAATTTTGTACAGTGGGAGATGGGGGGCAGGTTTCAGTAGCTGGAGGAGTGAGTCAAGAACATGCTTGCGAAGCAGGAGCATCTTAAAAATAGGTCAGGCAGGAACAACATCAGGATAAGGGGAATACTGACGCAAGTCCTAGAGGCTGACCTGGAAAGATATGTAGGATCTCCTTAGACAAGTCCTGCACCTCCTGGATACAGCAGATATCCCATTGGGCTGTATCCATAGGGTGTATTCCCCCTCCAGAAAGAAAAAGGCCTGCTCCCAGATGTCCTGACTAGAGTACACATCTTCAAGACCAAGGTGGAAATAATGACGGTAACGAGAAATCTTAAAAAGCTCACATTTCGAGGGGCCTCTTTCCTCCTATTCCAGGACCTTGCTCAGGTGATGCTGACAAAACAAAGACGCCCCAGATGTGTCAGAGCATGGTTCCATGAGAAGAAGATATGGTACAGATGGGCCTTCCCTTTCCAATTGATATTTGAATATGAGGGTTGACAGCATTCCATTGTGAAAGAAGAAGATGCTCAAGACTTGTTGGACTTTGCGGAATCGAGCCAGAGGGAGAAAAACAACCCTGGGCGCCTCAACGGGAAGTCCCAGAGGAAGTAAGCCTAGAGGAGGAGCAGGGGTGGGACCTCTTCAAGAAGGGGTTTCTTCCCAACCACTGACATAGAGGTTACCTGAGGAGAAAGAAGAGGACTTATCATAGGGATGAATAAGATCCCCTAAGTAAGACGGAGAGGTAGAAGAGGAGAGGTACAAATTATCTGTTGGAGGGCAGAGTGGAAAAGACCCGGGGGGAGAATGAGAAGATGCCTGGAAGGGTTTATGACTGTTGTACCTAGGATAAGGTTGGATCTGCGGAGAGGATTTGGATTGCTGTGGTGGTGGGGGGTTTGTAAAGGAGAGCTATATTAATATGACATGCTGTGAATATGTAGCAAAGGGAGAGTTTGGACTGGGAGAGTGTGGTTTTGGGTGGGGGAGCCTGGAATAATGACACAACATTGTTAATCGTTGACAAAGTTATAGTAATATTCATTACAAATCTGCATATACTAAGTTTTAAGTTATGTTTGGACCACATTGGGGTTATTTTTGATATTTTTGTTTTTGAGGGGAAGGTAAATGATGGGGAAGTGAATGAATGGGAGGGAAAGATGCAGGAAGGAGAGACAGGGTGGGCCTTACGTCAGGTTAATAATGTAAAGAAGCAGAGAAAGTTGTAGAGGAGCAGCTGCACGCCTCTGCACGAAACCCTGCCTCCCTACCCCCATATGTTGGAGACCTGAGATCGTGCCCTGTTTGACACCAGCAGTTGTGCCAATACCACAGCATGTGTTCAAAAGAAGATACCCATTGAGACAACCTAGCAAAGGTATCCCCGAAGTGATGACAACCTAAGGGAGGAACTCCCTGAAGGAATATGAAAAAGATCAAAGAAAGAAGCTAGTGACGTCACAAGAGACATGCACAACGTCCCAAGATACTGGCTGAAGAGGATGCATGGATGCTTCAGAAACTAATGACGAAGTAAAGAATCAAGAGAACCTTTTAAAATATAGAGAAGCTGGACATTGGTATCATGAATTTAGTAAGCTAGGACTCGTAAGGAGGAAAGGGAAAACTGTGTTGTAGCAAGAATACGTTGCATCGTGAAGCTGCATGGCCAGGTTGTCTGGCCTGGAGTCAAGACTGAAGCAGCCAAGGTCAGCTATCTATTCTGGAAAGGAGCGAACGTGCAAAGGATGAATCATCCCTTGTTGAGGTGCAAGGAAAGAACAGCAAGAGTGTCAAGTTTAATTCATTTAAGACATTTAAAAACCTGCAGAATGGACCAAATCGTGGTCTCCTGTGACGTGAGCCAAGGATGAAAATAGAATTCAGACTTGGATTCCCGAAACACGATAGTGAGTGCTCGCACTCCCATGTATTCTGAAGACAAGGATACTTTTGCAAGACCAATTTCAAAGACAATCTTCAAGGAAGAAGGCATGGGTGATGAGAGATGCTGGGCTAATTGGGTGTGGATGTAGTGTCATGCCCCTTCTCCTTGCACCTGGTTCTGGGCTTATGTGCTGCTAAGTGAACCGAATGTTCCAGACATGGCACTCGCATGCCAACCAATTGTAGTGGTCCATATAACGAAGGACCTTATAGTTTGAAAGCCGATGAGAAGCCGTGTATCTAATGTTTCTGAAGATGACATATTTAGTGGAAGGCATATATTGTCCACCTGACAGTAGGCAGCCAATCACAATTCTAGTTCCTATAGATAATATACTTAGATGTTCCCCTCAAGCCAATCCCAACCTTTAGTGGGTTTCTCCTTATTTGCCACGTAATATGATGTCACCTTTGATGTATTTTTGATATATAACCTTGCTTTGTAAAAAGATTGCTGAGAGATCCTGAGTGTACATCCATTGATGTTCGTTGTAAACTCTGTGTTTTAGATCATTGTTAATAAAACAGTACTTTGCTGTCTTCCTGAGTTGGTTCAGTTATTTGGGCTCAGAGGTATTCTGTGTGATCCCATTCATTACATGCACGTTCCTAAAGGGCCCTAAGCTCAAAGTTATTGCCCCCTTAGACCATGGATGAACTACAATATGTAACACTAAATGTCCAGGGCCTGAATTCCCCCCTTCCCCTAAGTGGAAGTCAATCTTCCCGGGATTATTGGAAATGAAAATAGGGGTTGCGTTTTTTCAAGAGACTCACCTGTTGTCAATGGATGCATAGGTCCTTCCCAGTGCAGTATTGTGCATCAGGAGGAGTGAAGAGGTAGGGGTTGGCCGTTCTAATTTACAAAAGCGTTAACATCCAAAGGAAGGTGCAAAACAGTGATGCAGAAGGTAGGTTGCTTATGGTAAAGGGCCTTCTCAATAACAGATTAGTTCCTGTAGTGTCCCTCGATGCACCCAATGAAAAGCAGCATGTGTTTTTCGAGCAAGCCTTGCAATGCTTGGTGGGTTTCACTGAAGGTGATCTGACAGTGGGAGTGGATTTCAACGCTACACTAGATCTTCCATTGGATAGGTCATGGAGGTTCTTGAATGATACAGGTAGGACATTTGACTTTTCACATTGATATTTCATTCCCTGAATTTGCTGACGTGGCATGCAGGTGCTTGAGAAATCCTAAATAATATGTTTCTATCGTGGGTGTAAGTGGAGAGTAAAGAATACCTTTGGTGTGATAACACCCTTCTTGACCATGCTCAGCCATGTTTTCATGCACTCTTGAAAACTTAATCAGCTCACGTTGCACCACCACCTGAGAGGATTGCAAGGGCCAGGATGGTTCTAACAGAGCATGCATACTTAAGCAGTAAGCCCACATTTCAGGTGCATTATCAGATGGTAACAGTCCATGGTCCACATTTCCAGACCTTCACAAAGAAAGGGACAAGGGATGTTACCACCTCGTAATGGCCTGAAGAGGGGTGGGGCTTTTTGCTATTAGACCCTTCCAACCACTTGGGGTAGGATGTTCTCTCTAAAACAAAAAAGACAAAGGAGAAACATTGGAGTGATGGGACAGAAGACTTATATCAGCCATTTCACCCCTCTCTCCCTCCATTATCTGCAGGGAAATTGCCAACATTTCAATGTTTTAATCATGGCTACTGACCTCTAGGTTGCCTTCAACATAGGACACCATCTAACCCTTACCACTAACAGGGATGAAAGTCAGGCCCTGTACTGGATGTTCTCCTTTATCTCGAGACACCTAATATTTGTTTATATTTCTCCTTTCAGTCGACCCCTAACCCCACCCCACCTCATCTAGTCCATCTTCCTGGGAGTTTCATTGTATCTCGTCTTCTGGTCAATCTGAGTCCTCTTTCCCTCTTGGTCTAATTCTTCAGCATCACCTGAAACAGCTACTCACAATTTCCAGCATTCATCCATCGACGATTTCAGACAACGTATGCTGACAAATGAAGAGTGAATTGTCCCGAATGGCATCTGAATTATGGTTTTTCTCACAGCTGCCCTCCTGTGGCCCATAGAGTTTGGCACCGCATAAATTGAAATTGAAATGAGGACAACATAGGCAACATTCTAGAAAAGGATCTCTCCTCAGCACCACAGATCCTCTCTGTCGTTAAAACACAATTCTGCCTTGCAATACTCCTATCACCTCCCAGCCACTATGGCTTGGTCCTCTCCCTACTGGACTATGCCATCAGCCTCTAAGGTGCCCTCAAACAACTATTTTACAGAGTGCTGCAGTGGGTCCAGAAATAAGTAGCCACATTGCTTAGACATATTACCCTATGCAAAAACATTTCACCAGCACTTCTTCTGGTTCACTGCCTCTGTGCTCCCCGCCGCATTTCATATATGACCTTTTGCTTTGCTTACTGGGTTCTCCAGAGGATTGGCCCCGATTCCCTGACAAGGACACTAATAAGATGCCGACCTATAGGCAGCCTTTCCCTACGTCATAATTATTCAGTTTAAAAATAAAACTTTTGTGATGCCTCTTGGTTAGCCCAAACAATCAGACTGTGGAGTCCTCTTCCTCATGGACTCAGCAGCTCCCAAGACCATCTTGCATTTGGGGAGTCTTGCAAACCTCTGCTATTGCCCCCAGCAGATAAGGTTAAGCCAGTCTCGGAATTTGCCCAAAATTACCTATAGCCGCTCAACTAAAATGGCAATTAACACATACAATAATCTGCAAGCATGAGCTGGGTGCAGTCCTCGCAGGACAGAGTTCTCAATCCTAGCAGGCACCGCACTTGACTTCCCCTTCAAACATACTTGACTATACCACAGCAACAAGTACATAGGCTCATGATCATAAACCTTCTCTGGTCTTTAGGCCCAACATCTGACATAACCTTCATAGGCTCCACTGCGTCAACATAAGAACCCACGCATGGGCCGGACTGTCCGTCCAGTGTAGTCTTTCACCACCGTCTGCAGCACGATAATTGCAGATCATCACGTGACTATACGTCAAAGTCTGAACCTCCCAACTCACGCAGGAAGGTTGGTCAGAAGCTAGTTTCCTCATAAGGGCTCTCCACCACAGAGTTTGAAAATAGTTGAGGCACACCTCTATATTGAGAAAAATATGTGCTTGGTCAAGCACCCATGGGGGATCCCCACTAACCCCAAGTGCTGAGGAAATGAAACAGTCATAGTAAATAAGAACCTTTCTCTTTCACACTGGCATGGCATGTTATTCGTCCCAAAAGCCCATGCGTATGTTGCTTTTACATGCTTACAGATAACAGGTAATGCCCCGGTTATTCCGGCAAGTCAGGCGGCGGTAATTCATCACGAGTCTGGCGGCAGCCTGCCGGTTTTACCGGCACGGCTACCACCGGACTCGTAATGAGACCCTATGTGTCTCTTAAGCCTCCCGTCTCCACCCTCTGTGTTGTTGGTCAATTGAGACAGCACGACGGTGGAAAATACAGAGTGAGGGGGCCAAACACAACATCAAACTGTAGATGAACGCCTTTCAGCAATGGGGTGAATGGGCTTCACTCTGATTGTCTATCAGATGAAAGTCAATGGTGGAATGTATCCCATTGGTCATAATTAGCGATCTAGTCAAGTCAAGATCTTATTCCTATGGTATCTAGGAGGAAGGGGTGTATAGGTAGACATGGTTGAAAATTGAGCTGTATTTGATTCCAACATGATTCTTGAACTATAGATAAAGGGTCAAGTTCTGTCTGGAAAAACATTTTCATATGTAACTCCTTGAGAACGCTTGCTTGTAGCAAAAGACGTTTTGGCGTATTGTGTAATAAACACATTGATTTATCAAATCAGTGTTATGGTTCATGTCGAGTTACTTATAATGCAACTACTATTATGTGTGTGTGTTCATTGTTGGCTGGTGAAGATTTTAATTAGACAGGTGTAAACATTTCAAATTAATGCGCACAAGCGACCAAGCATAGCGAGGGAGTCCTAGTCAACCAAAGTGGATTTTGGGATTATCTCCTGAGAAATATGAGTTAAAAAGGTACATTTTACTGCATACCCTTTGTGAAAAATTGGGTAAAAAAATAGTTCACAATCATGAACAAATTCAATAGATTCCATCTCACCAACAGTGCACCAGAGCATGTTTCAAAGCATGTTCATGTCTTTGCCCACAATATATGCCCGTATTCTGCCAGTGTAGAAATGTTCATACTGGCTATGCCCTAAAATGTCCATGCTGTATGTGCCAATATATGCTATTATCCCCACGTAAGAAAATACGTATGTTTGCTTTTGTCATAATGCCAGTAATGATGCTATAAGAAAACATGTGTGCTTGTAGAAATCCCCACGTAAGGACACTCATCATGTTGACTTTACCCATAACTCCAGTAAAAATGATATGCCACTGTTAGAAAACATATCCAAACTGACTATACCATTGTAGGCCAGCACCCCACTCAAGAACACTTATCATGTTTGCTTTGCCCTTGATGACAGTTGAAATGATATGGCACTGTTAGAAAGCATGTCCATACTGGCTGCTTCACTGTATGGCATTATTCCAACATATGAACGGTTGACATGTTGCCTTTGCCCATATGACAATACAAATGATATGCCACTGTTAGAAAACATGTCCATACTGGCTGTGCCAAAATGGGCCAGTATCCCCACATAAGAACATCATGTTAACTTTGCCCAGAGTGACAGTAAATATGCTATGCCACTTTTAGATAACACGCCTGTATTGATTCCAACAATGTAGCCTCTCCCTACATGAGAACATTCACCATGTTGGCTTTGCCAATAATGGCAGTAAGACATTTTAGGCCACTGGTCGTAAACCATGCCTGTACAATTTATGGACCTGAACCCAGAAATCGGAGGGTCTCCTTCCCTTCCAAAGGCCCTTACACATTTATATACAAAAACAATGCATTAATTATCCCATTCAAGCACCCATATCTATAATCACAACATTCAAATTACATCCGTTCTCCCATTCACGTGTGCATCCTCATGCTACAACGTTCACACTGCACATGTATTCTCCCATTCATGCACACCCTCACACTGCAACATTCACACTTCAATTTCATTTATTCACAGGTGCACTTACAAAGACACAGCCCCTCGCATGTACACACACATGCATGCATTCATTTGTGTCTTTTTCCTTTATGGATGAAACCAATGCCTCACGACTCCTGCTACTGCCAGGATTGCCACATACAGTGCCGGCATGGCAAGGGCAGCTCCTCCCATAATGAGTGATAGGATGCAGATACACCAACCATTATGGAGGAGTCAGCAAAAGCAGGGAAACATGGTTTCCCTTTACATTCTCAGCTCACCACTGTGCATGCAAAAAGGACCTTGCAACGCTAGCAATTTTGCTTCCGCATCATTGCCCATTAGGAAAGCAGGTTGGGTAATGCAGAAAGAAACAGCCTGCCTCTTCCTTTTTGCTAACGTTATTATTTTACCTCTGGCTATGCACAATTAGACCTAGATGTGCATTTATTCCTGGACGCAAAGAGCCAGGCTCTAGACACAATAAAAACCACTACACACTGCTCAGTTACACACTTCAAATAGGTAATCATCAGCTTGGATCAGGCAATCTTGTTACATCAGGTCTTGTACATAGGCACTAACACATGAAAACAGCAAAGCACCAACCCCCACGCAGCTACCAGTCTCAAGCGTGTCCCAGCCAGAAGGCCTTTCAGTCAGGTTTACCCAGTGAGCCCTTCCACCAAGATCACCTCCTGAAAGGGTGCCCCTTTTCCCTCTTTTTTCTTTCTTTCTCCCTTTTTGCCCCTATTTCAACCCTTTTCAGTCACCGCCGCCCAATCTATATGCTTCTGTAGGTTCTCTTTGCCATTGCCCAACCTTCTTCATGATGTCACCTCTGCCCACGTCACATCTCGGAAACTTCCAGCACCTGCCTTGCCCCCTTGTGACCTTTTAGCAGAGTTACATATAGCACAATCTCCTAATCAAGGTCGGCTTCACTGCCACCCTTTTCCTTCCTTCACTCCTGTTTCCACACAAACAATGAGTGTTCCTTTCAAGCCCATCTCACTTGTGTTACTTTGCTCGGCACGCTCAGAATCTTTCCTTCACCCAGCACTGCTGTTCAGATTTTAATTTTGCTGGATTTTCAGAAGCAAAGTATGTTCATGCACCTGCGTCTATGCTACTATTTGCTTGGCATGAGTGAAACTTAACCACTCTACTCACCCCTGCCCCCAATTCTAAGTGTTAAATTGACGTTAAAGCACGCACTGTCCCAAATTCTTTAGCTCATGACCTCTCTAACATTTCCCCCCTTTTCTGCAGAGGACACCGATCCAAATGTGGGGACTCTGCAGAATCACTAACCTCCATAGCTAGAAATCATGCGCCACATTCACAGGTATTTACTTATTCTCCAAAGCCGTCCGTCTAGCTGCATTGTCATGTATTCTTACTGTAAGGACCACTAACGATGTTACAATAACCACTATAGACACACCCACAATTATCAAATCTTTCTCTGTCCACGTCAATGTCTTCCATGCGTCTATATCTCCATCTGCGAAACTCAGGTCACTGACTGTGATATTATCCTTTTGTTTATTCAACTTGATGGCGTGTGCTTCCTTATGTTTCAGGAGACACTCTGTACTAGGATCCCTCGGAAATGTGTTTCTTTGGACTAACTCTATGGTTTCTTATCTTCCTTCCCACAAATCACCATGTAGATAGAACAACATTACACCTCCAACTGTTGCCACAATATCCCTAGGTACTGTTATAAAAAGCACACTCTGCTGCAATGGCCTCGCGAACAAATGGCCCGTGACTCAGGTGTGTGACTGTGTAATTCGCTGCAAATGTACTGACCAATCACATGTGCTTAATTAATTTGGCATGTGCTAACCACTCAGGTTTTTCATTACTTATTGACACCTCACAGCCTTCTGTAACCCTCTGATCTGCCTGCAAGCCATCTAAAGCATGTGCTGCATCAGTTATCAATGGTTTCCCTGGGCATATGTAATTTTGCTCCTTGAACTTTACGCAAGTATCTAATTTTGGAATGAGGTACAAATCTGTCTCCTATGCTTGAAATGCCACAATGTCAGGAGTCACAATTTTCAGGTATTTATCATTCTGCCAGAAGTCTACATTATGTATAATTTTGGTTTGATATATTAATTCTAGGGTGATGTATACAATGCTCGATAAAAACCCAATCTCCATTCGCCATCAGAAATCCTGCCATTCTACCTTCCCTTTTTCTCTTAGCATTTGATGTACTTATGGAACTGACGATCTGGAAAGCAGCTCTGCAGGCAGCCCAGAGTTTAGAGCAGGTAAGAAATAAAAGCATTTTTGTGTATGTGCATACAATGATGTGCATTTATGCAAATATGCATGCATGGCAGGGGGTGCCTGTGTAAGTGTGTGCATGAATGAGAGTGCAGTGTAAATTGTGTGTATGGATGTGCGTGCACATGGGCGTGAGAATGCAATGTGAATGTTCTAGGTGCACATATGATAGATTGGGAGAGACGTTCTATGGGTGCGCAAGTGCATGTGTGAATGGGTATGAATGTGGTGGCACATGCAAGGCTGAGAAGGTATTGGTGCTGATAGCTGGTACGTTTTAATGGCATTTTTGGCTAAAGGCAACTTGTTGAGTGTAATTAGGTAGAGGAGGGGTTGGAATGGGGGGAAGACTCCACATTGTAGCAAGCAGCATGCACATTTTCTTAGAGAGGCATGGCATTTTGTCCAACATGATGAGTGTTCTTACATGTGGAAGGGACATTTGTGTAGCCAGCATAGATATGTTTTTTTTTACTGTGCCACAGCATTTTTTCTGGCACTAAGGGAAAAACCAGCACGATGTGTGTCCTTGCATGAGAGGCAGGAACATTTGGGCAGCCAGCCAGGATATGTTTTCTTATTATGGCATGACATTTTTTAACAGTGTTACGGACAAAGTCCACATGATGAGTGTTCTTCCATTGAGAATACATTTGTACAACCAGCAAGGACTTTTTTTGCAGTGGTATGGCATATTTCACTGGCATTAAAGGCAAAGCCAACATGCTGAGTGTTCTTGCATGCTGCAGGGGTACATTAATGCATCCAGCTAGGCCATGTTTTCTTACTTGGCATGATATTTTTTACTGCCATTAAGGGGCAAGTCCGTATGATGAATGTTCTTAAATGGGAGCCACATTTGTGCAGTCAGCAAGGACATGCTCCTTACCATGGAATGCCATTTTTCAACGGCATTAAAGAGAAAGCCAAAGGGAGCATGTTTGTACATGGAGACATGGCCTGTATTTGCAGAGTCAGCCTGAACATGCTTGGTTATAGTATCGGAAAAGCAAATATGAGTATGTTTTTATGTGGGAATTCTGACATAGATTGGTGCAGCCAGCATGGATAGTTATGGGCACTGGCAGCAAGAACCAATTTTTTATTTTTTTACACTGGCAGAATACTGGCAACCCCTACAGACAATCTGTTCAGGGGGCCAATCAAATTCCCCCAGCCTTGCATGGCCCATTGGACTTCCCTGTCCTGGTTCTCCTGTGCTGTAGACACTAGTGGCAGCTGTGTGATATTGTTTTGCTATCAAGGCAGTCTTGGTAAAGGAGCTCTTCATCGGGAGATCTGCAAACAGAGACTTGGGCCAATGGCCACAAGTACAATGTGATGCCTATATGTACATCACACAGTCCACACAGTGCTGCCCTGTGCTGACAGAGCAATCAATATATTATGATTGTATATGCAGCATAACGGGCAATTCTCGTAAAGGACCTTTGGCACAGCTGCACACAGGGAAATAGAAACCCATTATATTTATTGAGCCAAATGTTTCTTAGACCATACACAATTTAAGTGTTTGTTTTGTTTAGAAATATAAATATAGCCGGCTTCCTAAGTGGACTGGGCAGCGAGTCTGTGTGGGAGGAGGCATGTTGAGACTGGGAGCTCTCTGCCTTTCCCAGGCAGATTTGCTGGAGCCTACATTGTCCCGGATGATTACCCGTTGAATGTCACATCCAATCCCAGGGTAATGCACCGAGGGACAAACTGAAAAGAGGCAACCACCCCCATAGGAAGTGCAGTGCATTTCAGACAGAGCTTCTATCGGCAGCAGAAAGCAAGGGATCATGTTAGCAGTGCAAAGGTCGGCTATAAAACCGCCATTAAAATGTGTTCACCACACAATCACCCCTGGTCACTTCTGCAGCTCCACTTCCCTGTTCCCGTAGTAGAGTAGAAAAGCGGATCCGATAAGAAAATTGGACTGGCTGGGAGCCAAAGGGGCAAAAAAAAGACACACTGAAAGCGGCCCATTCTCTGCTGCCCTTTCATTGGGCAATGTGTCAATTTCTGCAAATGTTTTTTGTCCGTTTTTTTCAATTGGAGACGTGGCTGCTGATGGGCCAATCAATCTAAAGCTATTGCGGCTATCCGACAAACAATAGCCAACATCTCATGCTAAGGGCGCCGTGACAGGCTTTGCTTCCTGCCCACTTGGGTAGAAAACCTCCACACTTCTAACTCTGACCCATTCAGTACCCGAGTACCGCCTAAGTTCAAAAAATGTTTATTTTAACGATACCAGCAGAAAAATTGCCATAAACAAAAAAATGTGCATACTTCCCTACTTACAAGTGTGTTTAAAAAATAAGACACCATCTATGACAAACCTGTGTTAATGACATAGGAGCCATCGAGTGCATGTGAAAAGCAAATATGATCCAGGTGATAATTAGTCCAACATAAAAATAAAGTCACTTTAAATTTAAAAAAAAGGCAGCAAATGTCCTTAACAAATATGTATTATTTTCTCATCTGTTTCCAACACAAGATTTTTTTTCATACTGAGTTTCATTTCTTCTTACAAAAAAGCATATTCGAGTTTTGCAGCATAGAAATACAGTGGATTTTAATTTACATTTATATGTTTCCCATATATTTGCCCTGGTTTGTATCCAGTTGTATTGCACTTTCTGCATCACATTTTTCCCTCTACCATTTCCCTTCCATTTGTTTCTACACTGAGGCCCTCCTCAATGTACATTTCTTTAATTACTTCCCGTCTTTTTTTTATACAGTGTCCATTCCGCCCAGAATAACATTCTGACAATTTTGTCAGAAGGGAGAATTACAGGTTACCAAACAATTCAATATGTGCAGCATTTAATGTTCAGTTCCTTGCCATGTTAAAAGATATAAGTGTGAGGCAGTACCTGTTGTGGTGACCCGCCTCCGGTCCCCGGGGCGGGTCAATCCAGGCATCGGGATATCCCGAGATGACTCCCAGAGCTGTGGGCACGCAGCTATATAAGTGTAGGGATCACCCCACATGGTCCGGTTCACCGGACTGAGGACATGTGCTGGGGGCCACCCAGCACAATGGAGGCTCGGACCTGGGATCACCCAGGCAGTACCAGCCCAAGTAGGCCACGGTCACGTGGCAAACCCCGGCCCCCAAGAAACACACGCAGACACGAGTTGCCGCTTCCTGGGGCTCTGCTGCTCTGATCTGAGCGTGCCAGCAGCGCCCCTTTTATTGCAGAGGCGTCATGATGATGTCATGACGCTCTCTGCCAAATGAACTAGACCAACACACAACATCCCTCCTTTATTATAACCAAACAAAAATCACCCCACTGCAAACGGAACCTTCTACTGGGTCACACGTGGTGCATTCTAGTCTGTGCACCAACAGTGCCCCTACATCATCACAGCACACATTGGGTGCCTTCCTTAACTGCAAATAAATGGGTGTGTTCCAGTCCGCACCCCAAAGGGCCCGACAACGAGCTCTTTAAACTCAGAAGATCCCTGGATCAAACTGCCCACTGGTATTGCTGCAGAACAAGAAGAATATATTTTCTTCATATTCCTCCTCTCCCATATCATACAGTACTTCTCAGGGACCCTCCGCCACCTGGACCGCCGCCACTTTGGGGGTCTTTCTCCCCTTAAATTCGTTCCCCCAATGTCCCCGGCATGCTGGCTGGAGCTGGGGCGAGGTACACCAGTGCAAAGTGATCTCCTTTCCCGCACCTTCCACAGATGTGTCCTATCGCCGGGCAGTCCTGCGGGTGTGGAAGGTTCCACCCACACTGATGATACATTGTGGCATTGGGGTCTCTCCTCGGCCAGTCTCCCCTCCTCATCAATCTTCCTCCTGGCCACTTGTCAACAGCGGCCACCTCCTCGATCTTCACTCGCTGCATGTGGGCCTCCACCTTGAGGTGGTGTCTGGAAGAGTCCATCACCGAGGCCCGCACCTCCGCAAGTTCCTGGGCCCGGCCAAGCTCTAGTATTTGATCGAGGATAAGCGTCGGGTCCCTCAGGACTTGTTTGCGTAGCTTCGAGGTGCTGCAGCCGTAAATGATCTGTGCTATGATCTCATCCCCCTCGAAGTTTCCCAGGTCACCGGAGAGTGAAATGCCACGCAGCTTCACATGGAATGCATCGAGGCTCTCCCCTTCCTCCTGCTTCGCACACCTCATCCGGAATCGTTCATAGTCCCTGTTAACCATGGGTCAAAAGTGTTCGTTCAGGGCTGCGATGGCTGCATCGTATGACTGATCCCTGGGCCTTAATGTCTTGAATAGCCTCTGAACGGCCAGTCCGGCGGAGTACAGGAGGGTCTGGTGTTTTGCTGCATCTTTGATCTCCATCGCCTCGAAGTACAGCTCTAGGTTTTCCACCCAAGCTGTCCACCGGGGTCCCAAGCTGGCGGGCGAGCCCAACACATCGAAGTACGGCAGCGGCGCAAGCTGCCCAGGACATATTCCTTCATTGTCCTCGTCCGCCATGATGACTGCTGGGCCGGATGACTGTTATGGCGATGGCGTTTGGCTGTTGCGGATTGTTCAGTCACCGCGCCACCATTGTCCTTACCCCTTGTGGGGTCCTTTCGTATGCTTCCCCGTGCACCGTGGGTGGCCAGAACCTCCCGGGGTACTGATGATGGCAGGGGTGTTCAGACGGGACAGCCTGTTGGGGCCTGCACTGGGCCAAACACACACGCTTCTTGCCGCGGTCAGCCCTTCTCCTGGCGCTCACTGGTATTGGGCCTCAGTGGTACCCCCTCACTTGTCCCTACCAGCGGGCGCACGAGCACTCCGAATGGAGCCGCTACCCCTGGGGCGGACAGCCAAATGCAGGCACCAGGATGGATTTTTCTGGGACCTCCTTCTACCACTACTGTTGTCCCATTGGCTTCCTGTGCATGCGAGGAGCAGGCAGCCTGATTGTTCTTCCTTCTTCACTGCCGCGGCCCGGTTCATTTGGCCACTCCCCTTTTTGTGAGCGAGGTGGAGATGGCTCGGCCCCGCTTCCTTTGTTCAACACCGGTGCTAGGGACACATGCAAGCCGTATGCAGGTGGAGGCGACGCCCCGTTTTGTCTCTGGGGCAATGATGGGGAGTGCACGCCACCCCTTCTAGGCTAACTGCAGGCGAGGTGAGCAGCTGCCCATCATCCGTTCTGGTGTTTCTTTCTTTTAAAGAACAAACGTATTCACCCGTCGGCAGCCCGGGGCTCAGCAGGTGTGCTCCCCGCTCCGATGTAGTGCACAGATGAGCCACGGGCTGGAGCTCCAGGCTCCGCCCCCTTCCTTTGTTCGCAGCCTGGGCTCCACGCGGCTCACGCCGCAGGCAGAACTTCTCCGGCTCAGCGGATGTGTGCTCCCCTTTCTTTCCAGGCAGGGCAGCCACACCACCTCAGCGCCACGGCGAGCACCAGGCGACCTGTGTAGGAATACCCCCGCAGGTCCCTGGGCCACCCGCCACGCCGCTGCCACCACGTGCTTCTTCCACACAGCTGCCAACTACGGCCGCGTGCGCAGGTCCTTTCGTCCTCCCGCTGTGAGCGCCAGCAGGCGGGTGCGACTTCCTCGTCGCCAATGTGGTGACCCGCCTCCGGTCCCCGGGGCGGGTCAATCCAGAGCTGCGGGCACGCAGCTATATAAGTATAGGGATCACCCCACATGGTCCGGTTCACCGGACTGAGGACGTGTGCTGAGGGGGCACCCAGCACAATGGAGGCTCGGACCTGGGATCACCCAGGCAGTACCAGCCTAAGTAGGCCACAGTCACGTGGCAAACCCCGGCCCCCAAGAAACACACGCAGACACGAGTTGCCGCTTCCTGGGGCGCTGTTGCTCTGATCTGAGCATGCCAGCAGAGCCCCTTTTATTGCAGAGGCGTGCATGTGTCATGTTAACATGTGTCTTTTAACAGGTGTCATGATGGTGTCATGGCCCAAGCTAATAACAGGAGCCCCTGCAGGCACGTGCAGCAGAACGGCTACAGACTCCCAGAGAGGACTCAAGAGTCCGGAGCCACACTTTAGCTCACTGGGGCCCCAATGACTACATCTTCATTATTTCAAGGGCCTTAGGTGCAGTCACCCTAAGTTTCCCCACGTCATCCAGACGTGGACCTCTTGCTAACTATGCTAAGAGAAGCACAGGTCCACCTTACTGATGATACCCAACAAGACTGAAACATGTGTATGGGGTTGCTGTTGGTACTCTTGTTCAGAAGGGCATTGCTATAGCATTTCGGTGCTGGACTGCTCACGTGGGCAGGACAAAGACCGATATGCAAATGGATATTTCCCATCTGTGAAAGGTACAGTGAGCTAACGTGTTGCTGCGGACTCTCGAGTGGGTACCTGACCAAACAACAGGTCAATGGGCTGTGTTCGTTCTAGCAGAGGGTGACCAATGACTACATTTTGACCTTAAAAGAAAAACAGACCTTTAGGTCCGATTGAAAGTGCTCTTTTAGCATCCTATTGGGTATCATTATTGAGTTTACTATAAAATCTTAGCCAACAGTAGGCTGCAAATTTACATATTCAATGCACAGAAATCTGCCTGGTTTACTCCCAAGCCATTGAAACAGAATTCAGACAACTCTGCCTGCTTTTACTGAGAGTTAGTGGAATGGCTGAAAGGAGTCACGATTGACTGAAATGCTCAGCATTCCAGACAATTGGAAGGGACAAAGAGTTCTCGTCAGCAGAATGGCCAGGATGAAATATTTTCCACCCAATAAGGCCGCACAAATTGCTCCAGTAACAAGGCTGTTCGATAGTATCCTGCATTCAATGATAGGCCAGAATATTCTGTTACAATTTGGTGGAAAGCCAATTGTTCCACCAAGGCAGCACCAATCTATTTTTCTGCGCTGCAATGTAGAATTATGGTGAAAACAAAAGGCCTGCATTCCACCACAATATGCCAGGTTGTGGCACAAAGACATTCATCCCACTCCTTGTATGAAATCTCAACTTCGGGATAGGCTCAGTGGATGGTTTCCTGACAAATATGCGTAAGTCACACAAGAGAATCGCCTATGGTGCTAAGGGAACCCAAAGCAGAGTCAAGGCTTCTAGTTGGTGGAGGGAGGTCTTCAATTGCCAGCCTGCTTTATGAGCCAAGTCCAGTAGAAGTAGGCAGTAGAGGCTGATCAAGCTCTGGCCACAGGAAGTTACGACTGGGTTCTTTGATGGTAGTTAGTTTAGTTCAAATCAACTCTCTTAAAACTGGGATTATGCAGCTCTGCCAGAACAAAGGAAAGTAGTAGCCAGTCTTGGGACAAGTTGGAATCTGTGACATGGAGGGGGGATACACAGTTCATATCTCAAGAAGTCCCTTCTGCATTTAACTGTGGGGTACACTGACCAGCCCAGCAGAACTCCCCTACCTCACCAAACTACATCTCAGCAGTCACCAGCAGAATGGCTGCACTGGCTCTGTTGAGCACTATCGCCTTGCATTAAAACTGTGCTTTGCAGTCACCGAAATAATTGTGGCACTGTCTTTGTCAAGCACATATGGGGTGAGATAGACATGGAACACCACAGGAATGGCTGCCAGTATGTTCCTTATGTGCACCAAAGAAAAGAATTGAAAAGCAGCGCTGCTATGCTGCCAGCTCACAACTTGTTCACTGAGAAAGAAAATATTCTGCTTTTTAAAATAACTGCGTCCTGATGCTATTTTTCATCTGTTCAACAGTACACAGTTCTGATTCAGTGAGACCCAGCTAGGTCCCTCCATATTTAGGTTGTGCTCCAGCAAAAAGGGGGCAGTTCTCATTGAATGACAGGCTGTGTCAGGCAAGATCTGTGAAATAACAAAGGACTTCACTTCAAGCTGTATGCAAAATGCTTTCCTGTTTGCAACAAAATGACACAGATAAACGCTTCATAAGAAGTTTTCTCTCTCTTTGCTCATGTCGGTTTAATTGGACCCTTGCTTTGAACAGATTCCTGTGTAGTAGAAATTGACTATGGCCATGGAAATGCTCACAATAAAGATACCAGGAAAAACCGCCTACCAGAATAAAGATACCAGGAAAAAAGTGACACCAAAGAAAAATGAACCACGTGTAAATTGATGCTTTTTAAAAACAAGAAAAGATCTGTTTAAAAGTGAAATGTTGAATGAAGGCCATGCCCTTGCATAGAAATGTGATGGGGGTTTGTGTTAAAACATATGTAGGATGTTTAACAGTCTTGCTTTCTGGTTCAGGAAAGAAAAATGAATAAATAAATAAAGTTACTGTGAAACCAGCAGGACAGGTTTTTAGGCCCTGGCTTCAAAGGACCGACTACAGGATCTACCTCCCCCAAGTGTACCAGCATCTGGGGCATATGAATAGGCAAGTGTGATGCATCTCACATCCTCATCAGACTCTGTGGCAGTGCAGGGTACAATGGATTTCTGTGACACATAGGTGTGACATTTATAGCTGCACCTCCCCTCAACCTAAACTGGGGAGCTTCAAGGGCAACTCCAGAGCAACATTGGGAAGTATGCCCTTATTTGGAAGACAATGCTGGCCATTTGGAGCAAAAGACTGTTCTGAATTAATAAACTTCAATACTTTTATTTCTGCAATCGGGAAACCCAGGAATGCACAAGTTTAACAGTTTAAATGTATTTTTTGTGGCATTAAAACAAGATATTGTGGCTTTCCCTAGCATGTAGGAGATGCAAACGGCAGAAAAATGTAAATCGTGGTAAAAGTATACTTGGTGCAATTTAAAAATGTAATGGAAACATGCTCTGTGATGATATGTACACATAAATAAAATTGTAGAATTTTAGGTGAAATATTTCCCACTGAAAAGTGTGAAAGATTATTAGGAGGGCGAAATGACAAAGTACAGACTTGGGAGTTGGAATGCCATGCTCTGTATGAAATATGACATTTGCCTGTGTGATTTTCAAAAAGGTTTCAACTTTAAAAATGTGCAATTTATGTCATAACTGATTTTTGGCAAAAATGACTGTGGGAGGGCATGGGCAATTTAAGCTCACACCATAAAACTGATGTCATGCCCTTGAAACCCTACCGGTTGACAGGAAAGCGGTAACAGTAAAGCCTGACCAATCCAGTTGTTAGAGGCATGTCAAGCCAAAGGCCTGTCCCCATGGTAAATCCTGTGATGTCACCCACCTAATAAAAGGGGGAGACTCAGGGAGACAAGGGACTCTCTCTTCTGAATTTTCCAGCTCCTGCGCATCCAGATATTCCATCTTTACTCTGCAAGATTCCAGATTCCACTGCCAGGCCAGAGCATAGCTGACCCTATCCAGGCAGGACCTTTGATCCAGAAAAACCCCACTAAAAATCCCAAGAGATTCAGGGAGAAAGGGGAAAGGTTCCTCAGTGGGATTATCCAATCCTGCCTGCTTGCCCTGCTCTCCGCTCTACCCAGCTGAGGCGCCGCTGTGCCGTGGCCAGACCTTTGCCCAGCTGTTTTCTTCTGGGAGAGCTCTCCGCTGTGAACAGTGGCCAGATATTGCCCTGCTGTCCAGAAACCTGGTGCCCTGTCCAAACACCCCATTCAAGTGCTTATTGTGAGTATTTTCCTTCCTCAAAAACCACAGACTGCATCCCTTGCTCTGTACCTTGTATTATGTTCCACCCCAGATAAATCCCATAACTGCCTTAGCCGAAATTCTTAAAACTGTCAGAGTTCTCTGTGGATCCTGTCCTTGATCTCCAAGTGTTAGCGCCATTTTTCCACTCATTTCTGTCTTGTGTAAGTCCTTAGTACTATTTTGATTAAACTAATTAATTGCCACATAAAGAGCCACATGGCCCAAAGGGGTTACACTTGCAAAGTAACCTGTGTCAATGGCGACGTTTCTCTTTTCTAGCCACTAAAATATAGTTTCTGTAAGACTTGTCCTTTCCTTTTTAAATCAATTTTCTCTGTAAACTGCTTTTATTTTTAAAACCGAATTTCCTTTCCTGTTAAGAATCTCATCCAGTCATTCTTCTAGAGTTCCCTTTTCACTTTCATATTATCCCTGGGATTTACGTCTGTCACTCTGCATAAAAACCGCATTCCAATTTTGTCCATTTCACCTGTTTTTCAAACCGTTTTGACATTTAAACGTGTGTAAATTAGCAAATGCAATTACTATGCGTGTGATTTGGCTGCACTGTGTTTTTCACTTTCAAGTTGATTTTCTGAATTGTATGCACATTGTTAGGACATTGCTTGTAGTCTGCTAGTGTTCTTACATCTGTGATAGTGCTATACTCATATTTACCTCATTTATTCAACCATATATGTAAAACAAATATTTACTAATGCAGAGTGCTATTTTGTGCAACTGCAAAGGTTTTTAAATCCGATTCTGCCTCTCATTTCGTGGGGGAATGTTGGATTGTAATTCTGTTTGCTGCCTTATATACCTGACTCCTTGTTGCTCCTTTCTATCCACTATTCGGTTAATAGGTTAATAGGGGTTTGAGGGAGTATTGCCGGGGGGAATCTTAACTCGGGTGCTACCTACCCAAACAGTAAAATTGCCCCCATTAATTTGTACTTTGGATATGTGACCCGGGGTATTTGTAAAAGTGTGTGTGAGACAGGTTGGGTGCCAGCTCAATCAGAATTCTAGGAAATTAAGTAAAAGTGTTTTAATGGTGCGCTGCATCCTAGGCTAGTGGCAAGAGTCCTGGTCTGGTGTGTGATGCCCGATTTGAATCCTTAACATAACCCACCAAGCGGGGGTTCCAAAAAGTTGTAACATCTTGAGGATCTCTGGTCCATTGCCAAGGACCTAGATAACAGCCATTCTTCTCTTGCCAGCCCAAGAATTATTTGCGAGAGTTGTGTGAGCCAGCTTTCTGACTTTCCCACCATGACTAGTGAGGGTATCCTCTGACTGACTTTGCACTCTGCTTTGTCTGCTCTTTGAAATCTCTGTCTGTAAAACTAAGAGCCAGTGAGGCTTCTAGAGACATGTTAAGAAGGTGCTGAGGATCACACAATCAGTTAGGAAAAATACTCAATGACGGAGGACTCAACTGCACGTCAAAACTCAGCTTTATTCAGACAACGCATCTAAGCCGGGACAACAAACAAGCATTTCCTCTTGTATATCTTGTATTCCAAATGAATACACTCTGATTTTGTTACCAAATTACATCAGAACTGACGTCACATTACACTATCAATATACAAAACCTACGGGAGATTGGAGTTGGTTAGTAGGATAAAGCTATATATAATATGTTTATGGGTTAGTCACTCAATTGGTGGATACCTATTTGCTTGCTCCACCAGGACCCATACTACCTACCTACTTAGAGATACTATTTCTAATACATCACCATAAGGCTAATTAATTGGCTGGCACCATCCATCATGGGCGCTATGGCAAGGGGATTTCTTATCGGTTGGCATCTAGCTTACCAACATTGGGCACTTTTAGAGGATGTCAAGATATGAGCCAGACATAGATTAGGGGGTGAGAAGCCCTAGAGTGCTCCTCTTTGAATTAAAAGTCACCATCTATCATTATCAGACCATGAAACTGGACAATCCCTTTTTATTTGGCCTTGTATGGCGATTTGTGTCTATGTGTGATTTTAAGCAGTATTGCAGGTGCCCCGACAGTGTTCTCCATGTCTGGGAAACGTACTAAGAGACCATGTGTGAAATTGAATGACCTTCTATTTACTGAGGGTTTAGCTAATATCAATGTGCATGTTGTGTATTCTCTTGCCACTGGGGACGCTCTTGGGTTATTCTTCATGGAGTCTTTCAGCTTACTGCTCTACTGCACCTGACTATCAAAGGCTGTATGCGCCTTTCTGAAACCTTAATTAATCTGGTAGTATGCTGCTTGCCTCTTGGGAACCGTTATCTTGTTGAGCCTTTGTTCCGCTGTCTCAATCCCCCCTTATTTCCCTCTAACCTTGGCACTTGTTGCCAACTACTGTCTGGGCTCTGCACAAATATGTATTTCTGTGGATTCAGCCTTTTGAGTCTTCCGAGTCCTTGAGGCATGTGCTCATTCTGAGACAAGCTGCGGCTTCCATCTTTCGGAAGATGGCTACCGAATTACACTCTCACTTCCATGTTAGCAAGCTATATTCCCATGTCGTTCATGTTGCATTCACTTTATACATTTGTCATGTTCATTCTCTTCATGTCATATGGATGCTGTATTAGTATTCTTCATGTCTCCATGCAAATATCATCTATTGTATAGTAACAACTACCTGTCAACCTACTAGTCAACCCATCTATTTTATTCAGAACAGTAACTTTGGGATTTTAGTTGGTCTCCTCTTCCACTCCTAGGGGTGGTAGCCCTGTATCAGCTGGAACCGAGTATGGGCAGTGGGTATTACCTGTGTATTCATCTGCCCCATTATTTAGGAGTACTCTGTAGAGGAGGTGCTAGATTTGCTAGACCCCACCCCCCTAAAAACTGAATATAGATAACTTGTCAGGCTGATCAATAGTTTCAGTATTGCATATATCAGAATTGTAGTGTTTTTTAGGCAAAAACAAACATTTTTAGGATGACATATATTTTTTAGGTTCAGAATGCCTTATGCAGCGGAGGGCCATAAGGTAGTATCTCAGACAGTATACATATATAATGAATATCAAAAATCTAGTCTGGGAACTGGACAGAAAATAAGTTATGCTCAAAAATAGGTTGCCATTTGGCATAATGGCCAAGTATTCAGACAGGGCTGGATTCTAAATTGGCTGCTAGAGAACAAGAAGAAAAACCCATAGTCATGCAAAGATAATTAAATAATTCTCTAACAACAGTTAATGGATAGTTCACGACTGCTGGGGCATATATTTAGATTTCCTTGGCAGCAAGTCTGACATTGATGGATCGAGGGAGGTTGGTTACTGTATGGGAAAGTACCAATTAAATGTAACAGCTGTTAAGCAACAAATGTGTTGAGTGTTGAATTCATAGGCAGTTCACTGCAGCTGATGTTATATTTAAAATTTTCTGGCAAGAAAGCATGGTATAACCTTGCCAAAATGACTCAGATGGGCTGCCAAGACAGCTCCCTTCTAGATATCAAAGGTTTTATAATAAAGGTCAGTAAGATCTCACACAAATGTAATTAGCCTATATTCCAGTCAAGTGAGGATTGCCAAGTTATGTGAAGTGGACTTGATGATTGACAGTCAAGCCAACGAACCCTGGAACAAAGAAGGGCTTGTCTTTAATTATAAAGAACCAATCAGTATGTATTGCGTAATAAAATAAAGTATTGCACCAGCTGTAAAACGTATAAAAGGAGCTGAATCCAGAGCTCATTGCTGCCATTTCTGATGTCTTAATAAAGATGATGTTGAAACCAGCCGAGGTACCTGCTCTGCCTCCTTACTGTGTCTCCAGTTTCTGCTGCCTGATCCACAGATGTCAATGCCAGAGAGGGCACAGGGCCCTCTACTTCACGTGGCTGACAACGAAGGGGCCCTGAAGAGACGACTTTCTTCAAGGGAGAAGCACCCAGAAGCACATGCTTGCAGGACTAGGAGATGGGCCCTGTTAAGAGGGGAAGGGTTAGTAAATGAATCTGCAGTGTGCCCAAACCTTGACAGGAGGAGTCTCCTATGACTGACAGGATGGCGTTTTGACACCTGTAGCTTGGGGTATGTATATGGGGGGCTAAGGTAAAGAGGGATAGAATGAAGACATGTATGTTTAAGGTTTTTTTTTGGTAGTGGAGGAGAGCATAAAGTGGAAAGCAACGGGGGGTTGTCTTAGTGTGTGACAAAGATACGCGGTACGTGTATTCCTAGGGGTGCGCAGTGAGTTTTACACACAATTGGCCTGGCGTGAGCGGGGTACGTGTATTCCTAGGGGTGTGCCAGGAGTTTTACACGCGATTGGCCTGGGGCGACCGAGGTACGTGTATTCCTAGTGGTGCGCCGGGATTTTTACACGCGATTGGACGGGCGCGAGCGGGGTACATGTATTCTAAGGGGTGCGCTGGGAATTTTACACGTGATTTTGCAGTGTCGGCCCTCCCGGGTGTGCCCTTCCCACCCTCCCCATGCCCTGCAGGCAGCCCATCATCTCTGAACATGACCCGCAGGCAGGCCAAATGGCACCATGGACTTGGGAGCCCCAACTTCCTGCCCCACCCCACCCCCAGTGACGGGCACCTGCCAGCAGCCCCGACTTATGTCCCCCAGCCAACATGTCATCACAATCAAGATCCATGGCCCTTATGGCCACCCAAATCCCACCCCACTCCACCCCAGTCCAAACACCCAACCAAGCATTCCATCCACTCCACATTGAAATCCCCATGTCATGATAGATCCCAAATAACCAGTATGCGCATGAGTACAAGTCTGTCAGACCCACACAATGGCGACACATGACTGAGAAAACCCACATTGTGACATGCACAAAACCAATGAGAGAAGACCACACAAATGAAGTAAAAAACAAAAATGTATAACATACAAAAATGAATGAATGAAACGAAATTACACAAGAAAAGAATTATAAATAAAAGGATGTCCAAAATTAAGAAGAAAATATGAATGGTGAAATCAATAAAACTCCAAAGTCTCTCTCCATAACACCAAATCCAAAGTCAAAATAAAAACAAAACCATTCCTCCATGGTAAAAATAAATATGTAAAGTCAGGTCCATAACTATATACAATGTAAAAATCAAGGGTCCATGGGCCCAACAATCCAAATCAAACCTAAGAAAAAACCTACCTAATAAATAACTATTTACAAAAAGGCGGGGCATAGTCCATGCGCCCCAAAGGAAAAAACAAATAAAGGAAACCTAGAACTACATAACTATTTACAAAGGTGGCGGGCTAGTCCCACGGCTCACTGTTTGATGTTCCGGCCCAGGGCATCAATGAACTTCACGTCGATGTTCCCGAGGTGGGCCTGTTCCCTGGACTCGAGGTCTCGCAGGGATGCAGCCCTGGAATCCCTCAACTCCCTGCGAGTTTCCTCGAGGCTCTTTGCCCGCCTCAAAGCCCGGTGCATGAATTTCTCTGCCCTGACCATCCTGAGCCTTGCCCTCTCCGCACGCCGCCTCTCCGCATCTATTTGCTGGCCCAACCGCTGCCACACGGAAGACACTCCCAGTCCGGGGTCCTCCTGCCCCTCGGCCGATGCCTGCCCCCGGGGTGTTGATGGCCCTGAGCCATGATGCCTCCAACACTGAGACTGCTGCTGCCTCCGACGCAAATGCCTCTGCCACCACAACGGCATCCGGGTTGATGGAATCTCCCGGCGCCGTCGTGCACATGCCCTGCCCGATGATGCCGGCACATCCTCCATCCGCTGGGGTCCAGTTGGTAGGGTGGTCACCCCTGCTGGACCTCCGACTGCGGCAGGGATGGGATCTCCACCTAGCTGGCTGCGTTGGTTGGGGCAGATCCACAGGAGGCCCTGGTGGCATCTGGGCTGGAAAACGGCACAGAGAACGACTGGCGTATAGTGTGCACAGAGGAGGAGAGGGCTGCAAGACTGGCCGACACATGGAAGAAACCCCCAACCATGGACCCTCCCAACTGGGCCACGTTGGCACACAGCTCTTCATGATGTCCCCTCGTCCGCAGGTAGAGGAGTGCCAGATGACATGGACCTCCCCCCTACCTGCGGACGGGCCTGGGACGGGGCATTGCTGCTGGTGCATGGTGATGCAGTCACAGTGTCAGGGACAGAGACATGCACAGGCACCTCCGCGGCAACCTGTGCTGCCTCCTGCCCATGCCCCTGCCCTGGACTGCACCACTTGCACCAGTGGTACCACCCCCACCAGGCCCCATGTGCGGCTCTGTAGCGGCCTTCTCCTCCTCTATACACACCACCAACCTGGATGGCTCTGCACCGTCTTCCGCCGTTGCAAGCCCCTGTGCGGGCTCATACGCCCCTTCTGCTGCAGCCGTAGTGGCAGACGCGGCACCAGTCCCCTCGCTCCCGGATGATGGAATTTCCTGTGAGGGTGACTGGGCCTTGTGTCGCCTGCCGATGGAGGCATCCCTGCCGCTTTCCTCCAGAGCGCCATCTCCGCCCTCTTCTTCACTCACCACTGTGTAAAGGGAGACATTGAACACAAGCATCAGGGTACTGTACAATAGTCCCCTAGACAGAAAGCAATAGCACATGAGTGGCACTGTGAAACAGCACTTCCATCATGTCTCCCAACAACACATGGGTCAGTGCAGGCAACACACATGCAGGAACCGGCATGGCACATGCAACGAACATTTGCATCCTTGTCCACGACACCATAGAAACATCCAATGGTGGGCTGAAACTCACATGCATCATGGGACATGCTGATCACATGCACACGCATCACCGGAGGGTCATGCATCTGGCCCCGTATACCCAGAGACACAGTGGATACAAGGATGAGTAGGCTGCATCAGTGAATCAACACATCGTCACGGACATGTGTCATGCATCCATGGTGCACACACTACTCAGACACACAGACATGTACATCATGCATGTCCATGACAGCAGCACACATCTCTCACACCCCAAACATGTCAAAGTGCAGACACAGGCATGCATACATGTGTGCATTCCGCATGCTGCTCCGCATGATGCATTGTAACACATACACCATCCATGTGGGTCACGCCTGACTGGACTCACATGCAGCACCATCATGTCCCTGCACACACACATCCAAACATGACCCATGTCACACATGCAGCCAAGTAGCTAACTACCAGCACACTGCAACATGCACTGTTTAAAATGTGAATGCATGGCCACTTACCGCTCGACTCCAGACGGGCCTGCATCCTGAGGATCTGGTGGTATAGCACTGGGCGAATGCGCTCCAGGACCCTCATCTGCTGGGTGGTAAGCTGGGCCCAGCGCACCACTGCATCCGCTGCCTCCAAGAGGCACCAGGCCTTCTTGAGGGTCCTGGACTTGTAGTCCTCCCAGCGCTTCTGGACGTGTTTGATGTTGTGGGGTGCCACCCCCTCCGCATTGATGGCACCCACTATGTCCTTCCAGATCGTCTTCCGTCCTTCCTTGTCAGCGTACGATGGTGTGAAGAGGCCATCATAATGCCCCAGAACTTGCTCCACCAGCATACCAACTTCCTTTTCACTGAAGCTGGTAGCCCTCTGACTCTCTGCTGGGGGGTTGTGTCATACCCTCTGCTCATTTGACTAGTGAACCCAGGTCCCCTTCAGCCCGACTGACCCCACAACCCCCACAACTCACTTCACGTAACTCTCATGGTTTCCGGGGCTCACGTTGGCAATCCGGTTTTCCCCGCGAACGGGCGCAACATCGGCCCAAGGTTTGCACCGTGCATTCACGCCTACGACCTTTTCTTCATTGGCAGTTGCCCTGGAGAGTAGGAAGCAGCACGCTTCGAGGAACGCATCCTCGTCGCGTTGCCGTTTCCATCCATTCACGTGACCCAGAGTCTCGGTCACGTGACACGTTCTCACGTCACGTGACCAGGAAGTGTTCAGTACAAAAGCTGTAATTTGCTTTCGTACCGCGCTTCATAGCTGTTTTTTCTTCGGAAATTCTGTTTGGCTCTTGTGCTTCCTGTGTTTTCTCTTGGAACCTGTACCCGGATTCGTCTCACGGATTGTGTTTGGATTACCCTTGGCTTTGAATTGGAACTTTGAAATTGTTACTTGCCTGCCGACCTCGGACCGTTTTATGGACTTGCTTTTGGATTGCCCCTGGCCTTCGTCCTACTGACTCAGAATTCTACGGACTCTCCTGCTATCACGTGCTCTTGCCAAGTACTAAGTAACCCGCTCCAGGAATGAGCCCAGGTGGGGTTTCTTGGATCTGCAGTTGGCTTTCCTGCTGCTTCCGTGGCATCTTGAACCTGTCCGCGTGAGTCCTGGAACCCTTCCACACCCCTAGGTTTCCCTCAGTGCTTCTGACAACTCTTGGTAAGGTCTCTTGTTTTACCTACCTTTGCACGAGTTATTCCTGCTTGCCTGGTATTTAACATACGTTTCTTTTCAGCTTCCTTGGGGTTTCCAGCACTCGGCAGCGTCGGATTTCTCCACCTGTGGCCTCAAGGGTTATACAGGGAGTAGAATTATATCTCCCTGTGTGACAGTTGGGGACGGAGGTCTCACATATCTGCACGACGATCAAGGTCTAACAGACTGTGAAGCCATTATCATGCCGGATATGGAGGGCGCCGCAGAGGACCCCATGGCTGCTGTAATCCAGGCAATCACGGTACTTCGGGCAGACATGGTTGCTGCTAATACAGCAATCCACCAACGTCTTGATCTGTTACAAAGTGCCCAGCATCCCCTGCCCTCTGATCCAGAGCTCGGGGATGCTGCCCCGCTACCCCCACTGCCCATAGTCCTGAACCCAAACATCCCGAATCCCGTTCCTGTAGTGCTACCTTCCCCTTTTCCCCTGGCAGCCCCCGAAAGGTTCCAGGGAGACCCTGGAAAGTTCAGAACGTTCCTTAATCAATGTAAGTTGCACTTTCTATGCAGACCCCTTGCTTTCCCCGATCCCACTACAAAGGCGGCATTTTTCCTTTCACACTTGTCCGGCATAGCTGCTACATGGGCTAACCCTCTGTTAGAAACCGACCACCCCGCTCTCTATGATTTCGATCTCTTGATAACTGAAATGTCACGTGTGTTCGATACCAGACACAAGGTGCAGTCTAATGACTTAGAACTATTAGAACTCACTCAAGGCAGAGGGTCCCTTATCGAATACATCACTCGATTTAATCAACTAGTGGTGGAAACATCATGGCCGGAAAATAAGAAATCAGTGGTCTTCTACCAGGGTTTAAGTAATCCGATGAAAGACGCCCTCTCAGTGGTCCCATCCTTGCCTACCCAATTTCCTGATCTTGTTGATTTGACTCTCCAAGTGGACGCCCGATGTTCTGAACGGAGGGCCCAGGCTGGGTCTCCCTTCCCCTCAGGTACACCCACACCCGCGTCCTCTTCTGATGCCTCCGGGGAACCCATGCAGATCGGGGGGGTTAGGTCCCCTATTACTTCAAGGGAAAGAGAGAGGAGGAGAACAGATAATGCCTGTTTCTATTGTGGCTTGAACGGTCACTTTGTTAAAGAATGTCCCCGTCGACCTAAACCAAGGACTCAGGTTTTTCGCACAGCTTGACCCTAGAATTGGGGCCTGGATCGAGCGCTCTGTCAGACCCCAGACTCTGTTCCCGCGTTTGGCCGTGTTAGGCCCATTCAGGTACAGGCCACCCCTCAGCCTACCCCTGGCACCATCCATCCAGTCACTATCATTATCGATTCAGGAGCCACGGGGAATTACATTGATATCACCCTAGCCCGAACACTGAACCTACCTTTAGTTAACAAAATCCGACCAGAACCTGTACAAGCAGTCGATGGAACTGCATTGACCTCCGGTCCCATCAAACAACAAACAGCACCACTCATGTTAACAATCCTGTCCGTGCACAGTGAAACCATTCATTTCGATTTGATCGCCATGCCCCAGTTCGGGCTGATACTAGGGATACCATGGTTACGGGACCATAACCCTCATATCAATTGGGGAACGGGTCAGGTGCACTTCGAGTGGGAGCTATGCCAGAACTACTGCCTCCCTATGGTTAGAGAGGAAGGAACACCTGCGTCAGTGTCGGGGGCTATCGCCCATGTCGGGGTGTCAGATGACCTTGAATCTCCACATATAGTGGGCATGGTTGCCGCTAATGTCCCCGTGGTATACCATGATTATGCTGAAGTCTTTGACCAGAGTTCTTCCGAGGTACTTCCCCCGCATCGCCCCTATGATTGTCCCATTGATCTAACCCCTGGGATCCCAGTACCTGTGGCTCGTATCTATTCTCTGTCCCCATCCGAGGATCAAGCCCTTAAGGATTATATTACGAAATCCCTACGTTTGGGCCATATTAGACCCTCCAAATCATCAGCTGCCAGTCCAATCTTCTTCGTCCCGAAGAAGGAGAGCGATCTTCGTCCCTGTGTGGACTACCGACGTCTCAATGCAATTACGGTTAAGAATCGGTATCCCATACCGCTTATCTCTCCCTTATTGGACCGCCAACCAATGCTTCCGTTTTCTCCAAACTGGATCTACGGGGGGCGTATAACCTCGTCCGAATGCGCAAAGGGGACGAGTGGAAAACCGCCTTCTGTACACGATATGGTCTTCACGAATACACTGTCATGCCTTTCGGGCTCTGCAATGCCCCGGCCACGTTCCAGCATTTCATGAATTACATTTTTGTGATATACTGGACGTGTTCGTGGTAGTTTATTTAGATGATATACTCATCTTTTCGCATAGTCTGGAAGAACACGTACAACACGTCCGAGATGTGCTCTCTCGCTTGAGGAAACACTCCTTATTCGCTAAACCTGAGAAATGCCAGTTTCATGTAGATAACATCAAATTCCTGGGGTTCAACATCACACCTGGTGACCTGGCGATGAATTATTCCAAGGTACGAGTGGTCTTAGAATGGCCAACTCCAAAGACCCTAAAGGCCCTACAATCTTTCTTGGGTTTCTCCAACTTCTATCGCTGCTTTATCTCTGGGTTCTCTTCCATAGTGTCACCGCTTACGTCCCTTACGAGCCCGCACACCCCTTTCGTCTGGATAGAGGTACACCAAAAGGCCTTTGAGGATCTAAAGACGGCCTTTACTACCGCTCCCGTATTGCAATATCCCGATTCCGAACGTCCATTCATTGTCGAGGCAGACGCCTCCTCATTTGCTCTAGGGACAGATCTGTCACAAACCTGTGCCTCCACTGGTCGTTTGCATCCCGTGGCCTACCACTCCCGTAAGTTTAGCTCCACGGAGGCCCATTACACCGTCACCGAGAAGGAGCTCCTGGCGGTTATGGACGCCTTTCGGGTTTGGCGACACCACCTCCTGGGGGCAAAGCATAAGACCACTGTGTTTACCGACCATCAGAATCTGCAAGACCTAGCCTCCCTTAAGTGTGTGAATATCAGACAGGTTATGTGGCATCGGTTTTTTGCAGCCTTCGACTTCCAAATCAGGCATTGCTCTGGCATGGCTCACGGCAAGGCTGACGCGCTGTCTCGTTCTCCTGGGGGGGTTGCACTACCTGTCTTCCCCGAGACACTCCTACACCAAGGAAACGTTATCTGTACCTGTACACCCCCACTGGCGCTACTTGACACGATCCGTACTTGTGTACTGCAGCACCCCGATCAGGCATCAGAATGGGACTCTGTATATTATGATGGATTACCTTATGTACAAAACCGTCTAGTCCTACCCACCAGCGAAACCAGAAATATAGCCCTGGAGTGGTCCCACGACTCCCCTGTCAACGGCCACCCGGGTCAGGACCGTACTCTGGACCTCTTGAAACGCTGGTGCTGGTGGCCCTCCATGAAGCGGGACGTGGTACAGTACGTACAGACATGCTCAGTGTGTGCCCAGTGTAAACACCGCAGGGGCCGACCGGTGGGCCTCCTACGACCGCTACCCATTCCACCGAGACCTTGGCACACTCTGACCATGGATTTTGTGACTGACCTTCTTGGGACCGGGGATTCGACACTATCTAGGTGGTGGTTGATACCTTCACTAAAATGGCCCGTTTTCTTCCCTGCCAGGGCATTCCATCAGCCCCTAAATTAGCGAACCTGTTTTTTAAGTCCGTTTTTTGTTTTTTTGGCCTGCCATCGGTACTCATTTCGGAACGGGGCTTTCCAAGTTTACGTCCCGTTTTTGGCGTGCCCTGACCGGCCTTCTCGGTATTGACACACGCTACTCCTCTGCCTACCACCCAGAAACCGATGGTCAGACCGAAAGGACAAACCAGTCAATGGAACAATACCTGCGTTGTTTGACTCTGCAACTACAGACAAACTGGTTGCAGGCCCTCCGGTTTGCAGAGTTTGCCTACAACAATGCTGTCCATGCTTCCACCGGTTCCTCACCCTTTTATGCTTTGTATGGCCAGAATCCGCGTGTTTATCCCGTCCCCGATATCTCTTCGGCGGTCTATCCGGCCGCTGCTGCCTGCATTCGGGATATGTCCTCCGTTCATGCGCAAACCATCACTCACCTTAGAGAGGCGCAGGCATCAATGAAGTCCCGGGCAGACGCTAAACGCGACCCGGCCCCGGTATATTCTGTGGGGTCCCGGGTATGGTTGTCCACCCGTCACCTTCGCTTGGCGGGTTGTCGGAAGCTGCTGCCCCGTTTCATTGGTCCCTACGTGGTTTCCCGAGTCATCAATCCCATGACTTACCGTTTGGTACTCCCGTCCTCTTGGCACATACATCCCGTCTTTCAAACATCCCTGCTCAAACCTTGTCCGGACACTTCCCGTCTTCGTTCCTCTCCTGCCCCGGTGTCCCTAGGTTCCCCTGATGTTTTCGAGGTTTCTGATATCCTGGGTTCCCATCTCCTTAGGGGTGGCTTGCAGTATTTAGTGGACTGGAAGGGTTATGGTCCCAAAGAGAGGTCCTGGGTTTCCGCTGCAGACGTCCAAGCCCCCCGTTTGGTGGCCCGATTCCATCGGGAACATCCTTCCTGCCCACGTGTTTGTGGGCCTTTGGGGGGGGCTCTGTCATACCCTCTGCTAATTCCACTAGTGAACCCAGGTGCCCTTCAGCCTGACTGACCCCACAACTCACTTCACGTAACTCTCATGGTTTCCGGGGCTCACATTGGCAATCCGGTTTTGCCCGCGGACGGGCGCAACATCGGCCCAAGGTTTGCACCCTGCATTCACGCCTACGACCTTTTCTTCATTGGCAGTTGCCCTGGAGACTAGGAAGCAGCACGCTTCGAGGAACGCATCCTCGTCGCGTTGCCGTTTCCATCCATTCACGTGACCCAGAGTCTCAGTCACGTGACACGTTCTCACGTCACGTGACCAGGAAGTGTTCAGTACAAAAGCTGTAATTTGCTTTCGTACCGCGCTTCACAGCGGTTTTTTCTTCGGAAATTCTGTTTGGCTCTTGTGCTTCCTGTGTTTGCTCTTGGAACCTGTACCCGGCTTCGTCTCAGGGATTGTGTTTGGATTACCCTTAGCTTTGAATTGGAACTTTGAAATTGTTACTTGCATGCCGACCTCGGACATTTTTATGGACTTGCTTTTGGATTGCCCCTGGCCTTCGTCCTACTGACTCGGAATTCTATGGACTATCCTGCTATCACGTGCTCTTGCCAAGTACTAAGTAACCCGCTCTAGGAACGAGCACAGGTGGGGTTTCTTGGATCTGCAGTTGGCTTTCCTGCTACTTCCGTGGCATCTTAAACCTGTCCGCGTGAGTCCTGGAACCCTTCCACACCCCTAGGTTTCCCTCAGTGCTTCTGACAACACTTGGTAAAGTCTCTTGTTTTACCTACCTTTGCACGAGTTATTCCTGCTTCCTTGAGGTTTCCAGCACTCGGCGGCGTCGGATTTCTCCACCTGTGGCCTCAAAGGTTATACAGGGAGTAGAATTATATCTCCCTGTGTGACAGTTGGGGACGGAGGTCTCACATATCTGCACGACGATCAAGGTCTAACAGGTTGCCACTGGTGCCAGAAGGTTTTGTGTCGGACATGGCAACTGCCGAGGCAGGTGTGGGTGGGCAACTGGGTCCTGGGGCTGGGCTGTGGAGTGATGGCACACCAGTCGGGAGTCTTCTGTTCCAGCAGGGGGGGTCACAGCAACTGGACCCCTGCAGATGGCAGATGTGCAGGCACCAAATGGCAGGGCACGGTGGCAGCAGGCAATCAGGCAGCAGCAGATGGCTTATGGGAGGCTGCTCAGGGCTCTGCGGGGCAGTAATTCTGGGCAGGAGTGTGGTCTTCCGTGTGTTGTCACGTGGCCAGCTTGATACGGAGTGATTTGGCACGTGAAAAACAGCACGTTTGTGTGAATTCCGAGGAAAGGCCCTTGGCACGTAAGTGCGTAGGTGACGTATCGTGCGCGCGGGCGTTTCCCTGGCACGGGTTGAAGGTCCCACGTGGGTTTCCATCGCTCTGTACGTGCTTTTCGTGGAAAGCGGTGCGTGTGTTTTCCAGACGTTGGGGTTCACATGCGATTACTTCACAGCGGCTACAGTGCGTACTTTTTCTTTTGGCGTGGGTGTTGGCTACGTGTTCTTCTTCTACACGCAAGGCAGACGGTGAGTCGCACCCGCTATTTTTCCTACTGCGGGTGTCCCTGTTAGTCACGTACTCCTTTTTTTCAGGCATACTAGCCTGCTTGTTGATCACGTATGTATTTGTTGTGTTCCTGGCTGCCACAGCGTACTGCGTGTGTTTTTTTTACACGCACGTGGGCTACAGCAGTCACGTAACTCTTTTTCTTGCTTTTTTAGGATGTCTGAGCGTTGCGTGACACGTCATTTCTCCTAGGGGGCCACAGAATGGGACATTCAACGTAGCTGTATATACGTGTTTGTTGTTTGTGCACACTTTTGTAATGCGCAGGGATGCTACCGCCTGCCTTTGTGTGGCGGATGTGTTTAGGCCTGTGCGTGTCTTTGGCCGTGTGCGGGTTTTCCCTATTCGATTTCATGAATACGTGTAGTTCACATGCATGTGGGGATTCCATGTACTTCCCAGCAATACTTCCCCAGTTATGCCCTTATTTTCACACGTTGTTCCCATTCCACGCGTTCCACCCCGTGTTCCGCCCCCTTTATGGTGTGTGCGCTAACGTTGTGCGCTTTCGCTGTGCACGTCGCGCATGGCGTTCTGGATGTTGCAATGATGTGTGCGCCTGTGTGCGCCACGCATGGAATTGGCACACATCCTGGGGAAAACACGCACAGGGCCTTCGATGAATCGCACGCGTGCGCTTGCTTTTTCACGCTTGTGCCAGCTTGTGCCACGATTTTCGGCGCACATTTGTTCCATGAATTGGCCCCTAAGTCTCTAAAGTATGGAGATACTGGGAGAAATAATTGGAAAAATTTGTCGAGGATCACAAGTTGGAAAATGTGCCGCTGAGATTTAAAATGTAATTATGAGTGCAAATTACTGTAAAAAGCAAGTCAATGTATCAGCGGATGATATTGGACTAAGCATAGTGAATATTTAGGTGGAAAAGCAAAATAAATGAAAGTAAAACACATTTTCGAAAAAATTAGGAATGCATGTACAAATGCAAAAATTGGTGTTTATACTGAGGAAGCAATGAACAATGGGGGAAAGTGCTCACAGAGCGTTTTAAGGTTAAAAGCACACACAAAATGACTAAAAGGCATAGTATTTTTAAAGCAGTTGAATTGAGAAAACCTTAGGTTGAAGAAGTATTTTTTGTAGGAGCACTAAACCCTTGAAGAGTGCAAGCATGGGTGGAAACAGTGGCAGTATTTTAACACAGTTTATGTCACAGGCTGTTTGAAGTAGGCTCTTCCAAAAGCAAGTGGGGTTGGAAAGCAAGGTGTTGGAAAGCAAGGTCATGGATGAAAATACTGTTGACTATCGCACATAATAACAAGGAAAACTTGAGAAAGCCAAGTTAGTTCAAAAGGAAAGTGACAAAAATATGCCATGTGAAATGCAATACTGATGAATGGAGAAAGGGCTCAGAATGGGGCATGCACTGGGTACTTCGTAGGTGAATAATTAGTTCCAGATGGGCCAAAAAAGTAATGAATTCATGCCACAAGATAAAGGAATAACCTACAGAGGAAGGGGTGTTTTTTCAAAAAAATAACCAAGGCAGGTTTCAGAATGTGCAGAATGATAATCAAGGCATGCGGGCAGGGCAAATGAGAAAAAGCGCCTCTTGTATGCTGGGCTTGTGGCATGAAAAGCCACATTGCGCGCATATGTGGAAGCTAAGGAGATGCACTACGTGGACAATTCTCAAGAGAGGGGGACAGTTTATCCCCCAATATATAGCTCATGGGCTGGGGAAGGGTTTGCCCAGGATCAGACAGTGTATCAGACATAGGCACTGAGAGTGCAACAAGCAACAACAGCTAGAGCACGTGTAAAATGGGTTCACTTCAGGGGCAAGTGCAGTGAGCCCCGTGCAGATTCGGTAATATGCAAACACAGGACAGATATTGACACCCCGGATAGGAGGTGACATTATGGTAGGAGGAAATACTTTCGCAGGAGCAGGGGTATGCATGCACCCACAATAGGATAGCTCACAGGATGACTTGATTTGCTCAGAATTATTAAGTAATGATAGGTCCTGAGAAGTGCCAAAAGTTAATGTTGCAGTAGGAGGCAAGGTCTTTTGCTCTATTTGGTCGACACTAGAATTGCATGTTTTTGAACAAAGAGGAAAGGTGTCAAATCGTGGGAATTATCAGAAGATTGAGGTATTTTTTTACGTTACAAGTTGAATCTCTTTTTGTTGATGGTCTTTAATAGGAGAGTGTGCTATGATTGTTTTTTGTTATATGTGGGGCAGACAATATTTTTGGGAAGGGATTGGATGACAAAACTTAATATAATGATTTTATTTATTTGATTAAGAGATAGTCTGTTCCACCTTTGGGATGCACCATTTGAATACGGATGAATTTATATTGGTCTGTGCAGGGCAAGTATTGCTCTGCAAGATACTTTTAGTAGAAGCTAGAGGTCTTTTTTATTTTGAGATGAGCATTGTGTTAAACATGGTAATTTGGCCTAGTGGAGAAAATGGTGAGAACATTTGATTATTTTTTGTTTAAACTGTGGATATCTAGGGACAACGAGGGGGGAAAGATCATCCCTCTAGAATTAGCAACAGCCATGAGTGCAAAGAAAATGGCAATGTTCAGGAGAATGGACATTAAGAGCGGACCCTGGAGGACTGTGATGGTTCTCAAGGAAGGTTCTAGGGTGATTGACGTAACTGATAATGACATATTTAGATAGGAAGTGGTGTTTCTTTAGGAGCATCACACACTGAAAAAAGAAAAGGGAAAATCTTATAGCACGAGAGCAATCAGCACAAATTCAGGAAAGTTTGAAGAAAATGCCAAGTGTCTTGTTGATCATAGGCCCTTATGGCATAGGTTTATTGAAATGAACAAGGAAACAAAATAAAAATACTGGCATGCAAGGGGTTATAAATAGGACAAATATGAACGTTTGTATTATGATTAGACTAATTAGTGAGGTAGATTTGGAGAATTAGTATCCTATGGGCGTCTTCACAGGTTTGGTGGTGATTCCTTTGGAATTGCAGCTGAACAGGAATTACTGCCAAACGTGTATACCTTTACTGCCACTTGGTCAGATTAATGAGTAGCGCTAAAGTAGTGTTAATCCGTAGAATGTTGTCATATTTTGCATTCTGATGCAGTAAATCTGATGAAATTTGGAGTTAAAGGGGAGGATTTACCTCTAGCTTCAGGCTGTAGGTAAATCTTCCACTTCACCTCAATTCAGTAATGCAGGAAAGGTATGTTATGTTACATAGTATTTATACTCACCCAGCCCGACCTTGGTGGTATTAAGCGCTTGGCCTGGCGGTATAGTAGCAGTAATCATTTTGCGACCATTTTGTGGCTATTTCATCCCACATTGCCTAATTTGCAATGATAGTATTTGGATGTATGAGTAGTTCAATGTGAACTAGGGTATTCCTATAGATTTTGGTGGTTTGTTTGCACTGGCATACCTTTAACTATTATAGTCGGTCAAACTCAAGAATGGCACTGGCAAGTTTTAGGACCAAAGTGAATGTTTCTGGATAACAAAATGTTAGGCAGGGTTAGAAAGATCCCATTGACCGAGTCAAAAATGAAAGGCTGGAGTCCTGAAAGTGAAAGGTTACTGTTAGTTTTTCGTTCTGTGTTTATGTCATTCGAAACTTTGTTTTACTTCCCAAGAACACACGGTATGCCAAAACCATAGGGGAGTCAGTTGGATTGTGCAATTTACCGATGGACTCTAGACTTAATCACATGATGTAAAAAAACAGTTGTATTCAAAAGAGCAGCAACAGCATTCCGACCATTCCCAAAACTGGAACAGCGGCTTGGTAGAGATGTAGATTCTTGAAAATTGCCTTTCTTTTATCCTGAATTTCCTTTCCCTACCCTTTCATACCTTTCGGGGGTATTTGTAGCCAGTGAACCTAAAGCCAATCTTATGCTGACTTAGGTGACTACAAGAATCCCATTTTAAGCAATATTACATTAGGGGGGACATTACTAAGCCAGGTAATGTCCTGGGGCAGCAGTTACAAGCCAGGTACTGTTGTAAGTGGAAAAAGGACAGAGCCCCTTTAAGAAGGAAGCCCAGGACTATGGGAGGGAGCGGGAGGCAGGAGGAAGGGGAGGAGCAAGGGAAGGGAAACGGCCGTCAAGAGGTAGGAGGAATAAAGAAAGGTTGAACATGATGGTAGCTCTGTGTTTCATGGTATGCGTGGGCACTGGTGAGTGCTGAGTCCCCCACAACAACTGGCGACGAAGGGAAACGTCCCACGCCGTGGAGGAAATGGTACAGGTTACACCCCATGCGGGAGGTAGAAGGGCCTGGGCGCCCAGCAGCAGTGGGGGCCCGTGCACCCAGCAATAATGGAGGGCCCGTGCGCCCAGCAGCAACGGGGGCCCATGCGCCCAGCAGAACAGGAAGACGGAGGGCCCGTGTGCCCTGCAACGGAGGAGTACGGGTGCAGGACCTGCATGCCCACCAGCATCCGGGGGCCCGTGTGCCCGCAGTGACCGAGGGCCGGCGCGCCCGCAGTAACGGAGGGCCTGTGCGCCCGTAGTGTGGAAGGGCCCGTGAGCCCAGCAGTGAAAGTGGGCCCGTGAGCCCAGCAGTGAAAGTGGGCCCGTGAGCCCAGCGGTGTGGAAGAGCCCGTGAGCCCAGCAGTGTGGAAGGGCCCATGAGCCCAGCAGTGAAAGTGGGCCCGTGAGCCCAACGGTGAAAGTGGGCCCGTGTGCCCAGCAGTGGGACCCATGCGCCCTGTGACAAGGTAAAGGGCCATGTGCCCTGCAAGTGAAAAGGGCCGGCGCGCCCGACACACCGTGAGGACCCGTGTGCCCGGCTGCTTGGCAAGCAGAAAGGAGGGCCCGTGTGCCCAGCTGTCAGAAGAGGGCCCACGCCCTGCAAGTGGAGAGGGCCCGTGTGCCCGAGAGATGTCACAGGCGCTGTTTGGGTGGCCCGTGTGTGCATCCCCCACAGCCGCCCAGCAGAAGAGAGGAGAACACCGCCGCAGCATACCGACGCCACACTTCAGGACCGACCACTGCATCCTGGCCGCACGGAAGACTGCAGGTGAGCGGATCGCAGAGGACGCTTCCACCAACGCACAAGGTACTCCAGCAAGTGCAAGCATAGTAAAGACACGTAGGGAAAGCGCATCCCCGCGTCTCCCATCTCTGACATTATTATAAACAAGCGTGGGGTTTCGCATTCACACCCCGCGTCTCCCATTACGTGACACCTTTCAAAAAAAAAAAAAAAAGGAAAGTGGGACGAAAATTATAGTGGACACATTCACAACCCACGAGTACACATACCAGGTTCAAAACAGCAGCAAGGACAAACACACGCTGTGCGGGAGTTAAGTGACCCGAGAATGGCCCAGAACTGCGCCCTAGCGGCAACAGAAGTAACCAACCAGAGCCAGCACACAAAGGGGCACCCAGCATTTTGTTAACCCCCTTGGCTACCCGAACCAACGCACTCATGGGAAACTCCCATAACTGAGAATAAGCATGCAAAGGTGCATCAAGCACCCTGCCAACACCCTGACTGCCCCGACCAACGCTAGCAACTAAGGGCAACGCGCTACTTGAGAGATTAAAAGTGACTGCCCACCACCCCGCCCATTTGGCCACTGTGACCCAAAGGTCACAAGAACATTGTACGAGGACTACGGAGCGCTGACCCTCAAGCCCACAGAGGGACAGCCACTGACCACTACGGCGGACCCAACACTACCCAGGTCAACAGAAGAGAAGGACACGCACAGGAAATAAAAAGAAGACGGACATGGAAAGCTGCCCGAAGTGACACGTACCAGCAGCAGAGAAGACCCATACCAGGCAGGACCGACAACAGCGAAAGTAAAAGCAACACTGCCCACACAAACCAAAAGACCAAACACAGCGATCTGCCGCCAAAGACCGCACACAAGTGCACAGCGACTCCATACCCAAACTAAACACCGGCCACCATGACTGACCTAGCACAAGCAGGTGCCGACGCAAGTGCGCAAGCCCTAGCAGACTTGGGCCCCACGTCATATGCCACCGTCATGAGAAGGCCCAACCCATTCGCCTTGATCCCGCACCACGACGAGGAACAAGATGGGAGGAATGGGTCGAAGAATTTGAAGACTATCTAGGAGCAATTGGGAACAAAGACCCGCCAAACAAACTCAGCATATTTAGGAACTTGGTAGGAAAAGGGGTAAAGGACATCATCAAGACAATCCCAGCCACAGACAAAACCACGTCCCAACGTCTCCTCGATGCAATCGACGACAAACTCATAGTAGGATCCAACAAAGACTACGAACGCCTTGCATTTAACCAACACAGGCAGCGTCCACACGAATCCATTGGAGAGTTCGTCATACGTCTCCAACAGAAGATAGGAGACTGCGACTTCGCCAACTTCAATGATGAAGAAGCTATAAGACTAAGGATCATAGAAGGATGCACCTCGTCAACATTGAGAAAACACCTTCTCATAAAGCCCCTACCCCTAGCGAAAATACTCAATCTGGCAAAAACGTATGAGAGAGTTGACGCACAGGCAGTCGCCATTGAAAGGAAAGTGGAACGCGACGCCATCGCAGCCCTCACGGAAGAGCGACCGCAATACTCTGAGCCCACTCGACCCTGGAGAAGGAGGAAACTGAGAAGACACTGGCCAGAAGGCCCGGACACAGAGCAATGCCACGGGCGAGGGTGGAAACACACCCACAGACAACCATACCCAGCCTTTGGACGAACATGCTGGCGCTGTGGCCAGGAAGGTCACCTTCAGAGAATGTGCAGGGCAAGACCACCCACAAGCTCGACATGCCAAACCACACCCCAGGCAAGAGACCAGAGTGCACCTACAGCACGGTTAGACATCAGGAAAGACATCAAGGTCGTGAACACCAGCCCACCCAGAAGTCTCAGGAATGCACACCCCCTCGACCCTTACGGACCAGCACTTGGCACACAAACCCCACCCGTTCTGCCAGAGGACTATGAGCTTTGCAACCGCCCAGTGCCCTTGGAAATATCGTACGAGGGGGGGGAAATAGAAGTCACAGAAAACTGCACTACAAGACAACCGTACCAGACAAGAGTGGAAGAATACCCCCTAGACAAACCCCAAGACCATGCCGCCCAATGGAGGACAGCACAGACAAAACAGCCCAAAGGACAGTCACGACATGACCCAAACCAAGGAGACCGCAGAGTGCTGGACACCATCCGCATGATACCGAGTCCCGCCAGAGGACACAGCCGTCTCAGTCACCGGACAGCACTACAGCACGCACTCATCAACGTCCACTACAGGTCATTCAAAGTAACCCACAAGAAGGACTATGTGCCCAAAGAGCAGGTGACAACTATGACAGAGAACTACGGCAAAATGACGCCAAAGGACTCCCTCCTCCACAAGCTATTCTTTGAAGAGCAGGAACCAATGAAAGGAGAAGAGATCGAGAGAAAGGAAGAGGAGAGAGCAAAGACTTACGAAACACTGCAACAAGAGAGCAGGGAAGAGACCCACGAGCAACCAAGCAGGCCCCACCGAGCCACAAAGAGGCCCCAACGTCTCATCGAACAAATGTGACCCGGGAAGTCTCATGTTAAGCAAGGGGGAGGTGCTGTAAGTGGAAAAAGGACAGAGCCCCTTTAAGAAGGAAGCCCAGGACTATGGGAGGGAGCTGGAGGCAGGAGGAAGGGGAGGAGCAAGGAAAGGGAAACGGCAGTCAAGAGGTAGGAGGAATAAAGAAAGGTTGAACATGATGGTGCCTCTGTGTTTCATGGTATGCGTGAGCACTGGTGAGTGCTGAGTCCCCCACAACAGGTACCCCAACACGTCTCTGGGTACTAAAAGTGTTTAAGTTGTGAAATGACATCTTTGCCGTTTTACAATAATAACAATAAAATGACTGCCATGGATCGGGGAAAAGGGAACTACACAAAGTCCTTTCTCCCTTTCCATGGCGGCCAGTTGCGTGTCGGCGAAGCGTGTGAACACTACTGTTCCTCGTACAGGAGAGGAAGAAGGAAGTGAAAGGTAAGTGGAGCAGGGAGGACAAACTATGTATCAAAGGGGGGGTGATGAGGACGGGGTACGGGGATCACTTACTGTACACCCTGTGGGGGAAGATGGCAGCCTCCCTCTCTGTGGATTCTCAGAGCAAGGGCTTTGCAGTGTGGTAAAGCCCATGTTCCGAGCATCCATATTGGCTGGGAGGACTAAGCCACGCCCCGCCGGGTACTAATTCAATATATGAGGACATGTTGAAGTCAGGAAAAGAGGAGAAGAGATGGTCCTGAGTTTAGTACGGGAATTCAAGATGCCATGTCATGCTCTCAGAAGAATTCTGGGTGCATGCTGAGATTCAAGTAAACAAAATGGAGTCAGGTAGTAAAATGGTTTTCTCTCCTTGAATGTGCACAGGATACACACAAGAGCAGTGATGTCCTGCATTTGGCAGGTGTACTGTACTGTACACTAGCAGAATAACTACGCTCCCCAAATAGAGGTGACTCAGTCCAAAAACATTTCTGCGCTTTCGGGGTTTCTTTATACAAGACTGTCTGATATTTTTGTAATAGTATATTTTACAGCCCAGATTTTACAGGTTCAGAAACAATGGCCATAAACACATACAATGTACAATTGACGCTGTAGGAGAACGTATGAATAACCGCAATAAATGCTAGTCAAAATATATCCACATGAGCTTTTTGCAACACAATTATGCTGTAAAACATGTTTTTTATACCTCCAGATCCCAAACAGTATATGCTAGCAATGCTATGTAAAACACATTTTCACAGTGCTAGGACACAACTATATATGGCAGCATTGTCATGCCAAAACAGTATATGAAATGATTACTCTCAAAAAAATATCGTTGTGCTGCCAGTTCCAACAACATATGCTAGCTTTGCCATGTAAACCATGTTGAAATGCTGTTGGTGCCACTTGTTGCCTAAGCGTAGCCATATGTCACTTTTACTAATCTTCCCAAAAGACCCGTCCTTCTTCCCCTAGACCGACTCCACACACACGCATGCAAACAAACAATTATTTTCTTAACCTAACTTTTCTTTTCCTCCAGACCAGTTCTTTTCATAGTCGCAGTCATATGAATGCAACACAGGTGTGAGGAATACAGTCGTTAGCTCCCTGCACTATTCCCCTCCCACCTTCCGAATCAGTCGGGAGTTGGGATCCGAATGTTGTCCTGAGTCTCAGCCTGAGACAGGCAGGGAGATGTACATGCCTCCATTTTGTCCTAAGTGGCTTGTCTCGTCGGCAGCCATGGATCCTAATGGAGGCTGTGACATCACTGACACTGATGCTTGGGTCTCCCTGACAGGATGCTCAGTTTTGAGCATGCATTATGGTTAGGCTGTGTCGCAATAACTTTAATCCTGGTCAATGCACAGTACTGTGTGCAACTCCATTTGTTCCTTGGAATTAATGAAAGACACAACTCCAAAATGTAAAGGAATTTGAATGCTTACTCTTTGTAGCTGCCCTTAGGAATTTGTTTAAGTCGGATGGATCGAGTTGAGAATTTGCATCCGGAAGATGCATAATATGCACAAGCTACAAAAAAACGTACTCCTAAATTAAGGTCCATCTTCCGGAACCCCAGAAGTAAAAAGATACACGATAAACCTTAAACAGGTAACAATGAAATGCCCTTATTCTATCTGAATTCTACTTTCCTGCAAGCCCATTAGCTAATTCACCAATGTACTGTTCATAATGGCACTGGGCAACTGAGCATCTTGACACAGGATGCCTGCATGAGCTGTACACACATCTATTGCCTTTGAAAGAGCAGAGGTTATTTGCCACTCGTTGTTTGTATTCTGTATGAAATTACGCCGTGCTCTCAGAAAATCCCTATTTTACGGTGCCATGATAGTACCCATGGGCACAAGTGTCACTGATGCTTACGTTTTTTAACATAGATATCTGAGCTCAATGCTGACTTTCTATTAAACGAAAATCCATTTTTAAGGCAATCTGGTTAATCTACAAGGCTATACAACTGAAGCACAAAGCATCGGAATTAAAAACACTACAGTAAGCTTTCTCCTAGTGTGGCCTAACATCTGGAATTCCCCGGCCATCGCTCTAAGTCTGCTCCAACCCATTGCTCATTTAAGAAAGAACATCAAATGCACCTTTCCGGGAAGGACCTGACTAATTGGAATACCACTGCTGCGCACAGCACATGCAGCTTCACCCGCTCTTGCACCTGAACTAAATAGAAATGAGCCTGGGAACTCAACCATCAGCTCAAGTCCAGGAGTGTATGGTTAGGGGAGCATGTGCTAGTACAACTTCCAATGTGTAACCTAGTGAGTTTGGAGCCTCAGAGTGGGGTGATATGTGTCTGATTAGTTCACTCACTTGGCCTCCCATAAGGGACGCAGTGGCATGACACATGACTGATCTGGTCATTCACCCAGATGCCTGCCCCTGGTCCTGCCTTGCAACTCTCTACATTTCCTAAAGGTGAGTGTAGCGTGTGAGCTTATTAAAGGTAAACTTTGAAGAATGTCATGACTCTACCTTTTTCTTGGAACTGGCACATGTAACCTGAGAGATGGCTCTTTCAATGATCAAATTGTTAACCATGGTAAATGGATAGAGCTCACTATCTTTCATATGTATGCTGTGCTTTCCCTTCTTTGTCTTTGAAATTATTCTAACTATGGTGAATAATAATGATAATGACTGTTATTTATATAGCGCCTTAATCCAAAGCGCTTTACAGAGAACATATTTAGATACAATATCACCCAACCGAGATTGGTACTCATTTATCGACCTCGGAAGGATGAAAGGCTGAGTTGGCCTTGCCGGGATTCGAACCTGCGACCTGCAGATCATGCTCAGATTGCAGAAGCGAGCGCTCAACCCGCTGAGCTATCTTACCAGCGTAGATGCATTTTGCATTTTGATCAAGGTACTTTGCTGGGTTGCTGTGCAATAATTTTTCAGATATGCTTTCTCTGTTGTGTTCTTGCCCCCTTTATTAGTGAATCATACTTGTTGTGAATACCATATTTCTATAAGCATGTACCATATTCCTATAAACCATTGTAAGCGTGTTTTACCATTTGGTTTGAATTTGCAAGCCAGGTTTGTTGACTACAGAGGAATAGTTTAGCACTGTATGGTATTGTACATTTCAAATGGTTTTGGAAAGGATGTAGTGCACTGAATGAATTGCAAACGGTGAAACTATGATATCTTGGCTCAAACCCCCAGCTTCTTCACTTGAATAAGTTATTTATAAACTTGATGTGCCTTATTTCTTTAATTGCTAGAACTAGGGCCAGAAGTGATTCAGTGACTGAGCTCTCTACACAAATACCTTCCTATTACCTTGGTTAATCATTTGGCGGGTGCGTCAGTCAAGCAGGTTGTTCCAAACCTGGGCTGAATCCCACAATCCAAGCTGGGTTTCAGAACCAACCCACGTGCAAGACACATCCGTCAGCCATCTTCCTTCCATCCTCCGAAGTTTCCCTCATTTCTCTTCCCCACACCTCACTCCCTGCCGACCCGCCTCGACCCCACTTACCTGAAGCCCTTGCAGCTGTGCCCCCACTGCTCCTTCCCTCCCTACATTCCAATGGAGGTCATGGAAATGGAAAAAGGCTACCCCTGTAGCCCTGCCTTCCACTTCTTTTGTAGCCATCTTAGGTCAGGTTGCATTTTTTAGAAACAATGTCATGCTGCAACATGTTATTGCTCACAAATGCATTTCTCACTTCCCTCTGGGGTTTGTAACGTGGGCTCCAGGTTCTTGCTACCCTGTTCAGCCCCTAAAATGAGTGCCTGTTTCTATAGTTATGCAAAGGTAGAATGTAGAGAAGCAGAATGTGCACATGCATGGTGTGAGACAGCGGCTGCCATTTCCTTCCCTGGCATATCGGGCCTGTGTGGGGTCTCCTTACAATTAACTCCATGCAATTTAATATTTCTAAGTAAAAGTACTGTTCCAGAAATGTCGACTAGGAATTGCCACTTAGCGGTTTTTAGTACATCTAAATGGTCAAAATGTTCAGGATATTCATGTAAATTTTGTGACAATGTTAGGGAAGATGTTTGTCATTTCTGTGTAATATGCTTATACTATCCCAAAACCAATGTAAGGAAGACTGTACGTGATACCCTGACTTATTGTTATTTTTTATTTGGGTAAGGATGTACATTCCTTATTAGAAATATCAAGGTTTCTGACATCTGCCAGTAGGAAGGAGTAGGAGAAGGAAATGTGCACTTTGAACTGAAATGAACTCTTAAGACAAAGAATGAACCTGTCCGCATTGCACTGATGAATATACCATTTTTTCTGGACTGAGTTTATTCACATGTACAGTAAGAATTATTAGATATAGTATATTTTAACCACAGATTGAATATTTAGGTGGTGACTGACAGGTTTGGATGTAAATGTCCCTGTCTGGGATCGGAATAATCTTAAGTAAACTTTATAAACCCTCCCTGAGGTTCAGTATCGGAAATGGGCCTTGAAGACTGAGTTAAAGACCAGAGTGCAGGAGGAGGATTTAGCAAGGTTTACGGGCCCAGAACTCCTGGTACGCCTAAGGGAGATCTATAAAGCTATTTTGTTCAGCCTTGTGGGAGAAGGGGGGCTTGAAAACGCAAAAGAAAGGCTATCTGCCTGGTGTGGTTGTGGGGAGTTGGCTGGTTCCCAGTGAGCACATACATACTGAAGCATGAGGGAGGTGCTGTGGGATGTTGTAACCCACTTTTTGCTCTGCTATGCTGCAGCACTGTGTTATTATGGAGCCAGAAATAGCAAAATGGCCGCAAAAACCCTTGCGCACACCAAAACCTCTGAAAATCGCGCTTTGCAATGCACAAAAAGATGGTTGCCCAATCTGCCACGTATGTTGTCAGTGGTGGAACAGAGATCTCACTCCTGAAATATGTCACTGGGCTCCACAACAATGGAAAATGGAGTACAGAAGGAAAAAGCAGTGCTTTGCTAAAGGAAACCCAGAAATCTTGCTTTAAATTCCTTTTTCTTTGTTGCTGAAACTGCAAAATGCCAGTACAAAACACCCTCAAACAGCCAAAATTCTTGCTGCGTGCTACAATTCACTTAGTTTAAGAAATCATTGTGAACCTGCAAGGTCCTGAAGAGCTGAAAGCATAAAGGGATTTCCACAGCAAAAGTGGCCTGTCTGTGGATGTCAAAAATCTCTGTGCAGCAGAGGGCTGCTGGGATGACAGCTGTCAGGAGCCTGCCTGATTAAACTTTAAACATGTATAAACTGAAATCAAATGTTTGCAATCTAAGAGGCATGTTGCTGATAGTAACCCATATTGTAATTGTTTTGATTACATGGTTTTAAATCTTGAATGAGAATTCTAGCTGCTATTTGAGATCATAAGTTTGTTTTAAGCTAAGGAAAAATGCAACAGAATTAACATTTAAATCAAGCTTGGCTAAAGCTAGCCAAACTGGAATAACAGGCTTCCTCACAGAGGCCTTTCCCTCCATCAGGAAATCACACCAAAGCGATAATTATAGGGTTTGGAAAGAACCTGGTCTACAGAGGCAAAAGGGAACAATGAACACTGCAAGGTGTGAGGACAGTCGTAAATGGCCTCTGCCAAACATGGAGGAGATTACTCCTGAACTGCAGGGAGACAAAAAGAGGCGGACCCACACAACCATCTGTGGCTGAACCTTCACAAAGAACACTTTTTTAAAAGACTTACAATATGGCAGTTAAAATTGGGAAAATATAAAAGTAACAGATTTGTGAATCTAAATTTTGGCTGCACGTTTCAAGAGGCGGAAAAATCGTGTGACATGTTCTAAAAAGAAATGGCATGAAATGTGATTTTACACAAAATGTATTTCTGCTAGAATTATGAAACTTTATACACTTATGCCCATGCTCAACGTGCACACTTGTATAAAATTGCTTATAAATTGGACATTGTGTTCCTGATGAAAAGGGCAAAATTCTGTGAAAAGCCGAGACAAGATCTCACAGCTACGGGGTTTTGAGGGATAGCTGCTATATAAAATATGTAATCTGTATATGTGATTCTCATAGAGTTTGCACATGTGTAAATATGTATGGTGCCAAAAGTAGATTTTGTGTTCAAAGGGCTAGGGGTGGATTCTCAGCCTCATAATATCACAACATAAAGGTGAACTGTCAAAGGGGCGAGATTAGGATAAACCAGCCCACACACCCCTTTATCATAGCATAAATAGAGACAGCTCACCACTCAAAAACAGACAGATTCACTCACTATCCTGATACTGGCGGAGCACCCTGCTGCTGAACTCTACATCTTCATTGCTCCAGACTCCAGAAACTTGGCAAAGCAGAAACCCATTGCATAGCTGAACCATTTTCAGCTAGGCCTCAAATTCCATAACCAGAACCCTACAAACCTAAGGGGAAGCATCAAAATACAGCCGGGTTGTGCTGTACTGCTTGTCTGCTGAAATAATTATCATCAGAACCAAGAAGGGCAGATCCAATCCAGTCCTGTGCTGCGCTGTGACTAGAGTGCATTGCAGATCCAGTCCAGTCCTGTGCCGTGCTGTGACCACAGCGCCCTGCTGATTACAGATCCACTCCGATGTGCCCAGCCGTCTGTCCTAGAACCAGATTCAATTCCCTGACCAAAATCTTGATGGACCAGAATCCTGACGGTTCTGTTTAAAAACATATCTAGTGAGTATCTATAGAAAGAACGGTGTCACTAGCATATGTACTGTCCATAGTCAATCCCTATCTTAAACCCACTCCATCTTGTATTCAGAACCTGCGTTGTTAGGAGTATTTTTAAATTTCTGAACTCTCTATCCAAACCATCCTTTCGTCCTCTGTATTAGTATTGCTAAAGCTACTTCTGCGCTGATCTTTTCTCTTCTGAAGAAGGTGAGTTTCCTCTGCAGGCAGTCATTCTGATGAAGTGGCTGTGTTCCTGTGGGGTATTTGTTTTGTTCATAGTCATCCTTAGTGTAAGAAATCCTTTTGTCATTTAAAAAGTGCATTCCTGTTTTCCAAAATGTCAACTTCTGCTTGTAGCTAACATCCAAAGGGTATTTGTTTTATTCACAGTCATCGTTAGTGTAAGAAATCCTTTTGTCATTTGAAAAGTGCATTCCTGTTTTCTAAAAATTTCAACTTCTGCTTGTAGCTAACATCCACAGCTTTAAATCGCATCTAAAACTGCATCCCAAATCTATATGGTTCTCCCGTTATCGCGATTATCGCGCAGTGAAAAGTTTGCCGCAAATTTCATTTTTGGGAAATTCTGACACGTGTAAAACAGCTTTTGATTGCTTCCGACTTGAATTTTAAGATTTCAAATTGTTTCTTGATATTGAATCATTGCTTGTGTTTGTGTGCAACTATCTAAAGTGGCTCCCATAAGAATTTATAACAATTTCAGCAATTTTGACCATATTTGGTGTTTTTGCCCAGTCCATTCTAAGATAACTTTAAAAGCCATTCTGACAGCTTGACAGTCAATTCCCTTTTTCTCTTGTGTTTGCTGGGGGTAAGGGGGATAGATATTTTGTTTGAATTTTACCATTCTTGAATACCTGCTCTCTCCTCCTATCTCTTTACATTGCCTATTGGGGGTTGAGGGGTGTGCAGGGGTAACCTTTAACCACAGTGCTATTTGATCTGAACACACACAAAAGTATTATTTATGTGCTGAATTGTTTTGCTCACTACTACTCCATGTGTATTAAAGAGATTATTCGGTGTTACATCACCCCATTGGTTATTATTGTGTACCGTGATTAAATTGTAAATACATAAATAAATATTTTAACTTTGCAAACCAGCCTGATACTCTACATCTTCATTGCTCCAGACTCCAGAATCTTGGCAAAGCAGAAACCCATTGCATAGCTGAACCATTTTCAGCTAGGCCTCAAATTCCATAACCAGAACCCCACAAATCTAAAGGGAAGCATCAAAATGCAGCCGGGCTGCGCTGTACTGCTTGCCTGCTAAAATAACTATCATCAGAACCAAGAAGGGCAGATCCAATCCAGTCCTGTGCCATGCTGTGACCAGAGTGCATTGCAGATCCAGTCCAGTCCTGTGCCGTGCTGTGACCAGAGCGCCTTGCTGATTGCAGATCCAATCCGATGTGCCCAGCCGTCTGTCCTAGAACCAGATCCAATTCCCTGACCAGAATCTTGATGGACCAGAATCCTGGTGGTTCCGTTTAAAAATATATCTAGTGTGTATCTATAGAAAGAACGGTGTCACTAGCATATGTACTGTCCGTAGTCAATCCCTATCTTAAACCCACCCCATCTTGTATTCAGAACCAGTGTTGTTAGGAGTATTTTTGAATTGTCTGAACTCTCTATCCAAACCATCCTATCTTCCTCTGTATTAGTATTGCTAAAGCTATCTCTGCGCTGATCTTTTCTCTTCTGAAGAAGGCGAGTTTCCTCTGCAGGCAGTCATTCTGATCAAGTGGCTGTGTTCCTGGGGGTATTTGTTTTGTTCATAGTCATCCTTAGTGTAAGAAATCCTTTTGTCATTTTAAAAGGGCAATCCTATTTTCCAAAATGTCAACTTCTGCTTGTAGCTAACACCACTGCTTTAAATTGCATCTAAAACCACATCCCAAATCCATACGGATCTCCTGGTATCGCGATTATCGCGCAGTGAAAAGTTTGCCGCAAATTTTGTTTTGTGAAATTCTGACACGTGTAAAACAGCTTTTGATTGTTTCCGACTTGAATTTTAAGATTTCAAATTGTTTCTTGGTATTGAATCATTGCTTGTGTTTGTGTGCAACTATCCATAGTGGCTCCCATAAGAATTTATAACAATTTCAGCAATGTTGTCCATAATTGGTGTTTTTGCACAGTCCATTCTAAGATAACTTTAAAAGCCATTCTGACAGCTTGACAGTCAATTCCCTTTTTCTCTTGTGTTTGCTGGGGGTAAGGGGGATAGATATTTTGTTTGAATTTTACCATTCTTGAATACCTGCTCTCTCCTCCTATCTCTTTACATTGCCTATTGGGGGTTGAGGGGTGTGCAGTGGGAACCTTTAACCACAGTGCTATTTGATCTGAACACACACAAAAGTATTATTTATGTGCTGAATTGTTTTGCTCACTACTACTCCATGTGTATTAAAGAGATTATTCGGTGTTACATCACCCCATTGGTGATTATTGTGTACCTATTAAAACATAGTGTGATTAAGTTGTAAACACATAAATACATATTTTAACTTTGCAAACCAGCCTGATACTCTACATCTTCATTGCTCCAGACTCCAGAAATTTGGCAAAGCAGAAACCCATTGCATAGCTGAACCATTTTCAGCTAGGCCTCAAATTCCATAACCAGAACCCCACAAACCTAAGGGGAAGCATCAAAATGCAGCCGGGCTGCGCTGTACTGCTTGCCTGCTAAAATAATTATCATCAGAACCAAGAAGGGCAGATCCAATCCAGTCCTGTGCCATGCTGTAACCAGAGTGCATTGCAGATCCAGTCCAGTCCTGTGCCGTGCTGTGACCAGAGCGCCTTGCTGATTGCAGATCCAATCCGATGTGCCCAGCCATCTGTCCTAGAACCAGATCCAATTCCCTGACCAGAATCTTGACGGACCAGAATCCTGACGGTTCCGTTTAAAAACATATCTAGTGTGTATCTATAGAAAGAACAGTGTCACTAGCATATGTACTGTCCATAGTCAATCCCTATCTTAAACCCACGCCATCTTGTATTCAGAACCTGTGTTGTTAGGAGTATTTATGATTTGTCTGAACTCTCTATCCAAAACATCCTATCTTCCTCTGTATTAGTATTGCTAAAGCTATCTCTGCGCTGATCTTTTCTCTTCTGAAGAAGGCGAGTTTCCTCTGCAGGCAGTCATTCTGATCAAGTGGCTGTGTTCCTGGGGGTATTTGTTTTGTTCATAGTCATCCTTAGTGTAAGAAATCCTTTTATCATTTTAAAAGGGCATTCCTGTTTTCCAAAATGTCAACTTCTGCTTGTAGCTAACACCACTGCTTTAAATTGCATCTAAAACCGCATCCCAAATCCATACGGATCTCCTGGTATCACGATTATCGCGCAGTGAAAAGTTTGCCGCAAATTTTGTTTTGTGAAATTCTGACACGTGTAAAACAGCTTTTGATTGTTTCCGACTTGAATTTTAAGATTTCAAATTGTTTCTTGGTATTGAATCATTGCTTGTGTTTGTGTGCAACTATCCGTAGTGGCTCCCATAAGAATTTATAACAATTTCAGCAATTTTGACCATAATTGGTGTTTTTGCCCAGTCCATTCTTAGATAACTTTAAAAGCCATTCTGACAGCTTGACAGTCAATTCCGTTTTTCTCTTGTGTTTGCTGGGGGTAATGGGGATTGATATTTTGTTTGAATTTTACCATTCTTGAATACCTCCTCTCTCCTCCTATCTCTTTACATTGCCTATTGGGGGTTGAGGGGTGTGCAGTGGGAACCTTTAACCACAGTGCTATTTGATCTGAACACACACAAAAGTATTATTTCTGTGCTGAATTGTTTTGCTCACTACTACTCCTTCTTTTTTATTAAAGAGATTATTCGGTGTTACATCACCCATTGGTGATTATTGTGAACCTATTAAAACATAGTGTGATTATATTGTAAACACATGAATAAACATTTTAACTTTGCAAACCAGCCTGATTCCTGGTTCAGTATGACGGGGGGTTGAAGGAGAATGGCGTGATATGAGTGGTATATTATTCAGAATAAAGAACTTTGAGACAAAAATAAATAAGGATTTCAGTTGTGCACTACATGCTAGGCGTTGACTTGGGTGTGTGCCGGATTGAAATCACTTAAAGCTTGGGGGCTCGTCCCGAGATACTGAATTAGACATACCACTTGTGACAGTCCGACACAGCGTGCTAACTGGTGGGTTACATACACCTTGTTGGGCTACCATACTGTGCTACACTGAAAAAACACCCTTCAATAGAAATACTCAAAGGATTTGGGCCTGTTTTGCAAAAGTAAAATAACCCTGAGATAAGTCTGAAGGAAATTAATATTTCCGGAATGGCGACCCCAGTGGAAATCAACATTGCAAAGGAACACCAACTGCACAAATTGTTTGTCAGGGGTGAATGGATAGAGCAGGATGAGAATGTTTGGCTGCAGGAAATCAAACAACAAATCAATGCCATGGAATTAGATAGATGGCAGGACCAGGGTCCATTACACCAGGCACTTAATGAATTGTATATGGCCCCCAGAGTAAAAGAAGAGCAATGTAAAATTGCCAAAATAGCGGCTTACCTATACATCCAAATTGGAGTAATACAGGAAAAATATGCCGAAAACCTAGATCTGGCAAAGAGGCAAGTACAATCCCTAGAGAAAACCCAAACTGATTTGGACTCTGCAGAGCAAAGGCTACAAAAGTGCCAAGAATCAGAGAGAGAACCCAGACAGTACCTGACAAAATTAAAGGAAGATCTGGATCTCCTGCAGCAAGAGAAGGTAGAGCTGGATACCAAATTACTGACACTGCAAAAAGAGTGTCAAGAAAGGTTGGATTCTCTACTACAGAGCCAACAAAAGCTGGAGCAACAATTAACTTTTAACAGAGTCTGTGCAGTACAGCTCCACGTCTTACAAGACCAGATAGACCAAGTAAAGGAGAAAAATAATAAATGAATAGTGAAGGATCACCACACTCAAACAGATTTTGATGAGGAGCGCCAGAAATTATGTGCCATTAGAAAACAAAGGGACGACCTGGCTCAACAGAGGGGTACTCTAATTCAGGAAAGGGACGCCTTAGGCCAGGAAGTCAGCCATTTAAAAACTGAGGTGGAAGAAAATCACCTGGCCCTTCAGGGACTGGGTGAACTCAAAATGGACTATGAAAAGCTGTTAGAGCATAGCAGGAGTGACAGGCCCCTGGGGTGTCAGTCTAGAAAAATGGATACCTCTCATATGTGACCACAAACGTATTTTGATGGCCGTGGGCCAACCGTCTCATGCACGATATAACAGAATTTAGGTTTCAGAGTTTGCCAATGAACGGCCATTTTGATGTAACAAGAATCGCCATTTTGTTTTCTAACCATTGCTCATTGCTTTCTGTTCTTATTGCTTCGCAGTACATTTTCTGCTTACACTGCTCGACTGTAAAACATTGTTGTCTGCACGTGAAAGGACAAGGCCGCAGGGCCGCGAGGATAACAAGAGTTCGTTGAAACACAACGTAGGCAGCGCCTGGAAGAATGCCCGGCTCCTTCCGGAATGTAGCCTTGAAGCAGAGCTGCAGGGCATTTAATCATTTCGCAGCTGCCAGCCAGTCTCGTTATATGGTAGAATATGTTAGAATAAAGCAGCTACTGAGCCCTGTTAGAGCGTGTCGGCTCCCAGGACACAAATAGCACCTCATAGATAGCAAGGTCTGGAATGCAACTCTTCCCCCGTCTGTAGCTCGCTTCCAAGAACAGAAGCACTGTGTTCTGTTCAACAACTGAAAGATGCCTCTGCACTTACAAATTGCAAATTGTTACTAGAATAGATATTTGAAGGTGTCATAATTGTCGAAAGTGTCCATCATCACACCGAGTTCAAAGAAACCCAATAAAGGGGGTGTTAAACATGTCATAGCTGATTGTTTGATATGCATTTTGTATATATGTAACTGATGTATGTAATTCACTCTCTTGCGTCCCTCGAGGTCTAGAGATACACATCGCGGGGCGTGAGACCGAGTTGGCCAACTGAGACTTTTTGCTTTGCAATAAACCCTAGCTTTGGGAATACAACTTCGTGTCTGGCGTATCTATCGTGTGTGGTGACTCGCCTTGTTTCCATAGACGTAAGGGACCCCTAAGGGCCCCTTTCAAGATGGCGCCCAAATAGGGACGCTTCCCCACTTGTATCATCGCATACGTTGTAATTGAGTAAGGCGGAGAACGGCGAGGACGGGACGATCGAGCCGGGATCAAGAGGTGTTCGGGGCGCCCTGTAGAAGTGATGAGAGACTCCTTTGCAGATCTGCACACATCTGATCCCTGATCGACGTGCCTGGCTAGAGAACAAGGCGGCGAGGGACCCGAAACGAGGCGGAAGCCAAGAAACGCAGACACAACATCATTGGGTGCGTCAGTATACAGACGACTTGTGTCCGAAAGGACAAATTGATTTATCAGGTGAGTCATTCCCCGATTCAAAGTAATCCTGATATTGGTTGAGAGTTGACTTTGCAAAATCAAACGCCCTAGGTAAGGTTGATTAACCAGGGGGAAGGTTGAAACATGCCTGGGGTATTGTCCACCCTAGCAGGGTTTTTCCGCTGTGGTAGACAATCTTTGGAAGATGGCCAAATTGCACCACCTGGGGGAACGCCAGTATATGAGATGTATGTGAAGTATGGAGTGGGTGCGATAATATTCTGTGAGACCTGGCATAGGCAAACCAGAAAGCAACCAGACCATCAGTGGCCGATTAATGGTAGTTTTGAGATAGCGAGAATAGATAACTTGGAAAGGGTGTTGATAAGAAAGAAAGCGCGTCCTGCAGCATTTGATATCGTTAAGGACTGGAGAAGGGAAGCAATGCTCCGATTTAGAAGTAGAGCGAAGCATGCGCGCAGGCATAAATCGAAAGGTGAAGTAGTGGAAGAAAAAGAAGAGGAGGAGTGGACTGAGAGTCTAAGGAGGTCAGGTAGACGTGACCAGTTGAATATAGAAAAAATATACCCACAACGAAAATTACACATAGCAGATGAATTGATAGAAAACATATTGACCCATACAAAACAAGGCCCAAGATCAGAAGTGAGGCCAGACACGTCAGTAACTAGTGCCCAAACCCCGCCCGTAGCCCAAACTCTCCCTCCTGTAGCTCAAGCCCTCCCACAGCCACAGACCGCACACGTAATACTTCCTATTAGCCAACCAGGCCCACAACAGACACTCCCTGTTCCCATTGTCCCATCCGCACCTCCCGCCTTAGACACAGACTCGGTACTGTCCGTTCCTCCCGGGGTTGAAGTTGAAACCACGGGGGCGAGAGGAGGGACTGAACAACGTGGATGCACGAGGGTAACTCGCAGTGCGATCCGCAAAGAAAGAAAGGTGGATTTGCAGCAACAGGCAGAGATGTATATAGACGGGAATGATGGGACGGCAGCATTGGCTTCGATGTATGACTTCCGAAGAAGCAACGAAAGACAGGTAGTGTTGGAATGCATGGGTGAATATTTGGTGGAGAAATGGAAACAGTTAATTGGGAAATTACCACTGCAGCGTTTGTTAGATTTGAATGCATTATCACGCTGTAGGGAGAGGGATGAAGAAGTGAGAGAACATGTATATGGACTTTTTCAACTTAAAGATGAATTAGATAATGATTATGCCGAAATGTTTACTACACCTGGGTACAGGAGTAGAGATATCGGGAGACATAGGAAGGAAACTGTAGAGCCGTATATACAACGACATTCAATGTATACGAGAAGTGTTTAGATGGATGTCGGATCCCAGTATCCCCACAATGGAGATACATGGGATATTTGATGAATATTCCATGCCCATGAAAAGAAAAGCACTGCAGTCGATGGTTGAACATTTATCAGACAAAGATGTAAAAAACGATAAGGCCAGCCCATCCGAAATAATGGCAGTATATAAAAGAGCACTAGAGCGAGGGACAGGAGAAATTGCCCTATCGCTTGATTTGGGAATATTGTTACACATGAGAGAAGGGGGAGGGTCAGTAAGTGGGACATTTCCTATGAGAGAGGTCCCACCTAACTTTGTGCCCGAAGTAGAGGTTCCCGCAGTGGGCAATGTAGCGGCACAGGTAACACCAGCCCATTATACTGTCCAATATGTGCATGTCCCCTTTTCCAGACAGGAGGTGAACAACATAAAGCAGACGATTCCTGATATAAGAAAGAATCCTGCAGGGTTTTAAAAGGAAGTAGAGTCCTGCCTGCAATCATCCGTGCTTACCATGGTGACATAGACCTAATATTCCCAGTGATCCTGCCAACAGACCAGGGGCGTTGCTGGGGGGGTTACGGGGGCTATAGCCCCTGATCTTTTGGTTATAGCCCCGGATAGAATCTCAGGAGCTACAGCCAAAAGACAAGCTAGCCCCCACTCCCAACAGTTCCGACATCAGCTTAGCCTCGGGTCTTTTCCAGACCTAGCAACTCCCCTGCAACAGACATATGGAAGCAAATAAGAAAGGTGGATGACATAACGACCTTTGGCGCCACATGGGCGGACTTGATAATAGAAGACAGGAATAAAGCGGTTGGAGGAACACCGGGACCGAACCTGGTAGCATTACCAGCACGCATAGTACAGAAATTAAAAGAAATTGTCCCAGAGAAAAGAATTCAATGGGACAAATTGACTGCATGTGTACAAGGTAAGGATGAGTTAGCTACAGATTATTTTAACAGATTTGAAGAAGTATTTACAGACTTCAGTGGGCAGGATGTGAGCTCGGAAGCGGGAAAGAGGTTATTTGTTGACAAACATGTGAGGGAGTTAAAACTTCCAATCCAGAACCTAATAATGACATCAGAGAGTGCATGGCAAGCAAAAACGCTGGGCGAAGTATTACACATGGCCCAATATTATGAGAACAGAGTGACTGCGGATAAAGAAAAAGAGGAGAAGGATAGGGTAAATCTGAAAACACAGGTGCTACTGCAGCAAGTAGTAGGACATAATAGAGGGAGAGGGAACGCACAAGGGAGAAGTAATTCGAATATGCATGGGGGAAAAGTGGGACCAAATTAGTGTGCGTATTGTAAGAAGGAAGGACACTGGCGAGCGCAATGTCCGTATCTGCAGAATAGAAATGGGTCTGGTCAGAGGAGACAGTATAGAGGACACCAAGGAGCGAATGGACCAAATAGGAATAGTATGCAGCAGCACTACAATAATGGAGGTAATCAAAACCAAGCCCAAAACCAAAGTGCCCCTAACCAGAGTCAGGGACAGCAAAACCAACAGTATGGAAACCAGAGTGGGGGAAATAGAGGAAAGAGTGGGAACGTTTTCGATACACAGCCAAACACGTATTACAGTAACAGTAATGATTACACATTGGACGATGTGTTATTTCCCCAATAGGACAGCCCAGGACAGGGGTCAGAACCAGTGTCTATTCCTGTGAATCAGAGAGGACCCTTCGTAGAAATGAGAGTCGGGAATGAAGAGCACCACTTTCTTGTAGCTACAGGAGTGCAAAAGTGTTCAATACACCATCACTTGGTTCCAGATATACCACTGTCAGGGCAAAAGAATGTTTCCGTAGGGTTTGCAGGTACACCAGTCATAAACCCAGTGTCCCAACCAGTCCCAGTTACTATAGGATCATTCACTGAACATTGTCCTTTCCTTTTAACAGAAAATTGTGGGGAGAACTTGTTGCGATTACATTTGTTGAAAAAATTAGGTTCTGTTATACATTGCACAATAGACGGGGTGTTCCTAACGATTTGGCCACAAGATGCCCCTGTGTCAGGATTCATGCCTGAAACTTTACCAGGAGAACTAAGTAAAGTGCCAACCTGTATATGGGCAATGCGTGACAATGATGTAAGATGCTTGAAAACAGAGCCAGTAAAGATCATTTTGAAAGAGGGTGTTACCCTACCGCGAATTCCCCAATACAGAATTTCGGCTGAAGGTGAGAAAGGATTGAAGAGTATTGTTACAGATTTGGTGAAATTAGGGGTAATTGAAGAAATTACAGGCAGTACATGCAACAGCCTGATTCTTCCAATTTATAAAGAAGGAGGCAATGAAGTACCATAACGTTTTATAATTGATTTGCGCGCGCTAAACAAAGTGGTAGATCCACAATTTCCTTTAGTGCCAGATGTCACTACAATATTGACAATGATACCAGTTTCAGCAGAATATTTTAGTGTAGTTGATCTAAAAAATGCGTTCTTTAGCATTCCAGTGGACAAGGACAGCAGATATTTGTTCGCGTTCACATTAGGAGGACGATCATTTACATTCACGCGGATTCCGCAAGGTTACACGGAAAGTCCGAGTATTTACAGTAGAGCATTGAAAGAGCAGCTAGACATGCTAGACTTACCAGTGGGTTGCGTAGTCTTGCAATACATAGACAATCTATTATTAGCTGCTGACACAGAGGAGATTTGTAAAGAGAGCACTGTATTACTACTGTCACACCTAGCGGCACATGGCCATAAAGCTAGTTTGAAGAAATTTCAATATAATCGAAAGGAGGTGGCCTATTTGGGCTACCTACTTTCGAAAGAAGGGAGAAGGCTAACGCCAGAACGCATATAAAGTATTTCTTGTATGCCTATTCCAAAGACACAGAAAGGAGTCAGAGCCATAATAGGCATGGCTTCATATTGCCGACAATGGATTGGTAATTTTGTGTTAATTGTGAAACCGATGGTGAATTTGACTAGAAAGGATGCGGTTATGCCTTTACAGTGGGATGAGGAATGTCGGAAAGCATTTGATCAATTGAAAACTGCATTATGTTTGGCTCCAGTTTTGGGCACGCCGAATTATGAGAAGGTTTTTAGACTGTGTGTGAAAGTGAAGGATGTGCATTGGCGGTTTTGACACAGGAACAAGGTGCAAGAAATAGGCCATGCGGCTATTTTTCTTCTGAGCTGGACCCTGTAGCGCGTGCACTACCACGATGTTTGCGATCTGTCGCGGCGGCTGCTGCGTCAGTGAAACAAACGGAAGGGATGGTATTGGGGCATACTTTAATTCTGATGGTGCCACATGCCATAGACGTTCTATTAAATAGAACACAGACGCAACACCTCACCTCTGCTAGATTGACAAGATATGAGATTATCTTGTTCGTGCCCAATATCCAAATTATGAGGTGTAGCTCTTTGAATCCTGCAGAATTAATGCCACTACCCATAAAAGAAATTGGGGAGAATGAATCACCCCCCCATGATTGCTTAATGGTCACTGAGGAAGAAACCAAGGGGAGAGTTGATTTAAGTGATACACCACAGAAAGAGCCAGATGGAGAGTTATTTTGTGATGGCTCATGTTTTAAATTACCTGACAGCACGACAACTGCCCCCTACGCTATCACTACCCTAGAGAGCGTTGTAGAAAGCAAAGGAATCCCCTACATCTCGGCACAAGCCGCAGAGATAATAGCATTGACCAGAGCCTGCGAGATTTCTGAAAATTTTAATGTGAATATATATACTGATAGTCAGTATGCTTTTGGGGTTGTTCATAACTTTGGTTGACTCTGGGCTGAGAGAGGGTTTTTGACATCACATGGTGCCAGAATTCAACATGGCCCTTTGATTGTACGATTGCTGTCTGCACTCACGCTTCCAAAGCGCCTAGCAAAAGTGAAATGCGAGGCACACAAAAAGGTAACATGCAAAGTAGGAGAGGGAAACGAGTTTGCAGATAGAATTGCGAAACAAACTGCCACTGTTTTAAATACCAAAATGATGACGGTTCAGACTGAGGAAGTACCCTGTATGATAGAAAATTGAGTTGCCACTGTCAAAGAAATGCAGGCCGAAGCTACGGCCGATGAAATACAAGGGTGGGCAGAGTGCTATGCTGAGTTAGATCTGGAGGGTTGTTGGGTGGACAAGGGAACTAGAAACTGGATGTTGCCAAATTCACATGTGACTGCAATGGTCACAATGGCCCACAGCCCTACTCACATCTGTGCAAAAAAGATAATACAGCACCTATCTACAGTATGGCAGAATGTAAACATAAAGAAGAATGCAGAGAGGTTGGTGCAGAACTGTATCACGTGTTTACAACACAATGTAGGAAAGGGAACAGTGACTCCAATAGGCAGTTTTGGCCCGCCCTCTATGCCTTTTGAGGCGATCCATTTTGATTTCATAGAGATCGAGAGATGCCAAAATTTGAATATGTCTTAGTGGTGATCTGTGCATTCAGTAAGTGGGTGGAGGCATATCCCTTAAAGGACTGCACAGCAATGAGCACGGCAAAAGTAATGCTTAAAGAATATTTTTCCCGTTTTGGCTTGCCCCGTGTCTTATGGTCAGATAATGGCCTGCATTTTGTGGGTGCAGTGGTGTTACAGATATGTGCGGGTCTTCAGATTGATAAGAGATTCCATAGCTCAAGGCATCCAAGTTCGACTGGTCTTGTGGAGAGGCACAATGGGATTTTCAAGTCAAAAATCAGCAAAATATGTGCAGGAAGCAAGTTGAGTTGGGTGGATGCATTACCAATAGCGCTTTTATGCATGCGTACGTCTGTGCAGGCTAAAACTGGGCTCTCCCTGTACGAAATCGTAATGGGGAGGCCGGCAAATGTTTGGTGCGCACCTCAGCCAAAACGACTTAGAGAGGTAGAACATCCTGTGCTTAGTACTTATTGTGGCCTTTTAATGCAGAAATTGCGTTTGATTCATCAGCAGGTGCAGGAGGTATTACCAGTGAGATACACCGGTCCGGGGCACGCGCTGGAGCCATGAGACTGGGTGCTGCTTAAAAATTTTGAAAGGAAGTCATTGTTAGCACCCAGGTGGCGTGGCCCCTATCAAGTACTCTTGGCAACGCAGACGGCGATACGGGTGGATGGACGGAAGTCGTCGATCCATGCCATCCATGCCAAAAAGATTCCAACTTCACTGAAAGACTTGCCTGACCCAAACGACCGGAAAGAGACAGCGGTCCCAGAAACAGAAGAAACTGTTGCCAGTAAGCCGCCACCAAATCTGCCCAAGCGAGAGTGAAACTTGAAACAAAGCCTGAGAAGATTGCCAAAAAGGGGAAAGGGCAAAGAGTGCCCCAACGTTGCCCAGCAGAATCAACATCACTGTTGGCCGACACGAAATCTGCCTTGCAAATACCAGCTGAAACTAAACGTGTACCCCTTTGGCGCCCACCAGCACTTGCCAGCACACCAAAGACCGAATCTGCATCATTGGCGCGGCACACACCAGCACCTGCAGTAGCACCACAGGCTGACTTTGAGCCTGAATATGGAAGTGCACTGGCACTGTTCACGGATCACAAAATACCAGGAGTGAGGCGATACAATTTGCGGCCTCGAAAGACAAAGTGATCCACAGTTCTTTGGAGTTTATATCAATCTCTGGTTCTGCTCATGGACGGAGAAGGAACTAGAGGTGTAGAGGAGAGAAGCATGAGAATTGTGCAAGTCGGACAATTCAAGACTCGCGGCCCCTCGGTGCGATCATAAAAAGTACATGTGTCCTGAACCAGAGTGGACAAGCTGGGCGCAAATGGTACTAAGGCAATAAAATAACTGATCAAATGTCCTCTGAGCAGTATGAGAAAGGACAAGTGATCTTGCCTAAAAATTAATAAGCAAATCCAGGCCTGAAGGACTGGCAGTACTGAACTGTGACAATTCTGTTGAACTTATTGACATCAGAGCAAGTGCAACAAAGAGAGATATCCACGACGAACTGTAATAAGGAAGAAGAAGGACGATGAGAAACATGTCGGTTTCAGCCTCCTCCTGCACCACTGCTGAGAATGAGTCAATTGTAGAGACTGTAAGCTTAAGAAAAACGCATGGTAAAAAGAATTGTATGCTGGCACTGACAATAATTATGTGCTTCATGAGCGTGGTAGCACCGATAACAACAGCACTAGTATTATGGTATGTGGAATCGATGCACCCATTGGAAATGTTTTTACCAATAGTTAATATATCCACTACTGAAAGCCCGGTTCAGGTGATTACTTATACCCTGTCCCCAATGGAAGAAAGACACAGGGAAGGGTTTGGTAACAACACGTTGTTATTGATTATGAATATGACACATGCAATTCTGAAGAAAACAAATTGCTGGGTATGTGCCCATTTACCACAGCATGCTGGGAAAGGAATAGGTTGGTATGTACAGCCATTTCCATTAAGTTCTGCATGTAGTGCATCTTTAAGTGCAATGTTCTATGGGAAATGGAATGAGAGTAGTACGGGTCAATTAGACAGAACCAACATGAATGAGTTTGAGGAAATAATAATGAAGCCTGTGGGTTGGTCCATATTCCATAAAGCACAAGTAATGGCCCCAGAGCCTACGAGGAAAAGTACGCGAAAGATAACACGACAAAATAGACGAGATAGATTGTCCCCACCAGATAAAACATCTGTGATGACGTTTCGTGTAAGAACAGACGGGGACAAAGATGCAATTCCCCCTTCTTACACAGTGAATTATAACCCAAGAACTGTCCCTTTTTGTCTAAAAAAGAAAGGCTCCTTTTCAGTCGGAACATTTACTGGATGCATGAATACAGTGGTATTGAAATGGGAAATAGAACCAGTATATGTGGGAGATCCAGTTTATTTTATATGTGGAGAGAAAGCATATCCTTGGTTGCCCAGAAACTGGGGAGGTACATGTTACCTAGGTCTACTGCTCCCAGGAGTGTTCCTCTTAGAAACAGCGGACATGGTCAGACTATCCAGATCTAGAGTCAAAAGGAGTAGAGATGGTGTTTTGATAGCGACTGACGTAGCAAAATCATTCATTCCATTCTTGGGGCAGATAGTGAACTCCTATAATATAAGGCAGCTGTCCAGGATACTAAAAAATACCATAAACACAACAACAGATGACGTTGGAAGAAAAAGGAATCAGGTTAATGACGCTGCAAAATAGAATGGCTCTCGATGTGATCCTGGTTGATCGTGGGGGAATTTGCAAAATAGTGGGATCAGCGTGTTGTGTATTTGTAGATGACTATTCCCCTACAATCTTTGAAGCAATAAAGAAAATGCATGTCCTCAGTTCTGAACTCCCTACTGGAGAAGGAGGCTGGGGAATAGGGTCTTGGTTTTGGGGAATACTGCGTTCTTGGGGATGGAAGTTGATTTCGATATTAGTAGTGGTGTTTGGAATATTCATAACGTGTTGTTGTTGCATACACTGTCTACCAATAGTTTGCGCTGAGGTAACTGAGGGATGTACTAAGGGATGTATGCATATGATGACAAAAAGAAAACAAACTCATGGTCGGGCTGACCAAGACACAAATGAGATGAAAACAGTAAAAGAATTGATGGCTATAGATATTAATGAAGATGATGATGCTTACGATAGCATGCAAAATTCAGACATAAGTACTTCAGACTAATCGTCATTAGAGGAGGATACAAAAAATGGATGAGACGCTTGGCATACGGCCAAAGGAGGGTTTGTCAGTCTAGAAAAATGGATACCTCTCATATATGACCGCAAATGTATTTTGATGGCCATGGGCCAACCGTCTCATGCACGATATAACAGAATATAGGATTCCGAGTTTGCCAATGAACGGCCATTTTGATGTAACAAGAATCGCCATTTTGTTTTCTAACCATTGCTCATTGCTTTCTGTTCTTATTGCTTCGCAGTACAATTTCTGCTTACACTGCTCGACTGTAAAACATTGTTGTCTGCACGTGAAAGGACAAGGCCGCAGGGCCACGAGGATAACAAGAGTTTGTTGAAACACAATGTAGGCAGCGCCAGGAAGAATGCCAGGCTCCCTCCTGAATGTAGCCTTGAAGCAGAGCTGCAGGGCATTTAATCATTTCGCAGCTGCCAGCCAGTCTCGTTATATGGTAGAATATGTTAGAATAAAGCAGCTAAAGGCTTGAATTATGCTCTTCTTACGGCCCCCCTTTACTGAGCCCTGTTAGAGCGTGTCGGCTTCCAGGACACGAATAGCACCTCATAGATAGCAAGGTCTGGAATGCAACTCTTCCCCCGTATGTAGCTCGCTTCCAAGAACAGAAGCACTGTGTTCTGTTCAACAACTAAAAGATGCCTCCTCACTTACAAATTGAAAATTGTTACTAGAATAGATATTTGAAGGTGTCATAATTGTCGAAAGTGTCCATCATCACACCGAGTTCAAAGAAACCCAATAAAGGGGGGTGTTAAACATGTCATAGCTGATTGTTTGATATACATTTTGTATATATGTAACTGATGTACGTAATTCACTCTCTTGCGTCCCTCGAGGTCTAGAGACACATGTCGCGGGGTGTGAGACCGAGTTGGCCAACTGAGACTTTTTGCTTTGCAATAAACCCTAGCTTTGGGAATACAACCTTGTGTCTGGCGTATCTATCATGTGTGGTGACTCGCCTTGTTTCCATAGACTTAAGGGACCTCTAAGGGCCCCTTTCAGGCGGACCCCCGTGTATGGAAACAAGGCACAATTACCACACACGAACTGATACGCCAGACACAAGGTTCAATTCCCAAAATCTAGGGTTTATTGCAAAGCAAATAGTCTCAGTCGGCCGACTGGATCTCACGTCCCGCAACGTGTGTTATCCAGACCTCGTGGGATGCAAGAGAGAGAACATTTTACATCAGTTACATATATACAAAAATACCATCATACTATCAGTAATGACACGTCCAAAACCACCCATAATGTAACTTCTTTTAGCAAGGGTTCAGTGCTTGACAATTATGATGAATATGACACCTTTAAAGACATGTATCCCTCAACAGTTGCAATCTGCGAAGGTGCAGACTCTATTCTTTGTTACCAAGAACATAGTGCTCTTGTTCTACGCAATCTGTGTTCGTAGGAGGGACACATTCCAAACCTTACTATCTCTTGGTTTCTATTTGTGAGCTAGAGGTCGGCTCGATCTAAAGGGGCCCAGAAAAGGGGGGGCCATGAAAGAGAGTATAATTCAAGCCATTAACTGTCTATTTCTACAGTTTCTGCCGCTCCAGCGAGACTATCTGGCACATGCTTGGTGATTAAATGCCTTTCTGCTTACTTCCAAGGACTTATGAGGGAGGGAAACAGTGTGTTGCTGTTGAGGCTGTCTGGGCTAGTCTCTTCGGCATGCAACTTGTGGCCTTTCTCTGTGTAAGAGCAGAACGAAAATAGAATTCACTTTTAGCACAGCATAAGAACAGAAAAGCAAGAAAAAACAAACTTGCAAAATGGCGAATTCTATTCTTACAAAATGGACGCTCTATGGTTATGCTGGCGATTCTGTACTGACGATGCTAGACATATGATGCGGTTGGTTTTCGGTCAACATAATATACCTTCTATGCTATGGTAGGGTGTTTTCTAGACTAATAAGAGGGTGGAAGATGCTCTGGCAAAGAATTATCAGGCTAGTAAGCATCAGACTCAGGAGGTGAGCCTCCTGCAGCAAAAATTGGCCAAATACTCCCAAAGCAGACAGGAAGCACAGAGAGACAATGAGGCTCTCCGTGAAAAAATGAAAGGCTCCATAGACTGATAGCCATGCAGAAACAACTATTAGAGACCAGTAAGGCCTTAATAGAAGAACAAAAGGGTCAGATTCTTGCCTGCCATCAGGGAGTAGGGGCTGAGAGAGATGAGGTCAGATGGGAAAGGGAAACAAACCCCTGAGCATAACTTCAGGAACCCTGGCACCAGAGACTTTAATCCTTTCAATTCCATGGACTCTGCACCCCCATGTTCACTGGCTCACATGAAACAAGGGCCATGGGGATGGTAGACTTCAACCCAATGGGAAATATGGGGCTAATAGGTCAGCGCCTCCCAGAAATGGATGGGCGGGCATCTCTGTACAGGTTCCCAAGTGCTAGGGCCATCTTCTCTGACCAAGGAGACTCCAGTGAGGGGAGAATCAGAGAAATGAATCCTCAGAAATATAACTTACCTAGAGATTAGGCAGTACAATTTGGTGGGGAATTCCATGAGAGTAGGTCCGCTAAGAGCATACTAAAAACCTCTTCCCAGCTATGACAGTGGGGGGGTACTCTACCAATCCTGGGAGCAAGGAAGAGTCAGAAGACTCTTCTGAGCGCCACAGATCCCTAGAGACTAGGCCCCCACATTCTGCCAGCCATTCCCAAGCTCGCAGAATCCGGGACAGTCTAGAAGACCAGACAGCCACCTCTGGTAGCAGTGTCTCTGAGTCAGAGGATGAGTGGACCAGGGTGACCAGAACTAAAAAGGCCAACAAAGTTAAGAGGGCTCTACTCAAGAATCCCCTGAAGCAAATAAAAGCTATTAGGAGCGTCATCACGCCCTACCACATAAATGCCAAATATTCGGTTTGGGAGCACCTTGAATTATTTGAGCAGATGATGGAGACTTTTCATCTGAAGGACAGCCAAAGCTGTATTCAGTATGTAAAGTGGACATTTTCTCCTGAGTACTCCAGCTTCTTTGCGGGGCTGGAGGATCAGAACCATTCCACATGGTCCACCTATAGGGCGGCCATCCTGAAACATTTTTCCATTTATAGGAACCCTCAAGAGGCTCACAAGGCAGCCTACAACTTACAATGTGGGGAAGACCAGGCCCCAGAAGAATTTGTTCAGGAATTGAAATGCGCATTTGCGCAGACCACTAGAAGGGTGCGCACTGACAGTAGGGAATTTGTGAACACCTTTTTTCATGCTCTTCCTAAGTACATTATGACCCAGCTAGTGAGGGACTTTCATGAGAAAAGATCACTAGACTGGGTCATTGAACAAGCAACGCGCATCTATGAAGTACAGAAGCCGTTGGAAAGTAAAAATATTAGCAAGAGCTCCAAACCAACCAACAACCCTGCTGCTACTAAGGTGGCAGAGGTGAAGGTTGCCCCATTTTAGATCTGGAGATGGGGTGCCTAAAAACCTTCCCGCGCAGAATCCAATCAACCCCAAACCCAGAAGGCCCTCAGGCATCTCCCAAATGGGGAGCCAGGGAGGTAACCCCACAAATGGGACTCCTAACTCCCCTGACTACATCAGCCCACGCTACAAGGGAAATAGAGCCATCCTGGGCTATGTGTGGACTCCTCCAGCCCAACGGGGGGTCCAACCAGACAGCAGGAAACCCAGGAAACTTCCCTCCTCACTTTCCCCAGGAGGGCAGTAATCCCCCAAATGCCGGACCAAATGTCTTTCCCCAGTACCCACCAAACTTCAACCCCAAAACAGCCCTTCTTTCTTTCCCCACTTTCCTGAGCCCAGACAGGCCAATCCGGAAGAGGGGAGGCCAAGGGTGGAGGCGTACCCAAACTATCTTAACCAGGGGTATTATGCGAGAAGGGAAAGTTACCCTTCCCGGGATCAACCCAGGGTAGACCTGAGCACCCCGTACCAGCCAGAGCGGGTGTCCCAACTAGAGCGCCAGGTCCAGAACATGACACAGGATCTGGGTCGCATGCTGAGGGCTCAACAGAACCGTCTGATGAGCATGGTGGCTCAGAATTCCTCAAATCCGGGGTCTGGTGCTCCAGAACAATGATGGGGGAAGAACCCCGACAACCCACCGGTTCCTGGGGAGGAGGCACAAGGGGAAGGGGGGGTGTAAAGCCTTAGAGGAAGCTTCCTTCCCCACTTGTGAAAAGCTCCTGGAAACCCAGGAACCAGAACCAAAATCTCCTGCCCCCGAAAATCTGCAACCCAAGGAGCAGAGGATGGGGAGGAGAAATAAAGACTCTAAAAAGGCCCATTTTGTGGAGAAGGTGCAAATCTTCCAGTTTGAAGGAGAGGGATCCTCAGAGGATTCTGGGAAAAGGATCTTCTCCTTCAGGGGTGGGGCAACTCCTCCCAAAGAAAAATGGGTCCCAAAGGATCCAAATCCAGACTGGGTAGATGTGGGGACCGAGTTAAAACCACCCATCATCAGTACCCAGAATGACCAGCACGAACATCCACTGGTTCAAACCCATCCTGGTGACTGCCTCCAAAAAGGGGGGTAAGGGGGACAGTCCAGAATCAGAACCAGGGGAACCCAAAACTTCCCCTATATCTAGCTGTCACTTTTTTCTTACAGGTTCCCAAGATCCCAAACATAATCCTGCCCAAATCACCTCTCTGTCAGTATCCAAAGCAAGGAAATTAACCCACCAGTTGACCAAAAATGTGCATTATCTTTGACCCCTTGAGGAAAAGAAGGGAAGATTGTATGCCCCGGTCCAAATACAGGGGCAATGTACAATTTTGGCACTGGTGGATACTGGATCCGAAGCTACCCTTCTGTCAAAAAGGGCCTTTGATCAGCTGAATTCGGGAAGGGGGAAGAAATACCAAATTCCTCTCACCCCTCTTCCTGGACAACTTCAGAACTTCAATGGGCAGGAAATTCCTGTTGAGGGGACTGAGGATTTAGACATTAAAATTGGGCGACACAAGGTGAAGTACCCGGTCATAGTTGCGACTCCAGAGGGCACACCTTGTTTACTAGGGAATGGCATCCTGAGTAGATTTCTCCCCTCATAGATTGTGTAAACCAGGTCCTCTGGACCCAGACTAACCGACCAATAACATTGAAACAGAGTGTCAACCATGTTAGCTTAAATAGCACATGCCACATGGTTGAACAAAAACCTGACCAAATAGAATTTCACTACCAGTATAATCAAATCCCAGACGTGACAGTAATTGCAGTAGGACAACAAACTGGTGATGGTGAGTCCTCTCTATTTCTGAAAATCAACTTTCCTTCCAGTCTAAGGTGGCATTCCACACTGGAAGGAAACACTCTGAAATTCTATACAAATTCACAATCAGAAAAACCCATTCCTATAGTCCAAAAAGATGAAAAATCAGCTCAAAGCTTGGCTGATATTCAGAAAACTGGAGAGCAGTTGTTCATCCCTATTCAGTTAAATGAGGGGAAGGACTCTGTTCTCGTCCAAGTGTGTGTCAACAATGGTAAGAGCTTCATCAGCGAGGCCATGTTCCACAAACACCCAAAAGATCCAGCCATTCCCACATTTAAACTGTTAGACAAATGGGAAATGGACCTGGAAACACCCAATTCCAAACATCTCCTGCCGAGCAGGTGTATGCTCAAAATGTACACAGGCAACAAGAGCATAGTCCATAATTGTTGGATCGTGCGAGATGTCCCTGCTGCATTTTATTTAGGCAGTGACATTCTCAATCGGTTTGCCATTAGTTTGGACCTAATAACCTTCAAAGCCTGGTCCCGATTAGCGGGTAATCCCATGGAATTTGATGACCCAGAGAAAGCATTCCGGTCAGCTCAACTGCTGCCATGTGTAGTTGAAATTCAGATTGAAGAGGAAGTCACCATTCCAGAACGGGCCCGACAATTCTCACTGGAAGTAAAAAATTAAAAGAGGACAGAAACTGAAAAATCCTGACGCAAATGCCCATCTTAATGCATATTTACAACAGCAAGGGTTGGGGGTAAACCCAACACCACTAGTCAACATAGAACACGACAGCATTCCAATAGAGGTGGATAAAAGCGACCTAAAGAGTATCAGTCTGGGTGCAGGCACCATTATTGGAATGGCGGTTGATGACCAACATTTTTCCATAGATTTAGGTAATGAACTGTTAGGACCAATCCCCAAGGACTGTTTTGACAATGATAGTGACGACGACACAACACCAGACAGGATCTTCACCCGGCAGGGGGGGAATTTCCTGGTGTACTCTTCCTGCCCTTACGGTAAGGAAGATGTAACTTGTGACCTCAGGAGGGATGAGGTGATCTTTCAAGTCCAGAAGGACTGCCTTCCCCACCTGAAGCCATCAGTCCAAATCAACACTTTGACCAGGGACTTCTCCACCCAGCTGGAGGAGGCCGCTGAGATAGCCAAACCGGAAGTCTTTCCAGGCTTCAGGCAGATGGTTGAAGAGATAGTCAACCTAGCTGATGCCTGTGAGACTCTGGAAAAAAGCAAAAATTGAAACAAGTTTTCTTCGATTTTCAAGATCTCTTTGCGGTGGACTCATATGACTGTGGTCACACCAACACTCATACAACAACAATTCCCACGGACCCTGGCATGACTCCAGTGTTTGTGAAGCAATATTGCTTGCTTCTAGCATCAATGGAGTCCCTTACTGAAATAATTAAGAACCTTGAGTCCCGTGGGATAATCCGTCCAGTCCACAGCACCTTCAATAATGCGGTGCTGAGGATTTTGAAACCTACCGGCCAGTGGAGACTCTGTGCTGACCTAAGGGAGCTCAACAAATGGGTCCATACTTCCCGATGGCCTCTTCCCTACATTGACCAAGGGCTGGCCCAGATCCAGGGGTCGAAGGTATTCACTGCCATTGACCTGACCAATAGGTACTGGACTGTACCTGTCAGTGGGGAGGACCAATACAAGCTGGCCTTTACCTTCGGGGGGCAGCAGTACACTTGGACCCGGACTCCCTGTGGAGGAACACATAGCTTAGATCCGTTATGGTCTGACACAGTTAAGGGCTGCCGTAGCAAAACTCTCCTTTCAAAAGGTACAGTGGTGCAGAACCTGTGTCAATTTATTGGGGCATGAGATAACTCCTCAGGGTCTCTGTCCCCAGGAAAAGAAAGTAGAAGCCCTCCAGAAAATAAAAGACCCCACCACTCTGCGGGAACTAAGGAGCCTCATTGGACTAACTAATTACAGCAGAAAGTTCATTGAGGATTACACAGAGATCACAAGACCCCTGGTCCATCTTTTGAGGGGTGGGTCAAGTGGGATTGGGGTACAGAACAAGCCAAGGCAGTAAGACAACTCAAAAGAAGCCTTTCACATGCACCTTGCCTAGCTTAGCCTGTCAAAAACAAGGAGTTCCTCTTGGAGACAAGGGTTCTCAAATACATGCTTGACTGCAGTATTATATCAAAAGCATGACAAGGTCAATAAAGTAATCTCCTACGTGAGTAAGACTTTATCCTCTGTGGGGGAAATATTCAACGATTGTGAGAAGGCACTCCAGGCAATGGTGTGGGCATTGAAGAATTACCGCCTGTTCAACCAGGGGGAACACGTCATAGTGGAGACTCCACACCAACACACCAACCTTCGCAATATCTTCAAAGTGACAGAATCCGGGCTGGAAATGTGAGCAATTCCCAAATTACTTCCTGGATTCTGTCAATGCAAGGCTTTCTTGTGGAGGTCAGATATGGCCAAAACAAGAAGAGTCCCCTCGCGCAAGTTCTGGCTGACTTGCATGATTGTGCCAGAGAAAACTGTCTCGAGGATGAAAGTCTTAAAATCAAGGACAACATGTAGGCATACCTTAATTCCCCACACAAAGTCTATGAAGAAGACCAGTGTGAAGGAATGCCCACTGTCTATGTGGATGGATGCTCCTACCATGTTGACAACAACGGGGAAAAGGAACTTGTGGCCGGCGTAGGGAATGCATGGGTGAATGATGCCCAAGAACCCTCCGCTGGGTACAAAATCGGTCCCCGAAGTAGGCAAGTGGCAGAGTTGATGGCTGTGCATCTAGCCATCCTCACTGCTGTCCAACACCAACTCCACGAACTGGTCTTAATCACTGATTCAGAATATGTATGGAACGGCGTCGTGGAGCACCTGGTTAACTGGAAAACCAGAGGCATGCTATGTGCTAATAACAAACCTTTAAAACATGGGAAATGAATACAAAATATTGATGATCTGGTCACCTCGAATGGGATGACCATCTACTGGAAAAAGATCAAGGGTCATTCTAAAGTAGAGGGATCAGACAAAACTGGAAATTACCTAGCTGATCAGCTGGCCAAAACCGGAGCATCCAAGGGGATCTACTTGAGATCGAGTCCCTGTTGGGGAAATCCAGGCCACTGCTATCACTAGGTCCCAGACAAATGCTCACAATGAACTCTCAACTGCACAATGGAGTAAGGAGACCCCAGATGCTGATTTGATTACAGCTCAAAAAGGGGATCCAATAATTGGTAAGTTTTATCAACACATTGAGGACCCTGAGAACTTTCCCCTGACGGATACCGATTACATAGGGAAAGAGGACCTCGGACTGTTGATGAAATGTCCAAAAATGTTCCGAATCCAAGACAGTTTGTGGGTGAGGAGATCCATAGCTGGCCATGACCAGTGGGTGGTCCCTACCTCATTCCGAAGCCTGATGCTAAGTCACGGCCATGATGCGGCCACAGCCGGTCATAGCGGGTTTCATACAACACTAGAAATCTTATGAGAGGTTGCATATTGGCCACACATGGGGCAAGACCTCTATCAATACTTGAAGATGTGTCTTTGTGTGTGCGCAATTTCAGCCAACATCACTCACACACCATGCTCCCCTCCAAAAGAGGGGGATGACACTGCCTTGGTCAGATTTACAAGTCAATTTTATCGGCCCTGTGATTCCTAGGGGGAACAAGTACATGTTAACCGTAACATGCTTGTTCACTAAATGGGTGGAATGTCTCCTGGCCCCAAATTGCAAGGCAGAAACAGCAGCTGCCCTGATGATCAATCACATCTTCTCGTGTTTTGGACTACCCCAAAGGATTGAGTCAGACCGGGTAGCCACTTCACTAGCTAAGTGATGACAAAGATGTGGGAGATACTTGGGGTCAAAAGGAAACTACAAATTGCCTACCGGCTAGCTTCTAGTGGTGGAGTTGAGAGATACAACAAAACTATTGTGAGCATATTAAAAAGGTTTGTGGCAGATTCCGGGCCAAGCTGGGACATTCGATTACCTCTTGTCCTGATGGCCATCAGATCTACCCCTTCTTCTGCAACAAAAATGTCTCCATTTGAGCTGATGACTGGATGAAGGATGGTGGTACCCCAGCATCTGCTCTACAGAACCCAAGAGCAGACCTTGATAAATGCCTCCACAACTCATGAGTATGTTGAGAATCTGAGAAAACACCTTCAACATGCTTTTGCCTATGCTCAGCAGAATCTAGAAAGATCTGCAGACAGTATGAAGACCCACTATGATTTCAAGACAGCTAAAAAAAGCATACCAAGTAAGAGACCGGGTCTATTTGTACAATTTCCAAAGGAACCAAGCCAAACAGTGCAAATTCCTCCCAACCTGGCGGGGTCCTTTTGAAATTGTAGAAAGAATCTCACCAGTCGCATACAAAATCTGCATCCCCAAGGGCAGTTTGAAAGAAGGGGAAGACAAGTGGGTCCACATAAACCAGCTGAAGAGTTGCAACCCCAGGCATACGGTGCAGCAAATAGAGGAGCCAACCGGAAACCCAGAGGGGGACATTCCGGATACCGAGAAGAATCCAACTGTTAAAACCATTAGTAAATCCAGGCGGGGAATATTGTAAATTGTATTTAATGTATGCATCTGCCCCACTACATGAGTAGTAGTGCGAAAATTTCCATAACCATGCTCTGTTCTGTCTCATAGTATTGGAACCAAGAATTTCTAATTACCAAGGAGGACCACTCGGGGACCAGGAGGAAAGACCCAAGGAGTCCGGAGTATCGCTCCATACTCCCATCCAGAACCGGCGAGGAGAGCATGTCGATCCAACATTGATGGGAGAAGCAGATGACTTTCTCTACCTGGACCAAAGAAAGAAAGAACATCCCAATTTCCCGAATTCCCCTTAACGGCGGTCAAACTCAAGACGTGAGGGGGGCTCTGTGGGATGTTTTAACCCACATTTTACTCTGCTATGCTGCAGCACTGTGTTATGATGGTGCCAGAAATATCAAAATGGCCGCAAAACCCTTGTGCGCGCCAAAACCCCGGAAAATCACGCTTTGCAATGCACAAAAAGATGGTTGCCCAATCTGCCAAGCATGTTGTCAGTGGTGGAACAGAGATCTCACTCCTGAAATATGTCACTGGGCTCCACAACAATTGAAAATGGAGTACAGAAGGAAAAAGCAGTGCTTTGCTAAAGAAAACCCAGAAATATGGCTTTAAATCCCTTTTTCTTTGTTGCTGTAACTGCAGAATGCCGGTACAAAACACCCTCAAACATCCAAAATTCTTGCTCGGTGCTACAATTCACTTAGTTTAAGAAATCATTGTGAACCTGCGAGGTCCTGAAAAGCTGAAAGCATAAAGGGATTTCCACAGCAAAAGTGGCCTGTCCGTGGATGTCAAAAATCTCTGTGCAGCAGAGGGCTGCTGGGATGACAGCTGTCAGGAGCCTGTCTGATTAAACTTTAAACATGTATAAACTGAAATCAAATGTTTGCAATCTAAGAGGCCTGTTGCTGATAGTAACCCATATTGTAATTGTTTTGATTCCATGGTTTAAAATCTTGAATGAGAAGTCCAGCTGCTATTTTGAGATCATAAGTTTTTTTTTTTTTTTATTATTGTAAAACTACAGTTCAAAATTACATTGAGCTTTTGTTACAACTTCCAAGTCATGATATCATATTTCATGACAATTGATTATTCGTCATGTTAAGAGTCCTCAGCTCATTTATCCCAATATTTTGGGTTTCAGCAGCTCTTCCATGTAGTCAACAGCGACACAGCTTAATTTCACATTGTGACCTGATAAGATAAGATAAAAGTTTGTTTTAAGCTAAGGAAAAATGCAACAGAATTTACATTTAAATCAAGGTTGGCTAAAGCTAACCAAACTGGAATAACAGGTTTCCTCAGAAAGGCCTTTCCCTTCAGCAGGAAATCACACCAAAGCGATAATTATAGGGTTTGGAAAGAATCTGGTCTACAGAGGCAAAAGGGAACAATGGGCAGCTGCTGCTAAGGAAATGCGAGGTGTGAGGACAGTTGTAAATGGCCTCTGCCAAGAGCAAACAGGGAGGAGATTACTCCTGGACTGCAGGGAGATAAAAAAAGAAGTGGACCCGAACAACCATCTGTGGCTGAACCTTCACAAAGAACACTTTTTTAAAAGACTTATAATTTGCCATTTAAAATTGGGAAAAATATAAAAGTAACAGATTTGTGAATCTAAATTTTGGCTGCATGTTTCAAGAGGCAGAAAAATCGTGTGACATGTTCTGAAAAGAACGGCAGGAAATGTGATTTTACGCAAAATGTATTTCTGCTAGAAGTATGAAACTTTATACATTTATGCCCATGTTCAACGTGCACCCTTGTAGAAATTTGCTTATAAATTGGACATTGTGTTCCTGATGAAAAGGGCAAAATTCTGTGAAAAGTTGAGACAAGATCCCACAGCTACGGGGTTTTGAGGGATAGCTGCTATATAAAATATGCAATCTGTATATGTGATTCTCATATAGGTTGCACATGTGTAAATATGTATGGTGCCAAAAGTAGATTTTGTATTCAAGGGGCTAGGGGTGGATTCTCAGCCTCATAATATCACACCATAAAGGTGACACACTGTTTCTCTCCTCCTATGAAAGAGGAGAGGAGACTCTGACCCAATCACCTGTCAAAGGGGTGATATTAGGATAAATCAGTCCACACACCCCTTTATAATAGCATAAATAGAGACAGCTCACCACTCAAAAACAGACAGATTCACTCACTATCCTGATACTGGCGAAGAACCCTGCTGCTGAACTCTACATCTTCATTGCTCCAGACTCCAGAAACTAGGCAAAGCAGAAACCCATTGCATAGCTGAACCATTTTCAGCTAGGCCTCAAATTCCAGAACCAGAACCCCTCAAACTTAAGGGAAGCATCAAAATACAGCCGGGCTGCACTGTACTGCTTGCCTGTTGAAGGAATTATCATCAGAAGCAAGAAGGGCAGATCCAATCCAGTCCTGTGCCGTGCTGTGACCAGAGTGCATTGCAGATCCAGTCCAGTCCTGTGCCGTAATGTGACCAGAGCGCCTTGCTGATTGCAGATCCAATCCAATGTGCCCAGCTGTCTGTCCTAGAACCAGATCCAATTCCCTGACCAGAATCTTGATGGACCAGAATCCTGACGGTTCCATTTAAAAACATATCTAGTGAGTATCTATAGAAAGAACGGTGTCACTAGCATATGTACTCTCCATAGTCAATCCCTATCTTAAACCCATTCCATCTTGTATTCAGAACCAGTGTTGTTAGGAGTATTTTTGAACTGTCTGAACTCTCTATCCAAACCATCCTATCTTCCTCTGTATTAGTATTGCTAAAACTATCTCTGTGCTGATCTTTTCTCTTCTGAAGAAGGCGAGTTTCCTCTGCAGGCAGTCATTCTGATGAAGTGGCTGTGCTCCTGTGGGGTATTCATTTTGTTCATAGTCCTCCTTAGTGTAAGAAATCCTTTTGTCATTTTAAAAGTGCATTCCTGTTTTCCATTCTTGCGCCTATCTCGAAACAACGACTTCTCCTACAATGTGCATAACTTCCTCAGTTTATGGGCTAGAAACACAATTTCAACTTCTGCTTGTAGCTAACATCCACAGCTGTAAATAGCATCTAAAACCGCATCCCAAATCCATACGGTGTTCCCATTATCGCGATTATCGCACAGTGAAAAGTTTGTCACGAATTTCATTTTTGTGAAATTCTGGCACATGTAAAGCAGCTTTTGATTGCTTCCGAGTTGAATTTTAAAATTTCAAATTGTTTCTTGGTATTGAATCATTGCTTGTGTTTGTGTGCAACTATCCAAAGCGGCTCCCATAAGAATTTATAACAATTTCAGCAATTTTGACCATATTTGGTGCTTTTGCCCAGTCCATTCTAAGATAACTTTAAAAGCCATTCTGACAGCTTGACAGTCAATTCCCTTTTTCTCTTGTGTTTACTGGGGGAAAAGGGGATTGATATTTTGTTTGAATTTTACCATTCCTGAATACCTACTCTCTCCTCCTATCTCTTTACATTGCCTATTGGGGGTTGAGGGGTGTGCAGGGGGAACCTTTAACCACAGTGCTATTTGATCTGAACACACCCACAAAAGTATTATTTCTGTGCTGAATTGTTTTGCTCACTACTACTCCTTGTGTATTAAAGAGATCATTCGGTGCTACATCACCCCATTGGTGATTATTGTGTACCTATTAAAACATAGTGTGATTAAATTGTAAACACATAAATAAATATGTTAACTTTGCAAACCAGCCTGATTCCTGGTTAAGTGTGACCGGGGGGGTTCCAGGAGAGGGGCTTGATATGAGTGGTATATTGTTCAGAATAAAGAACTTTTAGACAAAAATAAATAAGGATTTCAGTTGTGCACTACACGCTAGGCGTTGACTTGGGTGTGTGCCGGACTGAAATCACTTACAGTGCAGTGATCTGGGAAACAGCTGAGCCACTTCTGCTGGGTTTGGTCTGGCAAGGGAATGAAGTGGTGGTCCCTGGGTGGTTAGGGAGAGAGGTTGATCATCATCTGCCAGATGCAACCAGGCAACGATTGTGGCGGCTATGGGTGAGATTATTACCACTGGGTAAGAAGAAGGTGGTGGGGTTGGAAGTGGAGATTTCTAGTGTTCAGGCCGTGTCTGTCAGATGTGGCCCAGTAGAGGACAGGAGCAAGGAATCAAGAGGTTCGGTCGGCCGCACTCTCAGCGTCATCATCCCATGATGAGAGAGCACCACGCTGAGAGCCCTGCCCGCAGAAATTGGCCAATGGAGGAGAGCTAGGTCACTCCCCCAGAACATAATTCTAATTAAGAAATGGTAGATAAGAGCAAAATTTGGTTCAAGACTTTGACAGATTGGTAAATATAGTCAGCTATCCTTACAAGATTAAGGAAAACAAACACAATGTAAAGATTTATTTGGATGTATGTTAGTTGTGTTGATATTTTTATGTCCTTGTTGGAATGTATTCGAATGAATGTATTTGGGATTGTATGTGTTTTTATGAGCTTTTCCCAAAATAAAAAAGAATTGACTGTATACTATCAATAAATCAGGATAATACTTTAGCAGAGTTATTCATATTACACAAATTATGTTTGCCTTGTCAATAGGTTCTCGGTTCTTGGGCTGCGTGAATCAGCTTCTTTACTGAAGAAACTCTATGGCGCCAATATTGCCTAAAAAATCAAATGCAATACATTCATAACAGCACTCTCTAGATTCCACACAACTCATGTGGTGTTTCCAAGCTTGCTTCAGTTAAGAGCTACATGGGAAAGAAGGCTTAGACTATCTTCTTTATTCTGGAATATGATACCCATCTGAAAAAATTAAGCTGCTGATGTCTGAAGGGAACTGGTTAGGTCTTAGACAGTTTCCTCCTATGCATCCAACCCAATTGGAGTTTGACCTTCTGTCTTTGAACTCAAATGCCTTTGGGGACCACCTCTGTTTTATAAAAAAAATAGATATCATCAATGTGTAACGCTCACCTGGTATCCAGAGGGACGTCACTCAGCCTGTTCTGACCTCTAACGACCTTGAACCCTTCCCTGGATTCTACTCGACTGGAGACTGGGCCTTGTTTTCTTGGAAAGTGTGCTCTCCGTCCTGCTTTCAGCGCAGGGGCGCGTTGATTGATGCAGGCTCATTGCTGCCTAGTTACTTCACTGGCAAGAGTCTGACAGGTAAGTATAATGAGTCTTTTGAACAGTTCTCTAACTTCGTTCCTTTTCTTCCTTAAATGATGCGTCCGGGGATGGCGACGTACTGCTGAGATGAGTAGCGCTGAAGGTGAGTGAGAGCGCAATGTGACCCTTTCGTATTTGTATTGAACTGAGTTCTTTTTCTGTGTCTTTTAGGTGCCGCGACGTTTTCAGCGTGGATGCCGGTTATGAAGAAGAAATGCGGTGAGTAAGCACGGTTTGCGGCGCCTCTAGATGTTTCCACGCTAACCTGGAGTGTCTTTTGCCTCTTGCAGATGGATGAGAAGTTCCGGAGACAGAGTTCCCCCAGAGCGGCTGGGATTCAGGTAAGCGTTTGAAGCTCGTACAATCTTTAAAAATAAGCAAAGAAATGCTTTTCCCTTTTCCTTAGGAAGCGGCTTGCCAGGATGGGAATGACACCGCCGAAGATGCCCTCAGAACAGAAGAAGCGATGAATGATGGGCAGAAGCGCTGCAAGGTAAGGCTGTTCCTAACGGTGTTCTTGTTCTTACAGGAGTTGAGCGCAGAAGAAAGATGCAGGCCTACTGGAGACCTATCTGAACACGGTGAGTGTCACGCTGCAGGTGCAGAAAACACAAAGCATGTTTCTCAGCCTGGGCGTGGCTTAAATAGTCTCTGGGTATCCCAGGTGTCTCTGGGCTGAACCACACCCAAAAGACTAGACTGCACATGCCGTTCTGGGAACCGAAATATGTGGGGGCATCCATCTTGTCCCCATCAATGCACTACAAGTCCAATCCCCAATGTTATCCTATGGGAGTGAGTGAGTCTGGTGCCACAAGCGCCACGTCTGACTCCAAGTGGGTCTTTGGAGGGATGGAGAGGCCCTTGAGGGCCAAGTAGGTGATCATGGTCTGGCTCCAGCCTGACATCTTGGAGGGCTGGGGACATGAGGGGCAGGAAGCATGACACAAGGTTGAGTTGGCACAAATCTTTCATTTGTGGGCTGTAACACTACCAACGACAAGGCTTCCACAAATCATAAATATGTGCCAATTTAACCTTCTTAATATCTTGTCTACAAATGCATTTCAGATGTGTATGTAAAAAATATAAAATTGTTATTTGGGGACAATTGTATGTCTTTTGAAATGTGTTCTATTGTCAAACTCCCTTCCTTATTTCAAGTCATTCAGTGGTAGGTGTAATCAATGGAAAGCTTGTGTGGATCGGTCTGACCTTCACCCTTTCGGCCTGCCTCTTACGCAGAAATCGAAGAATTTAAACCTACCTCTCACCCCTTGTTTGAAAATGCTCTTGGCTGAAGAAAACGCTAGAATACATCTCAAGTATTTGAGGCCGAAACCCTCAGCTAAAGAGTATTAAGGCTGTAATCAGGCTAAGAAATGTATGATGTGTTTCCTGTTTACTATCCTGGAAAGGAGTGTGCATATGAAAGCTCATTTTGCTATGTGGTGTAATGTAAAGGAACACAATATAAGCCGCCAGCACACTTTCTCTCTGCCATACAAATACTACAGCATTTGCGCCAGCAGGGATTTTCATGCCAGTGCAAATGCTGTGCATTCCTATGGAGTCTGCCTGCTTTTTACACCAGCAAAAAGCAGGCAGACTCCATAGGAATCCATTGTAAGCGCTGTAGGCCATGCGCATGTGCCAGGCAGGGTTTACTTCATTTGCACGGTGGAGTGCAAAAGGACAGCATACTGGAGTCTAGGCTTCCTTTTCCACTCCCCTGTTGCACTAGCTGTGCAAATGAACACAATTGATATGATATCATATGATATATTTTGTTTATAGCACACTTTTACCCAAGTGTTTCAAGGTGCGACAAAGCATGGGAAGGGAGCAAGGGCGTACAAGACAAGGATCTTACTAGGCCCAGTGACATTGAGATCGCGCAAGTGCGGTAAGTGGAGATGGGAGAAGTGCTGGGGGAAGGGGAGGAGGGGCAAGTGCAAGACATAGGATTGAAACATCAAAAACAAGAAGTGCAGCCAGCAGTTGGCAGTGCAGGGGTTATGTGCAGACAGCAGGTGTTAGATAGTGCAGGTAGGGGTACTGTAGGGTTTCAGATACAGCCCCAAGTGCAGGGTTGCCTGGCAGCAGTGCAGATGTGCAACTGGATGGGTAAGGACCTAGGCCCGAAGTTCAGTGGATAGCCGGGTATCCAGAGCAGTATCAGACAGGAGATCAGCAGGGGAGAGGAAGAACGAAGGCAGAAACAAAGAGGAAAGTCTTGAGCTGCTCCCGGAACCAGAGATGGTTCTGCTCAATTTTCAGAGAGGTAGGGAGGCTGTTCCAGAGAGAGACGGCAGCCAAAGAGAGAGATCTACGCCCAGCTCATTGCTTGGAAAAGCGATTGACCCTCAAGGAGTTGGAGGAGCAAAGAGCTTGAGTAAGAAGATACTTCAGAAGAGAAAGCTGGAGGTATTTTGGTCCCAGGCCCCAGAAGGTCTTGTAGACAATGCAAAGGGTCTTGAATTTGATCCTTGCAGCCACAGGGAGCCAATGGAGAGATTTCAGTGCTGTAGAGTTACAATCCCTGGGCTTAAGGCTAAGGACAAGTCTTGCAGTCCTGTTCTGGATGAGTTGCAGGGGACGGAGAGTAGAGGCATGCAGATTTAAAAAGAGACTGTTACAGTAGTCAAGCCTAGAGAGAACCAGAGCTCTGGAGACAGTGAGCTTCTGAGGGGAGAGGAAAGGAAGAATACCTCTGAGGAGGTGCAGTTAGTAGTTTCACTTCTTAGAGACGTCAAGGATGTGAGGAGAGAAGGAGAGTGTGGAGTCTAAGATAACCCTGAGATTCTTAGCCTCACAGGTGGGAGCAGGAGGCCGCCAGAGAGTGCAGGGAAAGAGAGGTGCAGGTGCGCTGATGAGGAGGATCTCCGTCTTGCTGGCATTCAGACAGAGATCATTGGTGGTGCACCACTCTTTGATTGCAGACAAACAAACCGAGATGAGAGAAGGCGAGGAAGCGGCAGAGGGGAGTCTGAAAGCAAGCTGGTTGTCATCCGCATAGCACTGGAAGTTGGAGCAGAGAGCAGGAATGCAGTGGGCGAGAGGTTCAGGTATTGGTTGAACAATCAGGCGGAAAGGTTAGACCCCTGGGGAACACCACTGGTGGAGAGAGAGATAGAGGAGAAGAAGGACCCAAGTTGGACCTGGGAGGGTCGGTCAGAGAGGAAAAAGGTCAGCCAGGCCAGAGCCTGATAGTGATACCCAGGTTATCAGGGAGTCGGTTGAGCAGGATGGCATGGTTGAGCGTGTCAAAGGCAGAAGAGAGATCGAGTAGGATGAGGGCAGAGGGTAGATTAGAATCAAGGTTAGAGAGCAGGTCTTCGCGGATGTTCAGGAGAGCACTTTCATGGCTTCTGGATGCTCTGAAGCCAGACTGATGGTCATGGAGACAACCAACAGAGTCAGTGTGAAGATTAAGCTGGGAGATGGGCAGCTTTTCCATGAGTTTGCCCAGCAAAGCAGTTTTAGAGATGGGGCGATAGTTAGCCGGAAGGGAGGGGTCGGCTGAGGATTTCTTGAGAAGAGGGTGCACAAGAGAGTGATTCAAGGAGGAGGGGAAGTTTTCAGAGGCGAAAGAGTGAGCCAAGGTTGGAGCGAGGGTGTCAATGTGGTCCTTGATGGTTTTGGAAGAACAGAGAAGAACGTGTTTTGATGAGGTTTTCATAGACTTGTCTAGAAATTCTGTCAGGAGAGAAGAGAGGAAAGGCAGAGAAGAGAGGGGAGTGGCTGCAGGCGGGCTGGAGGAAGAGGGGGGACTCAAGGTAGAAACAGGAGAAGCTGAGAGGGTGGATCGGATGTCCTGTGCTTTTGAGATGAAGTGGGAAGCCAGGGTCGTACAGATGGCCTGTGAAGGAACAGGAGAGGTAGAGACTGCGGCAGGATTGGCCAGCTCCTTGCATACTTTTAAGAGTTTGGCCGATTTGTTAGTTGCTGCAGAAACACGGGCTTGTATGTGAGCTCTCTTCTTAGTGAGGACAGAGAGTCGGTATTGCCTTTGGAGCAGGCGGCAGGTGACAGGCCAGTTTGTCACAGAATGTACAAGATGCCAACCATTTCCTCTCAGCAACCCAACACCTGCGTTTAAGGGAGACGAGATCTGAGTCGTACCAAGAGTTGCACTTGGCTTTGGGCTTCATGTGGATCCTCATGACAGGGGCAAGTGCGTAGAGAGTATCAGAAATAGCAGAGTGGAGTAAGGAAAGGGCTGTGTCAGGATGTGAGTCAGCCAGGGGTGGAGGAGTGGGATCGAAAGAGGCAGTGAAAGCCTCAACTGACACACGCTTCATGGCTCGAATGACTGAGAAGGTAGGTGCCATTGTGGGGGTAGGCTTGGCCTGAGGGGTAGAGAGAGAGAGATGAGAGGAGAAGAGAAAGTAGTCACTCCAGGAGAGAGGAGTGGTGAGAGGGTTATAGAGGGGGAAGTCTGAGGAGGTCAGAGCATCAAGAGTGTGCCCTGCAGAGTGAGTCAGGCCAGAGGGACGAATAGAGAGAGAGAGTTGCAAAGGTCGAGAAAGAGTCCCGTGGTGTGACTGGAAGCATCCAGATAGATGTTGAGGTCTCCGGGGGGGGAGGAGTTAAGTGGTTGAGGGCAGGAGGGAGGAAGAGAGGTCATTCACTCAGAGGGGAAGGAGGAGATTTGACCAGATGGCTGGTAGATAGTAGCCACTTTGAGAGAGTGGCCAGGAGAGAGAGAAAGCCTACAGACCAGGCATTCAAAGGAGGAGTAGGCCTGCATAGGAATGACAGAGGCAGGAATCCACTCCGGGAAGATCAAGGTTACACACCCACCGGAATGGTTGGATCTGGGTGCAGAGATGATCTTTTAGTCATTAGGAAGGAGAGTGTCAAAGCTTGTGACAGAGCTGGCCGTGAACCAGGGAGGGCAAGGAGGTAAGATGAGAGGGCAAGGTAGCTGTGGGGGAGGAAGAGGGCGCCAGAGGAGTGGCAGAGGGTGGAGGCAGGGAAGCTGAAGAATGGAGAGAAGGGATAGTGGGAGAGGAAAGGAAATTGATAAGACGTGGGAAGCATCTATCAAAGAGGAGGAGGTTGGCCTGAGGGCCTTGGACCGCCACGGTACCATTGTGGTAAACATTGATGATGACCATAGAGGACTGGAAGGAAGCCAGGAGTGCCTGCCACCGGGTACCACCATTAACTGGAGAGGAAGAGTATGGAGAGAGCACAGAGACCATATGAAGAGTCTGTAGTAATCTGCTTTCAGTGTGTGACATCACCTCTTGGAATGTTGAGGTGGAATGTTGGTGTGCAGGGTTCTGTGAGTGACGGTTGGAGTTAGAGGAGAAGAGTGAGCTGAGAAGATGGGTGTGGGGGTGAGCCCGGTGTTTTCCTGTGTCAACTTGTGTCCCCTACCATCCCTGTGTCTTGAGGAAGAGTACTGGACATGGACAATAAAGGAACCTGTAACTTACCTGAAGTACTGGAGGTCCACTTTGTTACACTGGCGACGAGGATGGGATGGTAGGTGGACTGCCTTTCGTGTGGCGCTGCTGGGGGGGGTGCAGCACTTCAGGAACACCGCCCCCGTGAATCTCCCCCACACCCAGGCGGGCCCGTGTCGAGTGTCCGCCTTACGCAGTTCCTTGCCCTTTGGTTGTCCGGGATGGTTCGTGTCCCGAGATGCCCCAGTAGGCTGGAGCAGTTACTGATGAGCGCCGGGGGCCGGCGTTGGATCCGCATGAGGAGTGTCGGACTGTGGGTTTCTGTGTTGGCGGTCCTCCACTCAGCTTCTTGCCATGTTCCACATCTGAGTGGGGAGCTTTGTTTCGGTGGTCCTGCGCAGGGTGTTTTGCCCTCGTGACTGCCAAACCCCTCTTTCGAGTTGCAGCTGGGGAGGGGCGGTCTTTCCATCTGGACCCTTTCATTTTAGCGGTTGAGCAGCAAGTCTTCCTATTTGGCATCGGGTGAGGAGTGTGCCCGTTAGTGCTGCTCAGAGGATTTTGACGCCGCACTGGGTAGAATGCGACACACGTTATGTGTGTTGAACGGAGTTTCTATGGCTCCGTTGTTCATGCCTGGCCAGTGACTCAGAGCACTATGATGACGTCAGAGCCGGGAGAGGCGGTTCCAGTCGTCAAGTGAAGTGTTGTTTGCGTGTCTAGCCTCGCTCTGGGCTCATCCTTGGTTGGAAGGGACGCGCTGATAGGTAGCGTGTGATCCCATCACGTGCTGTATGGAGTCGGCTCTTCGTTTGCACAGCAGTGAAACGTACAATGAAGATTCATTCTGAGTGTGCACCGTATGGAACACACCATTTTTGCAGCGTTTGAACATGGCCTGGACTGCTATCTTCGGCTCATCATGCGGTAGTGAACGTTCGTGGTGTGCTCCCTGTGACGGATACTTTTGCTGAACTGGGTGCAATGTATTTGCATTGCCTTTACGAGGAGAAATTTCATGAGACTACAGAGTGGTTTTGTGCCAGCCAGGGTTCGATTTATCAGGTCAGTGTTTGGGCCGTATGTGTGGGCATGAGTGAATATATGTTGTGGCCCATATATTAAGGTTGGGTGACGGGAGTTCTGGCTATATGCCCCGGGGGTAGTATCAGGGGTATGTTATTAAAGGCCGTTGTCTCGTGCCTGTGTGGTCCTTGTTGTGGCCTTCCGTGGATAGTGAACCATGAATAAGGGTTTAGTGTTTTCCCTTTGGTAACTCCCAGGTCCGGGGAATGGAGAGTTTACAAGGTGATTCATTCTGCGGGGATGTAATGTGTTTCATTCTGCAAATGGCTAGTGACATTGCTTTGTTTCATCTGGGGATGGAGCGTTGGTCCGGCAATGTGAACCCAAGGAGTGTGGATTGCGGGTGAACCTACTTATGCAGGAAATGCATTGTCAACTTATTTATGCATTAATTGCATCGTGAAATTACCTATGCGGGAAAATGCAGAAATGTGACTCTTCACCCAAAACTGACTTTCATGCAAGTTGTTATTGGTGGTGCCTATTAGCCCAACCTGGTGGCATTGAGGGATGGGTTGGGGGTCATCATTTAATATTAACATGTTGTGTGCAATCTTTTCAACATGTTTTGTGCAATGCTTCCAACGTGATGTGCAATGTTTCAATATTGAAATGTATTTTATGATGCCTGCATTTATGCTTATTGCTATGTCATGTTGTGTATGGTTAAGGTTACCAGTGTTTGGTCCGAGAGTGCACTGTATGGGTGCGTGCAAGTGTTCTGGCGAATCTGGGGTCATGTGTTCCAACTGCAATTGTTCATAGTGCCTGGCGTAGGTTGTGCTAGGGTTGGTCACTATGTTTGCTGTGTTGCTGATCCCTTTACCTTTGGTTGCATCAACCTGTGTGGTTTCAGGTTAGGTGTCATTGGAGTGAGGTGTGAGTATGGTCTTTGGTGCTTGGTCTGTCCAGGGTGGGTCACTTTAGATGTTCTTGGTGCCTGGTCTTTCCAGGGTAGGTCACCTCATTACTGTAGTGATTAGTGCCTGATAGTTCAGGTTTGGTCGCTTTGGCCTGTATGTTGTGGTCATTAGTGCCTGAGCGTAAATCAGGGTAAGTCACTTTTGGCGGAGTGTTATTCTCAGGGCAGTGTTCGCTGTAGTGATTCATAGCGTTGTAATCTCTGTTTTGGTCGCTATGCCTGAGTTGAGTGGAGTTTTTTCTTACTGTCCTTAGTGTTATCCTATTGGACGAGGTGGTGTTCTATTTTGCTTTGCCAGTGTGCCTCCTGATTCCGTGTCTGGTATGTCAGGTTGTCTCCTGGTGTGTTCTAAATGGATTTTGTGGATAGAGGGAATGGCCAACGGTTTTGTGCAGAGTAGCAGCGTGGTGTTGTGGTTCTTCCCCATACTGTTGTCAAAGTTGTTTAAGGTCCCTCGGTTTGTTGGGCATTTGTTGTTGCTTCCTTTGGGGGCGGTTGGTTAGCGCTTGGAGGGGCAGCTCTGAGACTTTGGGGTGGCAGACCGAAGTGGAAGGTGATTTGTGCTAAGGTGGCTAAGTTGGTTAGGTGTTAGTTGTGTTAGTGTTCGCTAACAATAGTTTTGGCTAGGGGTGGCAGCCCTAGGTCCTGAGGGGCAGCTCGGGACTGGCGTAAGTGCTTGTTTTTTTTTTTAAGTTACAGGTTCCTTTATTGTCCATGTCCAGTACCCTTCCTCAAGACACAGGGATGGTAGGGGACACAAGTTGACACAGGAAAACACCGGGCTCACCCCCACACCCATCTTCTCAGCTCACTCTTCTCCTCTAACTCCAACCGTCACTCACAGAACCCTGCACACCAACATTCCACCTCAACATTCCAAGAGGTGATGTCACACACTGAAAGCAGATTACTACACATCTCCCCCCCTTAGAAACACAAACATAGGTCTGGGGAAGAAACGACAAAGAGGACGCTGGTGAGGGTCTGTCTGGAGGAAGCGCTAGTGTAGGTATCAGTGATAGGGAGGCCTGGGTTGGAGACCAGGATATCCTTTTTGAACTTCTTCCTACCAGACTTAGTGAGGAGGGTAGGATAGTCGATAGTGAAAGAGTTGGAAAAGATAGGAGAAACGGAGAGCACCATAGGTGAGGTGGAAGAGGGGGAAGAGGAGAGAGGAGGTGTGGGTGGGGGAAGGAGGGAGAAGCGGAAGGAGGGGTGGAGACACTAGGGTAGAACACAGGTGGGGGGGGTGCAAGCAGAAGCGACAGAACAAGACAGGGACAGCCGGACAGATGAGAAACACAGTGAAGCCACTGGGCACAGCCACATTCGAAATAAGCAGAGCAGATGAAAACACAGTGAAGCCACTGAGCACAGCCAAATTCGAAATTAGCAGAGCAGATGAAAACACAGTGAAGCCACTGGGCACAGCCACATTCGAAATTAGCAGAGCAGATGAAAACACAGTGAAGCCACTGGGCACAGCCAAATTCGAAATTAGCAGAGCAGATGAAAACACAGTGAAGCCACTAGGCACAGCCAAATTCGAAATTAGCAGAGCAGATGAAAACACAGTGAAGCCACTAGGCACAGCCAAATTCGAAATTAGCAGAGCAGATGAAAACACAGTGAAGCCACTGAGTACAGCCAAATTCGAAATTAGCAGAGGAGATGAAAACACAGTGAAGCCACTGGGCACAGCCAAATTCGAAATTAGCAGAGGAGATGAAAACACAGTGAAGCCACTGGGCACAGCCACTTTTGAAATTAGCAGAGCAGATGAAAACACAGTGAAGCCACTGGGCACAGCCAAATTTCAAATTAGCAGAGCAGACGAAAAGCAAAGTGAAGCCACTGGGCACAGCCAAATTCGAAATTAGCAAACCTGTTAATGGTGGCGGGGACCTGTTCACGCAAATAACAGGTCCCCAAAAGACCAAATTACAGGGAACTCAAATATGAGCCTCATTGTGTTTTGTTTAAATTAACGAAATTCTGAGCCTCCACTCATGTGGGAGACCGCAACCAATTAATACAATAGGGAAGGGTGCCCCCCCCAACCACACTCATGTACTCTTAGACACTCAGAGGTTCAGAGATTGCCGCTAGCAATCTGGCCCTCCATAGCTTTTTTCGGCTACAAGTTCAGCAGTTCTGGTATCTCGCCGGACCCCCAAAAGGTCGCTGACATTCAGGCCGCAAGCCCACCCAAGACTCCCACTGACGTCTGCAGCTTTTTGGGGATGGCCACGTACTGTGGAAGATTCATTCGAAACCTGGCCACACTGTCGGAACCCCTCCGTGAACTCACGAAGCTCAACGCAAAGTGGGAGTGGGGAAAAGCTTGCCAAGATGCTTTCGAGAGCATAAAAAAGAGTCGCTGTCCGCAGAGATGAGAATGGCGTACTATAACACTGCCCTTCCGACAGAGCTCTACGTCGATGCCAGCCCGGTCGGCCTGGGGGCCATCCTCATGCAGGTTACCAATGAAGGCGAGAAGAGACCCATCGCCTATGCGTCGCGTGCCCTCACAGCGACGGAGCAGAGGTACTCGCACATCGAGAAAGAGGCAATCGCCGTACTATGGGGGTGCCGCCACTTCCACCTGTACCTATATGGCTGAAAGTTCACTGCCATTACGGACCACAAGCCCCTCCTCCCCATCTTCATGGGCACCTCATCACACCCACCGGCCAGAATAGCCAAATGGCTGCTACACCTTCAGCAATACAACTTTGAGCTCCAGTATCAACCGGGATGTGGCAACCCGGCAGACTTCCTCTCCAGGCACCCGAGAGAGGCAACGCCGCAGGAAGTCCAGGTGGCCGAAGAGACTGAAGAGCACATCTGCCAGGTGGTGCGAGCAATGAGGTTGAAGGCGGTCAGCACTGAGGACATCGCGGAGGAGACATGCAGTGACCCGTGCTGCGATCTGGTGAAAGACGCCATCATTTCGGGCGACTGGAGGTCATTCATGAGCAACACGCATAACCAGACGGAGGAGGCAAAAGTTTCTCACAGGAATGTTCACCGTCCGCCAAGACTTATCGATAACAGACCAGGGGTTGTTGCTCCACGGAGATCGCATCGTCATTCCACCAGGCCTGCATGACCGGATAGTGGCACTCGCCCATGAGGGCCACCAAGGGATGGCTCGAACAAAGGCGCGCATCCAACACCGAGTGTGGTTCCCTCGCATTGACGAAAAAGTCGAAACTCTGGTCAACACCTGCCTGCCGTGCCTCATAACTGGAGCCCCACCAGATCCGGAACCCATTTTATCGGCGGAAAGGGGCTCTGGCAGGTGGGACACAATAAGCATTGACTTTTGCAAACTACGGGAGGGCCTGTACCTCCTGGTGGCAATCGATGACCACTCTCGATACCCCGAGGTTGAGGTGGTCGAGTCCACAGCAGCGGACGTGGTCATCCCGGCCATTGAGAAGATGTTCGCGACACATGGACTACCAACCATGATCAAAAGTGATAATGGAGCCCCCTTCCAAGGGGTGGAGTTCAAACAGTACCTGCATGATCTAAACATCCGGTACCACCACATCATGCCCAGATGGCCACAGGCCAACGGCGACGTAGAACGCTTCATGAGAACACTCAATAAAGTGCTGAGGCTGTCCAAAGCAAATGCCAGCCCGTGGAAGGTTGACCTCTATCGATTCCTGAGGAACTACCGGTTCACCACGCACTGCACAACAGGCGTCCCCCCAGCGGATCTCATGTTCGGCACCGTCATCAGGTCGTCCATCCCACACCACCCCAGCAGGGGACCGGACGAGCTAGACGAGGTGCGCACTGACCGACGACGCAGGGACGCCAACGCAAACATGAGCACCAAGAGGAGGTCGCGACCATCCGACCACCAAGTGGGCGATCAGGTGGTCATGTTACGGAACCCGTCGAAGTCTAAAATGGACTCCCACTACGAGACTCTCCCATGGACTGTCCGTAAGACATGAGGGACCATGATAACTGCACAAAGGGGACATCGCCAGGTGACACGCAACGCATCCTGGTTTAAGGCAGTGCCGCGCAACCTGTGGACGGATGGGGAGTGTCCCCAAGAAGATGAGGAGTCTCCGAGGGTTGAGGAAGGACCCGAAGATTTCCAAGGCGAAGGACACGCGGATGACAGAACGTGGGAGCAGGGGAGCTGGGTGAGCCGGAGGTGGAAGATGAGAGATCCCCTGAGACTGTATCAGCCGCACCACGGGGTGGACGGTATGGCCTGAGGGCTGCCATCCAGCCACCACCTCGGCTCAAGGACTATGTGTGGTAGGTGGGACTCTGGACGTTTTGGAAACGGGAGTGTACAACTGCAGTTCCGTTATGAGTAGTAGCAGTAACGTTTGTGTTGGTGTGTTTTACTGTTGTGTTTGTTTATAATAAAGGAGGAATGTTATATCCACCCTTCGCCCCGCTACGCGGTGACGTAGGGCGTCTGAATAAAAGCCCCCCCCCGCGCGAGGGAGGCAGTTCCGGCACAGACCCTAGCAGCGTGTGTCGTGTCTTTCTTTCTCGCTCTGGCTGGAGCTGCGTCATTGAGGCCTACTGCTGCGGCCTACCACGCTATGCCTCCGCGCGGGGCAGGAACATAACAGGGACTCTTTAACTCTCGGGGCACAGTTTCACAAGCACAAAAAATATAGCACATTGCCTTAAAGCGCACGGGGATATGACCCAGATCAGGTCACTCTGCCATAAAACAAACTGTGATGTTAGACAAGTGCATTAAACTCACACGCCAAAGGCTTCATCCAACACTGCCGTACAGGGCCCGGCCGAGGATTCTGCCAGGGGCAATTTTAAGGTGTGGAAATAAATACTGCGAAACTGGTTGCACGCGAAACTCAAAACAACGCTGGTTTGAACATTAAACTGCAAACTGTTACAAATCAGCCAGGCCATCCTATCTGAGCGGCAATCTGACAGCCCTGGCAGGATCGCGCCAACTCCTGCCTCTCGGCCCCACTCAAGTTACACTTTCAACAGGCGCAGGAAAGTTAACTTTATGAAACTGAAGAGGTCCCAGAGGATTCATAAATAACGGAAAGCCTAACAAAGGCAGTAGCCAAGAAGTAACACAAGGGATGCGAGGATGGGGATGAAAACGGGGCCTGGATGCTTCAAACACAGCCCCCATTAAAGGGCCTGAACATCAGTGGGAAATGTAAAGAATAGTTTTGTTTGAAGGACAGTAAAAGAAGCAGTAAAAAAAACTTGTATTATTAAAAAAAAAAATGGCAATGCCAACAGTTTAGGCTTTTTGTGTAGGCATGGCAAAGGCACTTGCCAGGCACTCCCTTTGTGGTATTAACTGGCCATTGATGGTAGCAGGAGCACAATCTTGCAAACACGTGGGCATCTGATAGTAGTGCCTGGCAAATGCCTAATACTTATGCACAACCCAAAACTGTTGGCGTTGGTTTGTGTTTAGCAGAAGGAAACACATAGTTCTTATAAACAGAGTGGCTGAACAGACCTGGTGAAGACATTTGTATTACACCAGTAGCACGTTTACAACTCGACGACTGCTTTGAAAAAACATTGGTAGACACGTCCAGTGCATGAGGAGGTGCTTTGAGTGGGAGGGGCAGGACCTAGGTGGGATGGCTACAGGGATTAGCATGGTTATGGGCAGTCAATGGTTGGGCAAATAACCAAACAAAACCTACAAGCTTTTTATCCCTCCTCAAATGCCATTTCTCCCTATTGGTACTCTAATGGAATAGTTCTGGCTTGTAGGTGTAGCTAAAATGCCACCTCATAGTCTAAATTAATAAGGCCCTACATAGCCGAATGATAGAGGGAAAGAAAGAAAAGAGGAAGGAAGGAAGGAAGGAAGGAAGGAAGGAAGGAAGGAAGGAAGGAAGGAAGGAAGGAAGGAAGGAAGGAAGGAAGGAAGGAAGGAAGGAAGGAAGGAAGGAAGGAAGGAAGGAAGGAAGGAAGGAAGGAAGGAAGGAAGGAAGGAAGGAAGGAAGGAAGGAAGGAAGGAAGGAAGGAAGGAAGGCGAGGCAGGGAGGGAAACGAATGCAGGGATAAAGGGAGATTGGGTGAAAGGGGTGAGGATGGTATTGAAGGAAAGGAAAGAAAGAAAGAAAGAAAGAAAGAAAGAAAGAAAGAAAGAAAGAAAGAAAGAAAGAAAGAAAGAAAGAAAGAAAGAAAGAAAGAAAGAAAGAAAGAAAGAAAGAAAGAAAGAAAGAAAGAAAGAAAGAAAGAAAGAAAGAAAGAAAAGAAAGATAGCTAGATAGATTTTTGGAAACTTTTAATATACCAAAGTTGTAATGTTACAAATATATAAATGGGGTCCTGTTTGCCAATGGGAAAGTCACATCTGTTGGAGTTGCCCGTGCTTATTTAACTAGTTGTATCTGGGATGCCAGTCTCTGGGCAGTTTAAACGATTGGGCTCTACCTCCACATCTCTTTGCATCCTCCCATCTGCAAATGTCTGACAGTCACTGAACAGGTGGCTCAAGTACGGGCAGCAAAGTGGCAGAGAGGACTCGAGGGGGTCAATGGCATTCTCCATGGGAGTAGTAATGTTTACTCACCTAATCCCCACATCCCTTCTTCTGTGGTACCCATCCACAAGAATGGAAACTTAACACTGGCATGGCAGTTATATCTTGGTCCTCACAGCTGATCTGTGCAAACCCATTGTGGGACCACTACTCCCTTCCTCTACATTAGCATTGGCACTACCGGACCTAGGGTAGTTGCTAATGTGCTATAAGTGTCGCTACACCAAGTCATCTCTGTGAGGGTCATCCTGTGGCGCGTTGCACCTTAGACTCGTTGCACCTGGAAGTGACCTGTCCAGGCCAAAGAGCACTGCTCGCGAGGAGCCTCAATGATCAACAAAAATGCTTCACTCCAGCAACCAGGTTTCACGTGTCTGTCAATCACGGCCTACTGACAAGGGAACCCAGGCAAGGGACGCCTCCTCAGACTCTACTGGGTGCAAAGCGCATCATGAAAATGGGGAGCATCTAAAGAATCCATTGCAAGGGTCTTCGTTTCATGTCAAATGTGATGCCGAGGAATGTAATGGAGAGCGAGCAAGAAGGGAGCAATAGAGGTCACTGGGCCTCCCTGTGTAAAGGGGAGACCAGAATACAAGGCAAGCATTGGCACAGCCAACAGTTTTGACGTGTTTTTAGGTATTCGATCTTTCACTCCCTGCTATCCTATGCGCAGGTAATAACACCATATTCCACCTGTTGCCATTTAGGACACCAAGCAAGTATCATTAAGGCAGCAAACATTGTATCCATATTCAATGCCCCCACAAAAGCCAATACTGTTGACTTTGCCGGTGTGCTGTTTTAACAAAGGAATTGATATGAACTAAGTAGCTGAAGGAATTCTTGGTTAAAGATTTGTATTATACCAGTAGTGCAGCTACAGCTGCAATTAAGTCATTCACTCCCAGAAGGCTGAGTAGAAATAACCAGGCAGGCCAAAGTTTGATGATACTGCTTGATAGGGATAGCTCAAAGAGATCCAAAGAGGATGTGGTTTGGGCAGGGCGCAGGAGTGGGTGGGAATGGCCATGGGCATTAGCATTGCCTTTGCTATTCAGTGGGTGGGTAAATAAACAAACAGCATCCACACGCTGTGCGTCCCTCCGCAAGTGCCATCTCCTTCTTAGCTGCACAGTCCAATGCAATCGCTTTGGCATATAAGTGGTGCTTAAGCGCCACATACTAGCCTAAAGTAAAAAGGGGGTGAGAAGCGAGAGAAGGCAGACAAAGTATCAGGATTACGTAGCAGGCCCTTCAAACTGGAAGTGCACAGGAAGAGCATTGGGATGGTGAGCGCTTGGTCAAACAAGCAGTGGTAATGCCAATAGTTTGGGCGTTTACTGTTGTTTGCATTTTGCATTTATGGGCACCTGGGTATAAGAATAGTGCAAAGTTGGAAAGCTGGATGCTATAAGGGCTGCAGGTGTGCAATAGAGCAAGAAGAGGAATAGAGTAAGAGAGGATCAAGGGTGCCATCGATGATGAGTAGGGGAAAGATGAGCGAGAAAGGGTATGAGTGAGCAGGTACAAAATAAAGCGAGAGAGTGAGAGGAAGATGCGAGGGGATATGGTGAGGGGCAAGAGAAGGTGGGGTAGGGTGGGTAGTGGGGTAGTGCAAGGTGGCAGGGTTGAGTAGAGAAAGAGATGGTAGGGTGGGCGGATGGGGTATATGGAGAGGGGATGGATTTGGGTAGAGAGGGTGAGTGTAGGGTGGGTAGAGAAAGAGAGAGCTAGGGTTGGGTGGGTGTGGATATTGAGAGTGGGGGTAGGGTAGCTGGGGCTAGAGATTGACGGTAGGATAGGTTGGTGAGGCTAGAGAGTGGGGATAGGGTGGGTGGGGCTAGACAGAATAGGATCTAGGGTGTGTGGGGGTAGGGAGAGGGAGTGGTGTAGAGTGGGTGGTGATAGAGAGAGTGGGGCTAGGGCGGGTGGTGGTAGAATAAGTGGGGGTAGGGTGGGTGGTGGTAGAGAGAAAAGGGCTAGGGGGGTAGGTGATGAAGAGAGAGTGGGGTAGAGAGAGTGGGGTAGGGTGGGTGGGGGTAGGGAGTGGCGCTAGGGTAGGTAGGTGAGGCTAGAGAGTGGGGGTTAGGTGGGGCTAAAGAGTGGGGAATGGGTGGGTAGGGCTAGACAGAGAGGGATGTAGGGTGTGTGGGGGTAGGGTGTGTGGGGGTAGGGAGAGGGGGAGTGGGTGGTGATAGAGAGAGTGGGGCTAGGGTGGGTGGTGGTGGGGATAGGGGGTGGGTGAGGAATGGGTGGGGTAGAGAGAGTGGGGGCTCCTAGGGTGGGGTAAGGTGGGTGGGGGTAGGGAGTGCAGGTATAGGGGGTGGGTGGGGTAGAGAGAGATTGGGTTCCCGAGAACACGCAACTTAAAAATGCATAAACGTATCATATGTGTAACCCTCTTTCGAAATACTATGTGTCGGTTAAGCCATCCTCTAATGGCAAAAGAAACTCTAGAAAGCAGGTTCCCTACCTGGGGAGGGTGGGGGTGGAGGGGTGGAGGGGTGGACCTTCATGTTCTGGGGTAGTGCCGAACTCGTTTCTTTTGCAAGTCACACCTATACTCTCAGCAATACTGTGGCAGCATCATGGAGCATCATGGAGGCAGTGCGTGGATGTCTTATGCAACCTTCCTCTGTCCCCTTGCAAGGGATAGAAGAACACACACAGGGACCGGAAGTGCAGTATTCACCCCTCTTCGGTGATTAATCATTCACAATAGGTAATGCCTCATCTTTCACAATACAGACCAAGAAGGACGGGCATTGAGGAGAACCCAAACGGAAAATGCCCCATGCAGAAAGGACAAGTCGTTTTTCAGCATTATGAATAAGGCAACCGTGTTAGATACAACGCCCTTCCACCAATTTAGCGAACGCATTCTGTCAATACTAAAAGAGCTCTACAGTAAGTGTCAGCATATGAGGTGACTAATGCTACAATCATGCTGCACTGTTGAAAATGGCAGAAGCACAGCCGTCCTTGAAAAATCAAGGCCCAGCTGATACTTAGGCCATTTTATCGTCAAATGTCGCCAAGTTGCCATGCCAGCGCCATAGACTGCACCTGAACTCCTCTTTCTCCTTTCTCTTTTACAGAACTAATATTCTGGGCATTAGGTGGCGCTAGTCCAATGGAAGCACACAACAGTCGACCCAATTGCCAATTGTAATCCTGAAAATTCACATCAGTATAATGTGCAGACATAAAACTACTGGGAAAAAAAGGTGATGGCTGGAACGTTTTGAATTAATCATAACCACAGGCATAGCTCTGGGCAGCACTCCAGACCATCGTTCTTCATCCTGCCAAGCATTACAGAAGGGGAAAGACCATATGAAAATCATGTTTGGTCTCACTCCCTAAAGGGACAGTTCAGACTGAACTGCTAGGTCACATCCCTTCTGCACAAGACCACAAGCATCCCCAGATATGTTTCGGCCTCAATGGGTGTCATCAGTGAGGAGTAGTTTGGGTCTCTAGGCCCAGCAGTCTCGGGACACATGACAGAGGCATACCTGTCCCTCTTGGGGTGTCTTATGTAAAACAAAAGAGGTGATGGCTGGAAGGTTTGGAATTAATATGAGCTTCTGTCATTGATCTGGGCAACCCTCTATTTTAGGACAGATCAGCCTACTCAGGGAAGTTTAAAAACAAAATCATAATCATCATTTTTTGTATTGGCAGGATTTTTGCGACTTACATTTTTGTCTGAAGAATGTTCTGGCATATGTTTCCAAGTTTGATAACATCATAATTACCCATTCACCCAAACACCTGGATTGTTGACATTATGAATGAAGACCAAATGGCATAAATTCTAAGCATATGAAATAGAAATATATAAATTGGAACATATGAGAAGGTTAATGTCTAGATATATAGCACCTTTTCATCAGATTTCATAGGTTTTTACCAGTGGACCCTAATTTGCTACAACTTCGTAATACCATACTCACCCCAATATATCAGCATTTTCATCCAATCTAGAAAGTTTCAATTAAGAACTGTGCCATTCCCTACCTTCTAGTAACATTCTAAACACTTCTATCAACTTACTACAACTTTTTACACTGTTTTTTGTTCACCAACGTTCGCGAACGTCTGACATCACTGCTGACTTCCCGAACAGAGTCATATCACTGTGCACGCGTGGCATGATGACGTGTTCGCAAACGGATCCGTGCTTCGCAAACTTTTTGCAACTGCATTTTCAGCTGATCTAGGAAGTTTCAAACTGAAAGTCTACCCTTCCAAACCCATTATTACTCATTTTCCATCTGCAATTCAGGAGAGAGCACCAGCTTGGAAGAGTATTACCACACCTACTATTTAACTTTAAAAATGGCATCCGCCATGGCCATCCCTCATCCCCAGGAGCCACCACCACCACCGCCCCACCACCACCACCAGCTGGATGGCCTGGACAAAGGAAAAGGCGCAATCGTACAGACGAGGAACAAGAGACCAGGAAGATGAGATTGTGGAAATGCCTACCTCCAGCATCAAAAGGGAATCATGGACGTGGCAGTTCTTTAAGAACATGCGAGGGGTACCAAAGGCTCAGGCTACCCATGTTGAATGCATTGAGTGTGGAATCATACTCAGTCATGGACAACACAGGCTGTACTCTTTTGGTACCACCTTAATGCGCCACTACACCTGCTCATACCACCCATGACCTCGGAGAGAGGCTGTCCCTTTCTCAGGAAGTAGTAGGCTGTCTTCCTCTACCTTATCTTCCTCACCCGCTACTGCCACCACACAGGCTACTACTGTGGGGCACAAGATCCCACCAGCTACCTTGCAAGCCATAAAAGAGGCTGTTGATCCATAGCTTTCCAAGACAACAGTACTCTGTATATACTGTAACATACCACTGTGCAGGGGGAAACAGGTTCAAAATGCTTTTGAGGCTGTAATCAAGTGGCATGAGAAACTCTGCACCCTACCTTAGATTTAACACATGCCCAACATCTTCCCTTTCCACCTGCCACTCCATATCTGTGGTTGGTGCTGCTTCCCTTATTTCCCTCCTCCACTGTACTTCTTGGCCTCTCCTACAAAGAAATACAAAAAAAAGCCCCAAAAAGATTCTTTAGGAACCACCTTTCACAGTTAAAAAAATAGAAATACATCTTATTGACTCCATCTAATTTACAAAAGTCAAGCACTCCCTATATATAGCATCAATGGATTTATCCATGGCCTTTGACATTTCGGATCGGAGCACACTATGGAAGATGTTACATGATCTGGGAATTGATAAAGGTCTTTTAGATCTGATAATTATGCTATATTCTAATACGGCTATGAGTGTGTGCCTAAATTACAGAGGTTTATTATCTGAGCAAATTATGACACACAATGGTTTGCGGCAGGGAAGTAGATTAGCAGCTACTCTCTTTAACCTTTATGTATCCCAGGCTGGTAAAATTCTGGACTCGAGTGGCTTAGTGTCCCCAAAGATAGGCAGGACAACTATAAAGTGGCTTGCCTACGCAGATGATTTTTTATTGTTTGATAGTACAAAGGTTGGTCGGCAAAGAATGATGGCCTCATTTGAAGACTTCATCAAAGAAAGAAAATTGTTGATAAACCCAAAAAACCCATACTATTTCATACTGGTTTGAAATTATTAAAACAAGGTTCTTTAGTAATGTTTTGTGGTGGTACAAGGGTAAAAAACCAAACAGTGTTGAGATACTTGGGCTATACCTATACTAGTGCATATGCACTTGGTTACATGAAAAATAATCTTAAAATTAAGGCCTCAGTCATTGCTAATCAAATGAAAATTATAGAAAGAAGATTTGGGAAATTCAAATTAAGCCCTTGTATACACTTTTTCCGTACTAAAGCCATTCCACGCTTGACATATGGGCTGGAGTTCTGTCCAGACGAATTGCTACCTTTTCTGAAATCAATTGAAGCATGCGTGTGACGTAAGGTTCTAAGACATATTGCGAAATGTATACCCATGGAAATGATACGCTACGAGCTTGGTTTGTCATCTTTAAAAAGTGTTGTGTCTTGGTAGAAGCTATCATTACTGCGGAAGTGTCTTGTCTCTGAAAATAACACGTTGTACCATTGTTTGGGGAAAGATTTGGATGATGTTTTTATGTATGGCCTGAAAAATGTATGTGTACAAAATCTTTTTGATTTGGGCCTTTCAACTGAGATCCTCATTAAAAAAAACCTGTAAGGTCAAAGAATTGACAAAAGCTTTTGATTGGCTTGAAAATAATGTGGTGATTTTAAACTCCCCTTTGTATTCACAGTTAATTTCTTTCTGGAAGTGGAACGTGGTTCCTGAGAAATATCTGGTAAAATACCCATCTAGAACCTTTCGGAATGTGACAATGAGATTTCGGTTTAATGTATTGAACACCTTTGAGATCCAGAGTATTGGAGCCAAGAACGTAGTAAGCTTTAAAACCTGTAGGCATTGTAAGATAGCTAGGGTTAATGAGTCATTACTGCATCTGTTATTGATTTGTCCAAGTTTGCTGAAACTGAGAATTGAATATTTCTCTATGTTTGTAAACGACATCACTAGAGTGAACAGAGATAACATTTGGTATGAGATGCTTCATGGAAACTCGACGATTTTGAAAATACGTGTGAACGAATTCCTGAGGGTTATTTGTGAGTTAGTATGAACTAACTAAAATATAATGTATAATGGAATGTCTTAATTAGAAAAATGTTCTCTTTTCTTAAAGTGGTGATACATGATAATTTGATAATTTGTTTCATATTAGTTTTTATGTTCATACTGATGAAGTGAATGATCTGTGAGTGTTATTTAAGTATTTTATGAGTAAGTAGTGTATATATGATTGTTATTATTTTTATTTTGTGCCTTTTAATGTCTTGAAAAATATATTTTTGTGAACATTTTTTGTAAAGGTTTAAAACAAACCAAGGACAATAAAGTTAATAAAACAATTATTTACATTTTTCAGTAAAGTAATTAGACTCAATAGGATTCTCCAACATTTCCATTAGCATTTTGTACTATGCTAATGGAACTGATGGACAATTGTATACTAGAGAAAGAAATAAAAGGACAGAAAGAATTTTCTGTCCCAAATACCTTTCTCTAGCATACAATAAGGAACAAAATCCATGGACCTTCATGACTATCTGCGGTTTCCGGAGTCCCCTTTCCTGGCCATGCATCATTAAAAGAGCCAGATGGCACATGCACACCATCGCACAGGACAGCCCTTCTACCCTTTTTACTTTTATGTTTGTAACACTCCCTCATTGCCTGCTTTCAAACAGTCACACATCCATCCAGCAATCACTTTAAAAAACTCTACATATAACCCTATCAACATATTGAACTTGCATTGTATGTGAGGTGTACGAGGGACAAGGCCACCAGTCTCAGTGGCAGTGCTATGAGTTAGCAGGGAAGGGATAGAGGGAAAGAAGAAGACAAAAGCACAGTTTTGAGAAGTTTACGAATTGAAATTCTGGCTTATGTCTGAGAGGGGGAGTGAGGCTGTTCCAAAGAAAGGCACCAACCACAGAGATACCCCTACCTTGGAGAAGCGCTTGACAAGCAGAGAATTGCAGTTAGAGGAGCAGAGGGCTCTAGCAGAGGAGTATTTAGGGTGAGAAAGTTGAGGTAGCATGGTCCCAAGCCCGAGGAAACCTTGACGATGATACATAGGATACTGATTTTCATCCTTTCAGCCAGTAGGAGCCAATGTTGAGATTCTAGGGCTGCAGAGATACAATGCTTGGACTTGACGTCAAGGATAAGTCTTACAGACCTATTCAAGATTAGCTAAAGGGGGCACAGAGAACAAAAGGGGTGGTTGATGAAAAGACTGTTGCAGCAGTCCAGCTAGGCAGGACCAGGGCTCTAGAGATGTTGAGCTTCTGGGTGAAGGTGAGGAAAGATGGAATGCCTGTAATGATATGACATGATATGATATGGCATTTATAACGTGCCTATACACAAGTGTTTCAAGGCACGATGAGGCAAGGGAGGGGGAACAACGGAAGACAGAACAAGGATCCTATTAGGCCAGGTATCATTCAGATCACGCAAGGGGAGGGGGACACGGGAAAAGTGCGTGGGGAAGGGAGAGGGGAAAGTGCAGTACATGGGATAGTAGAATAAATAAGATAAATTAAAACGGCCACTGGTGGCAAGTGCAAGGTAAGTACAGACATAAGTGCTAGTAGGGGGACTGTAGGGATACAGAAAACAGTCACCAGGTGCAGGGGTTGCCAGGGAGGCAGTGCAGGTGGGCAACTGGCAGGGCCTGGGCCTGAGAATCAGAAAGGGTAGCCAGGTAACCAGTGCCATTTCTGCCAGGAAATTAGCAGAGGAGTGGGGGAGAGAAAGCAGAGGCAAAGAGGAAGGTTTTGAAGTGCTTCTGGAACCGGAGATGGTTCTCCTCAAGTTTCAGGGAGGCAGGAAGGCTGTTCCAGAGGGAGGCCTCTGCCCAGGAGAAAGATCTACCACCAACTCATTGCTTGGAGAAGCGACTGACCCTGAGGGAGTTGGATGCGGATGAGTGAAGAGCTCGAGAAGGAAGATATTTAGGAAGAGACAGTTGAAGGTATTTCGGCCCCAGGCCCCAGAAAGCCTTGTGGACAATGCAGATGGTTTTGACCTTAATCCTTGCAGCCACTGGGAGCCAGTGAAGAGATTTCAGTCCTGGAGAGATACGATCCCTGGGCTTGATGCCAAGGACAAGTCTCGCAGTCCTGTTCAGGATAAGTTGTAGAGGGCAGAGAGTAGAGGCAGGCAGATTTAGATAGAGGCTGTTATAATAGTCCAGCCTAGAGAGAACCATGGCTCTGTAGACAGTGAGCTTCTGGGGGAAGGAGAGGAAAGGAAGGATACCTCTGAGGTGGTGCAGCTGGTAGTGTGACTTCTTAGAGACGTCGGAGATGTGAGGAGAGAAGGAGAGTGTGGAGTCGAAGATGACTCAGAGGTTTTTAGCGTTGCAGGTGGGAGCAGGAAGAGGGTCAAGAGATGCTGGCCAGAGAGCTGTAGGGAAGGATGGAGTGGGTGTGCCGATGAGTAGAATCTCAGTCTTACTGGCATTAAGGCAGAGGTCATTGGTGGCACACCACTGATGGATGGCAAACAGTTAGAGATGAGGGAAGGAGAGGCGGAGGCCGAGAGTAGCCTGAAAATGAGCTGAGTATCATCCGCATAGCACTGAAAGTTGGGGCAAAGAGCAGCAATGCGGTGGGCAAGGAGTGCCAGGTATTGGTTGAACAGCCAGGGAGAGAGGTTAGACCCCTGGGGGACACCACAGGTAGAGAAAAAGATATCGTAGAGGAAGGACTCAAGTTGGACCTGGGAGGGTCGGTCGGAGAGGAACGAAGTCAGCCATGCCAGAGCAGTGCTGGACTGGCCCACCGGGACGCCGGGACTTTCCCCGGTAGGCCTCGGGGCATAGGGCATCTTTAGGGGAGAAGGATACATAAATAAATTGGGATTTGGAATCGGAACTAACGATTGGAACAAAACATCCAGGCCAGCCTGGGTGGTTCACTCTTTACTGGCTGAGCTGAATTTTTTCTTCGTGGCTCGTCCCGTGCCGGCCCATTGCTTGCGGCAGCACGTTTGTGTGGAGGGGGCATCACCCGGGGAAAGGTGTCCTTATGTGCCCTAGTTTAGTGTGCAGCGCAGGTGCAGGCAGGCAGACCGGGCCATGACAAGACTGGTGTACTGCTGTTCCGACCGAGTCCGACGGCGAAGAGTGAGGCAAGCTCAGGAAGCTCTTGCCATTGCCACTCACCCGCTTGCTGCTGCTGCCACTCTTCACTAGTTAAGGTGCAATAATGATATGTTTTTTAATTTTTGCGGTGGGACATGTCAAGATAACAGATGGCTGTTGCCCAATGTCTCGAGGGGGTAACCAGTGACTGCTGAATTTGTGGGGCGTGCGTAGGTGAGTTATGAGGGAAGCCTGTTTAACTGTGGGAAGTGGTACCCTGGCTGCTGGAAGGCTAACTTGCCAGACATCCACACTTGCCCAAAACGTGTGATCTTTGGCAAACCACTTGATTCCACTAGGCTGCGGGCTCTGTGTTCCAAAGGAACCAGGTCGGTTAGAGGCACCCTGACACCGTATATAAAAGGGACATGAGCCAAAGACAGAAAATGTACATTTGTGAATAATAGTTTGGTGAGGACTATGTTGTCTGCACCACAGGCTGCGGCGTGTTAACCTGCCATGGACGCTCGCTGTTGCCCATACCCCGCAAACCACGTGGACATGTTCAACGGCTGCTCGGGTCTGAGCTTCTCCATGGTGCCTCGAGGCGCTGCTGTACAAAGGGAAATGTGGTGAACCCCTAACGGTGCACTGGCGACATGACTGTGTGGACACAGCTAGAAAGCAAGTCAGGCACAACTGATTGTGGCTCCTAGCCACAAATCCATATGTGCAGCATGGCACTGCATCTCCGAATTGGCTTTAAGATCAGGCCCATCCGGGTGTGACCCCTGTGACTATCACACCTGACACAACTCGCACAAGCGGAAACGTCAGATTGGGACAAAAAAGAGGTCTTGACACTAAAAGCAAAGTGACTTTTCATAACAAACTGCTTAAAATGCGCACAGAGGCATATGCTGGGGAACTAAGCCACATTGGATCAGTACCATTGACTGAGCCTGAAAAGCAACACTGCCGAGAGTGTAACTCCAACCTTGGCTTGGTTATAAAGTTACGGGTGGTATATTCCACCCACCTCATCACTATTCGTGTTTTGGCGCTTTTTTGCCTTGCCTGCGATTTCATCATGCCAGGAAAACAGGAACCAGGAAAACAGGAACCAGGAAACCAAGTTGGAGTGCTTTGGTTTGTTTAATGGGAGAAGAGGTCAGGACCTGTTGCTTTTTGAGCCTTCTTTTAACTAAGCTCTCCCAGGCTTAAAATCTTTACAGGAAATGACTTCAACAACAGTGTAGATGGGAAGTGTGTCATGGTCTTTGACAAACTCTTCCAAGAGTCCCAAGGTGGGATTGTGATAATACCCCCACCCACACACTGATGCCTTTGCCTTTCCATAATTTGTAAACGGTATAACTGTGGACAGCCTTTCTTTAGGCTGGGGATCGGGGAAGGGGCAGGAGTTTCAGGAGTGCATTGTTGGTAGCTGCTTTGAAAAATGACTCTAGCCCATAGCACATCCTCCGTTTTACATGATTAACTTCGGTTTTCTGCATATGCTAAGCAGGCCTCATTACGAGGTGGGCGGTAATCTGCTGGTGCTACAAGCGGGCTGCCGCCGCCCTCGTAACACTGTTTCTTCCGCCTGATATCCCGCCGCCACCGGGATATTACAAGTCCTGGTGGCCCAGGATGTCACGCTGCGGGAACTGTACAATGGGACTCCACGGTAATGGGGACACAGAAACACTGGCACCATTGTTAACAGTGCAGGTGCTTCTGTGAAAACCATGCCTGCAGGGGCCAGTGCTCCTGGCAGGTCAGACCTGCAAGGAGCACCAGCCTCTGCAGGCATTCGCGTAGTCTGGCAGTCCGAAAAAGGGTGTCAGTATATTGCTACCGGCACCCTTATTTCCAGACTACCAGACTTGTAATGATGCACTCTGAGAATGTGATTGGTGGGGTGTGGTTAAAGGAGAGCCGTATAGATGCAATGCAAAGGTGCTGACATGGGCGCTCAATGTTTTTATCTGGTGAACTTGTAAATCCCTTTCTGGCGGCCCGGAATGTAGTTAATTTACTCAGCTGTACGTTGGCAACAATACATGTGAGCCATGGGTCCCAGTGTTGTTAAAAAGTAAAAAAAACATAATATATTGCATGGTTTGGTGGCACTTTTTCTGTTACTTAATCAAAACATTTGTTGCAATCCATGCTTTGTTATATATATTTCTTATTTGTATTCAGACTGATATTGCACTTGTGGTTTGTACTCTATCATTGAAGATCTATTTTGCGAGATCATGAACTTGACTTTTTAATCCATATATTTTTAAAACATGCTTGAAATGCACTAATTTTATTCAACATTTTCAATGCCCTCATAGAAAAGTTGGGCTCACGCCCGGTGCTCACTCCTTCAGAAAAATATGGGGCCACTTTGAAAAAAAATTCCAGGGCCACTTTTGGTTCCCAGTCCAGCCCTGTGCCAGAGCCTGACCAGTGATACCCAGGTTATCACAGAGACGGTTGAGCAGGATGGCATGATTGACAGTGTCAAAGGCAGAAGAGACATCCAGCAAGATGAGGACGCACAGGGTGTTGGAGTCAAAGTTGGAGAGCAGGTCTTCACGGATGTTCAGGAGAGCAGTTTCTGTGCTTCCGGCAGCTCTGACGCCAGACTGATGGTCATGAAGACAACCAACAGATTCAGTTTGGAGATTAAGCTGGGAGATGGCCAGTTTCTCCAGGAGCTTGCCGAGAAAGGGAGTGATGGAGATTGGGCGATAGTTAGCCGGGCAGGAGGGGTCGGCAGAGGGTTTCTTAAGAAGAGGGTGTACAAGGGAGTGCTTCAGGGGGGATGGGAAGACTCTAGTGGCGAAGGAGTGATTGCAGAAATCAGCCAGGGCATGAGCCAAGGAGTCGATGTGGTCCTTGATAGTTTTGGAGGAACAGGGGTGAACCTGTTTGGACGAGACTTTCATAGATCGGACTTGTCTAGAAACCTCGTCTGCAGAGAAAAGGGAAAAGGCAGAGAAGGAGGGGGCGTGGCTGCAGAAGGGCCAGTGGAAGAGCAGGGAATAGAGGGAGGGAGGCAATAAGAGGAAAGTGAGGACAGGATGTCCTGAGTTTTAGAAATTAAGTGAGAAGCCAGTACTGTGCAGAGAGCCTGGGAAGGGACAGGAGAGGTAGAGACTGCGGCAGAATTGCCCCCAGTTCCTTGCAGATTTTAAAAAGTTCAGCCGAGTTGTTAGATGCCGCAGCGACGCGGGCTTGGATATGAGCTCTCTTCTTGGTGAGGACGGAGAGCTGGTATTGCCTTTGCAGCAGGCGGCAGGCCAGTTTGTCAGAGGATGAACATGAAGCGCGCCATTTCCTCTCGGCCACCCTGCACTTGTGTTTTAGGGTGACGAGGTCTGAGACATACCAGGAGTTACACCTGGCTTTGGGCTTCAGGCGGATTCTCATGACAGGGGCAAGGATATCAAGAGTATCAGATATAGAAGTGTGGAGCGTGGAGGGCCGTGTCAGGGTGAGAGTCAGCCAAAGGAGGAGGAAGGGGTGAGAAGGTGGTGGCGAAAGCCTCAACTGACACACGCTTCATGGGTCGGATGACCGAGACGGTGGGTGGCAGTAATGGAGATGGCTTGGCCAGAGGGGTAGCGAGGGTGAGGTGGGAGGATAGAAGAAAGTGATCACTCCAAGAGAGAGGAGTGGAGAGAGGGACAGAGAGGGGAAGGTCTGAGGAGATCAGAACATCGAGATTGTGCCCTGCAGAGTAAGTCGGGCCAGAGGGGAGAATAGTGAGTGAGAGAGAGTCGCAGAGAGAGGTCACAAAAGAGTCCAGAGGGAGGACAGAAGGCATCCAGCTGGATGGTGAAGTCTCCAAGAAGGAGGAGTTGAGTGGTAGGGGCCAGGAGTGGGGAGGAGAGCCTGCGTTGGAGTGACAGTGGCAAGAATCCACCACCACCAGAGCAGTTGGACCTGGGCACGGAGAGGATCTTGTAGCTGTCAGGTAGGAGAGTGTCAAAGTTAGTGACAGAGCTGGCTGTGAACCATGTCTCGGTGAGACTGAGGACATCAAGGTCCAGTTCTTCCAGAAGGCGGCAGATATCATAGGCGTGTTTGACAGCAGAGCGAGAGTTTAGAGTGGCAATATGGAGAAGGTTGCCATCCTTGAAAGACTTCCGGGGAGGGGTACAGATCAGAGGGGGCAGAGAGGGAAGGAAGAGGCAAGGTAGCCAAGGAGGAGGCAGAAGGGTGAGGCGAGGTGGTCAGGGAAAGGCGGGAGGGGACAGCAGGAGAAGAAAAGAAGTTGATGTGGCGCGGGAAGCGTCTATCAAAGAGATGAAGGTTGGCCTGAGGGACTTGTACCAAGACAGTCCCATTAGAGTAGACATTAATGATGACCTAAGAGGAATGGGGCCAGGAGGTGTCAGCGATAGGGAGGCCTGGGTTGGAGACCAGGATGTCCTTTTTAAACTTCTTCCTACCAGACTTAGTGAGGAGAGCAGGATAGTCAATAGAGAATCAGTTAGAAAAGATAGGAGAGACAGAGAGCACCATAGAGTAGGTGGGAGAGGAGGGGGGGTGGGAAGGAGAGGGGGGACCCTAGGGTAGACAGACAAGACAGCGAGAGGCAAGTGAGTAGAGGTATGGGACAAGACGATGGCACTCGGGATGAGAGCTCAGAAAATACACATTCTAAGACAGGAGAGAAGACACACCTAAGTTTGAGAATCCTAAAGAGGGAGAAAAGGCCTAGGTTTCACAGTGCAATTTATGTGGTACTGATACAGGCAAATTTAAAAACCACCAGTGGAAGGACACCTAAGTTTGAGAATCCTAAAGAGGGAGAAACGGCCTAGGTTTCACAATGTAATTTTTATGGTACTGATACAGGCAAATTTAAAACAACCATTGGAAGGCCACCTAAGTTTGAGGTGGTGAAGGAGGTGAAGCTGAAAGTGGGCCTTCTTGACAAGGTCCACAATTTAAGGAGTGAAGGACAGAGATGAGTCAAAGAAAACCCCAACGGTTTTTGGCCTCACAGGATGGCAGCCACAGGGTATGAGGGAAACAGGGCATAGGTGTCCCAATAAGAAGGATCTCCGTTTTACTGGCATTGAGACACAGATTGTTAGCTGCACACAATGCCTAGATGGCAGTCCGACAATCAGGGATACAAGAAGGGGAGGTGAAAATAGTTGAGGGAAGTTTCAAGGAAAGCTGTGTGTCATCAGCATAACACTAGAAATGAGGAGAATAGAAGGAGATCAGGTGACCCAGAGGGGTGAGAGAGATATTGAAGAGCCACAGCAATAGGATAGAACCCTGGGGGATGCTGCAAGTAGGTGGGGTAGTGGAGGTGAAACGGCCCAGTTGCAGATCGGAGGGGCAGTTAATTAGGGAAACAAGTAAGCCAGTCCAGTGCCCGGTCCATGATGCTGAAGGTATCATGTAGCCATTTAATCAGGACTGAATGGTTGACCGTGTCAAAGGCGAGGACACATCAAGGAGCACTTTCCTCAATTGTTCTACAATCATAAATACCATATATACTTCAAGTATATAATTCCACGATATTACAAATACGGTATACTCCCCCTACAGTATGTATATTTACTATACACATAATACTACAGTGTGTGTGGCCAGTGGGCAGATTCCTGGGCGGCAGGCTCTGCACTCAAGAATCTGGCTACTGGTCACAACCGCTGCATTATAATTAAACCATATAGCAAGTACGTACAATACGCCTTTAAATAACTCACCCACAATACCCCCCCCATCCAAATGATGTCCGCGGACAGCAAAATTTAACATGGACTTGGCGGCACATGCACACCCTTTTTTCACCTATAAAAACCGCCTCATGTCAACTTTGTTCCACTCCCCCACCATTTCCAGGCCCTACAAGAGAGGGGGAGGCAGAGGGAAGCACACTAGGTGTGCAGCCACAAGGCACAACTAAATTAAAAAATCAGCAGGGCAGGGGGAAACACATTCAGTTACTGGGCACAACTAAATTCGAAAACACATTCATTTACTGGGCACAAACTAAATTCGAAAATCAGCAGGGCAGGGTGAAACACATTCAGTTCCTGGGCACAAACTAAATTCGAAAGTCAGCAGGGCAGGGTGAAACACAATCAGTTACTGGGCACAAACTAAATTCGAAAATCAGCAGGGCAGGGTGAAGCACATTCATTTACTAGGCACAGCTAGATAGTGTAGTCTAGATAAGATGAAGTGAAGGGAGGGGCAGTCACAGGTGAGAAGGAGGGTCGATGAAGTTAGTTAGGGGAACTGACCCTCTGTCGAAATGTTAGTTGCTCCAGTGAGTACAGTGTGTCTGGTGAGTGTTGAGCGCTCCTCCATTGCAAGTGGGGGCTAGAGGGAACCCACAGGCCCATCAGGCAACCGACAGGGGAACAGACAGGGCCTTAGAGAGAGAGTGGGCCTTGATTGGGGGGACGGCTAAAGCCTGCCTGTCCACAGTAGGCCAATCAGCATGCAGAAGAGGTGCAAAAGGAGGACTCAGGCCTCCTTCATGGTGTGCAGAGAAACGGCGACCATCTTAGTCTTTCCACAAGGACCACCAGGGAAATGGCCAAATCAATGGATCAACCTCTTGGACAGTGTGCCCGACACCCCAGCATGCTTGATGGACAGTCGGAGGCCCAGAAAAGGCAGCGCAGAGGTCGACACAATATTAGAGAGATCCTTGTGTGCTGGGTGCTGTTAGGGGAGGCCCAATGCGGCATCCTGATAAACTGGAGCACCCTCCAGTGTCTGGCAGGAGAGAGACACGTTGTTGTGGCTAGAGGGATGGAAGGAGGCTGGTACTCTTTCAATCAGTGTGCCCAATTACCTCACAAGATAATAGGGAAATGTGTCCTTAGACTTCAAGGGAAAATCACTTACTGCGACTTTGCAAACTTCTCAGACGATGAGGCTATCCGGCTCAGAATCATAGACGGCCGCACATCGTCAGCATTCCGGAAGCACCTGTTGAAAAAGTCGCTACCAGAAATACTAGACCTGGCTCGTGTGTATGAGACGGTGGACGTTCAGGCCGCAGTCATAGAGAATCCCAAGAAATCAGACAGCGTGGCAGCGAAGCAGGCCATGCCACCACCAGGCCTTAGGAACCAGCGCTGCCCTCCCAGAGCAGCACAAGATAGCCCATAGCAAAGATACCAAGGTGACAGACAGTGTTAAAGATGTAGGTTTGAATTCCCTCACCGAGAACAGTGCCCAGAGATAGGACAGATGTGTATGCGGTGCAGCCGAGAAAACCACTTCCAGGCGATGTGCATAGAGAAGTCACTGGCCCTTCAAGGCTACAAGCCTCCACTGTCGAAAGGACCTGCAGGGCACCAAGAACTGCCCTGAGGACCCAGAAAGAGGATATACCGAGGGCAGAACTTCCAGGGACCCCTGCAAGGCAGCATATTGCACCCTTCCCACCCCAAACCAAGATCAACAGGGCAATAGAAGACCTTAGTCTACAAATGCCACTGCAATACCCCGAGGAGCAGGACTATCCTCCAGGACCAGCAGAGCTATATGCATACCACCCTGAAACATATGAAATCCGCTATATGATGGACCCATATGAAAACCCAAACATTGGCCGAGAAGATGATGATTACGCCTAAAATCACTATGCCCAAAATGACTGATACAGCAGGGAATATGTGTAATTAATCAGTGCAGAAGCTGATTTATTTGCATTTGTATAGCTTGCTTACAGCCCAGGGGCATCAAGGCACTGTTACATGAAGTTTGTAGGAAATTTTGATTACGTCGGAACAGGTGACCGATGCGGTCTCTTAGGTACAGGGGAAATACAGGTAGGTGACTTCATACAAGACAAGTAAGTAATTACATACATGAAATGTGAGCCAGCAATCAATATTACGGCAGAGATAACAGAACATATACGAGTTAGACAGGCAGATTAAACAAAGAGCTTGGTTTTGATGGCTTTGCGGAATGCATGGTGGGACTCCATCATCCTTAAGTGGGAAGGAAGAGCGTTCCAGTGTGATTCAGCCATCGTGGGGAAGCTCGAGCCCCCAGCGTGGACTTTCAGCGTTCTAGGAGTGATGACCATGTTAGAATACCCCTTTCTGAGAGGTCTTGTGGATGTGTGTTTAAAAATTATTTGAGCAAGGTAGGGTGGGGCCAAGTCATGCAGGCATTTATGGGTCAGGGAGAGTGTATTGAAGACGATTCGCTCTTTGACTGGGAGCCAGTAAGCCTGCCTCCTCACCTCAGAGATGTGGTCTTTCTTCGATGTGCCCGTGGCAGCCCTAAGGGCATTGTTTTGCACCAGTTGGAGCTTGGCCAGTTTTTTACAGGAAGTCCCTACGAGGAGGGCATTGCAGTAATCAAGCCTTGAACCAATTATTGCCCTAACGATGATAAGGCAATTCTGGCGGGATAGGAAAGGTCTGGCGTTAAGGACTTTGGAGTAGTAGGCCGAGGAGGAGGCGTTAACCTGTTTGTCCATGGTCAGATCCGAGTCTAGGTGGACTCCAAGCGTCTTGACATTATTGGATAACTTGATGGGAATGTTGTCAATAGTGAATGACACGTACTGTTGGTCATGACGATACTGCTCCCAGAGTGACTATTCAAATAGGAAGGTTGAACCATCAGTTTATCATTGACATGGGGGCATCGTCAACATGATGAATGCAAATGTACATCAGTTGATAAGTGATCTCTATCCACTGACCCCTTCCCAGGCAAACATTTTCCAGCACACCTGCTAAAGTCGACTGGATAATTCCGATGTGACATGCACCACAAAGGTTGCATTGCTTCAGCAATAATACATGTGATCCAGAGTCCCATTGTGGGCAGATGCCTGCTGCGCTACCGCTGTTGTTATTAGCACACATTAGAGGACTCTTAACAATGATAATCACGAAATAACACTCTCTATTAGATGTTAACACAGGGCATGACATTAAAAGTTTGTGCCATCTGAATTCCAACAGAGAATCTCTTGCTATTGAATGCAAGTTGTGAGTCCCCTGTAACAAGGGTAGACAACAAACAACAATCTGGATGAACAGGAAGCGTAATCCTTGCCAATTTCGCACATAAACGCTGATGTAGGAGAAATAAGGTAAATATTATGGCCCTCCTACATAATATGTCAGTCTTAGACATTAAAACAGAGGGGTGATGTAACCCCTCTCTTTTTTCTAATTGCAAGGCAGCTCTCTGACTGCATAGACCTCCTGTCTGTATCATTCATTGACGCCATTGATACTTCGGCTTTACACATACCAAAGGCACATAAGGTTAGTGAAACTCGGTAAGGTTCAGATTGTAAATTCATTGCCAATAGTGGTCAGGTCTTAATATTATTTCTTATGTTGATTTTTTATGTAGTTTCCTTGCTGTATGAAGCCACGCGAAGGGAGAAGCCTGTAACAGCCCCTCTTTTGAATAGTGTGTGTCCTGAAGACGGATTCAAGAGTGCACGGAAATAGGAATGGACGATTCCGTGTATGTGTACCCTTGTATATCTAGAAACACAACCCTGTGTTGACATCTAATAGAGCGTGCTATTTTGTGATTATCAATGTTAATAGTCCTCTCACGTGTGCTACTAACAACACCAGCAAATAATCTGTTCTTCGAATAATAGAAACAAACAACACCACAAGTTGCTCGAGTAGCGGTGTGCTTCTTTTGAATTGGATATTATGTTAAATTCATGTATCTGTCAATTTTGAATGTCTTTTTACGGAATAAGGTTTGCTTTTAACAATCTGTGTGTTTGAAAAAAAATGTGTTAAAACTGTTCACTGACCACTTGGTTCTACTTATAAATATACAGTAGACTACCACTGAACTGACCCCTGGGGTGCCCCCCACAGTGTGTAAAAGAGGGGTAGCTTTCTGTGGATTTTGATATATGTTCATGTTATTGTCCTGATCCACGAGCCCCCCTATAACAAAAGAAGAGGACCTCCCATCTCTATTAGTAGCTATACCGGCCTTTAATTACAGCAACAATATTTATTTATTTATTTTAATTCTTAATAACACGCTAGATGCCTGTGGGCTTCAGAGTGCACCAAAGCAACAGAACAGCAAGGAAACAAGTGGTCAGGGGATAAAAAAAGGCGAGCGGAAGGTGAACAATTAATCAGCTGAGTTAAAGAGTAGAGTTTTAGTACTTCACTTAAACATTGTCAAAGGGCCTCATTACGACCCAGGCGGTAAGTTACCGCCTGGGCCGTGACTTTACCACCATGGCGTAAACTACGTTTACGCCATGGTGGTTGGCGGACTTACCGCCCCATTCCGAGGTCGGCGGGGCGGTAAGTCCCCAATCCCCATTTACCCTTCCCCATTCCCATTTTTGCCCCATAGGGCATAATGGGAGTGGGGAAGGCGTTAATTACGCCACCGTAAATTACGGTGGCGTAATTAACTCCATGGTCCCTTAGCGCCATGGATTTTAACACCTGCTAAAAGCAGGTGTTAAAAGCGCCATGGCGCTAAGGGACCTCGTAGTTGGCGGTAAGGGGTCGGCGCAGCTAACGCTGGCGTTAACCCCTTACCGCCAGGGTCGTAATGAGGCCCAAAGTCTGAGACGATTTGATAAACGAGGACAGGGCATTCCATTCACATGGAGCATGGAATTCAAAGCTACATTTTTTAGGGCGAAACCGGGGTTTGTTTAGCTGAAGGCTGTCAGCGGAGCGCAGCATTCGGACAGATTGTTTCAGTAAGAGCCTCTTAATAAGATATTGGGGAGCAATCAGGTTCTGACATTTATATGTAAGGGACAGGATCTTGTGTCTGATCCTTTGATTTACTGGAAGCCAATGCTCCTCCTTCCTAAATACAGTAATAATGTGATCACGCCTAGACAATCCAAACACTGCCCTCACAGCACTGTTTTGAGTTGTCTGGAGACGATGTAAATTTCCCTGTGAGGTGCCCTTCAGTAGACTATTACAATAGTCTAGTCGTGCATTCACTAGAAAGGTTACCAAGAGTGATCTATTCTTTATAGAAAGGTATGGCCTAATCTGGTGAAGCAGTTTAATCACATGTCCACAGGATGACCCAGTCTGTGATACATGTTGCCTCATCAATAACCCGACATCAGGAATAACCCCCAGAGATTTTATTGATTTACTCACAGTCATTATGCTACCAGAAATCACAAACTGGGCATACTGAGTGTTGAGCTTCTTAAGTCGAGGCCCAGAGGCCATGATGAGAAGCTCAGTCTTTGTGTCATTAAGTGCCAATGAGTTATGCGCCATCCAAGCCTGGATTACACTATAAACTCGGTTCACTGTGTCCGTGTCCTTAGAGCAATTTTCTGATCATTCAAAAAGGATCTGGATGTCAACCGCATAGTTTGCAAATTGGACACCCAGTCCATCTAGAAGATCAAGGAATGGCTTAACATAGATATTAAATAACAATGGGGACAGACATGATCCCTGAGGAACGCCACATGTCAGAAGAATGGGTGGTGCCTGAGCCCTTTTAGTGGCCACTCTGGATGTTCTAGGACTCAGAAAAGATGCAATTCACTGAGCAGCATTTTCTGAACAGTAGGCAATCGTTAACAGTGACTCATGAAATAGATTGTGGTCAATAAGATCAAACATTTTGGTGTTCCGAACATGATAAAGCACTGCTTGAGGTATGCGAGATCCTACAGGCAGCAGGCCTCACCCTTAATGCTGCCAAATGTAACAGTAACAAGCCTAGCCTAAAATTCTTTGGGCAAATCTTCTCTGACCAGGGCATGACAGCTGACCCAAACAAGATAAGCGTGATTGTGAATTTAGCTCCACCAACAGACGTCACAGAGCTCAGATAATTTCTGGGCATGGCAGTGTATTGTACCCAGTACCTTCTCAACTATGCCACTCTCACTGACCCTCTCCAGAAGATGCTCAAGAAAGACGGACAGTTTTATTTGGCCTTGATTGCAGGGATGCGTTTCAGACCATCAAAAATGTACTTGTCACTAGCCGCAAACTGGCCTAATTTGATCCCAGGTGGTACACAGAATAATGGTAGGTGCCAGCCCCCTTGGGATGGTAGCCATCTTGGCCCAGAGCAAATCCACAACACAGCCCGGACAATGCATTGTTGACAATGCCAGCAGGGCCCTGTCCCCCACCAAGAGGACGTACTCGCAGGCTAAGAGAGCCTGGCAAATGTGTAGGCCTGTGAGAAATTCGACCACTTTGTAATTGGATGCTGTTTCACCCTGGTTACAGATCACCAGGTACTGCTATCCTTGTTCGGGAACCAAAAGACCCGGATGCCCCCACGAATAGAGCATAGAGAAATCAGACTCCAAGAGTACGACTTCCTTATTGTTCACAACCCACAGGCTGGGGGGGGGGAGTCAAAGCCAGCTGATTACCTATGCAGAAACCAAGAAGGGCAAGCGAAGGACAAACTGTAGAAAGAGGCCGAATATTACATCCAGTATCTGTCAGAAAACGCTCCTCACCCGATGCTCGCATTGGCGATGTTCACTGACAAGAGCAAAAGTGATGCCACTATTCAGGCCGCCGTTCGGCTAACCAACATGAACAAGTGGAGGAACTACAGACATGAGCTGCAGGCGAGGAAGGAAGTAGACTTGAAAGAAATAGAGAGGATGGCCAAGATACAGAGCAAATTGGCTCCCACCAATCAAGGAGTCCTATTGATGGGAAGTCACCTAGCGGTACCCAGCCTCTGAGAAAGGCCATTTTCAATCTGGTGCACAAGCGCCACCAGAGACTAGCAAACACAAAGAAAATACTCCGCAACCAGGTATTGTTCCCGTACATGGATGCAGTGGTGGACGACATACTAACCCACTGCCAGTCCTGTCAGAGAGCAGCAGCAGCCACAGCCCCAGGCCCCCTAAGGATTGTACCGCTCCCCCAGGGCCAATGGTAACAGGTTGCACTAGACTTCTATGGAGAGGGAAGACATCTGCTTGTGGCCATAGGCAAATACTCCTGCTTCCCAGTCATGAAGCAAGTGCAATCCATGGCATTCTACAGTGTGGTGGGAGTCTTGGACAAATTGTTCAGTGAAGGGGGTGTGCCAAACGTAGAGAAAACAGCCAATGGGCCCCCATTCCAGGGCCACAACTTTGGGAAGTGTGCAGCCAATCTAGGGTTCCAGCACCAAAAGATACCACCGTTGTAATGCCAAGCTAACGGGATGTGGAACGCTTCATGTCCATTATCAAGCAGACCCGGCAGAAGGCGCTCATTGATCAAGTACAGTTTCCTCAGGCCTTGTGCCAGATTTTGAGAAACTACGGAAGTACCCTGCATGAGGCCACTGGGAGGCTCCAACAGAAATCATGATTCAGTATAAGACCCAGACCCGCCTTCTACAATTTGAAGACTGTACGGAGGAACAGGATGCAGAGATCAGGAAAAGAGATGCTGAAAGGAAAAGAAAGGCAAAAATATGGGCTGGCCAACAGAGAGGAGTTAGAGAGTCGCAGCTTCCCATCAGAGAAGAGGTTCTGGTCTGGAAGCAAATTTGAGTGGGCACCACAGGAGTATCGAATCCTTCTGGCGTTATCAAAAGTTTCTAGTGTGATAAGTCTTTGTTAGGAAGTTAGATCCTCTACACAGGAGCTGGCTGAAAAAGGCCTGGAGACACCCAAACCCAAAAAATACAGCAAGAAACAAAGATTAGGTGAAAACCCAATCATACAGCCGCTCTCTGGAATCCCATACTGGGTTTTATATTAGTTGTAATTTCACTATGTATAGTTCCTTCGATCCAATTCTTGAAAAAATACAAAAGTCAAATATATAGTGATTTTTCAATGTTGAAAATTATTTTATAGAAAGAAGTGACTAGTAGCCACCAAAATTGTTCTTCGTGAGGAAGAGATTGCCATAAATCACTCTATCTGAAGACTTATTTTTGTGCCAATGCATTTCGGAATATAACAAATTCCTTCATCAGGGCAAGTCTGATGTAGGTGAGTAATGGCGAAATCTATGTTTCAGAGGTCAGGCTGCTCCACCGTGTACGGCGAGTAGGTGCTGTGAATGGTAAAGTGAATATATATAAAGGACCTATTCAAAGTGTAGCTAAACGCTAAACAGAAATAAACAGGCGTGAATTGTAACTCACCATATGTAAAGAACGAAGCGGAGAAGTTCTCTCAGCGTCTGCTCAAAGCAGACTGTCTTTGTTGCATCGGCGCGTTGCCGAGCAACCTGGTTTAATAAGACACGTGATTGAAGGCAGAATGTCCTCCTTGCATCGGTGCGCAGCCAAGCAACTCAGTTGTGTAAGACACGTGATCACGGCTCTATGAACACGAGCCGTGACCCGTGTCCGAGAACTGATCAATAAACTCAATATGATCAAAATATCTAATTACTGGTCCTCCTGGGGCAGTAATGATAAAAGTCATCGCCTAAGAATCAAAAAATAATAAAAAAATATATAAGTAATCTGTCATCCATGGACATAGAAAAAATACTAAGATTGAATAAACCCATTTGGATAAAAGTAATGGCTGTTATATGAGCACCACAGATGAGGCTATACTAATTATGAACGTACCTAAGTAGGATGGATGGAGCCTAGGGAGCAACCCTAGGGCTGTACCTTATATTAATAGTATGTGCCTTAATGCCGCTAGTGGTGTCGTCTAGACAGACGGCACCTCGGGTCCTGGGGGAACTCCAGGATGCGCAGCATGCAGGACATCTTTTAAACATGGGAAACATCTCTTGTTCATATACATTCAAGTGACCCTCAACATTCAGGTCATATACGTACTGGTGTCAATCTAAACCAAATGATGCTAAATGCAATGTAAGAAAACAATTAGAAAAAACAATTAGAGAAAACAGTGAAAGTTGATCTCCTCATTTAACCCATTGGGTGCCAGACTGCCAAGTTTGTCAATCCAATATGTCTCTCTGCGACTCAAACGTTGGCATAAATCCTCATGAGGGCTGTTCTTGGTTAAAGCTTCCAAAATTACAAATTTTATTTGGGACACGTTATGTCCATTGGCTATCCAATGTCGTGCCACAGCTGAATTAATGTTTGCATTACGAATACAAGATCGGTGTTCACCCCACCTCAATTTAGCTGTTCGGGTTGACTGTCCCACATAAAATTTCCCACACGGGCATTTAATGCCGTAGATGATATTACTACTGTCACATGTAGCAAAAGTCTTAAGCATAATCTTCTGCCCCGTCCTTGGATGGTTAATGGAGTTTTCTTTAATAACAAAATTACAGTTGACACACTGTAAACAAGGATATGTCCCAGTTCGCTGTGTCATAGGTTCCCTGACTGTAGGTTTCGTCTGCACCAATTCATCCCTTAGGTTCCTACTGCGTTGGTATGCAAAGATTGGTCTTTCACTAAAAATATCTTGAACTCCAATATCATTTTTGAAAATCTCCCAATGCTTCATAATAGTTTTCTTGATTTTGTTACTTTGCGTAGAGAACTTGGATACAAATACTGGTGACTTCAATTCTCTCTTACTTTTGGGATTCTGTTCTGATAATAGAGTCTCTCGTGATATGGCATCAACTCTGTCAGATGCCAGATCGAGTTCACCCTGCTTATATCCCCGGGCCAGAAATTTTTCTTTCATTTCCATCTGTTGCATTCTGTAGTCTTCAGGATCACTCACTATTTTCTTGACCCTAAGTAATTGGCTGTACGGTAGATTCTTCAGTAGGCTCGGCTGATGGAAGCTGAGTCGGTGCAGGAGATTATTCCGATCAGTCTCTTTCCGAAACAGTGAAGTGCTGTAGATAGTGAGTTGTTTTCTGACTTGTACATCAAGGAATGTTATGATTTCATCTGAGATCTCTCTAGTGAACTGTACCCTTTGGTCGATGCTGTTTAGATACACAAAAAATGTTTCAAAAGACTCTCTGGTTCCTTTCCAAATTCCAAAGATGTCGTCTATGTATCTCGTCCAGATGCGGATGTCCTTGTTCCATTCCTGTTTATTCAATACATGGTCTGTTTCAAATTTATACATGAAACTGTTGGCATATGAGGGTGCCATGGTAGCTCCCATTGAAGTCCCTGCAGTTTGTAGAAAAAATTGGTTGCCATATTGAAAATAGGAGTTCTCAGCAATGAATTGTAATAATGCCAGTATGAATTCCTTCTGGGCCCGTATCTCGGGTGCTTTCAGTAACAGCCATTCTACAGCCTCCATTCCCAGGTCGTGGGGTATAGAGGTGTATAAACTCTTCACGTCTATAGTAAACAACAGATCTTCAGGCAAAGGTGTCAATGAGCTAAGCTTTTGTAGGAAGTGGGTGGTATCCCTTGTGTAGGTGTTGGTCTCTTGTATCAATGGCTGTAGGAAGAAATCTATATAAATCCCTAAAGGTTGGTTGATGCTCTCTATCCCTGCAACAATTGGTCTACCTGGTGGTTTGATGGCATCTTTATGGATTTTTGGCAGCGTATAGAAATTAGGTATTCTAGGATGTTCTTTCGAGAGAAATTTTTGTGTATGCTCGTTGATCCAATCCAATTCAAATGCTTTATCTAGGAGGCTCTTCAAATTCTTTTTAATCGAAAGGGTGGGGTCATGGACCAAACTAGCATATGTAGTCTGGTCTTGGAGCTGTCTTCTACATTCAGCATCATAGTCACATGTATTCTGAATAACCAAGGCTCCTCCCTTATCTGCAGGACGAATGGTAATACTCTTGTCACTAAACAGGTCTCTAATCAATCTCATCTCGTGTGTTTTTAAGTTCCTGTACGGAGGATTTCTGTAGCTGATACGTTCAAGGTCCCGAGTGACTAGTCTCTGGAATATTTCTATGGATGGTACTGTAATGGGTGGAACAAACCCACTTTTGACTCTAAATTCTTGCAAGTCTGGAATCTCGGTCGGACTTTCTTGTGTCTCCAACTCGTTAAAGAAGACTTTAAGTTTAAGTTTACGAACAAACTTATATAGTTCTATCTTCGTGTCAAACAAGGTGGTACCGTAAGTCGGTACGAAGCTGAGACCTTTCTGTAGAGTCTCTTCCTCTGCCTTGTTGAGTCGCCTCCCCGAAATGTTAATGACTAACTTTTCTTCTGCTGTAATCTCGTTAGGGGTTTGTTTCTTGTGTTGCCTCCTCCCCCTGCGGGTTCTTTTCGGCGGGCGCCTAAAAAAGATACAGCAGACGGAGCTTGTGCCAAAGGGCTTGTTGTCTGTGCAAGATTCTCTGTGGTTTGTTCTGCTGGAATATCAGACTCTCTCTGGGCTTCTGAATCGGAACTGGAGGTATTGTCAGATGTGTATCCAAAAGGTTTCTTTGGTGCTGCTCGGCCGTATTTGTCCATCCAGGTGTATACCTCGTCATTGATATAATCATAGGTATCCCTCTTGAATTTTTTAATCTTCTTTTGCTCCAATTCAGATTTGTAGTTCTCAAGTTTAGTGTTAATCTCTAGTAGTAAAGTGTCATATTCCTCTCTTCCAAGTGTATCAACTAATTCCTTCTCTATCTCCTGAATTTCTGTACCCAGGGTTGTTAAATTCTTTGATAACTCTTGGATAGTTAGCAAGATGAGGTCCAGTGAACATTTATTCAGTATAGATTCCCACCTTCGAACAAACTCTTTACTCTCTTTGCATAGGGTCGGTCGGAGCTGTATGCGAAGCCCCCTTGGGATGCGTTGGTTTTTGAAATATCGTCCAAGGGTAATTGCGTGTAATTTCCTGTTTATCTCCTTTCGTATAAGATACTCTAATTGTTTAATTCGTTTGGCCGGATCCTTTGGTGTAGTACCATGAGCACCAATAGACATTTCGCTAATGAGTTCAAGAATGGCAGATGCTTCCTCAGTTGAGAAACCTAAAGTTTCTGCACATATGTTGGATAAACCTTCAATGTCCTCAAATGACATGTTCAGTATGTTGGGTAATCTTTTTTGAAATTGTGTGCCACCACTGCTGTGTGTCTCACCAAAAGAGGGAAGGAAAGAAGCAGGAAGCAAATTTGAGTGGGCACCACAGGAGTATCGAATCCTTCTGGCGTTATCAAAAGTTTCTAGTGTGATAAGTCTTTGTTAGGAAGTTAGATCCTCTATACAGGAGCTGGCTGAAAAAGGCCTGGAGACACCCAGACCCAAAAAATACAGCAAGAAACAAAGATTAGGTGAAAACCCAATCATACAGCCGCTCTCTGGAATCCCATACTGGGTTTTATATTAGTTGTAATTTCACTATGTATAGTTCCTTCGATCCAATTCTTGAAAAAATACAAAAGTCAAATATATAGTGATTTTTCAATGTTGAAAATTATTTTATAGAAAGAAGTGACTAGTAGCCACCAAAATTGTTCTTCGTGAGGAAGAGATTTCCATAAATCACTCTATCTGAAGACTTATTTTTGTGCCAATGCATTTCGGAATATAACAAATTCCTTCATCAGGGCAAGTCTGATGTAGGTGAGTAATGGCGAAATCTATGTTTCAGAGGTCAGGCTGCTCCACCGTGTACGGCGAGTAGGTGCTGTGAATGGTAAAGTGAATATATATAAAGGACCTATTCAAAGTGTAGCTAAACGCTAAACAGAAATAAACAGGCGTGAATTGTAACTCACCATATGTAAAGAACGAAGCGGAGAAGTTCTCTCAGCGTCTGCTCAAAGCAGACTGTCTTTGTTGCATCGGCGCGTTGCCGAGCAACCTGGTTTAATAAGACACGTGATTGAAGGCAGAATGTCCTCCTTGCATCGGTGCGCAGCCAAGCAACTCAGTTGTGTAAGACACGTGATCACGGCTCTATGAACACGAGCCGTGACCCGTGTCCGAGAACTGATCAATAAACTCAATATGATCAAAATATCTAATTACTGGTCCTCCTGGGGCAGTAATGATAAAAGTCATCGCCTAAGAATCAAAAAATAATAAAAAAATATATAAGTAATCTGTCATCCATGGACATAGAAAAAATACTAAAATTGAATAAACCCATTTGGATAAAAGTAATGGCTGTTATATGAGTACCTCAGATGAGGCTATACTAATTATGAACGTACCTAAGTAGGATGGATGGAGCCTAAGGAGCAACCCTAGGGCTGTACCTTATATTAATAGTATGTGCCTTAATGCCACTAGTGGTGTCGTCTAGACAGACGGCACCTCGGGTCCTGGGGGAACTCCAGGATGCGCAGCATGCAGGACATCTTTTAAACATGGGAAACATCTCTTGTTCATATACATTCAAGTGACCCTCAACATTCAGGTCATATACGTACTGGTGTCAATCTAAACCAAATGATGCTAAATGCAATGTAAGAAAACAATTAGAAAAAACAATTAGAGAAAACAGTGAAAGTTGATCTCCTCATTTAACCCATTGGGTGCCAGACTGCCAAGTTTGTCAATCCAATATGTCTCTCTGCGACTCAAACGTTGGCATAAATCCTCATGAGGGCTGTTCTTGGTTAAAGCTTCCAAAATTACAAATTTTATTTGGGACACGTTATGTCCATTGGCTATCCAATGTCGTGCCACAGCTGAATTAATGTTTGCATTACGAATACAAGATCGGTGTTCACCCCACCTCAATTTAGCTGTTCGGGTTGACTGTCCCACATAAAATTTCCCACACGGGCATTTAATGCCGTAGATGATATTACTACTGTCACATGTAGCAAAAGTCTTAAGCATAATCTTCTGCCCCGTCCTTGGATGGTTAATGGAGTTTCCTTTAATAACAAAATTACAGTTGACACACTGTAAACAAGGATATGTCCCAGTTCCCAGTAGTAGTAAAGTGTCATATTCCTCTCTTCCAAGTGTATCAACTAATTCCTTCTCTATCTCCTGAATTTCTGTACCCAGGGTTGTTAAATTCTTTGATAACTCTTGGATAGTTAGCAAGATGAAGCATTGGGAGATTTTCAAGAATGATATTCGAGTTCAAGATATTTTTAGTGAAAGACCAATCTTTGCATACCAACGCAGTAGGAACCTAAGGGATGAATTGGTGCAGACGAAACCTACAGTCAGGGAACCTATGACACAGCGAACTGGGACATATCCTTGTTTACAGTGTGTCAACTGTAATTTTGTTATTAAAGGAAACTCCATTAACCATCCAAGGACGGGGCAGAAGATTATGCTTAAGACTTTTGCTACATGTGACAGTAGTAATATCATCTACGGCATTAAATGCCCGTGTGGGAAATTTTATGTGGGACAGTCAACCCGAACAGCTAAATTGAGGTGGGGTGAACACCGATCTTGTATTCGTAATGCAAACATTAATTCAGCTGTGGCACGACATTGGATAGCCAATGGACATAACGTGTCCCAAATAAAATTTGTAATTTTGGAAGCTTTAACCAAGAACAGCCCTCATGAGGATTTATGCCAACGTTTGAGTCGCAGAGAGACATATTGGATTGACAAACTTGGCAGTCTGGCACCCAATGGGTTAAATGAGGAGATCAACTTTCACTGTTTTCTCTAATTGTTTTTTCTAATTGTTTTCTTACATTGCATTTAGCATCATTTGGTTTAGATTGACACCAGTACGTATATGACCTGAATGTTGAGGGTCACTTGAATGTATATGAACAAGAGATGTTTCCCATGTTTAAAAGATGTCCTGCATGCTGCGCATCCTGGAGTTCCCCCAGGACCCGAGGTGCCGTCTGTCTAGACGACACCACTAGCGGCATTAAGGCACATACTATTAATATAAGGTACAGCCCTAGGGTTGCTCCCTAGGCTCCATCCATCCTACTTAGGTACGTTCATAATTAGTATAGCCTCATCTGAGGTGCTCATATAACAGCCATTACTTTTATCCAAATGGGTTTATTCAATCTTAGTATTTTTTCTATGTCCATGGATGACAGATCACTTATATATTTTTTTATTATTTTTTGATTCTTAGGCGATGACTTTTATCATTACTGCCCCAGGAGGACCAGTAATTAGATATTTTGATCATATTGAGTTTATTGATCAGTTCTCGGACACGGGTCACGGCTCGTGTTCATAGAGCCGTGATCACGTGTCTTACACAACTGAGTTGCTTGGCTGCGCACCGATGCAAGGAGGACATTCTGCCTTCAATCACGTGTCTTATTAAACCAGGTTGCTCGGCAACGCGCTGATGCAACAAAGACAGTCTGCTTTGAGCAGACGCTGAGAGAACTTCTCCGCTTCGTTCTTTACATATGGTGAGTTACAATTCACGCCTGTTTATTTCTGTTTAGCGTTTAGCTACACTTTGAATAGGTCCTTTATATATATTCACTTTACCATTCACAGCACCGACTCGCCGTACACGGTGGAGCAGCCTGACCTCTGAAACATAGATTTCGCCATTACTCACCTACATCAGACTTGCCCTGATGAAGGAATTTGTTATATTCCGAAATGCATTGGCACAAAAATAAGTCTTCAGATAGAGTGATTTATGGCAATCTCTTCCTCACGAAGAACAATTTTGGTGGCTACTAGTCACTTCTTTCTATAAAATAATTTTCAACATTGAAAAATCACTATATATTTGACTTTTGTATTTTTTCAAGAATTGGATCGAAGGAACTATACATAGTGAAATTACAACTAATATAAAACCCAGTATGGGATTCCAGAGAGCGGCTGTATGATTGGGTTTTCACCTAATCTTTGTTTCTTGCAAGAGGTTCTGGTCTGCCAGAGATAGCAGAGGAAAACTGACACTCGGTATGACCCAAATCCCTTCCAAATAACCAAGGTCTAATGGGTCATGGTCTCAGCGACAAGTGATGGGTGCAAAATAACCTGCAGCGCCTCCTTCTTCTGCATTCTACACACTCCAGGCACAGAAATCATGGAGCCGCCAGGAGGAGATGAAGACCAGACAAAGGATAGGGAGACAGCATACCGGGACGGCCCCATGGAACTGCCGGTGGAGGACCTAGCGGAAACAAATGAGTCAGGAGCAGGAGAATCACGACCCAGATGGATCATACAGAAACTCCCAATGCTGATCGAATAGATGTGAGAAGTTCCATGATAAGTCGGGGGAGATGTTACAGAGTAAGCACGAGGTGCCGGACCTTTAAGATGGAGTGGACCATGGAAGGGAGGGAAAGTGGGAGCTGGGAAGAAGGGTCGGGAATGGATTGGAAAGGCAGATAAGTGATGAAGAAATAAAGACAGGTTGTGGTATACTCTGTGTCCTTATGAAATAGAGGGGGTCCCTGCCAGCCCAAGAACAGTCCAGAGGCATTTCTCATTCATTCCTATTATCAGTCCTTTGAAATTACCACATGGCAGATATGCAAACGTCTTCAAGTTCATATTTCCAGTAATGTTTTGAATGTAATCTTTATTAAACATCTCAAATGCTTGTTCCTCTGGACAAAAAAGTATTTAAATGTCCAATCCATAGTGTTGTGTTTAGACTGGAACCCTGTAGCATGTATCATGTATAAAGAAGGATCTTCTGTCAATCACATGCGTATTTATGTGTTTGTTTGCTTTTGGCAATGGGCAGATGCTTCAGAGAACAGGGGGTAGGATGCAAGGCGGGGGGGGGAGAGAAAGGAGAAGTGAGGTAACAACTTTCAATGCCAAGGTGGATGGCAACCTCCAGATCTTAACGAGGAGATGGGGAGAGGGAAGAGGGAAGTGTGGACAGGGGAAAAAATAATAGGTAAGGGGTCATTCACAGTTAAACCCACAAGAAGCAATCAGAAGAAGGGGGTCAGAGGAGAGAGAGTAGGGTAGTAAAGGAAAAGTCAGGAGACAGTTAAGCCTGAAGGCTGCTTTTGCTGGATGGGACTATGGGGGTCATTACGAGTCGGGCGGTAGGGGATACCGGGCACTGGGAAGGAGACCGGTGCCGGTAATCCCCTACTGCCCGATTCCGAGGTTCCCTAACGGGAAAGGCAAGGGACGTGTGGTCGGACCACACGTCCCTTATGGGTCTCGTTAGGGGACCAGGCCGTTAATTACGGGCCTGCCATTAGCAGGCCTATAAATAGCGCCTTCCCCATTCCCATTGAGCCCTATGGGGGCTCAAATTGAAATGGGGAATGGTTGGTGCAATGGGGACTTACCGGTCCCACCAGGGTCGGACGAGACCGGTAAGTCCCCATTGCACCACACCGGACTTGGTCCCGTTATTGGAGGCAGTCATGGCGCAATCTCGGAATGAGGCCCTATGAGTTCAGCAGCATCTAGAAGCAATGACATTTGCAGTGCTGCACTCTAGACACACAAAATCAAATACAAAATACATGACTTTTCTTCTCGCAGAAATTCCTCGCCCACTGCTAGGGTACTTGTCGCACTGAAGTCATTCTCACCCACTAGCTCCAAAGGTGGTCTTCTGTGCTTGAGCCCACTACAGGCTCCCATCTGTCCTTAGGTCTCTGGCTCCTGCCAGGCCCTGTCCTTTAGCCCTCAGCCGGCTAGTGACACTCCTTAGGTTACGGTGGTTATTAGGGTCAAAACATTAGGTATCTGCAGACAAGTAATATGCCTCTTTCTTAAGTTCTGATGTTCACTGGCTAACGTCACTCTCTAGGCTATAGCAGCCAGCAGGCTGACAGCACTTCCACATCTCATAGACATCTGGTCCTTGCCATGCTCTGGGCTAAAGCCCAGGCTCAGGAACAGGTTATGTGCACCAGGTTCTTCTTGCTGCCTTATCTTTCTCAGGTACTGGGCTTTCTGGCTCAGCCACCTGTACACCTATCCTCTCACTGTGGAGCGCTGTCCTACTCCTGCATTTCTGGTCGCCTGCTACCTCTTTTTAAACTGCTTTCTTCCTTATCTCCCATTCACACTTTTGGGCAAGATTTCATGGGACCACCGCCCCATGTGTTTCCACTTCCCTTTCAATTATCCACACGTGTGGTGGAGCTCCCTCCTTGATGTGTTCAACAATTGCATTATAATTTCAGGCAGAGAGCTAAAAGACGCCACCGGCCATCTTTGAGTCAGGCTTACGTTTTCACGGAAGCAGTTTGGCTCAGAGGGTTGGCTTCCTTTCCTTCCAGCAAGTATTCTACCTTTGCTAGACTATGCATATGTGTCTTGCATATTCCCATTCCTCCAAGCCATTACTATTCACACAGATGTTTTCTCTCACTATGCAAGCAGACTCATAAGCTGCCCACTGTTTGACCCTCATATTCACCCTATGTGTTAAACCCATAGCATGCTTTACAGGTTGCTTTTTATATGAATTTCTGCTGTTACCCTATATTCGATGCGCCTTTCAAACAGGACACCTAGGGTTTTATCAATGTAATACAAATACATGTTGTCAATCTGTGAAGGCTACTCCTTTAGGGGTGCATTTGAGCTACCTGCTGGTTGGGTAGGTTTGGTGAATTCTACCGAATCCCAAATATACGCCACCTTCAGTGGTCGTATGACCTAGCAAATGGCTTCCGCTGGGCCAGAGAAAATATGAATTCCTACAGGTGCTCTTTAATGAAGGTGCTGTCGGAAATACTGAGTGTCAGTGGCATTTCTCTCAATATTTTTACTTCCCTTTGTAATATATCAGACTGCCTTTTTGTGGGGACCGTAACATGAGGTTTGGGTGTATTAACTCTTATTTACGGATCTGGTTAAACAATTGCAGGGACGCCTTGACGTGTAGGGTCATTGAGGTGTTTTAGATGGCAAGTTCAAAGTTTGTTACTTCCATGACACCTGGTTGCATCCTTTTTGTGGTGTCTCTTATTTGCAATCAGGTCAAATCTGTGTAGTAAGTAATCTGTCCACACTTAACCCACAGCCATTCATAATGATTTTTCGAGAGTAGAACTTGAGTTCTCTCTCGGGGCTGCTCCGTGAATCCCGCAAAGTGACTTCTCAAGGCAGGCCGTGGAGTGGGCCTGTTCCACTAGCAGCTTTAGTTTAAGTGAGCTGCCCCTGATTATCAGGTAGTACTCTCACTATTACTAGTTGGAATATTGCTAAATATCTAAAGAGCTAGAGAATGAGCTATTTCAATGGCAAATTAGGGAGTAGTGCTTATCGCACTGAAGATGTATAGTCACTGAAAGAAGTGGGATGAATCTAAAGCAGGACATTGAAGGGCACATAGGTGACAATCTCAAGCAGAAATTTCCCTTGGTTGAGTTAAGGGGAGGTGCAAAGGGGATATTGAATCAGGTATAAATTCATCAGTAATTGATTATTGTCTAGCGGATTGCTTCTCTTTCTCCAAGATTTGGAACTTTTCAATCATGGAACAGATAGAGAAAGTTCAGAGCACATAGAAAATGATCAAAATCCACTGATTTTAGTTTGGAAACCTTATGCTTTGACCTCAACTACTGTGTAGGAGGATGTCGGGTCTGGCGCACAGTCCTCCTGTGGTAAAAATGGAAAAGGAGGAGGTGGCCAGAATAATCCAGGATGATGTTATAATGTTGTGCAGAGTCTACATGGAAACATACAATAATTGGTGCTCGGGTTGGTGAGATAGTTCCTCTATTCGAACTGCTTCTAGCCACTATCTACAAGAGAAAAGGAAAAGTGATGCACCGTGGTTTGATGTCGAATGTAGGCTTGCAAAGCGGGGGTTGAAAATGGAGGTGGAAATGGGCAAGCTCAATGCAGGGTAACTATTTGGGTTAAAAAAGACTTATAAAAAGAAGTGTGAGTTCACTTGGAATCAGTGGGATTTATTGGACAGGGCAGCCTGCATTTTTTGGAAGTTGGCTTCGAAGGGCTTTGTCAAGAGAGAAGAGAGTGATATTATTTCAATCCTTCCTGCCGTTTGGACCAACATTTTAAAAATATTTTATATAAAGGTGAGCTAAATGAAAAGACGGCTGCCTGGAAAATTAATGGCGATGGCGGAATTATTAACTTTAACCATGATGATATTGCTTTCAGCATTTTGTTCATGAAGGTGACAAAGGTTCCAGGTGGTCTAAGGCCTGAGTTATTTAAGTGGTTCTCTGAGTGGTGGATCCCTGAGTTAGCATGTGTGTTTAATGCAAAGGACCAGACACGTGGTTCAAACTGCTTCATGGAACAGGAGCCTTAGTGCCCCTTTATTTAAAAAAGGTTTGGTTATCGACCCTCATTGCTAGTGACAATCTAACTTATAGACCTCTCGTGTCAATTTCTTTCAAGATGGCTATTCTTAAAATTGACGGCCATTCAAAATAATGTTCTGCCAGATCCGCACACAGGATTTAGAAAGGGCTTTGGTACAATTGAGCAGAGTTTCCTGTTGAACATCATTATAGGAAAATACACTAAAGTCAGAAGGGGCTGCCTGCACGTGGCCTTTTCAGATCTGGCCTAGGCCTTTTTCTGCTCTGGATGGGCTGCTTCATGGTGCAAGCTGTATAAAATGGGCGTTCCTTTAGTCATGCTACAGCTATTTCAACTGATGTGGTTATTTATTTATTTATGTATATACAGGAGGAACAATGCTCTTTTGATCACAAAAGATTGTACAATAGATACGAAATCAGATTTTACAGGAAGCGGCGGGTTCCTAACAATGGGCTTAGTTTGAGGGACATACTCACCAGGTTGTGTAGGGGAGTAAATGGAACAGTGACTGGGGGACAATACAGAAGTGGACATACATACATTAAGGACATTTTTAAGTGCAGGTAGGTGTTACGGCCAGCTGTGCTGGAGATGGGACCATGATGGGTGTAGTGCTAGAATGGAGGCAGAGTGTGTGGAAGCCTCTACTGCTTCATGCTGCTCCAGGACTAATCATTACTCTCCTGATTTTCAGGCAAATAAAGGTGTTAGGAAAGGCTCCCCAGTTAATCATTATTTTCATTGCTAGTTTTAATATTTATAAATCCACAGCTAGAACCAACCTTTCTCTCTTGGATGAGATGAGAATTAGCACGTTGTCATATGCCGACAGGGGTCAAGTCCTAATAAAAACGTTGGCGGGCTCATTAACATACCAATTGAATGTGCCATCACCAGAAATGATCATATAAAAGCACCCTCTGAAAAAAGTGGGGGGACCCCATAAAAAAGTGGGGGGACTCCGTCCACCCACATGACCCTCAACTTGAGCCCTGTACGCCAACGACAAAGCACTGACAGATCTTACAGCCGTCAACAAAGTTTAAATACCTATTTTGGGGACAAGAATTTGGAGTTAAACTTAGCAAAGATGAAGATTATCGTCTTTGGTAAAAGGAGCTCCAAGGATTCATGTTTTATTAATAAAGCTGAAATTGAAGAAGTGAACACGTACACTTGCTGCTTTTATTATTTGTCAAGAACGGTAGCTGGGGCCCTCACATATGGATGGTCGTGAAGAAAGCCTCAGCAGGATGTAGAGGCTTGTTAAGATTTTAAGTTTAGGAGTAAAAGCCTAGACACATTCTTAAAACTACTGGAGGCAAAAGCCCATTACTTAATCCTTTATGGTTGTGAGATGGTTACATGTCTTTATAACAACACATTTTATGTAGAATGAACATATACTGAAAATATTATGAGAAAACATACATTTTTGGGGGGGAATCTAAGGAGGGAGACACGCAACCCCCATTTCACACCCCTAAAAACCCACCCCAACCGTTTCTCCACTAGATTTAACCCTTTGCCCTACCCCCACATACATTTTCGTTATAAAGACTTTATATATATATTATATGTGCATGTCTACATAAAGGTTTCGTTATAAAGACTGTATACCTTGTGAGATATGGAGCTATTGTAATTGAATTGGAACGCCTTCAAGGTATATTTTTAAGGAAAATGACCGTTCTGCCTCCCAGTTCGCCTGCTGATGCCTTGAGTTTAGAAGGGGGTCCCTGGGGGGAACGCATATCATTTCCCCCCGGGGTGGTTTTGGGTGCTGCACAGGCCAGCAAGCTGGACTGCGCATTGCGCATCCCTGGGGGAGTATTTAAGGGGGCCTGGAAGGTTCGGGAGCAGGCGACCGTTGAGGGCGAGCTTTTGTCCAGGTCGCCTGGTGCCGAGCATTCCCTGCGTGGGCTGTGTAGCGGGCAGTGTAGGAGGTGAGGCAGGCGGTTAGGGTAGTTTAGCTAGTGGGCGGCATTAATAGTGAGTTATATAAAAAAAAATGATATTAGAATAATTCATAGTTGGGGGGTTGACGTAGATAAGGCACCCCAGTCCATACCTTCTGGGTTGTGTCCCCGGGTGGTCAGGTGTTGCCAGGGGAGGGGGAGATTTGCTCAGGGGGGCTCGCAGGCCCGGGTATAGCACATGGTGGTCGGCGGGGTCCTATGCCAGCTCCAGCGGTCGGGCCATTTCTAGGCAGTTTCCTCCCCCGGGGTCGGTAGCTGGTTAGGGCCCAGTGTGTCAGTGAGATGCACGGCTTGGGGCTGGGGCCGGGTGCACCGCTGCGTTGCTTGTCTGGCTCCGGCCCGTGGGGGCGCGGGCCGGGTAGTTTCCAGGTCCCAGGGGGAGAGGTGGCCAGCGGAAGAGGTGTCACTGGCACTTATCAGGTGCAGCAGGGGTTGAGGGCTCCCGGTGGGGGACGTGTGGGCGTTGGGGGGGAAAGCGGTAGGGGGTGGGCGGGGATTACAGGTGGAGGCTGTAGCAGTTTTTCTGGGGGCAGTGTGGAGCCCTTAAAGGGCCGCACACAAATTGGGAAGGAAGGGAGGGCCGCGGCTTCCTTTCTTTTTGTTTGCTTGGTGTGGGGTTAAGTAGGTGGTAGTTTGGGGGAGATTTAGGGAGGTTGGGATATATATATATTTAAAAAAAGGTTGATAATAGGTAGTGTGTCAGGATGGGATGCAAATGTAGGAGTAGGTAAATAATTTAATAAATAACAGGCAGTACAGGGGTGAAATAGAGAAACATATTATATATCTCAAGGGCTACAATATACGGTAGCCAGTACCGATGTGGTGGATAGCTGGTAGCTGTTCAGGGATTAGGGCAATATCAGCAGGCCTGAGTAAACATTTCCTGGCCCCTATTAGGAGGTCGGTCGGATCGCTGGGGCGAAGTGTGGCCCGGGGGCTGGGCTATTTACGATGGTGGGGTAGGCCGGTGCACAAGTGGGAGCAGAATGGTGGGTCAAGGGGCAAACAGGAAGGGGGTAATTGATGCCAAGGCATTAAGGGAGGCCCTTGCTATCATCAGCAGGGCATCCAAAGCACAGCTCAAGGGGGCTGTGTTGGAGGTTACGGGTGGCAGTGAGGAGTTTGGGGGGAGGCCGCGATGGAGAGTGGCGGCGGATGGGGCTCTGGCCGCGGTGGTTGCATGTAGCCCTGCGGCTGGCAGAGGGGAAGCCTGGGAGACAGGAGGCAGGAGGAGTAGGAGGGAGGATCCCAGGAGTGCATCAAAGGTGGCTGGGGAAGGTGGAGATAGATAAAGAAGGGTTTTGGGGGAGGAGCGTGGGGGGAGGAAGGAGGTGAGAGGAATTTGCAGAGGGGTGCTGGTCGGGTGGAGGAGGAGGGTAGGGGTGCGGGAGTTCAGAGGGGGCGGCAGTGCAGAGGGGGGTGGGGGGAAGCATCTTCAGAAGAGTGCGAGGGGTAGAAGGAGGAAGTGGTCACCAGAGAGCAGTGGGGAGAGGTGCCTAATGGCCTCCCCGTGTACGTGGGCTTCAGGTGGAGGGCTTGTGGCGGCCCCCACAGTTCTTCGGGAGCAGCCTAGAGGGCGAAGCACGGCCCCTAGCGTGGCGGACCAAAGGGTGGAGTTGAGGACCCCTCGACTGAGAAGAGTGGAGACAGCAGGGGTTTCCAGGGCCCCAATGAGACAGCAGCGACGGAGCAGCGGGGCATACGCCCTGAGTTCCCCGGAAGAAGAGCTGCCCAGACTGAGCATGTGCTCGCAACAGCCTTGGTATTATATGAGGGATGATGAGGGGATGGAAGAGTATGTGGGGCAGTGGGAGGAGGAGGGGTACAGATTGGCGAGGAGAAGGGATGGGGGAATTAGGGGTTTAAGGTGGGAAGATGAAAGGCAAGAGCAGGGTGGTGGGGGTGCAGAGGGTCAGAGGGGAGATTGGCTGGGTGAGACTGTTGACATGTTTTGTCCTCGCTGCAGGAGCCCAGTGAGGAAAGAGTTGAGGAGCGCTGGAGCGGAAGCCAGGTTGCAGATGGCCGACGGCAGGGCTGAAAGAGGTGAGCATGAAATGGATTGGTCAGCGGCTTTCAGAGGGGGGACACGAGGTTGGGGGCAGCAAAGGACGGGGGTCTTGGAGCTGGGGAAGAAGGTTTCTTCGGTGGAGGTGTGGATAGACGGGGTGGTTGAACCTGTGGCATCCGAGGTGCAGGCTGCAAAGGAGAAGGATACTGAGGGCAAGGTGAAGGAGAAGAGATTGCCATACATGGGCATTAACGAGCCACTGGGTGCGCACCTGATGGCATCGGCAAAGGAAAAAATTTGGGCAGGGGAATTTGTGGACGTGTTCAAGCTATTGCATAGAGTGGTCAGAGCCAAGGAGGGTTCTAAGGAGGAAGAGAGCAAACTGGCTTTGCGTCCAAAGGTGCCGGTGACAAATGAGAATTGGACGTCGGCTTTTATCATTTATGCTAGTGTTTATTGTGAGAAATTCCCGCAGCGGTGCGTAGCTCTGTTGAAGTATATGGACGTGATTAGAAAGGCTTTCACGAGTTTTGGAGGTTTCACGTGGGTATGGTATGATGAGGAGTTTAGGGCAAGGTTGGCGGAGGACAGACAGGTGGTCTGGAGGGAGATAGACATGGATCTCTGGTTGCAGTGGATGGCGCTGACGAGGCCAGCTCCGATATTACACACGGCAAGTGGGTTACCCGTGCCTTACCGGCCTTTCTTGGGCCCCGGGCGGGGTGAGGAGGCAGGGATCAGCAATCCGCAGCATGCTGGGCCTTCAATAAAGATGGCTGCAAGAGGACAGTGTGTAGGTTCAGGCATGAGTGCACCAGATGTGCAGGGCGGCACCCGGTCACACGGTGCTTTCAGCAAGGGGACTGAGGGCTGGGACGTGGTGCATGCTGGGGGGTTGTGGGGAAAGGCTTTTACTCAGTTAAGGTTGAAGTTCTGGAGAAGTGGCTCAGTTTCTATCCAGACAGGGAAGGGGCAAAGATTTTGAGAGATGGTTTTCGGGGTGGTTTTAGGTTAGGGTACCAGGGTCCAAGGGTACGTAGATGGGCAGAGAATTTGAAATCGGCCAGGGGAAGTGGTTATGAAGAAGTTGCGCAAGGAAGTGGCTGAAGGGAGGGTCTTAGGTCCATTTTCAGATTTGCCGGGTGATCTAGTGATATCCACACTGGGGGTAGTGCCCAAGAAGGTGCCGAGTGAATTTAGATTGATACATCATTTATCTTGGCCGGAGGGCTCATCGGTGAACAATTTCATTTCCCGTGAGGAATGTGGAGTGTCATACGCAAGCGTGGATCAGGCAGTGGAGTTGGTAAAGAAGGCGGGTCGCGGAGCATTTCTGGCTAAGTGTGATATCAAGGCCGGAGGATTTTTGGCTGCCCAGGTTGCGATTTGAGGATCATATTTATGTGGATAAGGCTCTACCGATGGGCTGTGCTATCTCTTGCGCGTTGTTCCAGCGTTTTAGTTAATTTTTGCAGTGGGCTTTTACGTATAGCTCGGGGCGGAATGGTGTTCTGCACTACTTGGATGATTTTTTGTTCATCATCGGGGCAGGCAATGAATTGGGGTGCAAGAACATGCTGGGGATTTTTCAGGCTCTGATGCAGGAGTTGGGAGTACCATTGGCAGAGGATAAAACGGAAGGGCCGGCGGTGGTTTTGACTTTTTTGGGGAACGAATTGGACTCAGTCGCTAGGGTCTCATGCTTGTCGCATGACAAGGTGAGGGGTTTGGTAGGTTTGCTGGAGAAGGCGGTGGTTGCGCGGAAAATGACTTTATTGGAGATGCAACGTCTAGTGGGGCATTTTAATTTTGTATGCAGGGTAGTGACACCGGGGTGCACTTTTTGTAGGAACATGTCGCGGTCTGTGGCTGGGGCAAAGTGCCCACATCATCGATGTAAGGGTTTCCGGGATGGTACGCGAAGATTGTAGAATCTGGTTGTGCTTCCTGGAAGGTTTTAATGGGGTGTCCATGTGGTTACAAGGAGATCCGGTAGCAAGGGAGGTGCAAATATTTTCAGATGCGGCAGGAGCAGGGGGTTTCGGAGTTTTCTGGGGGGCAGATCGTGCGTAGAGAGTTGGCCGCTGCAATGGTTAAAGAAGGGTAGGAGCATAGCATTTCTTGAGTTCTTTCCTTTGTTGGTGGAATTGGAACTGTGGGGCAGGGAATTTGAGAACAAGAAAGTTAATTTCAATGTGGACAATGAATGCCTTGTCAATGTGGTTAACAGGCAGTCGGCCAAAGACCAGAGGGTGGCGAGCCAAATGAGGGAGTTTGTTTTGCGCTTTATGGAATGGAATGTGGTGTTCAGGGTAACACATGTGCCAGGTAAGGATAATGGCATCGTTGATGCATTATCTCGTTTTCAATGGCAGAGATTCCGTGGATTGGCACCAGGAGCGGACCAGGAGGGGCAGCAGATCCCGGAGGAGCTGTGGAAGATAGGAAGTTGAGAGCGCTGTCCTTAGTGGAGCGTTTGCTGGCTCGGGCGTCTAGGGCAGCATACAGGAGGGCATAGGAAGAATTCTTGATGGTGGGAGCGTGTAGCTGGAGGGGTAGGGAGGATGCTGAGGAACACAGAAGGGATGATGTGGTCAATTTCCTTTTGTGGTGTATGGATAGGGGTTGGTCGAAGACAACTATAGCTGGGAAGTTGGCAGGAATAGCCTTCTCTGGCAAATGGTTTTGGGGCTTCCAGCCGAGTGGTGGGGAAATGACGAGTAGAATGTTAGAGGGCTGGGCGAGGGAAAATAGGAGGGAGAAGGATAGCAGAAGGCTGGTATCGGCGAACCGCTTGATCACTTTATGCCGGTCTTTGGAAGGGGTCTGCTGGTCGGCTCCGGAAGGAGTTTTGTTTCAAGTTTGTTTTACGTGGTTGTTTGTTGGGGTATTTAGGGTGTCAGAGCTTGTGGGGGTAAAGGGATGAGCAGGTGGGTTGCGCTGGGAAGATGTCTATTTCTCAGATGTGGGGTGGATATTAGGATTGGGAGGTCAGAAGGATCAGAAAGGGAGGGGCTGCTGGGTATCGCTGGGGTGGGGAAGTAGGGAGCTGTGCCCGGTCAGGTCTGGCATGGAAGGATCTATCCGGGGGCAGGTCAGGGCTGGTTTTCCGGCATGAGGATGGGTCAGGAGTTTCCGCAACACAGGTGCTGGGGTGCTAAGGAAGGCATTGGTGGTAGTAGGGGAGAATAGGGGGGAGTTTGGAACTCATTCATTTAGGATGGGTGCGGCATCTGAGGGTAACCGTTTGGGGCTATCAGAGGACAAGGTTAAGAGTTTGGGCCGCTGGAGGTTGGGGAAGTATGAGGGATATATGAGGGATCTGAGGAAAGGTTCTGGATGAGATGGGGTAGAGGGTTCGAGGGGAGACCGGGGGGTTGAGGGGTGAGGGATGGTGGAGTGACAATGTGATTTCTTTTTCCGAGACGGCGAGGAGGTCGGGCAGATACAGCAAATCTGGATTGTGGGGCATTCTATTGTGAAGTGGGCGGGTAGAGAGGCCGAGAAGAGGATTTTTGACACGCAATTGGGCTGCAGCTATGAGGTGGCGATTGTGAGGTAGTCGGGTCTTGGGGGGTTGTGCTGGGATCAACGGCTGCCTATGCTGGCAGGGATGAAAGAGCGTTTTGGGGTTCCGGATGGGTTGATCATACACGCGGGGAGAATGACCTGGTAGGGGATACGGGAGTAGCTCTGCTGAGGAAAATGAAAAGGGAACTGGTATGGCTTAGGGAGATATGGCCTAAGGTAAGTTTAATATGGACTAAGTTGTTACCGAGGAGAGTGTGGAGGGGGCAGTAAGCGAGGGTTCAGTGGAGCGGACAAGAAAGAAAATAAATAGGGAAATGATAAAGTGTTGTGGCTTGGCAGCAGTGCAAGTTTTGGGGCACAAGGAGATTGTATATGAGAATTTTGAGGTTTTCAGGGAGGATGGGGTTCATTTGTCAGTTTATGGAAATAGCTACTACCTCTTGGATCTGATGTTGCAGGTGGGGGACATGGTAAAGAGTTGGAAGTAGTAGGACGTTTGGTGGTGGGGCAGAAAAGAACACCTCAGGGGAGGGTTTTTTCTGCTGCCAGGGGCATGGCCCCTTTGGATGAGGGGGAGGCAAGTACTATGGGGGAATAGTGTGGGTAAGGATGGGGGTGGTGCTGTTTGCACGAATGGGCTACCCCGGGGTGCAGAGAGGGGACCAGGTATTGAAGATGGAGGGGCATGGCCCTGGGGAGATGATGGGAGAAAGCGGGAACGAAGGCTTGAGAAGATGGTAAGGGGATGTAAGGACCTGGGAAAAGGTAAGGAGGAAGTTCCATTTATTTATTTATTTGTTGTGGGAGCATAAAGAGTTATTTATTTATTTAATGTTTTGGCAAATTGTTAAAGCAGTTAAGTTTAGTCTGTAAGGCCAGGGGCCAGGTTAACGTTTATTTGTGAGCTTTGGCCTGTCACATTAAAGTGACCTTTGCCACTTCAAGCGAGTCTGGGTTTTTGTGCAGTAAGCCCAAAGTGGGTACCCCTAGCATTATGGTTCAAGATTTTTTGTTGTTGTGAAAATGCATCTGAGACGCACAGGGACTCCAAACAGTAAACACACAGGATCAGAACTAGTCTCCTCAACAGCTGATGTTAAATTCCCATGGTGTACTAGTGGCGTTACCTCGTTTAGAAAATAGTGCTTTGGTTCAGCCTCTGTATTTAATGGTGTTTCGAATAGTCGGTGTAATGCTCTGTTCAGTGCTAAGGCCGCGCAGTTGGAATTTGCGTCGACAATGGCCTGGATTGTCCACCTCCCTTCTGTCAAATGTTATGCCTTTATGTGCCATGGTTCATTAGATAGTAGCGATATACGTATCATTAAAGAGGCCACGTTCAGAAGGTTTTTATGAAATGTTTTACTTTTTCCCCTTAAGGCACGCCTGAAATGCAACGTGCCAGTGGGTCTAGGCCTAATGAGGATCTTTTGCATTCTTTATTGACTTGCCATAATAACCTTGTTGATTTAAGAAAGAAATGGCGCTGAATCCATTGCAATAAAAACGACATAAGTTATTGCACGGATGCTTTGTGGCTTTTTATGAAACATAATGATATTGGCTTCATTTCTGATATTTGCCAATTTGTTAAAGCTGCTTTTAAAAGATGTGCGAGGGTTATTTGAGGGATTATTTTGTTTAACTGGGTATTGTGATTTATTGTATGTATTATTTATGCTCTTAATGGATGATTCTGAATTAACAGTTTTCTCTAAATCAAGTATGATAACCCAACTTACTGTAAGAAGGTCCTGAATTAACCCCTCTCCTAGTGTACTAGACTATTGTCAGATCTGTGCCCGAGCAAGCATGGATTGGAGTGCATGGTGTTCCACAATCTTACTGCTGCCTATGCTAGCAGAAGCAAGGCCCACTATTTCCTGTCTTTGGGCACAAGATAGCTCAAATATTTCCCTGGATGTCCCTAGAGACAGAGCCGGGGAAAATCCATATAACTCTTTTATTTCACTTTCACTTTCTGCCCGACGCGTCAGAACATCCTTGCGCATGCGCGATCATGCCCGAGCCTCATGGGACGTAATCAGCCGAGTTAACTGTGTCCATGCCAGACACGACACACCATAGCTGGCAAGTGCCATGCTTGCTTTGCTTTAGTTTTGGCTGATTGCTGGCACTTGCACTAATTGCCCAATTATGTTATGTGCATGGTAGAGGTCTCAGGACAATGGGTCTCATTACGAGGTTGGCGGTAGCCTTGCCGGTTTTACCGGCAAGGCTATCTCCAAACTCGCATCCGGGTCCGGCAACCGCGAATTGGCAATTACCAGGCTATTCGGCCCAGCTGGACCCGGTAATAGCCCTTTTGCGGGTGCCTGGCCAGTTACATCCCCATTCCCATTGAGCCCTATAGGGCTCAATGGGAATGGGGAGGGGGGTAGCACCAGTACCGTTAAAAACGGTACCGGTGCTACCATCATGTTCTGCTCGCGGGTGCTGGTATGGCCACCAGGTCAGATTTGGTGACTGCAAGGGCACCTGCAATCAGAACTCCTAGTATGGCGGTACGGTAGCAAAGGTGCCAGTAGCGATACGAGCGCTGTTGTTGCCTTACCACCGTACTTTTAATGAGGCCCAATGTATGAATAAAATGCTGCATTCCAAACTTCCACTGCTGTTTTTATTCTCTGCATACAAAGCAGGATGCTTCCAAAGGATTTTCGAAGCATGGAATGTTGTGGGGATGCAGACCACACGGACAGGGGGAGAGAAGTGAGCCCTCACAGAATAAACGGTCCTGCTGCACTTCATCTGTGAAGACATTTCAATTCCCAACCCAGCTTTACACTACTGGGTCAGTGATGTTGGAACAGCCACAACAGCAGTGAAATGATGAATGCATAGCAAATGCCTATACAAAAACGAACACCATTCGACATAAAATAAATGTGGCAGACTCTCTGTGTGCTGTCTGGCTGCTGTCTGGCTGACGCATCTTATTTTAGTGAAGCATTAGGCTGGCTTGAAGAGTGTAAACAGTAGAAATGAAAGAAATACATATATGTCTGGTTTGTCTGTGGCACACAATGGAAAACTACGCCCGCAACCTGCCCGCAAAGCCCTGGTACTGTAACAGCTTTCAAAGTGCCTGACGCAGCAATATTTACTCGACGGCCAATGAGTCAGGCGGCTGTGAGCGCTCCTCCAGACCTGAGCCAGCAGCCTTTAAAGACTGGGCAAAGCAGATTAGGAATCCATCCCAGTACCGACACCCCCTCCACACCGCCTCCACCCCCCTCTCCCAGCCCCGTAGAGACTGTAGTGCTACCAGTGAGGGGATGGCTGGATGCATTTGTATTTATTTCATTTCGAAAGCACTTTACACCAAAGCGCTGTACATAATTAGTGAGATGGTCCACTAACAAGGTATGATGACAATTTACAAACTGAGAAGACCAGTAAGAATTAGACAAAGATAAACCAAAACAAATGTGTACAGATTAACCAGTTGAGCTGTAAATATGAGGGTCAAACAAATAAAGGCCCTCATTACAAGGCAGGCGGTGGACCATGGTGCTATTAGCACCATGGTCCATGCCGGATTCCGCCATGGTGGATGGCGGAATTACCGCCCCATTCCAAGGTGAGTGGGGCGGTAATTCCCCATTCACCATTTGCCCTTCCCCATTCCCATTTTTGCCCCATAGGGCATAACGGGGATGGGGAAGGCGCTAATTACGGCACCGTAAATTACGGTGCCGTAATTAACACCAAGGTCGCTTAGCGCCTTGGACTTTAACGCCTGCAAAAAGCAGGCGTTAAAGTGTGAATCAGGCGCTAAGGGTTTAACGGCGCAGACGCTTTTTACGGCGCCGTTAACCCCTTAACGCCTGACTTGTAATGAGGGCCAAAGAGTGATTTGGGCCTCATTACGACCCTGGCGTTAAGGGTTTAACGGCGCCGTAAAAGGTGTCGGCGCCGTTAAACCCTTAACGCCTGATTACGAGTTCCCTTTGCGGGACCCGGCCTTAACGCCTGCTTTTAGCAGGTGTTAAAGTAGGGTGCCGCAAAGGGACCTTGGTGCTAAGTACGGTGCCACAATTTGCGGCACCGTACTTAGCGCCTTCCCCATTCCCATTGAGCCCTATGGGGCAAAAATGGGAATGGGGAAGGGCCCATGGTGAATGGGGAATTACCGCCCCGCCAACCTTGGAATGGGGCGGTAATTCCGCCATTCACCATTGCGGACCCCGGCATGAACCATGGTGCTAATAGCCCCATGGTTTAGCGCCGGGGTCGTAATGAGGCCCATAATGCATATTGACTGGATGAGTTTTTTGTTGTTGTTTTGCTGGAAGGATGGACATACGGCCTCATTACACGGTAGGCTGTAAGGGTTTACCGGTACCAGTAAGGGCACCGGTACCGGTAAACCCTTACCGCCTTACTACGAGTTCCCTTTGCGGGACCTGACCTTAACGGCTGGTAAAACCAGCTGTTAAAGTAGGGTGCTGCAAAGGGACCTTGGTGCTAATTACGGTACCGCAATTTGCGGTACCGTAATTAGCGTCTTCCCCATTCCCATTATGCCCTATGGGGGCAAAAATGGGAATGGGGAAGGGCCTTGGTGAATGGAGAATTACCGCCCTGCTCACCTTGGATTAGGGCGGTAATTCCGCCATCCACCAAGGCGGACACGGTAAAATACCGGCGGCAACCATGGCGCTAATAGCGCCATGGTTACCGCCTACCGTGTAATGAGGCCCATAGAGTGGTATGGCCAATGCAACATTAAGTGTCTTTATTTCTATTGTTTTTGAGGTTTCCCAAAGCAAGCAGAAACCACGAAGGCCCCTGGAGAGTATGACATTGCTGTACAATATGTACAATGTTCACACTGACCACATAAAGAGAGCACGTAATTTAAGAAGAATTTAGATGGGCAGAGCCTGCTGATACAGCGGACATTGTTACCAATAGCACTTGAGCCATTACAGTCGCTGGAGGATTAAAAAGCATTAGCTATGTGTAGTCTTCTGGTAGAGCAATACAGGTATGTCAGAACACATGTATATGTAATAGATTCCGTGGGGGCTAGACAACGCAAAGTCAAGGGATAACTATCAAGAGTGGGAGAGGCACTTTTAGGCCATATGCTGGGTTTTTACAAAGTACATTCAGTGGCCTTCCCTATCCTGAGTGCTATAGAGCATGTGTTAATAAGTGGTGACAGGGGAGTGGTTAGGGATAGGAGAGGGTGTTGGAGAGGGGACCCTGTCCACAATGGGAATATCTAATGATGGCTGGGAAAAAGGCAAGGGGTTTGGGCGAACGACTTGGGGCCAACCTTGGTGTGCTTTCTACATCCAAGTATTCGGGCTGGCGCATGACCAGGGTCATATTAGCAAATGCTTGTAGCAGACTCCTGCATAGGCGCTTGTCTCTAGTTGGTCTTCATAACACCCGTGTGCCCAAGGAAAGTGGGAAATTGTGGGTATGCTAAGGTAGCGCATATGCACAATAGCAACTGGCATGCACTATTTTATGTAATTTCTATTGCGCAGGAATGGGAAAGCATGCATAAACATTTTGATTACTTTCTGCCGTGGTAATTATACCCTTGCGCAATCACAACAGATAGACGTGTGGCCAATGGCGTCCAGTGCGCCATCGGCAATCTTACACCATACCGACGCCGGTATGGAAAAACTGTGGGGGAGAACTAAGGGAAGAAGGAGTTGGGAGGCAGAGGGGGTTATGTCATTGATACAGAAGAGTTGGCAACCTCTGAACAATTACCAGCCTTGCACTGAGATTGGCCTGGTAGGGGGTGCTCTAGTGGGGGGAAAGGAGGCACGGTAGGGAAGAGCAAGAGATGTAGAGGAGACATTGTTCAGTATGCGCATCTTCATACTTTGCACAAAGCTGCTGGTCTATCAAGTCATGATTATGATTAGCATGGTCTGGAGGAAACCTCCTAAAGAGAAAGGTTTTTAGGGTTTTTAGAGGAATAAGCCAGATAGTGAAGGGTACGGTTTTGAAGGGAGAGGTTTTCAAATTTTGAGCCATTTCTGAGAAAGTTGGGAGAGTGTTTGGTGTTCTAGAAGAGGTGGATTGCCAAGCAATATTTGTCTGTGCTTCATGGGTGGCTTCAGAGACGGAGGGTTATCTCCAATGTATCTGGGAGTGTTAAGGCTGGACGGGAGGTGCCACATGAGACAAAGATGTACATACTTAAACAAGGGTGTACAAGGGCTATTTACAGATTTGGGCCAAACTAGAAAAATGCCAAGTAAATCTTCAGCAGCTACAGGATGGCTTTTCCTGGTGTTTGTTATGTTATGTTATCTTGCATTTGTATAGCGCCTCCTACTATAGTTTATGGTGTTAAAGCGCTTTGCCTCTTAGAAAGGCAAAGGAGTAGTATGATTGAACATTATGTTGTGGCAGGGAGAAGCAAGGTCGGGTAGCGAGTTGGGATAGATAAGATGGACAGAAAGGCTTGAGAAGGAAAAGGTGGAGGAGCAATGTGTACACTTGGACCAAATGTATTGTAGAACTAAACTGCATTCTGTAATATAGTGGCAAGGGAACTATTATCAGTCACCCTGTTTACGTGCAAGAGTAACTGGGCCCCGAAAAGGAAGGAAGACCCAGCCATATGACAAAGTTCACTGTCTTTATTAGCAATTAAAATGGCAGGGATAGCAACATGAACAACGTAAAATTTTCCAAGTGCTCTCGCTCTCCAGGCACTTGTCGTTCCATTTTATTGTCCACTGATGTCACAAGAGCAAAGTTGCATCCCAAAAATCTAAGAAGGAAAGCGATTGGTTAATTATGAAATCTATATATGTATTCCATAAAGGGTTAGTAGGATCATTGGGTAAGCCATATCTGGTGGCTCCTCCTGAGGCCACCTCTGTGTGTCACAAATACAAAGTTGCAGGCTAGCATAAAGGTGATTGGCCGGTGTAACATAGTGTACGCTTAGTGCGGAAGGTATTTGGGGATTGGACTGAAAAGGTCTTCTCAGATTTGAAGCTTTGGACAATTACCAGGCCTAGTGCAACTATTCAAAGGTAGTGGGAACAGCCCCAAAGGTGCTTCATGTTCCCAATGAGTTACCATCTCCGATCTCCTAGGCCCTGAGAAAGAACATTCAGCTTTTAACTTGTATGACTAATGTATCCTCCTACCTTTAGTTCGATGGGAACAGCTTTTTCTGGCTGCCTCAAATTAAAAGGCTCTGTCTCATATACTCAGGTCACGGTGAATAGGGACCATGAAATGGAGCTCTCTTGCTCGCAATTAAGAGGATTTTTCGCTTGTATTCTTCACATGTGCCCTATCTCCTCTGTTGACTGGAAACTTTCCTTTCCTACTTGTCCTTGGCGAGGCTGTGCATTGTGTCTGTGCTGGAAGCCTTGTCTGCATGCTTCAGCAGGATCAGTCTGTCAGCCTTTCTCTGAGTTCAAGCTTGTCCTGATTTCCCCATTCACTCCACTGTACCTTTGGCTTCCCTCTTTATTTACATGGCCATCCATGTTAGTTGCAATTAAGCGTTGGCAAGCCGTTCTTATGTATTCTTGTGTGTCTTGCAGTCTCTGCATAGCAAAAGGTATACATGTGTCAGTCCTCTAACTATGTGAGTCATACATATTTGCTTTGTGACTATCAGCAATAAACTAAAGTGTTTGTGTAGCTTTGTACAGGGATGCCAGTGTGAAAATGCATTTATACAGGTCAGCCTTAAGCTACTCCATTTTTGTTTATACTTTCCATTCATTCCATTCCATTTTGCAATCTCCTATTTAGAGCTGGAAGGAATATGTTCGCCGCACATAAATGCTGAGCCACACAGAAACGGTGTTGCAAAGACTGATGAGCGCATTTTGTATACAGCCTTGGGTCTTGAACAGCCAGGACCAAGCACGATAAGATATACATGGGTGCCTCACCATCTGCAGCTGCTAAATTGCGTGGGTCTCACAAATGCACGTTCTAATAAATTATGACACAAGAGATGTTCTTAAGGTACCAGGAAAAGGTTATCATAAATAAACTGTAAGACACACCGATGCACAGTAACGGTCATGAACACAAAGATAATATTGGTAGGAACGTTTTCCTTCAGTGGGAACAGTTTGTTGCCTTGTAAGGTCAGTAGGTTATGTTTATGTTTATTGTGTTTATATAGCACTTTACGCCAAAGCGCTTTACATTATAACAACAAGGATACAATGAAAACAGTAGAAGCAATTACAAAATATGAATCAAACCAGTAATACAGCAAGTAGAACAATTTGCCAGTGAAGATAAACGAGAGAAGAGGGGGTGGAGAAGGGAAGGAAGTGGGAAACAGGAAGTGGAATAAACTGAGGGCGAGAGAGGAGGAGAGGGGACTTAATAGGAACGGAGCAGGGAGAGAGAGGTAAGAAGAGGAAGGTAAAAAAGGGGGGAGTTCAGGTGGAAGGAGGGGATAAGAGTATCAGAGGGAGCAGAGGAGAAAAAAAGAGATTTCAAGGAGACGCAAAAGGAGGAATAGGTGGGGATGGAACGGATAGAGAGAGGAAGGGAGTTCCAGTGGAGGTTAGAATGTATAAGCATGAAATAACCGATGAATGTGTACAGAAAACCCTTTACGTAGAAGGAAGATCGATGACATGGCACTTGCAGCAGAGCTCATGTAAACTGGGGTGCATAAAAGATGTGATTTCCTTTCTGTAAATTGCTCACTTCTACATGACTATTTAATTTAATGTATTATTAATGTGTTATAGCTTAACATAAGCTTTTCACATTTCATAAATTACATATAGTAAATACTCTTGTAACATCATATACGTTAACAATGATTAAAAAAAATAAGATAGCAATAATATGTGAAGAAAAGAAATGTTCAGAGTATCTAGAGTAGAAAGTTCAAGAGATAAAAGAACAGAGAAAATATAGAGTAGTAGTTGAAAGATAGATAGCAAGCAAATAGCCTAAACCAAGATTAGACAGTACGAAACCAGATAAAGGATGAAAGAATATCTAGATAATGTGTAGTCAATACATTGTCATTAATTAATTAATTAGCAATTTCTTATGTTGTATCTATTACATGTTCTAGAGAGTAAAAGTTCTAAAAAACAAATCACTAGTACAGAGACTTATTGGTTCATAGATAGAACTCTGGTGAAAGTTAGCAAAATAAGACAGCGGGCTGACTATATATTTATATCCAGTAATTTCTCTATAGTCAACCACACATTATAAATTGCAATATAGAGTTTCAGTCCGCTTGCGTTGATCGCCCTTAACCAGAATTCATTGCTACTTGTGTGGTCCAATCTGTGGACGAAATCTGCATAGCATGTTGAATAGACGTTTGACATAGCAGGACATCTGGTAAGGACGTGTTTGCCAGTTTCAGTCTTGGATCTGTCCATGCACAGTCGGCAGGATCGTTCAAGTATGGTGAGATTGTTCATAATCCCGCTTATAGCCAGTACCGGAAGCTGGTCAATCCTTAGCAGGAGAATAAATAATCTCAAGCACGGTGAAGGGAAAAGAGTCAAGTATGATAATGGCGTCTTGAAGGTATGATTCATATATTGGACAAATGTATATCCCTTCAGATCTTCCAGATGCGCAAAATTGTTGATCCAGTCATACAGTTCGGATTTCTTAGATAGCGCTCTAAGTGAAGAGGCTGTGTCCCCTTGTTGCCTTTGGGTCCAACCAATAGTTTCCAGGTAGCAGTCCATCTGTTTTTTCATGAGTGGATATGAGGAGGACTTATTAATTTCGCAGTACATAGCAGCCAGCAGGAGATTGTCTGTATGGGGTGTCATTTTTAAATACAGTTCAGCCCTTTTCTGAGTACCTGGGATTTCAAGGACATGAGACCCAGTTCTAGTCTAAGGATGGACATGGGTATGCAAGCCGGAAGTCAGAGTATTTTCTTCCAGTATTTTCCCTCTAGGATCTGCAGCCATTCCATGTCCATCAGTTGTAGTGCTTCTAGGCCATAGGTTATCATTGGTGCTAGCACCTGGAGGTATAAATGTCGTGCTGCCCATATGGTGTACCCACAATGAGAAGTAGAAAAGCGGTATATCAGGGCTGTAACTTGGGCCGCTTGCGTGATTCTAGCCTGTTTACACATAATGTATTGCCCCTTGGGCTCAGTCTCAATGCCCAAATATCTGTAGTAGGGAGTGTATTGAATTGCGGTCCCGTGTATTTTGACACTAAGTCGCGGTATCTTCTTGGTACTAAAGACTACCATCTGGGTTTTATTCAAATTGATTGCCAGGCCGTTGTTTTGAGTGTAAGACCATAGTGCCTCTGCTGACCTTCGGATACCGCTAATGGTATGGTCCATGATGACTAAATCGTCAGCATAAGCTAGGACCAGGCAGTGAGCGCCGCCGATCTTAGGGGGACAGTTGTGTTCCAATGCTAATATTTTGGGTATATCGTGGACAAACAGATTGTATGGTATTGGTGCCGTAACACATCCTTGTTTTACTCCACGATTTTGTCCGATCTTATTGGTCATGTTCCCCTTGGAGTCTAACTTCAGGGAGACTGTAGTATTGTGATGTAACAGTCTGAGGTAGTGCAGTATTCCTTTGGGGCATCCCAAATTCTCAAGTTTAGACCATAGTAACTCCCTAGGGACTAGGTCGAAAGCAGCCTTGAAGTCAATAAACAGTGCATATAGGGGCAGGTTACCTGGTGTTCTGGCCTTATTTGGAAGTATGTCCATTACTACCAGGTTGTGAACTGTAGAATATCTGCCCCTAAAGCCGCATTGAAATCGGTCAAGGATCTTCTCTCTGTCAGCCCATATTTGTAGCTCGTGTAGTAGGTACGCCGCTAATAGTTTGCCTGTGCAGTCCAACATGGACAGTAGACGGTAATTGGAAGGGTCCGAATGATCTCCCCTCTTATATACTGGGACCAGGGTTGCTGTCTGCCAGGATTCCGGAATACACCCATCATTCAAGATCTTTTCAAATAGTATCTCAAGAACCTCTGCCCAGTATTCTGATTGCCCTTTAGAATCACATTAGCTAGGCCATTAGGACCAGGAGCTCTCGATGTTTTAAGCTTTTTTATCCAGGCAATCAGTGAATTGACTGTCACCTTAAAAGGGGGAGTAGGTCGGCCCAAAATGTTCATCTCCTGGGACTTGCCAGGGGCAGTGTGTTTGCGGGTTCTCGGAAATTCCTCTCACTGGACTATACCAATTGGGTTAGACAGAGAGCTGTTAGTTTCTCCCCTTTGCAAGGGAAAGTAGGCAAAATACAACTATTCACAAAAACACATACTCAGTTTGAGAAAACATGTTCATCATGCACATTGTACCAAATGAGTAGAATGCAAGCCAAAGAGAGACTTATCTCTGGGGTGAGTGCTGGCCTCCTGCCTGTGCACTCTCAGGTCCGGTAACAGGAGCAGTTCAATGCTGCAAAGAGAGTGTGAGTTACTAATCTGAATCTGTGTTTACAACACCATCCATGCCCCAAAGTAAGTGACTCCTTCATAAACAAACACCCCTGTCTGCTGCTTTGCACCCATACGTTAGCTTGGCCCACTGATGGTTCATACACTGTCAATGCAGTAAGGCAGGCGCATGTGGCCACGCGGGAAATGGAAGACCAATGCGTCAAGAATCGCACATGATACAATTATCCCTGGGTGAGCTGCTCTGCTAGATGCGCATAGCAAGGTGCAACTTCAGTACAAGTTGTGTTCTGGCAGCTGCAGATTTCAATAGGTAGTGCAAGTGGCAATTTGCACATGCAAATGACATGCACTGCCTACGAGTCTGTGCCTTGCTGGGTGTCCCTGTGCATTGTATCAGTTTCTGGCTAGGAACACTACTACCCTAATAACTCTTCAATGGAGCAGGGGGTACTCGAGGATATGTTTGATGGCCCCTGCTGTGCCCCTGACAACTTGTAAAGCCACTTGGCATTTGGCCCTCAACGCATGTCAGCTGTACTGTGTGCTTCTCCAACAATGCCTGGCAAAGCTCCCCAGCACTGGTGCTACTTAGCATGCATGTGCAAGTGGCCTGGTGGAAGGTTGGCTGCGGTGTGGGCCCTTGTGCTGCTCACCTTGCCTGGAGCTCCTGGAAACACGTCTGCTTCTGTCGGACAACTGAGCACAAGCCCTGTGCTTCTGTGCTATACATCCACACGTCTGCACCACCGAACGTGGCCAGTTTTCTGGATTACTCATCCCTGTGTCTGCTGGCAAAGGTAGTCAGGAGGCTCATCTTCCGGTAGAAAGGGCATAAAATAAATTAATAAGGCTGGAAGGTTCCCTGTGTGTGTGTCTTCATGCTGGTTGTCACTGGTCCAGGTCACAGACCTACATCCAAACTCCTCCCACCATCAGTGTCACTTTGACAAGCCAAGGGTGCAGGCTACTGTCTACAGCATGAAGTGCATCAATCACATATACAGGCAAGAAAATAACATACATCACTATCTACATCAATTAATGGAGACATCAATCACGTACTCAGCCACAGACATGGGGTGGATAAAATGCAACCAATCCCCACTAGGGGTGTTAACACAGGTAGTACAGCAGCAGACAGCCCGCAGTTATAAAGAAAGTCCAAAGCCCTTGTGTAATATTTTGTTACACCGAACCATCCTAGCGAGCCCATGGATAATGGAAGCAGGAGTGGCCTATGTGAGTCAGGAACCCAAGCTGCAAACACATACACGAGACAAGCTTGAAGGGTCCAGCTGGAACAGACAGTGGATGCTTTCAAAAGCCACAAAGCACCACACCGTCACATGAATGCACAATAGACAAACAATATTAAACTATATTAACTAATTAAACTAACAATAAACAACCTACATAACCTAATTAAAATAACTATCAAATAGTCAATATTAACTAACTAAACTAAAAGCAAAAATCAAAAATTGCCACATTCGACCCGGGGGGAAGGAACCCAGCAGAGGGAGGTACAGGGTGCACCTCAACACCCACATGCGATGATGTTGAGACAAAAAAAAAACCTCCATGGGCTCAACGCCTGCACACCACGACCTGTGTGGGAGATATGTCGTTGTCCGAGTCTGCCTCATCCTGAAAAGGAGGACGTGGGCCAGGAGCCTGACCACGCCTAGGCGCAGCTTGCCCCTCGTCGGCAGCAAGTCTGCCAGACGGGTGAGCCTGGTTCTGTGCGGCAATGACATGCAGGTCTGCATGCAGAACCTCCCGTGATACACGTGCTTCCTCTTGCAAGGTAACACGTGTAACACAGAGTTCTTCCTGCGTGGTCTGGCTGGACAACTGATGCATCTCCCGGCAAGCATGTAGCTCAGCCGAGATGGTACGCTCAAGCTGCTCAAACCTCTCCTCTGACCGCACCCTCTGGGACATCAACAGGACACCCAGAGTGGATCTGAGGGAAGCATACTCACCCTCCATGGCCTTCATGTGTGCCTCTGCATGAGCAGCAATTGCCTGACACGGAGACAACATTTCAGCCTGGCATGCCCTGTCTGAGGCCGCCATGCCCAGCCTGAGCGAGCGGGCTGTGGACTACACTGCCTGCCGCTGGAGAAGCACCTGCTTAGCAGGGGGGAGCATGGATTGGGCCACACGTTCCATGCTCACAGCGATGTTATCAAGTGCTGCCCACTGCCGTTCTGAATTGGCAGTCATGTCTTGCTTCCACTCAGTATACCTCAGTGGTGCGTGGCCACCACGTTGCTGGGCTTGACACCTGCGGGACCCAAGGACCGGCTGTCCTCGTTGGCACCGCCCGTGGCTGCACGACTATATGCCCCCGTCTACGTGATGCCCCAGGCACATCAGCGACTGGTGTGGAGGGTGACGCTGCATCCCGATCCACCACAGAGGTCCCACCACTGTCTGCCCCCTCAGTGCAGGTGTCGCGGACAGAGAATTGTCCACATCAGAATCACACACCCATGACATATGGACCTGATGCACATCCAACTCGACATGGCCGTCAGAGTGGTCATCTGGGCTGGACTCATTGCCAGCCAAAGACAAGATGGTCTGTAGCACATGTGGGTTCTTGTGGTCTACCACCCGACAACCCCCACTTGTGCCGGGTTGCGGTTGTGATAACCCTGTGCCTGACATGACAACACCATCCTCTGGCTCCATTGCGTCATCATCTGAAAAGTGGAGAGAAAAAACATTAGTACACATGTTAGAAGCACAAAACACACACACATGGACATCACACAGACAGCCAACACATGAAGCAGACATGTCTCATGCATAAGAGAACCTGTCATGCAGGCCTGGTCAATTTGACATTGCATCAGTGAATAGGCATGTAGAACAGTGTTACACGGCTCAGAAGTGGGTTGATGCAGTGCAGAACATGTGTACGTTACTCAGTATCTACATGAACAAGTACTTCATGATGTGTATCAAAAAACGTGAAGGCAGTGCAAGGGCAAGTTCAGGCATCACGTGCAATATTGTGCATGCAATGGGTTGCATGGCTACAAGCAACCCCCCCCCCTGAGTGAAAATGTAGGGATGCCTTGCATGGTAGCAAAAGGGTGACCAGAGACCTGTGTATTGGCAGACAGTGGTAACTAGCATCAATGGCATCATCTGAGTCAACTGACAACACAGCAGATGATGATGGGACAGTAAGCAGGACACATGACGAACCCTCTGTAGTACACCCATGTTTGCAAAAGCCACTACACCAGTTGGACAGAGTCAGTGGGCCTGAAACTGGGGGAGGACTGTGCCCCACACAGACTGTGACACCCTAAACATGTGTGTGATGCAGGACTGGGCCAGAGTGGGCATGGGATGGCTGAATATATGCCATGAAATGTTGCTCATCCAAGACACGTACTACAATCATCATCCAGTCAAGGACACATAGGGGCATGCATGGAATGCACATGGAGCATGAATGGGCACTCATGTCCCTGCGGAGCTTCGGCCATCTGCACAATCCAAGTGAGACACCCTGCATGAAGGGCAGAGGATGTACCCCACTCCATGTGTCTGGCAGTTTGGCTGGTGGAAGTTAGCATGTACACAGGAGGCTTGAACAGGCCAATGCAGTACACCAAAATGATGCACACCAGTGCAATGGTGTCATTGGGGTGCAGGGGGGGTGGAGGGGCAAGGGGGCATGCCTACGTGGAGTACCCACATGCAGGCAGAGGACACATGCACGTCAGCCATGCAATGACATAGTCCCAGTGCTGAGAGGAAAGACACCCCTGGCTACATGCAGAAGGGCCAGTGAGCTGGAACATGGACCGGAGGGGCATCTGGGTGACTAGCATGTGAGAAGGGTGCAAGTGTGGTGATGAGGACAGTCCCCGTCTGCTCTACATGTCCACCATCCTGCACAGCAAGCACGCATCAGTGAAGCATTGCATGACTAGCACATGACAACCATGTACACATAGCATGTAGTGGCAGTCAAGCACAACACCTCACACAGGCAAACCACACATGGGCTGGACGTACACACAACAACACTCACTGGACGGGGCATCAAAGTCCTGCATCTCTCCCACTCCTTCGACCGATTCTGCTGGTATGAACTCCGCAACAAGTGACTCGTGCGGAGTGAGGTCATCCTCCTCAGGTGGTGGCCCACTGCCAGTCACCAGAGTCATGCTGTAATTAGAGGCACGCTTGGACTTAACGCTGCGTTTGAGGTCATCCCAACGCTTCTTGCACTTGGCACCTGAGCGCATCTCATGGCTGAATGCACTCATATTATCCACGACATGCTTCCAGTGGGTATTCCGATGGGCAGCCGTAGTTTGACAATTTGGCCCCACTAGCATGTCACGTCTGTGGCCCCGCACGTAGTCCACAAGGGAGTCCAGTTCCTGCGCACAGAAAGCCTTCTTCCTTGACGTGCAGGAGACCGTGGCTGTGTCTGGGGTCCCAGCCTGTGCTGCAGATGCAACCTTACTACTCTTCTTGCATAGTGGTGCAGACCCTGGCTGACGAATGCCGCCCTGATCAGTATGGCCAGTGGCACCAGTGGATTGAACCAAGGGAGTGGCAGGTGGAACGATGACCAAAGGCCTGACTTGTGTCAGTGGCTGCTGGGTGCCCTGGAATGGACCCTGCGCAGCAACATCCGCTGTGCCAGGGTTATTGACCGCAACTGTCCTGGTTGGTAGACTCAAAACCGGGGTGTTGTTGGCTGCATCTGCCTCTGCACTTGCCAACACCCGGCTGGTCGGGGCAGCAGATGACATTACTGCCCCAGGGACACGTGTCTCGGTCAGGGCAGCCCTGCGTGCACCTACGGTGTTCCTCCTGACCTGCTGGAAATCTTCCATGAACTCTTCAAGTGCCAACGCAGCCTGCGCTGGCAGACCCTGAGCCTGGGTGGTGGTGTCCACCGCTGCACCTGCAGCTACCACTACCCTTGGGCCCGTGGCAGTCGATGAAACAGACTGCTGGGTCACAGGAGCGCCAGTGCCAGATGCAAGAACTGCATCTCCCGGAGCCGCATGCAGGGGGTGGTGGCATGACTGCACCAACATGTGGCACAACATCGTCCTGAGCTGGCGCACCCCTGCCTCTTCCCCCTCTGCAGCCACCCTGGACACCCTGGAGTCCCCCTACTCCCTGGTCACCCCAACCACGTCCCTGACCACGCCCGCCACGAGGAGTACGCTCAGCTGAGGCGCCCCTCACCTTTGGTGGCCTCCCAACCATGGCACAGATGGAGTAGTGCCGGCACCGATGGAGAAGTGCCAATGGGAGGTGTACACGACAATTGTCCTGGGCAATTGGGGTGAAGGGGGTGGGATACAAGATGTTATAAGCACCCCTACACCTGCAAGGGTGTATGTGACCCCGGTGATGAAGTGATGAGTCACGCAACGCTCAGGCACCCCAAAACTGCAGTAAAACCATGCACACACCCCGGTAGCCCACGTTTGTGGAATTAACCTCCCGCAGTGCGCGGTGGCACCCAGGGACACGAAAAACACATACGCATGGGATACGCAGGCTACTATGACCTCGAAAATGGGTACGCAATACACAGGGGCACCCGCAGTGGGAAAAATAGCATGCGCGACTCACCGTCAGACTAGCGTGATAATGAAAAACACGCATAGCCAATATCCCCGCTAAAAGAAGAGATACGTCCTTGATCCGCAGTGAAGTAGTGATGGTGCACGAAACAACACGAAGTAGCAACACACACGTCATTCTCCACGAAAGGCACGTACAGCAAACTGCCGGGACCTGCTCACCTCTAACCTGTGTTGAGGGAAATGCCCACGCGCGTCACGTCACTTACGCGCGTAGGCCCTTTCCTCGGATTACACGCATTAACACACGGACGTGCTGTTTTTTCACGTGCTGAATCACTATGCACCCGTCACGAGGGAAACGCCCGCACGCGTAATATCACAGACGTGCTTACGCGCTAAGGGCCTTTCCTCGATTTACACGCTGATGTGCACTTTTTTCACATGCCAAATCACTCCGTATCAAGCTGGCCACGCGACAACACACGGAAGACCATGCTCCTGCCCAGAAGGCCATTTTCCTGCCCCCCCAGATCCCCGAGCACGCTCCCACCTGCCATCTGCTGCTGCCTGCCTGCCAGCAAAACAACTGCCCTGCTTTTTGGTGCCTGCACGTCAGCCATCTGCAGGGGTCCAGTTGCTGTGACCACCCCTGCTGGAACAGAAGACTCCCGACTGGGATACCATCGCTCCACAGCCCAGTCCCAGGACCCAGTTGCCCACCCACACCTGCCTCGGGGGTTGCCATGTCGGACACAACACCATCTGGCACCAGTGGCAACCCCTCAGCAGGGAGGCAGAGGGCTACCAGCTTCAGTGCCAATGAAGTTGGTATCCTGGTGGAGCAAGTCCTGGGGCAGTATGATGCCCTCTTTGGAAGTTTGTGAGCCGACCATGAAGGACGGAAGAGGATCTGGATGTACATCATGGCTGCCATCAACGTGGATGAAGTGGCAGCCCGTGACATCAAACACGTCCGGAAGCGCTGGGAGGACTTCAGGTCCAGGACCCTCATCAAGGCCCGGCGCCTCTTGAAGGCAACGGATGCTGAGGGGTGCCGGGTCCGCCTAACCAACAACCAAATGAGGGTCCTGGAATGTATACGCCCAGTGCTCCACATCCAGGTCCTTGAGAGGCAGACCCGTCTGGAGTCGAGTGGTAAGTGTACTTGCGTACTGATTGGACGCTGTGCATGTTGAGATGTGGCAGGAGTGTGCAGGTTGCACATATGTCTTTGTAGGGCCATGTATGGATGTGTATGTACAGGGACGTGAGCCTGCCACATGTGAGTCCTCTCATGTGTGAGACACATCGATGGTGTATGTGTTGGTAAGCATGCTGGCCAAATGCAGGTGTGGGTGCACACATTTTTGAATTTCTGTGTATGTACTGTGGCATGGTTGTGGTGTCACACATGGATGCTGGTTCCACCTGCATGCATCTGCACTATGTCCATGTGCATGTGTGTGTATTTGACAAGTGTGGAACTGTGTTACTACATGGATGCATGTGACACTGACATGTAGGAGGCTGATTGCCAGTTGTGACATGGATGGCGATGTTATCACTGCGACAAGTGGTGGAGATGTACAGATGCATGTATGTCTGGTGGCGTGTGTGCATGTGTTCAGCACTCCCCGTGTTGCATGTGACGTCAGGCTCACCTTCAGCTACTCATGCTATTGTTAGTGTATGGATGGTGCTGCCTGGTGCAACATTCCTGTTGATTTGCTCATTTGTGTGAGTTCAAATGATATGTGTGTTGGGGAGTGTGATGCCATGTCTGAAGCTTGCGACTGCCACTCATGTGCAACTGCCATGTGTGTATCAGACCATTGTACATTCCCCTGATGCCTGTGTTCTGTCTCTCCCTGTCTGCAGCGTCAACTGATGAAAAGGGCGGAGACGGTGCTCTGGAGCACAGCGGCAGGGATCCCACTGCTAGCCAGAGACGCAAGGCACAGCTCCCCTCCCAGGTTGACATCTCTTCGGGGAGTGAGGAGTCTGGTGCCGTGTCTGTGGCTGCTGCTGCCGGGGGTAGGTCCAAGAGGCTGAGGTCGGAGGTGGACTCCTCGGCAGCAGAAGGGTCAGCTGAGACCCCACAGGGGCCTGCTGAGAAAGATTACACATCATTATCATCCAGCTTGGTGGGGGGTTTGGTTGAGGATGAGGCCGTGGAAGTCACACGCACGGGGCCTGGAGGGGGGATTCCACTGGTGCCAGTGGTGCAGTCCAGGGGCAGGGACAGGAGGCAGCACAGGCCGCCGGGGAGGTGCCTGTGTGTAATCCTGCCCCGATCCTGTGACTGCATCATCCGGCGCCAGCAGGGATGCCTTCGTCCAGACCCATTTTCAGGGAGGGGATAGCCGCACAACAACTGGCCTTCCTCTCCCTGCAGACGTGGCAATCCGGGACCGTGTTCAGCCTGTCCTGGCTGGGGTGGCGTTGTGTGTTCATGACATTCGGAGTGATGTGCAGAGTTCTCGTGAGGACAATGCACATCATTTTGAATGCCTCGAAGTCCGCGTCGACCGGCTAGGAGGGATCACCGGTGCTGGGTTCCTCCGTGTGCTGGAGTTTCTACCGACCCCCTCCTCAACTGAACCCCCTATGCGCTAGTCGTCCTCCGTGCCATCTTCCTGCCCAAGTTGACACTTGGCACCCTGTGGCCTGGCCCTGACCCAGCAGCCAGGCTGGTGGAGGACATATCCCTGCCACAGTCGGGAGTCGGAGGTCCAGCAGGGGTGGCCACACCAACAACTGCACCCCAGCAAGAGGAGGACGTGCAGGCATCAAGAGCCAGGGCACAGGCACAGCAGCAGCAGGCTAAAGGTGGGAGCAATGATGGCTCGGGACCATCAACATCAGAGGGGCAGGCATCGGCCAGAGGGCAGGAGGACCCTGGATTGGGAGTGTCTTCCGTGTGGCAGCACATAGATGTGGCGCGGTGGCGGGCGGAAGAGGCACGGCTCACTATGGTCAGGGCGGAGAACTCCATGCACAGGGCGCTGAGGCGGGCTGAGTGCCTTGAGGCAATTCGCAGGGAGTTGGAGTTGGAAATGGCGTTATCCCTTCAAAACCTCGGGGCCATGGAACAGGGCCGCCTCCAGGACATAGAACAGGAGTTGGATGATGCCCTGGCCCGGGAAATTGGCAAGTGAGCCGTCGGACTTGCCCGCTGCCATTGTATATAGTTAGTTAGTGTTAGGTTTAATTTATGTTTTTCTTTCATTTGGGGCGCTTGGACTATGCCCCACCTTTTTGTAGAAAGTTCTTTATTAGGTAGTTTTTTTGTAGGTTTGATTTCAATGGTTGGGCTCATCGACCCTGGATTTGTTATTTGTAAATAGTTGAACAGTTAATTCATTGTCATTTTATTTTTTTTTCACCATGGAGCAATGGATTTTATTTATTTTTTTCCCTTTGGATTTGCTTTGTTGGACGGAGACTTTGGACACATTTTCATTTGGATTTTTTTGGATTCTGATTTCATATTTTTTCTCATTTTGGAACATGCAGCATTTTATTTCTTATTTCCATTATTGTGTGTTTTCATTTGATTCACAACATTCTGTGTTGAATACATTTTTGTTTCATACTTCAATGTGTGGTATTCTCTCATTGGTTTCATGCATGTCATGATGTGGGTTTTCACATTCACTGGCACTCATGGTGTGTGTGACGGACATGTGTTGATGTACATACATGCCATTTGGGTTGTTTCATGTAATGGCCATTTCAATTTGGGGTGTATGTAATACTTGGTTGGTTCTTTGGGCAGGGTGGCGTGCGGTGGGATTTGGGTGGCCATGAGGGCCATGATTGCGGATCATGATGACGTGTTGGGGGGACATGAGTTGGGGCCTGCTGGCAGGTGCCCATCACTGCTGGGTGGGTGAGTGGGTGGGGGACATGGGTCGGGGCCTGCTGGCACGTGCCCATCACTGCTGGGTGGGTGAGTGGGCGGGGGGGACATGAGTCGGGGCCTGCTGGCAGGTGCCCGTCACTGCTGGGTAGGTGGGGGTGCAGGGGGACATGAGTTGGGGCCTGCTGGCAGGTGCCCATCACTGCTGGGTGGGTGAGTGGATGGGGGGACATGAGTCGGGGCTTGCTGGCAGGTGCCAGTCACTGCTGGGTGGGTGAGTGGGTGGGGGGACATGAGTCGGGGCCTGCTGGCAGGAGCCTGTCACTGCTGGGTGGGTGGGAGTGCAGGGGGACATGAGTCTGGGCCTGCTGGCAGGTTCCCATCACTGCTGGGTGGGTGAGTGGGTGGGGGGACATGAGTCGGGGCCTGCTGGCAGGTGCCCATCACTGCAGGGTGGGTGAGTGGGTGGGGAGACATGAGTTGGGGCCTGCTGGCAGGTGCCCATCACTGCTGGGTGGGTGTGCAGGGGAACATGAGTCAGGGCCTACTGGAAGGTGCCCATCCCTGCTGGGTGGGTGAGTGAGTGGGGGGACATGAGTTGGGGCCTGCTGGCAGGTGCCCGTCCCTGCTGGGTGGGTGAGTGGGTGGGGGGGCATGAGTGAGGGCCTGCTGGCAGGTACCCATCACTGCTGGTTGGGTGAGTGGGTGGGGGGACATGAATCGGGGCCTGCTGGCAGGTGCCCGTCACTGCTGGGTGGGTGAGTGGGTGGGGGGACATGAGTCGGGGCCTGCTTGCAGGTGCCCATCACTGCAGGGTGGGTGAGTGGGTGGGGGACATGAGTCGGGGCCTGCTGACAGGTGCTCATCACTGCTGGGTGGATGAGTGGGTGGGGGGGACATGAGTCGGGGCCTGCTGGCAAATGCCTGTCACTGCTGGGTGGGTGGGGGTACAGGGGGACATTAGTCGGGGCCTGCTGGCAGGTGCCCATCACTGCTGGGTGGGTGGGGGTGCAGGGGGACATGAATCTGGGCCTGCTGGCAAGTGCCCATCACTGCTGGGTGGGTGAGTGGGTGGGGGGACCTGAGTCGGGGCATGCTGGCAGGTACCCATCACTGTAGGGTGGGTAAGTGGGTGGGGGCGGACATGAGTCGGGGCCTGCTGGCAGGTGCCCGTCACTGCTGGGTGGGTGTGCAGGGGGACATGAGTCGGGGCCTGCTGGCAGGTGCCCATCCCTGCTGGATGGGTGAGTGGGTGGGGGGACATGAGTCGGGGCCTGCTGGCAGGTGCCCGTCACTGCTGGGTGGGTGAGTGGGTGGGGGGGCATGAGTCGGGGCCTGCTGGCAGGTGCCCATCACTGCTGGGTGGGTGAGTGGGTGGGGGGACATGAGTCGGGGCCTGCTGGCAGGTGCCCGTCACTGCTGGGTGGGTGAGTGGGTGAGTGGGTGGGGGGGACATGAGTCGGGGCCTACTGGCAGGTGCCCGTCACTGCTGGGTGGGTGAGTGGGTGGGGGAACATGAGTCGGGGACTGCTGGCAGGTGCCCATCACTGCTGGGTGGGTGAGTGGTTGGGGGGACATGAGTCGGGGCCTGCTGGCAGGTACCCGTCACTGCTGGGTGGGTGAATGGGTTGGGGGACATGAGTCGGGGCCTGCTGGCAGGTGCCCGTCACTGCTTGGTGGGTGAGTGGGTGGCGGGGACATGAGTCGGGGCCTGCTGGCAGGTGCCCCTCACTGCTGGGTGGGTGGGGGCGCAGGGGGACATGTGTCAGTGCTCACTGCATGGTGACATGTGGGCTGGCTGGGGGCATGGCCAGGGTGGATGGGCTGCCTGCGGGGCATGGCCAGGGGTGCAGGGTAGTCCCCTGTGATGTGGGCTGCCTGCAGGCCCTAGGGAGGGGGGAGAGGGCTCACCTGGGAGGACACACACTGCCAATTCACGTTGGGGCCCCCCAGGAATACACGTACCCCGCTCGCCCAGCGAAATCGCATGTGGAACTCCACGCACAACCCTCACTATACACGTACCCCGCTGCCCAAGGCCTATAGCATGTATGACTTCCCGCGCACCCCCAGGATACCTGTACCCTGCTTGCACAGGGCCTATTGCATGTGAAACTCCCCGCATACCCCACAAATAAACGTACCCTGCTCGCACAGGGCCTATCACGTGTGCAACTCCCTGCGTACAGCCCAAATACATGTACCCTGCTCGTGGTAAACCTATCGCGTGTGAGACTCCCCGCGTACCCCCCAAATACACGTACCCTGCTCGCACAGGGCCTATCGCCTGTGAAACTCCCTGCGTACCCCACAAATACACGTACCCTGCTTACACAGGGCCTATCGCATGTGAAACGCCCCGAGTAGCCCACAAATACATGTACCCTGCTGGCACAGGGCCTATCGCGTGTGAACTTCCCCACGTACCCCCCAAATACACGTACCCTGCTCGCGCTAGGCCTATCGCGTGTGAAACTCCCGACGTACACCCCAAATACACATACCTTGCTCGCACAGGGCCTATCGCGTGTGAGACTCACCGCGTAGCCCAAAAATACACATACCCTGCTCGCACAGGGCCTATCTCGTGTGAAACTTCCTGCGTACCCCCAAATACATGTACCCTGCTCGCGCTAGGCCTATCGCACGTGAAACTCCCTTCGCATCCCCCAAATACACGTACCCTGCTTGCACAGGGCCTATCGCGTGTGACACTTCCCGCACACCCCCGAAATTTGCCCAGTCTGCCCATCCACCCTCCCCATGCCCCACAGGCAGCCCATCCACCCTCCCCATGCCCCACAGGCAGCCCATACACCCTCCCCATGCCTCACCTCCGCATGCGCCACAGGTAGCCCATCCACACTCCCCATGCCCCACAGGCACCACCTCCACCTTCCCCATGCCCCACAGGCAGCCCACATCACAGGAGGGACTTTTTCCACACAAATTACGTGGCACAAGCAGGATATGTGTATTCCGAGGGGTGCGCGTGGAGTTTTACATGCTATTGGCCATGCGCGAGTGGGGGACGTGTATTCCGAGGGGTGCGCGTGGAGTTTTACATGCTATTGGCCTAGCGCGAGAGGGGTACGTGTATTCCGGGGCATGCGCAGGGAGTTTTACACGCTATTGGCTAACGCAAGCAGCGTGCGTGTTTTCTAGGGCGTGCGCGGGGAGTTTTGCAACTGTTTTCATGGTTAGGGGGCTGTATGCTGGTCCACTGGCCTTTGCGCCTGGTACTGGATTTGTGCGATTTCTTTGGCGGACGGGGCGGGGTTGGGGGCGTAACTGGCACTGCTGTAGGGTCGCTGCGCCATTCTGCGCCACGGCTGGTTATGTATGTGTGATTCCATGAATATGCTGTACGCCTAAATGAATTACCCCCTTAGTTTTTTTTACAATTGACGTCCGGGACATGGGGCCCTTTCAAGGACAATCCATCATATTTCAAGGATGAAGTGACCGAGCGTTAGGACTACTGAGTTCCCGGAGATCCCTGCAAAATCTGAGATGAAGTTTCTCGCAGCTGCTACTAGTGATCCACATCGGCCTATCTGCTCAGTGATCCTCCCGACGAGGGTTTCAGACCGTAGCTATGCGACTGAGTTTCGCTCTTTTGAAGATCAACAGTCATGGATTTGGTTTGATGGGGGGTGATTGTCTTGACGGAAATCAGATGAGTTTGCTTCGAGTTAGTTGTACAAAAATATTTTGCAAACTATTTTACCAGCTAATAAACAATTTTGTGCAAAAATGCCTGGGTTCAGTAGAATGCGCACTTGTTGGACAATGCTGTGCTGTTGTAGAAAATAACCCACTGGGTTGAAATATGGACAGCCTGCACCGCCTGAAGGTTCTCCCGCTTATGACATGTATATTAAATATGGGTTAGGAGCAATTAGTTTAATAGTCTTTGGCACCACCAGACATGTACTGGATTTACAATGGCCTAAGAATGGGTCGCTTGAACTAGCAGGAATACAGCATTTGGAATCTGTTTTATTGCAGAAAAAGGCTAGGCCTGCTGCTTTTGATGCAGTTCGGGATTGGCGCAAAGAGGCAACCCAGCGCATCAAATGTAGACAGAAGCAAGCTCACAGACATATGACTCAAGCAGAAAAGCCTTTACTACATGACCAAAAGCAACAGGAAGACTGTGATAGGGCGACAGATAGAGCCATACAGTTAGACACATGCAAAATATACCCATCTAAAGAGATGCACACAGCGGATAAATGAATGGACGCACTATTGAGTGAAAGACGAGAACCTCTGACTGCACCACCTCCCTATGGAATTTCTAGGCCAGTGCTGCCGCGACCAGTGCTGCATGTACCCAACACCGACTCTTGGCCTCCTGCACCTCCCACACTGGAGCTCCTTAAGGTTATGCCACCTAGTTCTCCTGCCGCTTCAAAATCCGATACCCCTCTATTGCAAAATACACGCCCGCTTAGTGATCAGAGAGCAGGGCTTTGTAGCGCACTAATGGAGAAGGAAAAGGCAAGGTTGGAAGTAAGAGCAGAAGACTATATATTGGAAGGGAATGAATTAGCTGTCACACATCCTATGACTGACTGCCATACACCTGAATGAAAATATTTGTTATAACACATGGGAAAAACACTTGCACGAAAATGGTGCAAACAACACAGATACCGCAGTACCCAGAGCATTGTACCATTTAAATCATTCACCATGCAGCATCAATACATGACACAGTGTAGCATACCAAACCTAATTCAGTGTATCACTTCAATACCGGGCAGGGCATAGATAATATATCTTAGTGCAGGCTTGTAGCAAAAGATCATATATATATACACACATACACACACACTCTGCTCCAGACTCACCTTCTGCTACTCTTGGGTTGACTGATTGAAAGAGGAAATGGCTGCTCTTTTTTAGGCCAAGTCCCTAGGACTTCAAAGGTAAGGGCCTCCACCCATCACACGCTTCCTTCACTCTGCCCTGGTGGAAGTCCTAGCATGGTTTAGATTTTCGCCCTACCAGGATTTTAGAGCTTGACCTCTAACATAATGGATTCACACCAGTGCCCACTGCTGCTGCCATATTTTTAGGGATCTCAGGGCTGAGGACAGCAGTCCAACTCGCTGTCTCCGTTTCCGGGTATGTTGATATTGCAACAGTGACTTCTCCCTGTCATTAGCACCTGCTTCTTCCAACAGAAAGCCTTTCACTTGAGTTTGTGCTTCCTCTCCATCTCTGTCACAGTAACTGTAGTAAAAACCCAATGTCCTCATGCAACAAATACATCAAAGGCCTTTCTATATCAGTATCTTTAATGTGGCCGAATTCTCTGAATCCAAGGAACTACACCATTTCCTTGCATGCCAGTTTGCTTGAAGCCAAGCCCATTCACTCATATGTTTTCTTTACCACATTTAACCAAAATATGTAGATTATGGGTTGGGTTTATGTATTTAGAAAGGTGGGGAGGTGGTGAAAAAGAAATTGAGCAATGGGCTGTGAGCAAATTGCTGAGAGAAAATCACATGGATCTGAATCTATTGCATCCAGAATGCAGGAGCTACACAATTCCAACATCTTGATTAGAAAGAGCACATATCTTCTGCCTCATTCAATCTCCACCTGTGCTCATCAGGTTAAGTCACCCAGCATTGCCCACAAAGCTTTACCTAATCTGCATGCAAGCGGTGTAGTCGGTTGGTTAAGGCACCAGTCGTTGCATCCATGTGAATGTGACAGCCATGTATTGGAGTCCTAATAAACAGAAGTATCAGATATTAATTATTCAGGCATAGAAGGAACAAGGAAAATATTAAGCCTGAATCTAAAATGTCTCTGCAATGCGCTTTTTCAAGGATAAGCTCTACATTGCAAATGCCAATATGCCTGCGGGATGTGAAGATGGTTGATGAGATGTTTATTCAGGAAATAGTTCAGAGATGACTCATATTCAATGAAGGTCGTGCAGGAGATGGGTTACTTCCTTAAATGGCTAGCACAAGCTATCAATGTTACCCACTCCTGTTGGTCAGACTCAGTCAGTGAACTGTAGCACATGATTTTCTTGTAAAGGCAGTTGTACTAAACCAGGTCTTTGCTTGAAGTCCCATTTATGTTACATATCATTTGATGCAGGTGTCCCAGTAAATAGGACTTATACAAATTGGTCACTTATGTGCTCACTCATAGTACCACTCCACATGAGCAAGCCCAATAATAGTTGTCAGTAGATTAATCACACTACCACTGCCACTCTCCTCTTGACCACTGAGACTGTATTTATTCCCTGTTTGTTAAAGAAAACAAGCTAACTGGGTTGAGTTTCCGCATGTTATACAACCAGCTTTTTCTAAACTACAGGTCACTGGTTGTGTTGCCCGCCCTCTTTTGCATTTTTGTTATGAGACTGTATTTTCTATTGTTACCCCAGTTCTACATTCTGCTGCACATTTTGTTAGCTTCTGTCATTTTTTCACGCAACAATCTACAGCTACTTTGGAGCAGTAGCTGTGGAGTGCTAAGGAGCAGAATAAACAGCAAGGTAAAACAGAGCATTAAAACAGATATTAAATGGCTGTTTGCCAAGGGATTGGGTGATATTTGGTAAAGAGCAAATTTTGCAGTGGAATAGTACTATGGTCTTAGTGTGGGCAGACTCCAGGGAGGAACAAACACCTTCTTCTGTGGTGTAAGTGTGAGTCCATAGTTTTGCTGCCTACAGAAAGCCTATTTTGCACTGTTTGATGGAACCGCACAAAACATTCAAGCAGAATTATGGACACCAAATTCTGAAAACTTTGGGACCTTTTTGTGAAGTTCTGCCCTGGGTAGGATATAAAATTATAAGGGGGATCCAAAAAATACAACATTTTATTCAAATTCACATAGGGGTTTTATTTTTTCCTCACTTACAGTATGGCAAAAACAATTGGATGGATTTACTCTGAATTTGAGAAATACGTTAGGTGTCATCCAACTCACATGCTTTTCATGGTTTGATGAAAATACATTCAGTGGGTTCTGAAAATCAACAAAAAGCAGCAGGCCAATGACGCTACCTCAGATACAGTGACTAGGGGAGAAAGGTGAATAATGGAGATGTTCCCATTGGGTACAAATGGAAGGACCTAGTGTAAAGTTTGCACGCCTATCTTAATGTGTATCAATTTGAATCATGTTTTGCTTTTTAAGGAGTCCATATGTATATAGATATATCTTTTTTTTAATTTATTTTTTTATTTTCCAATAACAGTACAAACTTAATATCATTTTCAAAGCAATTACATAATCACAATTAACTCCCCCCTTCCCTCCCTCCCAACTAGTCCAAGACCATATAGTTTATACTATATCTGAAATTTGAAAATATTTTGTACAAATATTATATAGTTAAGGTAATATAAAAAACAAAAAAATTATATTTTTTAACATGTTATTTTAAAATCAGATATCGTGGTAACCTTAACTTACCCTATTTTTGCATTGCCATATTTTGTTTTTGCTGAAAAATGTCTTATAGGGAAAGTGTTTTATTGTATTGTGTGAGTTTTTGTTTATGTTTATTAAACATGTTAAACTGTATTTGTTTACTTATGTTTTAATGTTCATCACATCTGTGCTGCTAGTGTTACTATTTACATTGTGTCTTAGTTACACATATTACATGTTTGAATTTTGTATGTATAGTATAATGGCTACTGTGCTTTAAAATGTTACTTACTTGTACATTTTAAATGCTGTGTATATATTGATGTTATAAGTTGAAGTAAATGTTTCTGGGTTTTTACTGTATATGATATTTTATTAGCTTGTTAGTTGTTAAGTATATGTTTTATTTTTATGGTATGTCTGGCTGTTTATTGTTTACTAAATTATATATTGCCATTAATGACATGTACTTTGTTAACTGCTATTATTTTTATATGTAAAGTATGATATTGAAATGCTTATACATATTTTGTAACTGTTTCATGATTAATTTACTTTTATTATTTAAAAAATGTTCTGTGTATTTCATTTTTTCTAGTTGCTGTTTCGTGGAGGAATTGTGCTGGTGTATAATATAATTTAGGATTGTAATTGCATAGTATTTTTGTGTTACAAAAACACATTCATACTTTGTTTTAACAATTATTATATAGGTTTACATTTGATCTACTTTTTAATAGTTTAACATTTTATACAATTACTTGTTTGTATGCATATAATTGTTATTATTTTATGAAAATATGATATGCTTTTAAGTTTGTGGGTGAGTTACCACGATATTTTTTGTAATTTTAATATAATATATTTTGTTAATTTATTGATAACGTTTATTATATAATTTATTGATAACGTTAATCATGTTGTGTTGTTTATGTTATGTTTATTATGCTGTTAACTTAATATTATTATTGCATTGTATTGTTTTGTATTGTACTTGTCATTGCCATTTCTATAGCACCAGTTTTACCATTGTTATAGTCTAATTGCTCTGTTAGTGGGAACGCCCTCGGAGGACCAAAGTCCAGAGTTTCAGAGGTCCTCTGGCATGATTATGATGCATGTGTGCATTTGACCAAAAAAGGCTTATCATGGCTAGCCAGGCTCTGGTAGAAAAGCAACCCATGTTGTCAGGCATGTGGATGGGTGCTGAGAGGAGTAGGGTAGTGCTAGAGATTTGCTATTTGTTCAGCGTTCCTGAATTTATCGTAGGACTGCACCACATTCTGCTGTCAGGGGTCTTGAGGCATTATAGGCTGTAAGTAGGTGGAGAATTTATGTGAACAGCACAACCACGTGTTTGTCGTAGTCCTTGCTGTATACTGATGTGTGTGGTTAGCCATGCCCGCGGCCAGTGGAATGGTGTATTCCACGTACCCTGCCACCATTGTAGGCACGTTGATGTTAGGGTGCCTGCTCAGGTATTTGGCTTCTTCTGTTGCTTCTTGCAGCTGCGATAAAAACAGTTTGCAGCAATAGCAGTCTATGCTCCAACTAATCACCACAGGAGGTGCTCGGGTCGTGCTTCAGATTCACCTAGGCAGGTTAGGTTTACGGTTGTGGTGGAGGTGGCGGTGGTTCTATTACCCCACTGTGCTTCTACTACTATTATTGTGATTAGCCCGTTTTCTGTTGGTTTGCCTGGTGCAGTCATTCATCAATCCTGTGACATTACACATGTGAGTGCTAATGGTGCTTGAGGGAAGGCAGGGTCGTGATAGGTGTACAAAAGTGTGTGTGTGGTTTGAGCTGCCGCAAACACAGCCAGCACCATCAGGTGTATGGAGAGAGATTGGTGTTGCCACAAACGCTGCTGACACTGCCTCAGAGACAATTCATATACTTGTGATTTTATGGGGTTTTCAGGATACTGCGGTAAAAAGCCAAGTTTTGAGGTCTTTTATGAAGGTGAGGTAGTTTTCTGTGCGGCAGATGTATAGAGGAAGAGTGTTCCAGATGGTGGGCGCTAGGATAGAGAAAGCCGAGCCGCCATCTCTGACGGAGTGGTGCAGTGAAATAGCCAGGCGGAGTGCTGAGCCCGATCAGAGGTTTCTGGGGGGCTGGTAGTGGATGTTTTTGTTCTGAAGGAACTCAGGTCCTGAATGGTGGAATGCTCAGTGTGTTATGCACATGGCCTTGAAGGTTGCTCTTAGGCTATCTGGAAGCCATTGCAGAATTGTAAGTGCAGGGACAATGTGTTCTCTGGGCGAGAGGACCAGGAGCAGTCTGGCTGCTGCATTTTGGATACATTGAAGTTTCTCTAGCTGGCGGGTTGGGACGCAGAGATAAAGGGAATTGGCGTAGTCCAGGTGGCAGATGATAATGGTCAGTATTGCAGAAACCTTTTGAGGGTAATATTTGTTTTAGGATGCCTAGGTGAAAGTGGCACATTCTGGATACAGAGTTGATGTGCTTGGAGAGCGATTGGTCTGTGTACATGGTGCATCTAAGATTGTTGACATAGGTGGAAGGGGCAGGTGGGGCTCCAGGGACAGGAGGCCATGGTAAAGGTTGTGGGATCAGAGTGGTTTTTGCCACATTGAAGGGGAAAGGCCCTCCTGTCGCGCTTCTCAAAATTAAGATATTGGCACAAGCAATAGGTTTCCAAAATTAGATGATTTTTTAATTTAGAATTATAAGTATAAACACAAATAAGTCAAAAGACTGTTTAGTTGAAAACATGAAAATTAATGCACATATAGAAAAAGAGTCTTTTTGTCGAAGTTGGATCTAGTCGATGCAAAAGTATAAAGTCCTGAGTTGTTGTCACTAAGCTGTGGTAGAATCCAATCAATGCGAAATTGTAATGTTCTTAGTTATTGTCACTAAGTCTGTAGTAGAATCCAAATGATACGAAATTATAATGTTCTTAGTTGTTTTCACTAAGCCTGGATATTAGAGTCAAAGGGTCAAAAGATGCAAATTGGCTGTGGCCTGAGCTGTTGTTGCTAGAAGGATCTAGATCCAACTTCGACAAAAAGACTCTTTTTCTATATGTGCATTAATTTTCATGTTTTCAACTAAACAGTCTTTCGACTTATTTGTGTTTATACTTATAATTCTAAAATAGAAAATCGTCTAATTTTGGAAACCTATTGCATGTGCCAATATCTTAATTTTGAGAAGCGCAACAAGAGGGCCTTTCCCCTTCAGTTTGTCCAAGCCCGGTCAGCCTCTGTGGCATCGCTCAGTTGCAGCATCTCTACCTCTACTATTATATACCTCCCTAATACTTTCCACCTGGAGCGCTAACACTGTTTCTAAGGCTGATCCCCCTTTTCTTCACTATTTGGTTTTTGCCACATATTACAATCTCTGATTTGCCCAGGTTGAGGAGGTGGTTGTTAGTCATCCAATGGTCAATCTCTAAGAGGCAGGAGGCAAGGTTGGGAGGTAGCAAAGCTTGGATTTTGTGGATTTAAAAAAAGATTGGTGTACTGTCTGTGTATTTGCAGCAGGTGAGGTTATGTGAGTGGATGAGGGCTGGGAGTGGGCTTAGGCAGAGGTTGAAAAGAAGTGGTGAAAGAGAGGCTCCTTGCAGCACCCCTTTAGTGACTGGGTGGGAGGAAGAGGAGAAAGGGGGACGGGGAACGATTTGTGAGCGATTTTTGGAGAGGTGACCCAATTAAGGGCAGATTCTTTGATGCTTAGGGTGAGGAGCATGTTCCTCAGTATTGTGTGGTCAATTGTATTAAAGGGCATGGAAAGATCCAGGAGGATGAGTGTGGCACACCCTTCTGAGTCAGCAGTTCTTTTAAGGTCATCGCAGACAGAGACCAGAGAAGATTCCATTCCACAGAGGGGTCGGAACACCGATTGGGCTGGGTCGAGGTGGGTATTGGCTTCCGTAAAAAGGCCAAGTTGCTTATATTGCCATGTTGTTTATAAGTTTGGCAATGAAGCTGGTATTAGAGATTGGGCAGTAGTTTGATGGGAAGAGAGAGTCAAGGCTGGGTTTTTTGACAAGTGGCTTTAATGGGAGATTTTGAAGGCCTCTGAGAAAGTGCCTGAATTGAGCGAGTTATTAAAAATGGGGCAGGCTACGCTACCAGCACAGGTGGAAGAGAGGATCATTTTTAGAAGGTGTGGGCAAGGGTCTGCAGGAGAGCCAGAGGGTCAGCTAAGTGCTAGGAGGATGCTGAAATCGGCTCAGGGTGTAAGAAGAGAAAGTAGTTTGGGCGAGTCAGGAAGGTTTCAATTTTGGGGTGGTCCGGAAGTCAGTGGCGGGATCATAGCTGGTTCTGTGGTTATGGTGTGTTGTCTTTCGAGTGCAACATTATGAAAGTGGTTTGAAAGCTCTTCACAGAGAGCTTGTGTGTTCGGGGCAGGGGGAATTGAATTCTCATAGGATTTTGTGGAGTTCCCTGCATGGGATTTTGGAGATGGAGGTTGTTCCCATTACTGTTCAGTCTTTCAAGGGCCCTTTTATTAAGGGCGGTAGGGGTGGTCCTCCAGGTTCACTCTAGGTGATGCTTGAGGCTTTTGAGTGCTTTGAGGAAGGGGGTGTACAACTTTTGGTGTGGGGTCGATCGTCAAGAGGGTTGAATGGGATTGTGTGAGAGGGGTCATAGCCTCGCAGTGCCAACAGTCAGAGATATTGATGGAGGGGTATACTTCCTTGTGAGAGTGATCTGGTAGAGTAAGAAGGAGGGCGTTGGCCAGGTCTGGATTGATGATGATTTTATTCCAAAGAGATGATTTTATTCCAAAGAGGTAGGGTGGCTGGGATAGTTCAGAGATTGATTGGTGGAACTGGTGGAGAGGGGAGAGGGAAAGTATTGAAGTGAGAAAGGGATAGCGGGGTGATCAGTCCAGATGAGTGGGTGAAAACGTGAGTGGGAAACTTGGCCAGATGTACAGAAAAGTTGATCAATGATGTGTCCTGTGATGTGGGTCGGGTGTGAGATCAATTGTGACAGGCCGAGATCTTCCATATTGTCAGTGAGTGAGCGGGTCATAGGGTTGGTGGAGACATCATACCATATGTTAAAGTCTCCTAACATAGTGAGTGCAGGGTGCTGGATCAGCGTGGGTGGGACTGGGTCACAGAGAGAATCAGCAAAGTATCAGTTGTAGCTGGGTGGCCTATATAGGAGAAGGAAACTATGGGTGACAGAGGGCTGAGACAGAACTTAGCGAGGAAGGATTCACATTTGGTGTCGCCAGGAAAACTCTCAGTGGAAATTACTGACAGGAGATGTTTGTGTAGGATGGCAAGGCCTCCAACTCTGCTAGGCCTGTTGTGTATGAGCAGGGAGTAGCTGAGAGGGAAGGCTTTGTGTGCGATAGGTTTGAAATCATTGTAGAACAATGTTACAGTGATGAGTAGGAAGTCTGGGTTTTCAGATGATATGAGGTCAAAAATGTATTTATTTTTGGCAACCGAACTGGCATTGGTGAGTATGCCGGATAGAAGTAGAGGGGTGTGGTAGGTATCAGGTGAGAGAGGTGGTTGTGCATGGGAGCTGGGGGGGCTGGTAGTCTGAGCTGGCAGTGGGCAGTTCAGCAGCAGGAGATGTTTGGGGGAATGGTCAGACAAAGGTGTTTTGCAGGGGACGGGAAAAGGGTTAGGACTGGGTTGGGAGTGAGTGGGGAAGGCTGTAAAGAGTAGGGTTGCTGTGCCAGAGGTGACCTGAGGAGGAGAAGGGGGGATCAATGTGAAGCTGGTAGTATGCCAGCAGTATGGTCGGAGCAGTTTGCGAGGCGCTTAAGGGGCACAGGGGTATGCAGGAGGGTAGGAGGCTTTACAGACAGGGCTGCTTGTGCTGCACTGAGGTAGGGTAAGTGTGGGTTAGGTGGCTGCAGGGCTGGGTTAGAGGGCAGTGAGTTGGTGGCTGAGGGGTAGTGCAGCATTGCCACTGCATTGTGTAACAGAGTTCATGGTTGCTGGGGGGTTTATTGTGAAGAATGCACATTGCGCTGTAGAGATGGGGCTGTGTTCAATGGCATGCCAGCCAGCTGCCTGAGCTTCCTTATTTCTGTGCACGAGGGTGGGTTGAGTGGAGGGCTTGGCAATGGGTTTGGACAGGCAATGTGGGAGGGGTCTGCAAGGTATTGATGGAATTGTGGCGAGTGGCGCTCCAGTGGTCTGCCCGATTCGTATTTAGGTTGGAGAAGTGTCTGCTGCTGGTGGGGTCGGGGGGGGGTGAGCTGCAGCAAGCTATGGCCGGATTTGGGTGTGGACAGGCACAGTGAAGGGACATGGTATGGTATATCGTTGGCCAGTAAGGCCGGGTGTGGAGGGAAGGTAGAGTCACCATGAATGAACAAATGCCTACATTTGAGGAACCTGGATAAAGGGAGTAAACTCCTAAATTTGAGACTCAACATTAAATGCAGTAACAGCTAGATTTGAGACACAGCTTTAAATGAATAAATGCCTTATTTTGAGGAACCAGGATAGTGGGAGAAAGCACCGACATTTGGGACTCAAGTTTAAATGCTGTGACAAATAGATTTGAGACACAATGGTAAATGAATAAATGCCTTGCTTTTAGATAATTGGGCAGCGGGAGAAGATGCCTAAATTTGAGAGTCAATAGTCAATGCAGAAACATCTTACTTTGCCGCACAGCAGTGATTGAAACTAATTTATTGGTTGTCTAAAACTGGTGTGCTATTTTTTTGTAAGATAATAAGATCGGTGGTGCGGTGTCCGGTCAAATGGTCGAATCAAAATGCTCAATAACATTTTTTTTTTAAAAATTTGCCCTTTTTTTTCCAACCATTTTACTTCGATCAAATGGTCATTCGACCATTTGGTTTTTGACCAAATGACTGGTAACCCGGTGGTGCTTTACTGGGATACAGTAATTGCTGTACTCCCCACCCAGACCACACTTACCTTATCAGTCACTGTTGGTTGACGATGACAAACTTCCCAGGTGAACATGGGAAAACACAGAGTGGAGCTGCTTCTTTGCCTTGAGGCCCTTAGCTGACGGGATGCCCAGGCAAGCCTGCCCCGACTGAAGGTCTATAATGGGTAGCATGGCCCAATCAGGTTATTGATAACGTTTGCTATGTAATTTATTTATAATCTTCATTATGGGGTGTTGTTTATTATGTTATGTTTATTATGTTGTTACCTTAATCTTTTTATATCCAATGTTTGTAGACTTTATGTTTTTGGTGGTTTAACCGTAACACGTTTGTAAAAAAAAAGTTTCAAATAACTCTAAGCTTTTTTATGGTTATGTGAATGTTTTTAATTTGTAGTGGTGTGGAGTGAGAGTTTGTGCTTTCAGTTTCATGGTTGAATTTGTAGTGGTATACAGTAAGGCACTCAATCTGGAGCTTTATTTTGGCTTTTGCCATGAAAGTAAACAGTGAATAATGAAGAAATCAAGTACATCATGTAAAATATAGCAAGGATTGTATAAATGTCATAAACAGATAAGGTACTATGAATACAATAAATGTATCAGGTGCAATAATTTTGATTATTGGTGCCTTAACATTGTTATTCTCCCTATTTGGACACTTTAGTTTTTGTTAGATTAACCTTAACTCTTGAGTATAAAAAGGTTTTCTTTATCTATAATGTCAGTGCTTTTTTGGGACATACGATCTATAGTGTGTGAGTGTATGTAGTATGAGTGTTTGTCTCATGACTGTATTAACGTGTGGCATATGAGCCAAACATTTTACCATTACTACATGTATGCAATAGTTTTCATATGTACGAAATCTAAGTCTTCTCCATGTACCTATATATTTTGCTTAGAAGGTGTACATAAATTCTGAGCGTTTGTCGTAATAGCATAACATCACATGGTGTGAGTGTGTCGTAAGTGTATTTTCTAAGTGCATGCGTGGTAAAAGTGTGTGTGGTGTGTGCCATAAAGATTGTGTGTCATAGGAGTGTGTGTCTTAGTTGCTTTTGTTGGAAGAGTGTGTGCCATAAAACCGTTTGTCGGAGTGCATGTCATAAACTAACTTCAAAATCAGCCCTGATGTTCATGTGAGTTTGCAATACATACAACCTATTGACCCTAATATGAGTTTTCAGGAGATGTAAATTGAATAATGTACAAACTGTGGAACTCATACGCCTCTTTATACAGTTTGTATGAAAGATAAACATTCAGTAGCTGTACATTTTTTTCTCAGCATTTGTAATGTACATATTCTAAATGTACATGTTCATTTTAAATAGAAGGTGTACATTCTGAGCATTTGTCGTGATACCACAGCAGTATGTGGTGTAAATGTGCTATTGGTTTGTGTTGTAAGAGTATTTGTGATGTATGCTGTAGGAGTGTGTTTCAAAGGAATGTATCATAGTATTGTGTGTCTTAGGTGTGTGTCTCGTAGGCGTGTGAGTTTAGGATTGTGTGCCATAGGATTGTGTGTCATAGGAGCATCTGCCATAGGAGTGTGTGTCATAAAAGTGTTTGTCATAAAACTGTTTGTCATAGGAGTGACTGTCAAAGGAGCGTGTGTCATAACAGTGTGTATTGTAACAGTGTGTGGCCTAGTAGCATGTGTCGTAGCTGCGCATAAAACAGCACATGGTGTAAGTGTGTGTGTTTTAAGAGTGTGTGTGTGGTGTGCGTCATAGGAGTGTGTGTCATATGTGTCTGAAGAGTGTGTGTTGTAAGACTGTGTGTCATAGGAGCATGTGTCATAAGGCAGTTTGTTGTAAGAGCAAGTGTCATAGGTGCGTGTGTTGTAACAATTGGTGTCATAACAGTGTGCCATAGCAGTGTGTGTCTTAGGAACACATATAATAGCATGTAGCAAATGTGTGTCGTAAGAGCATGCCCTGTGAGAGTGTGTGTCATAACATAACATAACAGCTGTATTTGTAAAGCACACGTTCACCCCTGAAGGAGCATCTTGGCGCTAATAACAGATGCTTATTGTTACGCAACGTAATGGTATTCATTTTATCGGCCTTAGAATGATGAAGGGCTGAGTGGACATGCAGGATTTGAACCTGTGACCATGAGGTCAAACACAGGCCCCTGTAGTTGATGCATTAGTCCACTGAGCCACAGACCCAGTCATAGGTGTATGTGTGTTAGGCTTGTGTGCCAGAAGAGTTTGTGTCATAGGAACATATGAGTTAGGACTGTGAAACAGAGGAGCATGTGGCATAGGACTTTTTGAAATAGGAGTGTCACAGGAGCCTGTACTGTAACAGTGTGTGTGGTGTAGCATTGCAAAACAAAGTATTGTGTGTTGTAAGAGCACGTATAACAGCACATGGTGTAATTTGAGCATATGTTTGTTGTGTAAAAGTATGCAAGGCAAGATTGAGTATGGTGTGTGTCTTAGGAGTGTGTGTATTAGGAGTGTGTGTTTTAAGAGCATGTGTCAGAAGAGTGTGTGTCATAGGACCATGTGGTGTAGGAGCCTTTGTTATAAAAGCGTGTGTTATAGGATTGTTTTGCTTTAGGAGCATGTGTTATAGTAATGTGTGTCATAGGAGCACATGTTTTAGGATTGCATGTGGTAGGAGTGCATGATATAGGAGCCCGTATAATAGGAGTGTGTGATGAAGGAGCGTGTGTCATAAGAGAATGCATAGTAAGACTAGGTATAATTGAATCATGTGTTGTGGGAGCATGTGTTCTAATAGCATGTGTCATAGGAACATTTGTCACAGGAGAGTGTGCCACAGAAGTGTGTGTCGTAGGACCACCTGTCAAAGTAGTGCTTGTTGTAGACACATGTGTCATAGGATGGTGAACTCTAACCTTGATGTGAGTTTTCAATATGTGCAAGAGGCATATGAGTGTGTGTCATAGGACCGATGTCATAGGAGCATATGTCATAAGGGCATCTGTCAAAGGAACACATGTCATAGGAGCGCATGTGGTATAGGAACATGAACTTTAACTTTGATGTGAGTTTTCAATATGTACAAGACGCATATATGACTATACCTCATGTGCCTCTTTGTACAGTTTGAATAAAAGATAAACATTCTTGACAACTCCTGAAAACTAACATCAAAATGACAGTGTGTCTCATAGTAGTTTGCATCGTAGGATCATGTGTTGTAGGATCATGTGAGTTAGGAGCATGTATTATTGGGGCACATTTCGTAGGAGCGTGTGTCGTAGGAGCACCTGTCATAGGAGTGTATGTTGTATGCGCACTTGTCATAGGAGCGTGCATGTTAACAGAGTGTGTTGTTGAAACATTTGTCATAGTAGGGTGCATCATATGAGCATTTGTCGTCGGAGTGTGTGCCATTGGAGTGTGATGTAAGAGTGTGTTTCATAGGACTGTGTGTCGAAGGAACACATGTCATAGGTGTGTGTGTGTGTGTTTTGAAGGAGAGTTTCATAAGAGTGCATGTCGAAGGACCGATGCCATAGGAGCATGTGTCATTGAACCACGTGTCATAGGAGCACATGTTGTAGGAGCATGTGTCATAGGAGCGTGAACTCCAACTTTGATTTGACTTTTGAATATGTGTAAGAGGTGTAAGTATCTTTAACTCATATGCAGTTTTATACAGTTTGTATTCATCACATCTCCTGAAAACTAACATCAAAATGAACCCTGAATTTGACGTGTTTTCAGTCCTACGCCACTTTGTGCAGTTTGTGTAAAGATGCACATACATTCTGCATATGTGTCAAATAGAGATAAATCTTAACCGTCAAGATCTCAAAATAATATTTTTTTCAGTGCACCAATTCCTGGTGAAATCTAGGTTTATGCAAAAAAATTTAAGATATTTGGGCCAATTTCTTTTTGTTTCCCAATGGGAACATCCCATGTTAAAAACTGTTAAAAATTCAATCAAAGTAGCATTTTATTAAAATATGAAGCCATCCATGAAAAATTCACAACGTTTGCAGCATAGGCGGCTACCTCAAAATTTGACTGGTTTTGTCACGCAATAGTTCAAATGTTATTAAGAAAAGTCTTTTTTTGAAACTCCATAGACAATTCATCTTAACCTTAACTATACCATGTGCTAGCGTGATGGCATTATCACTATCTATAGTATTTTAAAAAATGTTTAGTTTAAAAACAGTTCAAATGAAAAATACATTGGAACAAAACCTTTCAAAAGAGATGTAAAAGTAAAAATGTAATGCAACAAAACCCTTGAAATTCAGCAGACGATTCATGCAAAGCCACCTTAACTACTCGCCACTTGTTGCTCATCATATGACCACAATGATGGCATCAGCGATTACATCACTGATGACATCACAGGTGACATAACTGGAGACATCACTAATTACATCATATATGACATCACTGATTATTACATCACTGAGGACATCCAACAAAGCATTCAAGAACTGATTACATTAATTATATTTTCAACTTTTAGGACTATTTCTTTTACATAAAATATATATGTACATATTTTCAAATTACATTTTATTCTGATGTAATTTCTTTAAATTGAGTGTTTGGTACACAACTGAAGTACATACAAAAATGAGTAAAAAAAAAGAGTGTAGTATGCAAAGTTTAATTTCCTTTGGCATGTCATATGTTATAGAGGAGTAAAAAGTCATAATTAATTTACAAAAGAAATAACTGAAGGTAATATAAATCCAATAACATGTTGAAAAGTAAATCTTCAATCTCTAAGCTTCATTTCTTTTGTATTACACGCCCACGGTAGTGGCCGTGTAGTTATGGTTAAATTGCTAATCCCATAGGAAGAGCACTTTTTGGGTGGCTTATAACTTCGCTCTCCCTGGACGAATCGTCACCAAACTTTGCAAAAAAAAGTATATGGCCCACTCTGAATTTTTGGTGAGCTTTGGTCCAGGGGGGGCAAAGTTGTAGGGGGTCCCAAAATGTCTTTTTTTCCCATAGACTGAATGGGGAAAAGACTTTGCTCAAGCCTACAGCCCAAACCGCTGTACGGATTTTCACCAAATTTGTGGCAGGAGCATTGGCCTGGTTCCGAAAGCGTGCTTTTGTAAATTTGGTGAAAGTCCATCCAGTAGTTTTTTTTAAAACAACCAAAAAGTAGGTAGTTGATTAATCAGCTTGTGTCATGTCCGCGGACATGCAACGTGTTCGCTGATTGGCTGGAATGAAGTGTGAGGTGTGTCATATTGTTTTGATGCGCCTGCCATCTTGGATCCGCAGACAGCACGGTGGCGAACAGGGGAGAAATACAACTTTGGGGAGTGTTTTGGTGGGTAAAAGTGCTTGGGGAGGGTGGTGGAGTAAGAGATGGGTCAAATGCTGTATTTGTTTAGGTGGCAGGCACCCCTGATGTGTTCGTCATGTCCGCGGTCACCACGGCTGTCCGGTTGTGGCCAGGCCCTAGAGTCTTGGGTGCATCAAATATCCACAAATCTACAGTTTGTGCACTGTTTGATTTGTATAGTTTGTATATGAAGTTTTGGCTACGTCATGTACTTAAGATTGTAGAGTTTGGTAACAAGCACTGCAGTATAACATATCCATGGAAGTAAACATTTTGCATTGTGTTGTATGGTTAGATGTTTGCTTCAATGGTTGTGTTATGAAGCAGTATTTGTGAGTTGTATTATAATATACATACTGTTTGATTTTTTGTGATTGGATATATTTTTTTCATGACTTGGGTAACTGGAGCATATATTCTTTTTTAATTTCTGGTATAAAAGAAAAGATCATGTTAGTGTAGGTAGTATATAAAGACTTATTGCATTGCATAATAGACATTTCTGCTTTATTTCGACCTTCATATTTAGTAGTTTACAAACCAGTGTAATGTGCAATTTGCTCCGTTTCTGTGTTTGTTGCTTAAATCATTGGGTCCGTGGGAAATAAAATCCATGTTGGATTAAAAAAAAACTTTTTTTGTTATGGCACAGTACATTTCTTTATTTGTTTTCAGTGTTTACTTGTTGTTTCTGGCTAATGTTCTATCTGTTGACTTGTTGCAGATTGTTAGATACCTGTTAGAGAATTCTAACTGGTTATAGTTTTTTATTTATATTCTCAAGTTGCTCATCTATCTGTTGGGTTGTTGCAGATTTTTGGGGCAGTTAGATACCTGTTGGCGTATTCTAACTGTTTATTTCTTGTTATATTTTAGTGTTATTGATTTATTTGTTTGGTTGTTGCAAAATCTTGGGGCAGTTAGATTCCTGTTGGCGTATTCTTACTGTTTATTTCTTCTTATAATTTAGTGGTATTGATTTATCTGTTTGGTTGTTGCAGAATCCTGTGGACATTAGATACCTTTTGGCATATTCTAACTGTTTATAGTTTTCTAATTGAAGTTTTATTAATGTTCATGCACAGATTAGTTATAAAATGTTGGTTTTAAGAATATTAAATAAGCGTTTATAAGATTTGCTGGTAATCTCTGCTTTAGTGTAATGGTACTATCATTACATTCAAACCATCCACATTTTTTTTATATATGCAGTGTAGTGAGTGACCTGCATTGGTTGTGGCTCCTGTGTGCTAGATTATACCTATTGTTGTGAAGGTTTTCTTACCAAGTGATAGTTGACCATGTGTGAATCCAGTCAGCTTGCAGTTGTTTTTGGTACCAACTGCATTGTAACGTAGCAGCATTAGTATTACGTATTTACTATATGTTTGTATTTGTAAGGTGGAGCGATTATCTGAATTGTAGGTAGTACATAATCTGCCGTGGTTTGCATGTTGTACAAGTTGCTGAAATGGAACGGATTCACAGGTAGGTATGGATACATACACGAAGCGTTCATTAGGGATTTGTTCCTGTGCTACATTGTTGCAGAGAATGCATGTATGTTTCCACATGTATGAAATCTGGAAGATGTCATGTATAGGTATGTTTTTGTTTTCCAGTACTTGTAGTAAGTACATTAGAAATTCTTGTGGATCTTCTTGTGAGTTTATAGTGAATTTCACCATTCCAGCACAGTAGTCAAATTCTTATCTTATTCCATGAACACTGTATGTGTTGTCAGGATTGTTGCTTGCATTTCTATGAAGGACTAACATTTGCAAACACAATTGGTCTGTATTGTGTAGGTAAATGTTGTCAACAATCACTAGCTGGGGGTTCAGTATGTTCTATGTTATATGTATATAAAGTAAGGGAATCTTAGTAAACACCTATCAAATTCACACTATGAATATGTATATTCAGCAAAATAATATTTTATAAAGGGAGGTTATGGTTAAGTTGCGCTATTAAAAACATATGAAATTCAGTAAAAAAACTTTGTTAAAGGGACGTTATGGTTAATTTGCGCTACTAAAAACCTACGAACTTCAGTAACAAAACTTTGTTATGGGGACATTATGGTTCAACGTAAAACCGAAAAAACCCTGAAATTAGCTAGTTATGGTAAGCTAAGCAACCATAACTCGCGCCTCCACGTGCATTGCTAAGACTAACACCCAGGACATCAAAGATGACATCACAAAGGTCATTGATGACATCACTGATGACATCACATGTGCATTTACTTTTCATGAAAAGTATGTACAAGGGATTCTTATTATAATGTTGACAAAAAAGTGTCAAGGATCATTGGAATAGATGTCATGAGCTATGTAGTGAATTAAGCAATGCATTGATATAAATAGCATTGTATTATGAAGTTCTTTACAGTATAATAAGCTACTCGTGTATAAACATAAGCATTGTGTGCAGCATACATGATGGAGGTGCAATATTCATAATCTTCCCATGTTGAATAGTGAAATGATAAATGCTTTCTTATTAGAGTTTTGTGTACTGTGTACTGTGCAACATGTAATAAGTAGCTAATAAAACCCACTTACTATATAATTTCATTATTACATACAAAACACAAAGACACAACAACACATTCAAATATGAGTATATACAGGGAAAGTGAAGTACGCAAAAAAGCAGCAGTAGAACCACAAAGTGTTCATAACCTAACTGATTATCTTTATACACAGAAATGATTGTTCTGCTTCAAACCTACTACTTCCCTATGAATAACTATCACATGACGTGCCTGCATCCTAAAGAGAGTAATGCAAATACAAATATGAGCATATCCAAAGAAAGTACAGTAATAAAAAAACAGCAGACCAATAAGAAAGTGTTGATAACCTTACTGATTGTCTCCATACACAGAAAGCATTGGTATCTTTCAAGTGTGTATTCTCCCTATGTATATGTTTCATATGCTGTGAGTGAACCCCAAATGAATTACTGTAAGAACATATTTGAAGTATAAGTCTCAATGCACGTGGTGGCGCGGGTTATGGTTGCTTAGCTTACCATAACTAGCGAATTTCAGGGGTTTTTCGGTTTTACTTTGAACCATAACATCCCGTTAACAAAGTTTTTTTTTACTGAATATATATATATATATGTAATTATGTAGTATTCATCATATTTCTTAGAATGCCGATACTTAGTATTCTTATAATACATGAGTGCATTTACTTTGTTTTACATGGGTTTTTTAACACTTCTCATTTAGAAAACAATACCTTTGTATACTATTTTTATAATCAGCACAATAGAAATTAGTTTAAATCTGTACATTTAGCATTTTCCTAACAGTCAGAATTCAATATGTTTATATTTCTATCTGGTCCCATTATCATATGTTTACTACTGTATATACATATCATATCTTTCAAATATCTTAAGTGCACTTACCACAATCAGGTCCATTCTATAGAATGGACTATTTTAATTGCTTGCTATTAAGAGAATGTAAAGATATTTCAAAAAATATTGCATACTTATATTTTAAATTTCATCTTTTAATAAATGCTACAAATAAATGTGTCACAAGTACTCTTAACATATATGCGTACCCGCCTATTGTCCTATGACATGTTCTTTTTGTTATTAAGTATGCTGAAATGATATATGTACCAAGAGAGTTGACCTTAAAATGTTTTAACATACATATTGATCACGTCAGGAAAGAAAATGTCTTTTTATTTAAACCGATTAGAAAAAGATTTGCTTTAGAAAGACCGCTCTGAGACTACTCAGAGCGGTCACTCTAAAGCAAACTGTGACCCCATGGCTACACACGAGTTCATGCAGGGGCTGACAGGCCCATCTGGGCCTGGCAGAAGACGGAAGTGTGTCTGTGTTTCTGATGGTGCTTGTGCATGTGTGTGGGGGGTATTGGGGGTTGGGTAGTGGATTTAATGGTGGGTTGAGGAGTAAAGGGGGTTCTGGGGGTGAAACCCCCCAATTTAAAGAGTGAAGGTGGGGGATAGGTTGACAGGGAGGTCGAGGGGTGGAACCACCCTGAAATAGTGGAATTTCAGAATATCGAGGGCCGCACCAAAATCTGCCAAATGAAATTGCTCTTTTTGGGGGCAGCCTTCAATATTTGGACATTTCACATAGAACCAATGAGTGATCTCATGTCTGATGTCATCAGAGATGACAAAAGTGATATAACTAGTGATGTCATCAGTGATGTAATCTCTGATGTTATCATTGTGGTCATACAATGCGTAACAAGGGGCAGGTAGTTAAGGTGGCTTTGACTGAATTGTCCACTTTAAGTAACTTAATTTGCAAGGTTTTCCTGCAATGTATTATTCTTAACTGTTTTCAAGCTGAAGGTTTTTCTAAGGGAATTTTCAAAGGTTTTGTTGCTATGTATTTATCACATTACATCTGATCACCTTAGCTCTCTTTTAACTAGTGTTTTTCCACAGAATTTCAAGGGGTTTGTGACACCAATAGGTTTCTTTAGGGCACAATATCTTCGGCCATGGCCACTGCAAATGTTGCACCAATAGGTTTCTTTTGGGGGCCATGGCCTTTGGCCGTGGCTACTGTACGTACTGCACCAATAGGTTTCCTTGGGGCCTAATGCCATGGCCTTTGGCACAACCTTCGGCCTTGGCCACTGTCCATGTTGCACCAATGGCATTCTTTGGTGCCCACTAGCCATAGCCTTCAGCCATGAGCAGTGGCCACAGCACTGGCCACTGTCCATGTTTAACCAATAGCTTTCTTTGGGGCGCACTAGCCATGGCCCTTGGACATGACCAGTCGCCACAGCCTTGGCCACTGTCCATTTTGCACCAATAGCTTTCATTGGGGCCCACCAGCCATGGCCTTTGGCCAGGCACATTGGCCACAGCCATCTGCCTTGGCTGCTGTACATGTTATTTCAATAGTTTTATTTGGGGCCAACTAGCCTTAACCTTCAGCCATGACCAGTGGCCTTGCCCTTCGACCGTGGCCACTGCAAATGTTGCACCAATAGGCTTCTTTGGGGCCCACCAGCCATGGCCCTTGGATTTGGCCACTGGCCATAGCCTCCGGCCTTGACCACTGTGCATATTGCAATAATAGGTTTCTTTTGGGCCCATTAGTCATAGCCTTTGGCCATGGCCACTAGCAATAGGCTTCAGCATTGGCCACAGTCCATGTTGCACCAATAGCTTTCTATGGGGCCCACTAGCCGTGGCCACTCTAAATGTTGTACCAATATGTTTCTTTGGGGCCCACTAGCCATTGCCTTCAGCCATCACCAGTGCCCATGGCCAAACCTGTTGCATAGTTTCTTGAGGTTTTAATAGCCATGGACCGTGGCCACTGTACATGCTGCACCAATAGTATCCTTTTGGGCTCACTAGCCATGGCCCTTACCCTTGGCCATTGTCCTCTGTACATGTTGCAGTTTCTTGAGGTCTCACTAGCTACTGGCTTTGGTCATGGCTTCTGTACATGTTGCACCAATAGCTTTCTTTTGGGCCCACTAGCCATAGCCACTGGTTATGTCACACCATTAATTTGTTACCAAAAGCCCATTGTCCCCTGCCCAGTAGATGTAGGCGCTACAGATGTTAAACCCTTTTCTTTCAAACTCCTTATTCACGCAATCATTTCACAGTAATCGTTTCCAATAACAGAAATTCCTGTTGTAGGGTGGCGGTTCGCCAATTCCTGTGATAATGGGAAAAAATGCTCAGAATTAAAAAGTTTTCCACATCCTCACAGGCACCCAACATCTGTGCCCTTTTTTTCCCCCAAGTCCCCAAGTCCCCTCGCACAACTCAATTGGTTTTTCTCTCCTAGCCCTCTCCCATTACCCCGCTTCGTGTGACGTACATGTTTTTTTCTGGGTACTTCTTGTGGCATTGCCAATGTGATCGCGTGAGGTTACCACGCTATTCCTCAGATACACCTAAAATGTTCTACCCATAACTGGCTCCCCAATTCACCAACTTCATATGGTGTCTTCTTTCCCACTCAAGACCTCTAGCCTGATGTAATTGCTTTTGCTATTGTTATGATATGATAGGTTATTTATAACACGCTTAATACTCAGTGATTTCTAAGCGCAGACCCGGGAATCGAACCTGTGTTGCTCCGTGTTGTCTTGCTTCCAAGGTGATCATGTTGCCTATGAGCTATCCTTGCGAGATGAATGCTTTTTATATACCGCCAATGACCAGGAAATCTAATGCTTGTCATTCAAAACAATCATTGTTCCTCTAGGAGTGATGACATAAACAGTAGAGTTTTGAGTTAAAATCTACTCAGTGGATTTACCCCAAACGAGTTAAGGAAATGAAGTCAATTCATTGTGCCCAAGTTGTCTGTTATTTGGTCAAAATCTGCCTAACGGTTTTCATGCTAGGGCTGTTATAAAAACAGCACTTTTTCTCTATGGGAAAATGAATAGGAGTAGGCTGAAAACTGCATTTTTATATTATTTTTATTTTTTAATGAATTGTTCCAAAAATTTCCAGTTGATGGGGGCCCTCCAAATTCATCCAGCAAGTAAAAATGTATTAGCCTCTCTCAGCGTCCCTGCTGCAAAGCACCAAGGCCGATATAAAGGTTTTAAGGAGCAAGGGGCTCCTCCTCTGTTGAATATTTAGAAAAACTACTGGATAGATTTATCCCAAACCAGTCTAGGAAATTAAGTGAATGCTTTGTGCCTAGTAGTTCCTTATTTGGTCCAAATCTGCCTGTGCTTTTCGCGCTACGGCTGTTCAAAAACTGTACCTTTTTTCTATGGGAAAATGAATGGGAGCAGGCTGAAAATAAAATGCGTTTTTTGTTTTTTAATAACCTTTTCATTTTTTAATGTATTGTCCCTAAAGTTCCAGTTTGGGGGGGCAATTGACTAAATATGTTTTGGGAAAATGTCATCCAAATCCATCCAGCAAGTAAAAGGCTATTAGCGGTACTCTTTTGGGTAAAAATTGTAGCTTTTAATTTCTGAAAAACCTCTCAGTCTCTTTGCTGCAAAGCATCATTGGAGATATAGCTATACTTTTGGGAGCAAGGGGCACCCACTTCCCCATCAAATGTTGTAAAAACTGCTTGACGGATTTACCCTAAACCAGCCCCAGAAATCGAGTCAATGCTTCCTGCCCAAGTTGTTACTTATGAGGTCCAAATCCACATATCGGTTTTTGTGCTTCGGCCATCCTGAAATTGAACCTTTTCTCTGTGGGAAAATGAATGGGAGTAAGTCAAAAACAGCGTTTCTTTGCTCACTTAATAACGTTTTTATATTTTAACAAATCTTTCCCACAAAAGTACAGACTAGGGGAGGTGGTGAAACAAAATGACAAACATTTTGTTTGTAAAACATCATCCAAATCCGTCCAACAATTTAAAAGTTATTAGCAATAGAATTTTCAGATTTCCTATGGCTCACAGGTATCACCTTTGCTTTATGTGTATTGCTATCACTTCCCTATACTCAAGATAAGACCAATTTACATTGCCCTTTCCAAATGTCCTTGTTCTAATAACTTTTGACTTGCTGGATGGATATAGCCACATTTTCAAAAGCAACTTTCTGACATGGGCCACCCCCGAACTAGAAATTGTGGGGTCAATTTGTCAAATGGTTCAACGGTTACTAAGGATAGAAAAAATAACAGTTTTTCGCACAGCCCCATTCATTTTCACACAGAGGAAAAAGGTTCTTCTATTGAACAGGTGCAAATTGCAATGGCTAGATGAATTTGCGCCAAATAACAAACAAGTTGGGCGTACATGACTGCAGATATTCCTTTTTTTTGAGTTGATGAAAAAACATGCTGTAATTTTAAATAAAGTTGACGAGAAGGAGGTGCACCCGGTCCAAAACAACTTGTATATATCCTAGGACTTCACATGTCTGCAACAAACATTGCTGTACACTATGATTTAAGGTGGACACCAATTGAATCTCTTACAGTGATAAGGCCACTATTATATGCTTGAATTGCAGGCCAAACCTGACTTATTAGTCTATAAAGTCACTTAATTTGACCCCCTTAATCAAAGTGGAATATCTCAAATCCCATGGTTAAAAAAATGTAAAGGGCACCTTATAAGAAATTGGAGATGCAGAGTTGTGGGATAATCCTGCAAATACAAATAAGAGATCCAGCTCATTTGTCACAAGAACATTTTTTGCATGGCATCAAGAAAAGTCATTGCAAAATGTTTAGCTATTTCTCAATTAAAAATTCTTCTAATTATGAGCAGTACCATGATCTCGTACCAAGTCACTTCATTAGAATTGTATTAATGAAACTGACCCTGGGTGGCTTACCTATAGTCAGTGTAATGAGGAAATGGAACCCAGAAAGCTCTGACCTACGTCGAGCGTGCAGACAATGTCCAGAAACCATCCAACTTTTTGTATTTCTCCATCCAGCATATATCGACATTCAGAACAGATATCTGGAACCCTGGCTGAAGAATACATGCATATATACCATAGCCGCAGCTCTGTTACACTACGTTATTGTCTACTATGGATTGAATTTATGCTGTTATGAGTTATCTTTAATTTGCTTGGAATAGAAGACCAAAAGTATTTAAAGATAATATGTGACAACTACTGGTATACCAATTATTGGTTTGTTTTGGGTTTCAATAAGTTATTTTGCATATGCCTGGCCCAGATGATGCCCTGGATGATGTTGCTCTTGTCCTCTTGTCGGCAAGTCTTTCTTCAGTTTTCTCTGGTGTCTCACGTGCCCTGGAGGATGCTGCTCTTGTCCTCATGTCGGCAAGCTTTGCTTCAGTTTGCTCTGGCATATCATTTGCCCTATAGAAAGTTGCTCTTGTCCTCTGGTCGGCAAGTCGTGCTGCTGTTTGTTGTTGTGTTTCAGGAGCTCTTGATATTGATTTTCGCTTTGCATCAGATGAAGCTTTTCCAAGTGATGCTTGTTTTTTGTGCGGCATGTTTCAGTCACTCAATGGCTACAGCACATTTGAGAAAATGTGCAAGAAAGATTGATTGATTGTGCTCTCTTCTTGTGAATGAACTTAAGTAAACTGTAACCTTGCCATTTCCCATATTTGGAGCGGCGCAATAAAGTGTTTTAAACATTTTCTTTTTTTCAACTTTTTTTTGCATCTAAGATGTTTGCATCCAAACATGGACTATGATCTTGCCCCAGACAAAAGAGGAATCCATGCAGAATTTGGTAGCCATGGGTTCAAGGGTGTGGATTTATATAGCTGGACAAACATACACACATACATACATTTAGCTTGACGGGCAAAACAAGTTGGTTGACTCATCAGAGTCCTCACTTCTGTCTGTCATCCATACTGGTGATTTTATAATTTTTTCAGAATTTCTGCTGAATTTTATAAGAATTTATCAAATAAAGCGATTATCAACGTAGTTCTTCCATTGGAGTTGTGGTCACCCTTTTTGAAATGCGGCGGGTTTGAGAAGTGATTACATTATTGACTCTAAATCCCTCCCGTTGCTCGCCCATGAACACATTCATGAGTTCACAATAGGGACCAACAATGAGTTCAGAATGGCATTGTGGGTGACATCTACAGGGAGGAATCAAAGTTAGGATTGTTCTCACTTCTCCCATCCACCAAATTTCACATGTTTGGTGTGATAAATCAGTCCATCATAAGGGTCTGATTTACAAAAATGTTTTTACATGGGAAAGTTGCATTGAAAACATTTTTGTAAATCAGGCCCTAAGTCTCTTTGAACTATTTCTTGTAGCATCCCTGTGAACATGACAGCCATGCATTTTAGTCCTAATAGACAACGTATTTAGATATTTATTATTCAAGGATGGATGGAACAAGGAAAAAGTTAAGGCTGAGCTAAAATAGCTCTGCACTATATATATAGTTAGCGAAAAGAAGTTTAATTTCATGGAAAAAAATTCAACTAGTGTGCAAAGTCACAACAACCTTAACCTGGAGTGCCCCCTGGATGTCATCCATGATGTTATGTTATGCTACATTAAGTTGATTTATACTGTGCACCGCTGACATTTTCATGGTCTTCAGGCACTAACCTGGCTCTGCAAGGATGTGTGGGTAGGGCTGGTCAGTGAGCGAGAGAGAGGGATTGGATAGATGTAGTGCTCATCTCTTGTTGCATGTAGAACCAGGAAGAACTGGTGTCTGGGTGTGAGGTTTCCAGTTATGTTTTGTTTTGTGCACTGGGCTTGTTGAATCCGGAAGGGCAGTGTCCAGTGTTTGAGTTGTTTGTTGACATAGATTATTGGGTTGGTAGCTTTACTAGAGACTGATGTGTAGTATACATGTTTTGGTGGGTTGATTTACTTGCCATCTGGGTGTGTGTTGTTGGTGGGAGGTGTGGGCTGTGTCAAAGAGAGAAGTGGTTAGTGGGCTGTGGGTGATCTCTGGTTTTTTGTAGTTATATTATTGATTTTCATTCTTTATTTATCCCTTGTTCCCTTTTTTCCGCCTTATGGTTTGTAGCAGCAGGCTTTGCATGGGTTGGGCTGTCTGCTCGTGAGTGTGGTTGTTGTATAATTGGTCTATGTTTATCTCAGCAAGCTCAATAGCCAGTTTTTTTGTCATTTCCTGATAGTTAGGTGGTCTTCCATTGTTCTTACTTCCTTTGGGATTGAGTTCCATAGTTTGGCTATCAGATAGAGAAGGTGCGTCCTCAGAATTTTCTTCCCTCATAGTGTCTTGTTTCTATTTGGAGGTTAATGCTAGATCTTAAGTCTCTTCTCCGTTGGTTGGTTGGTTGGTTGGTTGATGTCATTTCTGATGTCATCTGTGCTCTCATCTCTGTGCTCATGGACTGAGCAACAGCGGGGCTCGGGGGGCAGTCAGTGCTAAGTTTGTCATCACTTCCATAACCTGCCGAATTTCATATATGATATGATGATATGATGAGTCATTTATAACACGCCTGTACACAAGTGTTTCTAGGTGCGACAAGACAAGGTGGAGAGACACGAGGGGGGGAGCAAATGATCTCACTAGGCCTTGTGTCATTCAAATTGTGCAAGTGCAAGGGGGATATTGATACTATTTTGAGAAATATGGATGCATTCTCTGAAGATGGTGGCATGAAGATGTACCTAAGTATCTTGGTAGGGAGGAGAGTCTTTCAGAGTATAGGGGAGAGCAAGGAGTATCCAGGTGTGATCTGGGAGGGAAAGAGATGCACGGACAAGCTGGGAGTGAGAGAGAGAGAGAGAGAGAGAGAGAGAGAGAGGAATGCCTTTTTTAGGGTGGCCAACTTCACCAAATGGTAGCAGTCTTTGATGCTCGTTGTTCTGTAGATCATCACCAGCTCCCTTTTTCCCTCTCCGGTATCCACTTTTTTGGTAACATTAGTGGCAAATGGCATTTTAACACATGCACAGAACACAACAGAAATTAACCTTAGGACTAGCATGCACACTGGGTACTGACCTGTTAGACTCCCCAGCTCTCATCTTTATTTCATTCCATGAATTCATGTAATCTCTAATGCCAGGCTCTCCTCTCCACAATGGGCACTCCATTTTCGGCCCCACTGACTTCCCTGGACTTGCTCCCCATCACCCCCCTCAACAAATTCTGCAACCCGGCAACTGTGTCAGGGTATTGGAACGTGTGTGGAAATCGTTGGTCTGCTATAAACAGTGATCTGCTTCATATGGTGATGTCCCTTTATGTAGTAGCTAGCCACTGCAGTGTGGAGGGCTGAGCGCAGGGATGTTCCAGGGCCTGTCCAGCTTTTCAGTCGAAATGGGGCCCCCCATCCCGTGCCCATCTCGGGGCCCCAAGCAGCTTCCTCCATGTTGGCAGTCTTATCACAAAGCAAAATACTTCTTTAATTCAGAACATTAAATGTGCACGTTGGAGCATGCACGTTACAGACTGTTTTGCTGGCGCCCTCAGCCGTCACCCCCTCAGGCACCTTCCAGCATCCAGCAGTGTTCCCCTTGTCTTTTGAATCCGGTTTCAACAACGTTCATATAGCTGACAAAGAGCTTAATAGCTTTTCAGTGGAAATTTAGGGGGACATTTTCAACATTAGAGGTGTAAAAACAAGACTAATATTTTATGCCTTCATTTAACGCCATGCACCATTTTGCAGTTTATTTTAGGCAAGGAGGGCAATAAAGCAGAGTGTGAATCTCTGTTTTGCTTCCCTCCTCTGGTTTTATGCCTGCATAAGATTTTCATACAGGATTTCATTGGAACAGGCTTGCAATTGTACCTACAAAACAGCACCTGTAAAGCATAATTTGCAGTCAGTGTTTAATTTCTCTAAAAGCGGAGAATGAAAGTGAAGAGGAAGGTTAATTCCACCTTGCTTTACTGTTCACGTTTGCACTCTGCTTTGAGAATGATGAAAAATGCATGCAGGGATCACAACATCACCAAGTGCAAACATTAGTGGCCCCTGCATGCTATTACCCTTTTAATTTTAACGTACCACCCAAGTGTTTTAGCTATTTTCTGGCGGCCTATGCCGGGATAATCTGCCGCTAAACCCCTCCATGCATTCCTTTATCTCGCCTGTTCCAATCTAGGCACCGCGGGGGTGCCTCGGAATGATTTTCCCCGCTTTAGGCAAAGTGGCCCCTAAACTCCATTTAGAAACGGTCCCACAGTGCACACATGCTGAAGAAATGTCTGAAAAACATTTAAATCTAATAGCGTAAAATGTGAACGTCTACAACTGTACGCCTTGCCGTGCTGATAAGACCAGACAAACTTTTTACGAGTCCTGGCGAGAGAGCATTTGATCGTATCACTGAAAACAGATAACGTGTGTATTTAGTATATAAAAAGTAGCAAAACGTGTAAATGCAGCAACGACTCCCCTCTCCGTCCCTTCAGATCGGGTCACGGCCAGAAGCAGGGAGGGAAACCTTGAGATGCATCCACTGAAGCGTGACAGGGTTGCGCTCTTGGTAGAGTTTCTCCCGCCCGATTAGGTACGGCCCAGGGGACTGTGTGGAGTGTAAAGTTTCTTGCTGGCGCAGTCGCCTCGGGCCCGCCCTCCTCTCCGGCGGCTCCAGAGTCGTTGCCAGCTGGAAAAGCAACCTCTGGCGAAAGGAAAGTAAACGTTGTGTGTCGCGGCCTGGAACGCCTGGCCGATCTTAAGTGACTGGCATTGCCAAGAACTCTTTCCGCCCCATATCTCTATTGTGAGTGTGTCCTTCTCAATATTTCGCAAACACCTTCCTCCAAGGATGTGGATGGCTCGTGAGTTAGCTTGCTTCTGACATTGGTGGGGGCGGTCCACTGACAGGGTTTCAGTGTACCGTGCTGAATACATTCAGTACCATTAAAAGCGTGCGCCTTGAAACACCATTTTCTGTACAGGCGCGTTATAAATAACCAAAAAAAAAATTATATAAACACCGCCTGTACCACTGTCTCTATCATTGAAGAAACGTAATGTGCGATTTATGACAGGTGTGATTTGAAAATCTAAGCCACAGAATACATTGGGTAATAAAACACGTTATTGGAGTGTTTGTGAAACCTGCCCCTTTTTTGTGACTCCAACCCTCTGTTTTGCCCACCAAAAAACGGTGTACTTACTCCTCGGGTCTATTTACCACTGCCTGCCATTTGTGACTAAGGCCTCTGTGTTGTTCTGCTCCTACACATTTGTGTCCCATCTTATTTCTGACGTCTGCCTGCTGCATATGGCCATGCTCCCTTGTGAGACACTTGCACACCGTTTGTGGTAACACAATCTGGGACCCGTACCTACTATCTGTGCTTTCACGGGGAGGTGGCGGGGGGGGGGGGGGGGGTGATTTATGAGTTTATCTCCAGGCTAGAGTTAAGTTTATGGCTCAGGGTTTTCCGAGCGGGGGTTTAAGCAAATCACTTCTCAGCGCCATTTTAGTACTTCATTGCCCGGGTTCGAATTCTTGAATACCTTCAATACTGGCAACATGGGGCTAAAATAATATTCCTTCCCTAGAGGTCATTAGTCCTCACTTGGTGATGTCACCCAAGGATCGTATATGTCGATTATGTGCGAAGCCAGAGACAATTGAGTCTATTAATCACCTGACACTTTATTGTGAAAAAACTTTTGATTTGCATTTTTTGAACTTAAATGTTTTTATTAATCCAAATGTGTAGACTGTACTTTATGGTACCGGCTTACGGAGGGATATAGCACATAGCTGACACTAACTTCGGATTTGTGAAAGGCTTAAGTAGTAAACCATGTCACAATGAAAAAAAAGAATATAGATATATATATAATATATATATATATATATATATATATATATATATATATATATATATATATATATATATATATATATTCCACGGCCCGCGGTAGCGGCCGTGTAGTTATGGTTAAGTTGCTAAACACATAGGAAGACCACTTTTTCAGCGGCTTATAACTTCGCTCCCCCAGGAGGAATTGCCACCAATCTTTGCAACAAAAAAAAAGTATATGGTTGGGTCTGAATTTTTTCACCAAGTTGGGCGATGTTTCGTGCAGGGGGGGAAAGTTTAGGGGGGGTCCCAAACATTTTATTTTGTCCATAGACTGAATGGGCAAAAACTTTGCGCACGGCTACACCCCGAACGGCTCGATGGATTTGCACCAAATTTGCGGCAGGGGCTTGGGTCAGAAAGCGTGCTTTTGTGTGTTTGGTGGGAATCCAATCAGTACTTTTGTTGCAAACAACTGAAATGTAATTCTCAATTAGTGATATCTGGGTCCGCTCTGCGGACCCATATCCCTGTTTGCTCCGCGGACAGAAGTGCCATTGGCTTGCGGAACGGCCTGCTGTCGGAAAAGTTTGGATGCGGCCGGTGGTCGGCTGGAGGGGCGCGTGCTGTGCGTCAACATTTTTTGGCTAACGCCGCCATGGTGTATCTGAGGACAGTGGGCCAGCCGAAGGGTCTGGAAAATATACTGTATGCCATGTGTTGGCAGCAAGAAGGGAGGGTGAAGGTGGGGGTGTGAAAAGTGGTTCATGTGACATATGTAAATAGGTGGAAGAAGACAGAGGAGTGCCTGAAGTATTCGTGCGTATTGCGCCACTTCGCATGTACCTAGACAGGAGACTACTTTGTGTGTTGATTGGAGGCAGCTGTCCTAACGGCCCGATAGCTTGTGCAGCAACCTGTTTGCAGCTACCTCTTTCCATGGTGAGTGGTGGCAGGCGAATTTCAGAAGGGGAGTGAATTGCACATGACATAGGTCGGGTGGGAGCGCGGGTGGATTGCGGTAGTTGGACACATGGTGGCATGCATGGGTGCATGAAGTGGCGGTGGGTCTGTTGAAGGATTAGACTATTGGGTGTATGGCCGAAGGCCGTAGGCTGAAGGGCATGCACTCAAGAGCCTAGGGCTTCAGTATACCCACCGCAACAATGCATGTCTGACTCTGCATTCGGTGGAGGGTGGTGCTTGCATAGTGTGGTGTGTGCATCTTGGTGGGAGTAGGGCCAATGTGGCGAAGAGTATGTGAGTAGGTTGGCAGTGACACAGTACTTTGTGAATGGAAGTGGGTACGCCCATAGTATGTGAATGAAAGTGGACAGGGGCGCAGATGACAGTGTTTTCTTTCCACATTATGGTAACTGTTGCAATATATTGCTGCATAGATCCATGGTCGTGCGCAGGTTGTGTAAGAGTGCTGGTGGCAGTGGTGTGTATGTGGATTGTCATAGTTGCTGACATGCATGGTGGCATTACTTTGCGGTTCGTGTGTTCAAGGCCTAGACTATTGGGTGCATGGCCGAAGGCCGTAAGCCGTAGGCCATGCACTTAAGAGCCTAGTGCTTGAGCACACCCACAGCACTAATGCATTTTTGACTCTGCATCAGTTAGAGCGTGGTGATTTGTACAGAATGGTTGTGGAGCACATTTTAGACACAATAGAGCAGCAGAAGTGAGCTGCCATGCGTGTATGTTTGGTTTCACAGGTGAGGTCACTGTTAGAACATGGTAAAGTTTTTCATGTGTGGTTGGAGATGGTGCAGTCAAAAGTCACGCAGTGTGAAGACTAGGTGCAGTGTTTGCATACTGTCAGTATGGAAGTGCAGCTTATATGTGCTTGGAAAGTGTGCTGTGTGCAAATTGCTTAGGGTAGGGGCCATGTTGTGAACATGTTGTGGTTAGGTTGCAGTGACACAATACTTTCTGAGAGGAAGTTGGTAAGACCATAGTATGTGAATGAAAGGGCGTAGGGGTGCCGGAGACAGTGCAATGTTTGTAGATTATGGTAACTGTTGCAATGAGATGTTCAATGAGATTTGTGATGGCATCTTTGATGTCATGGGTGTTAGTCCTTGCAGTGGACACTGGTGGCGCTGTTAGGAAAGATTTCTTAATTGTGGGTAATTTTCCTTCCATGTGGCAACCCCTAAACTTTTTGCTGTTGTTTTCACCAGGATCTAGACTTTGCCAGAGAAGTGCAGCCTTCTGCCGCACTCCTCTGGGCTTTCGCTCCATTCTTACGGGGAAACTGACATGCCCTTAAAACATAAGTCCATAGTTCTTTTATCATATTGCAGCTTTCGCGCAATGTGACTCAAGCGGGCACTGTAAGCTAAGTTACTGCTCTCTTGGGTCTCTAGTCTGCTACAGGCCCTAGATACTCTCTTGGGATTGTTAACGAACGGTGCAAGTGAATCACGGACGGGACTGGTGGCAGCGATCGTTTCTTTGTGTTTTTGAGCTTCTTTTGGCGGTTAAGCGCGCTTCTCGCGCTTAGCCCAAAATGGTGGCCTGGCTCCCAAAATGGCCAGACCACGAGGCCCGTTGTCCTGTCCGCTGACCATCTTGCCCCCTTCAACTTCCCCAGTCGAGCCGACCCGGGGCCTTCCTTATTTGGGCATGTACTTTCCCGCGAAACACAGATGCTTTCGCGGGCTTCTACAGGCCTTGTGTGTGCCTCCAGGATGTGGGCTGGGATGTCTGGTCCCAATACACATCCTGGGTGCCAGAGAATCTAGGGTGGTGTGAATGCCTGGGACCTCCGTGGTCCGTGATAGGTCTACGTATGGTGTGAGTGTTTTGTGAGCAGATCTCCCATTGGGTCCCCTCCGTTTTGGCGCAAAGGGAACCGTGGATAAGAGGGGGCTGGAAACACCACTACCATGTCGATCTCCTGAGTTCTCACGAACAAAGGAATACAGGAGCCAAGTATCCTGCAACCACGAGGCTGAACCGAGGAATCGCTGGTGACCCGCTGAAGGACTGCTCCTCTGCACTGCTGTCGCGTGGTGAAACCCTTTCTACCTCTGATCGAACGAGAAGGCCTGTACTGGTACTTCGACCCTTGGAATAATGGGAACAACTATTCTCGGCATCTTCACCATCTCCTGCACGTAAGCCTTCGGAAGTGTCTATGGGCCATCCAGCAGACTGACCAGCCTACCCAGGAGTCTTGCTCTATAACCGCCGTCAGGTTGTGTTGTATTATGAGTCCTTGTCACTCTCACACGATTCGTACACTTGGCATTCCCAGGTCCGAAGTGAGTAGTGTACATTTGGCTGAAATACACACGGCCGCTCCGTTGCCCTGCTGTGGTAACAAACTGTGCGGGTTCACTGCGTTTGGGACATCCTCAACTCAACTTCTGCTGCTGCGGAATCTACACGACGCCGAGACGTCCCCTGCTCATATCTGAACCTGCCAGCACTGAAACTGACGCGGAGAAGCCTGGTTCTGCTTGCATCGGGGACCGGTGAGTAGCATCGCTAGGAACTGGTCGCCCTCCTGCAGGAGCCCATAGCTTTTCCCTGCTGTGTCTAACAGCACGCCTTTCCGTACTCGCGCTCTGCTTCTGTCCACAGTGGAGGCTATGCTTGAGTCGCGGAGCTCTGTTCATCTTCATTTGTTCACCGATCTAAACTGCCTGATTCCCTCGAAGAGACTCCCCTTTTTGCCCGTTGCCACCAGCGTGTGCAGGTACTTTTGAGCACAAGGCTCCACTCTTCGTAGGGCTTGGACTTCCTTTTAGTTAGGTGCCTCTGAAGGCGGACTGGGTCTAATTATTATTCGCACTGCCTGTTTTCCTCCCCATCTAGGTGGTCTACACATTTCGTGCGTCTAACTCGTTAGACTCGTTTGTATTTGTATATATTTTGTATTGGTTTGGTATGTGTTGGTTTACTTGAGTTTTATTGTGATTTCTCGCTACGGTCAATGTTACAAAGGCCTTGTAATAAATGTATATATATTTTTAATATAACACCTGCTTGGAGTATTTTGTAAGTGTCCTTGCTTTGTGTGCTCATTGCGGGCTTTCAGTCACCCTCATCCCTCCTGAGACCTAGTCTTGATCGCCGCGATCGCTACCCTTATTGGTCTGGCTTGTCCAGAGGTTACCCTGTTCCAAGAAACTAGGCTGGCCTTCTGAACCTCTGCCCCTCCAGGACAGAGTTCAGAAATCTGTCTTAACAGGCGCGAGTTATGGTTGCTTAGCTTACCATAACTGGCGAATTTCGGGGGGTTTTTGGTTTTACCTGTAATGATAACGTCCCTGTAACAACATTTTTCCATTGAATTTCATAGGTTTTTGCTAATGCAACGTAACCATAATGTCCTTTTAACAACATTTTCTGTTAGTGGGATAAGATTGCAGCTTTTCTTCCTGGCAAGGTTGGAATATTGCACCTTTCTCACCACAGACTGCTGAAACGTCAGTCGAGAAAGGATACAGGGTTTTTCCTTGAGATATAAATGTGTTGTGTAAACTGGAGCTAAGTGCAAAGGCATATCTTTAGTTAAGTGTTTACTAAGGCTACTGTGGCAAGAAAACAAAAGCCGAACATGTGCCATGTTTTCCTCCAGTGTGGCGTTGCCCAGAAAGCATGGGGCGCTGGTTTCTATTCTGTGACAGTTTTGGGATTAAGGCCTTGGGCACAAGCAGGAGAGCAACACAGCAGTGGGGAGTCTGGACACCAGCGCCCCACATGTCAAGCTGTGGTACTATACACACCAACAGTACAGTAGAAATGTCCAATGTGTGGTGGTACATTTATTACTATTTTATGGCGTGCATTTAATGGCCCCAAACCAAAGTCACTTTCACATGAATGGCAGACATTTAAACACTGCAACAAAAATGGCCTGGCTTTTGCTTTTGTTTTTCATGTAAAGTTAAAGAGCCATGTGTAAAGGGGCATACATGTCATTATCAATGGACAAGCAGCATTTTAATTTACAAAAGAAGGAGGAATCAAAGATCCCTGTGACCTGGAAAATAGGATTTTTAAACATTGAAAGCAAAAACGGCCTGCATATGTGTGTGCAAATAAAAACAGCTTTAAAAAGCTAAAATGGGAAAAGAATATCAGTGTTCATAGAAAAATGTCAGGAAAACAAAACATGGTTTGTGGGTTGACAAAAGCAATGTATATTATGTTTCACCTTCAAAATTCCAGTGACATTTTAAGAGACACTTTGGGCCTCATTACAAGGTTGGCGGTAAGGCAAAAAAACGATGCCGGTATGTTAATACCGGCATCGTTTACTGCTCCGGTGTATTCTGACCCGGCAACCCGGTATTAGCGCCACCCTAAATAATGGTGCCGCTAATAGCGGCATGGGCGCGTACACGCGCCCCTTCGGGGAGCTAATACCGCATGCCGGTAAAAGGGGGACATCCCAACCAACGCGGACATGCAAATACCGGCATCACAAAGCCGGTAATCACGGGCTGCACGATGCCGGCCATACAGGCATCGCGGACCACCCGCAAACAGCAATCAGGATACAAGGCAATTGCCACAGGTGCACACAATCCCCACAGGTGGAGTCAATGGAGGCTGGCCCAGTATAAAATGAGCACACCCACACACCACACCCCTTCCAACACCAAAATGCTACCACTAGCTGTTGCAATCATGGCGCTGGAGGACATGCCCATTCTGCTACAACTACAGCAACAGGAGCAACAACAACAACTACAGCAGCAACAACAGGCAGCACAGTATAAAATGAGCACACCCACACACCACACCCCTTCCAACACCAAAATGCTACCACTAGCTGTTGCAATCATGGCGCTGGAGGACATGCCCATTCTGCTACAACTACAGCAACAGGAGCAACAACAACAACAACTACAGCAGCAACAACAGGCAGCACAGGAGAAGAAGGAGGGTGAGACAGGCCCAGCAATTACCACCAGCGCAGCCAGTAGTGCCTCGTAGGCAACTACCAATCCCTCGCACTAGACCCAGCCCTTTCAACCTAACCCCTGAGCAGATCCACACCCTGTACCGGTTGGACCGTGACACCATCACCACCATAGTGGACATGATACAGAACGACATTGCCAGCCTCACAGAAATATGCACTGCCATCCCCCCGCTACTAAAGGTGTTGTCTGTGCTACACTTCCTGGCCACAGGCACCTACCAACACACAATGGGCCAGCTGCATGGCATTTCACAGCCACTATTTTCACGCATGTTGAACCAAGTGCTGGATGCCCTCCTGAAGCACGCAAGCAGCACATATACCTACCACGGACTGCCCAGGAGATAGCCGACACCAAAGTAGGCTTCCATGCACTGGCAGGCATGCCCAATTGTGTTGGTGCCCTCGACTGCACCCAGGTGGAATTGGTAGTCCCCCATGCCATAGAGGCGGTGTACCGCAATCGCAAGCAATACCACCCCATCAATGTGCACATGGTATGTGACTCCAGCAAGATCATCACACATTGCTGCGCCCGATTTCCCGGATCAACACATCATGCCATGGTACTGCGTAACTCCACGCTACCCCGTCACATGGAGCGACATGCTGGACCACATGCCTGGCTGCTTGGTGAGTTGCACAACTGTCCCATGGCAGTGCTTTGGGGTACTGATGTGTAGGGATGCATAAGGGGGGGGGGGCATACTGCACCTGTGTGGCAATAGCCGGTGATTGGTGAATGCATGCAGAGCTAAACACTCCTGACCTGAACCGGCCAAACGGAGCATGACACATCACTGGGCCACATATCACAAATAATGCATATCGATGACAACAAGTAAGAGGCACAACCAGGCCACCATGGTGATGGCAAGCAATGCATGAATGAACAGGATGGCAACTGTGGCAATGTGGTCAGTGTGACCATGCACAGTAAAGAATGAACAGCATGAATTGGAGGCTAAACATTGTTGCACTACCACAGCACATCTGCCTCAGAATGCATGATTACACACTGCATCATCTATTGAACGCCATCCAGACTACCACACCTCATGACAGTATAGATTGCATCTAGGTGACATTTTTGCACGCATACAGGGACATGTGCATGCCCACACCAAATAGCTGCCGCCATGACTGTGCTCCCTGAAGGTGGCAGTTCAGAGTGACACACACCTATTTGTATCTGCTTGCAGGTGACGGAGGATATCCCTTGAGGCTGTGGCTACTTATCCCTGTGCGGAACCCGCAAAACAGCCATGAAGAGGAGTACAATCGTGTGCACACCCGTACCCGTGTTGTGATTGAGCAGACCTTTGGCCTGTTGAAGGCGTGGTTCCGCTGCCTAAGCTTGTCTGGTGGGGCACTCCTATATAGGCCTGAGAAGGTGACAAAGTTCACCATGGCCTGTGTCATGCTGCACAACATGTGCGTCCGTAGAAATGTACCACTGCCACCTGACATTGACATGCATGGCCCGGGTGAGGATGATAAGGATGGAGACGGAGGTGAAGTAGCCCCCCTGCTAGTACATGATGCATGGGATGGCCATGAAGCACGCCAAGCACAGATTCACGAATACTCCTGACCCACAGGGACTATGAAAGACATGTGTCAGTCAGACACTGGGCCAATGTGGACATGCACACAGGGAATGTTGGGAGTTGGGCACTGAACACCATAACACATTAAATGGATGCACACGAAAATAACAATGTCCAGCCATGGATTTTTCTTATCACAACGTGTGTATTATTTACAACAGCAATAATGTGCCCACTCCCCCCTCCCTAACCCCTCCAACAAACTCCCAGATTACCCAGCAAACTCCTAGACCCCCCCAACAAACTCCTAGACCCCCAACAAACTCCTAGACCCCCCAACAAACTCCCAAACCCCCCCAACCAACACCAATACCCCAGTAGTCTCCACAAGATGCACCCCTTCACCCCCAACCTTGTGCCCCACTCCCATTGTCTGCCCACACTACTTCCGGGACTTCTTCCTGTCCGGAGGCGGCATTTCAGTGTGCCTTGCACTCCTGCGTGTCTGGCGCACTGGGCTGGTGGGGACAGATGAAGCTGGTGTGGAGGTAGTAGGTGAGTCGCTGGCAGGTTCCACACCTCCTGCAAGCCGTGGCCGCTGCATATGGAGCAGCATTGAAGTCAGCACCTGTGTCACCGCCCCCAGGCAGTCCCTCATTAGCCGAGCCGATGCATTAACAGCAGCTGTGTTGGCTTCGATGGCCGCTGTGGTACCCGCAATTGCTGTGGTAATACCCCACCTGGTTTCCTCCCCGTCCGCTATGTACTGGCGGAGTAGGTCTAACATGGCCTCCTGTTGGGCCTCCACCATCGACAATCGTGTCTCAAGGGTTTTTGAGTGGGCTGGAGTGGTGGGTTGTGCAGTCACGTGGACGGCATTTTCGGGACTGTACTCCTCAGAGGTGGGAAGGTCACAGTCACGGAGGCAGGGATCAGCTTCACTGCAGGTGGGTGACTGCAGGTGTTGGGCGAGTGGGTGGGCACGGGGCTAGGGGTCGACGGGCATGTCACCTTGGTGTCTCCCTCAGGCTCCACACTGGCATCAAGTTCTTCCCCAGTGGAGGCGGATGCTTCCAGGGACTCCCCTTGGACAGGTGTGGGTGTGGCCTGCTGGGTCAGTAGTGTGTCAGGCACACTGGCAGCAGGTGTTGCTGGCTGTGTCCCAGCTCGCACAGGCACACTGGCAGTGGGTGTGGCCTGCTTGCCTCCAGCGGAGGTGGTGGTGGTTGCCCTCTTATTAGGGTGTGAGGTGGATGCCCTCACGGTGGTCTCCTGGGTTGCTTCTTCCTCATCGGTGCCTGGGGGGTAGAAGAGATGCAGGGCATCAGTGATGGTGTAACATGGCAGAGGCATAAGATGGTGCTGTTCATTATTCATTTGATCGTGCATTCATGTCTTACAGGTGTGTCACGCACGGTATTCAGAGGAGGGCATGTTAGCATTCACTGCATGGCAGGTGGCATGCGTTGATTTGGGGTTTGTGTGATGTATCACATGGGCAAGGTCCAGGTGTGTTGGCTGTGTGGAGGTTATGGGATTGGCACTCAGCATGCATTTCAGTGTGGCAGCGTTTGGCCCACCATCTGGACTTGGATATGGTCATGTGGGTGTTGGGACATGCATTGCCTTGCCTAAACTCTCTACCACTTCACTTGTGCTACATCATGGTCTCCCCTACAGGGATCTGCAGGGTCACTCACCTCCTTCCGCGGTTGATGCTGCACCCATCTCCATCTCGCATAATCCCTCAATGGACTCAGGACTGATGAATCTGCTAGCCGTCTCCTCCCAGGGCATCAATTTGGCAGGGGGGTGGGCACCCCCGCCTGTGGACATGGCCTCCCTCCGATTGCTGGCCATGATATTGCGTACCCTCAACCAGAGGTCATCCCACTGCTTCCTGCAGTCCCTCACACTGCGCGGGGTGGTACCTACGGCTGATACCTTGCGGGCTACCTCCTGCCAGATTTGCCTCTTTTGTTGCTGCACCTCCCGCTTCTTGTAGTGGGATTGGATTATGTCTGCATGTGCAGCTAGAGTGTCCGCTAACATGGTCAGCTCTGCGTCTGAGTAACGCTGTTTCCGCAGCCGGAGGGTGGTCTTCTTGGTAGCCTTTGACATTCTCTATGGATTTCCACTGTGCGCTCCAAATATCGACTGGTGGTTCGGGAGGATTGCAATGGATTGTGTTTTTAAAGATGGCCGCCGGCCCATTTCCCGTTCCTGCGCAATGACGTTATTTCCTGGTCCAGTTTTGCGAACCCGGTATTAGCATGGTGGTATTATCAGGCCGGTATTTAGGGGTTGCTCCTAGGCAGTGCCGGTATCGGGGGGTTGGAGGGCCTTTAGCGGAATGCCAGTATTTCCATTACCGGCATGGGGGTTCGCGCATGCTCGCGCACTCATAATCACCTGCTATTAGCAGGTTCATACGAGAACGGACCCGCTCTTACCGGCATGCCGGTAATGAACCCGTTTTTACCGGGCTACTCGTAATGAGGCCCTTGGTCTTCAGAAAAAACCTGTTTCTGGCTGAGGGAAAAACTACACAAATGAAAACCCCACTTTCAACCTGGATGACACATCACCCAACTAATGACTCTGCAATAAAAGTTGGTGCTCCTAAAGGCGTCAAAATTCAGTATTCTCCAGACCTGCTGGCTAGGAAAGCAGGGACTTCAAAGAAAGCCATCCTTGGCTGGAGGTAGACTAAAAGGTGTGAATACTGGGGGCACCAACTTCAAAGAGACTCATGAAAAGCCTCTGGTCCCAGGCTTCCCATTTGCTGAACAGGAACACTCCCAATTAATTTAAAAGACTATTATCATTTAGGCATTTTGCACATCAACCATACTGGATATTGATTTCATTTTTATCCCATTTTTTATGTAATTTCCAGGCGGTTCGGAGGATATAAAATGCATCTACCTTTGACTCTGGGTACTGTAATGGCCAGTTAGACTGGGTTTCAGGTTGATCTGAACATGTTACAAATGTGAGAGTTGGTGAAAAGGCGGAAAATGAAATTAGGGATATAACTTACATCTTACATCTTCATAACTGTTGTGCAATTTATGAAAACGACAAACATGTGCCACATGGCCATGCTACATCGTACGGATTTGGCAGTTGTTTTATCTAATTCTCCATGATCAGCTAAACAGAAAATATGTTTAGTATAGCAGTTGCTAGTACAATTATGAAGTTGTGATACATAACTAGTTTTGCCAAAAAATTGAAAGGAGAACAAAGGATGATGACAAATGGGAATAAACAGATGTTGCTCCAAACCCCTAAACCAATTCTGACTTGGGCGGAGAGAGAGAGGGTAACTGCCCAATCCTTGTGGCAGGGATTATTGGAAGGTACTTCCTCAAGATTGTAAAAATGGTGATATTATTTCTGCTATATAAGGGGAACTGCACTAGGACAGGGGACACACCAAACTGGGGAGACAGGAAAAGGAGAAAGACAGGAGAACAGAGAGAAGGCTGCTGAAACCTACCATCTTACAGCTGCAAGGAGACACCAGAGGAGATTGCTGAGAGTGCATCTGGGTGGAGCTGTCTGTCCAGTGGCGGAGAGCGGGAGGCCATCTTTGAGAGTGGAGTGACCAGACCCCTGCCCTATCTTTCCAGAGTGTCCTGAGATGTTGCTGGCTTTCCTGAACCTTAAATAGATGTTTGCTATGTAAGTAGAACTAAGCCCTGGAAAACCAAAAGGTGGGAGGAGTCTGCTTGCCTTGAATCCTTTCCCTTTATAGTGGGTGGGGGGGGCAAAACTGTGTAGATCCTTAGCCTATGTAACCAAAAATATTAATTTAATTAATTCACCATTTGGCAGACCACTACGGTGTGAATTTTGTTATAATTTGAAATGAACAAAGCTCACTTCCCAGTGTGCGTTGAAAACTATAGTCTATAATTTTATTAGGTAATCCTCGATGTCCAGCTGTCCCCTACTGCTAGTCTTTCAAGCCTGCAGGAAAATCAAAATCGCACAGCATTACATAAGAGCCTTCTTTATTGAGCAGTGTAATTATTTCGTCAAGTGAAATTTACAGAAAGAATTGTGTCTGTGTTCTTTTTAACTCACTTTTATGATTTATTTGTGCTGAGAGAAATTGATTGTGCATGCCACGGATAAAGTGGTGTTTTTGACATTTTCATGCTAATTTCTATTATTTTTTATTTAAATAAATTCCAATATATTTCCCGTACACCGGCTTGGTTCTTGGCTCATTGTTATAGGAGGTGCGAGGGAAAAAAAGAAGCGGTTAAACAGTTTGTTGAACAACCACTTGCACTTGAGTGGGGAGGGAAGGTACTCCCCATGTTGATGTTGGCTTCTCAATAAACCGTTACACAGTGGGGGCTCTCGTCCAGGATTTTAGCTTCCTATTCCTAACCAATGACAAGTACATTGTGACAGTCTATTCATGTTGATGCAATTGCATTACGGTGGAGGAAATGTCATCTTTGTTTTAATAAAGTGCCACTAGGACTTGACTCCTGAGTTCCAGGGAGGTGTATAGGTTGTAAAATTAAGAGTTTGTAAGAATTTATTTGAGTGAGGGAATCAAGCAGGAACAGGGTCAGTTTGCCCTTTCATAGAGAACCTATCAGGTGCAGAGCACATTTCATAATGAGCATCGTAGAAATTAACATGGATAGTAAACACCTTCTCTCCAAACGGTTCCCTATGGGTGAATGGGTAGAACAGGAACATGAAGCATGGCAATCTAGAATGATGCAAGAGGTTGTCTCTATAAATATGGATGTGTGGCAGGATAGTGGCCTGTTACATCAAGCCCTGACAGATTTTTGTATGATGCAGACCACCAGAGATGAGCAAATTAAAATGGTCCAGCTCACAGCATACATGTACTTCCATATGATGTTCATGGAAGAAAGATACCCCTTGAAAAATCAATCTGAGCTTTTTGGATCAAGCACAGAGAGAATTAAGGCAAGTAGAGTAGAAAGTGCTACAGAGCCAACATTCTGAGTTAAAATTAGGAGACATCATTCAGCAGCTGAAGGAGGAGTTAGCGGCAGAGCAACAAATGAATTCAGAGCGAGAGTCCCAATTCTCTGCACTGAAAGAGGAATGTCAAGAAGGTGTTGAGAACATGAGAGAGAGGCAACAAAAAAGGAGTCAACAAGTGGTACACAATAGAGCCTTCCTAGAGGACATGTGTGCATTTCAAATACAGATTAGGCAACTGAAAGATGAGAATAGCCAGTTGATTAATAAGGAGGTCCATTCCCAGGTGGAATTTGATCAGGAGCGCCAGAATTTGAGTGCTATGAAATGGCAGAGAGATCACCTCAGTGAACAGAATAGCGCATTGTGTCAGGATAAAAATGCCCTGTGCCGGGAAGTGTGCCAGTTAAAGACAGACGTGGAGAGAAGTGAGTCATCTTTTCAGGAACTGACTGACATGAGGGTAGAAAAAAAAAGATTAATGGGACTTGTGAGGCAAGCAGAATTGGATTTAGAGCAGACAACACAGACCAAAGGTGCACTTTGTGAGGAGAACAAGAGACTCCATGGCCAAGTAGTGGCACAAATCAAGGTCATAGAAGCTACGTAAGCCCCAGTAGCAGAGCTCAAAGCTCAGGCCTCTATATACCATCAAGAAATAGGGGCTGAGAAAGATAAGGCAGAGCGATTGGAGAAGGAAATAGCTAGATACATGCAGGCCTTGAGGAACCCCAAACAGTTAGGGTATGGAAGGGCAACCCCTGACCAAGGTGGGATGTCCTCTTTACCAGGGGCCTCAAGCCAACTCAGCACATTATATGCACAGGGCGCTGATAACTTTAAGTCTACCAGTTTACAAGAACAGGGAGGCATGAGGCAGATGGACTCAATCAGGCCTTGTCCAACTGAGCCGGAAGGCCAGTCCCTGTCAGATATTGACGCACGTTCATCTTTATTTAGGTTTAAAAATATCTTAGGAAATACATCTGACCAGGAGGGCTCTGATGATGAGAAGATCAGGGAGCTAGACTGGCAGAAACACAGGTTACAAAGGGACCATCTGGTCCACTTTGCAGATAGAGAAGAGTCCAGGCCTCAAAGGAGCATCTTAAAAACCTCCACCCATTCACTGAGGTTGGGGCAGTTCTCCACCACACCCGGAAGAAGGGAGGAGCAAGATGAGTACTCCCCTGTCCGAAAGGGGAGCCCAATGGAAGTGACCCAGAGAGCCCACAGTACCACAGGGGAGAAGAGACCAGACCCTGTCATTCTGGGAGGGATTCCCAGTCTCATAGAATCAGGGAGAACCTCGAGGACAGGGAGTGGACCACAAATAGTAGCAGCGCTGAGTCTGAGGGCGAATGGACTCAGGTGCAGCGGAAAAAAAGAAGGCTGCAAAACAAAAGAGAACCCAATTCGGCAAATAAAAGCCATCAGAAGCTTTGTGACTCCCTACCAAAAAAAGAAAAAAACAGTGTGGGAACATCTGGAGCTGTATGACCAGATGATGACGTAATTTGGCATTCGTAATTATCAAAATTCCATGGAGTTTGTCAAGTAGACATTCTCCCCGGAATACTCAAGCTTCTTTGCTGGTCTGGAGGATCAAGATCATTCAAGATGGTCTACCTACAAGGCAGGCCATATTGAAACACTTCTCCGTGCACAGGAACCCTCAGGAGGCTCGCAAGGTGGCCTACAACCTGCAGTGACGAGAGAACCAGGCACCTAGGGAGTTTGTGCAAGAATTGAAGCAGGCATTTGCCCAGACCTCTAGACAGGCGCACACCAATAGTAAGGAGTTTATTAATACATATTTTCATGCCCTCCCTAAGTATATCATGACCCAATTGCTTAGGGACTTTCATGAGCAAAGGCCCCTGGTTTGGGTAATTGAACAGGCTACACAGATCTATGAGGTCCAAAAGCCTGTTGAAAACAAAAACAATCCCAAAAATCCCAAACCATCCAACACCTCCACTGCTGCCAAGATGGCAGAGGTGAAGAATACCCCCATTTTGGACTTAGAAAGGGGGGGCCTAAAAACCCTCCTCCCTCTAATAAGCCAAATGAGAGGCAGAGGAGACCCTCTGATCCATCACAATTGGGTGGTAGTCAGGCAGGATATCCAACAAATGTGTCACCTACATTAGCCCGAGATACAAGGGCAACAGACCCATCTTGGGGTATGTATGGACTCCCCCGGCCCAAGGGGGGTGTCCAATCAGGTAAGTATGGCCCCGGAAAACTTCCCTCCAAACTTCCCACAAAACATCCCTCAGGAGGGAAAAAATATTCCATCCTCCAACTTAAGTTTCTTTCCCAGGTGCCCTCCAAACCCCAACTTTCAGAACAATCCTCCTCTCTCTCCCCGCTTTCATGACTCTAGTCCCCCAAATCAGCAAGAACCGGGACCAAGGATGGAGGGCTACCAGGGAAACCCTCAATACCCAAGCTACTCTGGGAGAAGGCACAGCTAACCTTCCGAGAGCAGCAAAGGTATGACTCTAGACCCCCATACCAACCAGAGAGGATGTCGCAACTGGAGTGCAAGGTTCAAAGTCTGACCCAAGACCTGAGTCGCATGTTGAAGGCTCAGCAGAACCCTGAAATGGACATGGCTTCCCAGAACAGCTCAAAACCCAGGGTCTATTACCCTGCAGCAATAGCAGGGTTAAAACCCTGATAGCCAACAGGTTCCAGAGGAGGAGGCCCAGGGGGGAAGGGAGATGCAAAGCCCTAGAGGAAACTTCCTTCCTTACCCAAGGCAAACCTCTAGAAACCTCAGAACCTGAACCCAAATCTCCTACCCCATAAAAGTTGGAACCTAGGCAACAGAGGGTAAGTAGGAGAAACCAATGGACAAAGAAAACCCATTTCGTGGAGGAAGTCTGCATCATCCAGTTTGAATGGGAAGAATCCCTGGAAGATTCAAGGAATAAAATCTTCTCTTGCAGGGATGGGGGGATTCCTCCCAAGGAAAAATGGGTCCCAAAAGACCCTAACTCAGACTGGTTAAGTATGGGCACTGACCCAGATCCGCCAATTCCTGAACCCCAAGCATGTCACCCAGGTGACTCTGCAATCAATGAGGGATCCTCCCTCCAAACCGGTTCAAGTGACTGTCTCCAGGAAAAGGGGGACAGCAGTGAATCAGGGGAAAAGAGGGATCCCGAAATACCACAGATATCTGGGTGCCAATTCTTTTTTACAGATTCCCAAACTCCAACACAGAAAACCGCCCAAGATCACACAATGTCAGAGTTCAAAATAAAAAAATTAACTGCCAGATTGGCCCAAAATGCACATATCTTTGCCCCCTTGAGGAGAGAAAAGACAGATGTTATGCCTCTGTCATAGTCCAGGGCCAAGGTGCATTTTCAGTGCTGGTGGATACAGGTTCCCGAGCCACCTTTCTGTCCAAAAAGGCATTTGACCAAATTAATTCAGGAAGGGGGCAGAGTCACCAAATTCCCCTCGGAGCTCTTCCTGGACAACTCCAAAACTTTCACAGAAACGACATTTCCGTTGAGGGGACTGCAGATCTGGAGATCAACATTGTCGACATAGGGTGAAACACCCGGTGATAGGCACACCTTTTCTGCTGCGGAAGGACCTCCTCTGGAGGTTTTCACCCCTGATTGACTGTGTGAACCAGGTCCTGTGGACACAGACTAACCGGCCAATAAAACTAAAACAAAGCACAAACTACGTGAGTCTAAATGGCACATGCCAAATGATTGAACGACGGTCTGACCAAATCGAATTCCACTTTAGGAACAATCAAGTTCCTGACATCACCATCATCTCGGTAGGAGAAGAAACTGGCGATGGGAACCCTTCTCTATTTTGAAAATCAACCTTCCTCCCAGTTTCAAGTGGCATTCCACACTGGAAGGAAATTTCCCTGAAATGTTATACCGATCCACAATTTGAAGAAAACCAAAATCCCATGACAAAGGATGATGAAAAACCAACTCAGAGTTTGGCTGACATCCAGAAAAAGGGTGAACAGTTGTTTCTCCTCATTCAGGTAAATGAGGGGGGGGGGCCTGTTCTCGCCAGAGTGTGCCTGAATAATGGAAAAAGTTTCATCAGCAAAGCGATATTCAGGAAACTCCCAAAAGATCAGAACCATTCCCACATTTAAGTTGATTGATAAGTGGGAAATGGGCCTGGAAACTCCCAATTCCAAACATCTCCTGCCTAGCAGGTGCATGCTAAAAATGTCCCTGGGTGACAAAAGCATAGATCATAATTGTTGGGCTGTGAGAGATGTCCCCTCCAGCTTTTGTTTAGGGAGCGACATTCTCAATCAATTTGCAATTAATTTGGACCTAATTAATTACAAAGTCTGGACCCGATTGGGGGCTAACCCCATGGGCTTTGACAAACCTGAGAAAGCATTTCAGTCAGCCCAATTGTTGCTGTATGCAGTTGAAGTTCAAACTGGAGAAGAAGTCACTGTCCTGGGACTGGTAAAACAATTCACAATTCCCCTAAAAATTAAGCGAGGACAGAACCTCAAAAACCAGGCTGCTTATATAAATGTAAATGATCACCTCCAACAGCAAGGGTTGTATTTGAACTCGACACCACTAGTTGACCTAGAACACGACTATTTCACTCCCATGGTAAACATTATCTACGAGCGTTTCGTATTGAGATCTGCCAAACAGCAAGAAGACGACACCCTGGATGTCTTCCACAGCAGGCTCCATCAGTTAACATTCATATCTGCTCTAGCGAATGAAGAGGAGGAAGTCCAGCAGCATCTGATTCAGGGTTGCTTCTCAGTGAACATCAGGGAACAGATTGTATGGGAACCTGGAATCACACTGGCGAGAATTCTAGAACAGGGAGGTCACATAAGTTAACTGATGTGAGGGTGTCTAAAATGGATGACACGATGAAGGCCATAAAGTTAGAAGAAGTGTGCGCAGTTGGAAGGCACAGACGGTCACGACCGGCAAGAAAGGTGCATGGTTCAAGAAAGACAACCGTGCAGAGAAGGCTTTGATGTTCCCACAGTGTGAATATGATCTGCCACATTCAGCAGATTGCCCAGGACTTGTGGTAGATGTGGCATAAAAAAAACACTTTGCAAGGGTGTGAAGTGCCCCACTGCCTGCAGTACAACCAAGGGGAAAGGCAAAACCAGGTGTCATGCACAGTGCTCTCTTGCTGTTCTTTCAATCTGATGGAGGTGAGGGGGCGGCTCTATACATAATATGTACATCTGTCTCTCTACAACCATGAGGCCCAGTGGTGTGTGAGCTTATAGGGAAGATGAGATAAAACAGAACTTCCTCATCTTAGTTTCCCCGGTGTGCATGGATCTACGGTCCTGAACATGGCCATGTTTCTTGAGTGGGTGAAAGTGCAGGAGGGCAGCAGGAATCATATAAATGGGATGCACCAAGGGAAAGCAACAAAATACAGCACCATTAATTGCCCCAGAGAAAGGCCAGGGACACAGAAGGCCTGAAAATTAAGATAAAAACTGAGGCTTCACCACAAGGGAAGTTTCATACTGCTTCTCACCCCAGTGTCCTGAGTGTGTGTGTTGTGAATGCGTGCAATGATGCATTGTCTGTAGTGTACTGATTGTCTATACTTCCATAAAATCACGTGTGTATATGTGTGTGTGTGCTTGTATGTGTGCAGGAGTGTGTGCATTTGTGTTTTCTCTCATGTCAGTGCATCCATGTAAATGTCTTCCCATTGCATGCATCTGCATGAATGTCTTTCCATTTGTATGCATCTGTATGCATACCTTCTCATGTGCATGCTTCTGCATGCTCTCTTTCAATGCTCACTGCTTCCCTTTAAGCTAAAATATATTTAAAAAAATAATTTTCACATATATTCATCATGTTTTTGTTAGCAAACAAAAAATTGCCTTTTAATTCCTTTTATCTTTTTCCTCCTTCATAGATATCTACTATACCTAATTGAAAAAACATCCAATAGCACATTGGTATGTTTTGTGCTGCAATTTGAAATCAAAAGTACATTTTGAATCTTGGCTACACCTGTGATCTTGGACACATTATTTCTGATTTTGTCTCCAAGTGGCCTCAAATTTTACAGACACAATGTACAGCACTGGAAACATCGCTCCTTTGCTTGGCACTTGTGTACTGTGGTCCAAATTCATTTGATGCACTTTTTAAACTCACATGCATTTACACTTCATGCTACCATTGCAGTGCAATATTTCTCTATTCCTAACTCCCAGTTTTCTCCTCATTCGGGTTGCCTAAAGCACCCGCCTGTTTCCTTTTGACAATCTATCTCCTTTCTTCTTCATGGCGCAATGAAAACCCGTTTTATTCAAATGAATAGATGCCTCATTCTCTTCTCATTTTGCACAGCCAACCTGTGCATGACTCCATAACCTATGGGCATTTCTAAATGTCCCAGTGTGTTGCCACACTCTACCCCTTAAGACTGTCATATAGTGCGCTCAAAGATTACTAGAATGTTTACTTAGATTAATTTGTGAACATTACCTTGGGTCGCATCTAGACAGAAATGTGATTGTTAGCATGTCCCACACCTTAATTGAATTGTGAATACTATCATGTCCCAAACTTAGATGGAATCATGACCATTAACCTGCGTCACATCTAAATAGAATTGTGCATGTTGGCACGTCCCACACCTAGATGGAATTGTGACTGGTAGCATGTGTCACACTTAAACAAATTCCCCACACCTAGATCGAATTTGTGAATGTTAACATGTCCCACACTTAGATGAAAGCATGAGCATTAGCCCAAGTCGCATCTTGATATAAATGTGAATGATAGCATGTGCCACACTTAGTTGGAATTGTGAATGGTAGCATGTGCCACACTTAGATTGAATTGTGAACGGTAGCATGTCCCACACTTAGTTGGAATTGTCAATGGTAGCATGTCCCACACTTAGATGGAATCGTGAATGGTAGCATGTCCCACAATTAGATTGAATTGTGAATGGTAGCATGTGCCACACTTAGATGGAATTGTGAATGGTAGCATGTGCCACACTTAGATTGAATTGTGAATGGTAGCATGTGCCTCACTTAGATGGAATTGTGAATGGTAGCATGTGCCACACTTAGATTGAATTGTGAATGGTAGCATGTGCCACACTTAGATGGAATTGTGAATGGTAGCATGTGCCACACTTAGATGGAATTGTGAATGGTAGCATGTCCCACAATTAGATTGAATTGTGAATGGTAGCATGTGCCACACTTAGATGGAATTGTGAATGGTAGCATGTGCCACACTATGATTGAATTGTGAATGGTAGCATGTGCCTCACTTAGATGGAATTGTGAATGGTATCATGTCCCACACTTAGATGGAATTGTGAATGGTAGCATGTGCCATACTTAGATTGAATTGTGAATGGTAGAATGTGCCTCACTTAGATGGAATTGTGAATGGTAGCATGTGCCACACTTGGAGATGAAATCATGAACATTGATTATATGTTATGTCGTCAAGATCAATACTGAAAACGGAACTGTAAATGTCGGCATGTCCCACAATTGGATGGAATTGTGAATATCAGCATGTGCAACGCCTAGATGAAATCGCAAAAAGACTGAGTCGCTTCTAGATAGAAATGCCCATCATAGCCTGAGTCGGTTCTTGATGGAAGTACCAATGTTAGCATGTCCCACACTTGGGTTGAGTTGTGAACATTAACCTGAATCGAATCTAGATAGAAATGCAAATGTAAATATTATCACGCCTCACATGTGCATCACTGTGTACCCTGCTTTCCTGTTCCCCATACTGTTGATATATATCCTGTCAATGTAAACACAGCCCCCTGTCTCTATGTGTCCGTGTGTCGCTGTGTTCCCTGCCATCCTGTTCACGTGCCTGGTCTCGGGCGTTTTAAAATAACGATCATATCACATCACTACGCTTACTCTGTACTATACACCATCATACAACTAGAACACAGCTATACCCCTGATTCATTTGGTCTAGCTGTTCACATACGAATACGACCCTATGAACACCTCAGCACCCTAATAAAGCACAGCTAGCCAAGCACATTCTGGCCTAGTTGCTCAAATATGCGTCCTTCAGGTCTAACGCAGCCAGAACCCAGTCTGGGTGTCCACCCACCAGACTGCACACATCCAACTGATATCTTCAGCACCGTATCTAACGCTAGAATGCAGCTACCATCCGGCAATTAGATCAGCTGCACACATATCTGGTGCACCCACGCACCCTACGACACTAGCTCTCTCTACTGACTAGAACTACGGTTCCCGAGGGCATTCAATCTAGCAGCGCTTTGAGGTCATACCAATGATATATAGAGCGCTATATAAATGCCAAGTAACTTAACATAACATAACATTATATAACGCATATTTGGAATCCTCGGATGGAGAGGATCATCAAACCATCAAAGACAGCTGTGTCACAATGAATGAGTACAGATATGGAATGGCCATAGTTGCCTCAAGCCTACAAGCCAAGAGAGGGAGCCTAAAACCCTGGAACAAGCAGAGCAGACATCCCAGCAGGTGAGGAAATTAAGATGAATCCAGCTTTTGCACCATTGGAATATGGGTTACAGACTGACAGGGAATAAAGCACCAGTGGCCATCTTAAAACCAGTCAATCCCCATTCTCCCCATCTGCCTTAGGGTCTAATGCATCAAAAAAACATATATTAGCACAACATCACTTTTAACCTCACTAATATGAATATACTGTCATAGCTCCAATGTATTTCCACTGAAGACTGCATATCCGTCACCATGGTGACAATAAAGCCTACCAGCCAGTATACAGAGCCTTAGAATCCAGAACAAAGAATTTAACAAGCAACCCATCTATTACAGCAGATGAGCAACATCAGGGGACTCCAGCATTTGGGATATTGAAATAAGGGTTACAGACTCACTTAAAATAAGATGATGGTGGCCATCTGAAAGTCAGGAAATCTCCCTTCTCACCATCTGCCTTAGGGTCTAATGGAGGTGTCTTCAAACTACGGCACTCCAGATATTTTGAACTACCACTCCCATTACCATCATCATCAAAATAACTTTATTCAGTCTTAGGCCATCAACATACACCCTAACACAATACAAACAACCCTGGTGTACATTCGAAAGGCAAAAAACAATCAGTCACAATCGTACACAATCGTACAGATCACCCTTCATTTTCGGTTCACGCCTTTTCCCTGGGGGATTGAGTTTGCACCCGAGAGGACGGTTTTGTAATCTAGGTTTTCAGAGGGGTGCGTAATACTATGAAACGAATAGGGGCTGATAAATATAGCACTGGTAGATTTGCAACCATGAGTCACATTGCTGCCCTACACACCATTGGCCACTCTCTGTCCGCTAAATTCCCACCTCATAAAGTCACTGGTGGAAGCGCCCTTGCAGTGTAGTCTGGAGTAGGTTGCTATGGCTACCCAAGTTTCAAAGAAGCAGCTCATTGATGTGCGTTGCCAGTGTAAATTTTTCTTTAGGAGTGCATCCCTTGGTTCTAGCTCGTTGAGTTTCAGTTTCGGTACCGAAAGGAGCAGAAATGCTATACCTCTCCTTTGTTTCCTATGTTCTTCACTGTTGGTCAAGCCCTTGCGTGTTACAGATCTAAGCATGTTATGAAAAATATCATTAGAGTCATTATTCCCCACACTGGTAAAGACCCGAGCGTCCCTTATTACATGTATGGTGTTCGGGCAGGGTGGCTTGTTGGCTTCTCTGGTGGTGGGCTGCTGAGCAAGCCACTCGTTTTGATTCTGAGGCCCTAATGTAGTTACTTGAATGTCACAATGAGTTGGGTCCTGAGGTGCCAAGTTAGTGGCATCAGTGTGATGATCAGTTTTTATTCCAGTGCATAGGGAGTCTTTGATGTCACATGTATCTAACTCCTCTGGTGGATTGCACTTGCCTGTAGCTGTAGCAGAATCAGAGGTTGCCCCTTCCTTGACTCCCCCTACCCCCCTTACTTGGGCTTCAATCAGGTTTAAAAGGAGCCTTTTATAGCTAATCTCAGAAAGAACTTGTTTGCAATCACAGTTAAAGCCATGGTTAAAGTGAGCCTCCTTGGTGAGCATGTCTTTGGTGGGGAAGATATTCAGAACCGACTAGGTAGAGTAAGTTGGCAGGAGAATAAAAGATAAATTAGCCTTCCATGGACTCATATCGCTTAGGTTCTTGCTCCAAGACTCAGCAGTTGCAACAAACCCATTTTCAGATGTAGCTCCGTCCACAAATTCCATTAGTTCCATTGGTTATCTGGCACCATCAGCCTTTACTGACAGGGGGGCCTCCATGGTCACATGGTTCAAACTTGGCAAATGTATAATTACGCCGTCACCTCCACTGGTAAAAGCTTTGGCAACTGGGCTAAGAACACTATTGGGCCCGCCTTGGCTCAGTTGTTGAATGTGATTGGCTCTGGAGCTAGGTAGACAATCAAAGCCCCCCCCCTCTCAGATCTCAGAGCTCATATTTACAACCATTGGGTAGGGTGTAATGGGGGTATTATGATGACTGCGGTAGAATCAAAGGTATCAGTAGTAAGCCCTCCGCAATGGGCCAATCTGGTTAAGGCACTGGGTGGGCTCAAAAACCACTGGATTTCTTTAATTAGCAAGTGAGCATCACCAAAGGAACTAACACTAGCACCAACAGTTGCAGCTAAACTTGGGGCCTCCAGGTCAGCAGTACCTAGGGTGAGTGGATCTAGGGTTTGCTTCTTCCTCCTGAGCGTTAGTATTTTCCTTTTTGGACTCAGTCCAGGCCCGGTACCAACTATGGGGCCAATTACAGAGTCAGATACAGGATAGGAGGATTCACGAGGGTAAGCGAGCAAAACCTCAGGTGCTTATGTTAGGAAAGATTTCCCTTAGGTGCAATTTTCACTCCATTTAGGAACCCCCAAACTTTTTGCTTTTATTTGGCTAACCTAACCTGAGTTTTTCCAGTGGAGCACAGCCTTTAGCTGTGCTCCTCTGGACTTTTGCTCATCTCTTATGGGGAAACTGACATGTCCTACTGGGAAAATGTGTTTCTATTAGTCTTTGACTATGCTGCCATTTCTTGTTAACTTTTTTATCTATGTGTCAAGTACCTTACAGTACTGCACATAGGGGTCCCTTTGTTTTATGCTCCTAAACACCCTCTAAGGATTTTTTGGTGATTGTACAAGTGTGCATAGGATGAACTAGTGGCAGCAGCTCACTTTTAAAGTATTTTTACTTCTTTTTAATAAACCACATCGCATTTACTGCGTTTGGCTCAAGACTGTTGTCAGTGCCAAAAATGGCAGTGCCACAAAGCCTTTTGTTCTGTCCTTTGGCCATTTTGTCCAGTAGCCTTCCCCCAGATCGAGAAGACCCAGGAATTCTTTTATTTCGGCATCTAGCCTCTGACGAAAACCGCAGCTTTTGCGGGCTCCTGCATGTCCCATGTGCTAGTGCCCAGGAAGAGTATAGTACGGTCTGGTCCCAATCCACACTAATGGTGCCAGTATGTCTGGTATGCCGGAATGACTGGGACCACTGTGGACCATGATTGGTCCACATCTGTCGTCCATGCAAGAGAGCAGATCTTCAATTGGTTATCCAAGATTTGAGCGTGAAACGAATCTTGGATAGAGAAGGGGCTCTGCATCCATTCCAGGTCGATCACTGGAGTTTTACTCCGAACTACAAAAGAGGCAAGTATCCTGAAACACTAAAGTAGACCCGGGGAACTGCTGGAGACATGCAAGAAGGTTTGGCACCCTGAGCTCGCTGTTGTCCCGCCAGCCCCCTGTTTTTGCATCGATCACTGAAGGCCTTTGGAGTAATGGGAACAACTACTCTGGGCACCTCCTGATTACCCTCCCAAAGAGCCTCATTGGAAGTGTTCCTGGGCCATCCAGCGAACTGACCAGCTCAAACCCAGGGTATCTTATAGGAGCACCACCATCCTGAGTTGACACTCAAGACTTAAGGAATCGCCAGCTTGTGTCCTGGGCCCTCTCCCGCCAAATTCCGTTGTCCAAGCTCCTCTGGGTTGCAATTTAAGAGAGTGCACCATACTGAAAGCATTTTCAGTCCGTGTGTCACTGTGCTGTGGTGACGGTCATTGTAGGACCCTTGCCTGCCTGCCCTCCTGTGCCCTGAGACATGCTGCACTGGAATTGTCCTCTTTTCTTCATCGAGAGCTGAGAAAAGGCTACTGTCCCACCACGGACGATCGTCCTGTCCCGCAGCTGCTGAGAGCCATAGCGATGTGCAACTGCAGGGGTTAAACCTATAAGCGACCTGGCCTAGACTGCCAAAGTTTGGCCCGGACTGTGTTGAGGGTCAGTGAGTGCTTGTATCACTTATTGGTGGCTCCATAGCACAGCCATTGTTCTTTATCCACGAGAATCCCTACAAAGATACCTTAGCTAGGGTAGCCTGCGCTCCCTAGCTATTCCTGAAACTCAAAAGTCGCTTTGCCTGCAAGGGTAGACCATCCTCGAATAGTACGACTCTGTTCTTCATCATCTCAAGCCCCTTCCTGAACTGCTACAGCTCCCTGAAGAGGACCTGCTTTCTCACATTACGCACGACCATGCGTTTTCAACTCACTACTGTACTTTTGAGCATAAGGCTCCCCGCTTCATAAGGCTGGACTGCTTAAGTTAGGGATCGATGAAGAACTGACTAATGCTATATTTGTGTTAACCTATCCTGTTGCAGGTTGTGGCTGGTTTTCCCCTTTACCGCATTAGGCGAAATGTAACTGTATATATGTTAATATGAAAGGCATGTGTGGTAACTGTTTTATATTACTGTGGTTTATTTGTGTTTAATTATTAAGGCCTATACTAAGGGGGATTAGCATATTCAATGGAGTTTTACTGTGTGTGCTCATTGTGGGCTTCCGATCACGCTCACCCCTCCTGGGACTTAGGGCCTCATCATGAGTTTGGCGGTAACCCTTAAATCCGGCGGTCGCGCTATTACCGCCAGATTTAAGGGTCCGCCAAATCAGGGCTTCAGCGGATTTCTGCCCAGTTCTGAGCTGGGGGGAAATCCACCGGCGGTAAGAGTGCAAAAATTCCCCATTGAGCCCAATGGGGAATGGGGCATTCCCGAATGGGTCAGTGGGGAATGGGGAATTCCAATACCGCCAAACCCGTGATCTGGCGCTAATAGCGCCGGGGGGTTTGGCGGTAGGGCTAATACCGCCGGCGGTAATACCGCCAGCGTTATCGCCCAACTCGTGATGAGGCCCTTAGTCTTGACCACCTGCCAAGCTACCGTGATTGGTCTGGCTTGTACAGAATGTTCCCCTGTTCCACTAATCTAGGGTGGCGTCCTAAACATTTACCCACCAGGTCAGACCTTAGAAATCCATGTTAACACCTTAAAGGATGGGGCTGCCATGGTTGATTGTGCTATGCTACCACAGTCAGACAAATTAGAGCTTTGAGACACGCTCAAGGACACTTCAGGAGCTTCGAGAATCGACATCGAAAGTCAGCCCTAACAATAGAAAGCACTGCGATTTCTGAAAATTCAGCGGTTCCTTCAAAGACAATTACAAGATTTATCCAAGCAGAGTACGTGCAGCATACAACATGGTAGCAGAGATGGGAAAAAAGAAGTAAAGCTAGTCTCAATGTTCCCCTCAATATGGAGCTCACTGGCTCACCAGTCTCGCTTGCTACCTTCTTTCCTGAGGGGCCATCTCCAAGGCTGTGGCAGACCGCGCTGAAAGTGGGAAGAGGAGAAAGCAGCAACATCGAAAGCAGCACCAGCCACATTCCATTTCTGTGCCAGCCAGGAAACACGCCTCACACCGAAGCCAAGTGGAGGGGTCCCTCAGGAATAGAGACAGAGAGGGACACACAAGCCCCCTGTGGGCCAGCAAACACCCCTGCGGGACACCAACACCCTGTCACCCTTGACACCCGCAGGCTTCACCCTCGCAGGCTTGGGTTTTAAAGTCACAGAGAAGTGGGCGGGACTTACAATAAACTGAAGGTGGGACTTCCAGGATTCCAACCAACACCCCCATGCCCCTAACACCCGCAGGCTTCAACCTCGCGGGAGAGAGCTTGGGTTTTATAGTCACAGCAAAGGGGGCAGGGCTTACAACAGACTGCATATGGGACTTCCAGGACTCCAGGAAACAGGGGATGTCAACACCCCATGCCCTTGACAGCCGCGGGCTTCTCACTGCTGACTATTCAGACAAGGACTGATGGGAGTTGTAGTCCCAAACCTCTGGAGAGCTGAAGGTTGCAAATCCCCAGCCCAATGCATAGGAAACACCCATATTAGAACAACATCACTTGTAACTTCAACATTAAGTACAAATCGTCTTAGATCCAATTTCTTTCCACTACAGACAATATGCCAATACCCCTACCCGCTAGAACTCCACTTAGCTGGAGCATAGCTCATTCTTGAAAGGTGGAAATCAGCCATCACACTGTGCCATCTGCATATCTGTAGGTGTACTGTTTTACATGTTACAATCTCAGTGTAAAAGCACCAAGAGCACTCTATGTGGTCCAATAATGGCAAAGACAAATCACCACCCCCAACTAGTTGCACATGCACACCCCCCAACCTCTCAGTCCTGTAGGATAACTCCTGACACTTTTCTTACTGCCACAGTTTTACCACGGGATCTTAGTCAGACCTCTACAGACCTTGTTCTGTGCCTTTGTATTCTAGATAAACCAACAACAAACCAGACACAAAAAGTAACCACTAAACGCTTTCAACGTTACGCTCTTTCATGTATATATTCATCATAAAGAACAGATGTATAATCAAATTGGTTCATAAACATGGACACATGTGTGTAAGTGTTTGCATTGGACACATGTGAGAAAGCAGGAAAGCACACTTGACATCAATAATTATTTAACATTGGATATGCATAGCACATCAAACAAACGTGATTTCCCTATAACCTGAGACATCCTAGCTGGGACTTTTTTTGCTATGAAAGCAATGCACTATGAATCCTATGAATACAGTTTTAGTTCTCATTTACTCCCCTGCCCTTATCTAACATGGGTTTACTAACAAGGTTATGATATTGTGAGATTACAAGATTATGAATTGGGACCCCCTCCGCACGAATGAAGAAACCCCCAGTTAATACTTTGTATTCTAGTTACTTTGTTAATCCTTTGGTACCAGAAGGATTAAAAAAGTTCTGCCTTCTGTGCCCAGTCGAACACTTTGCCAATTACAATACCCTGCAAAAGGAGGTACTAATTTATTGTTGCCCTATTTATCACATTGGTGTCTTTGCTTTTTCAGAATAATAGCCTCACCCTTGACTCGCCAGGCCCGACACTGGGAACACGGGCTCCAAGAACTCCCTACAGCTACACCGATCACTAACCAAGCTGAGCAGGAAAAATAAGCTCCTCCTCCTTTCACCCTCTTTTAAAACTTTCAGTGGGAACTACCTCTTATGCTAGGTTCTGTATACTTCCTTTACCATTTTCTAGGCTCTTTCGTGTCATCATCTGTCATCTGTCACGCCATGTGCCAGAACTTTCCAGCACCTATCCTGTCCACTCTCATTTCGCTCGTGTAATATTAGCCCATGGCTTCACGACTTTTGGACAGTATTCTGCATACCACAACCTCTTGATAATGTTGCATCTCCTTCCTCTCTTCAGGCTTCATGCAATTAATGTTTATTCTCAAGGCCCATCATGCTCTTACACTGCATGCTCTGCCGCTTGAAACACTGCTGTCCAGCTTTCAATTTTGCATTATTTCTTAAACTGGCAATGATCAGTTCATGCGCCTGCTACACATTAACACACTTGGAGCTTGTAGCCTACCAAATCTAGCCCACTCATTTCACCCCTAAACTAAATTTTAGTGACCAATGTGCCCTTTTTGTCCCCAATACTAAATGTTAGTAACCCATGTACTACACTACACACAGAAAACAAAATGATGCACAAATTCTTTAGCACATAACCTTTCCAAAACCCACACCCACTCCACATGCATACTTTCATAACAGCCCACCTTAATCCCTATTGCCTCATAATGAATTACACTTCTAGAGGGCACAATTCCTAAAGGAAAAAGTGGGATGACTCATTGACATTTACAATGAGGCTTGATATCGCAGAAAGTGAACATATTTTAAAGTGAAATATGCAAATTTAATTCAACTGTACTTCCCTAATTGAAGTAAAAGTGCAATGACAAATGAGCATTTGCGTTTCTGAAAATGAATCATCAACACTAGAAAAACAGCACAAGATATGTCCCTATAACGTTGCTGGCAAAGATATAAAAGGTATTTTAAACTCAAGAAACTGCATTGAAATATTTCCTGCAGAGCACAAACCTAGTATAAGACATTTTACACATGCTGTATTAAAACGTTCATGTGGTCTTGTAAGTAAGTGTCTCCCTCCTGTGGAGCCTGAGGACTTAGCTTGGAATCCTGGCCCAGAATGACACCATTTTTCAGTTTAAAGGAGAAAATAATGTTTTACTGCTTGACCTAAAAAGAAACAATGAGTGCAGGTCCGCCCTGTGAATAAAGTGGGCAGACGCTGTCCACCGCGGTGAACCCTCAAATTGCACCTTGTACTCCACCAAAAATTTGAAGAGGAAAAAGAAAGTCAAGTTCAGAGGCTCCACTGTATAAAGTCAGAGTACTGCCACTGACCTCCCCCACCTCTCTCAAAATGTTCGAGCCTGCAGTACTCTACCCCCTACAAATCTTTCCCTCAAAACACTTGCATGTATAAATGGAGGGTTGACGGACTGCTCAAGCCGTTCCCTCCCCTAGACTGTCAGCCGCTACACAAATGGCCTACTTATGATCCCGGCCAGGATGAAACTTCTTCGAAATGTAGAAAAAATAACAGACCTAGAAAAGAACAGATTATATATAGCACTAGCTATTGCTCCCACCCATCATGCCAGTTTCCTGCCCAAATCCCGCCAACTCAGCCAGATCAAACCTGGCGACACAAACAGCCCATTCAGTCCCAGCCCTCAAAACTCAAACCCCAGCCTTACAACCAAGGACATCATACATCCTGCTACCATTCTAAGTATTAGTTACTCAACACTCCAACTAAAACCCACATTTGACCTCACAACTCCGGCTAGCACCGCCAGATGTGCCCATACCATGGCAACTAACATGTTTGATCCCCCCATTCCCCAAAATATGGCAAGCACCAAAAACCATGAAATCCTCTACAGGCTGCTCTAATCAAAGCCTTGAGATCGCCCACTGGCTCCCAGCAACTCCTTCACCAGAGAGCCAGGTGCACCACAAACATGGCAAGAATAAAAACAACAACGCCCAAACCCCCAGGGAGTGATCATATTCTGTTATGCCTGGTCAATGCCAGATCAGGGATAGAGATGCCAGCAACATCTTGAATACAAGCAGACTACACAAAATGGGATTCATAGCCATCACTGAAACCTATTTCCCCACAAATTGCATCATGCTTTGAGACACTCTGGTCCCAGGAGGTTACCAAATCCTCACCCATAACGGACTATGCAATGCAGGAGGTGGGTTCCCCCTGCTTTGAATAGTTGTTATGGGTGAGGATTTTGAATTTATCTTAAAGAATTAAGTATTGCACCGTAACACGTAAGCAACGCTCATGCTCCTCTCTTCTTCTTGGCCTCCCCTTACTCATCTGACTCCTCGGCGCTCTATTTATAACTCATCTATTCATCTTCTCTTCGTCCTCCCGTGATTTTATTTCCCCTGGACTTGCAGCACTACAGTGGCTCTCCTTTGAATCGTGCATTCTCTTTCATTTTCTCTGTCTCGTCTTTCAGTGACTCAATTGCTTACCACTCCCTTAACTTTGTTCTTTGATTTCTTTCTATTCACCTTTTCGCTCTCACAATCTCTTTTTCTTCTTGCAGTTCTGCGCACTCCATGTGCAAAATCTCGTTTTCGTTCTTTATCCCTATAGGCGCCCCAAACATTGGAACGCACTCTGTCTTCGCTCTCTCCTCTTTTCCCGTTTTCCGTTACCGTCATGAAACTCATTTGCTTGCTTACTGGTTTGGTTGTTTCATTTCTTTTTACTTGATATTTACTGGTTCTTTTAATTGTTGGGTGCTTTGGCATATAGCACTGCATAAATAAAATCAAATATCAAAATACAAATATGTAACTATCAAAGGCTCTATCAACACAATATCTAGGAGTGCAGTGATCATAGCCTACAGACCCCAAGGCTAGAACCCACAATTCCTCCCAGAATTGCTCAACCTTCTAGCTAATATCTTGAATGGCACTGATGAAATGTTATCATTGGTTGACCTCAAAATCTCAGTTGACTCTGAAAATAACAGAAAAACTTTTAAAAAAATCAACCTCATTGAGAAAATGACTAATCTGGAATTCTCTTAACTTGTTCAATACCCCACACAGAAGCACCCTTATACAATAATGTGTTGTTTACATGCAATACATCCATGAAAGACAGCCAACAGCCCTTTGTTGTGGACTGACCTTCTCTAAAATTGCTTCTAAGTACCACCACATGCACAAATTGACCCTACCACTAAGAATTTACTTTAGTCTAGAGATAAACATATCAAGGGAAGTCTTCAAACCCCTTTTCATCAACTCAGCACCTGGGATGAGAAAGCTGACCCTGAATCCATTGTGGCATCAATACATTCATCTACCATGACCACACTGGACTGCATGACCCTCCTGTTCTCTAGAATACCAAAATACACCACTGAAGCTAAGAACCAATGGTTTGAAGGCAAACTCGCTAACCTTACCAAAGAACGTTTCAAACCTGGACAAATATGGATTAAGACAGAAGACAAACAACATAAAATGGATTACCTTAGAAATGCCAGGTCAAAGGCCCTACGACACAAGAAAGGATAGACAATACCGACATCAGCAAATCTAGAATGCCACAAATAAACAAACAGAACTAGTTGGGATCAATAGAGAGCTCACTGAACCTAACCAATAAAGGACAACACTTCCTCATCTCAACAACTGTCCAAAACTCCTCTTTCAATTCCTCATTGACAAAGTATCATCCAAAAAGCAAACATCCAAGCTCCTTCTTTCAAGACTCCCCACAATCCCACTTGAATCAAACCAAATAAGTATTTTCACCGACTTCACACCAGGATCCAAAACATACATCATTACTTCAGCACAGGGATGAAAACATCCAAATCACAAGATGCACCTAGTTCATCAAACCTCCTGAAGGACCTGATCAACACCATGGCCCCCAGCCCCATCAGACTCTACAATAACTCTCTTGCAAAGGGCATGCTCCCAAGTGTCCCCAAAGCCACTCTGATTACCCCCTCCTAAAAAAGGTCCATAAGACATAAAACAGCTAACAAACTATAGACCTAAAAAAGACCTACTTTTAGAAGAAAAGCTCATTGAATATGTGGTCCACCAGCAACTTGAAGATGTCACCAAATTGAACCACTGCTTTCATGGTAACAGGCAGGTAACAGACAGGGTTTAGAACTAGTAGCAGCATTGGATCCATCTTACTGGATACAGGAGAAGACATTGTAGAAGCCTAAAAGACAGGAAACCAGCTTCTTGAACCCTTCAGCACCTATCAGAGGCATATGATACAGCCAAGCACTCTACATGAATATCCAATCTACAAAATGACATGGGTGTTCAAGGCCGTGCCCTGAAATGGATCACGTTTCCTTAAAAATCCAGCAAGTTCCTTTCTAATTCAGCGCCTGAACCCTGTGATGTCCCCAGTGCTCGTTAGTATCACTGTGACTCGTCAACTCCTTTGGCAATCCCCTGGCCTGCCCGATTAAGAGCTTTGAGATTCCATTCAGCCTCCATTTGCACAGCTCCCGGCTATCAATGCACCTATGGGACAACAATGTACACCTACCCTAATGATTGACTTGCCTCAAAGCAACATCAAGCTGGATGACCAGAACATTACTTTTCTTTTTAACACACCAAAGAGGAGATCTTCCTGTGCATGCTTTCACAGGCTCCCAACTTCCATTGTTCTGCTCTTTGTCCCTTAACCCTTTCTGTCCATAGTAAAAGAAAGCAAAACACCTATGAAAAATCTTCAATACCAAAATGTTCTTCATCCCGCCAAACCACACATCTGTTTAGTAAATGCTATCTGCATCTTTGCTTATTTTGGAGAATCCTCCAACTCACGGACTTGCAATATGAAATCATGACTGTATTAGTACTTGAACTATCTAAATTGTACTGCTGCAATAGTTTGTACACTGCCATTCCGAAAAAAATATATTCAGAAACTTCCGTTAATCATTAACAGAACATTCCCGCCCCATTTTAGGCCTCAAAAAGTGGGATATCTTGTGTGTGAATGCATGAGTGCACTGGCGTAGAAGGTCCCCCTCGCAACCCCCTGCAGTGCGGAGGGCCCCCATGGCTTCTCTTAGGGGGGGGCCCTAAGGAGGACCAACATAATCGTCAGAGTATTTGCAAACAGGTCGAGCCGCAGTCTACAGCTGCAGATTCCATGGATGCAGTGCAAAATGTGTTCACATTTAATTTATCTTTAAATTGGTAATTTTGATGCTTCCTTTAATATAGACACAGTCAATTTGACTGCATCTCTCCTCAGAGTTCGGTGGGCTGTTGCCCACGCAAGACGTGACTGACTCATGTGACATCCTCTCCTCTATGTGGCGCACTTCAGGTTACAGTGCATGGGCATTGGCTTTCATAAAACGATGTGAGCGTTCTCTCCTCTCTGGGCAGTTGCTGCAGCTTTCATTCTGTCCTCACTGCTTTTTGGCGCTAATTCTGGTGGAGAGCTGGTCTTTTGCAGAGGAGGAAGCTTGTGATGGAATCATGGGACCCGTCACTCCCTTATACCATTGGAAGACTCAAAGTGCAGTCTTCAACGTAAAGTGAAGATTTGGAAAGCCTCAGAGCATAGCGTAAGGGGGTGCCAGGGTAGTTTAATTGCCAAATTAACACCTTTTACAATTACGCTGTGAATGCTTTGTCAGGATTGGATAGGATTCCATGTCACCTCAGGGACTTCATTTAGGGGTTGCCAGGGGTCGCAAATGCGACCCCTGAAGTCTCCCTTGCTACCCCTGTGGTCTCCCTTGCTACCCCTAACAAAATTTGTTTTCTTCTTTTCATTGAGGCTCCTGGGCTGTGGCCAGCAGCATGTGGCTGTTTGGTTCTGGAGTGGCTGGTTTTCTGGTAGATATAGCCAGTAAAATAGCTCAGTGGGTAGAGCACTTGCTGCTGCAATGTGTGTGTGATATGCAGGTTGCAGGTTCGACTCCTGGCAAGGTCAGATTAGGTCAGCTCAGCCTTTCCTCCTGAGATTGATAGATGAGTACCAACACAGGTTGGGTGATATTGTATGTATATTTGTTCTAAATGAAGTGCTTAAGCATAAGTGATATATAATAACACATCATTATCGTTTGCCTTGGAAGTCTACTTGCATCCACAGTAATTTGGTAATACGGACTAATTGGTCTAATCCGCACTGATATTAATGATACTTATGGTGATCCATTCTTGTATGCAATGTGTATCACTTTACAGTGATACCGTAAGCATATTTTTCATAGTGTACTTAGAAACAATGCTATGTGATGCCACTTCCTGTTATGTAAAGGGGTGAAAGGTTGTGTTCCATCGCTTCACGCAATGTCACTTCAGGGTGGGGTCAGATGACATCACTACATGTGATGTCATTAGAGGTCAAGGTCGTGTGATGTCACTTCCGCTACCCCTGGCATTTTGGTGAAATTACGTCCCTGCATCACCTCCCGTCCAAGCCTTACAAATACCCTATTTCATTTCATAACTGTTGTGGCCTTCAATTAAACTCTGCATAGGAGGAGGTATGAAGGATTTTATTCTGTTACAGGGTGCTTGTGGAGGTTGGGTGCGAGACGGGTTGGAGGCCTCCTTAAAACCTAATCGGGATTGTAAAAATAAAAAGCTGTTTTATCGTGCGCCACATTCATTGTGGCGGAAAGAGATCCCTGACTTGCCTGTGCTGTATAATATATTGTGACAAACTTGGGGGCTCGTCCGGGATAAGGGAAGTGTTTTCACCCGTGACAGCGTAGCAAAGCAGACTAGCCCATTGAAGGTATTGTTACATTTAGTGGATAGTAAACTGTGTTACATTATGATGGTGGCAGCCAAACTTGTACCCTGGATGTCAGGGCTGTGTGTCTAAAATAAAATATTGTGAGTACAAACTAGGCAGGAGCAGGGTGGAGATTTTGCCCTCGCATAGATAATCAATCAGGTACAGAATACTTTTCACAATGACCATCGTAGAAATTAACATGGCTAGGCAGCACCTTCTATCCAAATTGTTCATTAAAGGGGAATGGACAGAACAGGAACATGAAGCCTGGCAATCTAGAATGATGGTAACCTCTATAAACATGGATGTGTGGCAGGAGACTGGCCTGTTACATCAAGCCCTGGCAGATTTTTACATGATGCAGACCAGCAGAGATGAGCAAACTAAAATGGTCCAGCTCACGGCATACATGTACTTCCACATGATGATCATGGAAAAAAGGTACCAGGAGAGTGTAGCCTCTGTGCAAAATCAATCTGAGCTTTTGGAACAAGCACAAGGTGGGTTAAGGCAGGTAGAGGAGAAAGTGATACAGAGCCAAAATTATGAGCTAAAGGAGGAGTTAGCGGCAAAGCAACAAATTAATTCAGAGCGAGACTCCCAAATCTCTGCACTGAAACAGGAGTGCCAAGAAGTGGTTGAGAACCTGAAATTGAATCAACAATTGATGCACAATAGAATCTGCTTAGAGGACATGTGCGCTTTTCAAAATCAGATTAGGCAATTAAAAGAGGAGAATGACCAGTTGATCATTAAAGATGTCCATTCCCAAGTAGATTTTGACCAGGAGTGCCAGATGTTAAGCGCTATGAAACAGCAGAGAGATCACCTCAGTGAACAGAATAGCATGCTCTGTCAGGAAAAAAGATACCCTGTGTCAGGAAGTATGCCAGTTGAAGGCAGACCTGGAGACAAATGAGTCATGTTTTCAGGAACTGACTGACTGTCATGATGCCTGCTCCCGAGGAGCCAGGTCAGGCGCAGCGTCCCCGGAAGCAGACTTCATACTCACCAAGCAGGACCCAGCAAACCCCTATAGGGGCTCTTTGGACCTTGTCCTGGCGCCTTTGGCGCCAGGCTCATAAAAGGCATCTGTCCTGGCACCATAGGCGCCAGGCTCATCATGGCAGAACATATGGTAATGCTTGGGTGAACTCACCTGAGGCAGACCATGCTGCATACTCACCCGAGGCAGACCATGCTGTCTGAAGCTCCAAGCCAACTAAGGCTGGGGAGGAACTATTTTCTTTCAGGAACTCTTTTCTTACTCGGGTGGGGCCAGTGGAAGAACACTCACCTGAAGCTCTTCCAAGGCTATTTAAACCCCGCCCGGATGCCCACACGTGCTTCGCGTTATTCTGCATCTGCAGCAGGACGCTCACCGAGTCGGCTCCTGCATCCTGGCTCCTGCCACGCCCGCCAGCACCTGGAACACCTGCAATGAGAGAAAGGCAAGCATTAGGACATTACCTACCTTCATCCATCATCCGGATTCTTCACTCCGTCGATCCTGCAAAAGAAAGTCAAGGGTTAGAAACGCATCTCATTGCTCGCTGCAGCGCCGCTTCCACTTACCTTCACGTGGCGCTGTCTAGCTCTTCAGCGGTCATAGGCGACATCGGCCGCATCCCAGCACCTATGGAAAAGAAAGACAATAGTTAGAAGCGCTCCGCTTCTCACGCTGCTGCGCCGCTTCCACTTACCTTCACGTGGCGCCGGCAACCTTTTCAGCGCTCATAGGCGACATCGGTCGCATTCAAGACCTACAGAGAAAAAGGACAAAACAAGGTGAGCAACAAACTAATTGCAAAAGGACAGATTACTCACCTTAAGTCTTACCTGGATTTTGTTGGGACCTCAGTTCCCTTTTCGGGTCGGAGCGGCTTTTCTGGCTTTTCCGTTCCCCGGCCCCTATGGGGAAATAAGACACACTCATTAAGGTGTTGGAGCAAACCACTACGGCACACCTTCATTAAAAGACCTCACCTGAGCTTACCTCGGCGAATCCATTCCTCCACATGGATTCCTCACCTAGTCCCTGAAAATTAAACAAAGGCCAAGGGACAAACAAGACTTGATCTTTTGAACTATATACTTACGGCAGCATTTGGTAAAGGCAGGCAGACATCGAACCTTTGCCAAATCCGAGATCCAGTGAAGTAACTGGAAATCTACGCGCCCCTGCGTCAGAAGCAGGATGGAGAGCTCATCCATACAGAAATTAAGGTGAGAGTCTGCGGAAGGCACAGCTAGGGTTCGAGGAGGGTGAGAAGGGGAAAAAGGGGGGAATCTCACACACAATCTAGCAGATAGTTAACTCCCTTTTCCCATCTACAGAAGGATTATTCTACGGGCCAGACAGACGAGGTTTGGGGGTCCAGTCCAGTCCATCTTCCAAGCACTACGCTTTACCATGGAAGAATTTGTAGCAGTCCAGAACGGGTCGGCGCCTCCGTGGGAATCAGGTGAGCGTTACAGAACGCGAAGCCTACCAATAACTTCCTACCCAGGCGCCATGGAAACTTCCGAGACAGACCAGCTGGCCCAGCTATTAGTCGAATTACGGGCCGAAGTTCATTCCGCTCGCCAGGAGACGAATGCCCTCGGGAGGGAGTTAATTGTGTCAAAGGAACGAACTGATGATCTTGCCCACCAGCTGTTGCAGAGTCAAGCTGGTCAAACTCCTCTACCAAGTTCAGGGGGTAGTTTCACCCGCGTGGCGTCAACTAATCCAGTGCAAATCAATCTACCTGGAAACGTGCCATTGGCCTCGCCTGAACGTTTTGCTGGAGATCCCAAAAGATTCGCAGTATTTATGAATCAATGCCAATTCCATTTCCTCTGCAGACCTGGGGCCTTCCCGAATGACCAAACCAAGGTAGCCTTTGTACTTTCTTATCTCAGCGGCAGCACAGCTGATTGGTCAATCCCATTGGTTACTCAAGACGACCCGATCCTTCAGAACTTTCAAGCCTTCCAGACAAGTATGGAAAGACTTTTTGCGAGGCATTCTCAGGGACAGGCCCTGGACAACGAACTCCTATCTCCACGACAGGGTAATCTGGACCTCTTAGCTTACATTGCGACCTTCAATAGGTTAGTTGTGGAAACAAGATGGCCCGAGGATAAGAGAATTACGCTATTCCATCGCGGTCTACGTGGAGAACTTAAAGATGTCTTGGCCCAGGTCGTAAATCCACCCCAGGACTGCTCGGACTATATTGACTTAGTGGTCCAACTGGATCACAGGCTCCAAAACAGAAAAGCTGATCGGTCCAGGTTTGAAACCTGGGTTTTTGCCAAAGCCCAGGTTCACCCCAAGGGTGTCGATGCTACTGAACCTATGCAGATTGGAGTAGTCAAGGGACCTTTGACCCAAAGGGAGCGTGAAAGAAGACGGCAAATGCAATTGTGCCTCTACTGTGGAACTTCAGGACACTTCTTATGAGACTGCCCTGTAAAACCGCCCAAAAAGGTGGTAGGAGCCACGGATAAAGATCTTGTAAAATCTGAGCCGGGAAACGACCACGCCCGACAAGCGAAGAGGTCCGCTTGCCGAGCTTAAAAACTAACTCTTTGACCTTGCACTTCACCATGCCAATGGTCCTCGTAAATCCAAAGCAGCCTGAACGGTTGCATGCAATTAAGGCATACATCGATAGTGGGGCTATAGGAAACTTCGTGGATCGTGAATTGGCTTCTAGGATGAACCTCCCTCTTTGCCCTAAAACCAATAAAGATGTCATCACCACTGTGGATGGAACCGAAATCGCCGCTGGGCCGGTAACTCACTCCACCACGGAAGTGACATTGCTGGGTCAAGACGGGCATCGGGAGGCAATGGTGTTTGACGTAATCAAGGCTCTGCAATTTCAAGTAATTCTAGGGATCCATTGGTTGGAAACACACAATCCTCAAATTGATTGGTGAGCAAAGAGGATAACCTTTCCAGAGTGTGTACAAACTTGCTATCCACGAAATACAAGCATTGGCCTAGCTACCGTAACTCCTGTCAGTTTGCAAATACCGCCAGAGTACCAAGAGTTTCAAGATGTCTTCCAACAGGAACAGGCCAATACTCTACCGCCCCACAGGTCATACGATTGCCAGATAGATCTACTACCCGGTGCAACACCCCCTTGCAGCAGGATTTATGCCCTTACCAAGCCTGAGAATCTTCATTTACGACAATATCTGGACCAGTACTTAGCCAATGGTTTTATTCGCCCGTCTAAGTCTCCTGCATCCTCGGCTTTATTCTTCGTACCAAAAAAAGAAGGCAATCTCAGAACTTGTATAGACTACCGCGCACTGAACCAGATAACTGTCAAAAACAGATACCCTTTGCCTTTGATCCCTGAACTCCTTGACCAAGTGAAAGATGCCTGCATATACACCAAGCTACATCTCCGGGGGGCTTACCATCTAGTGCGAATCAAAGAAGGCGATGAATGGAAAACTGCCTTCCGCACTAAATATGGGTTGTTCGAGTACCAAGTTATGCCTTTTGGACTGTGCAATGCACCGGCTGCCTTCCAATATTTCATGAACGATGTCCTCAGGGAACTCATCGATGTTTGTGTTATCGTATACATCGATGACATTCTTGTATACTCCTCTTCAGAATCTGATCATCGAAACCATGTCAGGGCAGTCTTCGAGAAATTGTGCCAACACAAACTATTTGCTAAACTTGAAAAATGTGTTTTCTATGTCACGGAAGTCGAATTTCTAGGTTTTATCCTGACACCTAAAGGAGTCCACATGGACTCACGAAAAGTGGATGCTATCCTCAAATGGCCATCACCCAGCTCTGTAAAAGGTGTTCAAAGCATGCTTGGCTTTGCCAATTTTTATCGCAGGTTCATTCCGGAGTTTTCACGGGTGGTTCAACCCATCACTGCACTCTTAAGAAAAAATAAACGTTTTTTTGAATGGTCTAAAGGAGCTGAGCAAGCCTTTCAAGAACTAAAAGCTAAATTTACTTCTGCACCCATATTGAAACACCCGCGCCCGGATCTCCCTTATATCGTCGAAACCGACGCATCCAGTCTAGCTATGGGAGCTGTCCTTTCTCAAAGGGACCCAGAGACTAACCAACTGCATCCCGTTGCGTTCTGGTCCAGAAAATTCTCGTCTCCCGAGATTAACTACGCCATCACGGACAAAGAACTGTTAGCGATTAAATCTGCTTTTAAGGCCTGGCGACATTATCTCCTTGGCGCAAGACATACCATCACGGTGATCACCGACCATCGGAATTTACAGTACTTGAAAACCGCCAAGCTCAGCCATTTCTACAGCTCTATTGGGCTCTGTTTTTTGCTGAATTTGATTTCATAATCACCTACCGTCCTGGCTGTAAGAATGGCAAAGCGGATGCTCTATCCCGAATTGGAATGGGGCACACAGTCACTAACACAGAGCCTGTGCCGATAATTCCCGAACAGAGGATCTTAGGTATGACTTCTTCACAATCGCTAGAAAATATCCAAACTAGAGTTAAACAACTCCTGGACCCAACAGACTTGCAGGACTGGGTTCAAAAGGGATCTGATTTTACTATAGATAACGATTTGCCTTATTTCCGAGGACGATTATTTCTTCCACACACGGATTTACAAAAGCTAGTTGTTTCTTGTTATCACGATACACTAATAGAGGGACACCCCGGCATTGCCAAAACTGAGGAAAAGGTGAAAAGACAATTCTGGTGGCCTTCTTTGCGAAAAGATGTAAAATCATTTGTGATGTCCTGTGGTGTGTGCGCCCAAAATAAAGGCCAAAAGAAAAGACCAGCCGGTCTTCTTCAACCGTTAGACATTCCACCATCGCCCTGGCACACCCTGTCATTGGATTTTATTACGGATTTACCCCCCTGTTCAGGATATAACACTATTCTTGTTACTGTGGATTTATTCTCCAAGATGGCACACTTCATTCCATTAAAAGGTTTACCTTCAGCTTCGGTTCTAGCTAAAGAATTCCTTGAAAATGTTGTCCGGTTACACAGATTTCCGTCTGTGCTGATGTCAGATCGAGGAAGCCAATTTATTTCCCACTTTTGGCATAGATGTTGTCAATTGGCACAAATCGATGTAAGACTATCAACCAGTCATCACCCCCAGACCGATGGTCAAACAGAAAGAACGAACCAGACTCTCGAACAATATTTACGTTGTATGCTGCAACAATCTGAAAGTAACTGGAAAGACATTCTTTGGATAGCTGAATATGCATATAATAATTCTGTGCACTCTGGAACTGGGCAAAGTCCTTTTTACACTTTATATGGGCTCCGTGGGAATCAGGTGAGCGTTACACTGACATAAAAGTACAAAAGGAAAAATTAATGGGACATATGAGACTAATAGAATTTGACCTAGAGCAGATGACCCAGACCCTAAATGCACAGAGTGAGGAGATTAGTCTCCAGCAAGAAAAGAGATTGGAGTATTGCCAGATAATACAAGATGTACAGAAAGAAAATGAGTCCCTTGGAGAGGTGAACAAGGGACTCCAGGGCCAAGTAGTGGCACAAGGTAAGGTCATAGAAGCCAGTCAATCCCTGGTAGCAGAGTACAAAGCTCAGGCCTCTGCATACTATCAAGAAATAGGGGCTGAGAAAGATAAATCAGAGAGATTATCGAAGGAACCGGCTAGATTTAATCAGGCCTTGAGGAACCCTAAACAGTTAGGGAATGGAAGGGCAACCCCTGATGTCCTCTGTAGCAGGGGCCTCAAGCCAACTCACCACCTTATATGTGCAAGGTGCTGCTAACTTCATGCCTATGAGTTCACAAGAACAGGGGAATATGAGGCAGATGGACTCAATTAGGCCTAGCATGACAAAGCCAGGAGGCTAGCCCCCATCAAAGATTGGTGGATGTGCATCGTTACTGAGGTTCAAAAATATTCTGGCAAATACATCTGACCAGGAGGACTCCTATGAAGAGAAGATCAGGGAGTTAGACTGGCAGAGACACAGGTTACAAAGGAACCATCTAGTCCACTTTACAGATAAAGAGGAATCAGAGTTTAGGCCTCAACAGAGCATCCTAAAAACATCCACCCATTTGGGGAGGTGTGGGGAGTCCTCCACCAACCCCGGAAGAAGGGAGGAGTCAGATGAGTACTCCCATGTGCGAAAAATGGAACCCAAGGGAAGTGACCCAGAGAGCCCACAATACAGCACGGGAGACAAGATTAGACCCTGTAATTCTGGGAGAGACTCCAAGTCTCAAAGAATCAGGGAGCGCCTAGGGGATAGGGACTGAACCACAAATAGTAGCAGCTCTGAGTCAGAGGGCGAATGAACTCAGGTGCAGTGGAAAAAAGAAGGCTGCCAAACAAAAGAGAACTCTGGTAAAATACCCCATTCGACGAATAAAAGCCATCAGAAACTTTATGACTCTTTACCACAAAAATGCCAAGTATTCAGTCTGGGAGCATCTCGAGCTGTATGACCAGATGATGACGTCATTTGACATAAAAAATGACCATAATTCTATGGAGTTTGTCAAGTAGACATTCTCCCCAGAATACTCCAGCTTCTTTGCTGGGCTGGAGGATTAAAATCATTCAAGATGATCTAGCTCTAAGGCGGCCATCTTCAAACACTTCTCCGTTCACAGGAACCCCCAGGAGGCTCGCAAGGCGGCCTACAACCTGAGGGCAGGCAATGAGAGAGTTTGTGCAAGAATTGAAGCGGGCATTTGCCCAAAGCTCTAAACGGGTGTGCACAAATAGTAGGGAGTTTATTAGTACTTATTTATATGCCCTCCATGACACAACTGGTTAGGGACTTCCACGATGAAAGGACCCTGGATTGGGTAATAGAACAGGCTACCCGGATCTACTAAGTCCAAAAGCCAGTGGAAAACAAAAATCCTCCCGAAAATCCCATACCATCCAACACCCCTGCTGCTGCCAAGGTGGCAGAGGTGAAGAATACCCCCATTTTGGATCTAGAAATGGTGGGGGGCCTAAAAATACCCCTCACTCTAGTACACCAAATGAGAGGCAGAGAAGACCCTCTGACCAGTGGGGAGTAGCCAGGCAGGGTATCCCACAAACGTGTCACCTGACTCTGCCACCTACATTAGCCCAAGGTACAAGAGGAACAGACCCATTTTGGGGTACATATAGACTCCCCGGGCTCAAGGGGGGGATCCAATCAGGCGAGTACGGCCCCAGGAAATTTTCCTCCCAACTATCTGCAAAACTTCCCGCAAAACTCCCCTCAAGAGGGCAGTAATTTTCCACCCTCCAGTTTAAGTTTCTTCCCTAGGTACCCTCCAAAGCCCAACATCCAGAATAATCCTCCTCTCTCTCCCCACTTTCAGGATTCTAGACCCCCAAATCAATGAGAAGGGAGACCAAGGATGGAGGGCTTCCAGGGAAACCATCAAAACCCAAGCTATTCTAGGAGAAGGGACAACTACCCTTCCCGAGGGCAGCAAAGGTTTGATCCTAGACCCCCATATCAACCCGAGAGGATGTCACAATTGGAGCGCCAGGTGCCAAAGTCTCGCCCAAGACCTGAGTCGCATGTTGAGGGCTCAGCAGAGCCCTCAAATGATCATAGCTGCCCAGAACAGCTCAAACCCAGGGTCTGGCAACCCGGAGCCATGACAGGGAAAAAACCCTGACAACCAACAGGTTCCAGAGGAGGAGGCACGGGGCGAAGGGGGATGCAAAGCTCTAGAGGAAACTTCCTTTCTCACCCATGAAAAGCTCCTAGAAACATCTGAACCTGAATCCAAATCTCCTACCCCCGAAAAGCTGCAACCTAGGGAACAGAGGGTGAGTAGGAGAAACCAAGGGACAAAGAAAACCCATTTTGTGGAGGAAGGCTGCGTCCTCCAGTTTGAAGGGGAAGAATCCCTGGAGGATTTAGTGAAGAAAGTCTTCTCTTTCAAGGGCGGGGGGATTCCTCCCAAAGAAAATGCGTCCCAAAAGACCCTAACTTAGACTCAGTATGTATGGGGAATGGACCAGAACCACCAATTCCTGAACTCCAACAATGTCACCCCGAGGAGTGGGAAATAAATGAGGGATCCTCCCCGCAAACCGGTTCAAGTGACTGCCTCCAGGAAAAGGGGGACAGCACAGAATCAGGGGAAAAAGGGGATTCCCAAATCCCCAAAATCTCAGGGTGCTAAATTTTCTTTACAAATTCCCAGACTATGTCTCAAGATCACACAGTGTTGGAGTTCAAAATAAAGAAATTAACTGCCCATCGGGCCCAAAATGCGCATTTCCTTTGCCCTCTTGAGGAGAGGGAAGGGCGATTCTATGACTCCGTCAAGATACAAGGACAGTGTGCATTTTCAGCGCTGGTGGATACAGGATCCCAAGCCACCCTTCTATCCAAAAAGGCATTTGATCAAATCAATCCAGGAAGGCGGCAGAGTCACCAAATTCCCCTCACACCTCTTCCTGGGCAACTCCAGAACGTCAATGGAAATTACATTCCTGTCGAGGGGACTGCGGATCTGGAGATCAAAATTGGGGGACGTAGAGCGAAATACCCGGTCCAAGTCATCACTCAAGAGGGCACACCCTGTCTCCTAGGGAATGACCTCCTCTGGAGGTTGTCACCCCTAATAGACTGTGTGAACAAGGTACTCTGGACCCAGACTAAATGGCCAATAAAACTAAAATACAGCATGAACTATGTAAGTCTAAATGGCACATGCCATATGGTTGAGCAGCGATCTGACCAAATTGAATTCCACTTTAGGAACAATCAAGTCCCCAACATCACTGTAATCTCTGTAGGAGAACAAACAGGTGATGGGAACCCTGCTCCAATTTTGAAAATCAACCTTCCTCCCATTTTCGAGAGGCCATACGCCAGGTCGGGGTTTTTTTTGGGGAAGGGACATGTAGTGAACGAGAGGCAGAATGCCAGTTAGGGGTGTGTATTGGGGAAGGGAGGCATAGTGAAGTAGAGGCAGAACGGCAGGTGTGTATTGAAGAAGGGAGGTGTACATTATGTTATGTTATATGCATTTAGAGCGCATACTTTCACCCAAAGGCATCTTGGTGTGAGGAAAAGCAAGGATACCACCCACCACAATGGCGCTAAAACAGGAGAGTATTCCGCGTGCGCCTAAATTGAAGGTGATTCACAGTGCCTCTGATGTCAAATGGTAACACATTTCACAGTTTGCTGGCTGCATATGAAAATGCTCATCCGCCCACATGGGCCCGGCGGACCTTCGGAATTGCCACCAGATTGGCATTGCTTGAACGAAGTGGCCATCCAGGGATGTAGGTGTGAAAGTTGTCCTGGAGATATTCCGCCCCTGCTGATAAAAGGCCCGGTGGACCAAGCACAGGGACATAAATTTGATCCTCTGGGCAACCCGGAGCCAATGAAGGGCCCGAAGCACCAGGCTTATGTGGGCACCATAGGGGGAATTGGTTGCTACCCAGGCTGCTAAGTTTTGCAGCAATTGTAGGTGGTGTATGGAACCCAAGGGCTGTGCCAGGTAGAGCGTGCTGCAATAGTCAATACGACTGGTAATTAATGATGCTACCATAAAAGGTCGCAGATGTTCAGGCAGGAAGGGAAGTACTTTCTGCAGCACTCTAAGGAGGAAGTGCCCAGTCTTGCACACTGTGCTAACTTGAGGTGCCATTGATACGGTAGATGATAAAAGGATCCCTAAATTCCTGACCACCATTACCGGGATAGGAAGATCACCCAAGGTGGGGGACCAGAAAGAAGAAGTCCACAAAGCGCAGCAGAGGAGGAACTAACCACCAGAACTTCGGTCTTGTCGCCATTCAGCTAGTTCGCACTCATCCAGTGACCTACTGCCGACAGTCACTGCTGCAGTTCATGGGCTGCTGTCGCTTGGTCCCGGTCTAGTCGGACCAAGATCTGAGTGTTGTCGGCATAGGAATAACAGCGGAAGGCATAAGAATGGATGAAGCGAACCAGCGGCTGAATGTAGATATTGAAAAAAGCATGGGGGACAAAGCAGAACCCTGCAGGACACCACAGGATAGTGTTCAAGGAGAGCATACGAAAGGGGGTAAAGAGAATGGGCCTCATTACAACCTGCCAGTCCGGGACCGTGCAAAATCCGTGACGGCGGTAAAAACGTTTCCGTGTCCGCAAGGTTGCGGAAAAACCGTCCGATTACACGCTGTCGGTCGCGCGCACCACACAGACTCGGAAATGTTGTTACCGCCGTCACGGAAAACCCCACGGAAATGGAAATAACGAAGCCACAAGTGGCGCAAAACCCGTTTCCGCCTCCGCCGCCACGGACACGGAACCGGAAATACCATGATCGCCAAAACAGGAAACAGAGAGGCGGCCATCATATAAAAGCACAATCCATTGCCATCCAGAGCCAGCACAAGCACAATCCTAACTCTGAGAAGCCAAAAGGGACCACCAGCATGTCTGCCAGGATTCCTGCTCAGAGGCAGCGCAAACAGCGCTTCAGCAAGGCGGAGCTAACTGTCTTGGTGGAGCACATTGTGGACAATGCTGAGATGCTGTTCAGCGCCGACCAACGGCGTGCCACACAGCAGCGGAGGAAGGAGGTGTGAGCCGAAGCTGCACGCAAGTGCACCGCCGTGGGCGTGGCAGTGAGGAGCGTGAAGGACTGCCACAAGCGTTGGGACGACCTGAGGCTGAGGGTACGCAACCTCATTTCCACGCACCGCCAACGCAGCAGTGGGACAGGCGGAGGACCCCCTTCCCCACTGAGGCTGCAAGCATGGGAGGAGCATTGCAGCAGCGTCCTCCACCTAGAGGGAATCCATGGGATCGGGCAGGCTGAGGCAGGAGTGAGCCCACCTGCAGATGCCGGTAAGTGCCCAAACATGAATGCCACATGTAAATATGCAGTTGTGAGTACTGGGCCAAAGGATCCATTAACAACCCCCCCCCAGGCAGTGCATGTGTGGGCCAAAGGACCCATTAACAACCCCCCCAGGCAGTGCATGTGTGGGCCAAAGGACCCATTAACAACCCCCCCCAGGCAGTGCATGTGTGGGCCAAAGGACCCATTAACAACCCCCCCCAGGCAGTGCATGTGTGGGCCAAAGGACCCATTAACAACCCCCCCAGGCAGTGCATGTGTGGGCCAAAGGAGCCATTAACAACCCACCACCACCCCCCAGGCAGTGCATGTGTGGGCCAAAGGACCCATTAACAACCCCCCCCCCAGGCAGTGCATGTGTGGGCCAAAGGACCCATCATGATCCGTATGGCAACCAATATCACTGAATGCAGACACCAGCAATCAGAGGCATGTGACTAACACTATTCAATGTACAATCTTAATGACGCATGTGATGCACCCATCTGCCACCACAACAACACTAATTGCATGCCCTTTGTGTCCCCACAGCCGTTTCAAGTGACAGTGATACTGCACAACATGCCAGCCAATCTGCATCGGCAAGTACACTAGCCACCGCCACCACACAGGAGGATGCTGCCGGCAGTTCTGCACCTCTGACCACATTACCAGCCACTACAGATGTGCGGCACACCACCACCACCGACATCCCCACCGTCTCCACACTGGCTGAGTCTAGACAGGTGCCACGGGAACCTATCATGGCCACCCAACACAACACCGAAGGCAGCAGCACTGCAGAGGGGGCGGCCTGCAGTGATAACAGTGCCCCGCAAGAGCACTCGGAAACGGGGCCACAGGGGGAGATGCCCACATTGGAAGACCTGGGCTCCTTCCATGAGCTGGGGTTCAGCCCCACTTCACTGGGGAGGTCCCATGAGGTCGCCCGCCCCATCCATGGCCGAACTGAATGCCCGCATGCAGCGGATGGAGGACCAGCAGGCTACCCTCACCCAGCTGGTGGAGAGGCAGCTAGAGGCGTCCAGGCTGCAGAGGGAGAGCTACAGCGCCTCAGTGCGTTGCCTGTCGAGGTCCATTGGACGCTTTGAGAGCACCATAGTAACCCTTGCACGCCATGTGCGGGAGGGCAACGACCACACCTCCAGGCTTGTAGAGGCCATGTTGGTTGGCCAACAGGCAAATCTGGCACGGATGCCCTCAATCCCAGATTCTGGCCAGTCAAACACTACCACCCCATCCAGCTCCACTACTGCCAGTCCAAGGAGGCGCTCGAGTAGGCTAACGGGTCCCTCGGGCTAGGTTGCACAGGCACAGAAGCGCACACGGAAGTGATGGCATGTGTGTGGGGCAGTGCAGGACACATGTGGACTACAAGGGTGTGAGAGGGGTGGGCACGTTTGGGTGGTGGGGTAGGTAGTTTTGGGGGTTTGGACAATGGGCTCTGGGTGGGGGTGGGCACGTTTGGGTGGTGGGGTAGGTAGTTTTGGGGGTTTGGACAATGGGCTCTGGGTGGGGGTGGGCACGTTTGGGTGGTGGGGTAGGTAGTTTTGGGGGTTTGGACAATGGGCTCTGGGTGGGGGTGGGCACGTTTGGGTGGTGGGTGGCCCCGGGTGTACAGCTTCCCTAACCAATGCACCTTCTTCTCTGTTGTTATTACATCAATACATCACCATTTCAAATCAAGACATACATGTGTGGACATTGATCATTTATTTTGCAGTGCAACTATTAATTCATTGTCGTCACCATGTTTGTGCATTTCTGTGAATGTGCTGTGACTCAAAAGTAAATGCGAATCAGGGCATCCCGTGCTCTCTGGCCATCATGTGTACCCCCAGGGGGAGGCGGTGCCATCCCATCCCCATCTCCATCCCCACCCCCATCCCCATCCCCATCTCCATCCCCATCCCCATCTTCCTCATCTGCGTCTGGTGGCATTGGGATGTTCCTGCGCAGGCATATATTGTGCAGCATGGCACATACGAGCGTGATTTTGCCCGTCTTCACTGGGCTGTTCAGCAGTGATCCGCCAGATCTGCTCAGACAGCGGAAACGGGCCTTCAGCAGTCCAAATGTCATCTCAATCATTCCACGTGTGCGGATATGTGCCCTATTGTATGCCTCTTCATGCCTGTTCCTTGGTCTCCGTACAGGTGTCATCATCCATGGCGTGAGTGCATATCCCGCATCACCTACATGGGATGTAGATGGGGGAACATGTCAGTGTTTGTGGCATCATGTCCTCATCTGCTGCTGTGCATTCGTGTATCATCATTCATTCATGCATATGTACCATGCAGTGTATGGAGGTATGTTTTGGGCATCACGAGGTATGTCGCTGACTGCATATGGGCCTACACATTAACTTGCATGTTTACTGTGCCCTGCGGGTGACTTTTGATTGTGTGCATGTCATGGTGCAGTGCTGTCCACACATGGCAGAGTGACTCCACTGTACGGAAGTAGTAAATACACGTCGTCTCATTTACACGCCTCTCGTGCTTTTTGGGGCAGTGTTTCAATTGAGGGTGGGTGTCTGCAGTGGCACAGGGTTCATGGGACAGTGACGGGTTTGGCTGTGGCAGCGTGTGCATGGGCACATTGTGGTGCCCTGTCATGTCTTCCTTCATGATGTTTGGCATCCGCTGTGTATTTGGTAGATGGAAGGGGGGTGATGCATGTGCGGTCACAGCGGCACACTCACAATGCTCATTGGCCTGGACACACACACACCACTCCGACAGGGTTGTAGCATCGTCAGCTGTACTCACCCAATAGCCATGTGCTTTGTCCGGCATAGCGTTCCATGTACCGTGGCAACGTGGAATTCCGCAGTACCATTGAGTCATGTGATGAGCCTGGGAAACGTGCGCAGCAGTGTGTAATCAGTTGCATGGCATCACAAACCATCTGGACATTCAAAGAGTGATACTGTTTCCTATTGCGGAACACCGCCTCAATTGCATGTGGTACTGTCAGCTCGACGTGGGTGCAGTCAACTGCGCCTATGCAATTTGGCATGCCTGTAATCGCATGGAAGGCCAACTTGGTGGCAATGACCTCGGGGAGGGTGCGGGGTAGGGCTATGTGTTCCGACACATGGCGCAACAGGGCATCCAGTACCTGTACCAGGATTTTTGAAAAACACGGTTGTGATATGCCGTGCAGCTCACCAACCGTGTGTTGATAGGTGCCAGTGCCAAGAAAATGCAGAACTGAGACAACCTTCAAGAGGGGGGGGGGTGGCGGTGGGGGTGTCAATTAGGCTGCTGATGTTGTCCTCAATCATGGCGGTGATGTGCAGGATTGTTGCACGGTCCAGCCGGTATAGGGTGTGGATCTGTCCTGGGGTGATGTTCCAGGGTGAGGCCCTGATGCGTGGTATTGGTGGCTGGCGGCGGGGTCGGGCTGGCTGGGCAATGGGGTTTGCCATAGCTGCAGGGTTGGCTGGTTGCCGCCTGCGCCTCCTCCGCCTACGCCTCCTCCTCTGCGCCATTACTGCCACCATGTGCAGTGCTGCCTGTTGGTTGAGTAGGCCCAGTCCCAGTGCTACTAGACCTGCTGCCTGCATGGTTCTGTGTTGTGTTGGGCTGGGTGTGGCCCTTTTGTAGGCTCCCAGTGGCCTGCTAGGTCCAGCTGGGCTGATTTGGTGCACCTGTGCCCTGATTCAGTTCAGCAGGCAGTGTATAACGCCATGTTCGCGGTGGCGGTGGTTCCGCCACCGTGATCACGGTATTTCTGCCATTTTTGTTGCCAGTATTTCCGTGTCCGCGCTAGTTGTGATGCTCATGGTGTTTCGTGTTGACGGTAACGGAGGGGTTTCCGTGCAGACGGACTTAACGGGAACCCTATTTCCGCGGTGGCGGTTTAGGGTGGTGCTATTACCGGGGCCGCGGGTCATGATTGCGCGGACATGGAAACGGTGCCGGTATGGTTTTACCGGCAGTGTTAATTCCGGACCGGAGTACTTGTAATGAGGCCCAATGTCTGATTCCTGTCAGTTAGGAATGACATAAATCAGGCCAGGAAGGGCCCTTAGAGGCCTGCTGATTGCAGGCGAGATAGCAGGATGGAGTGGTCGACCTTGTCGAATGCCGCAGACAGGTCTAAAAAAATCAGGGCACCCACTCCGCCCTGGTCCACCCGCATGGTAAGGTCATCGACCACCGACACCAGGATACTCTCATTGCCACGTCCCGACTGAAACCCAGACTGAAAGGAGTCAAACAATGTCAAAGATTCTAGAAAAGAGGAAAGAAGTGGTGCTATCAGAGACTCTAGCAATTACATAAAGAAAGGGAGAAGAGGTGTAGTGAAGGAGAGGCCGGACACCAGGTAGGGGTGTGTATTAGGGAAGAGAGGCATAGTGAAGGAAAGTGTTGGGAAGGTGGGACGGTCTTCCCACCCCCCCCCCCTTTCCCCAAATGGTTCAGAATAAGGCAAAGGCTGTGAAACGTAATAGAAGAGACGAGGGGGGAGGGGTGTGTGCCTAAAGTACTTCACGTGATCACATTATTACATGCTTCTTAGAGGTAGTGCACATTTGGGAACAAACACCATCTTAGATATTAGCAGCCATGTTGGAACACAAGCCGCAAACGTGGCGCAGTAGCCAGCATCACAGGTCTAGGCCGCAAACATGAGGAGAGGAATAGGTTGTATCCCGGGCACTGATGAGAAAGACTAGAGACACAGAGATCCATAAACCCTTCATTGTCTAAAAAGTTGACAGCCTTCGTGCTCTGGGAGGAATGTGCCCTGTAAGGCCACGGGAGGAGGGTTGAGCATCTTTGTGTAATACAATCCCACAAGAAGGAGGGCAAGGGCCTCCGACCCCCATCAGTGCCAACTCTAAGTTATAGCACCCAAATGCCCTAGCCTTAAAGACCCCAGAATTCCAAGGTACTGGTCGGCCTCTGTTCCTAAATCTGTTAGACCCCAGATCGATCAAGAAAGATCAGAAAGCAGGACTTTTTGCCTTCACTCCTGGGTCATGTGATTTTTGCTGCAAGGTGCAGGGAGGGATGAAAGTATAGCCCAGAACTAGGGTGGGAGACCTTTGAAAGAGTTCGGCTTGTCTGGGATCGAGAGAAGTGTGTGAGTTAGTGTGCCCTAAACTTTTCCCTCATGCCCCTGTCTGCCTGTACCAGGTGTACTGCTACATAGAGATGTATTGTTTAGTTTGTACATAATTGCCAATTTCATGACCAATAACGACTGCATCATTACCCATGTGGAATAAGATAGACAGAAGGGGCTGGGACCAATGACCTGGCATCCTATATGGAGCAGGCGGCCTATGTATAGGGTCTCAGCAACCAGCCGCGTGGGTTTGTACTGTATGTAATGATGTCACTGATGACGTTATGCACCTTCTTGAAGTGCGGCTCATATACATTTTGGCAGAACATTCGGCAGCAGCAGAGCTCTTTGCTGATGCACTCCTATTTTTTTAGTAATAAAACACGTGTTATCCTTGCAAGAGTTGTCTTGGGCCTTTCTTCCCTAGTGGGTTGCATGTATTCTGGTGTGAGCATTGAGGGGCTCTCCTATAAGAAGCAGGGCACCAGCTAAGGGTGTGTATTGGGGAAGGGAGGTGTAGTGAAGGAGAGGCAGAACGCCAGGCAGGGGTGTGTATTAGGGAAGAGAGGTATAGTGAAGGAAAGTGTTAGGAAGGGGGGACGGTCTTCCCACCCCCCTTTCCCCAAATGGTTCTGAATAAGGCAAAGGCTGTGAAACGTAATATAAGAGACGAGGGGGGAGTGGGGTGCTCCTAAAGTCCTTTACTTGATCGTATTATTGCATGCTTCGTAGAAGTAGTGCACACATGGGAACAAACACCATCTTATATATTAGCAGCCATGTTGGAACACAAGGCGCAAACGCAGCGCAGTAGCCAGCATCACAGGTCTAGATGGCGAACATGAGGGGAGGAATAGCTTGTATCCCAGGCACTGATGAGTAAGGCCAGAACCACAGAGATCCATAAACCCTTCATTGGGCCTCATTAGGAGTGTGCCGTCCGGTAACAACAGTGCCGGTAAGCCTACCCACACCGTTGTTACCGGACCGGCACACTACGAGTCTGCGGGCGGCTGCCGTGTGTTTGACACTCTCAAAGCGCATAGTAAAACCTAAAGGGTAAAAGGGAGCAAAATCGCCTTTACTCTTCAGTTTTGCTCTCCGCTTTGACAAATATCAAACACTGCCTGCAAATGAACTTTGCAGGCTGCGTTTTACAATGAATTCCAATTGGATCTGCCTGCTGGAGATCAGGTGTAAAAGCACGGCGTATTCCATTGGAATCTTTGGTTTTACACCTGCGTGAAAATCTCATGCAGGCGTAAAACCAAATGCTTTCCTGAGACAGAGGTGGAAAATAAAGTGGAGATGCTATTGCCCCTTTGCTGCCTCCGCCATCCCCCAGCCCCGTGCCTTAGGACAGCTGTAAAATGAGCCGCAGTATAAAAGGAAAGCATGCAAGCATTTTACACTTAAAATGATGCTCCAGTCCAGTAGAAAAGGACCCTCTGAAGGTCCACTGAAAAACAATTAAGCTAGCTTTATCAGCATGGTGCGAATATAGTCAAACCCAGATTAAAATGGCAACGTGGGGATAAAAATGCTGCTGAATATTGCAAAGCCGGAGGAAGGTGACGAATGAAGATCCTTGTCACTTTTTGGTCAGTACATTACATCACATTAGCACCTGGAGTGGGGGGAGCCAACCAATCAGGTTGTTTGGATCGCCGTCTGAATCCCACGTTACAAGCTTGCGTTGCAAGCAACCTAATGGCTGTTCCCCGACCCCGCCATCTTCCCTCACCTTCCCATCCACACCAGTCAATGTTCCCTTCCCAACCCCTGTCCCACTCACTGTCTTCTTTTGGCGGTGGCGCAAACGTCGCCGCTGCTCCAGCATTGTGGGCCGCCATGGAATTGGAAGAGGGCTGCCCATCGAGCCCTGTCTTCCAGCTCCAATGCGGCCATTTTAGGTACATTTATGTATGAAAGGAGGGGACGCTGTGAGTGTGCTCCGTTCATTCTTACAAAACATATTGCTGTCAGCACCCCGGGTTTCCAGATTGGAAACCGGGGATGCTAATAGCAATAAACACGAGATCCGGGGGGGGGCTGGATTGGGTGGTACTGGCGCCGAGGCCCAATTATTGCAAAATGAATGGTCCGCATTAGCAAAGCTATGATATTGATGCTATGATATGATACAGGACAGTAGCACTCAGGTGAATATCTACCGGCATGGATTACTACACAGTATAAAACAATGGGCAATTCACAAGAAAATATCAGTTTAACACTTATTTACTAGCAATTGAACATTGCACAAAGCCGTACTTTTCTTCTAGCACATTACTCTGCACATTGTGATTAAATATGTATAAGCCCTGGGCTACATGGGTTGCTTGCTAAGGAATACACGGAAAGAAAGCTTGCAGTTGATGTGATTGGCTGCTATCTGTAGAGACGCTAGTTCTTACCCTCGTCTTTAATACCACAACAGCACGTTATCTATGTAAACCTCCTCCCACACCCCTTCAAATCCGTGAGTGTCCCTAGGGCAGTGTTGCCAACTCCTCAGTGAAGAAAGTAGCTATTGGCTCCCCTAGAAGTCGCCAGAAGTAGCTATATGATGTCACTACCTAATTTGCATAATTACCTCCTCTTTCCCCCTACGATTTATGGCTTTTACTGTGGCCCCCTCCCCTTTTAACCATTTTGTTTAGGTCCATCCCCTTAACATACAGTTCCCCTAGAGCGTTTCTGGGGCGGGCTGGCTACTTAAAGAACAATAAAATTGCTAAACACCTCCCTTTTAAGTTCACTGTGTTTTTACATTGCTCCCATCAGAAAACGGGAGAATGACCACACTTTTTTCAATTGGTTTGGAAACTTGCATAAATGAGCAAGTTTCCAAACCAATTGAAAAAAGTAGCTAGATTTGTCGCTCGCCGCTTTTTAACGAAAAAGTCGCTAGGGGGGCATACTTTCTCGCTAAATATAGCGAGAAAGTCGCTAAATTGGCAACACTGCCCTAGGGGTGGCAAAGTGGGGTAATTGCCCAACCTAAACTATGCTTTGCCCCCAACTAATTGTCGGCCTGCTCCCCCCCTCCTCATTGGCAAATAACACTTTTAGTCGCTTTAAGCCACCAGTCAATCACGTGTTTACAGTCCCTTTGTTTTCTGAGCACCTCTTCTTTCTTCTGGCCTGAAGCAGACACCAAGGGAATAGATGGGCCATGAATTTAAATGAGGTGGGAGCCATCTATGTTAAAAGCAGGCTTCCAACATGCTGGGTACACTGGTGCTTGCTAAATTCTCTGCTTACAAAAGAATATGAAACAATAAAAAAGTCATTACAAATTGACAAACTTAAATCTACCAGTTTTCTTTAAACTGTTTAGATTTTTTGTCAGACTATCCCCATAAATACACTGCGACTATTGCTCTCCTTCCCTGGAGTTTTATTGCAAGATATACTTCTAAAGTTGTTTTCTTTTCAAACTGCTTAAACAAAAGCAAATACTTATATTATGCAGACAGATGTTTTTACGAAAATTATTTGTGGGTTCATGGGAGCCAACTTTTAATTTTCCACTTCGGAAAAATACATTTGCTCCACTCTCTCCCTGAATATGAGGAAGCGACCAGCCAAACTCCCCTGGCTGTATAGTGCATTTACAACACACAACACATATTCTTTAGAGTCATATCCAGATTTAAACATTACAATAAGCAAGAGTCATGAAACCAGCTGAGCTTTCTCACCCCACTCCTAAACACTTGACATCCTCCACACTGCATTGTCCCCAAATGGTATCAATTGGCTCCGCATCACAAGAACGACTTCTCACTACTCGACTACATCCATAGCCACAACTCCCACCGCCCTAACTCCATCTGTCCCTCGACAATCACAACCTATCATTGGCCAATTGAGAAGAAACCGCCTATCTTCTCGAAGTATACATAAGGCACACATGATCACCTTATCGCCAAAGAACACCTACCACCCTCGCATCAGATCTACCTTCAACCACATGAACATAGATATTGTCTCAACTCCTCTCGACAAAATCTACAGACACTATAGCCATCACAACCTATCACGGGCATATGGAGAAGAAACAGATTATCTTCTTGATTACTCAAGGTTCCCATGAATAAACATCATGTGATAGGCACCCAACTGCCCCAGGTCCAGACCGTCACTTCTCAACAACCCCAAACCAACACCACTACCACGCACTTTAATACAACCAAAGACTCCAGTCCCTTTACAATTTCTATTACTAAGCCTACCTGTCCTCATACAATCCCATTTAAAGGAGATCTCACTAACGCCTGATCCATCACAGCCCATGCCCTGGATATTGCAGACAAAATAAAAATAAATGAACTTGACTTTTTAGTAGTCACGGAAACTTGGCTCCATACAGACTCTGGCCCCCTCCTTTCCTTAGCTATTCCAGAAGGCTATACTATCTATAGAAAAGATAGAGCCACTGCAAGAGGAGGAGGAGTAGCTCTACTAGATAAAGAATCCCTGGACATCAAAATATCCCCGGACCCACCCTTCACGTCTGATGAAGCTATGACCAATGTTCCCTCTAAACTGTGCGCATGTGCGCTTGCCCAGCTTCCTTCTGGGTGCCGCTCAGACGATTTTTAGCAGCGCACACATACAATTCTCACCTATACAAAAAGATTTAATAAGGCACAAGCCACAGCACTTACCTGAAATGTTCTTTCTCTTAAAATAAGCAACTAGTCTTGACATTCTGCTAATTTGCATTACACTACTATGCACCTAAAATCCCTAACAGCAAAATACAACACAAGAGGTTAAAAACTAATATGAAAAACTGCCTCCGTGAACACAAGTATCTAACCAATCTAACTAGTCTGCATGCACACATTAACCAAAGGTTTTCCCTCCCCACCCATGACTTCTAAATCTGACTCTAGCACACTTTTACCTCATGACTCTAACTTCTGCCCAAGAGTACATTAAGATACTACCGGACAACCTTGACTCTTCCTCTCTTGGCTCTGCAAAAGGCTAGCAGATGTGTACCTACATCCACTTGTTTTGTTTGTTGTAACATGAATAGCGTTCACGCGCCATAATTTCTGTCCCTCATTGTGCCTTACCAAAAGCGTCACCCACACTATATAATCGAAATACCTGCTCAAATATCGGATACTGACTGTAAGTAAGCAGGCTACTTGGATGTGTAACCAAATCCCATACTTCCTCTTCTTAGTACATATGTCACAAAGTGCTTTGAAGTGGCCCCCTTGTAAGTTAACACATTATAAAACTCAAATATTAATTTGCTCTCTAAAGATTTTGAAAGACAAATGTGATGATCAGCGTCTCCTACTTTAGCATTGCTAACATTACCCTATAAATAGAGAGCAACATTGCAATATCATTTACTTAGACCTACAAGGGATAATGGGTATGGACTATGCCTAGGATTACTCATCCATAGTATCAGGGCACCGGATATTCAGACAGGAGAATGCCTTTCACACAATCTGCATCATTTCCAAGTGTTCAGAGTTCCTTTGGGCATAGACCTACCTTCACACATTATATGGTAACTTACTTCTATACAAACATGGTTTCACTGAGCACTTGTGTAATCCTACACAATGATATAAGGCTGGGGTATGTTGCGAACAATCTTGTATGCACTGCAAAAGAATTGTGTACATGCAGAGTCATGACATTCTTAAAATGCACATCATATGCTGAGGCATTTAAATATACCTTGCTTGCAAAGTATTGTGGGTCTGCAAATATCCCAGTGAGTGATTACTGCTACAATCCCTCACTTTATACAGTGCTCTATCAACTAGCATTGGAGGCAAGCACAGGGGCGGGGGAAGGTTATGGGTGGAAGCATCATCCCTTGCAGGTTGCGGGTGATGAACAAAGCACCACATTTCAAAGAACAAGTCAGACATTTTGGCAGTACACTGAAGGAAATGTGTTGCATGTTTGCTAAAGGATAGGAAATTCTAGTACCCATCTAGACAACAGCACCTTCTTTTTATTTCTATTCTCAACTGCTGAGGGCTTTTCAATGTAACCATGTGTTCTGTGTGTGCAGTCTCTAGCATCTCCCTGCATCCTATTTAACAGATCACAAAGAATTACAGAAGAGGGATCCATAGTTACAGAAGAAGGCACTCAATCAGGTCTATCTCTTATGAATTGATGCAATTAACTTAAAATGCATATATGTGTGATTTTCTTCAACAGTGCTCCATAATATTATGAGCCCTGTCATTTCACTCAAGGGGTACAAGCAGGGCTCTAATCAGATTTTCCTCCCTTCTTAGAGTCAAATGAATTTTCAGGGAGTAAAAAAGTAATTAGCTTTGCCAATAGGGATACTTTCCGCTTCTTAAAAGATGTTCTTTCCCCATAAAATTCCTTTTGAGATCAGGGAATTAATATTATTAGAGTTCCTTCCTTCCTATGCCACTGCTCTACTGGTCACTAATTCGAAAACATATCAGTGGAGCTTTGTGGGTTAAAGCAATATGTTCATTGTTTCTCGTTTTTGTTAGTGTCAGGGTTCCATTTGATTCCTCTTTGACTGGTCGTAGATCGGTCTCGCACGGGAACAAAATTCCCGAATTCCCAGTAGATTTAACAGTTTACATTCAAATTCAGGATTCTCATTAGAGCCTCGGAACCATGGTTTGTCTGTGTTTACGTGTCCCTTCAGAGGACGCTATGGGTTGCCTTGGAGACGCTGGCACCCTTTGCATTCACATAGGCGTTCAGGCCTACGGCGGTGAGTTATAGGTGCGGTCAGCTGACCTGTATTTAAGCCCTACCCCCGCGCACGGCGGTGCTTCTGAATTTGTAATTCCAAAGCTACGCATCTTGTTACCTTGTTTTCTAGCTCCTTGAACCCTGGTCTGCCTTGTGACTTCCCTTGCCTCGTTCTTGTCATTTGCTTACGTCTTACCTGCTTATTGCCAAACCCGGAACGGCCACGGGCTGCCTTTGTCTCATCCCTGCACGTCTTACCTGCTTATTGCCAAACTCGGAACGGCCACGGACTGCATTCGCCTCATCCCAGCACATCTTACCTGCTTATTGCCAAACTCGGATCGGCCACGGACTGCATTCGCCTCACCCCTGCCCGTCTTACCTGCTTATTGCCAAACTCGGAACGGCCACGGACTGCATTCGTCTCATCCCTCACGTCTTACCTCTTTATTGCCAAACTCGGAACGTCCACAGACTGCATTCGTCTCATCCCTCACGTCTTACCTGCTTCTTGCCAAACTCGGAACGTCCACGGACTGCATTTGTCTCATTCCTCACGTCTTACCTGTTTGTTGCCAAGACAGAGTCTATTGAACTGCTTCAACTACAACCAGTGTCACGTCTTCACTCTTCTACAGCTCAAAGACTCTAAGAAACTTAAAGAACATTCGCACATTGGCGCAAGGATCAAAGGACATTAGGGCAACGGCGTAAGGATCAAAAGACTCCTTAGGCATCCTCGTGCCGGCGGGAATAGGAAATAAGACATTGTGTTCCCAGGACTACCACTCCATTACAATAATTTCATCTTCAGAATTCATCTAGACCACTAATTGGTAAGCACACAACTGTTTGGTTCTTCCTTTTTCTTACTATCCTGTACTCATGGTAATAGCTACCTCTCTTGTTTCAGGATACTCACCAATCTAGCTTGGAACTTCTCAGTCCCAGTCTACCTCTCTTGCTTGTGAGTATCGGCTCATCACTTTGTTTAGATATTTAGTTGTCTTGAGTCATTTGTTAATACTTGGTTCATTTCTCTTGCAGCCAGCTGTCTGGGTACAAGTGTGTACCCATATTTTCAGGCAATACTCACCTCAATCTGTCCTTTTGTACTCTTGAGGGGTATATTGTCAGAAAGACTCAATTGCATCACGATGTGTCAAGCCACCACTGCTGGATTTAGCCCTTGGGCCCTAACAGTTAGGCACATTTTCCTTTTTTAGGGAGCAAAATGCATAGTGCATATGTATTTGGCACTGAGGCTGGTGTTATCACTACCCACAGGAGAACATAATGTGGATAGTACGCAGAGTCACAGGAATTTTGGATCATCATTTTCTATGGTGCAGTTATTCTGATGCAACTATCATCCTTACACAAATTAAAGTGGCACTTAAACTCCTTTTGGCATGTTTTTGACACATTGCTTTTAATTGCCATTAATCCGTTGGCAAATGTATTCTGTCTGAGTTTCAGCCACTTCAGTTATGACAAGAGATATTTGAGGGCCACAAATACCAGGGACGTCGTTTGCAGCAGTAACAGGCTGACAAGCAAATTCAAGGAGTGGAACTAACCTACCTCAACCCACCACCTAGAGCCAACCTACCTAATGGTCAATGAACAATAACAGTCCGGCCTTGATAAAGACCCCTTTGGTCATAACACGTGTCGGCTCACCACTTGAGATTACGGCATCAAGAATAAAATTCCCTTTTTGTTGAAAAATCAGAGTACAAAAAGAAAAATCTCTTTAAGAATAAATATTGTTTGTGCAACATATCTGGGAACACAACTAAGAGATACTTGTGTTTTGTAATACAAATGAGTGATTTTCCAGTGGCATAAAAGATGCAGAGCCTCATTATGACTTGGGGCGGTATTGGCAGAATACCGGGCAAACAAATTACTGTTACTGCCACTTGGTCCGGAGGAATTTCCACTGGATTACAATTGGTGGTGGCAGTGTAATTCCCCATTCATATAGAGTCCATATTGAGTCCCTTGGACTCAATGTGGCTTGTTGGCAGTATTACTGTGGCTGAAATTCGTAATTTGGAGTAGTGGTAAAGTTGGCGCGAATGGAGTTACCGCCAACTTTACCACTTACCGCCAAACTCATAATGAGGCCGACATTTTTCTCTGCGCAGAAGTACGCTTGCAAGGTACTGTGGCAGATAATGAAGTCTTGGATTGGTTGATGATTTTTCTGTATAATCACATATGACATTTTATTTTAGCCTATGTGTTTGGAAAAAGTGTTGTAAGATTTTTAAAGAATTGCAGTGGCTGGGAAGAGGACATTCCTTTCCAAACTCTCTTCTGCAACGGTAGCTCACAAAATGGCTTACTTCATTAGTCAGTTGCGCACATTGAAAATAATGTGTGCACAACAGCCAACCGGTTCAGTACATAGAGTAAAATAATTAGAGGGAACATTGGCTATGACTGTAAAAATCTCCCTTACACCTACCTGTACACTCACACTCCATATAATCTATAGACCCCCGGGCGCTATTTCCACCTTTGAAGATGATATCACAACACTGGTAGCTCATAACCTGAAACCACACTCTAAAATGATCATCATGGGTGACTTCAACCTTGGATTGAATGATCCCTTAGACTTGAATGATACTCTTCTAGCGAGCTCTCTAGAAGCCCAAGGCTTCACACAAAGAATCACAACATCAACTCATGATAAGGGGCGTACCCTGGACTGCTTAGCTGACACTAATTGTTCTACTACCATCAATTCTAATACCCCTTCACCATGGTCTCATCACAACATTATCTCATTTACTACTACTATTATCTCTAAGGTTCTAAAAAAACATCACCTAACTATGATGGCCCCATCTAGAAATCTTAAAAATAGTAGCCAAAATAAAATGTTACCCATACTCTCCCCTATCCTAAATTTATCACACTCGGTCAGCAACCTGTCAACTCTAGTTGGCCATTATAATGAAACGATGGTAGCAGCTATTGAGAAAATTGCCCCACTAAAAAGCAAAAAGTCTAAACCTCTGGCACATATCAATTCATGGTTTACCCCTGAACTTAAAGCCTTGCGGGCCCAAAAAAGATCAGCTGAAAACAAATGGATTAAAATGCCATCTCAAGAAAATAAAAACCCTTTTCAAAACTATAGCCAACAACTATACGCTTGAAACCATTCAATCCAAAAGTGAAGTCTATAATCAAAGAATCTCTAATGCCCAATCGAACACCAGAGAATTATTCAGAATTCTCAGAGAACTAGAATCCCCAGCATCTACCGCTGACCATAGGATCAAAGACGTACAATGGTGCACCAAGATCCAGAATGCCTTGGCTGATAAAATCTCACTTTTACAATGTAAAATTGAACAGAAAAAATCCAAACTGAATATGAACCAAACACCATCAACTAGTTACCTTCCGATAGTCACCCCTAAGGCAACTAAATTCTCTTTTTCACCACTTTCAACGCTAGACACCATAAATATTATCAAAAGTTTAAAACCATCCAGATGCAAAGGAGATATTTGTCTGGCAACCTTGGTAAAATATTGCGTATTGGAATTTGTCCCATTCATCACCAATCTTTTTAACAACTCTTTTGCCACCAACATAGTTCCCAATTACCTAAAAACAGCGTGGGTACTACCCCTACTTAAAAAACCTACTTTAGATCCCAATATTCCAACCAACTATCAACCAATTACAACCGTCCCCTTTCTACTTAAAATACTAGATTGCGCAGCTTATTTGCAGATCCAAAAACACCTCGAGGACAACCACCTTTTAGGTCTGAGACAATCCGGATTCAGACCAGGTCACGGTACGGAAACGGGCATGCTTGGTTTGAAATCGCAAATGGATCACTACAAGGATAATAGAGAATTGTGTATCCTTTTACTACTAGATCTCTCTGCTGTGTTTGATTTAGTGAATCATGATATCTTATGCCAACATCTAGACACGGCAGCCCAATTTTCTTCAGATGCCATGAACTGGATCAGATTATTTTTATCTAAGCGGTCCATGAGAGTCTTCTCAGAATCTGCGGCAGCCCTTCGTGTCCCGGTAACTTGTGGGGTACCACAAGGTTCTTGTGTTTCACCTACTCTTTACAACGCATTTACCAAACTCTTATTCGACAAACTTAATAATATGGGTATCTCGTATACTAACTATGCGGACGATACCCAGATTCTCATACCCATTACTGGATGTTACGACACGGATTCTAAAAATGTAAATAAAATATACCTTGCAATCCAGGGCTGGATGGCTGGCAATGAATTATACCTCAATGATGACAAGACAGAGCTTATCATCATCGGCAATAAAACAAAACGTAATAACCTCACTCAGTAGTATAAATCATTCATCATTGATGGTAATACTATCCCTGTAGCCAGTGAAATAAAAACCCTTGGAGTCTACATAGAGTCTGCTCTCACGTTAAATAGACAAGTCAACGCTGTAGTCTCCTCTGCCACATACATGACCAAATTGATAAGAGCTAGCCGCCGCTTTCTTTCTTCTGAAAACACTATCACATTGGCAAGAGCATTAATACTGTCCAGGATAGACTTCTACAACTCTCTCTTCACCGGAACAAGCACTAGTAATATAAAAAAACTACAAACGGTACAAAATAATGCCATAAGAGCCACCTTAAATATCCCAAGACACAACCACATCTCCTCTACTAGAAGGAATATTAATTGGCTTCCTGTACAGGAGGAAATTAAATTAAAAATCATAACCATGACTCATAAATGTATTGCGAAGAAGGTGCCTAAATATCTTAGTAACCTCATTTGTAAAGCCATTTTCAACAGATCAACTCGGACTGCATACACTAACCTGCTCAGTATACCTAGATTTAAGAGCCTGAAAGCTTCCCAGTAACAGCTCCTAAACTGTGGAATGCTCTTGCGCACCAGTTGAGAAATGGCACCTCATACTGGTCATTTAGAAAAAAACTAAAAACGCTCCTCTTCAGTACCGACCTTCAGCAATAATTTACTGTAATCTCACACTTTGCACAAGCAGGTTATGTATCTACACTGTCAAATATAAAACTTGTATTTTTTTGTGTGACCAGGCTACCGCGAATATCCTGTAAATATGATGTTCATTGTAATATTTGTAACAATGTCTGCTTTTGAAGAAATGTAAACCTGTAACCACTTTCGTAAGATCATTAGAATTTCTAATTGAGCGCCTAGATGCCTTTGGGCTAGGTGTGCGGTACAAATGCATAAATAAATGAAGAATTCAAGATCGGATGTGGATTCCTGGTTGCGCAAAAATCACTACATTACCAACAGTCACGTTTGTGTACAGGACTTTAAAGCCAACTGTGTTACATTCCCATCCATACTGACACTGCGCAGTCTAGATTTGGATGTACAGCCAAAAAGTGAGCACTAAAGATCTCTAAGGGGGCAAAGTTAGGTCCCTGCCCTTATTGTTAACGAAAGAGGGGGGCAAGCTTTCCCCTCTGTACTCGGCACATATAGCTGATATCTCATTTGTTAAACACGCTGCCTTTGACTACCTACCATTTGAATCAGGAGCATGTGTGATACCTCTTCTGTTAAACTGACTGTTTCTGACTACATATTATTTGAAGCTGAGCTGGGAGTATTGTCTGTTTTAGTTTAAAGCATGCAGTCTGTTGCTAAGTGCATATTATTAGTGGTTGAACGATGAGTGATGTCTTCTCATTAAAGCTATGCTGTCACTTGCTTGTATAAACATCATGCATAACAGCATGCTACATGTCTTCATCAAACAACAAATAAGAGCAGGTGACTATCACATGTATAACCCAGGGAATATTAAAGACATCTCAAATTAGCACATGTGAGATATGAGACGCCTACTCATTTCTAACCATCACATTTAATTCTGGTATTTATAAAACCAGACTTTTTAGTCTAAAACTAAAAGTACAATTACTTGGGCAATAATTCCCTCAACTGCGGGCCATAGCCACATAAGGTAATGCCCCCAGGGCCCAAAGTTACAGGCCCGAGCATAGCGAAGGCCTTAACGAAGGCCCCGGGGGCATTACCTTATGTGGTAATGGCCCGCAATTGAGGGGCTTATTGCTATTAGTAACCTGGCCCGTTAGACCGGGTTACTAATGGTGGGGGGTTTCTTCGGCTGCGAGACGCGTTGCTTTTCGCAGCCGAAAAAAAGGGTAAAAAAATGGCCGCCCCGGACAGGAAAACGTAGTCCGTTTTCTCTTTCCGTGGCGGCAATAGTAAACAAAGAAAATCAGTGCCATGGAAAGGGAGAAGGGACTACCAGTAGGCCATTGAAGTACATTGGAAAAAATGAAAACAAAAAAAATGGATGCCATGGAAGAGGGAGAAGGGATCATGCATAGTCCCTTCTCCCTTTCCATGGTGGCCGTGAAAAACAAAAAACAAGCGGCGCGAGGGTCACGCAAAAGCATGAAAGGGCTTACCATCAGGTAAGGCTTGCAAACGAACCAATCGGTTCATTTGTGAGCAAAAAGAAAACCTACGCCGGATACTAATTTACAATACTTAATGAAGTGGGCTGAAAGCAAGGACTTGGAAAATCAAGCCCCTTACAGGGCACAACTCAAGGTCTTTCTTTCTGCATATTATCATACATTGTGTAAAGAAGCACAAATAGGTTATTCTGTCGTGGTGATTTCCCGGGGGCTGTCAGAGCCGTCCGCGGACCTCCGGGGCTGCGGATGCCCCAACTCCTCCCGCGTCCCAAAAAGAGTATGAGGCACACACAAGAGCAAGGTAGTTACTGCTGTTTATTATAGTAACGGCAGGGATAACTCTCAGCCCGTATGCATCCGGAGAGACTCTCAACATTAGTGGGGCTCGCAGGCCCTTTTTACTGTAGTATGATGCGCTACTTGCGTCACCTGGGAAAACTGTCCCAAAACCTAACGCCACTTCGCGTTGGTTCCCTGAGTGGTAGGGTCAGTATGGTTAACTATAGGAGAAAGGGTTATTGGATAAGAACGGGTCAGGTGGTACACTTGGGCTGTCCCTAACAGTTGCTACTCCGAATTGGTTACAAGGGGACACTTGGTGATTGGCTAACTAGAATGGCGCCAATGATGAGCCCCTCGTATTCTGATTGGTTCACCTGCGAGCCCCCAAGCCTGGGACCATCGCTGTTCCCAGCTCGCGGTCTACCTGGTGCTGGCAGCAATGTGCAACTATGTGTTAATGACGGACAATGGACAGGTCTGACTAGTGACTCATGTGCATGTCTTTCCCTTCGCTGTAGGTGTCCAACTTGTCACTACGTTGTTACAGATCATGTCCCAAGACGTGGGACCCCAGTGACTTTCTGTCTCGTAAGCTTGGCATCTTGTCAGCTCGCTTGGTCACGTGTGGAGAGACCGTGGCTGGACCAGAATTATGAGCATTTGATTTGTATTTCGGCTCTGAGGAGCGTTCGGCATTGGCAGGTGTAACCTTGGCACGGGGAGCGCAGCATGTAAATGGCAACATTGCGGCCTTGGCTGTGAGCTCTCGTTGGGGCTCGTTCTGCATGATCAGCGCTTTGCATTTTCGTCTGGGAGGATTTTCATCTGAGAGGCTCCTGCCTGGGGACTCTTGCTTTGTGGCCTACCTTGGCCTAGTTTCTGGGTGGCAGTACATGGTCCATAGTATGGGGGTCATGAGGGGCGACAGAGTGTCACAAGCAGCAGTAGATATATAGGGTGGCATCTTTATAGGGATAGGTAGCGAGAAAGCATCTGCAAGCATATGTACACGAGCTCTTCAGGAGTCTTGCATTTCTGCGGTGCTGTAGGAGGCCTATGTGGAAAATAACAACGATGCATGTCTGTGGGTGTATCGGTCCTCTGCATCATAGCACTGAGTATGTTCTTTGTGTGGGTTGGTGTGTGAGTGACCAGTGTGCATGGTGACACGTGTGTTCTTTGTCTGTTGGCTATGTTGTCATGGCATCTCTAACGATGAAGGTGTTTGTGGCTGTTGTCTAATCGAGTTGGTCCATGAGGCTGACGTCTGTGGTTCCCGGAAGTGGTAGTGGGCAGGCTCCCCGGGTGTGTGGGCCGTGGACACAGGGGAACTTTCCATCTGGTGAGGAAGTGAATGGGTCGAACTCCTCTCACGGGGGGGTGCTTGGGTCTTGATGTCCTGGGCCATGGTTTGGATGAGAATGGGGGAAGGGTATTTCCCCATTTTCCCACTTCAGTCCCCCCTCTGGTCGACTTGTTGACCACAAAATTATCCACTCTCTTCTCTCTGTGTACTCTCCATACTTTCGTTATTCCCGCCAGGTGTCCATACTGGTTCACGTGATCTTCAAACAACCAGTACATGTATACGCATCCACCGCCAGGCTTACAATAGACCCACTTTCCACTGTAATTCTTCGGGTTACTTGGGTTTTCTACCTTCACTGATATTGGATATAAATCTGCTCCCAGTATCTGCTGGCGTAACCGCTCTCGTTTCTTTATTATGATGTCTGTGTGTTTGTTGTCTTCAGCTGGCATTAGGGCGTGCATGCCGATCATTTCCATCATTTCATCAGTAGTATGCGCTGACCTTGCTTTCCATAACCTCATTCCCAACACTGCGGCCATTCCCAATATTATGCATCCTGCTACAATTTTGAGACCATCTGACAGCCACGATGGCATCCATGGCCACAAGTAGGAAAACCAGCTACCATCTTTCTTCACTCCCTTTGCTTCTTCTTCCATCTTGGCGTGCATCTTGGCGAGTTGTGATACTGCCTCAGAAAGCGTGCCATTGTCCGCGTCGTTGGCAGAGCTAAATGTGCAACACAAGCTCCCAATTTTCACACAAACTCCTCCTTCCATTGCTGTTAGGAGATCCAGCACATATCTGTTCTGGAGTGCCACCATTCGTACTGCCCTCGGTTCTTCTTTTATTGCGTTGAATCCATTGACGGTGGAGTTAATTGTCATCATTAGTTCCCATCTGGTAATCTGGAGCCACTTCGCATTTGCATATGCCTGCATCCCTGGATGTATTATGGAGGAGAAAAACATTGCCCTTCTGCTGAACAGTCTGTGTTCTGATCTTCCCCACAGGTAGTTTCCTGTCAGTGGTTCTCCTTGTCTCATTACTCTCGACAGGCTTGCTGTGTTGGACTTTTCCCTTCCTCCTTCTATCTTCACTGACCTTTTCTTCCTTTTGTTCCCTTCGTCCATTTTAGGGAAGTTCCCCATGTTGACATGTTTCTGCGGTACTACCAGGGATGGTACGTTGATGTGCAGCATAGTGTATATTCCATTCCATGATGGTGGCAAGCTGTGGTATGCTTTTGCTCCACAGGCCCAATAGTGGTCCATCAGAACTGCTGTGCCAGCACCCCCCTCAGTGATCATTATTGTTCTTTTGCAGTTGCTGTTTCTTCCAACATCTACATTCCCATCATGTTGATAACATAGTCTAGGTGCAGTTAGTGGAAGTATTCTTATTGGTTCCTCGTCCTTCTCTAGCCAAGGTAGTAGGGCTGCGCTCCTTGTCAATCCATTGTAACATTTATTGTTCTCTTCAGTTACTGTTACCACTGTTGCCTTTGTCAATGTCACCATATTGCTTCCTACAACCCTGTCCACCCATCCTTCTTTTGTGTATACCTTTCCATATATTAATATCAGTGGTCTTTCCCAGCACCCTGTTATCCCTGGAACTTCTCTTGCACGCCATTCGCATGGTAGGTAGTTCAATGTTACTTCCTTTGTTTCTCCTTTGTCAGGTCCATCCGTCACATATTAGAGCCCTTGTGTATGCTGCCAGTAATTGTTGTACATGGGTAGTGTTTTGATGAAGTTATTTTCATACGGGTATATATCCCTCGAATTTCCATTTCAGCATCGCTAGTTTCCCTTGAAATCGTCCTTGTTTGGAACAAGGCCAGGTATAGCAGGCACTCCACTGATGTTGCAGGTACCTCAGTTGCCACAAATGTTCTGGATGCGCTCATGGCATATGGGATCAATGAGCACACATAGCAGTTGTCCTTAGTTGTCCCCTTACCAATTTTGGAAATGTGCTGGTACCACATGTTATTTGAGATGTGTGCGGACTCTGTAAGATTTGTGTCTACCCCGTGGTTATCAATAGGAGCACTACGTTTATCCCTCTTCCTGTTCCCTCTTGGGGTACTTGTACCACCTGACACTGTACCTGTTGCAGCCGTGGTGAGGGGTCTGTTAGTAGAGGGTGATGCCATAACATAGGAAGCATAGTGTGCCTGCCAGATAGTGGCAGCAAGTAGACCAGTGATGAAAAATATGGCTATCATCTTTATTGCGATTGCTAATATCACTGGGATAGTTCTCTTACCTTTGCTGCGGTCCTGCAGCTTCTTTACTTCTGATGATATAGATGCCCGCCTGAAAATTTCTCAAAATATGCGTTATTTGGTTAGTGTTTTTTTTAAGCTCTCCCTATCATATAATCGTTCAAAGCCCAGGCGAAAAGCTGTTCCCTTGCTTTCCTTAGCGTCCTATCTCTTAAAGCTGGAAGTGCTCATGGAGATGTGGGAAGGATTGCTCTATGATCAAAAGGAACGTGTTATAATACACACGTATTCTTCTTTTGTTTAAGTGCTTTGGTCTTTTTATAACGTATACAAATTGGTGTGACAATGCTTCTGGGGTGTTGTCATCCACGGGCAGGATTTACCTCTGGGCAATGACGTATGCGTTAGTAACTTAAATTCAACTCTTTCCATATATAACACTACTGTGCGGTACCTGCATGTGCGAGACAAAAAGGAGAAGAGATCATGCACGTGTCTACACAGTGTGGTGTAAATTTGCAAATTATCGGACAATGTTCTTTATTAGGGATTGGCTGGGGTGGTGTTAGCCTTATTCTGGGATCTCGTGACCATGGGGTATGGGTGATTGTTCACTTATGTCTTTAGGGGGGTTTGGTATCTGGGCTGTGTCGCTGTTGTCGTTGGTTGTCGTTGCTGGTGCTTTGGCACTTCCGTCGACGCAAGGGGGGGTCTGTGCTTTGTAGGGCTTTATGTCATGCAGGTGGGGCCAAACATTTTTGTCCCTCAGTTTTATGGCTCTGGGAGCTGTTTTTTCCACCTGGTGGGGCCCAGTGAACCCAGGGACTGTTCCACCGGCGGTTAAAGTTCCTCAAAAGAACGTGGTCCCCCTCTTTTACTGTCCACTGTGTGGCTTTTTCCTGTTCTTTGTTTAGTTTTTCTTCTTGTTGGGTGTTCTTCGGCCCTCCCCGTGTTCGTTCGATCTGTTGAGAGATAAAGGTGACACTAGTAACCAAGGAAGAGACATATTTGTACATTTTGCGAGGCATGGCAATCTGTTATAGCTCTTGATGGTGGTGTGAGTGGAAAGTGCATTTGGCGTCCGGTCACCACCTTGTGGGGTGTGAGGTGGTGGTCTGACCCTGGCCTATTCCTTAATTCAAACAGAGCCAAGAGGAGGCAGTAAAGCCAACTCTTTTTGGTTGTTTGCTGAATCTTGGCTATCTCTTCTTTTAGGAGGCCGTTGAGGCGTTCACAGATGCCGTTTGCTTGTGGGTGGTACACGCATGCAAACTTATGCTTTATACCAAGGACGGCAGTTATATGTTGGAACATTTCATTGGCAAAGTGTGGGCCATTGTCAGACCGCAACACTTCGCCTACCCCCCACCTCGGGAACACCTCCCTTACCAGGAACTTAGCTGCTCTGAAGGCGTCTGCATGGGCACATGGACCGGCCTCGATCCACCTTGAAAATGGGCATACTACTACAATCATGTATCTGTATCCTTGACATACATTGATCATGTCAACGTAGTCAATATGTAGGTGCAGAAAGGGTCCTTCTGGCCGGGGTATTGTACCTTTGATCACTTGCAGCGTTTGAACGGCCGTAAATTGTTGACAAGTGAGACAATTTCTAATAAAGTTTGCAACATGTGAACCACGCCTCTTTTATTCGTGCTGCAATCACTTCTATTCCTGTGTGTGTGGGGTGGTGTAGTTGTGCCAAAGCTGTTTTCAACAAGGCTAGGGGCATCACTATTTTGCCTGTATTATTCTGTCGCCATAATGCGTCCGTGGGAGACATGGTGCATCCTCTTTTGACCCATAGTTCTTTTTCTGCCATAGGTGCTGCTGCCTGTAATTCCATTATTTGAGTTTCAGGGATGTGTGTGTACCCATCCTTCATCAACATCTGTCTTGCTCCCGCCTCCCCCTTATCTTTTTGTTTTTCTGGGAGGGTCCAAATTTCACCAAAATATGCAGCATATTTAGCATGTGCATCTGCTCTTTCGTTACCTTTTGAAATTGGATCATCCCCGTTTGCTTGGGCCTGACACTTTACCAGGGCTATTTCTCTAGGGTCTTCAATTACTTCAATTAGTTCAGCAAGTAGTAGAGCATGCTGCACCGGGGTGCCGTCTGCTCTTCTGAACCCTCTTCGTTGCCACTTAATTAACCCTGAGTGCACTGTTGATGTGACGTATGCACAGTCAGAATATAGTGTTACCCTCTTGTCATAGCTTTCCTTGAGGGCCAAAATCAGGGCCACTAGCTCTGCTGCTTGTGCTGAATAGTGTTGTGGTAATTGTATGCACTTTACTGGAACGTACGTTGAATTGTCCCTGAGTCGTACCACTGCTGCACCTGTTCTTCTTACCCCATCACTCTGATCAATTGTTGAGGACCCATCAATGTACATTACCTCTCCCACCTCTAGGGCATTTTCCTCAAATTTCCTTGTGCTTGAGTACATTTCAATGGCCTGTGTACAATCATGGGCGTAGTTGCCATCTTCTACTACCTCTGCTATAAATCTTGCTGGATTTACGTTACTGCACCTCACAATTTTCAATTCTGGTCTGGATAAAATCATTTCATAGCCTGTTGCCCTCTGAGTGGTCAATGTGGATTTGGGTCTATTTAATATTGCAAAGAGTGCGTGTTCCAAGTAAAGTGTGGTGGGGCACCCCACTGTTATTGATGATGATTTTTCTACCGCAAATGCTGCTGCTGCCAGGCTCTGTTCACACGGGAAGTGACCCATCATTACAAGATCTAGATGGTCACTGTAAAATGCTACTGGTTTGTGTCCCATGCTAGTTTTTTGTGTCAGTACCGCTTTCATTACTGCTGAGTCACAATGTGAAAATATGTAGAATGGTTCTTCATAGTTTGGGGTTGCTAGTACTGGTGCAGTGGAAATGGCATGTTTTAATTCACTGAAAGCCTCTGTCATTTCTCTTGTCCATCCCAACTTCTTCTCCCACCTTTGTGCTTCTCCGAAGGCCTCAAGCAGTGGTCCTATGTATGAGCTGTAGTCGAAAATCCATGCCCTGCAGTAGTTGCATAGACCCAGAAACTGCTGCAATTCTCTCACTGTCTGTGGCTGCGGTGTGTTGTTATGGCCTGTGCTCTTTGTGGTGCAATGTTTCTCCCTTTTTGTGAAATTGGCTGGCCTATGTGCAGTACTTGTTCTTGGCAGTACTGCAATTTCTCCTTGTCTACCTTGTACCCTTTCTCGGCTAGCACTGTGAGCATCTTTACAGAGTCTTTCCTGCACTTTTCCTCTGTGGTGCTGCAGATGATGATGTCATCTACATATTGCAACACCGTGCTTTCCATATCAATGTTACTCAAATCCATTTGTATCACTCTGTTAAAGATTGATGGTGATTAGCAGTACCCCTGCGGTAGCCTTGTGTGTTTCCATTTTGTGTTGCGGTATGTGAAGCTTGTCAGATCTTGTGAGTCAGGGTGTAGGGGTATGGAGAAAAATGTGTTTTTGAGGTCAATCATGGTGAACCGTGATGCCTCTGTTGGTATTCCACATAGTATAGTAGCTGGGTTAGCCGCTACGGGGTATTCTGCTTCTATAATGTGGTTGAGGGGTCTTAGATCTTGGATGAAACGCCAGGACCCTCCCTTTGCTTTGCACACAGGGTACACAGCAGTGTTGCATGCGGACTCTGATGGTACTAGTATACCCCTATTTATTAGTGTTGTTATAGTTTCATATATCCCCTCATCTGCTTCCTTTGATAGTGGGTATTGCTTTACTCCTGGCAGCATTGCTCCTTTTTTCAATTTTATTTTTACTCCTCCAATGCTTTTTATGCAGCCCACGTCATATGGACTGGTGGTCCATGGAGATGTTGGTACTGCTGCCAGGTCATCCTCGTAAAATGGCACTGCTGTAGTGGCAGGTGCCTCTAGTGCCATTGCCATCTTTTGTGCTACTTCTTTGTATGTCACTCTCAACCAAATTTTAACGCTCCTCTCAAACACCATCTCCCCCTCTCCATTATCCTCAGAGAACAGCTCCTCATCTGATACCTGTGTTAGTCGGCATCCTTCAGCTAGTGCTATTACTGCTCTCCATGCTCTCCCTTCCCGGTCCTGGGCATGTGCTGCAATGTAGTCTGTTGTTGCCACAATGTTCTCTATGCTCACTGACATCATGGCCCCTTCCTTTTCACTGGCTTGTGTTTCGGGTCTGAAAAGGTAAGCTGCTGGTCTCCTCCATATTTTCCCTTCAATTCATGGTAGCCATCCATTCCCAAGTCTGTTCCATATTGGAAGATGTCTCCCTCTACTGGTTCTGCCCTGGCCACTGTTTTTCCACAATAAGCCTTCAGAATTTGTCATGCTGTGAGCATGTTAATGCCTGGTGTGGAGCAAATTATCCCCTTTTCAGTAAAGGAGATGGTCATATTCAATCTGCTCATGATGTCTCTCCCTAGGATGTTTACTGGTGACTGCTTTGAATACAGCAGCGGAAGGGACATGTCGTGATCTCCTATAGATAAAGAGATGTTACCAGTGAAGGGAACCAACCCTCTACCCCCAGAGAATCCTTGAGTGTTCATAGCTTCGCCTGACAAGTTAAACTTTCTCTCCCCTATGCATGACCTAGTGGCCCCTGTGTCAACTAGGAAGGAACATTTTTTGTCTCCTATCGCCACCTGTATAAGTGGTTGCTCTGCAGGGTTAGGTGTTACTGATAGGATTGGACATATCAAGGACATCTGTGGGCTGTCCTATTGTGGGTATAGTGACTGTCCACTCCCTGTGTAAATGTTGTGACCCAATATTGTCACCCTACCCGGCTGTGTGTGTTTTACAGGTGTGTCAATCAATGATATTGCATTGTCCTATATTTGTGTGAGCTGCTGCACTGTTTGGACCTGTTGTTGTTGTGTTGCAATCGCCTGCCGTTGTGGTTGGTGTTGTGTTGCTGTGGTGGTGTGTATGTTTGTATTTGTAGCTGTGGTTGCTGTTGTGTTTGCTGTGCCTGTTGTTGTGGTTGTTGTACTTGTGGTTGCTGTATATACCCTTGAAGTTGTAGCTGGGGCTGTTGCAGTGGTGCTTGTGGTTGGGTCAGTGGTTGCTGTGGTTCTTGCTGTTGTTGGTAAAATTGCTGCTCCCCAATAGGTTCCTGCTGTCCTTGTTCTCCCCAAACTGCTTGTCCGGGTCTCATTCTGCAAGTGCGTGACATGTGTCCCACCATTCCACATATCCAGCATATTGGTGGTTCCCAGGCTTGCCATGGATATCCTCCCGTGTTATCTGAGTACCCCTGCTGTCCAGGTTGGTTGTAAACACAGAACCCTCTCCCTTGTTGTTGTACATTTGTGCCAAATCCTCTCCCTCTCATTTGTCCTCCCCTCCCTCTGTAGTGGTTTGAGTACCCATTCCCCATTTGCATATAACCCCCTCCAGCCTGTGCTGTGTATGGTGGGGGTGGAGGCATCTGCTGTGTCATAATTTGTGCGTGCTGTAACGGTGCTATCTGTTGTTGTGTTGTGTTGTTTCTTGTGTTACAGTGGCTTGTGTGGGTGTGGGTGCTGTTATCAGTGCCCCTTCCATAGCATATTTAGATAGTTTCTTTTGGACCAATTTCGCTTCCTCTGTCTTTCTATCTTCCTCCTTTTGTTTCATCTTTTCTTGCCACCTCCTGCAATAGTGTACTATTGTCAGTTGTATTTTTGGCCATGCCTTTGCCTCCATTCCCACTAATTTCTTCAACTGCCTCTGTACTTCTTCCGGGTGCCCTTGTATTAGTATGTGGTAAAAGATGGCTAGTGTCTTGTCCCACGGTTCCCGCGTTTCTAGGCACCACTTCTCCTGGATCTCCTGGATGTAATCAACAGGGTCCTCATTCTCGCGCATCTTGCGATACGTTATTGCTCCTATGTCTGAGGTGTCTGGGTATTGGACCCTCAAGGCCTGCCATAGAGCGTGCCTACAGTTAGCAAATGGCGCTCCATCATGTGACGTGTCATTTATTGTTACCCCTGGGAATACCGCCCTCCTCCAGATGTCATCTGCAGCATCCCTCAGTATTGAAATGAGTAACCCCTTTACATCACCCACTGCTAACCTTTGACACGCAGTGTGTTTTTCCATTTCATATATCCATTTCCCTGCTCCTCCACTCAGAGATGGAAGTCTGCATTTAATATTTTCTTTATCTGCATGTTTTCGTGGGACATATTGTGGCCTTGATCCCCCCCTCTCTAGTAGTGGCATTAAATTGTACTCCCTTACTTCCCCTGGCGTTCGCCTGTGTGGGGATATGATGGTGTATTCGTCATCTTCATGCTAGGCAACTCTTCTATACTGTCAATGTTACAGTATTTTGCGCTATCATTTCCCATGTTCTTCCTTCCCCTCCTGTTACCCTCCTGTCCCATCATGGGTGTGTCTGCTCGCTCTTCCTGCCTGCATCCTGGGAGGTCCCTAAGTCTGTTTACATATGGGGTGTGTACAGGTGTTGGTGTTAATGGTCGTGGTGTTTTTCTGTTCACTTCTCTCCTTCTCATTTCCTCTGTGTGTTGTTCTCCCTGTGTCTCGCATGCCCATGGTGACTCGCCGTTAGTGCGCGTTATGTATAGTTTATCTAAACGTTCTCTATTTCCATCTCTTCTATCTTCGCACGACCCTTCCTGTTCCTCGCTGCAAAATCCATCTTGAAATGTCGATCCCCACTCTGTGCGTTTCCCCCCCACTGTCACTGTCCTTAAATCTATTAGGTCTACATCTGTGTACTTACCTCCTTTGACCTCAGCCCCCTGTGTTGATGTTGCCACAACCTCCTTATCCTGGCGTGTATACTTTTTCGCTCCATGCTACACTCTCCTCTCTCTCCGTTCCTCATTCTTCTTCTGTACTACCTCGCCACCTATTTCTGCTCGTTTCCTGCAAAGTTCTTCCATTACTTCTTTGCTCACCTTTGCCAGTATCCTCTCTTCTTCTTCCTTTCTCCCCCATTTGCCCCCTTCCCTTTTTAATATGCCCTTTATTACCTTTCTTTCTTCATATTTCCGCGCACTTTCTGATATAATCTTCTTTTTCCACAGTCCCATTTCCCTATCATTTTCTTCCCGCTCCTCCTCTTTCCTTCTCATCTCCCGTTGCTCCACGCGTGCCACTCTTTCAGCTATTGCCCGTATGTGCGCTTCTTCCTTCTTACTTTCTTATGTTTGTTCCTTCATCCTCACCTTCTCTTCCTTATTTGCTTTCTTCTCTTCCTTTCTTTCCCGTGTTTCCTGCTCTAACTGTCTAATTCTTCATACTTCCCTCAATTCTGCCAACCTTTCCTCCAGCATCTCTTCCTCTTCTTGTGAAAGTCGCCCTTTTCTCTCTTTACTTACCTCGTGCCTCGTCTGTACATGGTCCATATCTTCCTTTCTTGCCTTCCTTACTGCGTCCTCCTCTTCTCTTGATAAAATCCCCTCGAGTTTCAGAAGCACCTGTGCTGCTATCCATTCATCTGGCCCTATGTTTGCGAAGTCCCCCAGGACCCTCTTCCTGGCCCCCGTGCCTGCCTGCATTTTGCTTATATCTGCCGTGCCCGTCACTACTACCCCCTTTTGGCAGCTATCTGTTGGTGTGTATGGTGGAGGGCTGTATGCGGGGTTTGAGTACCCCTCAGCGGCCGTTAGTTGCTGTTGGGCAGCTTCTCTTAGTTCTGTTATTGGATACAATACCCCTCCTCCTTTTGTACTACCTTAGCCATTGGCATATCCCCTGCCCCTTCCTTTTTACCCTTGCCTCTGCTACCGCAAATGATCCTTCTGCCTCCTCCTCACTTTCTTCAGTGTTGGGTGAGTTTTTGTGTGTCGTACCCCCGCCCCCTCCTGTCACCTTCTCCTCTTTTACCTCCTTCTCCTCCCTTATCCCCTTCTCCTCCTTTACCCCCTGTACTGCGAACATTCCCGGGGCTCCTGGTGTACCTCCCTGGAACATCTTCCAGAGATCAAAAACCTCTAAATGGTTTTCTAACTTTTTCCCTTTGTAGGTATTATGTAGATATGTCAGTAGGTAGTGTTGGGTAAACGTGTCGAAGCTGCCGTTGGGCGGCCACGGTACCCTTATTTTGTTGTCCGTTCGTTGTGTCCATTCAATGCTGTATTTTATAATGTCCTATTTGTGCGGTGACAATGTCGTACAGATGTGTTGGAGTGGTGTAGTTAAAGTGCTTGCTCTGAGCCCCAACTCTGCTCCTACCCCCGACCCGTAGTACGTGGCCATGTTACAATTTGACCTTTTCTCAACGTCAACCTGGCCCCGTAAACTGAGGACTTCCGACTGTCTGCTGGAAAGGAAGGCAATTTCAATTTTACAATGCTTTGCTTTTGCTGTTCTTTCTTCCCGATGTTGCAACTATGGCCCCCTTCGGCCGTGGTGCACAAAGCCCTCTGCAGCTACGTGCCCTGTGTGGCATGCCTTTGAGCTGCCCCACCTTCCTGTGCCACCTATACTTGGCACACCTTCAACTTAGCTCCTCCTCCTCCCCATCCTCACTGCCTGCTCAGTCCCCTCCCTCTTCTGGTGCAACCCCCTTGTTGAGCGCGGCCGGCGTTCTCTGTGCGCAGCCACCTCTCCCCCTTCCCTGCTTCCCCTTCGAGCGCGGCTGGCATTCTCTGTTCACGGCCGCCTCACCCCCTTCGCCCCTACCCTTTCGAGCGTGACCGGCGTTCTCCATGCACGGCCACCTCTCCCCCTTCGCCCCTACCCTTTCGTAATTCCTGTCTTCGACCGCCCTTGGATGAACACGAGATGGTTGTTGTGTCCTATGTAAGCCCTATGGGTGACGTCACCAAACTCAACTAGTTGGGATAGTCATCTACTCATTGATCTACAACATCAATTCATAGGAAAGCCACACCTCCCTCATACAGGTGTCCGCGATCTAGACCAATCCGCGCAATCTGCCAGTCATACGTGGGTGCTTGAAGCCCCACCCAATCCACTTCGTGACGCTGTAGCGGACGGCCCTCGTGCCTGTCCCGCTACACCTCACACATCTATCGCCGCTTATTAGTCGAAATCAGTTTCCGCACACTGTAACAACCACCCACCACCCTCGTCACAATTCCTCCCCCCTCCCGCACAACATTACATTGCTGGTTGGGTGTGCCATACTCACATCAAGTCCTTGTGAGCCGGGGCCGCTCGACCGCGGGCACACCTCCAAAGCGGCTCGCCACCTCCCCTCGTCTAGACCACGTCTGGACACTCGCCAACCGCGGGCGGGATACTTCTTAAGTCGGCTCCCGACGGCCAATGTCCAGATTGCGCTGTACAGTCGTCTCTCAGTTCCGCGATGGGCCTGTAGTCCTCAAAAGGGGGCAACGGCAGAGGGGGCCGCGCTGCCGGGTTACCTCGCCGCAAGAGGCCTTGTAGTGGTTGCCCTTAGGTCAGGTAGACCTTAAACAGGTCTCAGCAGTGCCTCCAACTTGTCGGGGTGATTTCCCGGGGGCCGGCAGAGCCGTCCGCGGACCTCCGGGGCTGGGGAGACCCCAACTCCTCCCACGTCCAAAAAGGAGTATGAGGCACAAACAAGAGCAAGGTAGTTACTGCGGTTTATTATAGTAACGGCAGGGATAACTCTCAGCCCGTATGCATCCGGAGAGACTCTCAGCGTTAGTGGGGCTCGCAGGCCCTTTTTACTGTAGTATGACACGCTACTTGCATCACCTGGGAAAACTGTCCCAAAACCTAACGCCACTTCGGGTTTGCTCCCCGAGTGGTAGGGTCAGTACGGTTATCTATAGGAGAAAGGGTTATTGGATAAGAACGGGTCAGGTGGTACACTTGGGCTGTCCCTAACAGTTGCTACACCAAATTGGTTACAAGGGGATACTTGGTGATTGACTACCTAGAATGGCGTCAGTGATGAGCCCGTCATATTCTGATTGGTTCACCTACAAGCCCCCAAGCCTGGGACCATCGCTGTTCCCAGCTCGCGGTGTACCTGGTGCTGGCAACAATGTGCAACTATGTGTTAATGGTGGACAATGGACAGGTCTGACTAGTGACTGGAGTGCGTGTCTTTCCCATCGCTGTAGGTGTCCAACTTGTCACTTCGTTGTTGCAGATCGTGTCCCAAGACGTGGGACCCCGGCGACTTTCTGTCTCGTAAGCTTGGCATCTTGTCAGCGCGGCTTGGTCACGTGTGGAGAGACCGTGGCTGGACCAGAATTATGAGCATTTGATTTGCATTTCGGCTCTGAGAAGCGTTCGGCATTGGCAGGTGTAACCTTGGCGCGGGGAGCGCGGCATGTAAATGGCAACATTGCGGCCTTGGCTGTGAGCTCTCGTTGGGGCTCGTTCTGCGTGATCAGCGCTTTGCATTTTCATCGGGGAGGATTTTCGTCTGAGAGGCTCCTGCCTGGGGACTCTTGCTTTGCAGCCTACCTTGGCCTAGTTTCTGGGTGGCAGTACATGGTCCATAGTATGGGGGTCGTGAGGGGCGACAGAGTGTCACAAGCAGCAGTAGATCTATAGGGTGCCATCTTCATAGGGATAGGTAGCGAGAAAGCATCTGCAAGCATATGTACACGAGCTCTTTAGGCGTCTTGCGTTTCTGCTGTGCTGTAGGAGGCCTATGTGGAAAATAACAACGATGCATGTCTGAGGGTGTATCGGTCCTCTGCGTCATAGCACTGAGTATGTTCTTCGTGTGGGTTGGTGTGTGAGTGACCAGTGTGCATGGTGGTACGTGTGTTCTGTGTCTGTTGGCTATCTCGTCATGGCATCTCTAACGATGACGGTGTTTGTGGCTGTTGTCTAATCGAGTTGGTCCATGAGGCTGACGTCGGCGGTTCCCGGACGTGGTAGTGGGCAGGCTCCCCGGGCGTGTGGGCCATGGACACAGGGGACCTTTCCGTCTGGTGAGGAAGTGAATGGGTCGAACTCCTCTAGCGGGGGGTGCTTGGGTCTTGATGTCCTGGCCATGGTTTGGATGAGAATGGGGGAAGGGTATTTCCCCATTTTCCCACTTCACTGTGTCCCTAAAGACATTTCTCCAGACTATTGGGCTATTTCCAAGACTGGAAAAAAAGGTGTCTCAGTGGTCACTATAGTGCCCCCACCCCACCACTGACACACAACTACAGATATGTTATAACAATCAATATGCACCTAAAAAGCAAGCTAAAACCTTCAGGAGTGTAGTCCAATGGTAGGCGGGTCCAGCTAACAAAAGCTGCTGTTCATTGCTGCATAGGCAGAGTTATTGCAAGTGCACATTCCACCCCAGAGAGAATAAAATGAGGGATTGTGTAGCACAGGTAGCATTAGTGCATGGGAAGCAGAAGTGAGAGATTCTCTCATACAAAATAGGTACAGAAAATAAAAGCTACTCCTAATCCTGCATCTACCTTTTTATACCCTCTTTCTCTCCCAATACCTCTGCTGACATCACTTACCTTATTTCATGAAGCTAACATACCTACACCCAAGACTTAGCATCTTAAAACGTTATTCTTGATGATGCCGGAGCAATTTTTCCTTTGATGGTGGACCTTGATATTCAATGTAAATTAACCAAACCCAAAGTTTGAAGATTACTCTTTGCTCAGGAGCCAGTATAGGGATTGCAGTGTAGGGGTAGTGTGGGCAGGTTTTTTCAAACCAACCATGTCTGGCTGCATGATTTTATACAAATGCATCATTCACCAAAGATATCTGTGTGTTGATTTGACCCTTCATTCTTCAGAAGTTGATAAATTCAGCACATTGATGATACTCAACAAGGCTTAGGACCTCAATGGCCAGGCAGCTCTGCAGAGAGGATTATGACCTAACCTTCAGAAAATCTCTCAAAGCCTGGCTGGTCACTGGACCGCAACAGGCAAACTAGACTGACACCCTTTAAGACTGCACCAGGCAGAACTTCAACCTCTAGCCACCGCAGGTTGAGACTCACAAGCACCACGCACATGAACCCACATGGTCCAGCATCTCTGAAGCGATGGAGCACCAGGATTGTAACAACATAATAGCCATCACACATCACAAATGTATGCACACAGATTGATCAGAACAGCAACCTTGTAAACAGAATGAAGTAGAGGCTGGCCCATTCACTTCAGCCTCACTGACATGTACAATACCTCTGTGCACCACACTTAAATCAAGAACACCTTGGAGATCAGAACCCAGTTTTCTCCCTGTCACACATATGCCACTGATACCACCCCACAATCTCCATGAAATGGAACACAGAATAGTAGCAGCCTCTCATCAAGATGGATAACAACACAAATTCTCCTCTATCGACTCTTTAGAACCCTAAAATTCTAATAGGACTCCTCAAGAGCCCCAAACTGCTTCCCCGTCCCCATGCTAGCACCTTTAAACTACACACAAGGACTAACACACACCACAGACTCATGCATGCCAGCACCAGGCCAACTACAGAAACCTCGGGGAGAATCTCACAGCCTGCTATATCCTTGCATTCATCACATGGTGTGCCCTGGCACGGGCTTCCCCAGTGTCACAGTGCTGCCATCTAATAGATTGTGAGTTTTTCCTTATAAAAAGAACAGGTACCCAAGTGTCAATGGCACAAACCACATTAGTACAAGGTGCACCAACACTATGAAAAACTCTTAGTTTGGATTCGATAATTGCCAAGCCTTACCGTAGTGTCATTCCTTTCACGCAGCGGTGTGCCCCTCATGCCGGTGCTGTTCCTTTCTTTACTTGCCGTAGTTTGCTGCCATTTTCGTAGATCACTGCACACATCAATCCTTTTCTGCTTGTCTTCGATCGAATATCTACAAAATCCACCCCTTTTGGTTTAAAAAACGAAAATGAAGCAGCAAACACGTTCCGCGTTGTGCAACATGGCAAGCACTGTGCCCGTGTTGCAGTTTTCTGGGCCCCCAGCAGCAATCAACTTTTCCATTACCGGCCCACTTACAATAGAGGAGTGGTTGGAAGAGTGTACCTCAGAAACAGAAGAAGGACCAACCACAACACCAGGCTTGCTGAGCATGCTGAATGTCCTATCCATATCCAAAAATGCTGGCAGACATATTTCTGTGGCAAACAGAGACCGAGAGCTAATAAAATTTAAAACATCTGAATAAAACACACAATGTGCCACCAAGGGTTGGCTTGTGCAGAAAGGATACTCGTGTTCTTTTGAAATGCAGATATTCAACATTCTTGCTTCTTTGCTACGCTCATTTTATGCAGAAGTGTGAACTGTACATGGAGTTGAATACCAGCCACAAAGTCTGATTTCACTACGGTCTCATTTAAATCGTCCTCTAAACAATCCACTTTATAGCACAAATGTCAACATAATGCAAAGTGAACAGTTTATTGCACCCAGCAATGTTTTCATCAGTATAATAAAAAGACTGCGCCAAAAAGGAAGAGGCACAAAACAAGGCACCAATTACCCGTACCGATCTCACCAAACTACACTCTTGTGACATTTTCAATTCCGCCTTTCCAGATACATTGCAGAACAAAGAATGGTTCGACATACAAATACACTTTGCAAGAAGAGGATTTGAAAGACTTTGTCTGCTCCCACCTAATGCTTTTGAAGTAGTACCTGATGAAAATGTCAACAATACACCACACTTACCTTCAAAGAGTTAACTAAAAATCATCACAATTTATTAGAGAGACACCGCAGTAACATGAGAGGCAGGATGCATGCAATTCCCACCGATCCAGACTGTTCTGTAGAATCTCTCCTCCTAAACATCTCGAAATTGACAATGGATGCACCCTGTTTTTTTCCTAATGCCTCGCCGCTTCCCCAAAATCAGTGCTCCAATGAAACTATATGGTACACAAATCGTCCACTTGGAAAAAACACTCTATGGGCTTTCATGTAACGATTTAGTCAATGTGCCAATCTAATTAAAGTGTGCACCAATCACTGTATTCGGGCCACTGCAATCCAACTACTTTCTAATGCTGGCCTGGATACCAGAGAAATTATATCTGTGACTGGAAACCAATACCCAACATCAATTACCAGTTACTGGCATCCCCAAGCAACACAACATAAAGTTTGGTCTTCAATTCTCCACCAGGGCCATGCACCACAATATTTACCCCCTGTATCTGAACCTAAAGTCTCTTTCAATATTGAAACCCCATGTTCTACATCACCTATTCCATCGTCTCCTAATTCATTCTCCACCATTACGTCCAACATCTCTGAAAATAACTTATATCCCCAGTTTCCAAATTGTTCCTTAACTTTCCATGGCAATGTTCAATTTAATGCAAAATATGTCAGTCTTGTGTTTTTTCGTATACGTTTATAACTAAACCATTTACAAATTCCCTTTTATTTCAATGTACTCACATTATAATATTGCTTTCCACATGTTTTTGAAATTAGAACATTATGCTGCTCATGGTTTTTTATTTCGAAGTGCTTCGAACACGCACACTTTGACATCACTTTTTCTTTATTATATAGCGCTTTAATCTAAAGCAGAACACAGAACATATTTACATGCATTACTATTATTACCCAATCGAAATGGGTACTCATTTATCATCCTCGGTAGAAAGAAAGGCTAAATTGCCCTTGCCGGCATTCGAACCTGCAACCTGATCAAACACAGATCACAGCAACAAATGTTTAACCCGCTGAGCCATGTTAGTGGTTTGGCATTACTTCGCATACTGTACGATTACCCGGCAATTGATGGAGTTCATATCATATGAGGCTTGTACCTAGCCATTTTATGGCACTGTGAATGTCTGTCAATTATCTGGAAAAGGATGTGAGAACCTCAAATCTCACAGTAGTAGCTGGCATGTGATGTAATTAGCTGGACATTTTCATAGGAATACCCGTTATGCAATCACAGTGCCTGTGATTGCATGTGGTACCTGCAATATAAAGTGAGAATCTGGACATGTGGCATATCATATAATATCAGCATCTGGCACATCATGACAAGACTGTGCGTCTGTTTTGGATGCACAGCATTTGATGGAAATATCTGACATATGATGGGTTTGTCATTTGATGGCCTCAGTTTCAAGGGGATACCTGCAATATAATATGATAATGTGGACATTTTACAGCAATGCCTTGCATATAGCATCACTTCATAATCATTACTATAGAGCAACTGGATCCCAAAATGGCGCCCTGCTATTCCATAGTAATGAAGCGGTCCGCGCGTTCTAGTTTTATTTAGAACTACTGTATACTGCAACTGCCGCCTTCAAAAACGGCACATAGAAATGCCGAAAAAAATCCAAACATTACCATTACTGTCCCAGGGCTTTCAACCTCGGAGTACTAATGGCAATAAGCCCCTCGCCGGCGGGCCTTTACTGTATAAGGTAATCCCCCCGGGATTGAAGCACACCAGTATTCAGGACTTTGATAGATCTAGCCAGAACTCATCAACGCCACAAGTTGATTACATCCCTCCCTCTTATTACACCCCCTCTTTTGTTTTCTCAAAACCACATGAAGCAAGGCCACAACATTTTTCAGAGATGTGCTACACAATACCACTTCACATTACATTATCTTTAATGTGGGTACTAATGACACTTATTGCCTACAACACTTAGACGATGGGGGTATCTGCCACGAAGCACTAGATAAAAACTGGATATTATTATTGTTAAATGTGGAATAATTAATCTGGGTCGGTTGGAACATGGTTATGGATGATCTGTTTTAAAGATTTAGTGGGCACTTTAAGGAATACAGTTGAACTGTCATGTTGGAATTGTAATATGTAAGTGTGATATTCAGGGTGCTGTAGGTTGTACCTTGAAGATTTAACAAGCTGGCTGCTGAGACCTCTGCCCCCAACTGTGCCCAGGGCCATTGCCCGGGTTACCCTAGAAACAGGCCTGTATTCAAATGACCTATCAAATGTGCTCTCAAATGCAGAATGTTCACATAGGGTGGGGTCGGGATCTGCGCTTGCTCATATTGTGGCTATGTAGGGGGCAAGGGGGATGTTGGCCCTAGTAATCACAAGCCGACACCCATGGCGACTGCAGCAGGCGTACATTCTGCCAAGTAGTAAGTATCCCGTGCTGCACGCCGCGCTTCTGCTAGACACACCTCTTCTCAGCTGGTGAATGGACCTGCTTGCTGTGACGTCAGTCTGTGGTTGACGCTTCCACGTAAGAGCTGCCCGCGCTGCTCCAGAAGCACAAAAGGGAGGGTTTTTTTTAATTCCCGTTGAAGTTTGCGTAGGCGGCGAAGCAACCACCCGAAGGTGTGATAGCATGAATCTAGGTGGTTATGCCTCAACGGTCTCAAAACGAAACTGTCAAAGTTCTGAGCACAGAAGAAATGAAAAACGTCTACAGGAAATACCTTACGCCTTGGCAATTTTCGTAACATATATTCAGGGTCTTTTACCAGAAGTAGGCTTCATTGATGGAGCTGCTTTTAAAGATATCGGCAAATAATCACCTTTCTTATTTGAAACAGTGTCATGAATAGTGATTAAACCCGGCCTTTCTTTGCTATCGCTCACCTTAATGCGTCATTGAAATACATTTTAAAGTGCTTCTGTAGCAATGTATGTTAATATGCTGCTGTAATCACCAAATTTAGTCCATAATAGCACCCCCTTCTTGTCGCCCAGAGGAAACCGTCGTATACGGACTCATCTGTGTTGATTTATAATGCAACGCCCATCGCCTGGCCTTACCTGAGCGGCAGTGTCCATGTTTTTCGGAGCACCGCTGCCGGTCACAGGTTCGTTCACAGCCATGGATTTCTTCAATGAGATTCTGGCTATGCACATCTATAGATCCAGCTAAGGGTTACAACTGTTGCATGTTAGACTTTTTGTTAATCGAGTTCTCATAAGTGCACGAGAGTGTGGGTAGAGGGGAGATGGATATGAGAAGGAGTTCACTGTCTGTGGGCGTTATTTGGCAATACACAACGGAGGGGCGCTGTAAGAATGGGACGTTTACCATCCAAACTTAATAGCGACTCTCTACCATGACGCATTGAACATAAAATGTTATTTGTTTTGCAAGATCATTAATTATTAAATGTGTTATGTTATTTACCCAAACATAAAGTGTGGATGCAGCATCTAAACACACATGCAAAGACTGCCCACAGTGCTGCCTCACGAACAGCACTACACCCACATATCACCTTGAGTTCTGCGTGCCGGCATGCGCACGCGCACACACACTGCCCCCAGTACCACACTGCTCTCCTACACCACCCAAGCAATGCACACGGACACACACACATCAGCACTGCAGCAACACATACTCACATGCATGCACTACCCTATGCTACATACACACTCCAGACCAGCACTGTACACACCACCCTAACACTGCACATACAGTCACTGTCCTAAACACTACACATTCTACCCAGAGTACTGCAAGCACACTGCCTCATAGCATTGCACATACACTGCTCCAGCACCACACACACATACAGGCACAATTAAATCTGGCCTTGAAGTGTTAACTGTGTATACTGAAAGTAAGAATTAGTGTGCTAACTTTGAATACTGGAATGTGGTATTACTGTGCTCACTGGACATAATGGAATCTAGCACTGCTGTTGTGACTGGGCCTTTTATTTTATTTATTTATTGGATGTTTGTAAAGCGCCTATACAACAAATGGTGTTTCAAGGTGCCATAAAAAAGGGGGTGGGACAAAGGAGAAAGATACAATAACAAGCCTGCTAGCCCTTGTTACATTCGGAATGTGCAAGTGCTGAACAAGAAGTGCGAGGGAGGTGGGGGAAGTGTCGGCCTGTGCAAAAACAAGTGCTAGGGAGGCAAGGGAAAAGGGGGAAGAGGCGAGGTGCAAGTGCTAAGGGAAGGCCAGCAGGCAAGTGCCAGGAAATGCAGGGCAGTGCAGGGAAGGGGGAACTGGGTGTGTGGGCTTGGGTCCCTGTAGTACTCAGAGGGAACCAGCAACGAGACAGAAGAAGGTGTTAGAAGGGGGGTGGGAGAGTGATGGCGGAAGAGAAAAGGAGGCTCTTGAGGAGTTTCCGGAACTTAAGGAGATCTGGCGTAAGCCTGAGAGGGGCAGGGAGATCATTCCAGAGGGAGGCTCTTGCGGAGGAGAGACCTCTACCCCCCAGTCTTTGGTTATAGAAGCATCTGATTTGCAGAAAATTGGAGCTAGCAGACCGAAGACCTCTAGCAGGATGTATTTAGGGAGAAAGAGTTGTATGTAGTGGGGTTTGAGGCCCCAGAAAGCATTGTGGATGATACAAAGGGTCTTGAATTTGATCCTGGAAACAACCGGGAACCAGTGGAGAGAAATTAGGGCTGCAGAGATGCGCTCCCTGGGCTTAAGGCCAAGAATAAGTTGCACAGTCCTATTCTGGATTAGTTGTAGGGGAGGAAGGGAGGAAGAAGGAAGATTGAGGAAGAGGCTGTTGCAGTAGTCCAGCCTATAGAGGACCAGAGCCCTGAAGACATTGAGTTTCTGGGGGAAGGTGAGGAAAGGAAGACTACCTCTGATGAGGAGCAGCTGATAGTGGGCCTTCTTGGCAAGGTCCACGAATTGAGGAGAGAAAAAGAGTGCGGAATCAAAGATGACACCAAGGTTTTTTACCTCACAAGTGGTTGATCATGGGGGACCCATAGAGGGCAGCCAGAAGGATGGAGGGAAGGTGGGAGCAGGGGTCCCAACAACAAGGATCTCAATCTTACTGGCAACAGTGCAGAGATCATTGGCAGCACCTCATGACTGAATAGCAGTCAGACAGTCAGGCATGAGAGAGGAGGAAGAGGAGGGAAGCTTGAATGAGAGCTGCGTGTCATCTGCGTAACACTGGAAGTGAGGAGAGAAGGAACAGATCAAGTGGACCAAAGGGGCAAGGTAGCTGTTGAAAAGCCACAGCGAGAGTATAGAGCCTTGAGGGATGCTGCAGGTGGAGAGAGTGATAGGGTCAAGTTGCACCTGGGAAAGTTGGTTGGAGAGGATGGAGGTCAACCAGTCAAGTGCCAGGCCCGTGATGCTGAGGGTGTCATAAAAAGATGTAGGATGACACGGTGAGCAGGATCCAAAAAGGTGAAGTTTATTTAATACGGGCCCACAAGCAGTGTCTCCTCCCCCAACTCTGTTCTCTAACTGCCACTGCTGTCACGCGAACAACACTCCCTGAAACAATCACAAAGGGAAGGCGTTCGCGTGACGACAACTCATGAGGCCATATTCTCTACATGTCACAGAACCAATTTGTCAGGATGGCATGATTGACAGTGTCGAAGGTAAGAACGGATGGAGAGTTAGAGTCAAGATTAATGAGCAAGCCATCACAGGTGTTCAGTAGAGCAGAGTGTCATGATCACTGCTTCCAAGGAGTCAGGACCAGCCCAACGTCCTTGGAAGCAGGCCCCTAACTTTAATCCTAGGCACCAGCCGGTCCCCACTGGGACCTTTTGGACCTTGTCCTGGCGCCGGTGGCGCCAGGCTCATCAATGCCATCGGTCCCGGCACTGGAAGCGCCGGGCTCATAATCTATATGAAGATGCTTGGGTGGACTTACCTGCAGCAGACCATGCTGCTTACTTACCAGCTGCATAGGAATCCTCAGTAAGCCGGAACTACTTTCTTACCTGGGTGGGGCAAGCTCCACTCCCTGGATACAACACTGGAACTCTTCTGCAACAGGAACTCTTTTCTTACCTAGGCGGGGCCGTGGAGGAAGACGCCTTAGCACTCCAAGGCTATTTAAACCACACCCGATTGATGAAACGTGCTTCGCGTTATTCTGCATCTGCAGCAGAACGCTCACCGAGTCTGTTCCAGCTTTTCTTCTATCCGGGCCCGAACCTGCAAGAACAATACTTACCATTCCTGCATCCAGTCTTCAGCAGAACCTGCAAGAACAATACTTACCATTCCTGCATCCAGTCTTCAGCAGAACCTGCAAGAACAATACTTATCATCCCCGCATCCAGTCTTCAGCAGCACCTGCAAAATAAGAAACTACAGGTTAGCACGGCAACCTTCATACGAAGCGCATTACTCACCTGATCCATCGGCAGCGACCATTTCATCACGCTGCATCTCCGCCTGTGAAAACAAAGGCATAGTTATTTCTTACCGGCACTCTGGGTCTCCAACGCTGCAATCCGGACCTGAAAGACAAAAGGAGAGACATTAGACAGGTATTTACTTACGCCCATCGCGCTCGCCATAATAGGACGCCTGCAAATACTCCGGCGTTTTCCAGCATCTCTTCAGCACGAACCCGCAGCTGCAAGAGAAAAGAAACAGTTAGAGCGCTTGCATTTACTCACGCATTTCCAAGCGCTTCATTCCCATTCCAAGGCTCTGGCTCCAGCTTCGGCTCCCTTCACACCATCTTCTATCTCCAGAGCCCTGCAAAACAAATAGGAGAAAGCATTATACCAAACCCTGATCTACATAAAAGTGCCCTCGCACCTAAAGACTTTAAGAACAAAAGGTGTCCGGAAACTCACCGCTCGTGCAGTTAACGGCGGTAGTGATCCTCTGATGTTAAGAGGCCTACGTTTTACCCAGTGAAGGAACTGGCAACGGCACCCTGCACCAGACGCAGATGGAGAGCCCAGCATTCACCTATCTAAGGTGAGCACGTTGACCTGGGGGATTCTACGGGGAAGCTGGGAATAGAGAGAGAGAGAGAGAGAGACACTCAACTGCCCAGATCATTAACCCCCATAGTCTCTCACCTGCAGAAATCTCACCCTTCGAGTTCGACACACAGTGCGAAGAGGCTCAGCCCCAGAAGCCAACCGAGTCCTGCACATCACCTTTCGAGTCACAGACACCTTCCTGCCTAGACCAGCGCCTCCGTGGGAATCAGGTGAGCGTTACAGAACGCGAAGCCCACCGCAAAACTCCTACCCAGGCGCAATGGAAACCTCGCACACTGATCATTTGGCCCAATTGCTTGGGGAATTAAGAGCAGAAGTACATGCAGCTCGTCAGGAAACAAACTCTCTAAGAAGAGAGCTGATAATATCCAAGGAGCGAACAGAGGATCTCGCTAGGCAATTGCTACAAACGCAGGGAGGACAGACACCTTTGCCAGCTCCAGGAGGAAGTTATCCTTCAGCATCCTCAAATCCTGTGCAAATCAATCTACCTGGTAATGTGCCCTTGGCTCCGCCCGAACACTTTTCTGGTGACCCAAAGAAATTTGCAGTGTTTATTAACCAGTGCCGCCTACACTTTTTATGTCGACCAGCTGCCTTCCCAACAGATCAGACCAAGGTGGCTTTCATACTTTCTTATCTCAGTGGCAGTGCCGCAGATTGGTCGATCCCTTTAGTCACTCAGGATGATCCGGTTCGTCATGATTTCCAGGCCTTCCAGTCCAGCATGGAGAAACTGTTCGCAAGACATGCACAAGGGCAGGCCTTGGACAATGAACTCCTTTCATTACGGCAGGGTAATCAAGAACTCTTGACTTATATTGCTTCATTCAACAGACTTACAGTGGAAACCCATTGGCCTGAGGATAAAAGAATAACGCTTTTCTACAGAGGCCTGCGTGGAGAGCTCAAGGATGTGTTAGCTCAAGTTGTGAATCCTCCACAAGAATGCTCAGACTATATTGACTTAGTTGTTCAATTAGACCACAGATTACAGAACAGGAAGGCTGATCGTTCCAAATTTGACACCCGAGTGTTTTCTAAACCACAGACCTCTACTAGGGGAGCTGACACCGTGGAACCCATGCAAATAGGGGGCATGAAAGGACCTTTAACCCAAAAGGAGCGGGAAAGAAGAAGACAGCTGCAATTATGCCTCTATTGTGGAAACTCGGGGCACTTTCTTCGAGACTGTCCAGTGAAACCAGCTAAGAAGGCTGTAGGAGCCGCAGATACCAGTGCCATAAATTCTGAACAGGGAAACGACCTAGCCCGACAAGTATAGAGGTCCTCTTGCCGAGCGTTAAAATCTGTCCCGTGACCTCGCATTTCGTGGTGCCTATGGTCCTCATTAGCCCTGAACGTCCGGATCGTTTGCATGCAATTGAAGCTTACATCGACAGCGGAGCAATCGGTAATTATGTGGATCGTGAAATGGCATCAAGGATGAATCTACCTCTTGTCCCTAAGGCAGTAAAAGACGTCATTACTACAGTGGATGGCAGGGAGATAGCCTCCGGACCAGTAACGCACGCCACCCAAGAAGTGACGTTAGTGAGCCAAGATGGACACCGGGAGAAAATCGTGTTCGATGTGATCAAGGCCCCTCAGTTCCAGATCATTCTGGGAATTCCTTGGTTAGAGAAGCACAATCCTCGGATCGATTGGCGAGCAAAGACGGTTCAGTTTCCAGAATGTTTGACCACTTGTTATTCTCGGCCTGATGTCTCATTGGCGGCAATCTCTTCGAAGGTTCCCAAATTACCTCCCGAATACCAGGAATTCCAAGACGTCTTTCGGAAGGACCAAGCTAACACCCTGCCTCCTCATAGGTCTTACGACTGTCAAATAGATCTGATACCCGGAACAACTCCTCCTTGCAGTAGGATTTATGCCCTCACCGAGCCAGAGAATCTTCACCTCAGACAATATCTGGACCAATACCTAGCTAACGGGTTTATTAGTCCTTCAAAATCTCCAGCTTCCTCGGCTTTGTTCTTCGTTCCGAAAAAGGAAGGAGACCTTAGGACTTGTATAAATTACCGCGCCCTGAATCAGATCACCGTTAAAAACAGATACCCGTTACCTTTGATCCCTGAACTCCTGGACCAAGTCAAAGACGCATGTATATATACAAAGTTGGATCTCAGAGGAACCTACCATTTGGTACGAATAATGGAGGGCGATGAATGGAAGACGGCATTCCGCACCAAGTATGGGCTATTTGAGTATCAAGTTATGCCCTTTGGACTTTGTAACGCTCCGGCCACCTTCCAGTATTTTATGAACGATGTCCTTAGAGAACTCATCGATGTGTGTGTTGTTGTCTACATTGATGACATCCTCGTCTATTCATCATCTGAAGAGGAACATCAGAAACATGTTAAAGAAGTCCTCGAGAGATTACGTCAACATAACCTTTTTACTAAGCTTGAAAAATGCGTTTTCAACGTAACTGAAGTTGAGTTCCTGGGATTCATATTGTCACCTAACGGAGTCCATATGGATTCGAAAAAAGTCGATGCGATCATCAAGTGGCCTTCACCAACCTCTGTAAAAGGAGTTCAAAGCATGTTAGGTTTCGCTAACTTTTACCGTAGATTCATTCCTGAATTCTCTCGAATTGTCCAACCCATCACCGCTCTGTTAAAGAAGAACAAACGTTTTGAGTGGTCTACCGAGGCAGAACAAGCCTTTCAGGACTTAAAAGTTAAATTCATTTCTGCACCTGTTCTAAAACATCCTCGTCCAGAACTCCCCTACATCGTGGAAACGGATACTTCTAGTCTAGCTATGGGGGCAGTTTTATCACAAAGAGATCCGGTCACACACCAATTACATCCGGTAGCCTTTTGGTCTCGCAAATTCTCGGCTCCCGAGATCAACTATTCAATTACAGACAAGGAACTTTTAGCTATCAGATCGGCCTTTAAAGCCTGGCGGCATTATCTTTTGGGAGCCAGACACACAGTCACCGTAATGACAGATCACCGCAACTTACAATATCTAAAGACGGCCAAGGCTTAGTCTTCCAGGCAACTTCGCTGGGCTCTGTTTTTGGCTGAGTTTGACTTTATAATTACTTATCGACCAGGCAGTAAAAACGGAAAAGCAGATGCCCTCTCCCGGATGGGAATAGATGAACACTTGACCAATCCAGAACCAATACCCATAATCCCAGAACAAAGGATTTTGGGCTTGGTCAGCGCTCAATCCTTTGAAGACATCAAGACTACAGTCAAATCAATCCTAGCTCCGGGCGAATTACAGGACTGGCAATTAAAGGGAAAAGAATTCTCTGTGGATCAAGACCTTCCATATTTCCGAGGACGATTGTACTTGCCCAGTGATAAAATACAAGAACAAGTGATCTCCTGTTATCACGACTCACTAATGGAGGGTCACCCTGGCATTACCAAAACCATGGAAAAGGTCAAAAGACATTTCTGGTGGCCATCATGGAAGAAGGATATTAGAGACTTCGTAATCTCCTGCGGTGTATGTGCCCAAAATAAAAGTCAGAAGGAGAAACCAGCCGGCCTCTTACATCCACTAGACATCCTTCCCTGTCCATGGCATACCCTGTCCATGGATTTCATCACGGACTTACCTCCATGCTCAAGGTATAATACCATTTTAGTAGTCGTGGATCTATTCTCCAAGATGGCTCACTTCATTCCCCTGAAAGGCCTACCTACAGCTTCAGTATTGGCCCGAGAATTCTTAGAAAACATCGTTCGGCTACACGGTTTTCCCTCGGTTTTGGTCTCCGATAGGGGAAGTCAATTCATCTCCCACTTTTGGCGAAGTTGCTGTCGTTTAGCCCAAATTGATGTGAGACTTTCAACCAGTCACCATCCCCAAACTGACGGACAAACCGAGAGGACAAATCAAACTCTAGAGCAATATCTACGTTGCATGCTCCAACAAACTGAAAACCCTTGGAAGGACATTCTTTGGATCGCGGAGTACGCTTATAACAATTCGACTCATTCGGGAACCGGGAAGACTCCCTTCTTCCTATTATATGGACACCATCCTAGGACCTCGAACCTGGATCCTCCCCAAGAATTCGAAGCACCTGCTGTGGATCACTTGCACTCTGAGATCACTCGTGCTTTTAAGGAAGCCACTGCCCATCTGCAAAGAGCTAAAGCTCAATTCAAGAAAGGAGCAGATCAACACCGTAAAGAGGCCCCTCACTACGCAGTAGGAGATCAGGTCTGGTTATCCACTAAGCACCTGCCTCTAAAAGGACCCCGCACCTTCATTCCGAGATACCTTGGACCCTATCTCATCTCTGCTATAATTAATCCGGTAGCTGTCAAATTGGAATTACCTTCGCATATGAAAATACATCCAGTATTCCATGTCTCCTTACTAAAACCAGTACAACCAGAAACCCGATTGACCGAACTCCCAGAACCTGTTTTAGTAGATGGAGAACTTGAATTCGAAGTAAAAAACATCCTAGATTCCAAAATCTCCAAATCTAAATTATATTATCTGGTTGATTGGAAAGGATACGGCCCCCAGGAAAGGTCTTGGGAACCCTCAGGATATGTCCATGCACCTCGTCTGGTCAAGAAATTCCATCTGAATCACCCCGACAAACCAAAACCCCCGGAGAAGACACGCTTGGGAGGGGCCTTGAGGGGGGTACTGTCATGATCACTGCTTCCAAGGAGTCAGGACCAGCCCAACGTCCTTGGAAGCAGGCCCCTAACCTTAATCCTAGGCACCAGCCGGTCCCCATTGGGACCTTTTGGACCTTGTCCTGGCGCCGGTGGCGCCAGGCTCATCAATGCCATCGGTCCCGGCACTGGAAGCGCCGGGCTCATAATCTATATGAAGATGCTTGGGTGGACTTACCTGCAGCAGACCATGCTGCTTACTTACCAGCTGCATAGGAATCCTCAGTAAGCCAGAGCTACTTTCTTACCTGGGTGGGGCAAGCTCCACTCCCTGGATACAACACTGGAACTCTTCTGCAACAGGAACTCTTTTCTTACCTAGGCGGGGCCGTGGAGTAAGACGCCTCAGCACTCCAAGGCTATTTAAACCACACCCGATTGATGAAACGTGCTTCGCGTTATTCTGCATCTGCAGCAGAACGCTCACCGAGTCTGTTCCAGCTTTTCTTCTATCCGGGCCCGAACCTGCAAGAACAATACTTACCATTCCTGCATCCAGTCTTCAGCAGAACCTGCAAGAACAATACTTACCATTCCTGCATCCAGTCTTCAGCAGAACCTGCAAGAACAATACTTACCATCCCTGCATCCAGTCTTCAGCAGCACCTGCAAAATAAGAAACTACAGGTTAGCACGGCAACCTTCATACGAAGCGCATTACTCACCTGATCCATCGGCAGCGACCATTTCATCACGCTGCATCTCCGCCTGTGAAAACAAAGGCATAGTTATTTCTTACCGGCACTCTGGGTCTCCAACGCTGCAATCCGGACCTGAAAGACAAAAGGAGAGACATTAGACAGGTATTTACTTACGCCCATCGCGCTCGCCATAATAGGACGCCTGCAAATACTCCGGCGTTTTCCAGCATCTCTTCAGCACGAACCCGCAGCTGCAAGAGAAAAGAAACAGTTAGAGCGCTTGCATTTACTCACGCATTTCCAAGCGCTTCATTCCCATTCCAAGGCTGTGGCTCCAGCTTCGGCTCCCTTCACACCATCTTCTATCTCCAGAGCCCTGCAAAACAAATAGGAGAAAGCATTATACCAAACCCTGATCTACATAAAAGTGCCCTCGCACCTAAAGACTTTAAGGACAAAAGGTGTCCGGAAACTCACCGCTCGTGCAGTTAACGGCGGTAGCGATCCTCTGATGTTAAGAGGCCTAAGTTTTACCCAGTGAAGGAACTGGCAACGGCACCCTGCACCAGACGCAGATGGAGAGCCCAGCATTCACCTATCTAAGGTGAGCACGTTGACCTGGGGGATTCTACGGGGAAGCTGGGAATAGAGAGAGAGAGAGAGAGAGACACTCAACTGCCCAGATCATTAACCCCCATATTCTCTCACCTGCAGAAATCTCACCCTTCGAGTTCGACACACAGTGCGAAGAGACTCAGCCCCAGAAGCCAACCGAGTCCTGCACATCACCTTTCGAGTCACAGACACCTTCCTGCCTAGACCAGCGCCTCCGTGGGAATCAGGTGAGCGTTACACAGAGTCCGTACCTCTGACAGCTTTGAAGCCAGACTGGTGGTTGCGGAGACAGTCAACAGATTTGATGTGTTGGGTCAGTTGGGAGATGGCCAGTTTCTCCAGGAGTTTGCACAGGAAGGGGTGATAGAGATAGGGTCATAGTTATTAGGGCAGGATGGGTCAGAAGAGGATTTTTTAAGGCGGGATGCACAAGGGAGTGCTTGAGGGGAAGAAGCCAGTGGCAAAGGAGTTGTTACAGAAATCAGCCAGGGAAGGCCCAAGGGAGGCAATGTTGTCCTTGATAGTTCTGGCGGATCTGGGGAGCTCCTGTTTGAAGGAGACTTTCATAGAGAACACTAGTCTAGAGACCTTCTCCGTGCTTTTGGAGGCAGAGGAGAAAAGTAGGGAAGGGGAGTCAAGGAAGGAATGACAGCTGTGGGGGAGGAGGGATGGGGGAAGAGGAGAGCGAGTACAGAATGTCCTGAGTTTTGGAAAGGAAGTGGGAGACCAGATAGGTTCCATAGGGTCAGGAGTAGCAGGGGAGTTGTGGAGACTGCAGAAGGATTGGCGAGTTCCTTGCAGATTTCTAACATTGTCAGAGTTATTAGTGGGCACGGAGATGCAGGCTTGGAAGTGAGCCCTCATTTTGAGCGTATGGAGAGCCTGTATTGCCTTTGTAGTAGCTGACAGGCCAGTTTGTCAGAGGATGTGGCTGATGCCTGCCACTTCTGCTCAGCCACTCTGCACTTGCCTTTCAGAGAGACTAGGTCGGAGTCATACCAGGTGTTGCGCTAGGAGGCAGGCTTCATTCGGATCCGCATGACAGGGGCAAGTACATCCAAGGTGTTGGTGATAGAAAGGTGAATATTGGCAAGGGCAGAGTCAGTTTGGGAATCTGTGGTAGGAGGGGAAGTGCGAATGAAAGTGGCAGCAAAGCAGCAACTGACACTTGCGTCATCGGTCAAATGACAGAGAAGGAGACAGGCAGTGCAGGCGGAGGCTTAGCAGGGGGACTAAAGAGATGCAGATGAGAAGACAGGAGGGAATGGTCAGACCAGGAGAGAGGTGTACTTATAGGGTTGGAGATTGGAATGTCAGAGGAGAAAAGAGCATCCAAGGAATGTTCGTCAGAGTGCGTTGGACCAGAGGGATGAATGGTGAGGTAGAGAGCGTCATAGAGATTGCAGAAGAGTCCAGTGTCTGCCTCGGCAGAGTCAAGGCCAATATTGACATCACAGAGGAGAAGATTGGAGGTAGAGGCAAGAAGGGAAGAGGTGAGGTCAGACCACTCAGAGAGGAAGAGGATGACTGGACCAGGGGTCCTGTAAATGGTGGTGAGAGTCAGCAAAGGGTTGGATATGATATGATATAGCATTTGTAATGCACAAGTGTTTCAATGCGCGACGGGTCAAGGAAGGGGGAACAGAGGGAGGACAGAGACAATGATCTTACTAGGCCAGAGACATTTAGATCATGCAAGTGCAGGGGAGGGGGGAAGGGAAACGTGCCAGGGGAAAGGGGAGGTGGCAGTGCTGTACATGGGGTCAAAACAATAACAAGAAGTGCGGCCAGCAGGTGACAGGTGCAAGGGTAAGTGCAGAAAGCAGTTGTCCAAAAGTGCAGGTAGGGGGACTGCAGGGTTACAGATACAGACCCAAGTGCAACGGTTGGTAGGATGCAGTGTAGGTGTGCATCTGGGAATGTAGGGACCTGGGCCCAATATCAGAGGGTAGTCAGGTGACCAGTGCAGTATCAGACAGGAAATCAGCAGGGGAGAGGAAGGGAGAAGGCAGAAGCAAGCAGGAAGGTCCTGAGGTGCTTCCGGAACCAGAGATGGTTCTCCTCGAGTTTCAGAGAGGCAGGGACGCTGTTCCAGAGGGAGGCCACAGCCGAAGAAAGAGATCTACCACCAAATCGTTACTTGGAGAAGCGACTGACCCCGAGGGAGTTGGAGGTGGAGGAGTGAAGAACTCGAGTAGAAAGATATTTACGAAGAGAAAGTGTCATGATGCCTACCTCCAAGGAGCCAGGTCCGACCCAGCAACCCCAGAGGCAGGCATCATTTCCCCCAGGGAAGTGCCAGCGGGCCCAAGCTGGGGCCCTTTGGACACAGTCCTGGCGCCTTAGGCGCCAGGCTCATGTTGGACCCCTGTCCTGGCGCCCTAGGCGCCAGGCTCATAAAGCTAGACATGTGTTCAAGTGTTTTAATGTGCACTTACCTGATGCAGACCATGCTGCTACATCCAGGCCCTCTTGAGGCCTGAATGGAACTACTTTACCTGTGGGACTACTTTCCCTGGGTGTGGTCGGGGAAGGATACATACCAGGAACTTCTTCCAAAGCTATTTAAACCACACCCGATCAGCAACTCACGCTTCGCGTTGTTCTGCTCCTCGCAGCTGGACGCTCACCGTGTCAGCTCCTGCTTCTGGACTTCAGCCACGCCTGTCAGCATCCTGGGTCACCTGCTAAGAGAGAATTTGAGAGAAAGAAGACCTTACCTGCTAAAGCAGCATCACAGAGACATCACACCGACAATCCTGAAAGGGAAGACATCATTTAAAAGCATTTCACTTCGATCGCTGCAGCGCTGCATTTCACTCACCTTTCCTGGGCACCTCCATCTTCAGCAGCGTTCATCCAGATCCACAGCCACTTCCCAGAGCCTAGAGAGAAAAAGACAAGAACACAAGGTGAGAGAAGGAAGGGAATTGGAAAAGCTCAGTTTCCTTCTAAGACTTACCTGTTGGGTAATTCCCATTTCATTTCGGGTCCTGCCGCTTCCTGGCATTCCGGACCCCGGCCCCTATGGGGAAAAAAGACAAAGACATTGAATGAGCGAATGCAAAGACATTACCCGAACGCTCATCCAGAACTTACCTGTCATTTACTGGAACTGCACGTTTCACTTCGGGTCGGCGCCATATCTCCGGCATTCCGAACCCCAGCCCCTAAGGGAAAAAAGACCCCAAGTGTTAGCGCTTGCTGCAATAAGACAATGAACATTATTATTAAGCTTGAACTTTTGAACTTGCTACAGAACACTTACAGCGCCTTACCTGAATAGTCAAGCTTATTGAACTCCCATCAAACCTCAATCCAGTGAAGTAACTGGGTTTCAACGCGCCCCTGCATCAGAAACAGGATGGAGAGCTCATCCTTCCTGACCCTAAGGTGAGACTTCACGGGGAATCGAGGAAGGGTATCGTGGAGGGTTGGAAGGGAGTGGGAGGCTTGTGCATTATTCCGTCAGTAGGTAATACTCCCTTTTCACGCACAGAGGAATATTACTGCAAGCCAGTGAGTCCATCTTCAGAGTCCTGCGCTTCACCATTGAAGAAGCATCAGCACTCGAAGCCAGACCTGCGCCTCCGTGGGAATCAGGTGAGCGTGACAGAACGCGAAGCCTACCCACAATTTCCCACCCGAGACAGATCAGCTGGCCCAGCTTTTGGGGGAATTACGGGCAGAGGTGCACTCAGCCCGCCAGGAGACTAACGCTCTCAAAAGAGAACTGACCCTATCCAAGGAAAGAACAGATGACCTGGCCAAAAGGTTATTGCAGTTCCAGGCAGGGCACACTCCTTTACCTAATTCCGGAGGTACTTCCACATCAATGGGTTTGAATAACCCGGTACAAATCAATCTACCTGAACACATGCCTTTGGCCCCGCCAGAACGTTTTGCGGGGGAACCCAAGAAATATGCCGTCTTTATGAACCAATGTCATTTACACTTTCTATGCAAACCCGGGGCCTTCCCTAACGATCAGACCAAGGTAGCCTTTATACTATCATACCTCAGTGGCAGTGCTGCCGATTGGTCTATTCCATTGGTAAATCAGGATGATCCCATTCTCCAGAATTTTCAGGGTTTCCAGGCCAGCATGGAAAGATTGTTTGCTCGACACTCTCAAGGACAGGCCCTTGATAACGAACTGCTATCCTTACGACAAGGTAATCAGGATCTCCTGTCCTACTTTGCCACCTTTAATAGACTGGTTGTGGAAACTGGATGGCCAGAAAACAAAAGGATCACATTGTTTCATCGAGGCCTGCGCGGAGGCTTAAGGATGTTCTAGCTCAGATAGTAGATCCACCCCAGGTCTGCGCAGACTACATAGACTTGGTGGTTCAACTTGATCACAGACTTCAAAACAGAAAAGCAGATTGGTTCAAGTACAAAACTCAAGTACCGATCAAAACCCACGTTAACTCCAAGAGTACCGACGTATCCGAACCTATGCAAATCGGCGGTGTTAAAGGACCATTAACGCAGAAGGAACGAGAGAGAAGGCGGCAAAAGCAACTTTGCCTGTATTGCGGGACTTCCGGTCACTTTCTTCGAAATTGTCCGGTTAAACCACCTAAGAAGGTGGTTGGAGCCACTGATAACGATTTATTGACACCTGATTTGGGAAACGACCTAGCCCGACAAGCGTAGGGGTCCGCTTGCCAAGCTTGAAAACAAACTCTTTGACCTCGCATTTTGTCATGCCAATGGTGCTTGTGGACCCAAAACAGCCTCAGCTGTTGCATGCTATAAAAGCATACATCGACAGTGGAGCTATTGGAAACTAAATAGACTGTGAATTGGCTTCCAGGATTAAGCTCCCTCTCCGCCCGAAAGTAACCCAAGATGTCATTACTACAGTAGATGGAACCGAAATAGCCTCAGGGCCTGTAACGCATTCCACTGTTGAAATGACACTGGTGGGTCAGGATGGACATCGGGAAGCAATCGTGTTTGATGTGATCAAGGCCCCACAATTTCAAGTAATTCTTGGAATTCCTTGGTTAGAAACACATAATCCCAGAATTGACTGGCGAGCAAAGAAGATAAGTTTTCCTGATTGTGAACCAACTTGTTACCCAAGAAATCCAGTTATGGGTCTAGCCTCAGCAACTTCCACCCCTGTACAGCTACCGTCAGAATACCAAGAATTCCAAGACGTTTTTCAGAAGGAACAGGCTAACACGTTACCTCCCCATCGGTCTTATGATTGCCAAATCGATCTGGTACCCAATGCTCAACTACCTTGTAGTAGGATTTATGCTCTTAAGGAACCTGAGAACCTACATTTGCGTCAGTATTTAGATCAGTACCTAGCCAATGGTTTTATTCGCCTGTCTCCTCAGCTCTGTTCTTCGTGCCGAAAAAAGAGGGCGACCTTAGAACATGTGTAGACTATCGCGCCCTAAATCAAATAATGATTAAGAATCGTTACCCTCTGCCCTTGAGCTTATCGACCAGGTGAAAGACGCTTGTGTGTACACCAAGTTGGATCTCCAAGGAGCTTATCACCTGGTGCGTATAAAAGAAGGCGACGAATGGAAGACTGCATTCCGCACCAAATTTGGGCTCTTCGAATATCAGGTGATGCCCTTCGGTTTGTGCAATGCACCTGCCGCCTTTCAGTACTTTATGAATGATGTTCTTCGGGAACTTATCGACGTCTGTGTCATTGTTTATATTGATGACATCCTGGTGTACTCTTCTTCAGAATCCGATCACAGAAAACATGTTAGGGCAGTTCTTGAGAAATTGCGCCAGCACAGACTATTTGCAAAGCTCGAAAAATGCGTTTTTCATACCACAGAAGTGGAGTTTCTCGGATTCATCCTGACACCTCAAGGAGTCCGAATGGACTCACGAAAGGTGGACGCCATCCTCGAATGGCCATCTCCTAGCTCGGTGAAGGGAGTTCAGAGCATGCTCGGCTTTGCCAATTTCTATCGAAGATTCATCCCGGAATTTTCCCGAACAGTCCAACCCATCACAGCTCTCCTAAAGAAAAACAAACGCTTTGAATGGACTCTTGAGGCCGAACAAGCCTTTCAGGACCTGAAAACCAAATTCACCTCTGCACCTATACTGAAGCACCCGCACCCAGATCTCCCTTACATTGTGGAAACCGACGCATCCAGTTCGGCCATGGGAGCTGTCCTGTCGCAAAGAGACCCATAAACTAACCAACTACACCCTGTGGCCTTTTGGTCCAGGAAATTTTCTCCTCCTGAAATCAACTAGGCAATTACCGACAAAGAGTTACTGGCTATTAAATCTGCTTTCAAGGCTTGGCATCACTACCTTCTCGGGGCAAGACACACCATCACCGTAATTACGGACCACAGAAATTTACAGTATTTAAAGACGGCCAAAGCTCAATCTTCACGACAACTCCGATGGGCTCTATTCTTTGCGGAATTTGATTTTGTAATTACCTATCACCCTGGCTGCAAGAATGGTAAAGCGGACGCCTTATCCTGGATTGGCATGGAAGAACCCAATTCGAGTTTAGAACCTGTGCCAATCATACCTGAACAAAGAATCTTAGGCCTAACTTCATTGCAAACTATTGAGGACATCCAAACGCAAGTAAAACAACTTCTAGACTCTTCAGCCTTACTGGGATGGAGTCAAAAGGGTCCTCATTACACCGTTAAGGATGACTTACCCTACTTCCAGGAGCGGTTGTTTCTGCCTAGTAAAGAATTGCAAGGACTTGTTATTGCCCATCATCATGAATCATTAATGGAAGGACACCCTGGTATCGCTAAAACGGAGGAAAAAATCAAACGCCACTTCTGGTGGCCTTCTTCGAGAAAAGACATAAAGTCTTTTGTATTGTCTTGCGGAATTTGCGCCCAAAACAAGGGTCAAAAGAAAAGGCCAGCCGGCCTACTTCAACCCTTGGACATTCCACCGGCACCATGGCACACCTTGTCAATGCACTTTATAACTGACCTGCCTCCTTGTGCTGGTTACAACACTATCCTTGTAATTGTGGATCTATTCTCCAAAATGGCCCACTTTATCCCTTTAAAAGGTTTGCCTTCAGCTTCCACCTTGGCCAAGGAATTTCTGGAGAATATAGTTTGCATACATGGTTTCCCTTCCATATTAGTCTCGGATCGTGGAAGTCAATTTATCTCCCATTTTTGGAAGAAGTGTTGCCAACTAGCACAAATAGACATGCGGCTATCCACCAGCCACCACCCCCAGACCGACGGACAAACCGAGAGAACCAATCAGACTCTCGAGCAATATCTTCGGTGCATGTTACACCAATCCGAGTTAAATTGGAAAGACATCCTTTGGATCGCAGAATATGCATACAACAATTCAGTGCATTCTGGAACCGGACAAACTCCTTTTTATACTTTGTATGGTCACCAGCCTCGGACCTCTGATCTAGATCCACCTCTGACCCTGGAAATGCCCGCAGTAAATCATCTGCATTCCACAATAACCCGAGCCTTCAAAGAAGCTGCAAGTCATTTACAGCAAGCCAAGAAAAAGTATAAAGAAAATGCTGATTTGCACCGAAGTAAAACTCCTCCTTACCAAGTCGGAGATCAGGTATGGCTAGCAATGAAACATTTACCCCTCAAGGGCCCGCGAACCTTCAATCCCAGATTCATAGGGCCTTATCCCATCAAGGCTATAATCAATCCCGTGGCCTTTAAACTGGATTTACCGTCTAACATGCGTATTCATCCAGTTTTTCATGCATCACTTTTGAAGCCAGTACAACCAGGGACCCGACTGTCCAAGCCTCCAGGGGAATTAGAATTTGAAGTTAAAGACATTTTAGACTCCAAGGTGTTAAAGTCCAAGCTGTTCTATCTTGTTGACTGGAAGGGATATGGACCTCAGGAGAGATCGTGGGAGCCTAGTAACCATGTTCACGCACCTCGATTAATACAAAGGTTCCACCGGAGATTTCCGAACAAGCCAAAACCCCCGGAGGGAACAACCTTGGGAGGGGCCTTGAGGGGGGGTACTGTCATGATGCATACCTCCAAGGAGCCAGGTCCGACCCAGCAACCCCAGAGGCAGGCATCATTTCCCCCAGGGAAGTGCCAGCGGGCCCAAGCTGGGGCCCTTTGGACACAGTCCTGGCGCCTTAGGCGCCAGGCTCATAAAGCTAGACATGTGTTCAAGTGTTTTAATGTGCACTTACCTGATGCAGACCATGCTGCTACATCCAGGCCCTCTTGAGGCCCGAATGGAACTACTTTACCTGTGGGACTACTTTCCCTGGGTGTGGTCGGGGAAGGATACATACCAGGAACTTCTTCCAAAGCTATTTAAACCACACCCGATCAGCAACTCACGCTTCGCGTTGTTCTGCTCCTCGCAGCTGGACGCTCACCGTGTCAGCTCCTGCTTCTGGACTTCAGCCACGCCTGTAAGCATCCTGGGTCACCTGCTAAGAGAGAATTTGAGAGAAAGAAGACCTTACCTGCTAAAACAGCATCACAGAGACATCACACCGACAATCCTGAAAGGGAAGACATCATTTTAAAAGCATTTCGCTTCGATCGCTGCAGCGTTGCATTTCACTCACCTTTCCTGACCACCTCCATCTTCAGCAGCGATCATCCAGATCCGCAGCCACTTCCCAGAGCCTAGAGAGAAAAAGACAAGAACACAAGGTGAGAGAAGGAAGGGAATAGGAAAAGCTCAGTTTCCTTCTAAGACTTACCTGTTGGGTAATTCCCATTTCATTTCGGGTCCTGCCGCTTCCTGGCATTCCGGACCCCGGCCCCTATCGGGAAAAAAGACAAAGACATTGAATGAGCGAATGCAAAGACATTACCCGAACGCTCATCCAGAATTTACCCGTCATTTACTGGAACTGCACGTTTCACTTCGGGTCGGCGCCATATCTCTGGCATTCCGAACCCCGGCCCCTAAGGGGAAAAAGACATAAGCGTTAGCGCTTGCTGCAATAAGACAATGAACATTATTATTAAGCTTGAACTTTTGAACTTGCTACAGAACTCTTGCAGCGCCTTACCTGAATAGTCAAGCTTATTTGAACTCCCATCAAACCTCAATCCAGTGAAGTAACTGGGTTTCAACGCGCCCCTGCATCAGAAGCAGGATGGAGAGCTCATCCTTCCTGACCCTAAGGTGAGACTTCACGGGGAATCGAGGAAGGGTATCGTGGAGGGTTGGAAGGGAGTGGGAGGCTTGAGCATTATTCCGTCAGTAGGTAATACTCCCTTTTCACGCACAGGGGAATATTCCTGCGAGCCAGTGAGTCCATCTTCAGAGTCCTGCGCTTCACCATTGAAGAAGCATCAGCACTCGAAGCCAGACCTGCGCCTCCGTGGGAATCAGGTGAGCGTGACAGAAAGTTGGAGGTATTGAGGACCGAGGCCCCAGAAGGCCTTGTGGACAATGCAAAGATTCTTGAATTTAATCTTTGCAGCCACTGGGAGCCAATGCAGAGATTTCAGTGCTGGAGAGATACAATCCCTGGGCTTGAGGCCAAGGACAAGTCTTGCAGTCCTGTTCTGGATGAGTTGCAGAGGGCAGAAAGTAGAAGCAGGCAGATTTAGAAAGAGGATGTTGCAGAAGTCCAGCCTAAAAAGAGAACCAGAGCTCTAGAGACAGTGAGCTTCTGGGGAAAGGCGAGGAAAGGAAGAATACCTCTGAGGAGGTGCAGCTGGTAGTTTGCCTTCTTAGAGACGTCAAAGATGTGAGGAGAAAAGGAGAGTGTGGAGTCGTTGATGACCCTGAGGTTCTTATCCTCAAAGGTGCGAGCAGGAAGAGGGCCAAGGGAGGACAACCATAGAGTGACTGGAAAGGAGGGTGCAGGAGAGATGCTGAGTCTGTTGACAAAGCATTCAAAGGAGGAGAAGGATTGATTGGGAATGATAGTAGCAGGGATCCAGTCAAGGAAGATCAAGGCCTCTCCACCTCAAGACCGGTTAGGCCTGGGCTTGGAGAGGATCTTGTAACCCTCAGGCAGGAGTGTGTCAAAAGCAGTGAGAGAGTTGGCAGTGAACCATGTCTCAGTGAGGGCACGAACATTGAGGTCAAATTCCTCGAGAAGGAGACAGATATCAGAAGCATGTTTGTTGCCAGAGCGAGAGTTGAGGGTAGCAAGGTGTACCTGGTTAACACATATGAAGGTCTCCTGAGGAGGGATACAGGGATGTTCATCGGAAGTGGAGAAGGAGAGGAAGTAGATGAGAGATGGAAGACGCCTATCAAGAAAGAGAAGGTTGGGCTAAGAGCCCTGGGCCATGAAAGTGCCATTATGACAGACATTAATGATCCACCTAGAGGATGAGAATCCCACCAAGAGTGCTTCCCATCTGGTGCCTCCATTAATGGGAGACAAGTTGAAAGGAGAGACCATATGTGGAGTCCATAGGTCACGGGAGGCAGCAACAAAGAGGATGTCAGTATCTAGTGGGGGTGTACAGTCGAATACTAAATAGTTGGACAAGTATTTGGCCGGAGCCAAATATGGAGCTGAATAGTTGTCTTTTTTATAATTAAAGTTATGTAGACAAACAAAACACTTTGTAAATTAAAAACAGACTATAAAATATGTATATCCAATCTTTAGAGCATTTCTTTTCTTTGCTATCTTCAAAGATGTTTGTTTGAACCATGAAAGGAATACATCATGAGAATATATACTCTTTAATAACAGCAAAGTTTGGATTTTTGTGCATTTTTGTACATTCACAGCTGTCGCTTGTAACTAAAACTAGACCAAAAGTACAGTATGCATGTATGCAATCACTGTGGGGGAGACTGGGATGTGTCTACTTATATTTTCAAATGTTCGTTTTGGACCTGCCCCTGTTTAGACTTCTGCTCCAGCAAAGCACTGAAACACAAAAGGAGTGATTACATCAATTAGCACCCTTCTGACTTCTGAAGTACTGATGAATACAAACATTTGGGATGCTAAAACCATGCTTTCTAACTGTGGTACTGAGTGGGGGTGAGACATTTGATAATTGTCTTTTCATTAATAGATAGTATTTTTTTTGCTTTTTTGGCTGGCGCATGTTTGTGGTGTTTTGGGTCATAGTAAAAGAAACCAGAAACAAATATATAGGCAAGGCAGAGTCCTCCATGGTTCTTGGCTGACCCTATGGGGAAGGAACAGTGCTGCTTTTTGGATCTTTAATTAGCATGTCATGTTTATTTTACCTATTTGTTTCACTTGTACACCCATTTGGTCTAATGTTTTAAACTGTAAACTTGTATCTCCTTGTCTTTATTACACAAATAGCCCTCTTTTCTAACTCTCTAATGATGGGAGGAATATTTTTGCTGCCACAGACTGGAGCGTTTTGGTTCAACAAATATAGCCACGTTCTTTAGTAACTAACATCTGTCCCTTTTACTCAAATCAAATGGACTCATTTTGGCAACGTGGAAAAGTTGGAAGGCAGGAATTGTATCCTATGTTTTGATATTACTAGCACATCTCTGCCGCAGGCATGCTTCCCACTGAGTCATCTTACTTGCATTATAATCTTCACCTGGAGGATGAATACAGTTTTGTGCTGCAGGCACACTACCTCCTGACCTATTTTACTCAAAGTGTGGAACTTACTGGGATCTATGGACCAGCTATATTAATCCACTTAATTACATTGTTTGGATTGCCAATTGGTGGGATTGGAACCTGTAACTTTCAGATTGCTCACGCAGGTCCTCAGAAAATCAATAAGTGTCTAAACAAAATGCCATTTTCCGATAGCGATTACAAACTTGTGTTCCAGCTTGATGGGTTTCAACTGCAAGATATAGGGGAGACCGCAGATACATTCAAAATATTGAGATTTCTGCTTCAGCTCACCCCTCCCAAGCAAACCACCAGATGAAAGTCTGTGAAACCCATGAAGGACAGGCGCTTTGTTTGCCTTTTCACATCTACGCTCTGTCTGTACTCAATCAAAAAAGTTACAGCAGAATTTTTTTTAATGATCCTTTTAAAGGGTATACATGCATGCATGCATGGATGATTCCAGGCACAGTCAAAGCAGTACTTAATGTATTTTGCAGGGGAAACTATTCGGCTTTGAGTAATAATTAAGTATTCGTCCAAAGCCAAATATCTGAATTTCAACCGGAATTCGGCTGAGTACTTACTCAAAGCCGAATTGTGGTACACCCTTCGTATCTTACCTTATTGAGAAAACTGGGAAAAATCAAGCAGGGCATCAATCTCCTTACTGGGCATAATGGGATCTGGCTGCTATGCTGAATGCTCATAACTGATCATGACACTAGCTAAGTGCACATTAAATAATCTGACACTGCTAAGCCAATTGGGCACAGTAACACCTGGAACTGCTTGCTGCACAATGGTTTCAATACCAGGAAAATTGATTGTAAATTCTGGAAATATTTGGGTTTTGATGGCAATACTTGGCGATGGTGAGAGACCTTGGCTTTTTCATATCAAAACCGTAAATGGCCTTGATGCCTTTGATGACATTACTTGGTGTATCATAATAATACAAAGCATCAAAGCATTTTATTTCCCCCTCTGACAAATGATGGTGCTTCCTGGGCATATATAGTGTAAATGGTGTGTACAAGGAAATAAGATACCGAAGCTTATATATCGGCCAAAACTATTGGCTTTTTCATTTCTTGTTTTTGTTCTGGAAGCACCATCGTAGAACTGTACCACTCACTCTGCATGTTTGTATGGAACTTTCTGGGCATCCAATCGCAGAAGATGCCCTTGAGTCTACACTGACTCGGTGCCAATAGGGAGTGCTGTGGAACCTTGCATATCTCACTGGAAAAGTGGTGCGGGGAGTGTGCTGTCTGATGCACTCTCCGTTCTGGGTTTCGAGGTGAAGCTCCCTTGTTTTCCAACTGCAACATCAATGTGTCATCCACTGCAAACAGATTTTGTGCATGTATTGACTGCACTTGTCCAGTATTTCGTTGTGCGCCACCTGTGGCCTTCACACATTGCACACACAGGGTATCATCAGCTTGTATAAGTCACCAACAGACATTTGTTAAAAACATTTATAATGTCATGGTCATGACCAATATTGTCACCAATGGCCAGTATGTGGGACCGTGGGTGGATTAGTGGTCAACAGGGGAGCATACAGATTGCCATTTTGTCTAAGTATTTCTGGTATGCAGTGGTGTGAACTGCCATTGGACCTTATAAAGGCTTGCGTCAGTGTGACTGTGGCATATTCAGCTTCATCCAAAATACAGCTGATCTGGTGACTCCACAAATATAAACTACATTGGAGTATTACCACCTATGTTCGAGAGAACTATTACTAACTCACTCCATTTGAGGTGCAGCATTGTACATGCAAGCAACATGACCTGTTACATAACTTTGCGGCAATAGAAACATGTTAAGCAAATACTGTTGAACTACTTTCCTCATGTTGTGTGTCCCACAGGCAAATATTCCCTAACGGAAACGTATACAAATCTATTGCAGGAGACTTGAGAACACTAGTGAGGATCACAAGGTTAAAAAAGGAAACAGGTATGCATTTTCAAAAACACAAATCATTAAAAAAAACAGACCACCAGAAACGTCGGTAATTGAGTCGACATAAAAATATCTATTGTTGCAGAATTTGAAACTCAGACCCCCCTGGCAAAGAAAATAAAGGGCTTACAGGAAGTCATGAAGGCATTGTATTTTATACATATAGGACACAACAAACAGGTAAAGAATTAGCAGTTTTTTAAGATTTAAGAAAAACAACAAGTTTGGGTATGCCACATGTAGAAGCATGACACATAAAAATAGATTGTTTATTTTTGTAGAATTGGTTCCCTGAAGATGGTTTTTGACCGAAATGCATTGGACAACATACAACTGCCTGTGTCTTTGGAAGAAACACTTTATTTTAAGTATATACCGATGCCATGAGAAATGTATGTATACAAATAACAGACGATTGTTAAGACAAATGCTTTTTTGAATGGTATTATGAATATGAATAACAAAATGAGTTAATTCACACTTGGGGTCCTTCCAACTTCCTAGGTTAAAAAATGTAGGATCTATTTTTGTAGAATTATTGCTATACCAAAGTGCAAGTGAGGATTGTTGGGAACAGGACCACAGATTAAATCTAATTCATTACGAACCATCTATGCTTACTCTAAAAATGAACTTTAGCAGTGCCCACTCTCCCACATTTTTTCACTCAGGTTTACTAGTTTGCACAACTCAAGTGGAGACACGCATTAAAAATATGTCATACTAAGATATCACAAATCTCACAGACAGGAAAGCCGAAACCTCAGGCTTTAGCACAGAAGAAGCTGATGCTATTTTAAACTTGACCAAAGACACTTGCATAACCGATACAACCGCAGATCCAAGTGTAAGAAACAAGAATCTGCAACGCCTGATACATAAGGAGATCAATGGAAAACTGCATGCAATAACTCTCACAAAAGTCTATCAGGCACAGTGCATACTGAGAGGCCTGGGCATTCCCTTATGGCCCATAATGTGTAAGGAAAGCAGAGAGTTTTTTCAGGGAAGTCATTTCACCAAAATGCCAGGGTTAGCGGAAGTGACATCACATGACCCTTGACCCCCTGATGACATCACAGGAAGTGATGTCATTTGATCCCACTCAAAGTGATATCGCGGGAAGCGAAGGAACACAACCTTTCACCCTTTGACAAAACAGGAAGTGGCATCACATAGCATTGGACACTATGAGAAATATGGTTATGATATCACTATAATGTGATGTACATTTCATACAAGAATGGATCGCCATATGTATCGTTAAGATCAGTGTGTATAGGCCCATATTACCAAATTACTGTGAATGCAACCAGTCGTCCATGACCAAATGATAATGATGTGTTATTATAAAGCACTTACGCTTAAGCGCATTATATATAAAACATATACACCCAATATCACCCAACCTGTGTTGGTACTCATTTATCGACCTCAGAAGGATGAAAGGCTGAGTTGAGGCGTTTAAGAACAGTCTAAATCAGTGACTCACCCCCTGAAGTGTTCCTAAAATAAACCTTTAATGTGTCTAGCAATTATTGAATAGAATTGCAGAAAGACACATTATTTGGTATTCCTATTCTTTCTTATTTAGGGTCACTGCTGAAAGTGTTAGACTTGTGGCTCTCCTGTTCTTATTTTTCTTCTTTTTTAAGGGGCCTGAACCAGAAAGCCAGCCACTCCAGAACTAAAAGAGCCACATGGCATTGTACGCATTGGAAGATACCTCATCTACTTGTCTTTTGTGTGGGTCTTATGCAGTCACTCCTTACTAGCATATCCTTGATGTTTCTGCTCCTGCTGTATGCAGAAACGGTTGATTGTCTATATAGTTTTAATCCTGTGGCCGAAGTTAGTGAAGGACTCTCGCTCTGCCACGACGTTCAAGATAGGAACATGGCAACATAAGGCAAGACATTCTTCAGTCTGGTCCACACGCTTGGCATTCATTCCTCAGGAGGACTGTACGTGAATGTGTTCCATGTAAAGCGCTTTAGCGAAAGCGCTATATAAAATTACACATCATTATCGTTAGCATGAATCACATGTGGTCATGTCATGGCACCAATAAGTTACCAGCCCCAGTCTTCCTATGTTCAAACCATTGAAATCTGGTCTTGATACCAATGTATTTATTTGATGTGAAACAGACTACAAGGCACAGATTGACTTGGCCGTGAAACAAAAGGCCAGAACTTGAAACCTGCCTTCTCTGGTGATAAGGGTTGATCCCATAACACTGCCTATCAAAAAAGTGTGCAGACACTGCGCCCTAGAAGCAACTTAAACACGCATATTTGGGCTCGTGAACAGGTTGACAACTCAGATTCGTAAGGGAATCCATTCCTAAAAGCACCCAAATCAGAAAAGAAAAGAGCAGATATCAAATAAACAGATCAGCACCATATGAAAGCCTGCATTGTGTAGGGCACAAATCCAACCTCATGTCTTCAATCAAGTATGACATAAATCACTGGGCTAAGATTAACAAGTGCCTTAATAGAATTATATGACTAAATAGGCGTAATAGGCTGTTAGAGACAGATTCAATTAAAAAAATGCCTGAGGTGGAGGCGGGTTCTAGTAATACATTCTCAGAAACTGGCATCTGTATTAGCAGTTTTACATCATGAAACCTCTAGGAACTAATTGATATTTACAGTGCATACATACAGAGTCATTTCTACACATATCCGAACCCACTCTCCCTGTGTGAACTAGACATCCAACATTACTACACATTAGACAAAGTTGTGAAGTAGATTTGCAAGAGCAGCTGCCAGACGCAGCTTGGAGTAGGACCATGGGGTATCACAAGAAAGTGTCCAGAAATGCGAAATTACTGTTGATCCAATTATATGTCACTAACAGAGCATATTTAACTCCGAAGAAAATTGCGAAATTCAGTAAGGCAACAGAACAAGCTTGTCTGAAATGTGGCTAGATCAACGCAGACCTGATACATATGTTCTGGGCCTGCGCGGAAAAATGCCGATCTTAGGCGGAAGTGTTCAGACCCTAATTAACATTGGCTTGTCGCCAGACTCTGTCTCCCAAAAGCGTGCTTGCTGGGAATTTTTCCGAGACCCAAGCAAACAAGACACATTAGTGAATTGACAGATCTGGCAAACATCTTGGCGAAACGCAGGATAGCAATTGGGTGGAAAGCACGTTAAGGCCTAAGGATAGGCGTGTGGTTGAGAGACCTCCAGAAATACTCACTGGCAGAAACTGCTGTGTGGCAAGAAGCATCCTGTTGGGGCCAAGAGGAAGAGAACATGGATTTAAGGGCCTGGAAACATATGCTACAGGAACTGATGCCCCCTGCACATGACGACACTCAGGCTCAGATACATGTACCATCGCAATCGGTGGAATAGAGATGTGGTGGGAAGTCCAAGCAGTTAAATACATATCATAGGTAGACATCGCAAGTGGAATAGGCTGGGGGGAGGGAGTGGGGAAAGGGTGTGGGGAGGTTGGTACAGACGAACCATGTGATGTATCATTGGAGGTTATTTACAAAGTCTGTATGTTGGTTTGTTGAAAAATTAATAAAAACAGTTTAAAAAAAAGAAACTAGACATCCAACATTAGTACGTAACCATCGAGGTAGGGCATATACAGAAATAGGCCAGGCAGATAGCTGACGGCAAGGTGCTCGCCATAGGAACAAGACAGTTCTGTGCAACATGGAATCCCCACCCGGTGCTTAGAAGCAGGAGAAACCCAACATTAAGCACGATATACATAATAAATACATTCACACAGATTGTGATTAGCCTATAGGAATTGAGTTTGTCTTCATATTTAACATATTCCCACAATACATTAGAAAATGCAGAATTCAGTACAGTAGTGGCTTTTTTTAGGGTGCCCCTGTGGTTCCTTTCTGAACGCAGGTGCCCCCCAAGAACAGAATAGTTCATCTTCTGAAAACATGACAGTCCTCTCACAGATCTTCACATTTGACCTTATATGTTTTAATTCTCCAATTCCATCCCAGACTCTTATCACGCTGTTAAGATTATGCGTAGTTGGATTGTAACCTCATCTGAACAACAATTTTGTTCTTGTTTAGGTAAAAAACACATCAATAATGTTCTCTTATTTTTTTTTGGTGTGTGTAACCATGACAAGTGACAGCAGGATGCCCCATGATTCAAGCAGAGGCGACATCCCACAACATCCTGATCGCACGTCTCTGTGACACTCTGGGAATCACAGGTCAGGCTCTAGCGTGGTTAACCTCCTTCCTTTCCGACTGCCCATTACAGGTGGAACTTTTTTCCCTTTCTCTACTATCACTCTTTCAACCTGTGGCATTCCCCAGGGTTCTAACCTTTCACCCTGGTTCTTCAATGTCTAGATAGCTGCCCTGGCACCTGTGATTGACACTTTCATCTCTAACTTCCAGTGTTATTTGGATGACACGCAACTCTCCTTCAGGCTACCCTCAGCCACCTCCTCTACCTTGCTTATATTTGACTGTCTATCCGCAATTCAGTCATGGTGTGCTGCAAATGACCTCTGACTCAATGCCAGCAAGACTGAGATAAATCGTTCACATTGGGACTCCTGCTCCCGCATTCCCATTCTCTCTCTGGCCGGCCTCCCTGGGCCCTGCACCCGCACCCACCGGCGATGCAAAAATCCTTGGGTTCATCTTCGACTCCACTCTTTCCTTCTCCACTCACATTTTGGACATCTATAAAAAGTCCAAATACCAGCTGCACCCCCTCAGAGGTACTCTTCCTTTTCTCACCATCCCCCAGTGGCTCACTGTCTCCAGAGCCCTCGTTCTCCGAAGGCTGGAGAACTGCAACAGCCCCTTTCTTTTTGTTTCTTCTTTTTTTATTTTTTTTTATTCTGCCTTTAGTTTATATCCCATTAAGAACAAACGTTTGCACATTTAATAGACAAAATATAAAACATCACATTTCCAATCTAAATAATTACAATAAAACAGAAAGAAATATCATAAGACACAGATAAAACAGAATAAAAGGAAAAAACCCTATGTCAGAAACATATAAATCGTACACTATGATTAGTTAAAATTCTGTGGTCACCTAAAGAGACACCAATTTCCAAATATAAAAAGCTGCAGCATTAACTACTATAGATTCAGCACCTATTAAAGCTGCCCAAAATTGATCTCCACTTATACTGTCCGTTGAGCGCACGAAACCCCCATATCCTTTGTTGTACAGTGGCTTGACAACTGTGCATGCTGTCAGTATGTGTCTGCTAGTCTCTACTTGTCACAGTGCCTGAACATGCCACCTTATTCTGTTTTGGCCCACATATTTCTAAATTCCTTTGTCTCTAGGATGTTAAACCTGAACAGCCTCTTTCTCAACCTTCCTGCCTCTGCTTTGCACCCTCTGCAACTCATCCAGGACAGAACCGCAAGACTTATCCTTGGCCTCAAGCCCAGGTAATACATCTCTCTAGCGTTGAAATCCCTCCACTGGCTCCCCATGGCAGCAAGGATGATGTTCAAGACCCTCTGCATCGTCCATAAGGCTTTCTGGGACCAGGGACCTTCCTTTCTGCAATGATGCCTACCTAAATCCTGTCCTTCCCGATCCCTCCGCTTATCTACCTCCAACCTTCTGTGAGTGAGCCGGTTCTCCAATCAGAGATTTGGAGGGTGATCTCTAACCTCAGCAAGGGCATCCCTCTGGAATAGCCTCCCTGACACCCTCTGTCTTGAGCCTTATCTCCTTAAGTTCCGGAAACTCCTTAAGACATTCCTCTTCTCCTCCTCCTTCTCTCTCCCTCTACCCTGCTAACCTCTCTGTCTGCTCTATCCCTCTTAACCTCCATTTCCACACAGCTTGCTGACTGAAGCGTCGGGTGCACCTCAGAGTCTCACAGGTCCCTGGCACACTCACCAGTCCTCTCGCACTGCCTCCGGCCCTGCACTTGCCTCATTGCTACTGTACTAGGTCAATGACCCATGAGAGTGCTATTTCTCTGCACTTACCCCAGCTTCTGACTGACTGGGCGCACTTGGACTCCCCCCTCCCCTCTCCTGTACCATCTGTGCACTTGCAAGATCGGAACGTACCATGCCTTGTAGATCGTCTATCTATCTTCCTTGTCTCCCCTCGTTGCATGGTGGCACCTCAATGCACTTGGAAAAACTGCAGAATCGTCACCAGACCTATTTGATGTTATATACACTGTCATTTGTATTATATGCACTTACTCTGCCTGTGCAGACTTGTATCATTCAAAAATGCAAGGGCTCTGAATGACAGTTGTTTTTTCCCCTTGTTCCCACCCTCCTTCAGCGCCTTGAAACATTTGCCTTGTGTATAGGCACTTTACAAATAAACATTACCATACCATACTATAAAAGCATGAGACTACAACTGGCCCTATTAATATGCATAATGTGATGCAATGGCCCCCTCTGACAAGCGGTATCAACAGCGAGAGTTTGCTCTTTCTGCTCAGCAACATGTGACTAGACTTGCAGGGCTGCACCTTGTTAAAAATGCAGGGGCATAGATCAAGAATGAGTATGAGAAAGAGTAGGCTGTAGGATTGCGGAGGCGCATCAGAATAGTTTTGCATAGCAGTGTTTTGTTATTACAGCACGCTGTTTTGGGCCGTGAGGCTGAACATCAGTGCTTGGATGGAGAGATGGACAAACGTAGGATGATAAAGAAGTTGCAATGTTCAATCACCACCATCGCACCACCGTCGCCTATTATGGATGAGCCAAAGCCAGCACAGTGAAAAAACCGATTGCGCCCAAGCGCTCCTGGCATGGCTTTTAAGTGACAAAAGGAAACATGGCTTCAATGTAACACTGTAAATCCCGAGCCTATATACCCAATGGGCTATTGAAAGCCAGGAGCGATTTACTTCACCATCCTTGCATAGCACATTGGGGATTTCAACTGGGATACAGCAGGCTTAAATATGCTTAGGGGGCACTGCTCCACCTCCCCGCACATTTAGGTATCCCATGGCGGCATCAAAGAGGCCCTTCGGTTCCACTGTGCACGTTGTCAGGAGCCAGGAAGCCCTCTCTGCTTTCTGGTGCCTGTTGCATGCTTCGCGGGACCCAGATAACCATTGTGGCAAGTGGGGCTGCCTGTAATGAAAGACATTTATTTATGGATGTATGTATGTTTGTATATATGTATGTATGTGTTTCTATCTATCTGTAAATGTGCACGAGTGAATGAGAGTGTATTCTGGATGTGTGTGTGAGTGAGTGAATGAGAGATTTGAATAGATGCATCAATGTTTGAGTACATGAGAGAAATGAATGGATGTGACCAGAGAGTGGGCCTCTGATTATGGGGGAGGAGGGTATTTGTGCAGCAGCCCGCGCATAGTTTTCCTGTTATGCATACCATTTCTTTTTACTCAGAGTCAAAGCTAAAGCAAACATGATGAGTGTCATTACGTAGCTAGACTGGCCTACATTCGTAACTCCAGTCTGGCCATATATATTCGTACTGTGGCATGGAATTCTTCACTGGGAATAAAGTGTGAAGCAAACATGATAAGTCTTTTTTTTTTGTTGTAAACTTTATAGTGTGTTTGGTTAACAAAATCTTAAGCACACAAGAAGAATAAGAACATACATGAACATATCTCATCCCATAACACTATACATTGCATAATCAGGTTTCATAAAATCATCCAGAATCACTTTATGTATTTAAAATATTCTGATGAAATTCCTATACATTAATGAATAGTGTCATCATTTAATTTCGTATGTGTTAATCTTAAAAGCAAATACACTATATAATATCAACCAACATAAGGTGATGTGCTGCTGCAGTAATCACGATGGAATCTGCACCGTAAAGTGTGTTCCAAAATTGCTCCGTTTCAATGCGAACAATACGATCCACAAAGTTCACATATGCCTTAAGATACAGAAGCTTCATCCCTGTGCAACATGTTACTACGTGCCTATCTGTTCCGGTCTCCATGTGGCACAATCTATATGTTATCTATATGTTCCATCTGCCAAATGAGTGTTTGTACAGGCGCCCCGATATTCAACTGTGGGCAGTAAGTTAAATTGAAGGTATATGATGAATCTTTTTAAGGCCGGGCTAGACAATTTGGTGAGGTAGGTACAAGGCAAGTTAAGTAAAAAGCCTTGTGTAGCAAAGTTCCTGTATCTTTCCTTTTGTGCTAGCTTATCCAGGCTGTTGCTCCTGTCCCAGTCTCTCGCCTTGAGTTTTAGAATCTGGTCTCTGTTCGGATTGTCCCGTATGAAGTCCCTAGTTATATCTTGGGAAATTAATAACAGATCAGACGTAAGTTCTAATTCAAGCATTAATTAGTTGATTCGGTTTCCAGGAACGTTACTGGCTATGATGCTCAAAGGTTTGTTAGTGTTACTTACTGGATACTTCAATTTGAGGTATAGTATGGTACATTGTACCGTTCAAGTGGTTACAAGTGAACAGAGACCGAATTCCACTCTCAGTGCTTCCACCGAAGCTGTTCCAGGTAAATTCATAATTGATCGGAGGACCTTTGCTTCACATTTTTCCAACCTTTTGGTCTGCTTCCAGGAAAGAGCCTGTAGTCTGTACAGCACTGCAGGTGCAATACTCATGCGATATATGGTCAGCAGTCCTTCAATGCTCTTCCCTCCTCTACAGCTCGTGTATCTTTTAATAACTATCAATTTTTTCCAATTCTTAAGAGTGATGATATTCTTATAAAAAGGGTTGGTGGGATTGGCTTTAATCTTAAAACCCAAGTAAATATAGCTATCCGCAACCATAAGATTGTCTTTGCCCAGCCTCCAACTAAATGTAGGCTTGCTAGGTAATTTCCAAGCTAAGCACATGATTTTGTTGTTGTTGTATTGATTGCCATATGATTTGCATGGGTGTATTCGGCTAAGGCATCCAGTGTGCGCTGCCGGCCTAAGGCGGTCTGATTAAATATGATCGTATCGTCTGTGTATCCAAGCCATGAAATTGGTACCCCATTAAGAATCAGAGGGAAATTTCGTACTCTCTCAAGGTGCTCTGACATGTCTGACGTGTAAAGGTTATACAAAAGGGGTGCTAATACGCACCCCTGTTTCAATCCTTGGTTTGTGGGCATATATCTAGTGAGTTCATCCTCACGGGTAAGGTGGACAGCAACCGTAATTTTTGTAAGTAAATGTTTTAGAACACTTGAGAATATTTTTTGGCTTGTGTCAAGCATGGCCATAAATCTGTAGTTAGAGCACGCCCATCTCCACTTTTATGAATTGGTATCAGTATAGATTTTATCCAACTATCAGGCAGCCTACCACTTTTTCTATATGCCTAAACAATTCACATAGTGCCGAACCCCAAAAGTCTGGATTTGCCGTCATGACTGCATTTGCTAGTTCATCTGGTCCTGATGCGTGAGAAGATTTTAGTTTTTGATTATGCTTATTAATGTGTGAAGATCAAAATCTTCGTTGAAGAGTTTAGTGGTAGATGTATATTCTTCCTTAGCAGGTTTGTCTACTCCATCGTTCGAATATAAGCTTGTGACATAATTAGCCCTGCAGCTCTCAGATGCCCCCTGTAATTTGATGGGCATTTTACCTGCCAGATGTTCCCTGTTCTAAGCCCAGAATGTTCGGTTGTCGTTACTTCTTAATGTTTTGTATAACAATAGCCTGTTTACATTATTTCAAGAATGTTTGTGATTTCTCACCCTGTTTTTATATTGCGTGGATAGCAAGGTGATCTGCACTTTCTTCTCATCAGGAGTTAGTTTCACTTGTTTACGAAGAGAGGCTCTGGCTTTATGATATTTAATCTTACCTTGTGAGATAAGAGGGTTGAATATTTCCTTATGTGGCTTGAGGTTTTATCAATTTCTTTACGGGTTAGAGTACGAGTAAAATCTATCACTTTGGACATCATCATCTCTATATCCCAATCTTGTCCTTCTAACCAAGTATGGAGAAGGGTGCTGTTTTTAAGTATGTAGTAATTAATTACTCTTGTAGTCCTTTCTGTCCATGTTATCTGATTACCAGTTACATTGACACTAACATTAATCTCGAGATAGGTCTTCTCAAATGCATGTTCTAGCCTAGTGACCCATGTGAGTGTTGCGTGATCACTTTCCGTGTTGTGGGCTATGTGCGCTTGCTCACTACTTCCATGCATTCCTAGGTTGGCAAACACATAGGGCCTCATTACGAGGTATGCCGGTAGCCATGCCGCTATTGGCGGCATGGCTGCCGGCAAAACCGCATCCGTGTCCTCGGAATGAGGACTTACCGGACCATTCCGAGTTCGGATGGCCCGGTAATTCCTCACTCGAGGACACGGACACGGTTCATTCCCATTTCAGCCCCCATAGGGCTGAAATGGGAATGGGAGAGGGAGTAAACAACGGGCCATTACGAGATGGACCGTTGTTTGCTCCCTCTTCCCCTCGCGGGACCCGGTATGCACGCCTGGTTTTCCCAGGCGTGCTTAACGTGTCCCGCGAGGGGACCTCGTAATGTGGCGGAACGGGTTGAACGGCGCCGCAGCCTTTTACGGCGCCGTTTAACCCGTTCCGCCAGGGTCGTAATGAGGCCCATAGTCTTGTGTTGACTAAGCCTGGCTATTGCACTAGGTGTAATTACATTCAGGTTAGCTAGTATTGGGTCATGGTAGGCAAGTGAAGTCATTAGCCTCCAAAATGTTCTGCCACCCTCGGTCTCGAGTGTCACAAACCTGCACTGGGCGAGTTTCCTGCAACTGCATGATTAAGTTGTTCTGCATGGTAATATGTAAGTCGTGCATGTTGAAATCCCCTGCAATCAGTTCTTTGGCAATAGGATATCTAATGTACCACTCTAAGAGTATAGTCCCTACCAAATGCTGAATTTGGTTTGCGACAAGACGGTGTGCAGTCAAAAAGTCGAATTTTTTATTTTTTTATTTATATTTATTTTTTGGCTCTCGCGTTTAAAAAAAAGGTAAAAAAATAAATAAAAAAGGAGGGTTTGGGGGGAACCCCCCCATTTCGAATAAAAAACATAATAAAAAAGAAATTCGACATTTTTTTCGACATTTTTTTTCTCGATATTTTGACTTTCGACTATTTTGTTTTCGATATTTTGACTATAAACCCGACAAGACTATTTGGCGGGTCATAAACATTTTTGATTAGTGCTTGTTCATTGGTCTGATGGACAAGCAAAGACGCAGATAGAGCTTGCCTAAGAGAATATTCAATGTTAAACAGATCCAAGGAGAATCTACTACAGGCACCAATAGCTAAGCCACGTGATGGCCGACCTCTAGGTGAACTATGAGCATATTTACAGAGGATACTGTACCCATCTATATTGAAATCTGTAGTGAGCCAGGTTTCCTGTAATAGAAAAAGTCAGACTTGGTTAAATAGGCGAGACCCGTGGGTCGAGTCAGAAATGATCTATAGCCACATGTATTCCAACAAAGCCATGACAAATACAGAGGTACATTTCGCTGTCAGACTCCCGTAGTAGGTACAATCTCGCAAAGCCATTTCCAGCCATGCGTTTGGTGTATGGGAGGACACTGCCAATAGTGAATTGCGCCCTGAGTAATGATTGATGTAAGCAGGTAGAGGGTGCAATGTCGCCATCAGTTGGTCATTCAATGTGGGTGTCGTCTGCTTCCTAAAGATGATTAGTCTGAAGCCCAGCGCCTCCAATTCAATAGAGAATGTTTTTATCAATGCAACGATTAGTGGAGATGCCAGTTCAGGTAACACCCAATTAGTCATGCTGTCATAATTTGTATTTGGATGTAAGTTATATCAGTAGGGCTAATTAATGATAAGTCACCAATTTGAGAGAACATTTCCAGTATGGTTTTTCAATTTAAAAATGGGCTGCGGTTCGTAGGGGAAATCTCCTCTATCTTAACCAATTTTCCCAATGACTTCACTTCTTCGTCTGTAGTGTTTTTCTTACAAACTATTTGTACTGCTGCCAAATCTTCCCTCGATTGCAGTACAGATGAAGGCTGCAGTTGGTCAGGACGCGCAAACTGCCCCTGGTTCTTTTGTTCGAAGAGCTGGTCGGTTCCAGTATACCTTGTTGTTGTGCATGATACTGTTAATTAGTATCCAGTGTGGGGGCTATAGAGGAGACAGTGCGGACGGGACGTTTAAGGTGCGTTTTGAATGCATGTATCCATTGATCGATAAGTCCATGGAGGTGTACCTTCTGAACCGTTCCATCTCCAACTTTATGTTTCACCGGAATCTTAGGGTTTAATGTATGCATATCAGTCACTTGATTTGCTCCCCCAACATCCTCTGTCCGTTCAGGCCGGCCATCAGAGTTATTCTTCCTTTTCTTGGCTCTCATACATTTGGCAGTTAAGCTCTTGTTACGAGTAGGCAGGATAGAAGGGGGGATAGGAGGGAGAATGTTAGTGAGTGCGGTTTCTTTTGATATATAAGGTGTCAGTGAAACCTCTTTGTAGTCCCAATCTGATTCCTCCATGGTGTTCTCTGAATTTTGCACCGATATTTCTTTGTGTGTGCTCTGGAACTCAAGGTCCGATAGGCCGGATTTCTGCTCCCTGTGATTGTGTTTCGGTGACCAGAGTCAATTGGAAGCAGTGCGTTTTTCAGGATTAGGTCTACAACCTTTGTGAATATATGCAAAATTTGCTTTGTTCTTTAGCAATTGTTGCACACAGTGCCATTACGGCCTTGATACTAGAAATGATTGCATTTAGCTTTGATGTCAGTTTGGCGTTAGTGTTCACGAGTGCAGTACTCGGTGCCAAGGAATCTGTAACGCTCGAAAAGGAGTCCAGCAGTTGCGAGGGCGATACCATTTTAGACAAGTCAGAAGAGGCAGAAAGGTTTGTACCTATAAGGTTGTCAAATCCCTTGGATATCTGCGTAGGTCTGTTTACATTTTCCAAAGAGTTGCGTTTAAGCCTGATGCACATTTTCAGCAGCTAATTGTTATTGTCGATTACAGGTCAAGAGTTAGTGAGTAAGGAGTGAGAGGGAGAGGAGGCGGACACTGGGGTGCTCGAGGCAGAAGCCGACAACACAGCTTCAAGGAAGGAAGTGATTACAGGTGGAGTACCTGTAGTCGCCGCCATTTTCTTCTTTTTGCTATCTTTGGTATTTGGCTCGGAACTGCGTGTTCGCTTTCCGCCAGTGGAGGTGACACTGCGTAAGCCATATTTGCAAGCGTTAACTCGCTTCATTTTGTGATTCAGTTGGAGTGTAATCCGAGTTAGAAGACTGTCTGGCCAATAATCAGAGTGCTGAAGTGCAATTAAAAAAATGTGTCAAGTAAGAGCCGGCATCCCAATCTGCCACCGTCGTGGTCCAACAGGCTACCTCTGACGCCTAGCAGAAGAGCATCCTAATTGGGCTAATAATCAGAGTGTTTCAAAGTGACCAGGGATTTTCAATATTTGCTTATCAATTGAAATGATGTAATCTGATTTTCATAATGCAAAATACAACTCAGATTACCGGCGCTCCGCCGGTGAATCCCCAGTGGACAGCAGCAGACCACTCACAAGCCACTCTCATCTCAATTTTTGAATCAATTTGAAAGCTTTCCCTTTTGCTATTATGTAATTATCCATACAGTACAGATCACGCAATACACAATTCTAGCAGATTGCTCAAGCCTCTAAATCCTGCAATTACCAGTATATCAATCACGAGTAATTCCAATAATAGATTAAGCAGTTTCAATAAGCTACCGATGGTCGGCTCAAAGGCCTTCGCTCGCAGTTGCCAACCGTCTGGTTATCAGACTGTTTCACAAGCTCTGGATATAGTCAGATCGACGACAATTCCAGCACATTCAGTGTCAAATCAAGACAGACGGATGGCTCAAAGGCCCTTGCCCACAGTCATCGACTCTCTAATTGCCAAACTGTAACACAGGCTCTGAATAAGTCAAATCAAGTCGATGGTCATTCCAGCAGATTCAAAAACCAAGTCAGAAAGGGCGGTCGGCTCAAGGGACTAGGCCCACAGCCACCAACCGTCTGGTTACAAAGCAGTTCCACTGGCTTCAAATAATGCTGTTTCAGGCAAAGTCAAATAGTCAAGAAGGCAGCTTTCCCCTCTTTTACAAAACGATTGAAGGTTAGAAGCTGGGGCAGCATAATGGGCACCATGAGCACTTGCCGTCTGCAATATTCAATAGTGCCGCCTCTTTACACAGTGTGCCACACACCGAACACCAAACACTTAGTTACAACACTTCTGCTACTAGCTAATTAACTAGTGTATACAGTGGCATAAAGACACAATTTTCTTATATGCCTTCTTATATATATTCGCTCCGGAGCACCAACAAAGATAGGTAGTTAAAAAAATGAAGGGACCCAAAGTCCACTCTCCCCCCTGCCCTGCCCCCGGCTTACCAACAGTTTATATGGCCCCGATCCGGCCTTCAGAGCATTTCACGTTCACGTCATCCACCTTGCTGGCACTGCTCAAGCACTGAAGGGAAAACTGGGGGGGAGGGGAGGTCAGCACCGCTCTAGTGGCTCAATGTGTGTATCCCCCGGAGTACGGGTACACGAAATGCAAGACACTGCAACAACAACGGTGAGTGGATAGAGATCCTTAGTGATCCTTAGAGGAAAGTACCAAACAATGTGTCTTGCATGTAGTGCCAAGCCGCACCTACGCACCAAGACTGCTTACGACACAGTCATTAGTCCTTAATCTTTTCTTAATGCACACATATGCCACGATAAGTCATATTACATGGGGGCCAGACTGATTATATATTCTTACTATGTTACTATGTTATATTTTTTACTGGGCATCAAAGGTAAAGTAAATAGGGTGTGGTATTATGAGGATAGACTGGTCTACTTTGGTGGTGCCAGTCTGGTAATATATTATTACTGTGACATAGCTTTTTTTACTGGGCATCATACAGAGGACAAATATGCTAAGTGTTATAATGTGGCTAGACTGGCCTACGTTGGTTCAGCCATTCTGGATATATTTTCTGGATATATTTTCTTACTGTGGCATGACCTTTTTTTGGCATCAAGAGCACAGCAAACATGTTAAGTGTTATTACATGGCTAGACTGGTGTATGTTGATAGTGCCAGGATGGATAAATTGCCTTACTGTGGCATGGCATTTTTAATGGGCATGAAGAGTAAAGAAAAGAAAATAAGAATTGTATGTGGCTAGACTGACTCACTTTGGTGTAGTTAGACTGCTATTTATGTTACAATCCTACCTGACACCCAGCAGCGCCACAAGCGCACATTTAGAGACTCTGTTTATGGTATACTTGCGAAGTTAAAACCTGCAAACTGCCTCTGCATTTATTTACTTGTTTTCTTGTGCAGTTTTAGCCCAATCTAATTTCATGTTCCATTCCGGGTTTTGGGTTAAGCCACAAGATACATTCTGGTACTTGTATGCTGTCCAAAAGGCAGAGTCCTGGAGGAGGCATACTAATTGCATTTGTTTGCAGCAAGCTACTAAGAGCTGGAGAGGCCCTGATTTTGGGGTTTGAATCCGGTTTGCTATTGCTGCTTTGCAGCGCCCTTTCCCGTTTGCTTTTGCAGTCTGCCTGTTTTTGAACCCTTCCTTGAATTACAGCTTTTGACTTCTGAAACCTTGTGCTGTTTTGTTGTTAATGTCATTCAATTATTTACTGATATCTTTTCTGCCTTTCTGACTTTCTGTAAACACCCTGTTTTCTGCAAGCGTTTCTGATTTACAGACGTCTGACTTGCTTTTTTCTCTTTCTCCCTTCAATCCCAGACTTTTGAGGTTTTCCTGTTTGCTCCTTGCCTACAAATCTACCTGACTTCAGACCATAGTTCTAGTGCCTATCCTTAATACTGTGAGTTTCCTGAATCCCTCATATTCACTGGCCCTCATTAGGACCCTGGCGGAGTGGGTTTCCGCCAGCGGTAATCACGGCGGACCCGTCCGCCGTACTACGAGTTCCCTTAGCGCCATGGAGGTTTTCTCCGCCTGGTTTTACCGGGCGGAGAAAACCATGGCGCTAAGGGACCTCGTTGTTAATTACGCCGCCGTACTTTACGGCGGCGTAATTAACTCCTTCCCCACTCCCATTATACCCTATGGGGCAAGAATGGGAATGGGGAAGGGTAAAATGGGGATTGGGGATTTACCGCTCCGCCAAGGTCGGCATGGGGTGGTAAATCCGCCAACCCCCATGGCGCTATCGGCGGCTTTCCGCCATGCTCCGCGGTGCATTTAGCACCGCGGATTCCGCCAGGGTCGTAATGAGGGCCACTGTGTTTGCAGCGACCTATCTTGCCTGAGTCCTTTTACCCTGTGCATTCTGATATTCCAGTCTCTGATTTTTACTTTGTTTCTCTATTGTGTCCTGTACCTGGTTATTTATTTCTACGCTGCTTTCTACCCGTATTACATATTGGTACACTGTTGTGCCTGCGCTTTGAATCTGTTTACAGTGTGACCCCTAAGTTGGTATCCGTTCAGATCAAATAAGGGAAATACTTCTGTTGCCTTTGCCTAGTCCTTTGAAGTCTTACCTGCCTCAGTATATGGTCACCAGTTTTACCCTTGCACTGAATCCAGCATTCTCTTTGGCACGCCTAACTCATGACTCTTCTGTAAGACCGTTGTTAAGAGTAATCTGCTGGTACTGATCCCAAGGGCTTTCCCTTATCCCTGGCGACCCCTTATCATATTCTAGTACATCCTTTATTCGATCAATCCGTTTTGCCCAGTATGTTTGCTTGTCTTTGCTTTCTCTCTGTCTATTTGCTTATAGCCATCTTCTGCCCCTGCAGTTCCTGTGAATACCTGTTTCTACTCAAATCAACTTGGTTCTGCCCTGTTTCTATTATATGCTAGCATTGCCTCAGGAATCTCCCCTAATCTACAGTGCATACTGTGAGACATAGTCTTAGCCCTGTGCTCCCCGGCCAGACTCCTGACAATATATTCATACTGTGGCATGGCATTTTTAGGGGGATTCAAGGGTAAAACAAACATGATGAGTGTTATTATATGTCTACACTGGCCTACATTGGTGCAGCCAGTCTGGATATATGTTCTGACTATGGCATTGCATTTTCTGCTGGCATCAAGCGTAAAACCAGCATGATGAGTGTTTTTACAGGCTAGACTAGCCAACATTTGTACAGCCAGTCTGGACATGTCTTCTTATTGTGACATGGTATTACTACTGCCAAAGCCAGCAGGATAATGTTTTTAAATAAGGATGCTGGCTTATATTGGCAGGGCCAGCATAGTAATGTTTTCTTATAGTATCATTACTGACCTTATGCACAAAGCAAACATGAGTATGTTTAGATATGGGAGGGCTGGCATGTACTGGTCAGCCAGCATGGACATGTATAGATACATCCAACATGAGAATGTTTTTATAATGGCATATATTGTGAGAAATGACCAGGTTGATTTTACAGACACACTGCGCGCACACACAAAATAAATTGCAGTTGATATGTGTTTATTTCCCAAAAAGGTAGCTACCTTTTTGGGAAATAAACACATATCAACTGCAATTTATTTTGTGTGTGCGCGCAGTGTGTCTGTAAAATCAACCTGGTTCTGTCTCATTGGTGGTGGACTTGGCAAGTCCCCACACCCACACTCACCCGCAGCGCTCCTCACACCACTCTTTATATTTCAGGTCCTTGCACTGAGCCTCGCTGTCCTTGTTTGCCAACCTCGTTTACTTATTGTGAGAAATTACAACATGAAAATATGTTAGAAAATGCTTCTGTGCAGTGTTGTTGACTTGCATCTATTGGATGTTTTCATGAGCTACCCTATAAACTGACCACAAACTGTGTGTGTTTTTTTTACCCAATTCTCCACAGAAAGTGTGCTGTAAAATGCAGCATTTTGTCCCCTTATTTATAACATTTTCTAAGGTGGGAAAATCTCAACCTGAACCCACCTTGATGGATTCAGGCTCCCTCACTGTGCTCGGATGCTCCTGCATATTAATGGGAAACATGTATACACCGCCAATGAAAACATACACCAGCCAGTACTGGTGCCAGCACTTATTGTCAAAGATTCCCAAGCAGACTTTTAAACAGGCGGACTGTGAATCACCAGAAGCAGGATCCAGCAGAGATTTGGCCGAAGTCCTGCATGTGTAAGGAAGCACACGTTGAAATGAGTAAGTAGTGAGAGGAGGAAACCTAGAAGGGTGGGAGAGATCGACATTCCACGAAGAGGAGATATGCAAGTGGGGAAAATCTGAGAGTGGGTCCCAGAGTTACAATGGATGTGACTAAAAGACGTGTTGTGAGGGAGAGTGGCAAAAATATCATGAAACATGTAGTCCAATGTCCCAGAGAGAAAGAATTGAACTATTTAATTTTTGTGTAAAGAAAAAAAATCCAATTCAAAGAAATGCTAAGAGTGACAAAGACTAATGCCTGTCAGAACATTTAGTCCATTGTCCCAGAGATGAAGACCTAAACTAGCTCTGCCGAAAGATCACAAGGCTAAGTCCATAAAGTGTGAAGAGATAGAAGACATGATGCATGGTGGGATATGTAGTTCACTGTCCCCGATAAAGGTTTGAATCATCGTAGTGCTTAGAGGTAGACTTCTGGCCAAGTCAACTAAAAGTGAGAAACAGCTTGATGCATGTTGGGACCCCTAGTCCCCTGAGCCAGATTAAAAACCGGAAACACCCTCACACAAACCCTAGCTGACAGTAAGATGATCAAAGAAACTAAGGCAAAAGAAGGCAAGCTGGTGCATGGACCTGGGCTATGAAGAACCCCACAGAACAGCCCAAAGGTCAAGAGGACAGTGAAACAGCAGCACAGTCTCAAAAAGAAATGAGAAGGCAAGAGTATTAGAAAAAGCTAATGTAGTGCATTCACTGCCGGACGGTACAGAAAAGAGAAGCAAGTTGTCAAAAGGCTGTTCTGTGCAGAACGGATTCCTCTAGAGTGTCCACGGTGTCCACGGTGCTTGCACGAGCGATCCACTGGCAGACCACCACTTTGAAAAATGTTGCTGCAAGATGGCAATGCCCCATGCCACTACTGTGCACTGCAATGCCACTCTGAATCTGACACCTGTTTTGGTCAACTGCCCCACTACAACACCACCGCTACAACGGGCGCCTGTGCACTCACCGGCGCCTAGGTAAGAGCCGGTGGTAGCTCCCGACAGTGGTTGGATCCTGGCAAGTTAATTTCATTGTGCTCAACCTGTTAGAAGGTCCAGTCCCTTGGTATTTCAAAACATTGTCAGTCCCTAGGAGTGACTCGGTTCTCAGGGTAGTTTCTTCAAAAGAGCTGCATTCATGGTTTGCCTCACTGTACTGTGCCGGCTGTTGTACCGGTCAGGTACACATTGATTCTCGCACTGGTTGTGTTTACAGCCTTCAGCAAATTGCTATGTAGCCCAGATGGACGGATGGACTCTGATGAAGGATGTGGTCCGAAAATCCATTGGCCAGATGTATAAGTCGGTATCCAGTGATGTTACCGAAAAAAATAATAATGAATTAACTTTTACCAAAGCAATACTGAAAAATAAATATATATGGGTGGGGGTGAGGGATTAAAAGGGGTGGGGGCAGTTCGAGGGGAGAGGGGTCAGAATGTAGGGGAAAAGGCAGGTTTGGGGCGCCTACTTTAAAAAAATAAAATTCGATATTTCGTTTTTTCAGTAAAAGTTGATTCAGTAAAAAATACCTTCGGTAACAAGTCTGCTTCCGAGTCACATTATTTGTAATCACTAAAGATTTTTGGAGTTTAAATGTTGGAGCTGCGTGGCTTCGTTTTGCTAGAGGACTATTATTCATTTGATGGGTCACATGACCTGGAGCGTGAGCAGCACTCACCGCCGAAGTTCGGTCGCATTCTGGATTTCACTTACTTTACCATCACAGAGCGCAAAGTCACTTGCTTGTTCTCTCGTTCAAGCCAACCCCATTTGAAAACCTTATTCTAATCTCAGTCTAGGTTTGGATATGTGTAACTTTCTGGTAAATTCTGATCAGCCTGCTCCATCTGTGCCATGGTAAGTGTGCCTTCATTGCGGCTTCCTGTATTCATTATGAAGCTCTTGGACATTCTGAGAGGCTGTGAAATTGCGTCCAGCACCTACGACAGGTCTATTTCTACTTCCCACAAATCTCCTAATCCCTACCCATTACTGTTGGTTCAGCATCCGTACCTTTCTCATGGCTGCAGGTATGTGCACGTTACCCCCACCAGGGACGGGTATCTTTTTCTAGGTTTCTAACTCATAACTGAAACAGTAGGGTCTGGTATACTCCTTGTGGTGTTGAATCTGAGTTCTCCATTTTTGTGTGTTTTTAATTGCCCAGCCGTTGAACCTTTGCTAAACTCCTACAATATCCAGGATGTGATACCTTGTATTGGACGAAATAAAAAGAGGCTGAGATGGCACAAGCCATTAGCTTTCGAAGTCCCACAGACTTCTTCATCTGGTGATGGTTGCAGAGCAAATAAGTAACAAAAATTACACACCCTGAACCTTTCTTTCTTGTAGAAAAAGGCCCATTTTCACTTTGTAGTTTCCCGGATGAGGCAAGAGTATGCATGGTACGCCAGCCTGGCACCGCCACGTCATCCAAGGAGGCATACATCTGGCAGCAGTGGGTGGTGCACATTGAAACCCCTTCATGGTTCTAGCAGTGCTGGGGGTTACACTTCAAGAAGGCAAACATTGTCCATAACAAACCATTGCCCATAATCTGTCCACAGAATTCAACTCACACAGCCCCAAAGGGAAGCTCGGTACATTTGAAGAATGACATGTTACTCTGGCATTTAAATGGAGCATTTAACAACACACCAGGCCTGATTGACAGAACGTTTTCCTACGGGATTGCGGCATTACAAAGCGCGTATGGGAATCAGGCCCATGATGTGAAATCAGCGTTTGCTTCTTCATAGCTGTTCCACACAGAGTCCAAAGTTGTTAACAGCTGTGTTTCACAGGTCATGACTGTAGCCATACTTCCGTGTTTAAAAATAGCACATTTGTCTGTAAGCCACTGGCAGCCGCGCTCATATAATCACTCACAATGTCCCTTTGCAGCAGTGTGTAAGCTAAGGCATTATGCCAGAGGTAAACAAGTGTTCTGCAGACTCCATGCAGTGACAGGGCTGTGGAGTGGCTTCAGTGCCGCTCCTAGAAGCTTACTTGCTGCATGCAGTGCGACCACTCCAACATCTGTTCCAAATCTAGCACGGTGTGCCGCGTGCTTGACAGCGCCTTACTGGTTTTTAAGCCCATCTGTGCCCAAATGCGTCTATGCCCCAGACACAAAAGCAACCTACAGATTGTCCTGCAGTAGTGCACATATGATAAGTAAGGGCAGTAAAACGGCAGGCTCGGACTGGCCTCTAGGGCAATAGGGCATTGCCCGAACCAACAACACAAAATGCTAGTGTGGGCCTGTTTTTTCGGTCGAAGTGGGCCACTTTCTTAATTGGCCCATGTGATGCAGTTTGATAAGTTACTTCACCGTGCGGCTAGTAGTTTTGACCAGTGTTACTGAATACATATTCTTTAAATGCCCAATTTGCATTACATTTTATCAAAAACCTCCCCCATGTGTACTCAAAGAGTCTGTCACAAAAGGAATGAATTGCCGTTCACAATTGTGGGCCACTTTTTAATTGGTGCCCGAGACAATTCCTCCCACCACCACTTCCGACCTGCCCCGCGTCTCCTTTCTGTGGAGACAACGAGCGTAGAGGGTCACACTGGAGTGGTCGTTCTGTGCTTTTGAATTAACTGAGCACTTGTGAACAGACTTAACCCTCTGTGCTCAGGCTCCTGTAGTCAGCTTTATACAATTCATGGCATCAAGAAGCAATTTATTTTTTTCAAATCAGGCCTTTCCAGAAATCCCTCTAAGCTGGGCACATTCACAAGGCAACTTAGCAAAACGAAAATTGGCGTAAGGGTCTATTTTTATTTTTCAAAAAATCAACTCTCTTATTTTGAATGTAAGTTCTCTAAAATGAATTTCTGCTTCCAATTCTTAAGAAGTAAAGGCTATTTATATACCTCGCCATTGCCCAATGCCCACACAATGCTAGGAGGCTTATGTCAGCCATCTTGGCACACTGTCATAGTCTGTTCTAGAAAATGACAAAGAAAACGCAGCTCATGTCATGGCCAGGGATTCAGCTACCTGTTTGCTTTTCAGATTAGTCATTCTTTTCGCAGTGGTGAATACAGAACGGCCACTCATGCAGAGAGAAGGCAAACAGAAATTAAGCTGCCATGTTTGCTGGACAGTGCCATTCTTTCTTGGACCGGTTTCGCCTCAGAAGACGGCAGGCCTCCATGTTGTAAACACGGCGGCTACCCAGCCTTTTCCATCGCCCCGCCGTACACACTTGACAAGGCACTTTTTAGTTTCGGACGGTTGGTGGCGCACCAACCAAGTGACACCTGTTGTCATGTGCATGGCAGGGGGATGCGGAGATCAACTACACTAGTACAGCATGCGCGATTTTGTTTTTTTAGTCTTTCATGTCTTACGCATTACCAATTTGTAAAGGATGGATTGTCTTATGTACTTTAATTATTTGTGTACGGCTGTTTGTCGAACAAATAAATGACTAAGTAGAGCATCCCCGACCATTAATGTCGCTGACGACGGGAAAGACCAGAAGAAAATGGAGGAGGCAGCATTTTAACCGCTGCAGGGTCATGTCCTCCTACAACTGGGTACCCTCCCCCACTGGGAAAGGGGAGGGCAGGGGGTCGAACGGCGCCAAAATCAACCCAAAGCCCGCGAAGGGCAAAACAAAGGAAGTGGGCGGGGCGAGCCGCCTTATAAGCAGCAGGGTCCGACTGCAGAAACATCTCACTCCTGCAGTGGGACCCTGCTGACTCGCCGTACCAGAGGAAGGATTTCATTTTCTTCAGAAGCCAGCCGAGGAGTTCGGGAGCACCTGATGGAGCAAGGAACAGTGGGGCTGGTGTATGGAGCGAAGGATGTGCCGGAGTGAAGAAAGAACAGTTACAGGGATGGAGAAGAAAGAACTGCGGTGCTGTCCGTCGCGTGGTAGCCAGACGAAAGGCAGCCAGAAATTGGTGTGAACAGAGGGGGATGTTGGTCAGGAGGGAACGATCGAGCAGGCGGCTCGGTATTGAGGAGAAACAGGTTTCCTGACTACGACGACGAAGTGTGCCGGTTTCGGGTGTAGCGGAGGAGGTATGTCGTCGCTTCAGGCAGTATTGGGTCCGATGTTCCCTCAAGGCCATTATGGAGGGAGCCTCAGCTCTTATCCAACAATCCTGGGCCCCCAGTACACTCAAGGTATGTTATGAAGCATGAGAGGTGTGGGATCGTTGGCGCCTTCCAAGGGGCTGAACGCTTTCATGCCGGATTAACCCAGATGGTATTTGTTGGGGCTAGTTTGATTCCTTTACTTTCTTCTGCACTATAAATACTCCCTGCAATATATTCCAGGAATGCGTTAGTGCTTTCTTCATAAGGTGGACATCCATTGATCTACAGATTATTGAAAGGGATCAGATTGTCTTGGCCCCCTCCTGCATCCCA